>NC_139720.1:178976008-180209086 GCF_964211835.1 Anser anser | reverse complement strand
GAATGCATTTGTTTTTGTACATGTCAGTGGCTTCGTACAGCAAAGTAGTAGCATAGGTTAATGACAGGAGCAATGTTAAATATTAATTCATACAGTAACTGACAACGAAGGCTATGAGAAGTTTAATGTAACAGATTTCTTTATTTTGCTTCAAACAATATCTTTCTGATTCTTTTGAGAGAGACCATATTGTGCTAAATACAGTTCTAAAGTGAAGGAGGCTTTTATTTGTGCTATAGTTCATGTTAATTTTCCAATAATTTCTATAGACACAAAAAACGTAGCAGGCACATAGCTTTGGGTTGAAGAAACAGTAATTATTTTCTTAAAGAAATGAATTTTTCAATGTTGTATATATAATGTTTACTTTTATTTTTATTGTTTGATTCATCCTTTACATCCAAAGTTGATTTAAGGGCTTGAATAGTGTGAAAAGCCTTAGGTCTTTATATTGATTTCACAGAAGAATCTCGACAGCTTTTATGTTGTGAGGTTAGAATAAATGTATCTAAACCAAGGGTTCCTGAATGTTTTGAGCACATAGATCATCTCTAACAGTTGTCTCACCAAACAATTCCTGTCTAATTCGTGATCTCTGACATCCTTATACAGATTTCTGATTATATACAATCCCACGTAGGCAAATTCGTGCCAAAGAAACTCATCCTGATTAGGAAGGATTTGTTTTTAAGTTCTCCTAGTGCAGTTAAGGAACAGCAAATGAGAAGCAGCAGCCAGCTACTTTCGTGTACTGTAGCTAGGGAACTTTTGTTTTAAATTGTTTAAAATAAAACATTTTACTTTTATTTTTATCTCTCCTAATTTTTTAGGGGGAAAAAAAAGCAATATTCAAAATGATGTTACAACGATTTTCCATCAACTTGCTCTTCCTTTCTCTCTTCCACAGCAAAAGCAATCTTTTAAGCACATCACTCGTGTTTGTGTACTGTGATGTTTTTGTTTCTAGGATTTCTTTTTTTTTTTTTTGTATGACCTCATAATTTTTCTTTACAAATTGCTTCCAATTTTTTATTTGAGAAATATTAACAAAATGTGAGTCCAAATTGGCATGAAAAGCAGGAAACAGAGCTTTTTCACCTCGTAATTGCCAAGAACATGATTAGCACAGAGAACCATGAAAAATGGCTAAATGGGAGGCTTGGATTGCTATAGCTGCAAAAGGGAGGAAAGCAGTTACTCTGCTTGTTTTCTCTCTTGAACTTCCTTTTTTCCTGGTATATGAGGTATTTTAGAAAGTAACCACTGCAATATAGCATATGCTGAGTTACAATGACTGTTACAAATGAAATAAAAATTTTGTTTCATAAGGCAGTATAATTTTGCAATTGCTTTGCTTAAGTGGTGGTGGTGGAGGAGTAGGGTTGGGAGAGGAAGTGATTCATACCTTTCTGTCATCTCCCTCCAAAGGGAAGAATTTCTAGTGTTAGAATATTATTTTTTTATATCTCGTAATATTATATTTATAATATTATGTATTAAAAATTGATTTAGAGTAAATAAATAGAAGCAGTAAATCGTTGCCATTAAAAACCCATTTGATCTTGGAGGTCTTTTCCAACCTTAATGATTCTGTGAAAACAAACCCCTTACAGAGCTTGGGCAAGTATTAAGTTAATGATGCTTCATTTCAGTGCATCACTAAACTGAACAGAATGCATCCATTTAAATAAAGATATAAATATTCATTGTATTTCAAAAAATATTTTGCAGCAAAATACACTTATGAGTTTATCTTGAGAAAACTAATGCGTGGTTCTCAAGCTGCTGGAATTACAGATAGACAACATTGTATGTAGCATATTAGGCTCCTGATAATTCACATTGGATGCTGTTTCATGCCTATAGAGGTGAATTGTCAGAAGGTGTGTTAGTTGAATATTCAGTTATGCAGGACTTACTAACTACAGAGTGCACGCTTCTGATACAAGTCCTAAAAATACTTACTTTTTTTCTCTGGCTTTCATTAAAAATGGGTTTAGTCTAAGTCACTAACAGAACAGTAGAATGAACAAACAGTGCATTAAAAAACAGAAGTACAATAATAAAAACACTGTCTGTTTTTGTGCATCTGAATGTGAGGCTCTAAATTATACAAATGTAGAAGCACTGAAGGAATCAGACTTTGTCCTGTTATTTTAAGGCTTTTAAGGAAATGCAGAAAGAGGAAATGATTCAGGCCATATGATGTAATGTATTCTATTTTTATTCTTCAGAGGGTTTATAGTTGTGAAAAGGACATATGCAAAAGCTACAGCTACAATAGCAAATATTTTTCTCATCTGATTTTACGTTAAGTTCTGTTCACAGCACAGACTGAGGAAGGAATTTCATCTTTCAGGCCACAAAATTGCTATTACATCCTTGTTGCTGTAGTGCATACCTGTTGTAATGGAACATTCAAAATATTTATACTGGAGGCTATACTAGATTTTGTCTTTGGTTGCAATTTATTCCCCAAGTCTTATTTTGTGATGCTCTACATACTTTTGGTATTTTGTTTGCTACTGGCTCCTTTCTTATCCTGTCCTTTCTTCTCTGACGCTTCTGCTGTATTTTTTTTCCAAGAGGTGGAATGTCATGCTCTTTTGGGTTATGATGTTACTTTAGGATTAATGATGAAGTCTTTGCTCCTTCTGGTGATTTCTTCCATATAAAATGAATGACTTCTGTCCTGTTTGCTCCAGGTGTAACTTGCTGCCCCCTTCTGTACACAAAACTGTACAAGTTCTCATGAGCTCTCGTTATGTTTAAGGCAAAAAAAAACCCACACCACAAAACCAAAATAAAATAAAAAAGGCTTTTGTTCTAGTTTCAGAGAGGTCAATGAGGTGATACTGGCAAGTCTAGAACTTTCAAAGACTAACATAACACGTGTGTGTGTGTGTGTATGTTCGTGTGCGTGTGTGCATGTTTCTAATACTCTTTTGAAAAGTAATTGCAGATTTCCTGCTAATCTTCTTTGGGTATATTCTCAGGAAAAGCAGAATGTAGTTTTATAAGGAGAAAGCAGGTACTTGTAGAAGAATGCAATACAACATAAATATATTCTTCTGATGAATTGACAGGACATGACAGCCAGAGATTTGCTACAGCAGAGGTATACTCTTCCTAATGGGGACACTGCTTGGAGACCATCGCCGCTTGTTACTGCTGCCCTGGAAGGAAAGCTTGTTATTCTTGATGGCATTCATCGAATTAACCCTGGCACTCTAGCTGTACTTCAAAGGTCAGGATATGAGCATGGATAAGTTGCGTGCACGTGATCTGTTTATTGAACGCATGCCTATTGAGAAATTAAGTTTCTTCTGGTGAATATGAGTTTATAACTTCAAGAGGACTGTAAAAATCAAGATGAGCAAGTTTGATAGAATATATAACATTCAGTCTTTACATACATGAAAGCAGAAGCGATTCTTTCATGTTCTAAAGAAGTCCAATAACCTAGGAAATTTCAGCTCTCTGTAAATACAGCGTAGAAGACTGAATCGAAGAATGATTTTACTCTACACTTATCATATCTAAAAATTAGTAATATTTGCACAATGATTTGAAAATGCAAGATAGAACATTTTTAAAATGCTTTGAATGCATTACGCTACTAAATAAAATACAATCATTAGTTACATGTAAAAGCATTCTTTATTTTGATTGAAAAGAACTCCTTCTAAATATTATTTCACAATTCAGTAAAAAAATAAACTTCCCAGAAGCAGAAGTAGTAACATAAGATACTATGTTAATAATAATCTGTAACATCAGGTCAAATATTTCTTGTACTTTGTTTACCTGAGTTGTGTAATGCCATTCATAAACTTAAAGGACATAATTAGCTTTAAAAGCAGGTTGTAGCAAAAACATTTTATGAATTCATTTATTGTATATATACAGAGGAGAGTAGGCAGAAAAGAGAATTGTGGTAGCCTGTTCTTTCTCTTTTTAAATCAGTTTATCTTTGCCTTCTGATTTTTCTTCGAACACATGCATGTGCTGTATCTACATACATATAATCAACTTCTGCATTAAAAAAAAAAAAGCTGTCTCTCTATGTACATTACTCATTAAAACCAACTGAAATATGTTGCTTCAGGAAACAAACCGGAAGTATATTACTTGATACCAGTATGACTAAATGACTGTTTAATGCCACTTAATCCGAAAGGTTTTTTTTAATTTTAATTTTCTCATTATTTTCTACTTAAACCAGGTTTACTAACTGACTTTGCACTGAAACTATCTACTTAGGCAAATTACTTTATCTTCACACCTGGATGCATCTTAAACTGCTATAACTTCTTTTTTACAATGAACTGTATTAACTGAGGTAGCTTTTTTATATAAAAACAAATAGTTGAAATAAGTATTATAGAAGGAAATCAAAGGCTATGTAAAGCTTATTTTTTATTTTCAAACAGACTAATACATGACAGAGAACTGACCCTCTATGATGGCACCAGATTATTAAGGGAAGACAGGTATCAGAACTTAAAAGAAGAATTACAGATCACTGATGAGAAACTACAGGAAAGGTAAAGTGTTGGCTACGACTATGGAATGTAAACAGTTTTTCATCCTGTAGAACACTTAATCTCCTTTATTTTATTACAAAAACATCTTGCAAAATGCTTCCCTCTTAAACTGATACCTTTTAATTGCTAAGAGGGCATACTTTAAACGTCAATTTCCTCATGAGGGTTTGTTGGTTGGTTTTTTTTTTTGGTATGAGAAAATTATATCCTGTTTAGAGTGCTCAAACTGAAAGAAAATCATTAAATATCCTTTAACAGAAGGGGTTAGAAATGGAAGAGAAATGTTAAGTACATAAAAATACAGATGTAAAAGAATATAATTCTTAATTTTGGAACATTTTATTAACAGCACCTGAAAATAAAGCTAAACTGAAATTAAATATAGCTTGTTACTTTCTTTTTCTTCATTAGCTAGAAAGCTGGTATTTAATTTACAACTAATATGGAGCAGGAAATCCTAAGGATGGGTTGGGACCCATTATGCTTATTCTTTTTGTTTCTTCACTTCCACTTGTCTGCTAGAAACATTCCACAGATAGAAGAGGTCTCTCTGATTGCCACTCTTGATAGATAGTCAAATACTGATGACAAATTGCAGTTACTGGGAAAGATACTGTAGAGTGTACTCCAAGATAAATACAATCTAATATTCAGGCATATATGAAATAAGCCGTATATAAGAAGCTAAACATACTGTTTTTCTTAAATGGCTCAAATCTCTGAAAAAAACATTTGAAGAGTCAGATGACTGTGCTCACATTTACACTGCAAGATGTGTGCGCTCCCAAACTTTCAAGAGACATTCTCAGTTCTGGTAGGGATGCACTCGCGATGTGCAACCTCTTCATATGTACCACCCCCTGTTTCTCTTAATTGTCATGCTAAGTACAATTTTTTTTCTTTGATCTTCTTTGTAGTCTACCCTTTAGAAAAGTTGTTTTTCTTTTATTGCCTAGTAGTTTTGCTGTTTCTGTCTCCCCTTTGATCTAAAATACTGCACTGTTGAGTTTTTTTGTTTTTTGTTTTTTTTTTAAAGAACTTCATTTTAAATTTAAAGTCTTCTTAAGCATTTATTTGTTTATTTATTGGAAGATATGATGTAATCTAAGCCTGTTTGTTGCTACTTGTATACAGGCTGCTGCAGCCATACACCTAGCTAGATGGGCATTTCCTGCATTTGTTTTATGAGTAAAGAACTATATATCAGGGAAGTGTTCATAAGGATTTTAAGCCCAAACTTTGAAAAGAGAAGCAAAAAAATCTCTTAAGGATCCATCTTGGCATTTCATCCTGACTTTGCGTTCAACTTTGTACTTCAGTATAGATCTACTGAAATATTGTGCACAGCTTTTTGCTACTTTGGGGGCCCCAAGAGTCCTTTTTGGTATTCCTCAGTAGAGTGTCCCTCTTGTCTTTAGACCGCAATGCATTGCTTTTACCTAGCCACTTTAATATTTTGCAACAGATTGCTTATTGTGAATTAGTAAGAACTAAATGACCTGTTTGGCTGACCATGAGCTTTCATTCTAAAAGGGGAGTGACTTGTCTTCACTCAACTGAAGACAAGTTAAAGTAGTGCAAAAATCTTGTCTGCTTCTTTGGGTTTGGCTGTGGTCTTCAGCGTCAGCGGACCACTCGTCTGTACGAGTGCTGTTCTGTTCAGCCCTTGAGGAACTGAAGGTGTTTCAGGACCTGATCCTTTACCTAATGTTTGTGGTCTGTTAATGTATTCTGAAAACATCACTACCTTTCACTTGCTCCAGGCCATGATGTCAGGAGTTGTTCTTTGATTCCAGTACTGCATGCCTCCCTGCTATCCCTCCTTTTCAGCAGCAGTTACCTGTCACTGGAAGCTTCAGTACCTTCCAGAGTCACAGAATGGCTGTGCAAAATGAGGCGTTCTTCCCAGACACCTTCTGATCAAATGTTATCTGGGTTCTGACAGCTGATTTAATCACAGTGCAAGAAAACAGGAAGGTGCAAACCATCCGTCATTCGCCTGGAAAAGATTGCCTTGTGGAAATAGCGTATAGAATACATTGTACCTTGAATTTATGAGCAAATTGCCTGGGCAGTTTCTTCCAAGTCATGACGGGGAGTTGCTTTCCACATTGATGAGAAATACGGTGTATTTTGCTGTGTAATAATGGCTTCGACTGTGTTTCTGATGCTACAGTTACACAGAAAGAGTTCTATTTATCCAGATTTTCTGAAGTGGACTAAAGTAATTTCAGTACAATTGCTCTTTCCAAGGCCTGCAGAATAAACATTGTCATTCCTGTTTCTGCTGGGACTTAATTTGGGTTGTTTGCTGAGTGGCACGTGAAAACTTCTGTTACTCTTCCAATAAGGATTTCCCTGTGGAAAGTGGTTTCAACTTTTATTTGAACCAGAATTCTTTTTTTTTTCCTCCTAAATCTCGCTCATTCTGTTCTCAGGCTTCAGTTCTCATTTATATATTGGAAATCAATACGTGTTTTAAGTTTGGCACATAGAATACATATTTTAGAGTTAACAAAAGTATTTTTTTTTCTTTTGTCATTAACATTTTAATTATCTGCCTTATCCCACATGTTAAGGTAGTTCTTCTGAGAAACAATGGAAGAGCAAAACACATACTGAGGGGTACATCAGTGATTTAGTGGAAGTGCATTGACAGAATTTTAAGTGAACAGTCAAGCAGGGCCTAAATGAAGTAGCTAAAAATAGTCATAAATGGAGGAGATGAAAGAGTAAGATAAAAAGGAGTATTTCTGAAGGACCAGGATTTGAAAAAGGCAAATGCCTCATTAGGAGATCATTAGATTAGGGGAGGGCAGGATTTGGGGAAAAGCACTGGCTGGGAACTGGAAGGTGGCTGTGATAGAGAGCTGATACCTTACTGTTATCTCTAAGAGAAATAGAGTACATGAGGTGAGGGGTCTGGAGAACAAGTGTTACGAGGAGCGGCTGAGGGAGCTGGGCTTGTTCAGCCTGGAGAAGAGGAGGCTCAGGGGCGACCTCATCGCTCTCTACAGTTACCTTAAAGGAGGCTGTAAAGAGGTGGGGGTTGGTCTGTTCTCCTACGTGCCTGGTGACAGGACGAGGGGGAATGGGCGAAAGTTGCGACAGGGGAGTTTTAGGTTGGATATTAGGAAGTACTTCTTTACCGAAAGGGTTATTAAGCATTGGAATGGGCTGCCCAGGGAGGTGGTGGAGTCACCATCCCTGGAGGTCTTTAAAAGACGTTTAGATGTAGAGCTTAGGGATATGGTTTAGTGGAGTACTTAGTGTTAGGTCGGAGGTTGGACTCGATGATCTTGAGGTCTCTTCCAACCTAGAAATCTGTGATACTGTGATACTGTGAGGTACACATTCCTTTTTTCCTTTTTTTTTTTTTTTTTTTTATTTGTTTAGGATCATCATTACTGTGCATGAGACAGTATGGTGTGGGGTTTCTCTCTTCTGGACTATGTGCACTTATTCGTGAAATACAGGAAATACAAAAAACCTAACTGTTCCTGTGTGTTGCCTCAGTTAAAAACTCACAAATGAGGTGGCCAGATTGTAAGTTACATATATACAAATATGTCTTTCATAATGGAAAAGAACAGCTGATGAGGCTTTTTAGATTTTAATAGAAAGTCAATTTTCAAATTCCATTCATAAAATACTATTTCCTGATAGATAAATGGAGTACTGTGCTTAACCAAGGAGATAAAACTTCTGTAAACATTTTTTAGTCTGTGTTTATAAGAGGATTTGAAACACCTGAAGATGTTTCTGGTAAAAAATTGAGATGTTAATGGAGAAGTTCTAGGTTCTAGAACCTAGAAGTTCTTGCTGCCCTTTTCAGTGCAGCAAGATATATTTTTTCTAAGCTTTCATGTCCCTGTATGAAAATGATAGTGAAAATAATACAATTATTTTTCACAGTTCTACTTCCTTTAATTTTTAGTTTTTCAACAGTAATAATACTCATAGATTTTGCAGTATTCTCCTTTTTATTCTACTACTACATATATCACTTAATGATAAATCAAGAGATTCTTTTATTTTTTAAATAAAGGGATAGTATTTCAGATCACAGTATGGCCAAAGGAAATTACAAGCCTCTGTATATAGAATGTGAACAGTATTATACTAAAGAATGTGAAAGTGCTTCGACGATGACAGTGTTATTAGCAATGTCAGACAAAGGGGAAATTATTACTTGCTGTTCAGATTTGTTTTCACATTTTGCTGGTTTTAATACCATTTTTCATAAATCAAATTTCTGACAACTTCATTTAAAAGTATGACTACGTCTCTAAGAGCTAATAAAATAGATTCTTATTTTTAATTATTTTAATTATTGACTTTGAGTTACATGTTCACATTTCATTTCATTACATTTCTGTATCTGTCACATCCACTAGCATTTTCCTGAGAAGGGTTTCAGACTGGTGGGTCAATAGCTTTAGCAGGAATGACAAGGGAAACTTGAGTATTTTTGTTTATAATTTGTGAAGAAGAGGAAAAAAAAAAAGCTGCCCCTAAGAAAATGACAAATGGTCTAGATTATCGTAGAGGTCTTTTCCAACCTAAATGATTCTATGATAGAAGGAAATTACAGCTGTTGATGACTTGTTAGTTGAATTATTGTATAAGAAAAAATTCATTCATCCACTGTGCATATCCAAGATTTCTGCATAGATCTTCTTATGTAATGAATAATTACTTATTTGAGACAGATGCTGTGGAGTTGGTATATATGGCTTTTACAAGATGAGCAGTGAGGTGCTGGTTTGTCTTATGAGGCGGTCTTTTAACCTGTTTGGGTGGATAATCCTCCACCCACACCCCCAGCATGCACAAAGATGATAAGGCTTTGGTGCGGTGGGCAGAAAGCCATCTATCACAAGAAAATCTAGAAATACGTATATAATAAGAATTGTTCAGAAGCTCATAACAAATGTCTAGTTTTAATGCCCTGCGGGCAGTGTATTATTTTCCATGTGATTAAGTTGAAAGACAACATATATAGTAGATGAGACAAATATAAAATGTGGCAGAAAGTAAATTTTGCAAGCAATGAATGTTCTTAACTGCTTACATTTTCTAGCTTTTACTTTGGTTTTCGCTGTTTTTTTTCAGCTTAGTGGATTTCCAGATAAAGTAATCTGTTAAATTTAGAATATTGTGAAACTGAAGAAAAATAGCAAGGAAAAAATGATAGCTCATTTGTGATCCTAGCATTACTACAATTCCTAACTCATAATATTGTTTTTATTTTGAAAGAATGTGAAATTTATGAAACCATGCTACAGGAATAGACAACCAAACCCAGTTTGGTTTTGCAAGGTGGCATTAGGAATGCCATTCTGCATCTTTTTGGTTCTTTTGGAAACTTCACTTGCTTTGAACCATGTGTCACTAACAAGAAAATCCTTCCCTAAAATCATTCTGAGCAGTCTGCATTCTGATCTTCCTCTTGAGCAGTGGTGGTAATCCTTGGTTGGAATTAAACACTGATGTCAAAAGGACACGGATATTAGTGCAAGAAAGCACTCTGCTATCTCTGCTATCAGTAAACATTTAATAGAAGGAGAAAGGAATGGAGACTCTCTGCACTAATCCACTAACACCAGATTTTCCTACTGCGTTAGAGTTTCAATAATTCTAAAAGTGTTTTAGAAAAAGGTGGTGTTTTTATTTTAAAAAAAAGTTTTTAACAAGATGCATTTATTTGGCCTTCCTCTGCAAAGAATATAAGATGTCAAAAATCTCTGTTTAAGAAATAAAGCTCCATATAGTAGCTTCATATTCTATTCCTTTAGGGACTTAATCTGTAATACTGTGGAGCAACTTTGAAGCTCCTCAATTGCTATCATGGACAGTTGAAACTTTCATAGCATTGCAGGATCAGGTCGTTTGTGACATTTGTTTTAATAATACACTTACCTTGACATTTTTCAACATTTCAAACATCAGTCCAAACAATAGGCTTTTGAAGTAGCCAGGTAGTTTCATCCATGTTTACAAACTGGAAAACTACAACAGGGGTGTTGTAATCTGTCAAAACCTAGAGTGTACCTCAGTAGCTTTAACTGATACCACCAAATTAGCTTGCCCTTACTTCATCTCCTTTCCTCCAGCTTCTCTGCATTCTGTCCCTGACTGTCCCCATCATGCTTTTTGAATTAGGCATTAATGTGGATGTGATACAAGAGAGATGTGTTTCCTTTACAATGGAAAGCTGATGGCTTTTTGTGCTCTTACGTATTGCAGATAGACCAGAATTGGTCCTGGGAATTTAGGTGATTATAGAAGGAGGTTTGTTTTTCTTCTTGGTAATGGGGGGAAAGGTGAGTTTTTTCTTCTTGGTAATGGGGGGAAAGGTGACTCTGGAAATCTATGTATTTATCCTATCTAGGGATCATTTTCTTCTGTAATGAAGTTGGCCAATGTTCCCTGACCTTCTTTTATGCTTAGTGACAGTGACGTTCCTATTGGTTCCTCTTTCATGTGATGTTTTCAGACATCTATTTCTATTTTTATCAGTCAGGGAATAGCTTCTAGGCTTATGACTTTCAGCTGAGAATAACTCATGCCACCCCCTGTGTTTGCTTTGATACAAGAGACTGTTTGCTGTAATGACTCTGTTGTATCACAATTTTATTGTTGTGACTAACAGATGAGCCTACTACGCAGTAGATTTGATGATTTACATTTAATGGTCATATTGTGTCTTAGGATTTTCTTGCTTATATACCCTCATTTTCCCCCTCAGTTTAACCAGGAAGAATACTTGCCTCCAAAAGTTCCGATTTCAAATGTAATTTATATGGGGAATGGCTCATGATAACAGGCATATCTAACAATATAAGCCAATTCAATTTCACTTGATTTTCTTTTTCCAAATTAGCATCTGCTATTTTAATAAGAGTACTGAAAAATTAATTGTTGTGAACAGCCCCTTCTTGCATAATTTGACTGTCTTTCATATCTGACTTGTTACTGTCTATTCTGTTACTTCAACAGGTCATGAAGTTGTGCTGATGAATGAGTATGAATGAATTCCTAATCCAAAGAAATGATAATATTACATAGATAAGACAGGCAAAAGATGTGAAAAACCACCCAAGACAGATGCAGCAGTCTTCTACTGCCCTAACACATTCATCCAGCAGTGATATATTTAAGCTTTGGTTATATAAACAAATAACAAAAAACTTAAATAAACATATTTAAGTGTTGGTTGCAGTAAGCTCCCGTTATCTTCCGTGGAATGAAATAGGCAGGCATTTAAGAGACTGTTACTCACCAAATCCTACAGTGTGAACTTTACACAGTGAATAGTGGATGTATTGCTACAGGAAGCTGTGGAGACAGACAGAATGATGAAGTTCAGAAAGGGATTAGACAAATCTATGGATAAAAGGGCATTAAAACAAATAAAGATCAATCCCTAATATCCTTGAATGCGTGGTTGTGGGTGCTGGGAGAGTGTGAGGGGAATTAAGTGCTCATAGTAGTTCATCACATAAACCTTGAAAAAGGCTTCCCCAAGGAGCATCTCCAGCTGCCACCATCAGAAACAGAACATTTAGCTAGATGGATAGATTGAAGGACCCTGTAAGGTGTTTCTTAAATTCTTTAAATCTTAAGCAGCTATTTGAGGGACCTGTTTCCCCGTGCTGACTTGAAAATGAGCCGAAGGTGAGGTAACTGGCCTGGCCTGGCCTTTGAAGTATAACTTTCTGAGATATTATGAAGTTGGGCGCATTAATCCCACCCCAACCAACTAGGTGTTTTTTAAGGGGCTGCAGAGAATGTCAGTAAGTTCCTGAAGTGTTACTAAATCCATCTGTTTGTGATATTAAGGCCAATCTTCACAGTTTTATCCTTTCTGTCAATCTAATTGAGTAAAAGAAATTCTCATTACTGCAGCTTCAGTAGATGTTGTTCCTTCCCTGATTTGCCTGTTAGACATATTGCTTTAGGTAAAGCACTTCTAAAAATCTCATCAGATTAGTGAGATGTGTCCATTTGAGATGTACAGACCAGTAAACAGTAGCCCAGTTGCCGGTATTTGCCCATCTTGAGACGTGCAGGTCATGTTGCAGATGAGAAGTGGAGACTTTGGGTACCCTTCTCAGTGTAGAGAAGTATGAGCAATTTATACAATTGCAAGTCATGTTATGCAGTCTTTGTCTTTTTTTATTTTTAATAAAGTTGCATTTGCAAATTATGACAAAAGACATTGTGATATGGTTCAGTACACTAACATAATTAGTTTTTCATCTATTGTAAAAATAAAAATATTAAATTTGATATTCACTGCTTAGGTCGAGTAATGCATTTTTTAAAACTTGTTTTGCAGGTCTATCTTTCCAATACACCCCTCATTCAGAATAGTTGTCCTAGCAGAACCTCCGGTCATCGGAAGTAGTACCCAACAATGGCTGGGTCCAGAGTTTCTGACGCTGTTTCTTTTTCATAATGTTCGATCTTTAAGCAAGAATGAAGAAATTCAAGTTATTAAGGAAATGGTAAGTATGTTCAGTATTTCAGGCACATGCTGATTATTGTTTACTGAACATGGTTATTTGCTGTATAAAAATATTCAGCTATTCCACTCCCTATTTCAGTGTAGCACAAATGAGCCTTCATTTTCAAAGCCTGCTTATCTTTTAATGGTATTGGAATAAATTAGCATTCTTATAATGATATTAAATGATGCTGTAATAGAAGAACATTGTCAAAACTGTATTCCTTTTTTGGTGACATAAGCCAACTGCAGAAGGTGTATACTCATTGCATATATGTGTAGCTGTGTATGGAACTTAACCCATCGTGCAGTAAGATTAATACTGTTTTGGTTCAAGCAGATTCCGAATGTACCAAGTGCTGCTGTGGAGCAGTTGTTGTCTTTAACACACAAGCTTCGGGAGACGAATGATGCCACGGTGAGCACTCCCCTGCCCCCTCTTTTTTCCCAAAAAATTTGATTTCTCCTACTATGACTGTTTTGTTTGTTTTAAGAAAGGCTGGGTAAAGCTTGCTAGTTATAGTGTTATTTTAGAGGCTGCCTGATTGAAAACCAGCCCCAGAAAGTTACTGCTAGCAATTACTGCACCGTATACTGTAACTTCTTTGATTTTTATGTATGTTTTTAGAATCTGCATAAATAAAGCTTTCAGGAAATCGCCCAAATCCTAGAGAAGTAAGAAAAGCACACACACTGTCAGTGGGCTTAGATATGTGGTTCACAATGAGAGACGCTCGAGGTACCTTTTGAATAGGTATGGAGATAATCATGTTTGTCCAAGTATGTTTTGATTACTTCACTTTAGTCGTTGGAACTTTGGTAGCTGAAATTATTGTGGCTTTTTCGGCAATGGAAACTATCTAGCCATTATAAAATGCCAGTGGGCAACAGCAAAGATTAGGAATGTAAAAGGGATAGCTCCAGAATTCCTATCTGAGTTACTGCTACAGGTTATTCTATTAAAGCAGTCTTATCAAGAAAAATAAGTTCTGCTGACATAGTAACCACAAAATTCTCTAAAAAGATAGTCAAATCTTGGTGAAAAGTAGAAGAAATCATTGCTATGGCAACTGGATGATTTTAATGTAACTAAAATGTAAAACATTTTTAGTAGAATCCAGCGGTTTAACTGGTATGCAAATTGTAATCTGTTCTGCTTAGTTTGCGTGATTTAACATGGGTAGTAGTTTTAATAGTATTACTACTCAGGTAGCTGAGGGATACTGAAAGGCTGTTGTGCTCTTCTGAGCTTAAAAGAAAAAAAACGCTGACTTTTAGATGCACCTTTGGGACAGTGTTGTTACTAACATCTATTTGACTTTCTGCACCTAATGTTTGACAAATGTAGACTGAAAAAGTGTAGTTTTGGGCATATTTGGATTCATGCCGTGCTTGAATAGAGCATTATAGAAGTCATTTCCAAACATGTGGATGTCTGTAGCATTGTGAAGTATCTAAATGAAGTATATGATGTTGGATAAGAAGTGTGTCATGATACGGACCGAGAGAGGATTCTTGTAGATGAGCAGTGACATGAGACATGTCAAGAATAGCATGCCTGTGTGGAGAGCTGAAATATGTGCCTAAGGTATGTCAGGCTATTTTTAGAGTTGCCTAAGTAAGTAATCCTCTGCCAGAGATTATCCTGAAATATTAGCCATTGTTTAAAGTGATTTTGTTAACAATAGAAGAATACCTGTAGCATATTCAGCCTGTGGGTGTATTTTGCGTCATTGTAATTGTTTGTTTGATATACAATAGAACCTAGAGACCACAAGCAAGATCCGGTTGAATTAGATGCCTCATAGATATATATTCCAAAGACTGTCACAAGGACTGTAACCTAATTTTGAGTTTACAGCTATTCCATATAAAAATAAAAAACAGGTAAGGAAGAAAGAGGACATTTTATTAGAAAACTCTAGCTCCCAGTTGCAAATATTCAGATGATGTGACAGTTTCTCCTCTGTGGACTTGTACTCTGTTTATTCCAGTGGAGGATCCAGTGCTATATATAATTTTGACTTTAAAATGCCCTTGTTCCTTAGCGATTGGAGTGGCATGGTGTGAGACGAGGCAGGAGTGCCTTCCTTCTTCCTCCCACCTGGTGCAATGGATGAAGCATGCTACCTCAGTTACTCTGCTCAACTGTCAATTTCCACCAATGCAATCCCATAGGTTGTGACTTGGGAGGATTGCTTACTTTACAAAAACATAATTTGCCTGAGAATATTTCAGGTGTTTAAGATTCTTTACAAAAAATAAAATCTCCCAAAACAGTGAGAGTTCTGACTAGTGAGCAGGGACAACAGGGATACAGCACTCACCCCTCTCACTTGCCCATGCTTTGCTCATGGCTGAGTAGGTCTTGAGATAACACTTGAAAAGTCATCATTTACAACACAATGTCTGTAATGCTTGGTAGTAAATGGTGATGCTTCAGAAAATGCTTCACAATCTTTGATCAGTGAAAATAGGAAGAGCAAGAGTAGTAATTGTAGCAGTTATCCCAGTCTAAACCATTCTTGCTTATTGCTCAGAGCTAAGCTAAAACATACTATCCTTTGCCTTCTTAGCTTTTGAGTTTTGTACAGTCTCGTGGAACTGATTCTTTTTTTTCTTTCCAAAAAAAGTTAGTCTGTTTGTCAAAACTGCAGTTTTCCAGAGGAAAGAGTTGGTGATAAGACACTTCTCGTGCTTAAGAAGGATTAAGAGAGAAAAAGATTGTGAAATTAATAAAGTGTTGCCTTCTCTATTTTTTTCCTTGATGGCAAATTTCAGGATTTTTTTCCAATTGAAACAATATATTAAAATAACTGTAATGAAGTTAGAAATCATTTATATTCCCCAAAGCAAAACATTCAGAAATTACCTAATTAAAATATTTCAGTTGACCGAGGCAAAGCATGGCGTGACTTATCAGATCACACTCATTGTTGTGTGCTTCCTGTTAAAATAAGGAACCTGTTTGTATTAGATACCTTCATCCGGTATATGTAGTGAATAGAATGATTTCTTTCTCAGTCTTTATATCTCTCTCTGAATAGATGGCCACTTGTCTGGGGGGCTTTGTTTGTTTGTTTTTACATTTTTCTGTATTTGCTTTAGGTCTGCCTTCCCAGGCCTTGAATCACTTTGTATCTCCTTACTGAATCATGTCCAATTTCTAGCATTTACTTTAACACATGGACAACAGAAAAGGACACAGTGTTCCAGTAATGGCCCACCCAAAAGGCGTGTGCAGAGGTGATACAATCTCCTTACTTCTGTCCAGTGTTGTCTTGTTTATACATCCA
Organism: Anser anser; assembly: GCF_964211835.1. NCBI lineage: Eukaryota > Metazoa > Chordata > Aves > Anseriformes > Anatidae > Anser > Anser anser. The sequence continues at coordinate 180,192,731 of NC_139720.1, read as the reverse complement.
CGAATCCTGCCAGACCCTTTTGCCAGAGCATTACATTTGGAGCTCATATTCAGCTTGTGAAGAGCAGACTATAGATTTTAAAACCTTGGTCCTTTTACCATGGTCCTTTTACCTTTTCTCCTTGTTATTATCAATCCTGTTTAGTTTTAGGATTTATATAGCACAGAAAATTAAGTTATCAGCACATTTTTTCCCTGTTGCTTATCAAGTGAAATCATAAAGCAAATCTGTAGATAACATCATGATTTCCGTGACACTGAAGTGCTGCAACAAATACAGAATTACAAACGTGTGGATTAAAAAGCACACACTACTATAGGAGGCAGAAAGCACTTACGAATTAGGAGAAAACTTGAAATAATTACTTTTGGATTACATTTTTTCCTGACTCATTCAGTTTAAATCCCTGAGATCAATTCCCAAAGATGAAGTAATTAAACCACCTTGTATTTTTTGACAGGCACAGTCTCTGGCTTCGTCTTTATCTACTCGACAACTGTTGCGAATTTGTCGGCGACTGTCACAACATCCAGATGAAAGCCTTTACTATGCTGTTAATAAAGCCTGCCTTTCCAGGTAGAAGTTCCAGTTTGGGTGGAAGTTCCAGAGTTCCTTGGTCTATTGCTAACATGCAAGATATCTTTTAATGCAATTCAGTAAATAATGCAATTGCTCTCTTGCTTCTTAAATTCTGTCATTTCTTCAAAACTATTTCTGTGGTATTCTCAGACTTGAGAGCTAAGTCAAAATGGTTTTGTACTGTTTTCGCATCTTTATGATGATGTTTAATGACATCATACAAGTTAAGTCACCATTATCAACATTACTTCTCTGTCTCAAAACACTCAAAGCAGAGTTATATTAATGTCTAGTACAGCTGGATGTTTGATGGAGGTTCAGTTTCAGTTCTATAAACTGTATATAAAAAAAGTTATGAACATAGTGGTTTTTTTTATTTGTTTTCTTTTCTTTTAAAGAAGGCAAATTTTCATTAACAAAAGGTTTGGGAAACTGTTTGGGCCTCAAACTGTATGCCACGGAGCTCTTTATTTCACTTTAGAGCTCTGGGTTCAAGGGAACTCAGTCAAGAGTAGAGGTGTTTCCAAATAAACATCGTTTCTATAGTAGCTCTTACTGATAGTGGAATGAGGATATTACATACTTCCAGTCCTAATTCATCCTACATTGCAACTTTTCTTGCAATATTCCATAATACTGAAGCTTTTTATAATGAGCATGCAGCTTATATGAGGGCATAGACATAGACATTAAGGGTTTGGAGATCTAAGTAAAGCTTCATACTGGTTTTACTTTACAGAAAATACTGAAAACTTTTAAGAAAACTTCCTTAAAAAATGTTTTACCTCTTTTATTTCTTCATTTAGGTTTTTACCAAACCTTGCCAGATCAGCTTTACACAAAAATCTACAGGATTCCGGTATTGAGTCAAGTCCAGATAACACAAAGAAACTAGAGGAGAAGGACTACACTTGTAAGTTTGTGCCATCTTTTTGTCCTGTTCTTCATGAATGTTACTCAGATAGTTCAGCATATAAATGTGCACTAAATGACCTCAAAATTAAACGTAGTTTGCTTCAGTTACATCCATTTGGCTTTGTTGTATTGGGAAGTAATAACTCTTAGTATGCTGATACTTACGTATTGTCCGTTGCATTCCTGCCCATGAAATTTAGTGTCCTTGACATGTTTAAGGGTTCCTCAGTCTAACAGATCGATGACCTCAGACACTTGATCAGCTCTTGGACTTTTGTTGTTGTTGATTTGATGTTTTTTATTTATTTGTCTGTTTTATTATCACTTGTACTACTGTTTTGCATGGTTCGTAGTTACAGCTTTGTTTTGATCTTAATCTTTCTCTAATATGTTCTTTACCATTGCTTTTTTTATCTTCACTGGTAAAATCAACCTCTTTCTCATCAAGACTCTTGTAGGAGTCTTGGGTTGTATTTTGTTTTCGTTCTAGTACATAATTCTTTATTAGTTTTTCTTCTTTTTTTAAATTTTCTTTAAGTTGCTGTTACATATCATCTTTATCCAGCATGGTTTTGTTTCTTTACCTCCTGCAACCTGTATTCTTTTGAAAGAGCCTTCAGTACTTCACACATATTTCTGCTTCTGCCATTTTTCTCACTTCTTTTTCATTCCTGCCTGTCCTTTGTTCTTCATGCTGATTGTGTAAGTTTTGATAACTTCCATCACGTAGCACACAGTGAGTTATCTGCCATTTTCTGTTCACTAAACTTTTCCTTTCAACAGCTTTGATCCATGCTCCATCAGTATTATATTTGCTGTCATTTCCCTGTGTGGCTAATTCTTAGTTTTGTGATGTATTTGACTTCTGTGTTTTCACAGTTATTCTACGGTAGCAAACATGTCTTTGGTCAGAATTAATATAGACTCTGTTTTTATATTTTTTTTTTTATGTAGGTGAAAAATATATATAAAAAACAGGCATAATAATGCAAGAATGACTGCACAGGTGTATGTATGCATATATATATGCATATATATATATCTGCATAGGTATATATAATACTATGATGTATAGAATACATGCTTTATTGATAATGCATGAATGGCTGCATATGTATACACATGTATAGCTGAATGTATAATATTACATAATATTGTATTGTAATGTATATAATGCATTGTATCTGTATTTGTATTATATGTTATATATATATTAAAATTATTTATGAAATAATTAGAAATATTTCCAATTGCATTATGCTATCTGCTTACCATTTTTTTCCATCCTGATGCCTACCTTGAAATTTCTTCATGTTTCTCTGTCCCATGTTTTAGAAGAGAGCACATTATAATCCTTTTTTATTATTATATATACTTAGCTTCTGCTTTCCTAAGGAAGAAATTTATGGTTCTCTTGATGTAAGAATTTGTTAGTTTTTTTTACTTTATCTCTCAGAGTTGAAGGTTATACCTTCAAGTGCAAATTTATTCAGTTTTCGGCAGGTGTTAAATGTGTCCACTTTATAAAATTAACCCATTTGGTCAAAAAAGTAATTCTGGATGCAAAAATCAACACTCTAGTACTGCTGTGATGGGTTGGCCCCAGCTCTCCTCAGTCCCATCCACACCCTACGCCTACTGGGACACTTAGAGAAAATAGAGAATAGAAGAGAGTGAAGAGCTCGTGGGTTGAGGAAATGTGGCCTGACAAAGTTAGTGGTATTCCAATAACAAAACAAGAGTATGAAGTTAAACCAAGGTAGCTGTCACAGCTTCTAGTATACTTTATGATATTTTTTACGTAAGATCACCTGTTCGTCATTTATTGTAGTAGACTTCTTTGCAATTATAAAGAGAATTCAAATTCATTATAATGCAACCTCTTGTTAACAGATAATCTTTCAAGCATTCATTTTAGATAGAAGTCATTTACAGCAACCCACAGCCTTGTTAAAATTTGCAAACTTTCACTTGTAAGCATTGGCGATTGATTGCATGTCTGCTCAGAGGATGGTATAAGTAACGCATGTGCTTGTTTGTTTCCTGGAAAATGTCTAGGTGAAATAAACCATGGGGTTCTGAAGATAGGATCTGTGACTATGCCAGTTTATAACCCAAGTGAGAAAATGAAAGTGCCTGATGTGTTGTTTTACGAAAATGCTCAAGTAAGTAGAATTCGCTGGTTTCTCAGGTACAAAAAGTTTGTTAAATGCATACTAATGCACATATTCACATTTATTAAAAAATATACTAATTTTGAAGGTTATATTTCTGGAGTAGCTTCTTTAGGATAAATATTTTTCTCAGGGGATTTGATGCTCATTTCAGATTCATCTTCACTGTGTCCCTTTGAAGATGTTGGAACAATTCCATGGAACATTCATAAAATGTGAAACGACTTCAAATCAACTTGAATTTTATTTAGAATGATTTGATAAGATGTTTTATTGAGTGATTTTATTGCTGCTGCTGACCTGATCAATTCTTGTGGCTGGGTTATTGATTCCATCCTGACGGAGTGTTTTACAAGCTCATGATAGGAAGTTTTGCAGGTCGGTAGTACCTGCCTTGTATTTGAATTAACGCTGTATGCTTGAAAAGCGAGGTGAAGAGTAGTGTTACTAGTTAGTTATTAGATAATTATTATTTTATTTAACTTGAGTTATTAATTAGTTGCTAGTGTTATTAATGTTAACTTGTTCACAGTAGCAAAGAGTAAGAGCAATTAGAGAACACAATAAAAGGAAAGGGCTTGGTGACTTTTTTTTTGTTTGTTTTAGTTCCACCCTCTCCCGTGTTCCTTTTATAGAGGTAGGTGTATTGCAGCTGTCTTCTTCATCTAGTTTGTGGGCCTCAAAAGTGTCAGACAAGGTTATCCTTAGCCAGAGAATTACCCTTTAAGTGACTATGATATTTCACTGATAGCTTTTGAAGTGTTTTTCTTTTTAGGAGACTAGTGTGAATCTCCCTACTTTGTGAATTTCCTTTTCTCTTCTGCTCTATTTTTTCTTCTTTTCTTGCTTGTAATTTCTTCCCAGAAAGGCTGTCCTTTCTGCTACATGGGTATCACCTACTGAAGGTGACAGGCCATGCAAGGAGAACAGATGACAGTCTTCTTCATCTTCCCCAGTAACATTTCATGTGAGATTTTGTTCTGTGTTGCCATTTCAGTAAAGTACTTTATTTCAGTGTGTTGGAAATGAAATCCTAAGTCTTACTAGGATTCATATCTGCATTGCTTCTTCAGTCTTCTTGCTTATTGCTTCAGTAATTATAACTGAACACACTGCAGAAAACTGTGGCTGATATTATGCATCAGTTTTGTTTAGGCGACATTTGTTAAAAATGCTGCATAGAACAAACTGCTCTGTATCTGCCCCTGGTAGCAATGAATTCTGAATCCTAGAGGAAACGACAACCAAATACCTGTCAGAATAGCTGTTCCCTTTTCAGAATGAATTTCACTCTTATGTTCTGTATTGCAAGTTCCTACTGTAGTTCAGTCATTCAAGTGTTGTAGTGATAATTTAGCAAAACTTGCTGGAGAACAAATTTGGTTTACAAGTCCAATGCAACTTTTCCTCTCTTGTATCTAAAAATTACATTGATTTTTTTCTGTGTTGGTTTATTTATGTCCTCAGCCCTTTGCAGTGCTGTACAATGTAATGAAATGCATAGTTTTGGTCTTGAAGCATTACATGTTCTAGTGGAATTTAGCTTTGCTGCAGTACATTGCTCTCTGTCCAGAGCAAGCAGCACAGGGATGGAAATGATTTTTAGGTAGTACGATAAATGCCAATTTCTTCTCAGTGTCTGCTGAACATGGGTTGATAAAGTTGATACGATATTGCTGTGTCTACTTACAGGTTCTTCATGTAAATATTGAATCTGAAATGTCTGCACGCATCCTAATACAATGTTAATTTATGCGCTGGTGAAAAAAAATAGATATATCAATAATCTTGTAGGAAAGTTGTTCTGCAAGGAAACTAGAATGTACACATATTTGTCCACTTTAGCATAAAACAGAATTCATCTGAAGGAAATTCTCGTGCTTTAGCAGTAGAATCAAAAAATCTAATCAGTAAGTGTGGTAAAACTGACTTGCTAGAATTTATGCTCTATCGGGTCAAAGTTACTCTCATCAGTGATAAATTGCTAGTGTCTGTGCTTTCAGAAAATACAGTAGCTTGCCTTGAGGTCTTCTTGAATTAATTGTATGTTGAGTGTTCAGTAGTCTTTTGACATGCCTGGTTAGGATTTTGTGGTATTAAGCTATGTTTACACGAGTTTCTTCCCCCCACCCCCGCCCTCCGTTCTGGAGAGATTTGGAAACCTGAAATATCTTTCACACACTTGCAAACTGAGTATTTCTATATGCTCAGAAATTGCATGTGACGTACTGTTTTTTTGTGGGTTTGTTTTTTTTCAAAATTAAGTACTAGAGATAGAACGATAATGTGGAAAAACTATGTTTATCTATATGTTTATCTAAAGGCAAGCATTTATTTCTGTAAGTAGCTTGTCTGACCTACTTACAGATGACCTATTTTCACTAGGTACAGTAGAGAAATATACAAGACTATTGCTAGTAAAGTACTCTGCATTGCCACATTATCCTTAAATCCTTTTGATCCTTTTAAACAAATAATTTGTGAGGAGCATAATAAGGTTGAATTTTGTACAGTGTGTGTTACATTTTATAATGCTGGATATGCGTACAATACATGTTGTACTTTGACTTCAGTTAGGCAGTCTAATTTAGAAGTTATAAGAAACATAATAAACACCTTTAGACTTGAGCTTGTATTTTTCTGTCCTTATTTTCCTTGAAACTAAAGCTTAATTATAATAGGAAAGTGTGTTTTTTATTAAGCTACACCTGGTGTTGAATTTAAAAAAAAAAAAAGTATATAATTTACATATTCATGTCAGTTCCCTTTTAATTCCCTGTTTGTTTTCTGTACAGTTCTACCAGGATATATTTTACTTCCTACCTGTACAGTTGCTGGAAAATTGTCATATGTGTGTAAATGAAAGTTCTTATGCTTTAGGTGACAAACATTCACCTAGGCTAAAAAGAAAATGTATTTGGAATGATTACAGAGAATGACACAGTTAGGGAAATCAAATACCCAGAACTGATCAGAGCAAAGAAAATGCAGAAGTAGAGTTCATATTTTTGTTTCATTGTTTTAGTCACTGGATAGATTGCCTCTGCTATTATTGGCTGAGAGGCACTGGCTATGTAGTAAGTAGTGGTTAGTATAACTTAAAAAAAAATAAATTGGCCCCAAATCTTGAAAGTTCTTGTTTACTATTATTATTAGTGAATATATAAACTTTTGAGAGCATAAAAATGGGAGTAAAAATCATCTTTTTGTTTCTCTAGCACATGATGGTAATGGAAGATATGCTAAAAGACTTTCTGCTGGGAGAACATCTTCTTTTAGTTGGTAATCAGGTGAGTTAAACATTTCTTAAAACTCATTATTTAATAAAGAAATTAAATCTGTTTTGCTTCATTGAAATTGCATCCATTGGTACTACCGAGGTAATTTACCTATTTTTGACTCTTTATCTATTAACATCCATTGGTTTTATGAGCACGTATTGGTGGAAAATGTAAATGCCTTAAGTATTTTTTTTTGTGTGTGTGTTGTTGTTGTTTGTTTTTACATTGCTGTCAGAGCAGAAAGAGAAAATATTAGTGGCTATGTATAACATCATTACCAATAAAATGTTTGGTCAATTGCTTTGGTTATTCTTCATAGATAAGTAGCAAAACCTCTCCTTTAAAATTTCTAGTGAGGATAAGAGGTATAGAATTAAGTATTATTCTAATTTTATTTATTAGATTCACTTTCTTCTTTGGCACATATCTTTGTTGCTGGAGACTGTATTGTTGAGATCATGGGGCCTGACATTCTTTTAGTTGGTCAGTGCTGTTTCGTAACACCTTCGAAGAGTTTATAGTCTCTCCAAAGTTAGGTATGGGCAGATGTTCTCTTAGTGGGTTTGTTTAAAATCTTTGTTCTTCACAACCATCGGAACTGTCAGGTGACTTAAACAGAATTACTTGCTTTGCCAGTTAGCTCTAAAAAAAGAGGTTTTGTTATTATTTCTGTATGTTTAAAGTGTTCAGGAAAGTGATTTCCCAAGCTACCAGGTTGATTTTTCTTCCCCTCTTAAAATAATCTTCTCCCTTTGGTTTAGCTTTCCCATAGCATGGTTACAGTAATTTTCTAGCAGATGTTTCTCTTTATGTTTTGCAATAGCCTTTGGAAAAAGTCTAACCCAAAACGCTAATGGTCTAACCTACACAGTGAGGAATGTAAAATGGTAATTGTTGTTAAAGTGCATCTATTAAAATTACAGCATATGTTTATGTGCAGTCTTACTGATACAGAGTCCTTTTTAAGAGCTTGTATTTGAGATTTCATACTTCAAACCTCTGTAGACTTTTGCTGGATGATGCCAGGTTCTCCCAAAAGGTGTCATATATTGGTAAATGAAATACAAATTTCATAAATTAAACACTTTCTTGAGTGAAATATGATCTATTTTTCCTATTCCATTAATAGTGCCATCTGCCAAGTTGTTACTGAAAACGTTGCATAGTACAGATTGCCTGCAGGAGCTGCTGTCCTCCCTGACAAGGCTCACAGTCCCACAGCGTCCAAGCAAGAAGTCTTGGGGACGGCACCAGGGTGAGCCTGGTGCCTGCGAGGCCAGACAGGTTCGCAGTGACAAGCCAGGTCTGAGGTCAAGACAGCAGGTCTGGGCTGGGGTCAGCAAGGTTCAGGGCCGGGCACATCAGCACTGGAGTGTAAGTCAGGAAGGAACTGAGGAAGAGCCTGAGTGTAAATGCAGCTCCTAAACAATGGGGAGAAAGGGGATCTCAGTGAGGTTACTTGGGGCTTGCTCAGCAGCTATCAGAGCTGATGTTCAACACAGACAGCTAAAGCCCCTAGGTGGGGCGTGGAAGAGCTTGCAGAGCCTGGTGGTACACTCAGGCCCCTGACACGTGCTTCATGTGTTTTACCAGTTTGACAAAAAATATTGAAGACTACATGAGTATGGTTTTTGTTTTTAAGGTATTTTTCCAGCAGAGGTATACTCATCTTTAATAATCTACTCTGTGCCATATTTTCTTAAAGCTTACGAAACTTGTACTGGAGACAGTGTTAAAAGATTTAACCAGGTGGAAGGTTTGGAACATACTGCTTTGATTTTAGACATCCGCTCAGTTCTGCCATTAAAATTGATTGGTTTGCTGTGATTTGTCCTTGGCAAATCTGTAATACTTACGGGTTTTACTTTTTAATTGCTAACATATTTTCTGAGTACATCCAGGTTTATTCTTTGCTAATTTGTTCCACTGTTTCTGTGTGTGACTAAGTTAGGCCAACTGACCTTTTTTTTAAAAAAAAATAAAAAAAATACTTTTTAAGTTTGAGCACTCTATTTGCCATTTCACAGCCTTTTGGGACCATACCAATCATCCTTGATTTTTCAGATGTTTACTAACCATTTAGAAATTGATAGGGTAATTCCTTACGTATATTACTGAAAATTTTTACGGCATGTAATGAATCCTGTGCAAGTACTGCAAAAGCAACTATATGTTTTCATGTTAAATGCACAAGTATCTTCCCACTGAAGATAATACAGTTTTTATCCTCTTTTTGTAAAGCATATGATTTAAAAAAAAAATAATCTTTTGCTGTTCAGTTACTTTAACAGTTTAGTCTGTAATTAGAAGGTAGAATTTAATTTCCGTGTGCTTGATACATAATTCAGTGTGTACCTGTGCTTTGTATTTGGAAGAAAGAAATGCCGTTTTTGTGTGGAGATGCAAAATGCTGGTTTGAGTTCCTTTCTGTTATACTTCTTGTTGGTGAATGAGTAAATCATGGAAAATCAGTGTAAGTAACTGACAATTCAAATACTCTGAACCTAGGTCTTTCAAAATACATGACTAATATCCCTTTGAATGCCTGTGTCATTTCCTAGATATTTAAATGAGTTGGCATGTACCTTAGAACATAATTTGGTCCATCAAAATTATGACTACATAAGTGACTATCTCCTTTCAGTTGCTAATGATTGTGCAAGGCTTGATCTATCAAGGCTTGATCTTTCTTTAAAGACTGGATTTGGTTTTCCTCTTTTACCTCCTTGATTTTGATAACACATATGGGCACAGTTTCTGTTAGCTTTAGTCCATTTTCTTGATTTCAGAGTTTGTAACTGCAGTCTCATGTGTAGTATTATCATTTTTTTAGTTGTGAGCTGACTGGTGAGAATCCTTTTAACAGACTTGTTTTCAGGATTTGAACTTTGAAGATGAGTATTTGAAATTCAGTAAGTCAAAACTAAATGATCTTGGTGGATGTTATGGACTGCCTTTCTTAATGAAGCCAAGGAGATGTTGGATGCTAACAGTTCATTCAGGAGGAGTTCAACCTCACAAATAAACTACTTTATTCATATGTAGTCCTTGATGCCTATGTGGCCCAGGATTTTGCTGCATACATGTATTATGTGAAAATATGGCTTTGTCTAAATGTTTGCTTGCGATGCTTGTTGATTTATTTGGATTGCTGACTGGAATGTGCTTCAGTTCCATATATAAGCAAACAGGTTTCTTTGGGTCCTCGGGAAAGGCAGTGGATAGATAAGAATTTTCAGCTGTTGAATAGTTTTTAATAAAAGGCGATGCCAGCATTTTAAATACGGTTTCTGATATTGCATCCAGAAAGTGCCTGAAGTCTGAGTGAGAATGAGGCCATCCATAGTTTCTCAAAGCAACCATAAAGCAGCTTCTTCCTTGGCTGCAAGTAAGCAGCTATTTATTGCTCTCAAAGCAATAGGCAGACAACCACAAGAATCCTGTTTAGTAAAGGTTACTTATTTCCAACGTCGCAATGACTGTTTATGTCGTCATTACCATATAGCTCTTACATTATTCCCTGAGCTTCGTGGGACTGAATTATTTTTACCAAGGAAAACTTTCAGGCTATTTTGTTGGGAATTTTTTTTCTGATGGACATTGTACAGATTGTGGGTTGGCTACTTTTACAGTCTCCTTAAATTTCCTGCCTTTGGCAAATAAGAGATAAATTATGGTAATAAACAAAATTTGTTTATGTGGGAAAACTTTTAAAATAGCAGTGGCAAAACCATTTTTTTTTTGTCTTAAAATTTAAAATTTTACATATAATATTTCCCAGAGAAGTGTTACAAAATTCTTGCATTTGGAAGTTGCCTCAAGAGAGGTGTTAGATGACCTTTATTGGTCATAGGTGAAGTCTTGGCAAACATCAGCTGTCTTTGAAGAGACCAAACAAAATATTCATAGTTCTAAGGGATTTCTGGCTTTCTGGGGAGAGAAGGCTCATGGCCTTGTCACTTCTGAACTCTTTTGTAACCCTGAAGTACTGAAACACTTAACCCCATGTTAAACAAAATGGAATTATTTTATTTGACCTCAATCTTCTGCTGTAATTTATAGCATGAGCTGTTCAGATAGCTGATCTCATAAATTGAACAAGTTCTGCTGTAGCAATGAATCGTGAATATAACTGCTTTCACAGTTGCCATGCAGGAAGCATCTCATAAAAAATTGTGTTCATTTTGTCCTTTAGAGTTACTCTGTTTTTATTCACTGTATACATATGGTATAAGTATAAATATGTTTAAATGAATGAAGCGTGTAAACATAGGCCCAGGTGTGCTGCCATACCTTGAGAACTACATGTAATCCCTGGCCACATCTTCATTAGTGCTTCATTAACCCTTATCCATTCCATAATGGGTCTTTTAAATAATATGCTCATTTTTTGGATTGTTCAATAGAGTCATTTAGGTTGAAACAGACCTCCAAGATCATCAGGTCTAACTGTTAACCTAGCGCTGCCAAGTCTACCCCTAGGCCGCGTGTGTCCCTGAGCAGCACACCCACACGTCTTCTGCATACCTCCAGGGGTGGTGACTCAGCCACTTCCCTGGGCAGCCTGTGCCAATGCCTCACAGCCCATGTGCAGGCAATATTCTTAGGTGTGTCTAAAGCAGTTTATGCCCCTCTTTTTGACTGTACCCTGCAAGCTTTGGCACAGAGTGATTTGTCTTGTGCACTTACATTGTGTGTTGTAGACCTTGTACCATTTTCAAAGTGTAAAGCGAAGCAAGGAAAAGTAAACATTACTGTACATATTGTATGAAACTGAAGAACTTCCTCTGTCAGTCTTCCTGAAGAATGGACAGAGGAAATGAAATATGCACTGGGACAGCCTCAGTGTTCATGAGGACCATTCCCTATATGTCATCTTCTGCTTGCTCTTCTCTTTCCACAGTTGCCAGTTGCTCTTTGGTTTGTAGCTTTCTTCATCAGCAACCTTTACTATTTTTAAGTATTCGGCGCTGGCTAGTCTATCCTCGAACAATAATAAGGAAGAGCTTTTTTTTTCCTCTCCTGAATAACTATTATTAAGACATAAGACATGGCACTCCAACGTCTATTATTCTAGCTTTCATATTGGTTATGTCCACTTTTCAACAAGAAACACCAAGTTGATAATAAGAATAATCAGATATGCTGTAAGTTACCAATTAAATTACTGCTGAATACAGAGAGCATTTAAATCTTGTGCTTCTTCATTTGATGGTGTGGAAATTTGGATTTTGACTTTGTGTTTTTACTGTTGTTCAAAGTTGCTTCCCTCTTTTCTCTCCTGTTTAAGGAAAGCACTTCACAAGTCTAATTAGACAATGTATATGTAAGGGGAAGTGAGAAAAGAATACGAAGTAGAATAAGAACGAAGGATTCTATGAAGGTGCTAAATATTGCTGTATATAATTAGAAAGAAGACCGTGACAAAATCTCTGGCAGTGCTTAGTAAAAATGTTAAAGTGAGCCTACAGCAAGTAGACTGTCACAAATATGTTAAAAGAATTTAGAAATGTAATGGCCTTTTGGCGCTTATTCTTCTATCAGGGAGATAAATCAACATGTAATTGCATCCTTTCTTTAGCCTTTCTTTAAATGAGAGATCAATTTCACTGAACTCATGGACTACCACTAGGAATTTATTTTGTCCTTGAAGAATTTAGTAAGACAAACAATTGAATCTTTCTTAAACATATCTAAAAGAATGTGCTAGAATAGATCTTTTTTTCTAGCATAATATTCTTCTTATGTCTTTGTGAAATTGAATTAAATATAGAGTGAGAGTGTACTAATATCTGTCACCAGCAAAGCTAGAAATACCAAATGCTTAGCATCTCAACTCCTCCAGAAATAGTGTAAAGGACTTTGTTTTCCTGCTTCTACTTGTAAAAATGGACAGCTTCCTCTGCAAGGCAAGGATGTACTAACCTAAACCAACTTTTTTTTATTATTATCATTATGAGCATAAAGAAATTGAGCTCTAAATGAGCTAAATTGGGCAAACTATTATGGTATTTTTTTGCCTAAGGAATTCTGTGTTGCAGTTGTGGAAAAATTGGAAAATATTTGTCTCATTTGCTACAGTAGTAACCACATTTGCACATCTGAGAATAAGCATGCTCATTAAATGTCTGCTTATATTATTGCTTTCTTCCTTTGCGAGCTGTATTGAAGGATCAGAACAGAAAAATGAACAATTAATTGGTTTTCTTTGGGAGTTGTCTTCCCATAAATTATTATTTTTTTTGTATCTTTCTCTGCACTGAACTTCAAGCTGTCCTGCCTCACTGGAAATGTAAAGATGACATTTTGCCTAGCTGTGCACTGTGCCAAATATTGTGCTTAAATTCAGAAAAAAAGCAGGATATCTACAAGCTTGTCTAGACTTGTAGTCAGGGATATATCCAAAACAATCAATTTATGACTTCTTGAAAATTAAGTTTATTTGCTATTCTTGTGAAATTTTATTTTTTTTAATTTTATTTTTTTTGCTTGCCTCAGATGATAAATTAATAATAAAATAATGAGAGCCTAAACAACAGAACACCCATGTGCAGTGCACTGTTGTGACCAGTATATAGATGATAGCTAGGGCAATACTTAGATCACTACTGCTTTATTTGTATTTGTTCCAAGCAGGAACTGATAAGCTTAATAATACCAGGAGCATTTCAGAGAGTTGTATAGGGTGCTACTTGTTGTTCTGGTGATACCATTTTTTATTTTTAAATCAGGCTTGTAGTTCTGATTTTACATCCTTGGGTGTAAAAATAGCAGCCACTATCAAAACGCATGCACTATTGCAAATGTTTCGTTGGCACATACAGGCAAGTTACGGGCATGGAAGATGGTTCAGTGCCAGACTCAATGTTAGAAACCATTCATTAGCAAAAATGTCCTCATTTTCTTCACTTAGGAAAATGAAGAAAACATAAGTTTCTGTCTTAATGATGCTATCAATATAACTCTTTTTATGAAGTCAAAAACTGAGAACTTTGACATGAGGATTCTGTATATTGTATATTAAACTTTAATAAGAAGTCAAGATTGTCCTTTACCCCTCTTAATACAATTTTAAAATTAATTACAAACATTCTCTTAAGGCCAAAATAAAAATGTGACAAACTGATTTTCCCACCAGTTTTAAAAACTTGTTTCCTTCTTCAGTAATGAAACAGGCGCTCTGCTGAAGGTGACTTAAGCTACGCGAGATGACTCTGTGCTGAAATGGAAAAGGTGCGATTGCCGTGCCTCAGCTGAAGGACAGCACCGAAGAGCACAATATGCTAACCTCTTTAACTGCTTCACTATGACCTGAAAATCATTTAAAAGAAAATGGGGCAGCATTTTTTTAGACTTTTTTTTCTAAGAGGCAAACTGTTAATTTCAAAAGCTTGGGTCCAGTTCTCTGGGACCATAATTTTACGGAGTTAAGTTGGATTGTGCGGGGGAGAAATTTGTCCCACTACTGTAATAGCTGTATCCTGAATTGCAAAACACCTCCAGGGACCTGTAAAAACCTTGTTTATGCTTGAAATGGCAATTACTGCTAGAAGATTAAGTCATTTTATCCTTGGTAACAAGTGTTTACAATGTCAGTTAAGAGAATTTTTAACTAAGGGATTATTTTGCCTTCTAATTACATAGTGTCCTTCTTGTTATTCATTAGTGCAGATATTTACTTCCCATTTTCCTATTTCAGTTGTCTCGTATGTCTGACAGAGTAAAAACTGTCTGATACTTGCTTTCTGAAATATTTTTATTCACTTCGGTTGAAACACCAACACAGATGTTATTTTCCCTCTAATTAGCATATGCTTGTATTCCTGATAAATGAAGTAACCGCAATCGTGCATCTATAAATAACTCACAAAGTGTTAATGGCAAACTGGTTTGTTCTCTGAGCGTCACGTTAGGCTGCAGGAATCGCAGACGATGTGAGATGACATTCTGAATCCAGGCTGAGTTCAGCTGAGCATTTTAGTGTGCTCACAGGACATGTGTAGTTCCTATTCTTTCTGTTTAAATAGCGGACTACAAGCTATGTGGGTGGCTGTAAGATACAGCTTGATCCTTGGCACTGGGTGTAGATTGAAAAGAGACGAGGACGATTTTGTTGCCATTATGGTGGTTTCTTATTTCTGGGATGCCTGTAACTTATTTCAGAAGTTGGGGTTTTTTTTCTGAAATAGGTTAGCATTTTCCACGTTTCGTGTTCGTCTGAAGAAGGCTACCAGACATATTCTTTATGCCATGGGGATCCAGTGAGTTCAGAATAAAATTTTCTTGGCCTTACGTTAATAAGTGTTACTTAAGGAAGGAACTTGTCTGAGCTCTTTTTTGCAGTTTTTTAGTGGTATAAAAGACCCCCCTAAATGGCTGTGGTCTCTCCTCCTTACTTTCTAATATATCATGCCTTCTCAATGCAGTAACAGAGACAAAGAGAAGTGGGAACTTGTCATGAAGTAAGAATGTGGAGGAACAGAATCAAAGGGCTTTGACTTGAACTTTACTCCAGCTACTGTTGCCAACCAAGAATTTTCTGTGGTGTACCACAACCTCTATGAAGGCACATAATGTACTCTCTGAAGCAGTTCAGTCTAGAAGTTGGGCAATGTTAATGTGTTTATAATAGCTAAAATCTGGTGGGAATGCCTTTTGGCCTTTGGATACTGCATGCACGTTTTAAAAATGTACCACATTCTGAAATCAAGTTAGCCTTAAAATGAAATAAAAGCAGGTGTGCAGGGAATCTGGAGAGATGTACAAACACAAGAAAAGGGTGAGGTGTGGTGATGGCACAACTCCCATCAGCTTCACTGTGTTACTTGGGTAATAGTGTTGTCTGCCTTCCTCCATGGTGGTCTTCCACCATGCTGGCGTCTTTCGAGCATCTTTTCAAAGCCAAGGTGCGTTCTTGCCACTACTGTTGGTGATAACAGCCTGGACAGAAATACACAAAAACAGCCATTCAGTCCTTTATCTGTTGTAAAAGGAGAGAGAGAGGGGAAAAAATATGTGTTATTTTGTAGCTGGGAAAATGCTCTTTACAAACATTATTTTAAGAATCTACCATAAACGTGCAGTAACCATTTGTTTGATATTAACTCTGTTTTACGTTGATTGAGATATTTCTTCAGCTTAGTACTTGCTGTAGCTGGCTAGAGTTTCCCTCTGAAGGGAAAAGAATGTGCAGGCCACTAGGGATTCGTACAGAAAACTCCATGTGGGCATCTGCCCAGGTTTTTTTTAGCTCTCCTAGGAAAAGAAAAGGAAGCTGCTTTCAGCATGGATATTTGTGAGTGACATTCGAAGTATTCCCAGTTTTTCACCCATTTGTGATTTTAAGTATCAGACTGCAAGTAGCAGCAAACACTTGGGAATAAAATTGTCCATGTGCACTGCTAGGGAATTCTTACCCTGTTTCTGACCAGGGTTTCTTTCAGTGCTTCTGCTCTAGTTCCTGGAGTTTCACGTTTTCCCCCAAATGGGTATCTTCTGAGTTTCTAGAAAAAATTGTTGTCACAATATCATCCTCTGTCTCAAAGCAGTGGAGAACTGTGTTTCCAGTGACAGTTTTCAGAACCATCAGATGATAGATATTAAGTGTGTTGTAGCTTCTTATCACAACTGTGTATAAAGCTGTAGGTTCTTCTGAAGGACCAGACGGAGGAAGGGTCGTGAGAAGGCGTGTGGCAGAACGCTAACCTGAGTTAGCTTTTCCGTGTTCAAGTTGAGTCTACAGTAGGATCTAGGTAGTTCTATTTTTGTCATCTCCGCTGTATTTTTTTTTCCTCTGCTCTTATGGTGAGAACTTTCCTTCCGTGATTTCAACTTCCACACATATGTGTGTAATTCTCCATTCTCATGAATGTAGTCATATGAGAGACTGTGGTCCCCTTCTGAGAAGCTTAAACAGTTTGCAATTCTGCAGCTGTCAATTACCATCTTTCAGCTAGAACTTAGTCATAAATGTCATAACTTGCAGTTATGAATGCTCCTATTCTGTTTCAATGCCAAGTGAAACAGATTAGCTGGTCTCAAGTTGGTTTAATCTAATCTCTTTAATCTGTCTGTGGGTTATATTTATCTGCTTTGCTTTACACTGGTATGGACTAATGATGCATTCATGCAGTCAGAGCGTGAATCTCAGTAGAGGGATGGTATCTTCTCAATCTGCTTTTGGCTGGGTTACAATCGAACTTTTCTTTCTACTCATCTATCTTTTTCCTTTTTTCCCTTGGCAATCTGCACTTTCTTGCAGGAGGGATAAAGAATTTTTGAGGCGAAACTCCTTACTGCAGTTTAGTACACGTCAAGGGACGTATGACCTGGATTCCCTTAGGATGAGACTGAACTAGAACATGTTCCCCAGCGGCACACCTAATGCCTTCCATCTGTTAATTCCATCCTTGTAACCAGGCGAGGCATGGGCTGAAGTACCAGCTCCTGAAACAGTTGTACAGGACACGGTGGGGTATTAGCAACATCTGGTTCACTCCAGAAACTCGCCATCACTGTTCTGCACAGCTTGCTAATGCAGACATACTGCAGTGGGAGTGTCAGAGATCAGTTCATCTCCAACCCAGTTCTGAATCTGATAACCTTTTCTACTAACTCCCAGTGGAATAGGATTGACAGAAATTACCAAGGTAATGTCTAACTCAATATGACAGCTACAGGATGTTTCCTATGACCATCAAAAGTATCTTTTCAACTTGCAAGCCAACTTCCTAGCATTCAGAGCCTTGCGATACCTTTGTGAAATGAAAGGGTTGTAAACAAACAGAGGTGATTAAAGGGATGCACAAGCATGAGTGATTAATCTAGAGACACAGTCCTATTTCTGATTTCTCCTAGTAAGACAGATAAGGGTTTTGTAAATACATACATATATAATATAAAATTAAATTGTATTCAGAGTTCTTTGATGTGAACAGAGATTGTATTTGCCTATAAAGAAGTCTGGAGAATCTTTGAACAGTTTTGGAAAGTTACCTTTTTCTTCTTTTGTAGCTGTTGAATGTATCTTTATAACTTAATAACTCTTTTTTATAACTTTAATAACTCTTAGATCAACTTTTATCACTCTTAAATGTGTAATTATGTCTTCATACTATATTTATTTTTTACAGGGTGTTGGGAAAAACAAGATTGTTGACAGATTCCTTCACCTTTTAAACAGGCCCAGAGAGTATTTACAGCTGCATAGGTAAGACTGTGTTACATTTCCATCTTTGTGTTTCTAGTCTGATTTTCCATGTTTTAAAACTCATGTTTATGAAGTTTAATTTGGTCTTATTGTTTGAACAAATTCCCTATTATGTTAGGCAGCACACAAATAGACCACAGAAATGTGTCTTTTTCATAGACAGAGGCATTAAACCTGCTGACAGGTTGAGGAGGGGTTACAAAAAGCTAGTGGAATCACTTTACTTAACATAATAGGAAGCAAAACAGAGCTTACTGATGTCAAACCATGCTCAAGAAGAGAGTAATATTATGCTGTCATTTCTGGGGAGATTTCCCAAAGCATGTGTGAGGGGAAAATTTTCAAAGGCACTTGTTTGAATATATCATTGATTAGATAAGAAATACTCTAAATAATAAAAGTTCTTTGTTTCCTTCCTTTGGCATTGCTGCTTAGCATATTTATTTCTCTAATATCCATAAACACGTTGAGATTAGAAAATTATAATTTTTTTCATATGCAAGCTAACAAAAGGACTTCAATACCAATTGAACCAATTGAAAACAATTCAAAAGCTGAAATAAACAACAGGTAATGGTGTGGAGTGCTTTTAATACTGATTTATCTGTCTGCTATTTATGACATGGACTGTGTGTGGATCAGTAAATTGAAACAAAGACTGAATCGGTATAGAAGAATTATCTTCAGTTGAACTGCATCCTTTCTCAGCTTCATTCCTAATCTTTACCTCCCCCCCTTGAACTTCCTAGCTTCATCACCCTGTCTCTTTCTATAATCACTGTTTTTTTAAATAGTGCTAATAAAAACGTACGTCTTTGGTATTTTGCCCTTTAACAGCACAGTCCTTTTAACACCTTCTCTCTCACTTTCTCCCCAGCTTTTTGTCTTCAAATGTCTTGTCCTCGTGTTCCCGATACTTGGATAGCTCTATCTCATCACTTTCCTTCTGCTGTTTTCTTAGATACTTCTTCTCCTAAACTTCCATCACTTCTTTCCTAAATAGTGCTCTTCTGACCTGTTACTTTTCAGCTTTGCATTAACTTTCCTGTCATCTTCTCTGCTTGAAGCAGCCACCTGCTCCTTCTGGATAAAACATGTTATAATTTTTTGTAAATCTCATTTATTTCACAAAATGCTACAGTCTTCCTCTTCGCTCAGTGTATGTGCCTTTTGAAAAATTGTTCTGCTGTGGGGTGTGGTTAAGCAGAACAGTATATGTTAATATAAATTCAGATAGCTCTGGGCAGGGAGTGTTGTATAAATATGCAGTTTGGGGTGATGATGGAACCACAGAATATGTTAGTTACAATACGCTACTTGATACATTGCCAGGAAAAAAAAGTGCCTTTTTTTTTGTCTAGTCAAGACAAATTTCTGTCAAGTTCTGTCTCTGGTTACAGTGTTATAGGGATAGGTAGCAAATGATGAGCAGTCCTATGTGATTCTACAAAAATAATTCCTGAATATAGAAAAACAGAAGTTTGTATTTCCTGCATGGCATTTTGAAATACCTTGTGAAGAACTCAGTCTGTATAGTACCTGTGTAGACGTTATAGGACCTTTAAACAAGATAATCCTGATATCCCTAAATATTGTCAGTACACACTTGTGGATTACAAAACAGAATTAGAGAAAGTTTACCCCTCAAAAAATTGAACACTAAGCTTTTAGATGTTTTTTGGGGGGAAATACAGTCAGTAGCTTATAGCATAGACACATTTTATTGAAAAATAATCTATTGTGTGCACTTCATCTTCCATGGGGGGGTTACTTTGATGAAATAGTATAAGGAGTTCTGGTGATCTAAACAGCATGTATATTCAAAAAGATTTAATCAGGGAATATTTTTCTTAGAAACAATGAGCTGATAGAAGGAATAATTTTAAAATCTCAAAATTTATGTCTTGTATTTAAAGATGATGAGAGGAGAAGGACAGAAAAGAGAGTGCTTTTCTTCAAACATCTTTTCTGACATCTGTATTTACTTCTTTTATCACTGATTCACATGGAAAGGTCAGCTTGACCTCAAGAATTAGATTGCTTATCGAGGTTATAAATCCTTCTTCTTAACCTTGCTTACCTCATTGAGAGGTTTTATTTTCTTGGGTGCAATTTATATATATAGCGCCTATTGCCATATTGATAAACATGCTTTGGAACCACTCTGATAGCAGTGCTAAGAACAGGAGTTGGAACTCAGCACTTCTGTTTCCAACCAATTTGGGGGAAGAAAATGCCACAAGACTTTGCTTAACTTTGTTAAGTTTTATAAACCATTTTGGGACCATGAAACTGAAAACCTTTACTGAAAGGAAGCTGTGATTAAATTTAATAAGGAAAAAATTTAAGAAAAATGTTTGCTTATAAATTATTCAAAGAGTTGGCTGCCTTCACTTACGTACTTCTTAATATTAGGAGTTGATCAGGACATAGAAAAGAATAAGCACTGGAAAAATGTGCTATATACCAGATCTCTCTTATTGCATACAGCTAGGTTTATAGGAATGTTTTTGAAACTGGCAATTTGGGTTAGGCTCTGCATGGCTTCTGTCTAGGGTTGCACTTAGAAAGCATCTTGCTTCCTTTCCATGCTGAACGAAGAGCTTTAGCATGTTGGGATTTCCCAGTTAGTCCATTTCCTAAAAGAATAAGTTCTGGCAGAGTAATCCTCAAGTTTTGTTCACCCCTCAGGGCTGGTTGTACCCAGGGAACTGGCTGCATGTCATAAAACATATCAGAGAGTTATCTTGCCTAATATTAAACTTTAAGGTTTTACCACTTTCACCTTGAGTGCACATTCATGATGCTGCTAGAAGGTGAAAATCTACGAGGCCTGTGCAGTTGCAGGCCAAGAAAACATCTGTATAGAAATTTGACACATACTGGATGACTTATTTGGAGGACATCAAAGTTTCTAATAAAATGTAACAGAGAATGAAGTACTTGCTTTATTCCTAAATGCGTGAACTCTGGAAAACCTCATAATTTTATGAACTGTACTATTACTACATTTGCCGTGTCTCATGTGAGCAATGTGGAAAGAAATCACTGGTGGTTTTTCACAAAACTCTGAAGCCAAACTTGGTAAATACTATGGATCTGTAAAACAAATTTCACTGAATCAAGAAAAAGCTTTTCATGAAAATTGATAATATCTTGCTTTAAATTACAAAGTTTCTTGAAGCAAGAATATTTAACAGAAGAAAAATGAAATAAATCTTTAGAGTAGACTCAGGCAAGAACATGTGCCCTGTCAAGACTATAAAAACCTTCTTAGCACTGAAAATATTAAAATGTAAGCTCCTAGCTCTCCTGTGTAAAAGCATCAGAAGAAAGTACTGTGGACTTGTGACCGTTGGCTCCTTTCATGTGATCAAAGAAAAAAGAAAAAAAGATGAGTTTTACTTCTCTTACCATCAAATTACTAATGAATTGTACATAAAGAATGGTTTTGCTGGAGTACAATATCCTTTATCTGTCATTTAAAGTTATGCATCTGTTTGGAGTTCAATCCTACTGTCAAGCTACTTTTTAAAATTGCAATGATAATGATTTCTCTTCCTTGCAGTTACTATTTTTGTGTAGTGTGGTA
Source organism: Anser anser (assembly GCF_964211835.1). Taxonomy (NCBI): domain Eukaryota; kingdom Metazoa; phylum Chordata; class Aves; order Anseriformes; family Anatidae; genus Anser; species Anser anser. The sequence continues at coordinate 180,170,981 of NC_139720.1, read as the reverse complement.
TTATATAACTGCAGTATTCACTCTTTTGTTTCCAAAAAAAAAAATTAGTTAAGCCAGCAGTGGTTGTTGCATGTGGCGAGTCCATTTGCGTTGTCCTTAGCTGACACCCAAATGTGCCAGTATCAAAAAGTAGTTAGAACTGAGGTAATTAAGAAGCAGCTTCAGACTTCATTGTTTTCAGAACAAGAAAAATAAGAACATGTTTTGTAATGAGATTGTTTGATAACTTCTAGAACATTTATTTATTGTTTTGATATAAACGTAAATAACTAGCAGAAATTTTTCTGAGATGTTTGCTGGCTTCATGCTATCTCGGCCATTGATCAGCCATAGGAAATGCAAAAACTGCAGCTCACCATCTCCATCTCTGCAGAGTTTCTTACTGTTCCCCTAAGAAACTTAAAACTTTAAGAAAATGAAAACTATCAGCCCTTTCTATTGCTATGGGAACTTGGTTACTGTCAACTAGGGGGAAAACTAGATGCCCCCCCGATATACTTCAGAGATGGCCACTGAAGTCATAGTAAGTAAAACTGGTCAACCTCAACGCTGATGTCTTCAGTATGTAGATGAGCAGTCATTTAGTTGGGTAAGAACATTGTGGTCGCTTACAGAAATAGAAGCTTTTCATGAGCAGGCTGCAGCGTAATATACATCAATAATTTATTGATGGGTTATGAATGGATTTCCTGCTACTCAGAGCCTCAGAAGACACGCAAAAGACACGAAACAAGTAGTTCTTGTTCAAGCTTTCTCTTTCTGCATATCAAATATATATATATATATTCTTGTGAAATGTGAAGCAGTTTATTGCCCAGAAAGAAAATAGGAATCTATACAAAGTCATGTGACAAAAAGAGGGAGTGATTTTTGGTGCATGGGAGCTGTTCTTTGTAATGTCAAAAAAGCTGAAGATGCTTTTAAGTATGGTTTGATACCTTTTTATGAAACTAGAGGCTATATGAAGTTTTCTTCTTCTTTAGCTTTGAATTAAATCTGTTTGAAAATGTTGTGCTTGCTTCAGGGTTTGTGCCCTTAAATTAGCCCTATTAAGTCTTAGTTCTCTGTGTGATATCCTTTCTTACAAATTCAGGTAACTTGTTTTCCACTTTTCTAGACATTAATGTATACCTAGGCTAAAGCGGTTTGCCTTTGTTTTAAATTTGATGTCTTACTACTGTCATTAGAATACTGACTGCTATAAGAACTCTATTTGATATCTGATAATCTTGCTATTATTTTAGAAGATACCGCACTACCTTATTCTGGTTTTCCCAATGTTATGTTTCATTTCAAAGAACTTACCCATCAAAGTTACTGTGTGCTTTAGAGACTGATGATTTGAAAGTGTGGTACAGGGTTCATTTTAAACATCTACTACATTTTGTGTTGTGCCTTTTTTAGTTCTCTAATAAATTACAGTAATCTGATGATCTTTTCTTCCAAAAATTAACTGAGTTTACATATGTTATCCTTTTCAAAATAAATGTAATTTTGCTGTGATCTTTAACAATCAAATTAATGGAGAGGTTTGGGTTAGGAAAATGAGCTTATAGTGTCCCTACAAGCAATACTTACTACAAACTGTGCATTAATCTTTTGATGTTAATTTTCTTTCCCTCTTTTTCAGCACACGTAATCAGTATAAAATCTAATTACTTGTTTCCCCTATTGAGATCATTTAAAACTACCCTTTCAGCTTTATTGACTTCATTTTTTTTAAATTCAAATTAAAAAAAAAAAAAGAAGTTGTTTCAAGAAGTAATAACTTAGTTCACCCAAGACATAGATGAGCACCTAATACTGTAGAGCTACGGTGCACTTGTTCCCAGAATTACATTTGGTCCTCTTCTCTTGAAAGAGTATAGGACTATGTAAGAAATTTAAATGTTGATATAACTGTGCAGGTCTTTTTTTTTCTTTCTTTTTTTTTTGTTTTTAAAGTGAACAACCACAAGAAGCTATCTCTGTAGACAACTTTTGTTGAAGCAAGTGCTCTTAAGCTGCAGTGGTTTGTCAGCAGAATCCATTGAGCACAGTGAAGACATACATGTGTGTGTATTTATATGGTGACAGACACAAAAAAAAAAAGGCTGGGTAATCATTACTTATGACTTGAGTTCTGAATCTGTATGTGTAGATCATTTTCTTTTCATGTTGGACAAAGTAACCTTACAGTGCATCCTTTATTTTTTATGCAGCTCAGGTTTGGAAACACATAATAACAATGCATGTTGTTGCAAAGATTTATGCTGTGAAGCATTGAATGTGCTGGCTAGCATTTAATAGGTGTCTTTGTGTTTTGTTTTTTTTGGGGGGGAGGGGTGTTTTGTTTTTTACTTCTTTTGTTGTTGATGGTTTTTTGCCTTAATACATTTTGCATCACTTCAGTGTTGCAATGCCAAGCTTACAAAAAAGTTCATGCAAGCTATTGGTCTTTTTTTTTCAAATGTTAGCTTTTCGTAAGCTTTCTGACTAGCTCTGCTATTGTCAGATTACAGGTGTTAAGAGAATTACTTCATTTATCTTTTTGCAGGAATTGAATTCAGCTTGAATATCCTGCTGTGTGACTGCTATGGAGAAATAACTTAGGTTACAAAACCAGGTTGTTTCATTTTCTTCTATAGCTGAAGTAACATTCTCTAGCTTTTCTAGCTAGTATACTCTGTGAAAGGTATTCTTATACACAATAAAGGGAGCTGTAGGGTGTCATGTTTCTTCTTTTGTGGATTTTGCAAATAGGGTGAGTGACTTTATGTTGTTACACCACATTATGTGCAAATGTTGCGTCTTGTTTTAAAAGATGGATTTTGTAACTTGATTTAAGTATATAACCTGAATTAAACATGTAATTCCCTTTGGCCTTTGTTCTGCCACCCACAGTTATACTGAGTAATAAGTACTTTTATACTCCAAATAATTCTTTTGATTTTAAACAAATATGTGTCCTGCTGAGTGGTTATAATGGTCTAGAAGAAAAAAAATAGGGATGTAATTATCCATACACACAGAGAAAGGTAAAAAGGCTTTACAATATCATCTTAATAAAGCAGAGAGAAAGCTGGTTGGCTTTTCAGGGATTTCAGAATTTCCTGAACTTAGGTGTCATGTCATGCAATGATATTCTGTGTGGTATGTTGGCAAAAGAAATGGATTTGTACATGTCAGAGTCATTGAGATTGCTTGCTCTTCATCATGGTAATCCGTGAGTAGATTAGCTAAGCAATTAACTTCAGATGGCTCTTGGCCTAATTATTTTTTGAATACTCGTAACATTAGGTCACATCAGCTGGATGTATTCGTGTCTGTTTAAAATGTAATTGAGAAGATAGATATCTATATCTATATATGAAGATAATTAGATGGATATATACATCTCACAGACACAAAGAGCATCATTTATTAGAACATGTATTCTAGTTCTCTGATTCTTCATTTCAACTGAACCCTGTAAAGTTTCTCTTGGAGAATAAGAGGTAGGCCAATGCTCAATCTTGTTTATCTAAATTTTTTACAATGAGCACCAGCCCTAAAAACACAAGGTTACCTTTCAGAGATATTCTCTTACTCTTTTGGCCTCAGTAAGTGCATAAAAAAGCCAGGGCAGGCTTCTTCAGCACTTGTCAAAACTGAGTGATTCCAGTGAGTACAGTTGGTAATGTTAGCTGAGGTTCTAATGACATGACCCATATGTGGGCAGAAGCCTTTTTACTGGGAACTTACATTTTAAAATAAAGAAGTGCAATACATTTTCCTTAAGTTGGGCAGCAAAGCGTAGGTTATAGAATGGATCAAACCCTATTTTAGTATTTACGCTTCAGTGTTCGGGGGCGGGGGGGGCAAGTGTCAACACATACAATGAATATTTGCCAATTTGTTGTATGGACACCACTAGCATTCTTAATGAAGAATTTCATGCTTTGATTTCATTTCTCTCAAGAATGATCTTTCAGCCAGGTAGTCCTAAAGATAAACTAGAACAAATCTCAGGGAAAGAGGAACATTGTTCTCCACTGTTCCTTAATTTTTCCTTTTAACTAGTTTCAACTTCTCCTTCTCACCACATAACATCCAGAATGCTTGGAAATTTACTTTCTAACATCTCTGTCTCCTATCCTGTCCTATGACAGGGCCCATTGATAAAGCTATTCAGGTCTTCTAAACAACTCTGTGTTTCCACTTGAAAAGAGGATGGGACAATGTTTCTGTCTCCAGTGAATACAGTAAGAAATGCTGAACTCATGGGATTTGTGTAGAGGAGAATTTAATTCTAAATAATAAAATAGGTATGAGTTCACAGATCCTCTCCTCTCTTTGGAATAATTTTTCAATTATTATTTAAAAGAATTTGGATAAATCTTGGAAGTTGACGGAGACAGAATAAAGGGAGTCTCCTATATTCTAATTGTTGTATTTGCGCTACAGGCCAGGTTAGCGTTAAGAAATTGTATGTGTGCAACCTGGGTGGGCGGTAGTTTTGGTTCAGTCTTGTGAAGATTAAAAAAAAAAAAAAAAAGAATTATTTTCATTTGAAATTTAATAAAAGTATATATAGGTATACACTGTCACCCCTAGTCACAGCCATCTGTTTGGCCTCTGTTCAAATTATGAATGGAAGTTGATAATTCCTTGAGGCATGATCACTCCAATAACAAAAAATAAGTATATTGCAGTAAGAGTGACCCTCTCTAGCTTGCATTGTTTTGTAAGGCTGGGGTAAAGTCTAGCAGGATTGTCACTTCCCTCACATCTGCTGTACCCTCATTTTTTGTGGTCGATGGAAATTTCTCCTGGCATATCTCATAGTTCTTCCCTGGAAAGAAGGTATTGCTGTCAAAGAAATAGTAACTGTCAAAAACCAGTATGTATTGAGTAAATCTATAGACCTCTGAAAAATCTGCCTTTGGGCTATATAATGCACCAGTAACAAAAAGTAAATAAAAGGCAGTGATGTGAGGCAATAAACAACAACAACAACAAAAGTCAAAAGAAGTCTCAGAAGTGCTGCTGTGAATTGAATGGTACTGTCACGAGTTGCTGGGGTTTGGTACTAGATCTTTTCTTCCTGTTTTTTATAGAGAGTTAGTGAGGAGGGGTTGCAAGATAAAAATATGTTCTTAGGAAAGACATTAGTGAGTTTTTCATATTTTTCTTTTAAAATCAGGAGAAAATAAATCAGTTCAGTTGAGCAGCGTAACGATATGTCAGACAGTTTTTCTCACCCACTTCTGCATTCCCACAGTTATGCTTCTGTGTGTCAGAACTATTTTCGTCTTGGGTGCCAAACGTGATGAAATTATAAGGTTTTGTATTCATGTCTTTGTTAGAGCCTAGTTAATACTAAGATGGTAATATTAATTAGTAAATGTGAAATAGAGTTTTCAGATGTTTCATGTGGGAGTGAAATTCTACAGTCTGATGTTTTGAGTGCCAGACGTATTTTACACTTAGGAAAATCTGCGTGACATATAGTTCAGAAATACTTTGGATGTGATATACGTTTATTATTGTCTTCAATGTCTTTACGTTTACTTTAAATCATTACAAAATGGAAATTTAAGAAAAAAAGTCCAAGGAGGCAAATTATTTTTAGCCATTTTTACCCTGTTTAGTTAGGTTTCTGAAGAACAGAAATAATGACATCCAATTGCATAGCTTATGATTCTGATAGGAATACTTACCTGTACTAACCCTAGCAAAATCATTCTTATATACATTGGCTGAATGTAACGTCCGAAGTACATACTGGAGTTTTGCATTCACTTATATCATCAAACTAATGGAATTAGTCTTGGGCTGGGTATTTAGCTTTTACAATACACTGTAAATTTCATGAAATGTTTTGTTAAAATATTAGTTCTGAATAAGAACAAAGCAGAAGAAAAGAGGTAGCCATGGATAAGTAACCACAGAAAAAAAGTTAGAAATTGGATTTTGGATTTCAATTGTTCTTTCATCTTGATTCCGTCTACAATTTTTGCTGATTTATGTAGCTTTCATACTAGGCTTTAAGGAAACTGTAAACTTCCTAGTGTTTATTTCCCCCAAAGGTATGGTCAGTTCTGTCTTTCCTAAAGAATGAGATCATCCTAAGGATTTATGTTTGGTTTACACATTGTTAAAGTCTTCCACATCTGTAAATGTATAGTCTTGAACCTACAGAGTTGCTTCTGCATAGGCAGAAGTTACAACTGCTAACAGAGGTAGACTGATGGATGCAATCTGAGAATTTAGTCCCTAAGTAATCTGTGTTCAAGAAACAAAGATTGTTCTGTTGCTGTTTCTTTTATTAATGATTTCTCTACCCAATGTAGAAATGAGCAGACACAAAGGGTGCTAGTGGAAGCTTTGTTTTTATTTCCATAATAGGATTTCTAAGATAATAGATTAATACTACAGCTTATTTTAGCGGTTTTAAAAATACATGCAAAGCTCCATTTGCTGCATATGAGTACAATATGTATTTCAGTGTATTTTGTGGGAGTTTGTTGCTTTTGAGAGGCCACAGCTGATGGAGTTGAGGTATGTGCTTTTATTATTTAAAGTGGAGGTAGTCTTAACTTTCAGCTTTTTCTCTCCTGGGTTAAAGTCCATATGAAGAGGCAAATATTAAAAAATCTCTGTGTCCTGTTCTGTGTTTTATTGCTGTGCATAGGAGACATTAGGGTAAATCGGTCATGAGTTTAAAGCTAAACAAGTAAGTATCAGTTGTTCGGGACAGAAATCCTGCTGACAGCAGTTTCAAGTAAAGGAAATTTGCATGTTATGCTGTCAGTTTCAGACTGAAATTGGAAGCTGACCATGTAATAGTTTACTGCAAACACTATTGTGTTTGATTTCCTGTACCCAGTAGCTTATCAGAATATTGTTTTTTTTTTGTTGTTGTTGTTTTGTTTTGTTTTTTTTAACAAGGTGTTACATAAGTAAAGATAGGACTAAGGTAGATATTTGGAACAGTGAGTCAGCTTAGTTTAAGTAAACACTTGTTTTATTGCACATCTATGAAAGGTAAGAGAGTTTTGTTGCATCCGATCTCACACCTAATGCAAAGGGTATGAACCTTACCTATTGACCAGCATGTGCATTTCAAGCAGCACAGGTGAGGCTCTCCTACTGCCTTGTGTCACATGAGTAGTTCATCATTCAGGTGATACAGACTCATCCAGGTCTTGAAGTACAGGAGGAAAGGAATGCCGTAGCCTGTATGCCCTAAGATTGTATCACGTATCCTATCGCCCACGAAACTGTGGGGACCTTCTCTTATCTTCCACCATTCCTTACCTCAGAACCCCAAGGTAAATGGGGTTGGTTTTATGGGACTTGACGCAGATTTTGATAAGTGTATCATAGAGACAGGAGGGGCTTTCTCTAGGTTGCAGATGTCAGGTGTACGGGCAAATCCAGTGTGGCGATATCTGCTACTGGATCATTCTGAATTGCAACAGTTATTCATTTATTTGTACTTTCAGTGGTGGTTGACATAGATGATAATAATGAAAAATAAGGAATATTCTCATTACAGATTTTAATTCAACTATTTGAAAATGGAAGGTAAAAACCATTTGAGCAACTCAAAGAAAAACAAAATTTCAAAAAGAAATACTAACCTATTATACTACAGCCTCTGTCCCATCTAAGATCTTACACTGTTTATGATACAAAGTGTAGCAAGTGCTAGTAAAAACTATTCCATCTGGTGTGGTTTAGATTGAACTAAAAATAGCTGATTTTTAGAATTCCACAGAAGTATTTTTAGTCTCATTCTTTTCTTGGTGGTTTGTCACGTGGAGAAGAGCAACTAAAACATTAATGGTTTGATTATGATACTGCAAATTCCTGTTTAGTTCAGGGTAGATTTCCCTGTTTGTCATGAAAATGAGAGTTGAACTATGTTTAACTGGTAGTAGTAGTAGCAGTAGTAATGTACCTCCGTGCAAAAGATACCGATTCACTTTTCAGTGTTTTCATTTCCAGAACTACTTGATAGACAGAACTGCTGTGAAAGCTGTGGCGGAGTTAGACAGGCTCACCTTTGACCGCTAAGCTGTCCCTGCGGTATTGTCAGATCAAGTTCTTCAAGAATTCTGAAAAATAACAATATTTATTTCCCTTTTAAAAAGAAAAGAGAGTTTTCAGTTTTTCATTTAGTCATTTTGAACTTTACTGTAACTCAAATTTCTGTCTATTTCAATTAATACTCTCTGTTTTTCCACATTTCAGGGATACGACTGTACAAAGCCTTACCCTGCAGCCTTCTGTTAAAGATGGTCTTATTATATATGAAGATTCACCACTGGTTAGTAGTAACATTTGAATTGTATATTTGGAATTGTATAAACAAGTATTTAAATATGCTGGCTTTTCAAATAAGAAAATTCTTTGTGATTTGATTATTTGTATGGAATAACCAGTAAATGTGCTAACATTTTATTAACTTTTGCTTTGGTTATGTTTGCCATGTGACAAATGCCAAATAGGACAAGGGTCTCGGAGGTGGGGGTCACAAAATGAATGTGGAAAGTAATTTAGTTAGTGTTAACCTGACACATTCTAACTGGTACAGTGGTATTTCCCTTCTTCTTTTGTAGCATGTAAAAATGCCTCACGCCAGCCTGCAAAGCTGGACTCCAGACAGCTCTTGCAGTTGTTCCTCAGTTCTTTCAGCTTCTTGTTGCCAGCCTAGATGCAAACTGCTACGCACTTCTCGTTCAGCACTTCTACTCTGTCAGGCTCCTCAGTTGCCTCCCTAGTGCAGTTTTCCATCCATATCCCCAAGTAAAAGAAACACCTTCCTTTCTTGTCTCACCTGCTTCCTCTTCTCTCTCTGCTACAGTTTGGTCATATCTTAGCTGTTCTGCCTCCCCTTCTCTCACTGCCACTGAGATCTTTCAGCTACTGTCTGAGATACTGGTAATGCACTTTCTCACAGCTATTTTTGGAGGGTTGTGCTGATTTGATTCTTTATCTTCCAGGTAAAAGCAGTGAAGTTTGGACATATTTTGGTAATTGATGAGGCAGACAAGGCACCAACGAATGTTACCTGTATCTTAAAAACCTTAGTAGAAAGTGGAGAAATGGTTTTGTCAGATGGAAGGCGAATTGTTGCCAGTAAGTAGATAGAAAACAATTTCATCACTTACAGTAAAAGGTAACATGTTGCTGTTTTTCAGCAATTACATTGCTAAGTAAAGCCTCAGAAGAGTCCAAATGGAAAAAGTACTTGATGATAAAAAGGTTAACAATTAATGAAATTACAGTGATTTTCTTTTTTCTCTAAAGAACAATTTAAAATAAGGTGTCTTTTTTTTCTTTTTTTTTTTTTTCTAACTAAAACTGCTTTTGCAATAACCACAAAGGTTTTCTTAAATTAGCATTTTCATGAATGGAATTCTCAGGAATTAAAACAAAAAAAAAGTCCTGACAGTTACAAGCTGACCTCTCCACTTCTTATTCACCATAAGAAATACAGATCTGTTCGACAAAATTACGATCTTGATTATGCCCATCTGGATAGTAGGGGTATAACTTGATCAGATCTGGTAGTAAAATAAGAGTATACTTAAGGTTGAATGGTTAAAGGTTTCATCTAATAAAATACTGTATGTGCTTTTATTATTTAAAGATATCCTGCGAGTCAGGGATACTTCATGATTTGGTGGAGTTTAATTCACAAGAACTGCAGGAACTAAATTTCTTTTTACGATTTTTCAGAGAAAGGCCCTGTTTAAAATGTCATCCTGAGCTTAGTAGACACTGTAGTTTTGGTAATAAGTATAGTTTAAATATGAGTGGAGCAATCCATTCAGCACTCGCATGGCACGACATCGTTTTTGCTTGTGATTATAAACTATAGGTGGCCCTATTTTTTAAATGACTGGCTAGTCAATTTCAGTTATTATTGTAGTTTTGCAGAGGAGATAAAAGGATTGCCAAAGCTCATGTACCAATGGAGACGTGTTGGCAGGGAAGAAGAGAAGGCAGTCTGACTCATTCTGGTGAAACAGTCTTCAGGCGCATGACATCATGTGCCTCTGGCTTCTCACAGATTTTTATAATATCCAGCAGGACTTTCAGTCCTGTTTTCCCAGATGGGATAATGTTATACATATATAAAAAACATTTTATTCACCCTTTGCCTCAGCATTTTGGTCAAATTAAATATAAACAGCACAGGTGATTCCCACCCCAAAACTAGTCAATAATAGCTGATGCTTTTTTTTCGTAAGTGAAATAATTTAGTTAAATTTTCATGAAACAAATTATGAAATTTTAGAATGAAACTCAGAACACTCATAGTTTAATGACTTGCTAAGAAGCTGTTGAGCATTTTTAGTAACTATTCTTGTAATTCTAAGAATAATTCTTCTAATTAACTTCTTCTAATTCACTGATAATCACAAAGCTTAAATGTACAACTAATACATTTTATGTATTTTCTAGATCGTGCTCATGTAGAGGGGAGAGAAAATGTAATAGTAATTCATCCTGATTTTAGAATGATCGTTCTAGCAAATAGACCTGGATTTCCTTTCTTGGGTAATGACTTCTTTGGCACATTAGGTAAGTGATTCATATTAAACGCTGATTGTTAATTAGAATTGCTTAATAGAATGACTATCTTTATTTCATTAGATGTCATGGGGACAGAGGTTTCTTATGCATATTAATGTTTTGTTTCATATAAGATGCTTAGGGTGAGATTACGGAACTTGCCCTGAAGTGAACAGCTATACATGGTCATCTGTGTACAACTAAAATTGTTATATGGGATCAGGACAAACACAGAAAACAGACAAAGTTGCAAAAAAAAAATATGTTAATGAGCATATATTGTATACAAATATAGCAAAAATATGAGCTGTGAGCAGTTGATAGCTGACGTCGGTGGTTAACATGATTGCTCAGTGTTTTCTTTCCCATAACAAGAAAGCCTCTGGCCAAGTTCTGTCCTCTTCAGTACAAGACATGGGAGCCTGATGGATAGTAATTTTCTCTCCCTCTAAAGATGGAGGCTATTGTCTTTTATAGTGTTAATACTATTGCTGCCTGCTTCTTAATCTTCATTGGCTTCTCCATACTCATGGCTTTGTATGATAGGCCTTAATAAATATTTGACAAGATGCTGAAATCGCCAGAGTTTTACATAACCCTGTCCAAATTTCATGTCAAAGTTTTTAGTACCAGCAGCAGTCTTATTTTAAAAAATAAACAAATAAAAAAAAAACTCCAGGTAATGCCTGAAAATCCAGTGTATCAGCAAAGATTCCCCACAGCTTCATCTCACAGCAAAAGAAAGAATGTAAGAATTCATGTTTCCTAAGGGTAAACAATGAAGAATTCACTGTTCTGTAGTAAGGTATAGTCCAGTGTTAGTCTAAGTAGGCCTCTGGCAAAGCTTTGTCAGTGTGAATTGCCCTACAGACTCCACTGCCTAGAATTGTTGTCAAAATTATGTGCAGGCACCTTAATCTGTGTGTCTTTATCTGTTAGCTCTGGCTGTTGTGTTTATTCTGCAAGAAATAATAATGTACTCCAAAAAAATATTTAAATTAAAAAAGAAACAGGAGCAAGCCCAGTTCTATGTGATAGCTGTTTGTTTTTCAGATGCAGTTCCCAGTGAATGGGCATTCCGTGGCAGAAGTCCATTGGCTCTGAATTTCACCAAATTACATTGACCCAAGATGCTTTTATTAGAGCCTATTTCTTTTTCATTTCTCTCTCCATATATTGACCCTTTAAACCCTGTCAAGTTTTGTATGATTGTTAAATGGCTCTTTACATATACCGTCAATTTTATAGATTATATGATTGGGACCAATATAATGCAAATGTTTGTGGAAGACAGCTTGCCATATTTCTTACAGTATTTCAAGGTAGGCAGAGAGGAAAAGATAAATCCAGTATTTCCTGTAGGCCTCACAATATTAAGGTATTCCTGAATGTAAAGATTTCCCTGCATGCAGTGGTGTTTTGAGGGTGTTCTCAAGTTGGTCCCATTCAACCTGTGTTATTCTTTCTTTAGACGTTTCTTTCCTTTTTTTTTTTTTCTGTTTTGCTTTCAATTTGTGTTTCTTCTAAAAGTTAATTTCTCCCTTGTGATCACCTTAATTAAATAGTAGGAGAGATCTCCATGTTTCCTGGAATCTCAGTGTTCTTTATAGCAAGTTCATCCTTCACATTTTTCAAAGTGTTATTTGTCTTATTTTATTCTGTTTTAACAAGCAGGTACTCAGCATCCTCTGGGTATGTTGCCTTTCCATTTAAGGTTCTTTATGAAATTTATCAGAGCTGTTTTGATTCTGTCCTTTATAAACTACCTAAAGGTATGCTTTTTTTCTTTTAGGGGACATTTTTAGTTGCCATGCTGTTGATAATCCCAAGCCACAGTCTGAACTTGCTATGCTCAGACAATATGGTCCTGATGTTCCAGAGCCAATTCTTCAGAAACTGGTAGCTGCTTTTGGAGAACTTAGGAGTTTAGCTGACCAAGGAATTATTAATTATCCCTATTCAACTAGAGAAGTTGTGAATATTGTAAAGCATTTACAGGTACAGTACATCAGATCTTACTGACTTTTAGAATTTTAATACTTGTAGGCTTTAGAAAAATATGCCATTATTGTTCATTAATTTCTATTTAATTTTTAAGAAAAGTTTTGCATTTTGAAGTAATAATCATATTCAGGTGTTTAGGGTAAATGTGCACAAGCAGATACTTTTTCTGTGTGATTATTTGTAGATATACAAAATATCTGTGTTTCTGTTTTTCAGCTATGTTTGATGTGAGGAAAATGTTCAAGTGAATACAGTATGCAACTTCATAATAGCCTACATTATAAAATTACCTATTCAGCATAGTATACTTCAAGAAAAATGCAGCTGTTGGCTTGCTATGCTGCTATGGAATTTTTGATTTTAATTATTTCCTAGGGCAAAACAATACCCTGTTGCACAACAGGAATATAACACAAACAGAACTTGTCTAAAGAAAATGTTGCATGGGTAATGACTTAGCAAACAGATACATAGGAACCATGATTGCTTCCTACACACATTTTAAGTGCGAAATCGTAACTTCTTATTTAACAATGATTTTTTTTAAGTTTGTGGTAGATTCTGACTTGTATCTTTATAAACTGAAGGATAGTTTTTATCTGAAGTATCTGAAATATAAAATATCGTAATGATCTTTTAAATAGTAAAGCTTTTATTTTCTGTTCATAAACATAAAAGTAGATACATTATCAATTTATGGAATATTTCCTGAATTACTGAATACTAGATTTAAAAAAGCTTAGTGGAAATATTAATGCATGTAGTACAATTAGTAAATAATTTCTTCTAAATTCTTTGACTTAATGTTCCTGTGTTTAACACTGGTAAAATAGGGTTAAATGACGATTTTGTGTTTTTGTTAACAACGTATGGAGAAGACTGAGGTATTTGACAACTTTTTTTTCCTCAGTCTTTACTGGCAACTGCTCTAGCCACAATACCAAACTCTCAAAATCCAAAGGCAGGAACTGGCAGAATGAAGAACCCACTGTAGGAGAAAATAAGGTTTGAGACCATCTAAGGAGCCCGAAGGTGGACAAGTCCATGGGATCTAATGAGATGCATCCAAGGGTCCTGAGGGAACTGGCAGATGAAGCTGCTAAGCCACTATTCATCCTATTTGAAAACTTGTGGCATAAGGTGGTGAGGCACTGGAACAGGTTGTCCAGAGAAATTATGGATGCCACATCCCTGGAGTTTTTCAAGGCCACGTTGGTTGGGGCTTTGAACAACCTAATCTAGTTGAAAATGCCCCTGCCCATGGAACTAGATGATCCTTAACGTCCCTTTGAACTTAAACCCTTCTGTGATTCTATGCTATTCGTACACATTCACCCATATATAGAGACATTTAGATCCTGGAGCTTAGAAGTGGTACTTTAAAAAATGTTAAATCCATTTAGATTTCTGGGGAGAAGAGATTTTTATCTTCTGTCATGTCTAGAGTTCAATGAGGTCTTGAGACAAAGTAAACTGATGCTGCTATGGTATTAGTAATAAAAAGTAAAAATACTGATATCTTTATAAATTTGTACAAAGGATTAACAAAATTCAAACCTAAAAGTTGAATAATCCATCCAAATAAGTGCATAAGCAAAATACTTTATTTGGATCCTATAGCAATTTATAGGTATTTGCTTTCTAAACTGGTAGGAACATGTACCATGTTAATGATATTGCTTATGTCTTTAAACACACAATTACATTTGAAATGAAAGTGGAAAACTTAGTCCTGAGAAACAGTTACCGTGCTGCTGAAAAGCTGACGTTTTAGGGTTTTTGTTAAATGAGCTCCCCTCTGTCAGATGCTTTGGCAGTTCCTACCTTCCTTCTTTCATCTTCTTTCTCCAGATAATCTGAAGTTGTAGTGTCTTCTGTTACCAACTGATGCTGAAACATACAGACTTAATTCTTTTTTTCTTGGAGCGTGAACAGCAGACAGTTGAAGACTGGAAGAGCTGCACTGCTGATTGTCTTAAGGGCAATTACTCTCTGCTTCCATCTCCTTCGCTTACATAGATTAGTGTGGTCACTTCAAAATGGGCATTGGGCACAGATCACTGGGGAAGTTTCCTGTCTGCTGGTTTTTATCTCTTTCAAGGTCAAGTTTAAATATCCAAATAAATCCCCAACATGCAGCTTTGATTTCTTCTGTAGCATTTATTTTCAAGAGCCCAGTCTCTTTGAAAGGATGCAACATTTTGTTTACTGTAAGTTGTTTTTCAGTCTGAATAATAAAAAGGCTGGGAGTAGCCAGATGTAAACAATGAATATAAACATAATGGTTATTCCAAAGTAAGAAGCTTTTAGGTCTTCAGGTAGAGAAGAGGGAGGAAGGAGGGAAATGAGTCAATGAAATCGCTGGTCCTTAGGAAGGAAGGAGGGAAGTTAGTCATGATGTTAAATAGTTTTCCTTACAGCAGTTCCACAGCCCCACTCTTTTTTTTTACTATTGTGTTGATTTCTTTCACATAGTGTTAGTGTTTTCTGCATCTGCAAAAAAGAGTTGGATGTTTCAGAGAAAAAATTGCTGTTGATTATTGTTGTCTGAGAGAGCATCATAGCATTAGGGCTAGTCAATTAAGAGAATATTCTGATTAACACCAACATGTAATTATTATGCTTCTCTCTCCATTCTGATTAATTGTGGTCTTCAACATACAGCATTGTGTCTACAGTGTAGTTACAAGGGCATCTTCCCATAATGATTACGCAAATAGGGAACCCATAGCAAATTAGTTGTAGCTTAGACATTGCATTCAGAGTTAAGTTGCCTCTTTATTAACTTTTTCTTAAGAATAGGGGTGGGGCTTCTTAGATACCAAACTAATTTGAAGACCTGTAACTGTAGGCATAGAGAAGATGGTCTGCTGCAGCTGCCTGACTCGCTGTTGCATCTATTTCTTCCTGTTGATTGTGTAGAGAATTTGGTTCTTGAAGCTCTAGATAGCAACCAGCCTTAATATAATTTTTTTGCCTCACTCACCTGTAATTGTCCGCTTCTGCCAAATGTCAGAACTTCTTATGTTAGTAGCGTCTTATGGGCAAACCCAGAAGCTCTATGTTTACTCCATATGCTGCCCATAATCACTGGTGTTGTATGCTATGGCTGCTTCTGGGCAATCTAAGCTACAGGCTTTCACTAAATCTGTTTTATGTTGTTTTAGAGTCTAGTGTCACCCAGTGTCCCTGGTAGATGTTGATCAGGCAACATCCCAATCCATCCATTTAGTCCAAATAAAACGGAAATGGGTTTTTTACCAAGATTTTTCTCAATTTGATTTTTTTTTTGAGGCTTCTTCTGATCTGCCTTCTTTCTTGTTTATATCTGAGATTGCTTTCTATTAGGAGGGACTAGAATAACAGTTTTGGAGCAGCAAATGTCCAAGGTACATTCTGGCCCTGAAGCCTACTAATCATATGGCTTTTAGGCCTCTCCAGTAAGCTTTTGTACTAAGATAGTAGGTGCTTACTATCTTTTTCTTTTATTCATCTAATCTCAAATGGAAACTAGGCTTATCAAATCAGTTTTTATCCTTTTATTTCCTTGCTGCCCTACACACACACCAATAACCTTTTATCCTTTGGGCCAACCACAGAGAATCTCAGTTACCAGTTTTCAAAGATAATGAGGTTTCTGCTGATTTAATCAGAATCAGTAGCTATATGACAGTGAGGAACAGACTGAAATTAGTGTCCCTTCCCTGTGAATGAAAAGGCAGGGAACAGTTGCTTGGCAGTAGCTGATGCCCACTGAACACATGAGCACTGGTTAATCAATTAGCATGGATGTTGCTCAGGATGAGCCATAGATGTGTTGCTTCTTGTCCCGCTGACAGGACAAATGAGGAAACACAGGGAGAGCTGGCAGCATTCAGTGAAAAGGTATCAGGGGTGCAGGAGGAAGCCAAGGGCATGGAGGAATTAGCAGGAAGGTGGAGATCTGTTGGTGACGTGGGAGCAGGATGGGCCTTTAGGGTGTTGCTGGCAGTACAGGTATCTGAAGTCACTAGAATACATGCAGAGGTGAATGGTAGTGGAAACACAAGGTAGACATCTAAAAGATAATAATGTGAACTCATTATAGTCTATGTACCAGGCAGATTGGTTCTATGAAAACAAAGCAACATTAAGGTTGGAAAAGACCTCCAAGATCCAACCATCACCCTACCACCAATGTCACCCACTAAACCATGTCCCTAAGCACCACGTCCAACCTTTCCTTGAACACCCCCAGGGGCAGTGACTCCACCACCTCCCTGGGCATCCCGTTCCAATCCCTAACCACTCTTTCAAAGCATAATGGTAGAAGTACTGTAGACCTTAACATGTATAGAAAAATGTAAGATTTCCTGTTTGTAGCAGCAAACTACTTTTTTCTTGACACCTTTTAAGCAGACTGTAGCAATGCAGGCAGTCATGGCAAGCTTGATCTGTAAAAATAGGATTTTTCAGCTAGTCAAATTCTGTCGTAATTTTGTATCAAAAGCATAAAATTAAAAATAAAATTTTAAAAGTTAGACATAAAAACTATTTTACTTATTATTTTGAGAAATAGCCAAGAATCTAAACTGTGAAAATACTGTAAGGTACACACAGAGGTTTTACTTGTAAGGGAGAGAATCAATGAATGAGAACCAGACAGACTGATGAGATGTCAATATTTTCTCCAGTAATCTGGTTTTAAAAATCAATAGAAACCAAATGTTTTCTTTAAATGTTCAACTCAAATGTTCAAACTTTTTTTTTTTCTAAGTCAACCGTTATTGCCATTCTTCAGTAATCAGTTATTCAGGCAGTTATTAAAAAGTGGTTGAGTTTGTTCTGATTGAAACAGGAGAGTTGCAATTTTTTAATAACTGGAGTGGAGGGCCTTTTGACAAGTGCTTGTGTTCAGAACAGGTTTCTTTGGCAGCAGCAATCAGTCGTACCTGAGGAAATAAATTTTATATGATGTCCTACTGTTACAATAGGTACAGAAGTGTTGGTGCAATTCATTGAAGAGAAGGCTATTGATGTCAGAAGTTACACAGTGATGCCACTGGCTATTGCACAACTTTGTATTATCATACACTAACTGTATTTTGGTAAGCTGTAATTATGCAGACCTTCAAATAGATTCCTTGTGGATAGGTTTAAACGCAAGATATAGTTCACTGTACTTTTGTACCAACACTAGTACTGAAATATTCTGTGGCATGTACAACACAGATTGAAAAAGGTTTTGTACAAGCCTATTTCTAGCAGCGGTATTCAGTTCTACCACAATAACTAGCTAATTTTAGTGTTTTGGGGTTGGTTGGTTGGTTTTTTGTCACTGATACTTTATTTCAGAGTTTAGATATTTATTAATTTGGGAAAATATTAAGCTCCTGACTAACGCTGATGTTTGATTAAGAGTAACAGGCCAAAAATTCATGAAAAAGTTCTGTTTTGTTTTTATTTGTTTTAGGACTCTGATATGTTTCTCTGACACGTTAAATCATTTTTTCAAGGCTCCTTTTTGTACCAGCCATTGCTCAGTGATTGGGAAAAAAAAAAAAAAGGCAACAACAACAACAAAAAAAAAAGTTAAGACTTCAGCTCCCTAAAATACTTCTTCACACGTTTCTATTCCACACAGTAACTGTGGTATAGTGAGATCCAAGTCCTTACCTTAAACATCTAGTATCTGAATTAAAGGCATATGAAAAAAAAGAAGGTGAAAAGAAAGACTACTGCCCCCCACCCTATATCAAAAAATAAAGCAGCTAGGTGTTAAAGCTTTAGGATCTATAGTAATTTGAGTGCTTGGGTATTTTTTTGTTTGTTTGTTTTTTTAAATCTTTTTTATTTGATTGATTTAATTTAAATTTTACAAGAGTAAGGTGATGGTTCTCAGATCTTTTTTTAAAGAACATGGAAATGGTAAATGAAACCTAAATTGTGGACAATACATATTCTGTTTAAATTACCTAAATGTGGCCTTAAAAATAAGCTTATTTAAGCCTGAAATTATGGCAGCATGCTTTAAGGTTTACATTTACTGGAATCTGCCTTAATTTAAAAGGTGTCTGTGTGTGCTTTAGGAGTTTTAGGGCAAATCAAAAGGCAATGGGAGCTACTAAGCACTTGGTAACAGTTCGAAGAAGTGCTAGGCCAGCTTTTGAGACCTATAGTGCCTTTTGAAAGTCCAAAAACTCCTTTCTTCTTTTCAGCTTTCCTACTACATGAGTTCAGTTGACTTTCTTACCGGCTTCCAGGTCTTGGTAGGAAGTGAGAGTCAGGAAGATGTGTTTTCTTCTTGCAGAACAGCAATAATGAAAAGGTCTACAGCACAATTCTGAAATCTGGAAGAGCAAACTGGCCTTCAATCATAAGTCCAGTTCAACAGCAACAGTTAGCACTTTCTTTGTTGGAAATACTAATTAATGTTTGATAAGCCTTTTTTCTTTATGTATATGGCACATGACAGGTAGTATTTTTCACCAGTTTAAAAAAAACAACAAACATGCCTCTTAAGTGGATTTCTGTTTCCATTAAAGCCCATCATGACCTAAACTTGTATTTAGTAAGCAAGCAATATATCTTCTGTTTTTCTATATTCAACATTAAGAATCAGAATTCTTAATGGAGTTGTATAGTTGAGTGCATGAATATATGTATTTGTGTCAGATCTTCCCACTTAGTGGAAAGTAGTTCCAAATTTTAAAAATACATTGTATATTTTATTATATAGTTCAGTGGTAACGCCACCTTGTTACATGTATAACAGAATTGATTCTACAAAACATGAATGAATGTAATTATTTAACTAATTGTCTCCTATTTGTTTGTTTTATTCAGTGTTAGTGTTAATGACTTCATTCTGACTTGAAGTAATGTACCTTCTTTATTCCAGATTTTTTTTAATTTACTTGAGCATTTGTCTAAGTTGAGCAAAGTTTCTGTTAGAACTATTAACTTTAAAAGTAATCGTTTGTTTCCTGTAGCTTAACAGAGATATTCAGTAAAATAAATTTGAGGACTTTTATTTCTTAACAGAAATTCCCAAATGAAGGACTGGCGAATGTTGTTCGAAATGTATTTGACTTCGACTCCTACAACAATGAAATGCGTGAAATTTTAATCAGCACTTTGCACAAATATGGGATACCTATTGGAGCAAAACCGACCAATGTACAGCTGGCCAAGGAGTAAGAGTAAAATAAGATCTATTTTAAGAAGACATGTCTCTCATGATCACTTTTTATAGTGCGTTATCTTGCTGCTAACTGATTTTAAAACAACCTGAAATACTTGAAGTCAATACTCCTCTGGTTCAACTTATATTCCTACAACAATTTAAATTACTTTATGATAGAGTATTTGCTTATTACTAATATTTAATCTTTACTTAATGTCCATGCACATATTGATAGTTTGTATGATAAACAGATATATATTAATAAAGGGAAATACTTGTTTCTTCCTCTGTGTTTTTAATTGAATTGCAACACGTTTCTGTCCTGTTACTTACCATCTAAATAGATATAAAAAAAAAATATTGTCGTCAGCATTAGTGGGATTTTGTCTTTGATACTCACAAAAGGCTCTACAAAAATACTTCTGTAGAATAGACCAGTGTATGTAATTAAGCATATAAACTAAGAATCATTTTAGTATGTGTCTGTGTATCACTATTATTCTTTAATTACATTGATAATTGACATGTTACACCATATACTTTTCAGGGGTTAGAATCAAAATAGCTATTTTTAAGAATAAATTGTGAAATGAAAACAGATTTAACTCATTCTTCTTGTAGTTCATAGACAGGTTTAAGTGGGTCATATTGAAAAGCAGTTAGAGAACTTACTGTGGCTTGAACTCTAATGTGATTTGTTTATGGAGAAACAAATATTTCCCTTTCATGAAGAAAGCTTTATGGATTTAAGGTAAATTGAGTTTTCCATGGGACATACTACTTTTATATTTGCTAAGGAGGCACTGATTCTTAGGACATGATGTCTTGATATTAGGTGTCTGTGTAGGTTTCTTCTACTGGTGCACAGCTGTTATCCTATCTAACATCCTACATATAACTATTAAATTAAACTGGCAGTGTAATGACTGTGGTGTACCTTTTCGTTCTGGTGACAGAAGAATTACATGCCTTGAGATCTGATGGTTGAACAACTACAGTGTCTGTCAAACTGACAGTACACACTTGAAACTCTTTCCATAGTTCCTTTGCTAAAAGTCACTTGGTAATTTCTGTTTCAAAGAATTATGTTTGTCATAGTTTTTGAGAAATTTGCACTTTATATAATTTTTATATAATTTTTTGAAGTACTAGGTGTGGGTTTACATGGGCGGTACAGCGAGAATTCTCTAGCAATGAGAAAATCAGAGGCTTAGGAAACAAGAGGGAGACTGCTGTTATTGGGGACTGTTCAGTCTAAAAGTGAGACGGTAGAAGAATTTGATCGTCTTGAATTAGGGATAATCACCCGATCATTTTGGATCTGTCACTGAGTTTTACGTGACAGGTTTTACCAAGGGTAGCAGACCTATGAGAACCCTGCAACATACTCATCAAAAACTCTTCCAGTGACAGCCATGGACTCATACCGTGTACACTGAAGGCCAAAATGAGGGAGAAACTACAGCAGCAGTTCACAAGCAGTTGGTAAAAGCAAGTCTTTTTCTAGATCTCACAGTGCAAGACAGGGCCTAGGCTGACACCTGACTCTTGTGATCCTGAGATCTTGGTCTCAGTATCGCACTTACATCCCCCACAGCTGGAATTTCAGATTATCCTGCTTCTCTCTACCAAAATAACACTGTTGGTTGTGAGATAAAATCCTGTGGAGCTTTTGAGCCACAGGTGGATCACCCTGAATTACAGACACATCTTTCAGGAATGGTGTAGGTATGGCTGATTCTGCCTTGGGGTAAAAGGACATTGTGGTAGTGTCTCCAAATCTGTTCCAGCCCAAATTGCACGATCCTGTGATGGACACATTGAGGTACTTGGATGTAATATTTGGACCACTGCAGAAAAGGGACTTTCCCAAGCTGCTACATGTTTAGAACTAGAGTACAGGTTTCTTTTGTTATTTTGCAGGAATTTGGGAGTAGGATAACGGTGCTAATCTAGTCCAACTCACTTCCTTCATAAAAGGTGCAAGTTAATCTAAAACCTTCTTATCTGATTTTTCCCTTGATCCATGTCAGAACTTTCAGAGATGGAGTTCTGTAAGCTTACTAAGCAAGTCAGCCTTCTTCCTAAATATCCTTGCTATTAGAAAGTCATCTCAAGGCTAAACACATCCATTTCTCTCAGTCTTCCCATTTTTAATGCCTCTGGTGTTTTTTATTTTTCTTTTATGCTTTCTTTATTCCTACGTGCACTTGGTTCATGTCTGTCTTTAAACATTCTATGTGAAAGTGAGCAGGTTGGTTTCTGCTGGAGCTGAGTAGAGTAGTATGAGAATATAGAATATAGAGATGTATTTCATGCAGCAGTTCATTTAAAAAATTCCAGTGTTTGCATTTCTTGCAACATTTAACTCATGTCTGTTTTTTAAACACTAACCTCTGGGTTCTTTCTGCAGAACCCTGCACTCACCCCTTATCTTTTTTGTGATCGATTTCCTTTGTACTTAGACTTTTCTTAATATATTGTATTTAACGTAAAATTAAGTAACAAGTTTTACAATACAAAAGCATTTCCAGGAGATCCTAGGACATGAATGACCCTTACTGCAAAATCACAGTTATTCCAGAGGAGGTTTAGATTGTATACGAGGAAGAATTTCTTCATGGAGTGGTTGGTCAAGCATTGGAATGGGCTGCCCAGGGAAGTGGTGGAGTCCTCATCCCTGGAGATATTTAAGAGATGTATGAGTGTAGTACTAGAGGACATGTTTTAGTGATGTGTCTCAGTAGGTCAGGTTGATGGTTGAACATCGTGATCTTGAAGGTGTTCTCCAACCTAGATGATTGTATGACTATACTGAAGTACTGACTATTATGCAGGTACTCTTTGGCATATCTGATCGTTTCTATTGGATCCAGCAATTTGTGAGTCCTTTTGTTTTAATACATTTTAGAGAAGTCTGTCTGTCATCTATTAATAAAAAAAAAAAAAAACTAAAGAAATTACAATTATTTAAATTGTTGCTGAAACATAATTGCATTAAGTGGAGGAACGAAACCATGAGACACATGAGCAACACACCGCAGTGCAGAGTCTCAAGAGAAGGAACTTTGATGGTTGTATTCAACTGAAATTTCAGGGGAAATTTAACACAGAGTAACAGTGACCCTTATGGGAATTTTAGCTTAGGCTCTGGAAATAACATTCTTAATCTTGGGAGGAATTTGAGGTGGTGTCTAATTACCATTTAGAAAAGAGTTCTTGCAGTGGTTATTTTTTCAAGAGAGAAATTAATTTGTAAATGCTAATTCATTTATTTCCTAAATTGGTGTTTTGTATTAGACCTTTTCTCTGTGACTTCATGTGCTCTCAGGAGATTTGTGAAGCAATTGTCAAGCTGAACTAATTGATATCCCTTTAGAAAAATTCTACATCTGTTCAGAGATACAGAAATAAAATGTTAACCTCCCGGTATCTTTTATTTCAGATCCTGGTTCAGTATTCAGCTCATTCTTCTGTAGCATATTTGTTGTGTGGAAGTTTCTCCTATTCTAATATTAGACAGATAGGATTCTGCTTAATTCCTGAGACTTAATGAGATGGCAAAACAGACTACAGAGTTAGACTTTAAAAGCCTGTTTTTTATCAGAATGTTTTTTTTTCCTACTGTTTCTCAAGCAAAATGATGCTTTACTTTTTTTCCCACCTAATCCTTTGGGCCTTTTTGTTTCCTTGAAGTTGTATTTTCCAAATAGGATGGCCATTCTTCAAGACACTGACATGTGCAATATTGTCAGCTTAGCATGTTGTGATATTGTCAATATCTCCTGGTATTACCTATTGAGTGGTTGCTTTATCACTATGGTGAGTAAAGCAGATGGCTTGTCTACCATGCTTTGCCAGCACATAGTGGCTAAAATGGATAACTCATTGTAGTAATTCATTATCTTTCTTTATGTACGCTTTGTTTTCCCGTTAACATCTGTTATGCCACATTTGTCTGAACTCATGTTGATCTGCCATTTTGTTGCATGGTTCAGATTGTTGGCAGTTCCTAGGTGAAAGAGCATTCAGCTCTAATTCTGGTGGTTATCCTTAAGGAAATACCCATTCCATTTTTTTTTCCCCTCCTTTCACTACTCACTCCCAGGTTCTTGCTAGATCTTGAATATTCATTTTCTATGAACTGAATCATTTATATGTAATGTAAATGTGTAAATTTTAATGGCTTTGCTGTTCTCTTGAGTCTGGTCCTTTCAGGTAGCATGTAGTTAAATGCTGGATCTGGCTCATATTGTATGTGTCTCTTTTCCATCCTGTGCACTTGTGTGTGTGTGTGTTTGCACTTGACTGTAAAGGAACAGGAAGCCTAACATGAATATTTTCTGAATATCTACTGCTTATATTCTAATCAAAAAGTATTTTCATTAAGTACAGAGATCTGGATGGTAAAGTAAGTTCTTGGATTCAAACTGTATCTTATTTAAGTTGAATAAAAAAAAAAAAGAAGGGGGATAAATGTCTGTTCAGCTAGACTGAACACAGACTTTTGTTTAAGTCCTTGAATACTACCTTCTGTTCCAGCATTAAGCTAGTTTACAAGATCAAATATTAAACAGTTCTGTTACCTGTCAAAGTTCACATCTGATGCTGTACTAGTAGGGTAGCTGGCTGTAGAGAACTTCTGTTCAGTGAAACTTTGTTCTTACAATGTTCTTAGCTGTTTTCCAGTTTGTTCTCAGAAACTTAAATGGGTACATTCATAAAGACTTTTTGAATGTGTTTTGTTTTTTTTAATATATTTGCCTAAAATGAATGTATTTTCTAAATTTAAAAAATGAAAAAAGAAATGTGTACTGCAGGTGTCACTCTGAGTTTTCCAGCATCAGAAGTTGCTAGAGAATAATCTTGTAACAGATTGTCTTCCCTTAGACTTCTGCGTGTGAAGATAATCAGGCTAAATAATAGAGGTAGAATTGCCACATCAAGTGTAAGCCCTGTGCCTATCATCTTTTCTGAGCAAATGTTCTTACATAACCATTTCATTGACAGCAGTGATCTTAAGGAAAATGGTGTAAAACTATGAGCAAATAAATTTGATTATTTCAAATTTTTTCTTAACCTGCAGACACTGCCACATCCATAAGGAAAGAAGTGATTAGGAATAATTCATTAGAACTTGCTTTTAAGTCTTGGCTTCCTTACAAGATTACTGCAGCCTATCGTGCGGTTTTTCTGTTGTATGAACCCTTTCCAGCTTTTGAGGAAAGCATGAATCGGGGTACATCACAGGTGGAGATAGCCATGGAGTTTGAGTACAGTTCTTACCCACCCACTGTACTTCTCTACACCCATTGGATCTCTTTGTTTCTCAGATTTTTGCTACTAGTGGCATTTCCACAGTATCCTGTCTGCCCTTTAAGTGAGCAGTGTTTGGTTCATTTAATTCAGTTGAAATACTGTGGAGTGTCAGGAGTGCCTTGTGAAGCTTTTTTCTAGCACTGTCACTTCAAGTTATTTTCAGAACTTGGTTGTTGTTACCTCTAAGTCCTGGGAAAAGAAAAGTCTCCGTACTTCACTATGTATCATATATGTTCAGTGGAGGAAAACTCTAAGAGGTGTACATGTCTCCAGTGTGGTCACTTTGTTTCAGTCCTTCTGTATCCACAGCCTCTCCTGAAAATCATTCTGGAGGTAGACTGCTTGTAAGACCTTTAATGCCACCAGCTTCTTCTATACTCTGTCTTTCTTATATCAGGTTTCCGTGCAGTGAAATGGACTGAAAAAGAATTGTCAGGTCCTACTTTTCTTGACAAAGGAACTTTGCATTATGAATTGTGTTGTTTTATTCCTAAATTCTGATCTACCTTTCCCTCCTCTTTGTTGTTTGTGATGGCTTAGTCTGCTGCCCTAGAGAAACTAAATTATTCAGGAGCAGGGAAGAGAATAAAACCTCAAGGATCTGGGAGAAAGGAGAAATTAGTTTTCCTAAGGGAAGAGAGGAACTATTAACAAAGCAAATCTCCAGAAAGCTGAAACAGAGTGGAAATGTTTTGTTTCTTTGGGAATGCGATCTGTAATTCTGTTGCTATATAAAGCAGGGTATTCAGTTAGAGCTGGTTATTAACATATGTTTTGTTTTAAAATTTAGTAAGTACTCATGATTATTAGTGAACCCATTTATTTCTAGGATGTTGTCCATGGGAGTAATGTGTAAGGAATTAAAAACTAAATCCAAATCCTTGTGGAAGCTGATGTACCATTGAGCTAACAGGAAACAATTATTGCTGATTATAGGCATATCAGAGATTATCCTACTCATAGTAATCATTACCAAAAAAAAATATATATATATATATATATAGTTTCTTTTTGCACACAAGACAGTTTTGGCTCAAGACGTAACCAAAGTTTTGCCAACAAATCATTTTGAAACCCAAATGGATGCTTGAAGTAAAATTCCAGTTCATGGATAAACCGATTTATCTTCTGACTGGACTGTTTACCCTTTCTCAAACTACATGAATGCATTTATCTAAGAATTGTCTATATGTGGAAACAGTACATCCTGAACTTTTTTTTCCTAATGATCTTAAATATTGTAAAGTAAAATATATTGTATTTGCATTTCTTTCGCGTCTGGCTTATTTTTTTTTCCTAATTTGGGAAGAATCAGGCAAGGTATAAAAGTGCAAACTGGAATGAGGAAGAATTCAAAATAAATCCCTCTTTAAACATCGGTATCTGTTGATATTCATAAACAGGCAATAAATACTCCACTGGTTCTTTGACTGAGAGAGGAAAATAATGACTAAGAGAATGGTTTGGGTTGGAAGGGACCTTAAAGACCATCCAGTTCCACCGCCCTGCCATGGGCAGGGACACCTCCCACCAGACCAGGTTGCCCAAAGCCCCATCCAGCCTGGCCTTGAACACCTCCAGGGATGGGGCAGCCACAGCTTCTCTGGGCAACCTGTGACAGTGCCTCACCACCCTCACAGTGATGAATTTCTTCCTAATATCTAATCTAAATCTACCCACTTGTAGTTTAAAACTGTCCCCTTTTGTCCCATCGTATCTGCCCAAGTAAAAAGTCACTCTGCATCTCTTTTATAAGCCCTCTCTAAGTACTGAAAGGCCACAATGAGGTCTCCCTGGAGCCTTCTCTTCTTCAGGCTGGACAACTCTCTCAGCCTTTTTTCATAGGAGAGGTGCTCCAGCCCTCTGACCATCTTGGTGGAATGTATTTCATACACTTTCCTCGTTACGTGCCCCAGCGGTTTATTGCTGGCAGCTGGATGTTTATCTAAGATCTGTAGCATCCAAACCACTTTCTATTTCCAAGTAACAAAATGTGTCTTTGGCTATCTAACTGCCTTGGCAGATGGTCCAAATGCAGAATGGGGATGGAGACTGACTCCCTGTGAGTACTGGCTTCTCCAGGTTGCTTGAGGTTTGGTGTCAATATTCCAGTAAGAAATGTTAATGCATCTTTCCTGCGTGAGTTGGAAAGATTAGAGGATATTAGTGTTCGTTCCCTGACATTTTCTCTTAACTTCTCATTGAAAAAAAAATACTAAATATTGCCAAGATTCATATGTAGTCCAACCGGGGATTTTTAACTGGAGATAACTTCTTATTCCGAAAAGAGCATCAAGAAGAATAGAAACAAACCTCTGGTATCCAGAGGGGCCAGGTTGGTTTGTGGGGAGAGGGGAAAAAATATAACAGTAGGAAAACATCATGAAATGGGACAGAAGAGGCTGAGCACAGGCTTTTAACAAACAGTCTTAAGGGAGCTTCCTTAAAATAGACTTCGCAGATATTTATAGAAACTGGGAGAGGGAATGTCTTCTGTTCTCTTGCCAAGTCCTGGAGCTGTACGATAATGTGCAACTGCTTGTAATGCAGAATGCAGTTTTGATAGGAGGTCTCTTTAGGAGCAACGGATCCTAAATAAAAGAAACCAAAAGGATGAGTTCATTAGCTTGAATGTATTCGTGCCAATCAACACAGTCAAACTGCTTTTAGTGGTTGCAAATCACTGGAGAGAGAACAGAGGAGGAAAAAAAAAGTTGTCCCTTATTTTCTGTCAAGCTACTTTGTTACATGCCATCATAATTCTTTTCCCATATGAGTTTGAAAATGAGTTTTGCTTTGGCCTGTATATTCCTTCCCTAAGTAAAAAGTACAGAAATTAAGAAATTAGACCAATGAAACCAACTTTCAAAGAAGTCTCTGCCCTTCCTGTAGGCTGTACTGGCCAGGAGGCAGTGGCAGACTCACATCTGTATTGCATTGCCTATGTTCATGTGAACAGAGGCAAAATATATGGAAAAAAAATCACTGAAGTTATTGCATAGTTAACTTTCCACACTGTTTACTGTGCTTATTCTGCTGGCTTTTTAGAAGTGTGTCAATTACAGTTGTTCCTGTAAGTGGTACTATCACATCCTGCCTGATCTGAATAAAACAAAGCGAGAGACGTCTCAGATATATTTTATTACATACCTCAAATAATTCAGACTGGAAAAGTTTTCTTTTGAGGCCATATTATATGAAAGGTTCTTTCTTTTATTATGCTGTTTAGGTTGTGATTGTATTAGTATTCCAGAAGGCTAACATTTTTGTGATTTAAAACATAAAATAAATGAAATATTTTAGTGAGGAAGCATTTTCTGCAAGAGAATCTTTAAATATGGTTAGTTGGAAAAATGCTGTTGTTTAAATGATTTATTCCATATCAGTTGCAAGTTAATGAATATAAAAATTCGTTTGTTCCTGCATTGTTTGACAGACTGCCATTACCAGATCATAAATTTATAGGCTACTGGAAAATCGATCAGCCTGGGAATGCACGACAGAAACTTCTGTGTCCCACAGAAACTCAGAAAATAAATGTAAAGGTTTGTCTTTTTTTTTTTAATACATAAAATACTCGTTTTATGTATTGGGATGTGAAGAACCTAAAATGACCTTTCTTGTGTACCTAGCCCTCAGAACGTGGGATGTGCTTTAAAAATCAGTACATTTGGTCAGAAGTTCTTGAAAAGAGCTTTCTATAAGGACACTGAGAGTACCATGTTTGAAGGAACTCTGTAGCTGTTTAGGATGCTTGGAGGTGGCCAGCTTCAGCCCCCAGATTTTAATTTTTGGATAAGATCAGAGACTAACTGAAAGGAAAGCTGTTTTCCTGTTTTTATTTTACATGCAGCTGAATTCTTATGGGTCTTTGGCACTGCCAGGTTTGAATCTGAAATTTTGGTACAATTTGATCTGCAGTCAAAGCTTTAAAGTCCTTTTCAGCTTTGAGCTCTTGGCCTAACTTCAGTAATTATTACTCCAGTGCGTCAAGGAAAAAACCTGAACTGCTAATGTGATGTGGGATTCATATAACAAAAAATTGCCATTGAACTTCTTTGAGATAAAAAAAAGATTCTGATTCTTTCCCTTGCATGGATTGTGTTTTATCAGAACATGATACTTCCTTCATGCCATTGAGCAATCATGGTTCCAAACCAATAAATAACTAAAGATGAAGGCATGATGGTCTCTATATTGTGAAGAAAATGGCTCTATGGACATTCAGAGAGCTTGCAGAGAAGTATTTCATCTACTCTGTCATTTATTAATTGTTTCTGTTGTTAATAGTATTAACAGTCTTGAAGAAGACTTCTAGATTCGAATAAAGAATGACAAGCAAAGTATTTCAGCAAGCCTTCATTGTTATCATTTGTTTTAGGGCCCTATATACCTAAACATTCAAGGATTTCCAGTGGAACGACATGAATCCCGGTCCCTCAATTTCACAGAAGAACTTGCCTTTTGGACACTGCCTTTGGATGAAGTTAACTTTGTTTGCGACGTCACTGTAACAAAAGGTACAGTAAGAAAAGCTAGGAACTTTTGTAATGATTCCCAGTATCATAAATACATGAAATATCCTGGAGATGAAGAAGAATTAGGCTATTGACATCATAAGTGCCTGTTGACAGCCAGTGACAGAATATGAAAGGATAATATGCATACATGATGTTCTAAGGCTAGTAACACACTGGCGTTTTTTCAATAGTCTGTATTTCTGGGTATCTTTGCAAAGGATAAATAAAATAATTTATCTTTTTCCACTTTTTTTTATTATTATTTTAACAGTAGATGAAATAAAAAAATAATCAGCCACTGAAATGGGAGCATAATTTCAGACATTGTGGTCTTCATTAGGCTATGCATCCTCAAACTGAGAGAAGGATATGTAATTAAAGTAGAACAGCCATAAAAATAGCAAGTCTGTCTAATTTTTATGTTCAACACCATAAAGCTTCAGAAAATGATTATTTGACTTTTTCCTTTTTCTCTTGGTCAGTTTAGTCTTAATACAAACCATGAAACTTGCATAGTGCTATGCTTAAACTGATTAAAATTCTGTCTCACTGAATCAAACCTGCCTTAGTTACTTATATTTCTTATGTCCCAAAGTGAAATTGCATTACTGGGAATATTCATAAACATTTTCAGGGTTCATTTGGATGAGGGGATTGAGTGTACCCTCAGTAATTTTGCAGATGATACCAAGTTGGGAGGTAGTGTCGATCTGTCTAAGGGTAGGGTGGCCCTTCAGAGGGATCTGGATAGGCTGGACTGCTGGGCTGAGGCAACTGGGATGAGATTTAATAAGGCCAAGTGCCGGGTCTTGCACTTTGGCCACAATAACCCCATGCAACGCTATAGGCTTGGGGCAGAGTGGCTAGAAGACTTTGAAGAAAGGGACCTGGGAGTGTTGATCAGTGCTCGCCTGAACATGAGCCGGCAGTGTGCCCCAGGTGGCCAAGAAGGCCAATGGCATCCTGGCTTGTATCAGGAATAGTGTAGCCAGCAGGAGCAGGGAGGTGATCGTCCCCCTGTACTCTGCTCTGGTGAGGCTGCACCTCGACTACTGTGTTCAGTTTTGGGTCCCTCACTACAAGAGGGACATCGAGGCCCTGTAGCGTGTCCAGAGAAGGGCTACAAAACTGGTGAGGGGTCTGGAGCACAAGTTTTATGAGGAGCAGCTGAGGGAGCTGGGCTTGTTTAGTCTGGAGAAGAGGAGGCTCAGGGGAGCCTCATTGCACTCTACAACTTCCTAAAGGGAGGTTGTGATGAGGAGGGGGTTGGCCTCTTCTCTCAAATAACTAATGTTAGGACTTGAGGAAATGGCCACAAGTTGCACCTGGGGAGATTTAGATTAGATATCAGGAAAAACTTTTTCTCTCAAAGAGTGGTCAGGTGCTGGAACAGCCTGCCCAGGGAGGTGGTGGAGTCACCATCCCTTGGGGTGTTCAAGAAGCGTCTGGACAAGGTGCTACGAGATACGATTTAGTAGCTTAGTGGGTAGTATTGGTGATAGGAAGGTGGTTGGACTAGATGATCTTGTAGGTCCCTTCCAACCTTGTGTTTCCATGATTCTCTTCTATAATTCTATGATTCATCATTAAGCATGTCTAAACTTCACTGTGTATTATAAACAGACTGATGATGATCAATACTGGAATGCTGCTTTTTCTGCCTGTAGCCTAAGTTTCAAGTACATTTGCAAACTTTTATGACAGTGAAAGAGAAATTACATTGCTTTGGTTTGATTTTAAGAATTGTCTGAAGTCCAGCTGGAAGTGCCAGACTTTCCACAAAGTTTGCATTTGTCCCATGTGTAAATAATAATTAAATATATTAATTGAAGGGGAGAATGGGATAGAGGAGGGAGAACCAAAATTATAAACAAACAATCTTTTAGACAGATGTTGTATATGCTGGCAGACACTGCAGTCGTATCTACACAAATGTGCCTTGGACTACTTGTTTAAAGAGTTTGTAATGTTGTGGCAAGAATCTGCCTGTTAACATTTAGTTAGTAT
The DNA here is from genome assembly GCF_964211835.1 of Anser anser. Lineage (NCBI taxonomy): Eukaryota > Metazoa > Chordata > Aves > Anseriformes > Anatidae > Anser > Anser anser. The sequence goes on along the minus strand of NC_139720.1, from coordinate 180,139,415 downwards.
CAAGAGACCATTTATCTCTCTTTATCTCCCTGTGTGATGGTAATTGTCATGGTGGTAATTTTGCTGTACATTTTACTATATCGTCTGCTTAGTTTATAATATATATTTGCAAAATAACAATATGCGATATCAGAAACCTTTCCTTTATTTTCCTCTTTCAGAAGATGAAGCTGAAAATGTTCTTTATGTTACTACATGCAATCCTGTTGCTTTGTACTTCATGAATGTTTCTAGTAAGAATGGATCCTTTGTGGATTTTTATGACCTCTTCCCAAGAACAGTTGGAAATGTCTGGCAACCTTTTGTGACTGTGGCACCACTCGGAAATCCACTCAAAGGTCAAGTGCTTGTACATGAAGAGCAGGTAAAAAACAAAAACAAACAAACAAACAAAAACCACACAACCAACAAACTACAGCTGAATGTTTGCTGATGAGTCAAATAGTGTCATAAAGTCAGAATCACTAAGGTAGTCCACCTCTGTAGATGGAAATAGCCTGGATAAGCCTACCCCCTTCTGAATGTTCTCTTTTTCATTATACTTGAAGCCTGAGAGTTGCCTCAGCTTTAGTTTTTACGTATAGATTTTTCTCTTGCACTTTTTTGCTGATTTAAAAGAACCCATTATGTGTTTTGCGTTATTGAAATTGAGTTCTATCTGCTTATCTTATTTCTCTTACTGTTAGAGGGAGATTGGCCTTTATGAGAGAAGATTGAGTTGAGTTCAGAAGTCTCAGTCAAGCAACGTGCATTTGAAAAGTACAAAGAAAGCTGGTTTATTCCATGAATTTAAGTTCTGCTCCGGTCTTGTCCCCTTTTTACTTTCTGAGCAGTATATGAAAGAGACGTTTTCTGAGTCACAATGTAAAATATTGCTTATATTTGCTTCACACCACTATTTTTGGTTTGTTTTCTGAATCCTGGTATTTCTTATTCTGTAACATCTGAAGTACTGAGACTAGAAAGAAGGCTATGTAAGCCTTGACATTTAGTGTATCAGCAACGCAAATTTAGAACCACTGATGACTTCAGGGTTGGTTTGACTTAAATCCTTTTTTCAGAGTCAAGTAATGCATACTTTCCACATACTTTTGCCTTTCCATTACTATCAGTGACTGATTGGAACATTTCCAATTTAAAATTTCTTTGCCAGAGAGTGAGAAGAGACAACAGTTGATAAAATGCTGCTGGTTATTATTATTCATTTTTAATTAATATTTATTGTTCTCTATGTTACCTACCAGTCACAGTAGTTTGACATGAGCATTTAATGTGGTCATTATGACATGAGCATTTAATGTGGTCATTATTGTTGGTTGGTTCTTCATTTTCATTTTGTTCTGAATTTCTTCTGCCCATTTTTTCAGTAGGTGAGAGGTGCCAACTTAGCAGAGCTTTTCCTGCACTCTGTTGGGATTTAAGTAGTTTTCCATAACTAGTGTCTCTGTGGTACTGTTGTTCCAGAAATATTTGTCAAGTGTTGATGGCACTTTCTGGCCCCAAACATGACAGTTAAGCTCAATACCTTGTAAGAAACACAATTCTGCCTTTGGTAGAGCTGCGTATGCCTTCTTTAGTTTTGTCTTGGACGCTTTCCAGTGCCAACTGGAAAAATGTGATTCTGAAGATACCTGCTTATCGCAGTTGCCTGCGTGGTTGTCTTGAGCAGCTATAGAAGTATGATTTGGGTTATTTTGAGATGCACATGACAAATTTGTTCAGTTCTAAACAATCCTTGGCCTTTTTTGGCAAAGTCAATGCAGGAAACTGTAAAACAGATGGCAGTCTATCTTGTGTCTAAGAATGTTTAGAATGTCTCACACTTTTTAATATAAAGCCCAGCAAGCAATATTCTTTGCTTTCTAAGTTTTTGAAATTCCTACCATGAAAATAATTGTCCTGCTAGTTTCATTTTTATCCAAGTCACAGGAGGATTCAGTTTCAGCACTGAGGTTTTTATTAGAGGTTTGTCCGTGAAGCTTTAGACAGTTAATTAACTCTGTGACTGGTTTTGCGTACTCTCATGGCATATATTTTTCAATGACAGTATGACTTACTCTGAAATAAAGATTGTTCTATGCTAGCTCAGTGCCCCTGGTTGACTTACATTGAGCTGTAACCTCCTGTTTTTTTCACGAAAGTTTGGATATTGTCAGTTTCTTAGCAAGTGCTAAATTGAACAAATCCTGTCTGAAAATAAGTATACTTATACTGCTGGAAAGTAATACAGAATTACAATATTTTGAATGCTTTGCATTATCTTAGGACTCCTTACACAGTATTAACATAGAGTTTATTGAGTTTATTGAGTTTATTAGAGTTTATTGAGTGTGAAAGTGTGTTTCATTAAACTACACACTTGATTGCAAATTGTATTGCATTGTATACTTAGGACACCATTCAAAAGTTATTTTAGATGTACCAAGTAACTTAAGTAACCGTCTTGTACAGAAAAAAAATGATGCAAAATGCTTCTCTTGTGTATTTCGTATTTATATCCATGGACACCATTAGTAATTTATTTGCAATTGCTTTTTAAATGAGGCATAGATCAGCCAAACACACCTGTTGTAGTCTTCACAGCCACTGCCATCCTTCCTAATGTTAGGGCTTGTGATGCAATCACTGTGTTTCTAATTCCTACTTAATTGAAAGATTGATTCTCAAGTAGTTTAATTCTTCCACTTGGAGCCTAGGTTTTATACCCAGCTCTTCCTGCAATGGAACCATGGAGAAGCTGTGTGCTTTCATGGTGCACCTGTGAAATGAGGTGGATATTGCTGTATATGAAATTCAATGAGATGGTTTATGATATTACGAGTAAGTGTACAGTCTAAGTAAAGCTTATAGTCTAAACTAATCATCCAAGTACCTTCTGTGTCTGTTGAGTGGATAAAGTTGATGCAAAAGAAAATTCATCCCGGCTAAGCTGTAGCACAGTTAATTCCTTTTGGAGGTGCCTTTCTCTTTCCATTGGCTACAGAAGGAGCCTGGACAGCTAGAATAGTCGAGATGCCTGCCTTTGTGTGAAGTAAGATCACTGGCAACCTTAACCTTAGAATCTGTAGCATTCACATATTAATACAAGTAGATCAGTGGTACATCTATATTTTGGACAAGGCTCGAAGGATTAGCTACTTGTGCTAAGGGTACATCAAACAGGTCTGCAAGAAAAACAAGTAACATAAATGGTGTGTGATGCTTTAGAGATTTGTCTGTATGTACTTGCAAAAAGACCAAGAAATATGAAGTATATTTGTAGAAATCAGAAGTTGCATTTATAAAAATTAAAAGAAGTCCACTTGACAGATGATATTTCATAAATCCACTAATTAAGCAATATCAAAAGCTATGAAGTTTTTCCAATTTCTTTGCTTTAGTAGAAATCTTTGGAGATAAATGTTTATGACTACATAATAGAAAAGAATAATTTAAAATGGATGATAACTGCTGAAAAGGGTGAGATGATGATATTGCAGCTCTTCAAATAAGCTTGTGATTTATTTCTCAGATTACATCCATCTGGATGCAGTAGGGCCCTCCAGTAAAATAAAATGAAAATCACCATTCCTTTCTGTCCTTTTAAATAAAATTTTACTAAAACTTAACTTCTTGGGGATTTAATTTAATTGTACAAATCAGAGATTTATTTGCTTTTAAGCCATCTCTTCATCTTCTAGGAAGAAAGGCTGGATGATACTGTTCCACCCAGTGGCCATTCGTCTCAGCGAGCACAGCCTATTTTGACTCCTTTTTTTGTTTTTTTAAACTGGGCTGATAGATTTTAGAAAGACTCTTCTGAAATCTCAGGTCATTTCTTTGTAAGGTGGAAATTGAAACATAAAGGAGAAATATTCATCTTTTCAAAGTAGTGACACCTGTGCCCTATTCTCCCCATAAGTACTCCAGGGCATACCTCTATTTCCTATAAAGTAACATGCCTGCCCTTTTCCCTTTTTTCTCTCTTTTTTTTTTTTCCTTTTTTTCTCCTTTTTTCCCCTTTTTTCCCTTTTTATTCATTGTCTTTCCTTTTTTTATTTTTCCTTTTTTTTTCCCTTTTTCTTTCTGTATGAAGTTTTTCTGTATGAAAAACTTCTTTTCTTTTCTGTATGAAGTTCAACAAGGCCAAGTGCTGGGTCCTGCACCTGGAGCACAACAACCCCAAGCAGCGCTACAGGCTGGGAGATGAGTGGTTGGAAAGCTGCCTGGCGGAGAAGGACCTGGGAGTGCTGGTTGATAGTCGGCTGAATATGAGCCAGCAGTGTGCTCAGGTGGCCAAGAAGGCCAACGGCATCCTGGCCTGTATAAGAAGCAGTGTGGCCAGCAGGTCTAGGGAAGTGATTGTGCCCCTGTACTCTGCTCTGGTGAGGCCGCACCTCGAGTACTGAGTTCAGTTTTGGGCCCCTCGCTACAAGAAGGACATGGAGGTGCTCAAGCGAGTCCAGAGAAGGGCGACGAAGCTGGTGAGGGGTCTGGAGAACAAGTCTTATGGGGAGCGGCTGAGGGAGCTGGGCTTGTTCAGCCTGGAGAAGAGGAGGCTCAGGGGCGACCTCATCGCTCTCTACAGGTACCTTAAAGGAGGCTGTAGAGAGGTGGGTGTTGGTCTATTCTCCCACGTGCCTGGTGACAGGACGAGGGGGAATGGGCTAAAGTTGCGCCAGGGGAGGTTTAGGTTGGGTATTAGGAAAAACTTCTTTACTGAGAGGGTTGTTAGGCATTGGAATGGGCTGCCCAGGGAAGTGGTTGAGTCACCATCCCTGGAGGTCTTTAAGAGACGTTTAGATGTTGAGCTTAGTGATATGCTTTAGTGAAGGACTTGTTAGTGTTAGGTCAGAGATTGGACTCGGTGATCTTGGAGGTCTCTTCCAACCTAGAAAGAATTTTGATAAGCTTTGGATGTGATTTTAAATGGGATATGTATAAGATGTGTAAGAAGAAAATTCATATTGAGAATTGATTTGTCTGTAAATTAACTGCACGCTTCCGCTTTTTTTTTTACAAGTACTTTGCACTGTTGAAAGGCTACAGCTAGACAGACAGCAGCCAACGGTCTGCCTCAGTGAGCACAATGAACTTTGCCCAGGCAGTGTCCTGCCAGCATCCTTTAACTCTGCTTTTATCTTTCTCTGTCGGGAAGTGGGATAGGAAGGGAGGGAAGTGCTTTTCCCTGTCCCACGTGCTGCTGGAGCTCTTTGTCGAAACTCTCAGATAGCATGTGGTGAGAGAGGGAGTATGTGACATAGGAGCTGACAGAGGGATCCACCTCACTCATTGCATGTAAACATCCTTTAAAAGAAGATTGTTTTTAACTGCTTGTGATCTAGACTGAAATACAAGTGGGAACCTGCGTATGGCAGGATTTGCAACCTACTAGCTCTAATGCCTGAAACCTCTTATCCCCATGGTAGTCTGATACATGCACTGCACTCAGGAAGAGGATGTGTTCCTTCAAAACTAGCAGACAGTAATTCTCATCTTTTTGTATCTTAAAAAAGGCGAAGATTTTGTTTTTTTGTAAGCACAAAGCTCACATCTCTATTTGCTGTCCTCCATATTCCGAAATCTCTAGGGCAATCAAGTCTCCCAAATTATCTGAAAGACACCATTCACATTGATTAGAAGGCCAGTAATCTACCTGCATGCGTTTCTCTACCTCTGAAGGCTTGGTGATTTGAGCACCAAGCCATAAGTTCTTGCACAGACTTTTATCACTTAGACCTAATGAACAATGTGATAGGTCTGCATCTGTGCCTACGCTGCCCTGTGTCCATGCTTAATATATACAGTGTCAGGATTGTTATGGGTGTGCTACTCAAGAGGTTGTGGAGTGGCCCTGATAAAAAAGATGCTTGTGGGACACAAGGCAAGGTGAGTGCACACTGTCCAGAGCTAAAATCAGCCTCAACTGAAGCTGACAGCAAAGGAGAGTGTTAGCAAGCTTGCTTGTCCAAGACATGAGCGTCGAAGGCAGAAGAGAATGAAACTTAGAGTTATCATGGGGAGAAGAATACCAAAGGGTAAAACTGAGTTGTTTATACTCTCCTACTCTGAAATTGAAATTTATTCTTTTCCCTAACTCCACTCTGTCTGTAAGACAGTAAGGACCAACTTCCCATACCAGCAAAGTGAAATCACAGCCCTGCTTGGTTTAAGGACTTTTAAGAGGAAAAATGCTTGCTAAAATAAAACCAGCAGTAAGGAAAGGGAAACTTTGCAGTAACTAAAAATAAAGGCACGGCACTTCATGAGATTGGTTATTGCATCTGTCCAAAGTTTGGAATTCCAGACATCGGGGTCGGGAGGTCGCCCAAAGGTTACTTTTCTCCCAGTCAAGAACAAACACAGCGGAATTGCACACCACCGTCTTTTCCCAGCCCACTTGAAGAGTTGCCAGAGCTGCTTTTGGATGTGTTCGCAAGTGACGCAAAATTCTATTCTTACACACAGACAGAATATGCATCAGTCACTTAGCACAGAAGGAAACGATTAACATCAAAAGGGGTGGAGTGGAGAGGCTTTTTATATTACCAGCTACTCTCATAAATTCAACGCTAAGTGGAAGAATGTACTTGATTCATACGTGTCCTTTATCTCATGGAGAAGGCTAATACATCTCTTTGGTTCAGCAGTGCTGTTGCAGAATTATATAAATAAAACCAACGTTTTGGCAGAAAACCAACATCCAAAGCAAATGCTTTTTTTTTTTTTTTTTTTTTCCTCCCCGAACCACATTTCTATAATTTTGGTTTGTAATGCATAAGCAAACTTCTTTTTTTAGGAGTATTGAACTCCAGCTGAAATTCCCAAATGCTCCAAATAACATGGTAATATTTTAAATGCTTTACCATATTTAGCTTCAAATGACTGTCATTATTGAATAAAGTTAATTCTCTCAAATAAGCCTAGTGAAAATATGAAGCCTACCTCAAAAGAACAAAATCACTGTGACTCAGATTGTTTGTATTTGTTTTATTTAGGACAATTTTGTGGGAATTTATGTTTTGCTCCCTTAACGTCTTTCGTGCGTTATTGCAGATGTTGTACGTAGACAGTTTACTTTTAGTAAGCCCTAGCAGAACCTAGTGTTTCCTTGAATGGCAAACAAAAAGCTCAACCCAAGACTTAATTAACTTGTTCTTATGTACCTTTTAAAGTTCATTTGATGCAGTTAAGGTTGCCCCTGAATGACTGTTCTCTTGAATTCTTAAACCCCTTAGCGGCAGCTATAGCTTCATATGTACTTCATAAAAAGACACATTTAAAATGACCCTGCAAAACAAGCAAGTTCACCAAGTTGTGTATTTTCTGTGTCAGGTGCATTCATCCATGTCATCCACTCCACACTTGGCTGTTGCTCCTCAAGCATAGCGGATCAGGGTGTTAGCTCCATGCGACACATGGGTCACAGAACTGGAGACAAGCTGCAGCACTGTGCAGCAGCCAGGGAAAGCATCACTGACATGCTGTGGTCCTCTCCCTGTGCTTGAACCAGGGCTGGCAAGGGGAAATATTGTCCCTCTCCCCATCGTCTGACATCACTTGTGAACCCTGGGACACTGAGTAACAATCTGAGAAATCTGAAGAGGTTTAAAATTTAGAATGCTGTCTTTTCATGTTTTATGTGGAGGACACTTGCACCACTCTGTTCAGTATCCTGTCCTTGATACTGATCCTCTAGAGTCATCCTGCTGTCCTGCAGTAGCATCCTACCTCTGATACTGTAAGCTCCTTGAGCGTGCAGGTCACAGAAGGATTTTTGCACACTGGGATTTTTAATAGGCTCCAAGGTATCTGAAGTATGAACCTTGGAAAGAAATACTGAGTCAGTTCTCTTCTCACCAGTTTTTCACCTTCGATGTAATTCAAGCAACGGATACTTTAGAGTAATTCTAAGGAAACATAAAAACTGAAACTAAATATTTTAGTGGCTTGACAAAGCAGAACTAGTATGTCTTTCATATGTAGCTGACTACAGCTTAAACACATAAGCCATACTGGTATAATTTCTGGAGTTTATACAGAAGCTGTATAGAGAAAACACTATGGAAAAACTGAAATATCATTCCGTCTTTTTTATATGTACATAACCTGAACAGTTACATTTCTCCATGAGCTTTGAAATGAACCAAGATCCAGCCTCCGTTTACCAACAAAGTCTGGATCATCTTTTCAAAATGACCTAAGTCACTAGAGTGCTTCAAACAGATTTATTGTAGTCTCTTAAATGGGCTTGAGATGTACGCAGATCTGCTTCTCGTTTACAGAGCAATGTTGTGTTATTGCTGGATACAAACAACGGTGCCCTTCGCCGACTTTTGCTCTTGCCAGATGATCAGGAGTCTCCTAAGAGAACGTCTTGGTGGAGCAGCAAGGAAGAGACGGTGAGGAGTAACACCTGCCTCTATGATACCGTTTTTGTTGGAAATCAAAACTCAATATTGGAAAAACTGCCCCAGGATTGTTTTTCTTTTATTGTTTGTGGGGGCACGAGCACTTAATGGTTTACACTTCTGTATGTTTAAATGCCTTCCATGGAAAACAGCATTGTTATGGAATAGTGACATCAAAGATATAAATAAGTCATATTGTCTGTGGATATGTATCTTTAAAATCCCCCTCTTTGGAACTAGAGCTGGGAATAACAGAACATTTTGTTACAAGGGATTATGTCCAAAATAATGAACTAAATTATGATGCAATTATAGAACTTGGGACAAGACAGGCTAGATAGCGTTTTGAAAGGTAATTAATGGAGTGAGTTATTCCAAGTGAAGGAAAAATGGAGTACACTTCAAGAGGAGTCAGGGAAACTCACTGGGACTAATCTAACAAACCCTAATTGCTGTGTGACGTGTTTTTGTACAGAGCAGCTACAAGATGTGCCGAGAGTTTTCACACAAAAACTGGCTGGTGTTCTACAAAGAAGAAGGGTGAGATTTAAATTATATGCTTGTGTTATATTGATTTATAATGGATCACTTCATATGCATACCTACCTAATTATTCTTTTCTTGGCTTCTAATTTTACAGAAACCGTCTTATCATACTGGATGTGTTAGAGGGCCAAACTCACACCATCTCACTTCCAATCAATCTGAAATCTGTCTTCCTCGTGGCTGAAGACCGCTGGCTCTTGGTGGAAAATGGAACAAATCAGTTAGTTAAACCTGATTTTCTTGATGCATTATGTCTTGTTCATGTCTGGTTTATGTTCAGGAGTTTTACTCCCGGTCTCAGAGTTGAGTCTCAACTAGTCTCAACTAGACTTAAACAGTTGGTGTTTTACTTGGTAAAAGTGCAGATAGGCTTGTAGAGCAGGAAACCTACAGGACATGCCTACATGCACACCTCTGAAAATCGAGACTAGATTTAACTGGGTGCATGTTTTACTGAGGTGGCGTTGATCTTTAGCAATTAGAATGTTGGTGGATTTGGTTTTGGAAATACAGCCACATAGTCCAGAGTTAGTGCCTACTTTCTTTACTTCCTAGTCACGTGAAAGAAATATTACTCTTCTTTCTTACTTTTGTATAAATGCACAGCAGATAAAAGTATGTAAATAATTACCAGAAGACAAATCTGCCTCTGGTTGGCTTACCCTCTCCTGTCTCACATGTGTTTGGTAAATTATAGTTTTAGAAAAAGGTGTTGATAACCTTGTTTATATAAATGTAGAATCTTTCTGCTGTTTCAGAAAATAAAAGTCCTTGTTTAGAGTTACAAGTTTAATCCGGAATTACTATAAATGTGTATCCTTTACAGGAAATTTCTTTTAACCAAACGTGCTCATATGGAGGCTGAAGACAGTGAGGTTTGCCAGCTGTATGCATTGAATGAAGAGCCAGCTGACATGGGATTTGGCTTAACAACGGGTATTGAATGCAAGCTTGGCTTGTTCTCTTTTTTTTTTTTAAATCATTTCTCTGTTTGCAGCTGCACAAATAAGGCTCTTTGCTTTAAAGGTCTGGGTAACCTTCTCTCAGATTCTCTTTTTGTTCTCCCCTTATCATGTTTGGTTAATAATAACTTTTCAAAAAGCATGGTAAATTCCATGCTTAAACTTCAGGTTGTTTGAGTAAAGCATTTAAGACCTTCAGTCATGGACTTTTAGGAAATGTACAAGCATACAGAATGGAAAATGAAAAAAGATGACTAGACAGTTATTAGCACATAGAGGGGACCAAATATCTTGACGAGCCCAATCTGTATACCGCTGTAGATCTATTACACACGCTCAGATGAGCTAGAAGACATTTTCTAACACTTTCAAAAATACAAAGACCTCCTGTTAAAACCTAACAGAAGTCACTGATCATAAAGATCTGCAGAAAGTGTGCACCATCACACCTATGTTAAAAGATAGGGGGAATTTGTTCAGTAGAATTCCCAGATGCTGCTAGGAAATGAAGCATGTCTTATGGTACAGAAGAAGGCAAAAATCTCCAGTGGTCATCATTCTGCCCAGTAAGATCTGCTTGTCTGCAGATCTGGTGATACTTTCAACCCTGAGCACCTGATCAAGGTGCACAAAATCCTTAGTCTGCCTGGTTTAATAACACTAGAAGTGTATGTGCATGGGCTTTGACCAGTCTTCAGTGTGTCTGAGAGAGACAGAGGAAAAAAAAATAAAGAAATCACTGTATTTTTGTGTTAAAGAGGGAGAAATTTCTTCCTGATCCTCGAGGCTAGCTTAAGTCTGAAGAAGGAGATTAACATGGTATAAACATGATAGAAGCAAATATTATTGGCAAACAACGAATAAGGCTTATTTTTTACATAAACAGCAACAAATTGGATACCAAGTACTCTTATCACAGCTTAAATATCTAGGATCCTTTTTGTCTTTTGTATAGTTTACTCTATCAAATTATCAAGCTCCATCAGAGCACACTAGTTTCCTTCCTCTTACTGACTTATTTAGAACCATTATAGAGTATCATTCCTTAGATGGGTAGAAGCCTTACTACAATTTCCAGTCTCAAAGTATTTGTGGACAGTGTATTGCTGCATGCTTTTTGTGCCTTATTTATCCTTTGTTATGTTATTTTTCTGATATGAAAGGCTATCATATCCCCTCTCCACTTTTTTTCCTAATCATTCAGCAAACCCAGAATGTATTATCTTCAGCCTGTTGTCATTCTTTGAGGCAGAACCTGTGGCAGGAGAGCTAAGAAAAGGTAGACTGGTGTAGGTTTTCCACTGACCCACATTCATTCATCCTTTGAGGGAGGAAAGATTTTCTCCTGCTGCCGGGTAAAGGAGATGCTGCAGAACTGCAGATCAGGGGTTCTGACTGTGTTTGTAGTATAAGGCAAGGTAAAGGTCTGTTATAGTTGCACAGAATAAAATTTAGTTTTCCTTAGCTTAAAGAAAAAGAAAACTAGACCATTATTTACCAGAAAAGTGTTACTAATAACATTATTTAAAGTGAAAAGACAGAAAGACAGCCACCAAGAAATGTCACATTGACAAATACCTGTACAAACCTACATTTTGCCTTTTTGTGCACATGCATTAAAACAATCTTTAATGAGATCACATACTCTTATATGCCATAGACTTTGTGTCTCATTTGTGCAGTAGAGGACAAAATTAAGTGGTATAAGCAAATACAAAGGTAATTATTTCCTGATTTTAAGTGTTTAACTTAACGAAAATAACATTATTTCCTGACTTTTTTTTCCGCTTTTTATAGTATAGTATAATCAAATCTTCTGCTTGTTAGTAAGTTTATCCTCAAAGTAATAGCAATGATTAGTGCTCAGCACTCATGTAGTTAATATTGTTTTCTATTGCACATCTGGATTAAATGACTTTCATTTTGTTTAATTTCCCTGTTTAGCATCAGAACTGAGTGTGCCGCATGCAGTTTCAAGTGACCAGCTATCTTCAGAAAACCTCAGTGCAGCTGTTGGACAAAAGATCAGCTCCCCCAACAGGATTTTCTCAGATGAACATAATTACGCTACTATTGTTATTGGTTTCCCAGACCTCTTGGTAAATACTCAGCATTATTATACAATGAAGTAATGTGATCTCATTTATTCTGTAACCAGTTAAATACCTGTTTACCAAATGATATGGAAGAAGGGAATGACAGTAAACGATACATTCATGTAATGTACATCATTTGGTAGGACAGTCTAATCTAAAAGGATTTTATTGGAGTTTGAAATAATAAGAAACTGGGCAAGATAATATGTAGCACAGACAAAGTTCACTGTAGGTAAGTTGCAGATAGTGCTGCTAGAGGAATATTTTATAAATTGTGTTTTGATTTTTTTTTAATATAACCACTGAGAAAAATGATGTCAGCATCATTTTGAACTGTTCAATGTGAACTTTTTGCTCAGTGTTCAGCAGCTAGCAAGCCTCTAGATTTAAGAAAAAGAAAAAAGATGCAGAAAATGGTAACAAAATTATGCCCACAGTCACTATTTAATGAAGTGGTTAAGTATAAATACTGTATGTAATCCTGCCCACTCTATATCTAAAAATCCTGTGACAAAATAGAAAAGGACCAGAAAAGAAAGTGAAACTTAGTGGTGCAATGATCAATGCTGTTGCAAGGACTGGAGGTAAACACGGGGAACATAAAAGTGGTATATTTAATACTTAACTTATATTTACTGTCTGTTGATACATATAAGGGGTGATGGGCTGATCACCCAGGTCAAATTAGAAAAAATAGCTCTTAACAGGAATGAATTCTGGGAAAAGCCAAATGATGGAAGAAAATACTTTGAAATCCAGAAAGATTCAAAAATATGTCTTTGACAACAAAACATTCCCTGTGGCTTTGCAGTTTGCTTTTGAGTTTTACCTGATTCGTATTCATATTGTTATGAGAATGAATACACTAGCTTTTCATAATATGAAAAGTATATTCATTATATATAGTATACTCATTATAAATATATTCATATAACCATTATAAATAGATGCAAGTTTATTACAGGACAAGGGAGATAGCATAGAGGAGGGAGTGCTAAAGATGCTACACACCTCTGTACTAACACTGGTGACAGTACACTTTGTTCTCCTTGATTTAGACTAGGCGTCTGTCTTTCCTTATACATAGTGTTACATGTATATGTAAATGTGAGTGCAAGGGTGGTGGAACAACACTTCAGATTTAGACCTCTAAGTTCAGGTGTTAGTGATATAGGTTTTTATTACATATGAACAAGATATCTAAGCTCTTATTCATAGAAGTAGTTCTCAGCTGATCAAATGTAGAAGCCTTCTTCAAGATCAGATGATTTGCTCTCTAGGCTCTACTGACTGTAGAAAAAGATGAAGCATGGTTTGGATATGTGCTTACTTATGTTTTTGTCTTTAAACCTGGACCAAATCACAGCCTTAATGTCTACCTTTAAATTTATTAACTGAAATATGTTTGCATTTATTTACACTAGTTAAAACCTAGGTTATGGCAATAGTTCATTTTAGAGTTTGCTTCCAGATTAGTGTTTTTTTTTAATGTTCCTGGTTCAATGTTTAAAAAAAAAAAAAAAAAAGTTGATTCAACTTTAGATCTTCAAAGAGTGTGACTTCCTAAAGCTTGTATAGACCTATTGTTTTATCACTCCTTATAAGAGTTTTTAGTGACAAAATAATCCAAGTCTTTTCCTTGTCATATCAGGTAACCACTGTAGCTACATTTGATCTGAAATTAGACAGAAAGTGGACCTTACTGAGGAATATTTCTTCTTAGGCTCAATTATAGTAACTATTTTTTTCAGTAGAATCTTCTCTCTTGCAGTCTCCCAGTGAAGTGTACAGCTGGAAAAGAAACTCCTCTCTGAGTCGCAATGCTTCTCCTTCTGATTCATTTTATTATGGAGCCCGGAGGAAAAGAGGAGCTGCAAAACAAACCAATTGTGTAACTTTATTGGCTTCTAATCAAATAGTCAGAATTTTAGCACCTGGAGATGTGCCTTTGAAAGACATTTACCCAAAAGGTAAGAGGTTCATATACTTGTACTGCAATAACTGTACACACTTGTTTTTGTTTTATAAACCGCAATCACTTGTGAATTTTTACAAAATGTTTTCAAAGAATTACAGAGCAAGTATTTGAGGAGAAATGAGAGTAGTTGCACCCATTTTGCCAATTTAAAGTAAATTTTTATCTTATTAACATGCTGTACCTCTGAGGTATTAAACAGCCTACCTACAGTGTGAATATGCCAGCAGATGGGATCTCACTTTGCCCACACTGGGAACCATCTACAGGAACGTGATTGTTCCAGTTCAGCAATCAGCTTTCCAACCTTTGCTCGGATGCACAATTGTAAGGCATGCCGTATTTGTCAAACCAATCATCCATCTCACTTAGCTTGAAGACACACCCTGGCTCTGTTTCCAGCAGGGCCAGCAGGAGAGGTTATTTAGAGAACACCTGTGAGCCAGGCACTTCTGTTTCTTTCCTTTCATACTTGAGATCTCACCATTCATTGTTGTTTTATTAGGGATGCTGCAGGGTATATCCCTGCCTCTAAATCTCCTTTTATGGACCTGTTGTGCACAAATTTGTCTGGTCCCTTTTTAAACTTGTGTGTCTCCACAGGAAGTTCACAAGTTCAGTACTCTGTGTCATGAACCGGTCTCCTAACAAGGTTTATCAAGTGCTTCGTATTCTAGCGTGGCAGGGTTGGGTGAATAACAAGTCTGCATTCATCTTGAACATCACCTACATGACTGTAAACTGCAGTCACACCTACCTTCTCTCCAATCTGAAGAGGCCCATTTTTTTTACTTCTCGTGTACAAGTCAATGAGCAACATTCACATATAGCAAAGCCATCACTTATAAGACGGGTATAGAGTACAGACCTTCAGACTTTTTTTGTGCTGCCACACCAAGCTTTCTGTTATCATTGTATCTTTAGCTTCTTCAGCCAATAACTAAATATGTGTTGATTAGTACTAACTAACAGCATTGAGTTAACATGAGTTTTGCAAAGGTCTCAAGGGAAAATCACTATCAAAAGAGAAACCCCCAAAACATTTCTGTATGGTAGAAGGGCACATTTTTTGAATACATCAGTGCAAGAAGCTATTCCTGCTTTGTACTATGTGAACTCTGTCCCAGAATAAATGCTTTATTCCAAATTAACTCACTTTTCCAAAATAAATGATCTAATATATCTGCTCTCACTTAACACAGATTAACTTCCCTGTGTAGAGAAACCCTTTTATTTATTATTTTAAAAGAGTAGAAAAGTAACTGTCTGCAAACATTTATTTGAATCATAGAATCATAGAATATCCCAAGTTGGAAGGGAGGCACAAGGATCATCAACTCCAACTCCTGGTGCCACACAGGACCACCCAAAAATCAAACCATATTTCTGAGATCATTGTCCAAAGGCATCTTGAACTCCAGCAGGCTTGATGCCGTGACCACTTCCCTGGGGAGCCTGTTCCAGTGCCTGACCCCCTTTCAGTAAAGAACCTTTTCCTAATCTGAACCTCCCCTGAAGCATCTTCATGCTGTTCCCTCAGGTTCTCTCACTGGTCCCCAGAGAGCAGAGCTCAGCCCCTGCCCCTTCACTCCCCTCGTGAGGGAGCTGCAGGCTGCCATGAGGCCTCCCCTCGGCCTCCTCTTCTTAGGCGGAACAATCCAAGTGACTTTAGCTGCTCCTCACACATCTTGCCCTCCATACCCTTCATCATCTTTGTTGCACTCCTTTGGACACTCTTTAATAGTTTTATGTCCTTCCTACATAGTGGCACCCAAAACCACACACGATACTCAAGGTGAAGGCCGCACCGGCGCAGAGCAGAGCAGAACAATCCCTTCCCTTGACAAGTTAGCAATGCTGTGCTTGGTGCACCCCAGAATATGGTTGACCCTCCTGGCTGCCAAGGCACACTGTTGGCTCATGTTCAACTTGCCATCAATCAGAACCCCCAGGTTCCTTTCCATGGGGCTGCTCTCCAGCACCTCATCCGCCAATCTGTGTGTATGTCCCAGGTTGCCCCTTCCAGGTGCAGAACCTGGCACTTGTTCGTCTTAAATTGCATGCAGTTGGAGATTTTCCATCCCTCTGATGTGTCAAGATTTCTCTGCAAGTCCTTACTTAGTATAAACTTACTTAGTATAACTCTGAGTCCTGCCTCCAGGTCATTTATGAAAACATTGAAAAGAACTGGCCCCAGAATGGAGCCCTGCAGAACCCCACTAATGACTGTCTGCGAGCCTGATATAACCACATTTACTGTAACCCTTTAAGCTTGACCTGTCAGCTGATTGTTCGACCATTGTATTATGTATTTGTCTAGCTATATGATGGACATTTTGTCTAGAAGGATACTGTGAGAAACTGTATTGAAAGCTCTACTGAAATCCAGAAAGATTTCATCAGCTGACATCCTTTGGTCAACTAGGTGGTAACCATGTCACAAAAGGAAATTAATTTCATTAAACAGGGCTTTCTCCTCGTGAACCTGTGTTGGCAGGGACCAATGACTGCATTGTCTTTCAAGTGTTTTTCGATAGCTCCCAGAATAATCTTCTCCATAATTTTATCAGGCACTGAAGTGAGACTGACATGTCTGTAATTACCAGGGTCTTCTTTCTTGCCCTTCTTGGAAACTGGGACTATATTTGCCAGCTTCCAGTTGGCAGGGATCTCTCCAGATTCCCAAAACTGTTGAAAAAGAATTGAGAGAAGTCTTATGATGACATCAGCCAACTCTTTGAGTACCCTGGGATGAATCCCACTGGGCCCCATAGATGTTTGCATCCAGATGGAGCAGCAAATCCTGCACAAGTTCAGAGTTGACCGGGAGTTTATTGTTTCCACAGTTATGGTCCTTCAACTCAGGGTTCTGGGAGTCTCAGGGCCCATCATCAATGTTGAAAACAGAGGCAAAGAAAGCAGTAAATGCTTCCACTTTGTCTGTGTCCCATTTGTGCGGTGAGCATCCTCATCAAATAATGGACCAATGTTATCTCTTGTCCTCCTTTTGCTGTTAACATATTTTTAAAAGCCTTTTTTATTGTTCCCCACAATAATGGTCAGCTTCAACTCTAATTGAGCTTTGTCTGCACAAATTTTCACCCTCCAGTGGCAAACAGCATCTCTGTAGTCCACCCATCTCACCCAACTTCGCTTCCAATGGTCTTTCTTTATCTGTCTAAGCTCTAGAAGTTCTAAAGAAGCAAAGACAAAGATATAAACAGGACAGAAAATTAAAGTTACCTACATTTGCAAAGAAAAGGTTAGCTTTTAAAAACTTCAAAATTTACTTAAAATGTTAGTTATAGTTAGCATGACAGTCTTGGAACTAATCTTGTCACACTTTATAAACTACTGAAGGATCAGACTGGGTCATTTTTTTTCAGGCCTTCACATGTAAAAACAGCAACAATAAAACCTGATGTGGATGTTATAAAAGATCAGAAGTTAAATCTTCTGAGCTTTTGTTCAATTAGTTTATTAATTTGAGGGTGAGAGAGAGATTCAGTGTTTCCAAATGAGAAGCTATAATTGACACCATTATTTGTAAGTCTTTTAAGTTGCTGTCGTATATTAGCACTTTATAACACTAGATTAATGTAATTAAAAAACAGGGGACATCCTTTTTGAAGACTGGATATGAATGAACTGAACAAGTTCTCTGTCTGAGAATTGGCTTCTGTGTGGCTGAACAATTTCATGTGGATCAGCTGAACAAGATGTTAACTTTTTAACTGAACTGTGGTGTGATATATGCTCATGAATAGTTATTGATGCCTTTAAATTTATAGACATTTTTATAAATTATAGGTAGTGAAGTGCTTTATGGCAATTTGAGTTGAAAGATTCAAGGCCATCTTGAAGATCATTATCATTGATTTTTCTTTTCTAAATCATGTTTGACTTTATGAATTAACAAAAATGATCTCAACTGAATCATGTTTAATATGACCTTACTGATACGATTAAATTAGACCCAAGCAAGACTCTAGGTATTCTAGTCCATCACCTTTTTTTCAAGATTTCAGACACTTTCCATTTATCAGTTAATGGTCATTTTTTCTAGTGGAAAGGGAGCTATACATGGAGTCCTACAGAGACCTGTGCTGCTCAGTGTAGTCATGAAAAATATGAAAAATGAATGAACAGTGAGGTGACAATGTTTGCTGATGGTATTGATAGTACTGGTTATTATTCACAGAACAAAGAATTCACCATGGAGGATTATAGGACATGCAATGCTGACTATGCAATAAAAATAGCAGATGAAATTCAGTGTAGATAAGTACAATGTACGCGAAGGAAGAAAAGAAGTCTAAATTCTACGTCTAAAATGATGGGCTGATCATTACATGTGAAATGAGAAGATTGTTGCATCTCAGGAGCATGATTTTGGAGTTATGATACTTTTATTAAAATAGTCCAAATCTTGGTAGCGGTCAAAAAAGCAAATAAAATACTAAGAATTACTAGGGCAGGAACAGAGGGAGAAAAAGAAAAGAAAAAGAAAAAAAAAAAGAAAAAGAAATCTTTACGCTATTGTGTAAATCCATACATCCTTAATTGTGTACTGTTGTGGTCCTCCATCTCAAGACAGGTGATACCTGAAATGGCAAAAGTTCAGAAAAGGGCAGCAAAGATGACCAAAATTGCATCAGCCAAATCTCCTGAATTTTGAGACAAGACAATAAAGAGGCATATGGTGGATTTCTACAAGAACATGTATGGCATGGAGATGTGGAAGAATTAATAATTTTTACACTTGGTACCAGAGTTAGCGGGCAACCAGTGAAAGTAGTAGAAACTTCATCAAAGCAAACAAAAAGAGGTGGTTCTTCACAGAGTAGGGAACCAACCTGTGAAACCATTTGCAAAAGGATGTTGTGAATGCTGAAACATGGATTCATAGGAAAACTCATGGAATGTTACTAAATACAAAGACATAAAAATAGAGGCAGCACATCCAGCTCAAGAAGCCCCTGAATTGGAACTGGTTGGAGACTTGAGGAAAATAACCTGTGTCTGCTTGCCCGTGGTTCTTACTCTTTTTAAGCATCTAGCTACGCTGGAGTCAGGACACTAGATTGGAGGGACGTAGGATTGCCATTGTTACAGCATGAATCAAAAATCTTCCCAAGAAAAAAGGGGTAACAGAAAAGAGACGTGCATTCATGTACTCTCTTGGAAGGTGAGATTAGTAGGTACTAGTCCTTACCGTAACCATTTGATATCCAGTATTTACAGCCCCCTCTGCTGGGCTACTGTTTCTTCTGGAGTTTGCTTCTCACCAGTTGACAGAATATTTAATTGAGTGTACATTTAACTGCTGCCAGTAGCTGCATAACATACAGTCCAGGACGCTTGGAGGTTCTGTGTTGCTTATTCTTGAATTGTGCCACACTTCGGACATTCAGTGATTCTTCTGTGCTGTTGTTTCTGCTTTGGAAACCTGTGGTTATTTATCTACACAAGTTGTGTAAGGCTTTGCTCATAAACCTCTGTATCCTTTCATAGGAGATGACACAGTGAAGCAAGGGCATCCTATCACACAAAATTGAGCATGTGGCAGTCCCTTGAAATTCTTGCATTAATGTTGCTTCTGAGAAGTTGTTCTGTATTCTGGCTTCAGCTTGCTTCTCTGTCAGGCTTTCTTTCTCATCTTCTTGGACAACTGGTCAGTTCTGGCACACAGCCTTCCATTTCTATTAATAATTCAAAGTACTCAGCCAAACTCTGGCGCACTCCAATCTGTATTACCAAAACTGTTCTAGGAATAACAAGCAAAGAAATCATTTCCTTTATGTTTTATCGGAACAGTAAACTAGGGTAATTGTTATGTTTGAAAAGAAACCAAAACAAGTACTAAGTTCCCCAGCGACTGCCAAATAGATGTATGGCCACAAAATGTAAACTTAGACAAGAGTTCATGGCAGAATCCAACAACTAAGAATTAATGTTTATTCTAAAAACAAGGCTATAGAAATGAGGGCTTCTTGAGAGCAAATATTTACTTGGATTCTCAGCTCTTTCCATATATGAATATAAAATAACAATCTGTTACTGAGTGTGTATCTCTATTAGTGTGACAGTAACTGGAATGAAATAATACAACACACAATTACAGGAATAACCTCAGCAAGTCATCTGGCCTACCTATTTGTATAGGAACAGGATATTACATGTTTAGACTCTTCTTGACTAATGTTTTTCTAGCATTTATCTTAAAAACTTAATTTGAAAGAAATCCTAAAGCTTCCCTGACTAGTCTATTGCAATGCTTCACTCTCCTTGTATAATAAAGGCTTTACCTAGTATCCAGCCTGTTTTGCTGTAAATGAATCTGAATACTTCTGAATACTCCACTCAGTCAGCATAATACTTCTCCCTTTATAAAATTCTGTAAGATATTACCGTACATGTGTTTTATTTCCCGTAATCTTCTCTTTTGGGACCAAAAATAAAAATAATTAATTCCTTAAATTTGTCCTTATAGCCCGTCTGTGCTAACCTCTTTGTCATCCCTGGGTCTTGTGTGTCTACATTTTATTTTGTTTGATGAGCTGGGCGTAACTATTTTACTCCCTCCGCGTTCATCAGGAGGGGAGCAAACTGCATTTATTTAGATCTGATGTTCATATTAATATAAAGCCTGTGTTTTGTTCTCATGCTCTGGCAGCATCATAGCATCTATGTACTATGTATGTTGTTCATCATAGATCTTTGACTGCAGTTTAGGGGCCTGGGTAGTTGTTCCTGTGTTGAATTTAAACATTTAATTACCTTTTCTTCAGCTTCCTACTCTGCAATCCTTTATCTTGTTGTAATTTAATTTGGTTGATTTATGTTCTGTCTCTAATTTATTATGTTATTCTTTAATTCTTGTCCTATAGTTCTACCTTTTCCAGTTCAGTATATCTACATGTTCTAGATCTTCACTGGAATTTTTAAATTTTATCTTATTCTCCATTACCACCCAAAAAGAGAGCACATTTTTTAAAAATGGCAAAATCTAGACAAAACAGAATGCTCCATGGCCTACAAACATGTATTTTATCAGATTTTTTTCTCTACTTCGAATGTGTTTTATATTTAAATTTTTACAAAACATGAGTAAATTCAGCAGATAAACTACTGTACATGTGCATACTGTAGATACATAGGTATTGTAGATATGCATGATGTGCTCCTGTGGGTTATTCTTTATACTCATTTGAATATTAGGTCCCCTTATATCTCTAATCTTACTGGTCTTTCTGTGTGCTGTATGCAAGCATGAACACTTCTGCAGGTAACATCAGCTCTCCTTCATTTCAAGGAGCTGAAAGGTATGTTGTTTCGGAAGGAAATCTAGACTTGCTTTCATCTAGTGACAATAATATTTTGTACCCATGCCATGCAGTGTAATTCAGTCTTCTGGTTTCTCTTCTGAAAAATTTCAGTTCCTCAATTTGCTCCAGGTAGATGAAAGCTAGCTCCTAACTGGAAGCCACTTCTGAGCCCAGGCAGAATGTACTCACATGTTTGCAAGAGCCAACATAGGCAAACAAACACACAGATTTGTTTCTGAGAGAGAAACCATAGTGTTATATATATTCATTAAACTCTCTCATAAATGGAATAGTAAATGTCTGATAGTCTAGAGTTGTTAACTGTGAACTTATAAAAACTTTGCATATTGAGAATCTACCTGATTCAATTTCAGGCAGCAACATTTAGTTTAATATTATTAAGAAATTTTCAAGTGATAATTAAAAGTACAATGTTTTGAAATGTTCCTCAATATGCTTTTTGAGTCAGATGTACAGCTGACATTGTCTTCGGTGACAGATAAAAGCAGTGAATTAAGGATTGCAGTAATGCCTGATTAGTGCTTTTGTGAGTAGGACTATATTTATGTGTAATTTTTGCATTTGCTATACAAATACATTGTTCTTCCATAATTTGCCTGTCTAGATGCTCACTATCATAATAGTAACATGGCTCAGTGTTTGCAAGTTATAATCCTATGTTGAATGTAAAAGTTTATCATTTTCTGACAGGTACTGTATAATGAAATGCCTAAACTTAATCTGCTAAATGCAAATGCAATAACCAGTTAATCATGCAGCAGGAAAATAACATTTGTTTGTTTTCAGATGTCACTCCTCCACAAGCTGCTGGATACTTAGAAGTAACAGATCTTAACTCAAAGAAAATCAAATACATTGCTATTCCGAGGTAAGTTATTTTATTGATTAGAGCAGCCTGTGCCTTGCGGGAAGAGCAAACAGAATTTAGTCTGCCATATTACTTCAGAATAAGCAAATATTTCTTGTGATGTGGAAGGTGAAAGAAATTCACACCTACCTTGTAAAATTATGCAACTATAGCAGCATATTTTTGTCAAAAAATTTTTGTTTTCTACATGATACCAATAAAAATGTGACAATTCATTAGTAAATATGAAAAGTAGCTTTATCTTCCGATTTCAATTCCATACCCTTTGCTTATTACCCTTCTTCACTCACTTTATCCCCCACCCTTTTTCATTTTGTTTTGCTGTCTATTTTCTAGCTTTCTTTTCCTTTTTTTTTTTTTTTTTTTCTTTAGAGTCTAACAGGCAGAATGATCCAGTACCAGGTGTCAGGAAACCAGGAATCAAGGTCCAATATAAAGTTGACCTGGAAAATAACTTGAGCTTCTTTATGTTTTAGTTCTCCTTTTTGAACATACACATTCTTTCATGCACAACTATCTTGCATTGTACACAAGTGTCTTGTATAATACTTAAAGATAGGCAAAATATATGGTTTCTGTATGGTTTTAATATCTATCTCTCACCATCATAGAGCATATTTGCAAACATTTTGTTATCTAAATCTGTATTTTGATTACAAGTTGTCATTTTCAACTATAATAAAGTTTTTTTTTGTTTTAAATGGCATTCTTAAATGTCCGTGTTTAAAGAAAACATGAAAACTAAGTCAGGGCTTTTTTTTTTAAATTTTACCTATTTGATGTTGTCTGCGACAACATGAATTGATTCTATTTTAAATTACTTCTGCTTCATTAATTATCTGTGAAATTTAGAATTAATAGAGAACTAAAAAGATGTAATTATTTATATCTTTTAAATGTAACATATAATTTCTGGACAGTTTTATCTTCTACAGAAAATGGTTACTTTCTGTGTACTAAGTGGGCTTCAGTCAAATTACAAGCAACCTTTATACACCCATCCTTAAGAAAACTTCAATTTCAGTTTCAAAAGTTTCAGATTCTCAGTTCCAGGACTCTTCACCATTTTATAGTTGATCCATGGGCCTGCATCTTACACAGCCATTAAGAAATGTAAGGCATTTACACAGAAATAGTAAAAAATCACACTTTTTTTTCACACTGAGACTTTATTAGAAAGTACAAAGCCAAACTTCAGCATCATGTTCCTTAACCTTGTATGAGGATTTAAGCTCCTTATCACAAAATAAATCTGAGCAGAATTTCAGATTAAAAAAAAAATGTACTCCATTAGGAACTGATAAGTGACTTTTCATATACGTGAGTAATTCTAAGCTAAAACCTAAAAACCTTTCCTCCTTCTGGCATAGTTATCCTGGTCAAATGCTAAGGTAACTCTTCTTCAGTTGAATTAGTTCATGATAATTTCAGTCTTAGAGGTGTATAAGTAACTGCTTCCTTGCTCATCTAAATTATGAATTGTAGTATTAATTAATGGAAGTTGCAAGTTATTATGTGTGTCACTACTAGTACTGAGAAAGTGCAAATAATCTTTCCTAATTTAACCAATTTCCTTTCCTTTTATGTAGCTATTAAACCCGCATTTCACCAGTAAGTTTTCACTTGCAAGTTGACTGCTCGTTTATAACAGTGCTAAGATTCTCTGCACGTAAAGCTGTGCTGTCTTTAACTGAGTGTTTAAATTTTCTGCTCTTATTAAAGCACTTGTTAAAGCTCTTGTTAAAGAGAGGTCCTAGTTTAAGTTGATGCAGAGATATTTTCCTTAGTGCCTAGGTCATGTTCTTTTCTATTTCTTTTTTAGTTTTGTATTTTTCTGTAGCACAATTTTAAATTTTTCATGTTCTTTGTATTCTTTTGTAAAGACTAACTTTCTTCAGATAGTTGAAATACAGCAGTGGACTAGGCAATGTGTTCCCTTTTGGCCCGGTCTTTTACTCTGCTTTTGTGAATAGATATCTTCCAGTCATACTCAGTTTCAGTGGGTGAAATCTTTCATATGAAAGGTCTGCAGGGCTTAGTTAGGGTCTGTCATGGAGTGAGGGTATTCATGTAATTGCCACCTTAACTAAAGAAATATTCATCCTATTTTTAATTTCAACTTCGAGATTGATCACGCTCTCTCTTGTTTTTCAGCTCAGGATCTCTCTCTCCATATACATCTTGGCTCTCTAAGATCTCAGATGCCGATGCCCTGTTGGCACCGCTGGGCAAAGTTGGCTTGGTTAGTGTGGACATGGGAGGTGGTGTGAGGCTTTGGGAGACAGGGCTCGACAGCCTCCAGCGCTCACTGCAGGACTGGAGGAACATGATCGGACAAGAGGATGGTAGACCTGTGCAGGTAGGTGTTCACAAAGCTGAAGTGAAAAACATCTAATACAATGATGTAAACAAGTTTTCAGTTGGGAGAGAGGTCAAGGGAGTGTAGTGTTGAAAAACATTAAGAAGTAGAAATATGCCTGTAAGAAAAATTGAATAGATGTCTTCACTGAAAAAAAAGCAACCCACACAATAGCTAATTAGAAAGCTTATTTGTGACCCTGTAATTATGGTTACTGAAATTCTCTTTGTCTTGCCGTGTTTGTATTTTTGCCAAATTCCAGTACATTTACATGCAAATTAATTCTTTATCTCATGCTGATTTTTAACTGCAACTTTCAGAACAGCGAAATTAATGTTTAAGGGAAGCATATACTTTTCTAGAGTTCAAACAGTTGGAAAAAGACATTGCATTTGTACTTTAGAAAAGAACCTTGAAACATAGGTGGAAAGATGCCTTGAGTTCAGAGTATTGCCTTTGGCTGATTTTGAAAATTCTAGCAGGGTAGGAGAGTTACAAGAGTTTCAATATGAATATTTAGGTAGATATTGAAAATGCATTGCATGTACGTGTGTGCTGTGTGTGCGTGTATACATGCGCATTAATGTACTGCCTAATGCGTAGGATCACCATTCCTACACAAAGGGAAAATTCAGAACTTTTCAATTGCATCTTTAATTTCTGTTAGGGACTGGGGAAGGTATCATTCTTACTTTAAGAACTAGAGTGTGCTTTAGGGAGGACTTTCCTACTTTTGACTAAGGAGATCCTTTCTCGATCTACAACTGAAATTATTTCTGTTTCATAAATTTCTATAGTCACTTTCACAGTACATTAACGTGGAAAAATTGAATTAATCATCTCTAAATTAATCTCTCTGTACCATTGTTTACAAGGTGTCAAGCTATCCCAAGTGCGAATGAGATTTGTTAGGCAGAAAACAGCTCTTCTTTCACTTTCTTTTCCCACACTGAGCTCCCTTTCTACAGGATGTTCTGCAGTTACAGAAGCTTGTGCAAGAACTGGCGTGTTCTTGTTATTGGACATCAGCAAATGTCTTTTGTAAAAGTCACGAGAAAAGGAAACTGTTATCCAGAAGCACATTTGTGTGGTTCCTTGTTGCTTTATCAGTGCGTTTTTTTATTGCCTATGTAGTAGCATTAGCACCATCTTATGGTCAGATATAATCAGTTTACACCAGCCCAATTTGACCTGACTGATAAAGTTGGCTAGTAGAAATGAAAAGAGATAGGAGAAACAGTTAAGAGCTTTATCTGTTTTAATATTTTTTCCTTTTTCTTTATTTTTTTAATCTTTTTGAGTAACTGTTGTAATCTTATCGAACAGTATTATTGTACTGTCAATCATAGCCAACTAAATACTAGAGAATATAGGCTTGGAAAGTTACATGTCATCAGAAAATTTTAAGTTATTTAGCTAGTAATGTCAAGTATCTATTTTACAAAAAGGCTCAGAGGTTTTCCTACAGTCATAAAGCAATCCAGATTTGTAGTAGGATTTCTCTCTCCTGACAGTCTGTGTTTGGTAGCTACAGGGTAAAGTCTTCCTAGCATATCTGTCTTCTTCCCTCTGTAAATACACGATATATATAGCTCAAGTGGGTGGTTTGTCAGAATTCAAAAAGGCATATTATTTGATTTGAACTAAAGGGCTGAAACAAAGCCTTCTATATGCTCTTTGAACTTACACAATATCACTAACTTCTGTTTCTTTACTGTAGACACTTTGCTTTAAGTGGAAAGATAATGAGACCTAAGAAACTTTTTTTACCAAGGCGTTTCAGAGCAATAAGCAATAAATTAAATCTTACCTTTTATTTTATGTACTTCTCTGATAAGATAATAGGTATGTAGTTGTTGTGGAAACCACACTTTGCTATTTGGAGATGAAGGCTTTCCCTCTTAAGTCCATTTTTCAGTGGAATGAAATAGAAGCAGTACTTGACACAGAAGCAGTAGTTTATTAAAGCATTCATTTCTAGAAATGAAAGGATACTGTTGGCTTGAAAATATATTCATGTAGATTCCCTCTGTAAGGTAAGCTTAGCAAGTACTCAAGTGTTTCCTGTTCTAGCGACAATTACTTTACTAAGAAAGGTGCAACTAAATATTTCCTGATACTCATGTTTAAGGAATCAAGGTGTTATGCAGCTGCATGCAGCTGCAGCTCCATTCATTCAAGAATATGAAAATCACGTTCTTCTGTATAGTGTTTCACGCTCAGATTCATGTTAAGTACCTTGGGGTCTAATGAGGCATCTCTAATTCCTGAACTAAACCTGTCATTCCCAATCTTGTAGCAGAGGCTGACTCAAGAGAATTGTCAGTGTTTCTCTTCTCACTAAAATGCATTGCCCCTGACAAATTCCTATTCCCTAACAGCTACTGTTGATGCATCCCACAAAGGTAATACAGGCTTAGCAAAGCTTATTAGCCCAACATCCACACCTTCACAGTGACGTTCTTACACTAACATATGAGCCCTGTCTAGATGATTGGGAACCACTGTTCTGGAAAAATACACAAAATCTTCCCGAAGCTTCCCGACATTTGAAAGAAAAGTGGATTACAGGGCTTTCAATAAAAACGTAGATGCAAAGAACTGGAAACAAATTTTCAACCAGTTTTCAGTCTGAACTATTGGTACTATCTTCTAGGGTTGCATTTTGTCTTTCACAAACACATTAGATCTCAGAAACAGGCTGTATGTACATAAGCAATGAAACAGAGGAAAACGAACAGCTGTTCCACTTACATTGAGTAATTAGGCTCCCATGATATAATGTCACGGCAGTCTTCAAACTAGTCAACATTTGTTTTGTATTGTTGGTATATTCAGCAGAGTTCAAACTGCTGAAGTCTTGAGGCTACAAAAATAGTTTTTGGAAATATGTTTTAGGTTTATATTAATTTTTATTTGTACAGGCAGGTCAGAAATTGTCTTCATTTATTGAAGTTTTAAACTCAGAGAATGAGTACAGTGTTCTGAAGTGACTGCATTGCAATGCCTAAAATACAATATATAAATAAAACACTGGATTCTCTGAAGTTATGAACTCTACTTGAAATCCGTAAATTGTTGAGCTTTTTCGCTGTTTGGTGTTCTTGGAAAACAAGGCCATATCATTATCAAATATCTGGAAAGAATTTGAAAGACAAATTATTTTTAAAATCTTCCTCTCAAAGCTTCATGGTAATAGGCAGGCATCAATAAGCTTGTGTTACACATTGAAGGCGTATTGATTAATTAGAGAAAACACTGATTAAATTCTGATGTAGTTTGGCCATTGTTTTCCAGTAAGCTTTATTTACTGTTGTGTCTAATCTAGGTAGAGTACAATGGTTACATAAAAATAATGAAAAAATGGATCATTTTGAGAGATTTCAATAGATAGTAAAGAATTGTGCGCTTTAAGCACCTGAGATCTCTGCAATTAAATGTTTTTTCATTTATACGTGATTACCAGCAAAACCATTTATTTCTATATTCATTACACTTAATTCTCTCTTTATGCTGCATAAAGATAATCAGAATTCCATTGTTTTCAAAAGTCTTAGGACAAACCCAAACCTGTTGAATGCATAAAATGTACTTGGGCAAGAACAGAAGAGTTGGCTTGTAATGAACGATAATGTATATCTGAACCTCAGAATGTAATCACAACTTTATTGGAAATCCTTTTTGTAATTTTGTTCTAGACAATATCATCACTCAAAATGACATTGGGTTAATCTTTTGTTATTTCAGTACCAAGACTGTAAAAAGAAGTGATCTGATTGATCCAAAGGAAAAAAAGAAAAAAACACATTGTGATCTGGGATTTCTTAGGGTTTTGTTTTGCCTTTTTTTTTTTTTGGTATTTTTGTTATTTGATAAAGAATCATAGAACGGGTTGGAAGGGGCATTAAAGATCATCTAATTCAACCCCCCCCCGCCATGGTCAGGGACACCTTCCAGTAGATCAAGTTGATCAGAGCCCCATCCAGCCTGGCCTGACACGTGTGGAACCTGCAACAGATGCATTATCTGTTACATACATGAGATGAGTTTTTGCAATTGCAGTGCTCTTGCATTTGTGGCTATATATGAAGGCCTAAGGAGTTCAGTGGTTGCACAATTCCTTGATTCCAAGACCTGATTTGAACAAGAAGCCTGGAAATGTTCCCACCTTTTTTAACTCTTTGCTTTTGTGACTTGACCTGATCTGTTGATTCTCCAGCAAAAGCAATTGAGCAGTTAAGTCACACTGTAGTTCATAGCATCATAAGCCTGAGATGGTGGAATGAATCCAGAAAAATCCATAAATGAGAAAAAATCTTTGTTTGCTTCTCACTGTTGGTTTGAATGACAAATGCACAAGTGTCAGTTCTGCAGTACTGTGTATAAATTCAAGGAGTATTGGCCCAGACTTATTTCGTTCAAACAGGTCCTAGTGGTGGATGGCTCAACATGACTTGGATGTATTTTGAATATGTTTCAGGCTTTGGCACTGAAAGAATACATGAATGAAATGTATTTAAGAAAAAGGAAGCCTGTAGATAGAGGTTCTGGGAGATTACATTCAAGATCATCTGCCCTGGGGAACTGACTGACAGAGCAGTTTTCTGTCAAAAATGAGTGCATTTATTTTAAATTGAGATTCCTTTTTGCACTAGCTAGATGTGTATTCTTTTGGTTTCTGCTGTGACTAGTTAACATTTCACTGACATAGTGTTTGCACAAAGCAAGAATCCTCCTGACTAGCTAAAGGGAGAGGTGAAGAAAATTATTCCACAATCCCTAACGGATTCCCTTTAGCCACACTTAAACATTTAAATATCTAATTCTTGCAACATCTGGAGCCGGTAATTGTTATCATTGTTTTACAGAGGAGGGACCTGAGACATAAGAAAGGCAGATGACCTGTTGAGGTTCACACTGTACATCTATGGTGCACTGTCAGAGTTGGGATAATTGCAGTGTACACCCATACAAATATATAAATATTCTTTATAACCGTGTTGCTAAGCGGAGTAGTTAGAATGTCCTTGAATGCTGCATTCACTACAGAAATACCTTAGGTTGGACAAGAAGTTGCATATAAATGCGGTGCAGCCACCTAAGAAAACAGATGTCAACTCTATATAGCTCAAGGTTGAAACACGCTTAGCTGAGACATGTATAGACATATTCAGCAAAGCTCAAGAAATGCAATATAGAGAGTTTTTTCTCAGATTGAGATGGCTATCTTCGCAGCCTTATAGCTGCAGTCAAAAATGATCACAGAGCACATAAGTTATTCTATGTCCTGTGAACAGCTAGAAGACACAAACATATTGTTCATGTCAGTAATTTAAAAGTGCAATGTATTTTTATCAACAATAACTAAAAAAAAATAATGTGTGTTTTTTTCGTGTGTCCAACTGCTCATATCATCCTTGATGCAAGGACTTTTTGCTAAAAAAAGCATTTCAATGAGTTCAGCAGCACTCAGTAGTCATTTCTTTTTTCAAACATCAGTTTATCTTTAAATATGATGAGAACAAAGGCAAATGTTGAGTAGCTTTTACAGGATATCAGGTCCATCATTAGGAATGTATTTAAAATGTGTTCCTATCCTACCTAGACTACAAGTAAAGCCGGTGTTGAACTAGATCTGAAGCTGAGTGCATTCTTACAGTGATCATCATAATGCAAAAAATGTCCTATTTATTGATGAAGTTGGAAGAAATCATGTTGTTAGATGTGGGTTCACATGCATATATATTTACATATGCCCAGATGTCATACCTGCACTTTGACTCTCTTAAATTAGAATTGTTTCAAGGGATTGCCATAACTTCACAGTCCTTCAGGACTTCAGAACTTATCTCATAATGAACAAGAATTCGAAGTGTATTTAGGGGAAGAGTTTTCAGAGCAATTTAGGAAAAAGACCTAGGAATGCCTATGCTGCACAGCTGGACTGGCCTCCAATTGTAGCAGGGAGCAGTTCAGGTCAATCATCGTGAAATACTGGAGATCATCAGGAAGGAAGGGTGATACAGTATGCAAATTACTGTCTAGTAAAATCTACAGAGGAATTAATTAAAAAAAAAAAAGTGTAATGCTTATTAACAATTCTTGCAATTAGACTTTTCCATTGCATGGCCAGAACAAGGGCCAAGTGAAGTGGTAAAAAAGTAGTTGTGCTTTTAGTCCTGAACTAGCTTCTCTTGATTTTTTGAAGGACTGTTAGATTTGTTTCTTTCATTCCCTACTGATACTACGGAACAAAAGCAAACTTGTGTAGTTATCTTTGAGTTTTCACAGTATGTTGTGGGTACCTTCCTTAGATGTTTTTGGAAATCACCTGTACAGTTGTTGTAGAAATTAAACATTCATAACAAAAAGATCTGGAGAATCTTGCCAAGGCTTGATATGTTGATTTCATTTATATGAAATGATTGTACATGTTTTGCGTTACAGCAGTCATGCTTTCGTTTATTAATGCCTAAACCCTCTGAAAACATGCTTCAAGTTCTACTAACTCATAGGACCCAGTTGATCAAACTGTCTTATTAAAATCTTAGATGATTTACAAAGGGTCACACTTTCTTAAAATTTTTCACTCAAATGTGTGTTCGCTATGCTTAAGCATAATGTAGCCTTCTGCAAGCCTTGGTGAAGTATCAGGAGATAAACACTTCCATCCCAGAGAAGGACATACCTGATCTACTATGGTCTTTACCCACCTGCCTTTCAAGATGTTACTAGATCAAAGAACGCAGCAGATACACTGTACGTAGCAAATAAAAGTATTTACAGGCAAAAGCAGTTCAATTTCATTGCCTTAAACAATGGTTACATGTACTTATACACCAGCAGCTTGTGTAGGTTGCTCTGGGTGTGCTTGGAAATGCTGAAGAGTAACATAAAGGATGAGTAGTATCCAGTTCCAGACCTGTAGGCATTTCAGTGTCTACTTCTGAGCTAAGCAAGGGAGCTCCCATTGTTACTAAGAGAGCCAGAATAGCTCACCCTGAAGGAGACACATGCATTTTTCTAGCTGTGTGGCTCCTCAACCACCACCTACTGTAATGGTAAGCGCAGACACCTGGCTTACCTGGGACATCCCTACCTTTAGCTGTCTGCAGTCTGGATCCAAATCCCATCTTCAGTATGCAAAGCAATACTTACAGATTTAGAGAAATGGATACTTAGAAATGGAAGGAGATTTCCCTTATGCCTTTTTCTCTTATTTGAGCTGAGGCCAAAAAAATCCAATTGTTTGATTCTCTGCCATCTTTGAGCAACAAACATCTTACTCCCTTTCCTGAACAGTCTCATTTATTGTATTTGTACTCAACTATTCATGCACAACCATACAATGACTTACCTTTCAAGGGAATTAATATTTTTGCTTTTATCCAAATCATTCTTTTTTCTTTTGATTTTCTGAGGCTTCAGTTTGTACTTGAAAATTTAGGATAATGCAAGTTCTCCTGATCAAGTTTATTTTTAAGCTTGGATGTTTATCTTAAGTATAATTGATTCAGGAATTTCAGTGTTCCGAACTTGTTTGTATTTACTGCTCAGCACTCACTTTATACTGGCAGGTTTTTTTTGTTTGTTTTTTCAAAAGTGTCATTGTACTTCAGAACATTTTGAAAAAACTCCAGCCTTTTACTGATGTTAAGACTGATCTGGGCAAAACTGCAGTTCCCAATCTGTGATAAAAGCATAACCTTTAGCAAGCGTGGTCCTTGCCCCACTCAATGCTTCAAGTTATTTTTCTACTGTGGACCAAGTGGCTATTCTGTCCACATGAGGGCATCAGTGAGCCAATAACAGTGATTTTGGTCGCCTTAAATATATAGGTCCAAACTTCGTAAATTAGGAAAAACATACGCAGAGGAGTGTTTTCATAAGTTCGGAATAACCATATGCCAGCATTCTGCAGTCTTGCGCAGGGTCCTGAAAATCTTGAAATACTGCAGATGACAGTGTTACCTAGTCAATAACTGGATTGTAAAATACTGGATTATAAATCAATAACTGGATTGTAAAATAATTTGAAAGTGTTTGCAGTGCTGAGATCCATGAGACCCAGATACTCCAGCCCCAACTATTCATTGCCCTCTAGCAGTTCTCAGTGGGGTTGCATTTTGGGCTTCTTTGCCAGGCATGGGGCACAGTGTGGGTTTAGCTCTGTGACCTTTTCCTGGGCTGCATGATTCATTCTAACAAAGTGGGAACAAGGCATTGAGTATGGGGAAACATGAGCCTAGACAGCCAGGGACCCATGGAGCTTGAAAAGTTCACATCCCTAAAATTCTCCACTGGGAAAAGAAACTCAAATAAAGGTCATCAGTTCTCTGTCAGCTACTTTTTCTCATATAAATGTCCTCAGTTGAAGTGAGGCACTTGTCAGGAGCACTATGCAAACGCTTCTAAAATACATTCCTTTTCCTGAAGCTCTTCCAGCCTAATTAGAGTGGACAGACAAAGAGGAGGAATGGAAATAACCTTAGCTTCCTGTTAGAGCAGGCTGATCCAGGACAAAGTTCCTCTTTCTTCCCCTGAATTTCCTCTGAAAGACCACAGCCCTCATGGGAGAGAATATAATATCTCAGCACAGCAGCCTTTGAATCTTAAAGTCTGCAGCAGTGCACATTGCTGACTTATGTGCTAGAGCTCCTAACGCCAGTGAAATGCTGCTGTCAGAGCCAGGCTAATGATTCTGCTCTTAGAAAACTTGCTCTCTGATTAATGAGAGGACAAATGCTGTGACAATTGAAATCATGTGGTCTGTTATGGTGGTGCTAAATATTCTTTTAGAACCCAAAACATCATAGTTATCTTCAAATAGAACCCAAAACAATATACTTATCTTTAATAAATTATATTTCTGCTTCTTAAGGACAGATTTGACAAGTCCTAGATCTGTAGAAAATAAAGCTTTTCTGCTTTCACATGTATTTTTTTTTCAACTTGGTTTTGACCATGCAATGTCCCTGCAATTTTCTGTCCAGAATATTCCTTACTGTCACCATAATCCATTTATCCCTTCTTTCTAGTTGTAGATTGTTTATATACTCCAGAAGAAATCAAATTCAGTGTTCTCCAAGTTTATTGATGTTAGGAGAGCCTTGATGTTATCAAGCCAGACACTATCTGCTCTGATCATATTTGGTAGTTTACTTAAAAGGTGATCTCATAGTTGAAAATAATTGACATGGCAATTTTCAGTAATAACAGATGAAAATGGAATTTCCACAGGTGTTAACATAACGGAGGATCTTTTAGATAGAGAAGAAAATATATGAAAGTCTATCATTACTTCATTTAGTTTATCTAGCTTTTAAGTCACAGTGTATGTATTCACGGACAATAGATTGTAATGCATCCACTGCTGCAGAGTTTCTGAGCTGATTCTTAAGAGTGACAGCATTTAGTTCAAATGAAGACCTATACCAGCAGTGGCTGCATGTTAAATAGTGTTCTTTTTGTGTTGATTTTGCTTGTATTTTACAGATCTAAAATTGCATTAAAGTTACAATGTGGGTTTGCTATTTGAGACGAAAGTTTGATGCCTGTATAAATTTTAAAAGCTACTTTTCGAAAGAAGTGTTCCTGGGAGTCAGATAATGCATGAAGCTTCATTAGTTTATTTTGAATTCTTGCAAAGTTTTGCAGACAAGATAGAAAATAAAAGTGAAGCAAAATGAATGACTAAAGCCTATTAAATGTATTTTATACTGCAGTGCCATTAATGTTTTTTCACTTCAGGAAAAAACTGAAGACAGAGGGAATTGCATACATGATTATTGTCTTGTCTAATACTGAATATTCCTTTCTGTGGAAAGACGACTTGTGGGCTCAATTTTGCATTGTTGATATGAATAGAAATTGTGCTATTAACTTTTAGAACATTGAAAAAAACTGAATATGATACGGTACAAGTAAGAGTAGTGGAAGCAATTAGATTTTTTTTGGCCTGTTTTTGTCTTTCTCTCGCTTGCTTTATGTAAACAAATTATAAATCTGATTTTTTCTGTCTTTGGTTGAATCAGTTTTACAATGGAATGCAAAAACAACATGGAACAGGCAGATTAACCATTGATTTCCTTGATTTGGAGCTTTCCCATACTCTTCGAGAAAATAGTGCATTCATTTATGCTACTGATATAAAAAAATGTACTGGAGGAAAGGAAGCTCTTGTGACTTGTTAAATACAGCACAGGGTAACACTGAGGTTTTAAGGTTGTTGATGGGGCTTAGGGAGGAAGCTAAAACAAAACAAAGGTTTAGTTTCAGGGAAAAATCACTCCTTTGCACATCTGCTAAAATACATTCTGCATTCTGTGGAAAACATTTCCTAATCCTTTGTGCCACTGTGGGTTGGATTATTTGATGCCTTTTTCACCTGGAGAATAGTCATGTTCCATTACAGACAAAGTCAATCTTCTTTCATAATAAGGTATGGTTATGATGAAGGATTTTCCAGATTTTGGTGAGCAAATCAGTATCTCTTAAATCACCTGTAGGACAGAAGTCTAAGATATATTCGGTTGTTTCCCTGCATAATCTCCTGACATATGACAAATCTTTGTCCACAGTACTGATGAAGGAAGAATGCTATGTAAGAAAACGTCAATAGTTTAATTGCTTTATACTATTTTAATGTTTTTTAAATTTATGTAAGGATCTGGAGTTCTTTTTTTTTTTCAGCAATTGCTTATGTGTATGGCAAATGTGTACATATTCTTCATTGACTATAACTACCCTGTTTAATATACCGTATATTAATGACAAGGCAAAATAGCACATTCATTCTTTCCCTCTGTGTCCCAGGTATTTTAGGAGAAGAGTGATTATCTTCAGATTTGTATCTTAGCAGGGTTCTTCCCTTTATGATGAAAAGAGTAAAAGAAGAATGGAATCTAGCTAGTCTAGAATCTGCCTATACCTGTCTGCTTTCCAGGATGTTATGATCTTGTAACTAATTAATCTATTGCACATGTCCTTACCTTGCATTAAACTAAGCACTTAAGTCATGTGAACTGTATTGCACCTCCAACCTTAATGTACACATTCTTTTTCCTATTTTTTTTTTCAAAAAAGTAAGAAACATCCAATGATGCACTATTATTACTAATAAGTGCTTGTGAAAACAATTGTTGTTTGGTCACCTTAGCTTCTTCTTTCTTAAAATCTTCCTATGTAAATATTCTCTACAGTTGTAAATACTGCAGACTTTGCTTACTTGTGTTTTGTAAACAATGTTCTGCCTTTTTGTGCGTGTATGTTTAGTCTATATTAAGCTGTGAGTCCATCTATCTTTGTTATGAAGATGCAGGATCCTGTAAGGAATGACCAGGTCTGTTTTAACATACCTGATAGGATAAGAAAAATTTAATTTGGAGAGGTTTGAGGATGTAACTGTAGTCCATAAATACAAATTGGATCCCTTTACATCTGTGGGATGTTAGCTTGGAATTAGAATATTTTTCTTGTTTTCTCCTCTTTTTTTAAAGTTGTATGCAGACTATTAAAATAAGCATTGTATCTTGTGTAAGTGGACTAGATACGAGTTTGTACTGGCAGTGCCAGGAGCATTAACACTAACAGCGGAAAGTTCTGTTCCCCTGTGCATGGGGCAGCTCTCCTCCGTTAGAAGCCAGTGTTTCTTCACCAATCCTCAAGCAGAAATGAGCCTTTGTTGCTGAGAACATTGCAAAGGAGCTTTTCTGGCAAGCACTCCTGAATAGGAGGCACTGACACATCTTTTGCCTTTCAGGAATTTTAATGAAGTTAACGAAATCAGAATGCTGAAGTAAGCTGCTGTATTAAAAGGCCATTTACTCTCTAGCCGATTTAGTGTGTTGAACAGAAGCAGCGTGTCATATACAGGGTAGGGCGACAGGAATGGCTCCAACAGAAAAGTCAGTCTTCACCAGAGATGCATCCCAGACTGCATCAAGGAAAAAGTAGTTCACATTTTACTGAAAGCATTTATTACTTTCCTATTCATAGCTAGAAATATTTTCGACCTCATCTGACCTCTGCTTACAAAGTCTCAATGAAATTTCCTAACCTATAACCATGAGTTCTTTTTCTGAGAGCTGTTAAATCTAAGTACGTGCTCTGCCCCTTGTTTTAGACAATATACGTCTTACAAGACTGTAATGAAGCTCTGGGCATCCAAAATATTGAAAGTTGTTGATTATATCTCCTGCATGAAAATCCCAGGAATAGAGAGAATTTCAAGTGTGACTATGCAGGAGGAGATGAGATTCACTATCTCTTTCCCTGTCTCTTCCCCAGAGATAATTTCTGGTGTTTTAGACATCAGTTTATTTTAACAGACTTGAACAATAAGGGGCTGATGTATGGACATAAAAAGCTGTTGTGGTTTAACCCGGCTGGCAGCTAAACACCACACAGCCGTTCGCTCACCCTCCCCCCTCCCTCTCTGGGATGGGGGAGAGAAACGGGAAAGTGAAGCCTGTGAGTTGAGATAAAGACAGTTTATTAAGACAGGAATATAATAATAACAATAATAATAATAATAATAGTGATAATGGTAATAGTATTAACAATAATAATGTGTAAGAAAACAAGTGATGCACAATGGAATTGCTCACCACCCGCTGACCGATGCCCAGCCTATCCCCGAGCAGCCGGCCCCCCCACCCCGGCCAGCCACCCCTATATATTGTTTAGCATGACGTCAGATGGTATGGAATACCCCTTTGGCCAGTTTGGGCCAGCTGTCCTGGGTCTGTCCCCTCCCAGCTCCTGCTGCACCCCCAGCCTGCTCGCTGGCAGGACAGAGCGAGAAGCCGAAAAGTCCTTGGCCTGGTGTAAGCACTGCTCTGCAACAATTAAAACATCAGCATGTTATCAGCGCTCTTCTCATCCTAATCCAAAACATAGCACCCTACCAGCTACTATGAGCTACTTAACTCTGTCCTAACTGGAACCAGGACAAAAGCATAGGTGAGAAGATGGCAGACTTGAAGGTCATGAACACTGCAATTTGAAGGACTGAAAAATTGGCATACTGAATTGTGTATTTTGCTGACTAAATTGGACAGACACTATTACAAGCATGCTAATAATAGAGAAGTTTGAATATTAAGATATATGCAGTCTAGATGTACTTTGAATAGCTTATTGAAAGCACCTCATAAAAAGTTAACCAATAGAATAATTTTGTTGTCATCAGACATGCTGAAGACTGGCTGTTGACTCTTTTATTATGTCTATTTTATTGGCACAAGCAAATTGAGGGCAACCAACACTTGTTGAGATACAGAAATATGTAGTCAGACTACTTGGGACTGCCTTTGAGGTGTGGAAGCTTCTTTTTAAAGGCATTTTTTCTCAGTTTCATTGCAGTGCATGAATAAGTACACTGAGTGCTAAAATATTGTTAAGCTTTCTTGTACAAAACCAGCTGAAACTAAATTTGATAATGTTTTAAAACAATTTTACTCATACTGCCTGAGAGATTTGTTTTAAGATATGAGAGTAAAATGAATTCTGAGCTCAAAAAGAAAGTATGTAATTATGAAAGCACTGCATATGTTGGAATGAAATGCTGATGTAAGTGTAGGACATAATCATTTTAATAATAGACTACTGCAGGCCTCTCCATAATTCACACACTTTTGTTAATGGGTTATTGCAAGCTCCTTTCTTCCCATAGTTGTGACAGTATCTTGTAGAGGCAAGGCAAGTTGTATTTGGGTCAGCTGTGCAATTCTCAACAAATTCAGTCTTTTATAGAGGGATGAATAAAATATTAAAATTGGGCCTTGCATTCAATGATGTATGCCAGTGATTCCTTGCTCTCCAAGAGTTTATTTTATTAAATCGGATCATTTCACATCAAAATCCAATAGAATGCAATCTCCCATTTGCTTATGTGGCATGAAAGTAGTTCTAGATCCACTTCAAAACGTAGTTTAAGATTTGGTTATTACAAATGTAAGTTCCCTTTAACTCCCATAGTCTGCTCAACTAGCTGAATTCTAGAAAAAACAACCAACCTTTGCCTCCTCTTCATAGTGACCCCTGTTACAGGTCAGTATGCATTTAATAGCTGTTCAGCATAAATGCAATACAGATGTGAAACACCTGGTTTCATTGCGTTGCTGAGTGCATTAAATCCTGTAGCTGGCTTCTCTGGGCCTAACTGTGTTTTTTACATTATTATATGAAGGATGATAAGACTATTTAGTTTCCAAAGTGAATTTGTTTCTATCAGCTACCCTTATTCAGTTGGCTCCTAGAATCCCAGCGATATCCAAAAAACAAATGAAGTGTAACCGTGTAAAGCTGTTTGGCATGCGTTCATGTATCTTAGAAGGAACTGATATTGAGCACGTTGTTCAGATAATGTGTATCTCTCGTCCAATGTAAAATGAGTGTTAAGATCTATTTGCGCCTCGCTGCCCTTGCTGTAGGGAATGAATGAGGCAAGGGGCAGGACCAGAAAATTAAGTCAAAGCATTAACAATTCTTGGTATTTGCTCTTCTCTCTTCATTTCTTTTTCTCTCAAGCTCTTTCTTCGTACCATTGTCCTTTCAGTAAAACCCATTCCTTTAGCATCTTTCTGTTCTCAGGTTTTGTTTGTTTGTTTCATTGACTTTGGAACACCTGCAGAGTCTCCGTCCACGAAGTCCTCTCAAATGCACCCATTACCCATTAGTGTACGTGCCTGAGAAAATAATACAGTGAAAAAAAAAAAAAGATTGTAAACCAGGGACTAAGATCATTGATGATTATTGAAAACATGGGCCTTGGCCTTCAGAAAGTAAGATGAGAGTAACATTTGTATCATAGAATCACAGAATCATTAGGTTGGAAAAGACCTCCAAGATCATCTGGTCCAACCATCCCCCTACCACCGCTATCACCCACTAAACCATGTCCCTAAGCACCACGTCCAACCTTTCCTTGAACACCCCCAGGGACGGTGACTCCACCACCTCCCTGGGCAACCCGTCCCAGTGCCTGACTGCTCTTTCTGAGAAGAAATGTCTCCTCATTTCCAACCTGAAGCTCCCCTGGTGCAACTTGAGGCCATTCCCTCTAGTCCTATCACTAGTGCTTGCAGAGCATGGCAGTTTTGCTTCTTGAAGAACCTGCCTAAACAGGCAGAGGAATATTGTTTTCCTTCTCTAATCATGTATAAATGTATAAACACCAATGTATAAACAATTTTAGATAATGCACAATTAAAACATTCATGCAGAGTTTTGGAAGTGGTGGTTATTTTGGAAACGAAAAGGAAGCCTTAGAAGGAAAGCACTATCACTGTTTTTCCAGCTATTCTACTCTGACCCTTACCTCATAGCTGAAACTCAATGTTTCTAGATTGAATTCATCTGTTGTTTTACAGAGCTGTAATATGCACAACAGACGGCATTAAGTGATACTTCACGATACTGAATAAAGCCTTTCAGTGCAGTTAAAGCATATAAAGAGAGCACAAGTTTCTCTTAAAAGGAGAAGCTGAGTCAAAACTCTTCACTGAAAGAAGCAAAGTTGATAGAAATCTTACAACAGATTTAGAAGTTGAGTATGCATGAGGGGACTGGTCAACTTTTGAGCAAGCAGTTTATATATGTATTTGGAAGATACCCAACAGAACAGTAAGAGAAATCTTAGTAGTTTTAGAAATTCCAATCAGACAAGCTTGGAAAAGTTAGTGTAGATTTCTTCAATATATTTGAGCTTTTTCTGTGTTTCAGATACTTGTTTTTCTTGTCTTTCTTCTCACTCCAGGCAAACTAGATTTTTCTCTCTGTCTTTCAGTTGCCAGCTTCAGAATAGTGTTGGATCTTCACCCTTAAATCTACCTTTCCAACAGTTCTAACATCAAGAATTCCTTCAAACCTCAGAGGGGTGACTTATCTATGGCTTTTGGCTTTTCCATCTCTTTACACGTCATGCTGAAGAATGTACAAAGTTGTCCAAAAGTTTTTTTCTTCATTTTTTTTCCTCATCCTTCCTTTGCTTTCATGTCCAGACTCAGTGATTTACTGTTTAATTATTTCTAAAATATATCTTCAATTCTATTTGTCTGCTAATCTAATTTTTACTTTCTAGAGGAAAAAAATTAAAATAAAAATAAAAACTTCACAGCAGAGAGACGTTGTTAGTTGTAAAATTACCTTGCAACTCTACTGTGGAGAGAGGAATGATGAGGAGAAAAAACAGATAAGTCACTAATGGCATTAAGTAACAGCTCAAAGAAGAGCTGAGAGAGTATATCCAGAAGTTTTTGTTTGTTTGTTTTGTTTGTTTTTTTGTTTGTTTGTTTGTTTGTTTTTCCCAAAGGCTCTATAGTTTGCTAATTTAGCATAGTTTCTAAGTGTGTGGTAATTTCAAAAAATAAAAAATAAATTACACAAGCAATCCAGCATCAGCAAAAAATGATTGTTAAAATATTCCTTTTGTTCGCATAGATGTTATGTAAAAAAAACAAGGAGATGTGTAAAACTGCTGGAATTCACTGCCTTCATATTTATACCTCTGCTGGTGTTATTCCATTCTAGTTTCCTTAAATTTTCAAATATTTTACCCATTAGACTACTAACTATATAGAAAAAAAATTAGTAGGGAGGATACATTCTTAAGCTGTGATAGATTGTACCACTAGTCTCTTTTTCTCTCTCTCCCATGCAGGTTTTTTTTCAAGATTTTAATGGAAATAGAATGTAGGATGTTCTGTTGTCCTTTTAACAAGTTGAATGTCATTTTAAAATAAAAGATCTTCTATTAACCGTATTCTGTTTCAAAGTTAAGAATACCTGTTTTAATCAGATCAAAACTGTTGTAAAATGTATATATATCTTTGAAACCTAATACATATCTACTAGGAATCTGTGAACAATTTATTATATTTCAGAAATTTATGTGAACAGCTTTTTTGTCTACTAAACTTTTCACTGCTAAAATTTAAACAGTAATTGTATTTCAAAATAGTAGTATTTAGTAAAATTTGTCAGTAGAAAAACTCGACAAAAATAGAATATGGTATCTGTTTCACGAACTATGTTTGCCTCATGGAGCTTTCTATTGCAGAATTTTGTGCATTTTTTCTACAACCCAGAAGGATGAAAATGTAAAGGATTTACCATCATTTTATCGTCTATCTTTACAGAATATTTTGTTTTGATTCTTGAAGCTGACACTACAGTTTTGATTTTATGATTTTACTTTGAACTAAGTTTAGTGAGTATTGCTTACCTCAGTGTTTTTGATAGTTTTGAAATCTACCAGTTGTACAGAAAAAAAGAACTGTTTCTTTTGGAAGAAATCTCTTAAACCAAAAAAGTATAGACCCCTAAGGGTAACATGCTGTTGTGGTTGAGTGTCTTTCTTCCTATACAAATGTTAAATTAATGTAATTTAACAGATTAGATCTTGATTTTACACTAATGACATGATTCACAGAGGATGTATTGTACCTCTTTGAATTAATATCAATTCTGTAAAGTGGAAGTAAATTATATTTTGGATAGTTGCCAAGACACTGTTGTTAGAACACATGTTTTCAGTTCAAAAACATGTATGGAATTCATGTCAGTATTGGGTCTACAAGACAGTGAACTCAGGAATTAAACTGCTATACAGTTCCAATGAAAACCCTCATAATGCCAGTGAACTTTTGAGAAGGCAATAAATTGTCATTAATGGGGCATGGAAATTCATCAGAGATATAAATGTATTATGGTAAATGAGAAGAAAGTTAATCTATAGAGGTTAGATACAAAGACATCGCTTTTATATCTGTCATTGAATTTCATATAATAGTAAACTGACATTAAATTATGGAAGTGTAGTAATTGAAGGGCAGTTTACACATGAATCATTGATTCACTGCATGACTCAGAGTTTATAACAGGATAAACTATTTTTACCTTCACTCACCCACTTAAATCCAAGCCGTCTAAAGTGACTCAGTCTTGACCATCTGACAGCTGTTGAGCCTTTGGCGGTACGGTAAATTGATGGGGAAAGTGCTGTCACTGGACAGGCATTTGCAGTAGAAAACCCACTGCTGTAGATTTGTGGTCATGGTGGGGAAGTTAAGGATTACACGAACGTGTAATATGAGAAGAACATGCCATTTATTTAGTCACTGTTCACGGAAAGATGATCAATCTGCCCATCAATAAAGAATGCGGAGCTGTAGTTGGGTGTGCATGAAATCTGTAAATTGGATATACATACAAGTGTTGCCTATACTACAAGAAGTATTCAGACTGCAGATGAACCTGTTTACAGTGGAATTTCAAATTATGTTAGTTATTATCAATAACTTATTTTTCTAGCGTGGGCAAGATCTGAATGTGCTGAGTGGTTGAGATGTGTATTCTGAGGTCTGATGTGGGTCTAACATGCCTCTCAGGAGCAGAGTAAAAACCTAGTAGGTTGTTGTTAGAGTGGTTTTGCTTGATAGAAAAGAGATTTATGGCTCTATTTTCTATTTTACAGATAACCATTCAGAGGGACAGTGGTTTGGATGTCAGTTCCCCCAAGCATGGAAAAGTGGATCCAAACAACATGCCTCATGTTGGTGGAAATACTTGGGCTGGTGGAACAGGTTTTCATTCATTATTTTTTATGCCTCATGGAAGGATGGCTAAGAGAGAGGCTGTACTAGTCAAAAATGGATGTATACAAGCCTACTCTCTGCTTAGAGCCTAGAGCCTACTCTCTGCTTAGAGATATTTTACTTAATGCAGAAAATATTTCTTATTGAATATATTGAAAAAATATATTGAAACATATTGAAAATATTTTCTTATTGAATGCCTATTCTTAATTTATTTATTTTTTATCTCTACTATCCCAGGTGGGAGAGACACTGCTGGGTTAGGTGGCAAGGGTGGGCCATATCGACTGGATGCTGGCCATAAGGTTTACCAAATATCGCAAGCTGAAAAGGATGCTGTTCCTGAAGAGGTTAAGAGAGCTGCTCGAGAGATGGGTGAAAAGGCCTTTAAACAGAGGTGAAAGTCTTTATTTTCCCTTTCATTTTCCAAAAGAACTAGATAAACATGACTGAAAGGAATTTTCTTTGTTAACTACATTTAGCAACTACCTTACCCTGATCATTATAATTTAACAGAGCTTACCAGCATGTGTTTAACTGTTCTGGACAGGATGTATACAATGTTTTATTGAATTAAGCCACATTGTTGAAATGACAGTGCAGTTTGGTAGAGTAAAACATAGCTAGGTGGATAAGGAGACTGATGTGAATATTTTATCTTTTTT
The DNA here is from genome assembly GCF_964211835.1 of Anser anser. Classification (NCBI taxonomy): domain Eukaryota; kingdom Metazoa; phylum Chordata; class Aves; order Anseriformes; family Anatidae; genus Anser; species Anser anser. Next base: position 180,095,606 of record NC_139720.1, on the reverse strand, counting down.
AAAAAGGGATCTATTACGTGAAAATTGTTTGAATTATGGTGAACACAGGTTGCATGTTGTGAGGAATTGGTCACCTAACAAATATCTTTTGAAATGGTCTATTATGAGCAAATTGCTTCTTTTTGAAATAACTGTAGCCTATTGGTTAGATGATTTGAACTCTTAGATCTCAACAGACACTTTTATGAGAACTGTTGATCTTCCCTGCATTAGTGTAACACAGGGTTACTAACCAAGTATTTCTCATACCATGCACAGAGATTCATTTCTTCCACTGTCTGAAATTTCAGGTCAACTCTGGTACTTGGCATAAAAAAACTAAGGGTATTGATAGTCACACCAAACGAGTTTTACGTTTCAGCCCAGGACATAACTGCAATGTGAATATGTGTGTGAAAGAAGAGAATACGAGACAGATTAAAAGATCAGAGCAAATAAATTTAGAATCAGCTTTATCAGCTCACATTTTGCTGCCATTAACAAAGTGATTCCCAATAGGGGGACAAATTTGGGTACTATAAGGAGTAGGTGAGATTACATCAGTTGAAGCAAATGGCATAAATAAAAAGTCTTTCAAGCATAGAGCACATGCTATACATGAATCAGTGTATTTAAAACCAGCAATTTTTCTATTGCATTCAGGTCAAGGTTCTTTTTTAATCTTGTTTTTATTACTAAATTTCCCGGAGCATTTAACATATTCATTAGAACATTAGTGATTAATAAAGACAGGGAAAATGTGCAGATTATACCAGAGTTTCACAGGAAGAGGTTCTGTACAGGAAAATGCCTTTTAATAGCTATGTAATTTACACAAGCAACATCCAGAAATTTAAACTAAAAGTAGTTACTTCAGGCTTTGCTTTCAGGGTGGAGGCAGGGCTCTCTTTTTTTCCTGGTGTTTTAGGAAGGCGGGATGGAGGGCTACATTTAATCCTCTTTCTACAAAATTGCCTATCAGTTGTCCCATAATAAAACCACTTGATATGTAAGGTCTTGGATACCGTACATCTATTTATACATATGTCATGCTTGAGTGGGTTTCTAGCTGCCTGTATGATGCTTTCGAAAGCCCATGACAGGGGAAATTCGTAGATACTGATGCATGTTATGGCAGCACTGCAGCTGTGTTCTGTAAAATCTGAGTATCAGCACATGAGATAACAGTTCATGTCCTGCTAAAAGCAGTAAACTGGCATGTAACAGCAATAAATGTAGCCTATTCTGAAGATACGTTTGACTTGGATTCTTATTCTGTACTTTTTGGGTCATTTTGGAAACTAACAGATAAAAGTTAGGAAAAGGGAGGTTGGAGTCCTCGGGCTAAAGGAAAAAAATAAGGGATACTGCAAATTTCCCTGTTTTGCTTATATATGATTATCTGGTAGGGATAATTTTATTACAAAGGCTTTTGATTGCTTTACTGGCTAGCAGAAAACATTTGAAATTGCCCTATTTTAGTAGAATGGAGTTAGCAACTACTCTTGAATAGATGCGGTATTTTTCTGAACTGGCTTTCATTGTGGATCTTTGTGGATTCTACCAAAGTAAAACTGCATGTGAGGTTTTTTGTTTGTTTGATACTTAAAGAAACATTTTCTTTGTTGATGTGAAGATTCCAAGCTCGGTTGGCAGCAGCTGTGAAGTAAATTTAAGTGTACAGCACTGAACGTTGTGTTTTCCAGCCTCTAATGAATAATAATAGCTGGCTATAATGACTACATCAGTACATAATTCAAAATAGAAAAATACAGAGTAATACTAAACACAACAAGAATTTGATGCTTGATTTTAATATTATTAAAGGTCTAGTCCTTTAGTAGTCCGGGTCCTGCACCTGGGACAGGGCAACCCTGGCTATACATACAGACTGGGCGACGAGACACTGGAGAGCAGCCCCGCAGAGAGGGATCTGGGGGTTGTGGTTGACAGCAAGTTGAATATGAGCCAGCAGGGTGCCCTGGCAGCCAGGAGGGCCAACCGTATCCTGGGATGCATCAAGCACGGCATTGCTGGTCGGTCAAGGGAGGTGATTGTACAGCTCTACTCTGCGCTGGTGCAGCCTCACCTCAAGTACTGTGTGCAGTTCTGGGCACCACAGTACAAAAAGGACATTAAACTGTTGGAGAGTGTACAGAGGAGGGCTAGAAAGATGGTGAAGGGCCTAGAGGGGAAGACATATGAGGAGTGGCTGAGGTCACTGGGCCTGTTCAGCCTGGAGAAGAGGAGGCTGAGGGGGGACCTCATCGCAGTCTACAACTTCCTCATGAGGGGGAGTGGAGAGGCAGGTGACCTATTCTCCATTATCACCAGTGATAGGACCCGCAGGAACGGTGTTAAGCTGAGGCAGGGGAAGTTTAGGCTAGACATCAGGAAGAGGTTCTTCAGCGAAAGGGTGGTTTCACACTGGAACAGGCTCCCCAGGGAAGTAGTCACTGCACCAAGCCTGTCTGAATTTAAGAAGCGATTGGACTGTGCACTTAGTCACACGGTCTAAACTTTTGGGCAGACCTGTGTGGTGCCAGGAGTTGGACTTGGTGATCCTTATAGGTCCCTTCCAACTCGGGATTTTCTATGATTCTATGATAGTCTAGACAGCAATTTGGATCTAGACCTACGGTGTTTTCATTCTCATGTAGAGTATATATTTCAGGCAAGTAACTTGTCATGGTATGAAAAAAAAATGGAATTTGAAATATGACTAGCCTATACATACTACAGTAATAATTTACAGTTCATTTAAAAATTAGTATTTTCAAAGCAGTGTGAGTAAGATTATGCTGTTATGAAGTGCTTGTGTTTGAAATAAGCTGTGCATGGATAGACCAATATGTTTTAGCTCAGGACTGAATGCAGACACATGGTGGATGGTAGCATGGGCAGATACAAGATTGCTGCCACACTACATGATGCTGGATCACCAAAATTATCAAATGGTGCACACATCCAGCATATCAATCTGTCTGCTAGCTCATACTTCACTGTTAAACCTCTGTAATTACATTCCAATTGTGAGTTTCACCAGTTTAAGAATATCTGCTCAGATACAATGTTGAGAACAAAAGAACTTTAAGTGGAGATGTCTTAATTTACAGAAGAAGCATGTCTCTGTTTTTATAGTGCAGATGTTGCTTTCTCTGTTAGATGTCTGGACAGAATAGAGTTCAGTGACATGACTCATTTTTTGTGCGGGAGCACATTTTTATTCACGTTCATTTAAAGCTTGTTTCAAGATTTCGTCATTTTATGAAGTACAAACATAGGTATTTGAAACACAGTGACTAGTCATAAATCTTAAACAACAGATTTGAGAGCGTGTCTTTACTTAACCTTTGCGTTAAAATGTGGATTGTGATATGTTTAAAATACTCCAACAGTGAAGTAATGAATAGGCACTCATGATCTTTGTATGTACATACAGCAACACCTGAGCCACTAAACGCTAAAACCTTTAGAATTTGATCACAGTTTTCAGAACATCTGATTTATGTCCCAAACATGAAAGCAGATTAGGAGAGAGCCAAAGGATTAGTAACTTTAATGTTTTAATGTGAGGCAATCTCTGTAGACATTGGCGATCACCCGACTTTTCAAAAATTCACAAGTGTCTGCCACTTTTTTGATTTGTGTCGTGTCTGTTCATTACAGTCTGAATTTGCCTGTTATCAAGTAATCAAGCCTGTTATAATTTATATACGTAATGACTTATATGCATAGAAGGATGATGTACTTATTTCCTAAACTATTCTAAGCTCCCTGTTCTTTGCTTTAGATTGAAAGAGATTCAGATGAGCGAGTATGATGCATCTACTTATGAAAGATTCTCTGGAGCAGTACGACGTCAAGTTCAGTCACTCCGCATCATCTTAGACAATCTGCAGGTAATCTTAGATTCACTGGTAAAGGAACATGGTCAGCCCATTACATTTTGCCCAAAATACTGTCCTGCTAATATTCAGTTACCATCTGGTGATGATACGTTTGAAGGTTAAATGTACAGGTTATAATCATCTTTAGGAAAAACACAATCTCATACTACTATTTCAAAGGCAGCTTTTAAGTGGATCTCAGTGCTCATCTTTACAAGTTACAGTATTCCCGTACCACAGCTCACAGAGATTCAGTATTAAAATTTTGTGAAAGAAAAAATGATATGTTATTAAAAGAGTATGTGACAGTGTGTAGAGCACAGTCTTTGTCTTTACTTCCTGTCCAAAAGACTTAAAAATGCAAATACTATAGGTGTTAAAAGAGCAAAACATTTACTGCACATCATAGCTTGGCTGCATATGCAGCTGAAACAAAATTTTCTTGGGTTTATTTTTAAATCTTACTAATAAAAATAGGTATAGCCTCAGTCTCCAAAAGTGGAAGCTAACCAAAATCACTAGTTTGCTTTTCTTCTAGTAACTGGTTCTGTGGCTGCTCCAGGTTTTATTAATGCTTGTGTTCACCTACAGTGTAAGTAAAACAAAAAGTGCGTTGTTTCAAGGAACTGCTAGTCTTCAGTGAAAATGAAAAGAAAATAAATTTACTCCTTATAAGACATCTTTCTGATTAAAAATAATTCTGTTGAAGGCTCAGAGATCTCCTCATTCAATGATCATTTAGGATGGTCTTGTAATACACTTTGATTCATACATGCACTTAGTATGTGTTTCAGTTCAGGATTTAGGCTTTCGGTTTGCAAAGAGAGGATTCATTGAAAAAGTTTTATTTTTATCCAGATGGTTGTTTTTAACATGTTTCTAGCAGATATGCAGTTGGAAGTACACTCTAGGACAAGAAGAGAATAAGTGAATCTTCAGTTTAAAGTATTTTTTTAATCAGCCCTATCTATTCCTTGGAGCCAAAATTGTTATATTCAAGGATCACATTAATCATGGTCAAAATATAATGTATTTTGATATAAGTAGACATATCCTGTTCCTTTGTTAAAAAGGTCATCTTAATACCAAAGCAAAGACTTATAAGCCTCAGAATTTTATGAGACTTCACCAACTTCCTGGGAAAATCCATAACAGCTAACCACAGAGATAATAAATGTACAATATGATGGAAAAAAGCAAACTCAATGAATTTGGAAAAGCCAGCTCTTAGAATAAAAGCAATATTGAAAGCAAATTTTTAACTTTATGAATTTCTATACATGTTTTGATAGTTATTTTATTAGAATATGCACTAGGTTGGTAATCAAGGTAAATGATAACAGGAGTTAGTTGAAAAATGCTTGCTGTTAATTGGGAAGCTAAATCCAAGCCTGTTTTATTTTATGTTATTGAGAAAGAATATTTTTTATTCAAATTCTACAGTATGGTGAATCAAAGCCACTGAGAGATATGCCACTGTCTCCCATTTTTTCTTGGTAATCTTACATACACTATGTGTTTGCAGTTAAAACTGTTTTCTTTCTCTGTTATCAGTCAGACATTCCTCATTTCTCAAAGAAAACTCAGTGGTACAGTACTGAGCTACTTGATACCTCTGATGTCAGTATAGTTTTAAATTTTTGAAAATCCCAAATTACCTTTTCAGTAGAGAACACTTCTGGCTTTTTTAAAATGTGTTTGCCTTGTTTAAAACGTACTGTGTTCACATAATGAAAATACATTGTCCATGTTTAAAATCCATTTCACCTGGATTTTCTTTTCAACATATGTCTTTTTATTGATAGGTTTTGTGGTTTTGTTTTAAAAATTATGTTTCTTTGATTAACTTTTACATCCCAAGAATCAGGAGGCTGGGATTCTAGTCCGGTTGCTGATGCCTCAAAAATCAGTAACAGCAGCAAGATATATTTGAAATAGGCTGATCCTTGAAAGCAATGCATAAATACAGTCTGAGAACATAATTTCATCGTAAATTTTACTTTACATAACTCAATGATCTCTGTCAACTATTTGAACAAAATTAACAAAGCATTGCAAGTTGTCGTTGATCTTGTATAAAATAGCAAACCAGAACTCCAGGAAATGGAGTCAGTGATGAGCTTTCTTCTCTCTCCTAATGCTGACCATCGTCAGTGAAGCTTGTACGTGTGAACTAGATTCAAAAACTTTCAGTTAATCAGTGACTCAGAAAGGCCTTCTCAGATTTTATAGAATCATACTATCATAAAGGTTGGAAAAGACCTTCAAGATCATCTGATCCAACCATCACCCTACTACCAGTGTCACCCACTAAACCATGTCCCTAAGCACCACGTCCAACATTTCCTTGAACACCCCCAGGGACGGTGACTCCACCACCTCCCTGGGCAACCCGTCCCAATGCCTGACAGCTCTTTCTGAGAAGAAATGTCTCCTCATTTCTAACCTAAACTTCCTCCAGCACAACTTGAGGTCATTCCCTCTAGTCCTATCACTGGTTACCTGTGAGAAGAGGCCGACCCCCAGCTCCCCACACCTTCCTTCCAGGTATTTGTAGAGAGCAACAAGGTCTCCCCTGAGCCTCCTCTTCTCCAGACTAAACAACCCCAGTTCCCTCAGCCGCTCCTCATAGGACTTGTGCTCCAGGCCCTGCACCAGCTTCGTAGCCTTAAGATGACTTGCCCTCTGGAAATACTCTTTTTGATTACAGAGGGAGTCTGGGGCAACTGCCCCTGTAGCTTCTGAGCATCCTTTAGGCACCTACATTTAAACTGGATGAAACTGGGCCTGAGTCACTGAGCCTAGTGGGGCTCTGTCTGATTTAGACTGTGTGGGAATTGTCAGGTCAGAGCGGCAAGAGTGAAATAGTGGCAGTCCAGTAATAAACATAGCTCAGAGAGCTGAGACAGGGAGAAACCCTGTGCTATGTCAGTAGTAGGTTTCTGGTTTCAAAAACTACGTTTTTCTGGGAACGTATGCATAAAGTTTTCCCAGAAACAAATGGAGACTACAACTGAGAATATTTCATACAAACCTATACCATTAAATGTTTAAATACAGTCATTTCATACGTGCTTTTTCTGAGCTCTTTACAGACATCATGGTTATATTTTGTAATATTTCTACATAAGTATGCCTTTGGTGTTTTTCAGTGAGAAGAATTACTGCAGTGGTGTATTATCATCAGGTGTTGTCATGCTGATAAGATAGGGTATCTAGCACAATTTTTCTAATTTTAAAAGCAACACAAGGAATATATATACCATTTTTTCATCAATTTGGTGTTAGTATATTGCAGTAGTAATGGACTGTATGACCCTTCTAGGAAAATACCAAAGTGATGGATGTATATAATAAATAGTTCTGGTTTCTCTCTTAAAAACATAAATATCCATATCACTTTTAAACTTTAGAAATTTATATATTAAAATTGTTCTGAAACTTACCTTATATATATATGTGCATTATATAAAACAAGTGCTTAAGGTGAGATTTCCTTAGCTTTTATTAAAGGAAAGAAATTCTTGGAAATTCTGCACTGAGTAGGCAGATGTTGAGTAGTCTAAAAATTTCAGCATTACTTTGCAAAGACATTACGTCAGATTTTGTCAGTATTATTTCCTATTTTAAAAGAGGAATGTAAACTCTGTGTTACTCTAATAAAATTTCAACTCCAGTACTGTTTTTTTTTTGTTGTTGTTGTTGTTGCATAGGCAGAACATAGCATAAGCTTTATAAGCTGGTGAATGGTCGGATGGATTTTCAATGATGTTCATAATTAAAAACAATTTTCTTCCCACACTGCTGTTCATTGAACATCAAATAGTCCCAAAGCTAAAACTTTGTCAGTGCAAGCAGAAGTGAAACTAGTTGAGAATTTGCTCAGTGAAGCTGAATTTTTTTATAATCTTCTGTTGTTTTTCCCTCCCGTTTAATGAAAGGAAGCAAATGACAAACATTTGACAAAACAGCGGCCCTCAGGAAGTGTTAAGGCTCTATGTGTCCCAGTACACTGGTGGCTAAGATGACTAGGAACAAACTCATCTCATCTTCATCATCCTGGAAGTGCCATGATTCACTTTAGACAGGCTCTGTTCACGGAACAGCATGTTGTCTCCAGGAGCACTTTGTAATGGTTAGTTGGAGCGTTGCAATTAGCCATGGGTTATCCTACTGTGTTTTTCACAGTGGGAAAACACCTACGGTGTGACACTTTGGTGGAGCAGATAGAGGTCACCTGGAATTTACAGGTGTCTTCTTGCAATGTTACACAAGTCTGAGGGCAGCAAAGGAATCAATGAGACTTTCAAACTTCATCCCAAGAGTAGTTAATGATAGCAGAAGCTACCAGTTTGGGGTACAAACAAGTTCCTGGATGCCCTGTCCCAAAAATGGGTTAAAGCTAGGCCAGCCATAACACCACTGAAATGTATCACAGAGCACAACTGACTGAATTCAGAACCCCTAAGAAATCCTTTCCACTTTCCCCTCCTGTGATTAACTAAGATGCTGAGGTTTCCATATATTGGCATTGTTATTTCTTCCCGTCAGGAAGCATCTGTAAAGCTTCTGACACAACCTAACTAAAAAAAAACTGTGCTTGACTCAGCTCTGTTAATTCTATACTGTAAAACGAACTAACCAAAACATTTTCCCTGTGGCTTTGTATTCTTTCTGCACACTTATTTTCATAGATAACTAGTCCATTAGTCTTGAATATGCAGTAGGCAGTAGTCCAGAATGCCTTTTTCCATATGCTCTAAAAAGAAAAACCTCATAAATTTTGACCAAAGTGATTTCAAAGATTCTCTGAGCCTTAGGAAGCCATCATCTGACCACTCAGACTGTACAAAATTACAAAGATTCATCCTCTCAAATCCCAGGCCTACATGGGATTTGTAATATAACACTTCCTGCTTGTCAAAGAGCGAGTGATTTTCATTCCAGAGATCCAATGTCTACGGCAGTTTGTGTCCTGCTGGATATTTGATTTACCTCCAGCTGCTGACCAGCAATTTTGTTGAGAGTGCAAATGCATTATAAATATAAAAATTTAAAATTGTCTTTCCTAGGTGGGTTTACTGCTGGGATGAGCAACTTCAAACTGAAAATGAAATAAAGCATAAAACACATATATGCATACTTTTCCATTTTTTGATGGATCTTATGGCATGTGAACGTGATAAAGCTACTCTTTTAAAACATTCTTAAAATGTTTTTTGTAATCTTAAGCACTTGAATCTTCAGTGTTCAGTGTTTGCTTCTATATACAGGTGTTCCATGAATATTTTAGTTGCTGGATTGTAGTGCATGTTCATCAGGCCAGGCTGTAGATAATCATTGCTCTTTTCAAAAAATTGAAAGAAGCATTTAGTGAAGTGTCTCCTGAGTATCACAATTTTCAATGTTTTTATTTTGAAATAGAAAATAGCATATTATGAATGTTGTTTTAAAAGAAGACACTATTACCTGAGGTTGATACTGCTTAGTTTCACATTTGTCACCCTTTTTTTTTCCCTTCTTGTGCTACTTGGATGGAGAATCCATAATATGTGGTCAGTTATGTATGTCCTTCTGGTTGTATGTATTTCTGCACAGATTTCTTTACACAGATTTCCAGCACATTTGCAAGAAAAAAATGTTAACATTTTCACAGTCCACAGTTAAACTGCCGTATATCAAAATACTTACAGATGGCAAAATTACAGAGGGAATGTGTCCTTTGTCAGTATTAATTTTTCTTTTAGAGAAAGAAAGTATGAGAGCTATGAAAATGTGTTCATTGACTTTTGCCAAAAATATTACATAATTACAAAGGAAGTTCATTTGTATGTCATATTCAGTAGGAATTAAATTGCCTAAAATATATTCACATCACTAAGTGAATTAAGGTGTGTTTTTTTTCTGTCGTAGGCCAAGGGTAAGGAAAGACAATGGCTGAGACACCAAGCTGTTGGAGAGTTAGATGATGCCAAAATCATTGATGGGCTGACAGGAGAAAAAGCCATTTATAAACGACGGGGAGAGCTCGAGCCACAAGTAAGTATCCAACAAGTAGCAGGGGAACATAGGGAAAGATCTGAACAGGTTTGATGGTTTCTTAGGAGCTGTACAATATATGTGTTCGGAGTTTGAGTGAGGTGTAGAGATTAGAACCTTAGAAGAACCATCTCTGGCACAGGAATTCACTGAGACAGTGGTGACCACAAGATGGAAGATGTGCTTCACCTTTTCTTACAGTTTTCCACACGTTTGCTGTTGGCCACTGTCAGAGAGAGAACGCTAATCGAGATAGTCCTTTGTTTCCAATGCAACTCTTTTTATGCTCTTACTTTATATTTTAATGAGCTGAAGGCAATTATCAGAAAACTGTTTATTTATCTAAAAAAAGAAAAGGAAAAGATCTTCTCACTGATGTAATTAAATTTAATTTTTATTAATATAGACCCTGATGCCCTAGGAAGTTTTTAAAAGGCAAACACTTTACAAATCTGTTCTTACTCCGTTATACACAAAGCATTTTGGCTTTCACAGGTATTTGGATTTACAAGAATAAAAACAGTAATGAGAAAAAAGTGTGAACCAAAGCCATTAAGATATGATAAAGTTGTCTGTACTGTGGCTCATTTCAGCCTTTCCTTACAAGACAAGGTTAGGCCTTACAGGAGACTGTAACAGTGAAACCAGTTGAAGCAGACCAACAAAACGTGGCCAGAACTAGTGTGGCTAATCAATAATATATAACAGTAGTACTTCATGATAGATGTCATTTTTTTTGGTAATCTTTTTTGCAGTTTTGACATTAAGACTCTTTTTTTTAATTAGGTAAGTACGACATCTTTTTGTGCATCAGCTACCCACATTTGATGAATTTCTGTTATTTTTATTTCTGCTATTTGGTCCTGATGTCTGTTACTTTGACCAGTTCACAGAAGTTGGGTTTGCCTGTGTGAAAGATCAATAAGGGAAAAATGATTAGATCTTCATTTGTAATCTTTTTCAAAATGCATTTACACAATATATCTGTTTTAAAACTTTGTTAAAATAGTTCAATTATAACAGAAAAAAAAGGACGTTTAAATTTTGCATTAAAAAAAAAAAAAAGTAGGATTTAATGTAGGATTTAATGGGTCCTGTTGTTCCTCCTGCTTTTGGTAGAACAGGGATGCCACAATAGATTGAGGGAATAATTAAAAGTGTGAAGCACACAAACGATGGCAACTCTTTATAGGTAATAGAAACATTTTAGGTATTTGTTTTTAATGTGACTGTTTTTTGTTGTTGTTTTGTTTTTGTTTTTTTTTGCCAGGTCATATTTAAGAGCCTTCTACTTGAGTGCAGGCTCATCTTACTGCACACTGTATAAAGCAGCGCCTTTGTACTGTGCCAGTAATTGTTAAAACAGATGGGGACTGTTTTCAGGAAAAAATAATGGTTTCAGGATCAGAATGAAGAAAAAAACTAGTAGTTAATCAGAACAAGATTTCAAACATTTTTAGAACGTTATTAACCTCAGCAGACAAGATTTTACAGTCTTATAAGGGTCCCTGTTAGTACTGTAAGCCAAGGAAAAACATTTCCCTTATGAGCCTTGGCAGACAGAGCAAACTTGAGAGTCTTCTTACTGAAATAAAACATAAAGAATAAAAAATGAGGCAGAAAAAAGTATTTTCCTGACAAGCATGTATGGAATTCTTCAAGTTTTTTTCTTTCCAGTCTTTGAAGGTGAGGGGAAAGAATAAATTGAGGTACCTGTTCAGTAATTGTTTTGAAACAGTTAGAAAAAAAGGTTAAAATGGTTTTGTTCTTTTTTTTTTAATGTATATAATCAGTGTTTGCTGGATAAAGGTTTTGTGCTCTGCACAGTCCAGTGGGTTCTCTTTCTAAAATGTTTTATCCTTTGTGTGATGTTTAGTTTTCTTATTTATACTGTAGAAAACTTTTTTTTGTGCTGTGTTCCCTTGTCAGCCTGGAAGCCCCCAGCAGAAACCTAAACGCTTGCGCTTGGTGGTGGATGTCTCTGGTAGCATGTACCGCTTTAATGGGGTAGATGGACGGCTGGAACGCTCCATGGAGGCTGTCTGCATGGTCATGGAAGCTTTTGAGAATTATGAGCACAAATTCAAGGTAATTACAGCTGGGCTAAGAGGTCTGTGGTTATAGCTCAGACTGTGTGGAGCAGTGGAAAAAGTGTTTCAGCAGTCAGTCTAGCCAAAGAACATTATTCATTCCTGTAAGGAAATAAAGGCATTGATCTGTTTCTAGCAATCTGAAAAATCATTCTAGTGAATGGATAAGAAACATTACACACTTCAGCAGGGGGGAGTTCAATTTAAGACTTTAAGACTTTAATTTGGTAAATATGCTGCCTTTTTCTGTGCATATGTTTATTTGTTTCTTCATACAGAAACACTTAAGACTACAGAATGCAGGTAATATGAACTTTGGGACATGCAAAAATATCCAGCCTTTCAATCTCACCCCAGAGTACAGACAGTATTAATTTCTGATGGAAAAAGACCAAACTTCTTTCTTCATTAGTTATGTTCTCTTCTTGTTACCTGAAAGGAAGAAAATAATTTCTTGTATTGGAACATATTAGGTCCAAAATGTTATTTAATAGTAACCTGCAAAAGAAATGTAAATAAATGTTACAGTCTTTTTTTATCTCTGCAAACAGAAACAAGGCCTAGAGTATGTTTCTTTAACCTCAAAAATGACAGAAATGGCCAATCTTGAGTTAATTCTTGGCTAACTCAAAGTTTAATGAAAGAATAAGTATGTCCAACTGAAGATCATCTCAAATAGGAGACATAAAATGCATCTGAACAAAATGTAAAATCTTCTAAACAAAATCAGTAGAAAACTTAGTCCCAATCAATCCAATCAGGTTTGCTTCACATTGTTCCTCTGATAGCATAATCCTACAGATTTCTGTTCTTCCATAGAATTTCTTGTACAAAAACAGGTCATATGGAGTCATGTGGTTAATGAATGTCTTCTAAAATAAACCAATCATTTAGACTTCTGTTTGTCAGAGAAAAGGCAAGAAAATGAGACAAGCATTGTGTTTTTAGCGTACTTTCCTAAGTAAATCTTGTGCTATCATACTCTGTCAGTCATGCTTTTTTCCCCTTGAACTTCAGAGCATATTGCTAAATTTCAAACAAATTTGAAACAGTGGCTAAGTTCCCAAAGATACTACACTTCTGCAAATGTCATAAAAATGGGACAGGTAGATAGTGAGCCTCTGTTTGTGTTAGTGTTGGAGAAAAATTCTGTAACCGTAAGATTAGACCTTAGCCTAGAGAAGCCATGTGGGAACTCAACTGTAATCAGGAAATAAATGGGAAAGGGGTTTAGTGGATCAGCTGCTCACATAACTCCTGCTCACTGACAATAGAAATGTTAACAACAAATATTAACAGGGGTAGCATAATTATATAACAAAATTTGTGTGGCTTAGTAAATTGAAAATATTTGAAAACCATGCATGTTAGTATTACCAAATGCAAGATCATCCACAAAGGAATAAGAAATAGAAGTAGCGGACATATGAATAAATGTGATATATTGGGGTATAGTCAACATGGCCTTTGTAAAGGGAAGTAATGTATTTTGAAGAGTCGATATGTATGTGACAAGCAAGGCTGGTTGATGGAGTCTCCTTAGCCAAAAGCATTTGACAAAAAGTCCCTCACCATCATCTCATAAAGAAACGGAACTACTTTAGAGATAGAAGGGAAGGGTTTCAAATAAATGAACTACTGCTTAAAATACAGAAAACAGACAACTCTAAGCAGCTGTTTTTCAGAGTGAGGAAGTAAAGGAAGGTCACTGGTGAAACTACATTAGGATTTGTGCCAGTCCCTTGTTGTTTCTAATAATTCTTGAGTGAGTATTTGTAAGTGATTTGGACAAGAGGACAGTGAAGTGACAAAAGTTGCTATCTGTATGAAGTTATTTGGGAAAACAAGAAGGGAAATCTAACTGCAAAAAGGTGGAGAAAAAGACCTGGCAATAAATAGTCACTGGGAAATAAAATGGCAGATGGTGTTTGGTGCTATCAAATGTAAAGTACTGCAGATGGAAAAGAATAATCCTAATTTTAAATACACAGTGAGAAACTCTCAGCTGTCTACTGATGTTCACTCTCAACTATTTATTAGTGCTCAGCAAAGAAATTTTGTAATTATGGTGTATGGTTCTTTGAACACTCAGAACCCACCAGCTGTCAAAAGGTTAATTGAATGTTAGAAAAAGAACAGAGAACAAAGCAGAAGGCATCAAAATGCCTCTGTAAACATCCATAGAGCATCCACTTGAGGAGTAAAATATGCAGCTTTGGTCCCCCATCTCACAGAAGTTCTGGTAGAGCTGAAAGATGTAGATGAGAGGGTGGTGGGGATTATAATGGGTTTGGAAGTGTCCCCATACAAGAAATGGCTAGATAGGCAAGAACTGCTCAGTTTAGAGGAGATAAAAAATCAAGGAACTGATAAAATCATGAGTCAAATGGAAAAGGTAAGCAGGGAATGGTTTTTCACTGTTTTAGTACACCCATTCTTCAGTTGTGAACAATGAGTCATTCTACATTTATGCTATAGAGAACAGTGTCTTAGAAGGTAATGACACTGAAAAAGATGTAGTGTAGTATTAGATAACCTTTTGTCCTTATTTCCAGTGCAGCTTTATAGCTGAGAGCCCAGACATGACCCTCAGGTGCATGGTAAAGGAATAACATGTAGAAGTAGACAGCCAAGCAGCTTCACATACAGAATTAGTAAGGTAATTAAAAAACATGTTCAGTTCTGGGATTTTTAATTCTATGTATCATTACCTTTCAAATCCCTCTGTGTCTATTACAGATTATTGTATTTTGTTTGGCAGTACTTGCTGTTGGCAAGTGTTTTGCATCGCACATAGATGAAACCCTGTATTTTGCCACATAAATAGCTCAAAATGCAGTTAGGTGTAACAGTAAATGTGCTTTCTAACACTTACAATTTATAAAAACACTGACACCGAAACTATGTGCAGTTATTAGTTGTGAAAATTGCCACTCTGATAACAGTAAGACAGGAGTTATATTATCCTCACAATCTCTATAAGTCAAGAGAATTATAAGGCTAATTTTATACTTAAAGTAACAGTGGTTGAGGAAGATGCTGGAAGTTTTAGTGATAGGGAGAAAAAGTTGTTGTCATCTTCTACATCTGATCAATTTAAGTTAGCTCTGGGACAACTTTCCTTCATTTAAGGCTTCTTCCCCTAGAGAGAGGACTTTCGTGGGCCAGTAATAGCACTTTGATTCAAGGCAGGCCAGATCCAGCATGAGCTCTCTCAACTACAGAGCTGCATTTGCACAAGGGGAAAAAAGTATTTTTCTTCTTCCATCTCTCTCTTTGATGCCTCATTGGGATTTGATTCACACAAATCATAGTATCTACACAAGTATTATGTCTCCCTAGAAATGACTAGGACAGCAAACAAGACGTGGCCTTATATTTCATGGAACACCGAAAATGAGAACCAACAGAACCATTTATTGGGTTTGAACTATAGTCTTAACATGATCCAGTGATTAGGCTAAAGTATCTCTTTTTAACCTATGTGACACAGTCCTCTCATATCTGAAGTCTCCCGGGTATGTGCCAACAGACTCCTTGAGTCATTCCTTTGATAAAAATAAACAGCGTTTCTAAAATATCCCGCTCTAAAATACAAGACTTCATAGAATCATAGAATGGTTTGGAAGAGAGACCTGAAAGACCATCTAATTCCAACCCCCCCCCCCTCCCCCCCCGCCATGGGCAGAAACACCTCCCACCAGACCAGGTTGCTCAAAGCCCCATCCAGCCTGGCCTTGAACACCTCCAGGGATGGGGCATCCACAGCTTCTCTGGGCAGCCTGTGCCAGTGCCTCACCACCTTCACAGTAAAGAATTTCTTCCTCATATCTAATCTAAATCTACCTTATTTTAGTTTGAAGCCATTCCCCCTCATCCTATCCCTACACTCCCTGACAAAGAGTCTGTCCCCAGCTTTCCTGTAGGCCCCCTTTAGGCACTGGAAGGCTGCTGTAAGGTCTCGCTGGAGCCTTCTCTTCTCCAGGCTAAACAACCCCAACTCCCTCAGCCTGTCTTTGTAGGAGAGGTGCTCCAGCCCTTTGATCATCCTCGTGCCCTCCTCTGGACTCACTCCAGCAAGTCTGTGTCCTTCCTGTGCTGGGGCCCCAGAGCTGGATGCAGCACTCCAAGTGGGGTCTCACAAGAGCAGAGTAGAGGGGGAGAATCACCTCCTTCTACCTGCTGGCCACACTTGTTTTGATGCAGCCAAAGATATGGTTGGTTCCTTGGCTGCAAACGCACATTGCTGGCTCATGTTGAGCTTCTCATCAGCCAACACCCCCAGGTCCTTCTCCTCAGGGCTGCTCTCAATCCATTCTGTGCCCAGACTGTGTTTGTGCTTGGGTTTGCCCCAGGCCAGGTGCAGCACCTTGCACATGGCCTTGTTGAACTCACGAGGTTTGCACAGGCCCACCTCTCAAGCCTGCCCAGATCCCTCTGGATGGCATCCCTTACCTCCACTGTGTCCACCACATCACTCAGCTTGGTGTCGTCAGCAAACTTGGTGATGGTGCACTCAATCCCACTGTCCATGTCACCAGCAAAGATGTTAAATAATGCCAGTCCCAATACCGACCCCTGAGGAACACTACACATCTCTGATCTCCACTTGGACATTGAGCTGTTGACCGCAACTCTTTGAGTGCAACCATATGGTGAACTCCTTACCCACCAAGTGGTCCAGCCATCAAATCCATGTCTCTCAAATTTAGAGGCAAGGATGTCGTGCAGGGCAGTGTCAAATGCTTTGACAGTGTCAAATGCTTTCTGAGGGTGGTTTTATAAAAATAGATTTTTCTGGCCTTTAGATATGCCTGCTATCAGTTTCTGTTGTAGCCCCATTTGCAAGAGTCATAGCAATATGTGCTGCAAATTTGAGGGGTTTCTTGCATAGCAAGTGTTGAATCTGGGGGACCTTCAGGCTTGTTGAGTAAAACATTCAAAGGGGATTTGCATGGTAATGTTCACTTTTACTATCAAAGCACAGTGCAAGCTTTGGAAACCAATTTTTGGCCTTCGCTCAGGATCACCTTTCTGCTCGTACCTGGTTTACTTCTCTGCTAAATAATGTTATGAAAGAATTGGGTGGGTTTTTTCATGGTTGATTTATCCTGCCAGCTGAACTCTCCGCATGTGTGGTATCCTTTGGGTACCACTGATGATGATTGGTCTTTTTAGTAGGGAAAGAAGGTGGAGAGTACCTTCTCCTTTCCTCTTTTACAGAAGAGCTAAATGTTGGGTATGTGGCTGTACCAAGCAGGTAATGATGTTGTTCTTCATAGAAGGTTAAAACAGTGCCAGCAGGTATTCGTTAGCTTTTTATGCTTATGCAGAACAACCTGCCTGCTTCCATTTCCCGTAAGTGCAGGCAGTGCATCATTCCTTGTCAAGGGGGAAATGGGAGGCTCATTCCACAGTCAGGAAACCCATTTAAATTAACAGCCATGTTTCAAACCCCTCCTCCAATGTCATCTCATCCATGCTTCTTCTGAAGTAGTAAAGAAAAGAGTGGGAGGTGGGAGTGACTGAGATAATAGAAGCCACATTCTCAGTCTCATCCTAATGATGGAGGTTAACTATGACCCTACACATGCACCTGACCCCTTCAAATGTGTGGCTGCATAACCTGTATGTATGTAAGTTATAATAAGCAAGTTGTTTTGCAGGGTTGAAGTTCTTGCATCTTTTGTACACCTTATTGCACGTGTCAGTTATTTGAAAATGTGCAGAAGGGCAGTTTATTCTTTGTTTTAGCAGAGGTAGTATTATGTCTGTCACATAAACCATATGGTTTTATATCATCCCTAATTACTGTCATTTGCGCACATGATGGCAGATTTAGGAGGCATGTCCAGTAAATTATACAACAGCAATTTTATGAAGCCTTTAAAAATTGTAAGTGGTTCAATAAATGGCATATTATGTAACTAGTAGGAAGAGTCTGAAATTTTACTTATAACAATATTAAAGGCATAATGCACATTTTTTATGCCAATTTCAGCATTCTCCATTTGGATAATTTACTTATGGAGTTAATTACTTATTACTGTTATTACTGAATACCTTATTACTTTTAATTACCTTATTACTGTTAATTCAGGAAAAGAAAAAAAATTTCACATGCTTGGCAGAACAGTTTCTTTTAAATAATAAACTGGAAATGAATTATAAGAGATGTTCAGTGTTGTCCAAAGAAGAGATGCATTTATAAAGATCTAGCCCTCCAGTAGAGGCCTGTCTAATTCACACTGACTTTTACATTCAGCGTACATCTTCTTTCAGCTTTTTTTAAATGCCTTCAGAAATTAAAACCTTTCAGTACGGCAGCTGCAGAAGACAAAGTCTTCCATTTTATCCATTTTAAGCAGTAGCAGTGATCCATTTCGTGCAAAATGTAACAGTGGAATAGGGATTGTTTTAGCCTGTAAGGAAAGAAAACAGCAAAATGATGCTATTTGGGGAGACAACATGTTTACATGTGTACTCAAAGCTCTGATTAGAGCAGTTCTTGTCTCAGTGTACCTGAGGCTGCTGGAAAACAAGCTTCTGTGTACCACAATAATATATTAATTCAATTAAGGCTGCACTGTAGCAAACAAATATTTTGCTGCTGGATTTGTCCTGAGAGCCTATGCTTGCACGCTATTTTGTAAAAAAAAAAAAAAAAAAAGGCTGCAAGTCCTATGCTGACTTAAATCAATCCAAGCCAGCGTTCACTGTGTTCCTGCCCCAGCTTGTGCAGTAATTCAAGGGGGCCTAAATCCATGGTGATTGAACTAGGAGTTATAGCCATCCACACAGACTGTCAAGCTGAGTTTAAACCCAGCCTTTTTGAGATGAAAGGTTTGCCCGCTATTATGGTGCACCAAGGACCAAAGTGGTATTCCCAAATAGCAAAACGTGTCCTGTTCCCATGAAGTCTGTCTGACAGGGCTGATACCTTGGGGAAGAGGTCCACAAAATGCCGTGAAGGAACTCTTACGGAGCATTCAGGCTTCTTTTTACACAGGAGAATGACAGCGTTTTGCTTTCTATAATTAGGTTGTTGATTTTAAAGGGGATACAAAACTGCTCAGCGAAGGACATGCAGGGTTTTGTAATTAAGAACCTATCCTGAAGATCTGTGGACGCTGTTGTCGTTATATAAGAACCACGTTAGTGCTGTATGTTTTCTGCTCCATTAAGCCACTGCTTTATTTAGTTCCTCTGATTTGAATAACGTCTCGTTTTTAAGACAATATACATGCACGCTCTGTGTGTTCAAGTTCTTGATTTCATCCTGTAGTAATCCCAAAGTATGCTGAATGTAACCTCAACATTACTCTCAAAATGTGTGTGTTTTCATTTGCTATGTCTTTTCTCTGACAAAGATAACTGTTTGGGGACAACAGAAACACCAGGTAAATATTCATCAGGAAAGAGAGAGTCTGAGGACTTAACGGTGAGGAAAGGCTATATGAGCAGAAGCAGGTTTTGAAGAGAAAGACAGAAAGGT
This sequence comes from Anser anser, assembly GCF_964211835.1. NCBI lineage: Eukaryota > Metazoa > Chordata > Aves > Anseriformes > Anatidae > Anser > Anser anser. The sequence goes on along the minus strand of NC_139720.1, from coordinate 180,076,113 downwards.
TTCACTTATTGCTGAGTAGCAAATACAAGACATGGAAGAGCTGAGAGAATAGGAGGTGGAAAAGCCAACAGAGCAAAATGATATTAGAGTACACGGAGACAAGATTATATGAAGATTTCCCAGAGGAGGAAAGTCTGGGTTATGTGAGGCAGTCGTAAAAGTGTGAACCTGGGTGAAATAACCTGTATGTGGCACATTTGCTCTTCTGCAGAGGTGTCACATTTAGGAATGTTCCAGCTGCTATCGCTTTCTTTAACCCGTAATAAGTAAATTGGCGTCATGAAAATGAATAAAAAGAGCTGTGTTGATAAAGAATGCCATTTCTTCAACCTCCACAACGCAACTTGTACCAAATAAAGTGTTCTTCAATAGGAAAGAAAAGACAGAAAGACTTTGAGGACGAGACCCACCTTTTGCCTTTTGATTATGTCGGAATTAGGGACCTCCAGGCACTACATGAATAAAAGGTAACAGAAAGGCAAAATATTGCATAAGGGCTCCCTGTCTGCTAGAGACAGTTGTGTGCCAGCTAGTCAGGGGAAATAAAGGCATGTTCATGCAGCACTCCAGGGGCAGGTCATACGAGCTGGAGTACACTGGGGATTTGGTGGCTCAGGATCCAGGCAATGCTCTATCACTTGGCGTAGACAACTCTTAAATACTCTCTTGTCCTGCTGGTGAATTCTGCCTGGGGTGATTGCCATATCCACAACACAAAGGTCAGGTCAGGACCTTGCTGTAACTTGGCTTGTCTTGGTTTTCATGCAGCTCTCACATAAAACAAAAGCCTTCCAACTATTACCTTATTTGTTCAATGAGATACTTGAACTAATACATCTCTACATGTCATTTTTGCTGCACCTTCTACAAGGGAATGCTGTGCTCACTGCCTTCTTCAAAAATGTACAGAGACTCTTGGAATCCACTTCTCCACATACTTTTGACAATGGTTTTGATCTGTTAATGCACAAATACAAGGAATGCTGATTTACAAAAAAAAAAAAGAAGGCTTGTAGTACTTTTTTTCAGAGCAGAATGAGGTCACAAAAACACTTCATCAGGCATTGAAGCTACTCTCAAACAATGCACTTTTTGTTTGTCAGACTCAAGAGAAAGAAAATTACTACTTTAAAAAAAGTAAGTGGACAATGTGAGAGGGCAAGGTCTTGATCTTATGCATCACCGCTCTGCAATTGGTGGGGTGAGGTGAAAAACAGGCCATAGAAATAAGTAACTGTTCTTTAATTTCATTAGTTAGTGATTCTCTCCAATGTTTTCATGTCAGTGAGAAATCTCAAGTGGTTCCCTTAAGCAGCTCATAAATGTATGCAGTGGGCAGCATTTGGGTTTTCTTGTTGAAAGCAAATTGCCTTTGATCTTTCTCCTGTCATTGTGACCCGCGGACCACGTATGACTAACAGATGACTGATAAATTTTCTTTCTTGCAGTATGATATTGTTGGACATTCAGGAGATGGCTTCAACATCGCCCTGGTTGGGAGTGACAGAGTTCCCAAGAACAATAAGCAAAGATTAGAGATTCTTAAGGTAAATCCTACTGATAAGTGATGATGGATAATTAAGGGTTTTATGACTGCAAAGCATTAGAAGAATGAAATATAAGAGAGACAAGGAAGCAAAATAGGTGTGTTTGCATAAAGCTGAAACAGAGCCTTTCAGAGACCAAAAATAATAGAGGCTAGATATAGTGCCAAAATAATAGAGATATGCTAGATATGCCTTTTTCTGGACAGCTGTGTCATGTCATTTTGTCTGCATGTCAAAGGGTATAGGAATTTCCAGACATTATACAGTGATATATGCAGTTCTACCTAAATAACATGATCAGAATATTAGCATGTAAGTGGCTGATATAAACTGTAGAGGGATCCTAGATCATTAATTTGGCCTTGTACCTTCGAGAATTAGTACATCACCGTAGCAGTGAGAAATTGCATCAATGCTAGCCTGGAAACATGTTTAATCACAATTGAAAAATGACTGTATTCATCAAAATTTTACTGCAATAGGATGCAAAAAAAATCGGGTATATTGCAGGATTTACCTGTTTGGCAGTTTGATGCATTAGAACTGTGTATTTGATCTTCCTTCAAAAAGTATTTTTAAAAGATTTGGTTTAGAAGGACTGGATTTTCTAATGTCTAAATTTCCCCACCTTATGCACAGGAAACAACCTCATCAATGCAGGCAGCGTATTTATTTTATAAAAGCTCAAAGAAAATGTTTCAACATTTTTAAAACTTGCTGCCACTATCTGAGTCAGGTATTTGATACCAACCGTGACACTGTTAGGACTTGGAAGTCTAGTGCAAATTATAAACAGGTGGGAGCTGGTCGCAGTGTTAGGAAACGAAGCCCTCTTTTCTTTCTTAAATATATAGCAGTGTAGCTACTACTCAAACTGCAGCTGATCAAAGTATTTTACCTTCCTTAGGGACCCGTCTAATTCTGTAATTCTGTCCATGGGTGGTTTTGTTTGTGTTTTTAACAACTCATGCGTGTCTTATGATACAACATATTATATATAAAAAGCTGCATCTTCTGTGCTATCTGGAGCACTGTCCACATTTCTGGAGATGCATCCCCTAATACAGCATAAATTAATACTTACTCCCTCCAGCGCCAGCCAAAATAAGTGTTTATTCATAAAGTCATCTTACATATTTACATTTGGTTACGTTGTGCACACAGGTCATGCATGCCCATGCTCAGTTCTGCATGAGTGGCGATCATACCTTGGAAGGGACAGAGCATGCCATTCGAGAAATCGCCAAGGAAGAGGCTGATGAATATTTTGTTATCGTCTTGAGTGACGCAAATCTTGAGCGATATGGTATTAAACCGTCAAGGTTTGCCCAGGTCCTGACCACCAATGCTCAAGTCAATGCTTTTGCCATATTTATAGGATCCTTAGGAGACCAGGCAGATAGGTAAGTATAAGTTATATCCCTAAAATAACTTTGGTTCCATTCATCATAAAGCTAAACTATGCTGGGGAAAAGAAACAAAAAAAAACTATGCAGGAAGCACTTCTTTACTGTGTGGAGCACTGGCCTGGGTTGACCACGGAGGTTGTGGAGTCTCCTGCCTTGGAGACCTTCAAAAGCGACCTGGACGTGGTGCTGGGGCACCCTGCTTTGGGGGGTCCCTGCTTGAGCAGGGGGTTGGCCCAGATGGCCTCCAGGGCTCCCTGCCAGCTATGATGCTTCTAATACAATGAAGTTAGGTATAGTTGCCCGTGCTGGTGTTCTCCACTAAGGTTTTGATCTACTAGAGAGTAGCAGTAGCTTTAACTTGTGTCGGGGAGGAGATTGGTTCATGGATCTCTGCAAACCTCCCTTGCAGCCAGCTAATTCAAAGTATTCTGAGCACCTTAAGGGAGCAACTGAGTCTGTCCTCCCACTGCAGGACACGTGCTGTCCACATATGTAATACCACCATGTAATCATGACAGAGACGCAATTCCTTTGCTAGTGCCCAGTATATGGTTTGAAAACGTGTGGGCTTAAGGCATAAAAGCAAAGAAGCTGGAGATTTATGGTCTTTAAAACTGCCAAAAATTTGACACAGATCCTCCCCTTGCGTTAGAGACCTAAATTCTTTGGAGGGTATGAGCCAATATGCCTGCTTTTAGTGGTGCTATATAATTGTACTTTAAACTGCTAGGGCACAGGGGAAAATAAGGAAATTCTGTCTCAGGTGATGTTCTGCATCTGCTGAGGACCAGCACACACAACAGAAAGCTGTTACAGCCACAAATATTGACAGTGCCTTTTCTGCTTCTGTTCACATCTCTGACTAGAGCAGGATGAGGCGAGGCCCAGAGGGTGTTGGCCCCTGGTATGTAGGTTTGATCAGAAAAGGTTTGAAAGATACAGCAGCACAGGCAGCGTTAGTCCTGTCTGCAGGTCTGTGCATCAGAGCTGTAGTACGCATTAAAAAAGAATCCACTCTGAAAGACCGTAATTACAGAATGTCCTCTTTAGTCTGCTAGGAGTATAAAAAAGGAGAAAAAAAAAAAAAAAAAGGCAAAGCATTGACCATATCCTGCTGTGTAAGAAGAGATGTTATAATTGCCTAGTTCAGTGGGTATGGGACATGCACACAATGCTGTCACTGAGCTGCCTTTCTCTGTATGTGTAAGTGCAGAATTAGACAAAGCCTTCCTGTAGCTGCTCTGGGGGAAGGAGAAGGGAATTCTTCGTAGCAGCTTTTTAAAAACCCACTTTAAAAGTGCAGCTGAACGCTGGAGAAACGGTGCGGAGCATAAAATAAAACTTGCCTAAAAAGCAGTGAGAAAATAACTTCCAAGCCTGCTGGCTGGACATGAGGGAGGTGGATTTAGTGAAATACATCTTGTTTGGCTATTTTTAAAGGGAGGTTAAGCTGTGAATAAAAATGTGTCAGGCTAATATTTGTAGAAAAATATCTGTATATCTAATCTGCTGTGGTCTAGAAGAGGAAATACAAAGAGCACATTTAGAGTTGCTCAACATGTTGAAATGAAAGAGCTGTGAGTTCAGTCAAAACATGGTGATACATTTAGAGCAAGTAAATATCTGCCTTTCCAGAGAAAACATCTAGCTGCCATCAGAAAAACAGATGCGTTAATACCTTGCTGGGACATTAGTACCTTGATCAAAATGGATTTTTTGCACGTCAGAAAGAGGATGTGAATAAAAAAATCTCTAGAAATAGCCTTGATTGTCTTGCTGAAGGGACCTCTGCGGCCTAACTGCTTTCAGTGTTTCCTCCCACTGCTGCTTTCCCAAGCCCTTAATTGCATAGTGACAGCAACACGAATGGCATGTATTGCAAGGTATTCAGAAGTAAAAACATCCTTTCTTAAGGACCTCCAGCTTGCTGTAGGAAACGTAATTGGAAATGGTAATTCTGCCTTGTCCCTCCTTCTGCTCCGCAGGCTGCAGAGGACACTGCCAGCAGGACGGTCTTTTATTGCCATGGATACCAAAGAGATCCCCCAGATTTTGCAGCAGATCTTTACATCGACCATGCTGTCAAGTGCCTAGCCATCACCGACGTCACGGTGCGTGAATTCAAAGCAGAAATCCACTCCTGCTGAAGATATGAACCCTGAAGCCGAGGATAAACAGCTACTAATGAAATACAAACTGTTCTCTAATCAGCAAACCAACCGAAATCTGCACTGCAGCTGTGCTGTACAATTACACCAAAAATCCCTCAACCAACTTCATGTGTTCAAAGAATTGCGGTGGGGCTGAGGTAAATCTCAGGAAGGTTACAGAGGGAATGTTCTTCAGAGGGACAAATAAATAAAGGACACTTTGTGATCGTTACTCTGGCTGATGGGTTGCCAGCACCGCAGCATCATCTCACATGGTTTTACTGACATGGTTCTCTGGGATTTGATAATATTATACAAAGCAGAGCCAGACAATCTGTTTCAATGTTCTGTGTGCATATGTTTGAATGGGTAGTTAACTTTGTCTCTAATTTGAGTAGGTCTGCTTTTGTCAGGCAGGAAACCCTTCCTTCCTCTGCTGTTGCTTTCTTGTCCTGGTGGACACTGGGGCTTCGCCACTGGAGGCTGGGAACAATGGAGCGGTGTGCAAACAGTGGCGGTCACACGTAAACATTCATTATCTGATCAGGCACGGTGCTCAGCATTGTCAGGTCTGGAGAAAGTGGCTGTTAAGAAGGGGGGGGGGGAAGTGGTTGTTGCAGTTCTGCCTGTGAAAAGGGTCAAAACAGTCTTAAAAACCCACCAGCCAACATTGCCCAGAGAGGCTGTGGCTGCCCCATCCCTAGAGGTGCTCAAGGCCAGGCTGGATGGGGCTTTGGGCAGCCTGGTCTGGTGGGAGGTGTCCCTGCTCAGGGCAGGGGGGTTGGAACTGGATGGTCTTTAAGGTCCCTTCCAACCCAAACCATTCTATGAGTCTGTGATTTCCAAGGAGGGGATGACTACAGCATCTCCTCTGCATGACGAATGATGGAGCCCTGCTTTGCTTTTGTCCAGAGTCCCTGGGATGGCCTCAGTACCTGGAGGTGCCTTTTTGATTGAGAGACAAAATAGTTACTAGCACTTTGCTAGAGCTCCTTCGTGATCTGTGTTGTTTGGGTCTGTTGGAGGTGAAAGTGGAGGAGAGATTTAGGCATGAGAAAATATGTTATTTTTTATAAAGGAAAAAGAAAGGAAATTTATAAAGGAAAAAGAAATAAAAGAAAAAGACATACATGTTGGAATATAGTCCTTTAATATCCAGGGTATTTATAAAGACATAATAGTGTTGCCTGGTGTTTGGCTTGTCCCATGAGGCAATAATCCCTCTTCATATACTAAAGAACAGATATCTTGCAGTGCACTGGGAACACAGGAATACTTGAATTTATGATTAAACTAAGCTGGGGGGTGCATCACCTCTGGTACTCTGCTCATATTAATTTGAGGGTAGCTGATTAGAATGAAGTCAGGGAGAGTACTCAAAAAATATGAAGGAGGAGTTTCAATATTTCTAATTTTTCTCTTAATCTTACAGATGCTGAAACTGCTCTGTGAACAGTATTTTTGGGAAAAGAAGAGGCAAATTACTTTGATTGTGTTAAATACAGCCATTGGTGTTCTGAAGGGTCCAGTTTCTAATGGCCATTCCCTACCACGCGTGTCCTGCAGCAAGCAGCCTAACCACGTAACCTGATTAATTTGCACTCAAGTCTGAATGCCACGAGCAGTTCAGCACAGCAGGCACTATATAATTTCCAGTCGCAGAAGATGCACCTTCATTTCCAGAGGCTCTGCCTCTGTTAAACCAAGGAGGGGTTGTTCAGGATCGCGACATCAAAAGCCTTTACCTTAAGTTCCCCCCAGATGTCCTGCTTTTAGGATCTGTTTGAGCTTCTGGGGCACAGGTGTTGGCACAATGTCTTTTTTGAAACAGCTGCAGGCTTTGAGCTGGTGTAATGGCACGTCCTGCCGAAATCCCGTGGAGCAGCTGTCCCCAGAGGGCCGCCGAGATAACCGCCTGGCTTTGATGGCCCGCCCGGCGTCAAACCTCTCCGTGGTACGCGGGGACGGAAGGCGTTTTTCAAAGGTTTGCTGGGATTGTTATGATGACTGTGTACATGAAAACAAAGAGGTTAAAGATGCAATTCCTGTTTGGAGGAGACTGGGAGGGGAGCACTGCGTTATCCCTGTCTGGGACAAATGTATGCTCATGCACATAAACAGACCCACGTACACACAGGCATGGCTACTTGGTGAAGCATGCTTCAAAAGAGAAATATCCTGGTCCTGTAAACACACCATGAAATGCTACATGCAATAAGGAATTAGCATATTAGGACTTCTGTTAATAAATGTATTTATAATGGAAATCTCTTCAGCACCTCTGCTTTTCCTGCCAGCAGTTCTTCAGAAAGGAAGCATTTGATGACAGTTAATTAGCGAACGTACAGGACACCTTCTAGATTACTTGAGTGGATAAAATCTCTCACTCCAGATTTACATATCCTATGATAATGGTATCATTATCATAAAAGAACAGTGTTATTTAAGAGAGGCTCTACAGTAAGTTAAATTGATTTTTAAGCCCTTTGTTTGGGCATCCCTGTAAATCACATCGAGCATCACGCTATTTCAAGCCACTCCTCTGCACCGTTTGGCTTTAATCTCTGCTTCAGGACACATCTGTTGTGTTTCAGTTCATGTTTCACAGGGTACGGCCGCAGCCACAGGGCAGGCACTGCAGGGAGTGTGGATGGGGCAGTGGGAGAGCTGTTCCTGGTACATTTTGATGAATGGACTGGTTAACACTTCCTTGCAGGCCGTGTTTGACCTGGCAGCAGCTCTCTGCATTGTTCCAAAGCACTGGGAAGTTTTCCCTGGACCATGCATCTCTCACCTGCTCCAGTGCCCATGGCTGCACACAGAAATCCCACCAGCACCTGGGCTTTTTGCCGTCCCTCAAGGACTGACAGCGTTATTTCACCTCTCAGCTTACAAAAACATCCAGCCGACACTGTTCTTTCATGTCCCTGAAACTTAGCAAAGCTTTTTAATGTAGCGTCACGGAATCATTCAGGTTGGAAAAGACCTCTAAGACCATCTAGTCCAACCTTTAACCTAGTACTGAAGTCCACCACTAAAGCACGCTACTTAGTTCTACATCCACACGTTTCTTGAAGGCCTCCGGGGATGGTGACTCAACCATTAAGCTAAATGTGCATTTATTTGTTCTTTACTAAAATACTTAGTAGCAGCATGGCGCTAGTGAATATGCTCATTGCATGGCAGTGCAGGCACCCATGTTGTGTACCACTCTCGTTTCCTTTGCCAGCGTATGAAGATGTTTTTCCGTCCCTCTCACTGTTTGTTACAGCACTTCTGCACTCATCTGATTCTATGAAGAGGCTGAGCAAACGACCAGAGCCGTCAGTCTGAGTGGGTCCTGACCCATCACTAATGCCTTCATGAGCAGCTCTAGTCATATTAACAATTTTAACTACCTCGTATAATGCAAATTTTTGTCTAGTTCTGTTTATATACCTAACATGTTCTCACTAAATAGTAATTTGATAACAGGACACAGCCATTTAGGATTACTATTTAATGAAGGTGAAAGAAAATAATTTATGTATATATATTTATATATAATATAAAGCCCAGGTAGGTTTATTTCAGGCAGAGCAAAGCACATTCACCATTTAAGAACATGCAGCCTGATGGTCCTACATGGGAAAATGGTGTTAGCAGAAGTGTGGGGAGGGACTAGGAACCTTGGGCTCCAGCAGTCACTTTTTTTTTTTTATTTTTCCCACTGGTTTTCCTTACAGACATCAGGCGTCAAACACAATTCTGAATGTCATGATAGAGCTTAGCCATTAACATGATAAAGTTAAGAATAAAGGTCCTAATTGCCGATCAAATAGATGCAATATTCAAGCAAACAAACACACAATGGATACTGGATTAAAACATATATATATACAAATAATAATAATATAAAATTAAAAAACAAGATGCCCAACTGGGAGTACAGATAAGAGATGCAAGACTGCCGATTTTTCGTCACCTAAAATGTTAAGAATTTATTTTTTTAATTATTACAAAACAATTATTGAAATTGTTTGGATAACAGCCAAAAAAAAAAAAAAAGTAATTGTGCTGCATTGGCTATTGCACATTAATAATTTATTAACGAATAACATTCCTACAGAAAATGAGAATGTACAAGATATTTATTGAAAAATAAAAATAAAATTCCTAACCATGTATCGAATCTGGAAAGCTGATTCCAAAGTGTGATTGCTGTACAGAAGCCCTATATTAGAAAAGGCTGGGGGTGTAATTAGTGCATTTAAAACCGTTTTAGTGTAAATAGGTAAAGCTCTTCAGTTTGTCTGCTGTACGTATGATGGAAGTTGTTCAGTTCTTTGCTAATTCTGCTTCTGGAGCAAACATGTCTATGTTGACGTCAGCTTTTTAAGGCACTTTAAAAAAGAAAAAAAGAAAAGAGTGCATGTTATCATTTACAGTCCTTTCTGCCAGCATCTGGGGAGAGCAGACGAGCTTTCCCAGCCTTGCAATGAACCTTTTAGGAAACACTTCTCCCTGTCATTCTCTGGGTGAAGTATGCTGATGGCACTCAGCGTGCAGAAGCACCTCACACATGTCAAAGACATCTTCTCCAATGCAATGGGTGTCCAGCAGTCCCTGAGCATCACACGAGGGAAGTTCCAGTCTTCAACCCTGGACCAATGCCATGGACCTTACAGTCAGTGAAGGATAGCTGTCAATCCAAAAGTATTTGAGCATTTTGGAATAGTTCAGTGAAGGCAAGACACTCCCATATTGGCTGAACTAAAATATGTCCAATAACTTAGGGGACTGTGCTATTAAAGAAATGTTGTTCAAAACACCTCTCCATGTAACTGTGTGATGTGCAGTTTGTACTAAAGAGATTCCCCTAGTAAATAGGCTTTTTGAAAGCAAACCTTTCAGTGGGAGAAGGATTTCAACTCGTAGGACCTGGGCTTTACACCAGGCATTTTAACCTTTAAAACAGAAAAGGTCTCCCTTTGTCATCAGCTGTGCACTGGTTCAGAAGCAGACTGTTTTAGAAGGTCATGTTGCAAAGTTGCTGCATAAATGCAATTTTCGCAGTGGCTGATTTCTCAGCATGCATACTGCTGCAGCCCGGCCTGCAGTATCTGTCCTGTACCAGCAAGTCTGGGAAAAAGGAGAAGCTAAGTTACGCTCTGGTATTACAAGCATTAAAGGGTTATCAGTACTGCTCAGTCTTCAAACACATTAAAAAAAGAGAGTCTACAGTGTCATCAAAATAAATAACTAATTGCCTAACTCAGATAAAGTCTTCTTGCTCTTGAGATTGTTGTGACAACGTGAACACCATCGTCACTGAATAAAACGTTTTAAAGTCCAATGCATTGTCTGGGAAATCTGTGTGGGAAGATTTGAAGAACAGATTCAGCATTCTTCGAGATGTAGATGATGGGTTGGTGTTTTTTTCAAAGGCCAGGAGAGCATAGAATTTGAATGATTTATTTGTCAGGACTGTCTGTTCTCCAACTTTTGACAAGATAAAAAAGCATATGTAAATATATTAAAAAAAAAACCAACCTTATTCAGAGCATCATTTTTATTCTGAACATCTGGCATAGGCTTCATGCAGAAAAATTGTGTTGTCCACACTACACCTGTGGAAGATCCTATGCAAGAAAAAAAATAATCACAGTAAGTACAGTGATAATTGGAAATGTAAAAAACATCTCAAATTTTAATGCCAAATTCCCCAGCCACTACATGAAGTTTTTCTTAGGACAGGCTGAGCAGTGCAAAGCCAGGCAAGGCTTAAGCATCCTCATGAGTAAAAGGCAGAAAATAAATTCCTCCCTTACCCCAGGCACGTGTTCAGGATGAATTGAGGCTTGTTAACATCGACAGACAAACAGTGGCGGGGGACTGGACTAAAAGAAGCATGTTCCCTGAATACCATTATTTTCCCCCTTTTTGAAAGCTTACAAGTTAGTGCCTTCTAGTGCAAGCCAAAATTTTGAAGTCCCTGCATCCTCTTACTGAAACATTCACTGACTACTTATAAATGCAATGCACAAATACAAAAGATAAAATAATGAAATGAATAAATAAAAAATAAAAATAAAATAGTCCTTTTTATATAACATGTCTCAATACAAAACCCGTTCTTGGCAACAGCCTTTCCAATTCAAAAATCATTAAATGAGTATTTTACGTTGACTTCTCTGGATGAGCTCTCTGAGCAAAATGACAATATTACATGCAGACACTGGTTTGGGAAAGGTCCAAAAAAAGCTTTACTTGGTTAGGAAAATGTTATATGGGAGCGTGATCCGCGGAGTGGTGTCGTGGCTATTTTTCTTGTTATCGTGACTCAGTTACATTCCATGCAGCCTGTACCATCGTCTGCATTTCAGCTCGGCTTGGTTTTACATCCTCAGGTCACCGACTAAGGTTTCCAAACTGAGGGTTACAAATAAGCTTTTGTTTTTTTGGAGAAACGCAATTGGGCAGGGGCAGTGATGCGCACATACCGGTTTTTGCAGAAGCTGTGCGGTGCTGTACGGAGCAGCATCCTGCAGCGAGGAATGCGCCTGTCCTGCTCCAATAAATATTTGGAGGCAGAATTAATCTGAAATGGCTCTGTGAATCCCACCCTCTGCCCGCAGCCCCTGCCCTGTTCCTCCCGCTGCTGTGAGGGGGAAAGGGGAAGGCTGAAACTCGGTGTCACAGCAAGGGGACAGGCCCCAGGGCCTTGCTGCATCCCTTCAGCAACAAGGGGGTAACGTGCAAGGCTGAGCCAAACGGCGCTAAAGCTGCAGCTGCCGCAGTCCTCCCCGCCCGCCCCGTTTCTCTGACACTTCTGTTCAATCAGTTTTACAATGTAAGGAAACATACAAGGAAATGAAAACATAAACAGCCGTCCTTTCTCCTCCATGTTTTCATTATGAGATCACCTGCAAGCTTTCATCCACGTACAAATGACTGGACAAAATTATTCAGCTAGAGGAGAGCCAGGTACTGGCAGTGGCCAAGATACCACTTAAAACTGACATTTAATGTAGTTAATCCAACACTTAGAATCACAAGATAAATAAATCGCAGCTGGGTGATTTACAAAGTTCTTGAATGGTTCTTGTGATCTAACTTACTGAAAACAGGTCAAAACCTATTAGCCTTTTTGTTTGGCTGGTTAGTTGGTTTTGTTTTGTTTTGTTTCCCTGCAATCATCCTTTCTCTTTGGTGCCTCATCTTTCCATCAGATCAGGAGCGATAGGTGAGTGGACAGTTTATACACAAGCTAAATCTCAGTCACCTGTATATGCGAGTCTCCTGAATGAGACCCGTGCTCAGCACCATCCGTATGCTGTGGCTAAAAGCTGGAGGACTTTGCAAGCAAGTTGTTAAAGCAAAGCTGTAACATACACTGAGCAGCTACAGCAAGTCATTACACTAATGTCTAAGCCCATACAACAAGACTTCACATGAGACTTTTGAGAAGACATTTGCATCCTCTGCACATCACGCCTGTTAATAAACCCTTTACACAAACTGTTGTTTGTGTGTGGTTTTTAGAAGCATCCTTCCTCTTGAGCTGTGGTCATACTCATGTCAAGTACATTGCCTCGGGAGTGGGATTTGTTAGCTGAAAAAAAAAAAAAAGAAAAAAAAAAAGAAAAAAAGGAAGCATCAATTATTATGGCTTGATTTAAGGCCATGTTTCAGCTTTTTATTACTTAAAGGGGACTTACTTATAAGCAAGATGAAGGAAGACTCTTTTTTAGAAGTGTAGTGATAGGACAAGGAGTTATGGTTTTAAGCTAAAAGAGGAAAGGTTTAGATTAAATGTTAGGAGGAAATTCTTCTCTCAGGGGGTGGTGAGGCACTGGCACAGGTTGCCCAGAGAAGCTGTGGCTGCCCCATCCCCGGAGGTGCTCAAGGCCAGGCTGGATGGGGCTTTGGGCAGCCTGGTCTGGTGGGAGGTGTCCCTGCCCATGGCAGGGGGGGTGGAATTAGATGGTCTTTAGGGTCCCTGCCAACCCAAACCATTCTGCGATTCTACGCTTCTCTGGGGAAAAAAAAAAAATAAAGGCAGCAAAGAGGGAAAGCAAGAGAGGAGAACTGTTTTTGATAAAGTAAGTGAGAGCCAAAATCAATGAGAGAGGGTGGGCTAGAAAGAGGCGGGGAATGATGCAAAGGCAAGGACAAGGCCACCAAAGGCAAGTGGTCAAGAGTACACGTGCCAAGTGCAGGTTGAAAGAGAGCCTAAAAGAGCTCCCTGCTTGCTCTGGGTAGTCCTCTCGAGTGCTATGGAGGGTGGCTCTGGGCAGTGTCTGGCCGGACAAGCTGTTGGCCTCCCCACATCCCACCCAGCATCTCTTCCCCAGCCTCTCAGCCTTCCAGGCCAGGGCTCTTGCAAGGCAGCATCTCACAAGTTTTAGGATAACATCTCGCAGTGTTGTAGGATAAACCTGCTCAGCACATCCTACAGAAATCAAACTCACCCCTACAGAGTGCTCAGGGGCATCCCGTCTGCCACCCCAACCTAAAAGGAGATGAAGCCCGGCAGCAGACAGCAAAACAAAAGGTCACCAAGCTTTTTCCATCCCCGTGGAGGAGTCTGAAAGCAGCATTATTGAGCTTAACTGGCTGCTCTGAACAAAGGGCACATTGTCTCTCTGGACAATTTCTTCTACCAAAAGCGTTGTGTGAATATGAGAAATTCTCTCTGGCAAAACAGTGAATGTCAAAGTTTAGTCATTTTTCCTCAAAACTGGAACCCAAGATTTGATGGCTTGAAAAAAAGAAGGAAAAAAAAAATCCCTTTTGAAATGCTAACGTTTCCACCGGAAACTAGATGAGTGTCATTCGCTTGGCCCATAAATTTTTGTTGACCGCTGGAGATTTGGGTGGACCTGGACCCACATGAGAAGGGACTGATTTCCAGGGCTGGATCTCCACTTCCCTCTATGCAGCGATGATCGATGCTGCCAGCTTTCTGCCCAGCTAATGTGCTGAATCACCTGCATCCCTAACCAGCGGCCAAATTCGATGGCTCCCCTACAAGCAATTTTCCCCCAGCCCTTCTCTTTTCCCTGGCAGGGGCCCCTTCTGTAAAACCAAGGGATCACAAACAGCCAGCGGGGAGTTCATTTTAACCTTATTTTTCTGGGACTTTAGCTATTTTATTGCTGGTATTAATTTTTTATTCAATCCCTTGGTGATTACCATAAAGCACGCCAAGAGCTTTCCAATGAGCATTTACTTACAGCGAGAACTTCGAGCTAAGATACATCCCGCCATCCCATGAACCTTTCTGTGGCCATATGCAACGCTACCTACATGCCAGCACAACCCAACTGCACCGAGCGTCTAGGAAAGATGGAGCTCCGTCCTGCATGCCCACCTGAAGATGACTCCCTGCATTTAGGCTGATGGGCTGTGTTAATTTATTCCATGTGTAATTTATGCATGTCTATTAAAAACAAACAAGCAAACAAGATAGTCGTCAGAGGATTATGATGGGCTGTCTTCCCTGTCCTGGAGGGCAGAGTGAATGTGTTAGCTCCTGGCATTTGGATTGTAGCACTCAGATCTGGGAGGGTTCTCACCAGCCCCCATGTGCAGAAATGCAGACAAATAAGGACACAGACAAATAAGAAACTTAGTAAGGTGATTATTCTCTCATCCAAGGTCCTGCTGGCTGTTCAGCACAGTGCCAGCACACTCCAGGACTTTGACCCTCACAATCAGTGGCTGACTCATTTTTATACATTCCCTCACCTTTTTATAGCATGACTTTGTGGGAAAAATACTCAAAAATCAAAAATTTCTCTCCAGCCTCTCCAAATACAGAGTTGGGCATTAAAAACCCATAAGTTGCAGTTTGTGAGCAGACACCCCATTGTGCTCCCACAGTCACTGTCTGGTTCATGTGTGTGCTTTTGTCAGTTTGTTTTGTTTTGTTTTTCCATGAAAAGGACCAGACCCTTCCCTCCCTCCTTTGTTCAGATAACTGGAAGAATACTAGAATATAACAAAAATACCCCTGAGCCCCCTAGCCTTGGAAGCAACCCCAGGCTCTTCGTGCAGACTGCCAGACATCGCCTCATGATTCGTCCTTCACAGAATCACAGCATGGCTGAGGTTGGAAGGGTCCAACCTCATCTAGTCCAACACCCCTGGTCAAGAAGGGCCACCATGTCCAGGACCACGTCCTTCCTTCCCTTTGCTGGGGGTGCACCCCACCTACTACCTCCTTCAGCAGGAATTTTGTATCCCTAAAATTGTGTGGGCACTTGGCAAAGGACACGGAGTCTGGGTCTTCCTCCAGGAATCGGGGTCTTCCTCCAGGACATACGGGAGAGCCACCATGTCCATGTTCCTCGCATTCCCTAAGCCCCGTGAGTCCAGGAAATCCCAATCTCTCATTATCTTAAAACCAAAAATCCTGCTAATGGCTTTTCCTCACCTTTGGAAACTGGCCCAGCTCCTTCTTGAGTTACTGACTTCAGCTGATGATTTGGGCTTTTCTTTTTTCTTTGTTTCAGATCATTCCTTGAAGAAACAGAGCCCCAGCCTCTTGCATTGTCGTCATCTGTCCTCAAGCTCGGCTCCACAAGCGTGGCTTCTCATGTGTTCTTGTATTGTTCATAGACTAAATGCTGTCAATTAGCTAGCAATTAAAGAGCACACTGCACAGAGGCTAGCAGACACCTAAAACAGATTACCGACATCACCATGTGTTCATTAGTTAGGGAAACCATGCCCATCTTACAAAAATCACTGAAAGCATTTCAGCGTGATCTCTGTGGCCTGGTTTAAGGAATAAGATTTGCTGTAGCAGCTCACCCATGATAACACCAAAAGAGGCAGCCCTGCTCTTATGAGTCCTTCAGTAAATTCAATCAGGTTCCCGTTTACAGGCAGCTCTCATGCAGTTATCCAGCACTGTGATATGCAAGACAAAAGCCTGCAGGCCCAGCACATAATCCCTTATTAAAAACATTTGGGGCTCTTTTGAAGGTCAGCCCCCAGCCATCTCACACAAAGCATGGGGATGGTTTGTGCTGTGCGATCAGGGCCCACCGTGCTTGGCCTCCGTGCTTAAACAGGGACACGGGTGGCTGGGAAGAGGGGAGATGGACAGACGGGGTATGGAAGAGAGAGGAGACATGGAGGAGAGCTGAGTGGTGGCTCCTGTGTGTTTGGGTTGTTTGGCCATCATTTCTTAGGTGATGCCTTCGGGAAGTTATATCCAGCAATGTTGCCCATGCTTTGCCCTTCCTGATGTTGGGGATACAACCATGGAGGAGTCTCAGCCAGGCTCAGCACTAACCCACCAGCTTCCTTACCTGCATCTTGAGCCAGATGGCCCAAACAGGGCACTAAAACACTGCCACAGGGCACTAAAGCACTGTTTGCAAGAGCAGTAGACGACCACGTGGCTGCCTGGGGACATCAGCTGCCACAGTGACTGAAGCGAAACCCTCTGGTACTGGTGACAAGCATAGTGGGAGACTGAGCTGTGCCTCTTGAGAGAAAGAACTGGGATTTCTTTGTCCCTCCTGAGACAATATAGCAACATAACTCTTCAAGGAGATCATAATTTCCACCTCCCAACCTTTATTTGCAGGCCTGGCCTTTACCATACTTCTTTCCCCAGAAGAGCATCACCCCATTGAGCCCAGCAGGTTGAAGGACTCATCCCTCTCCCAGCCCCCGCTCACATCCCATCACTATTTCCATTTCATCCCAAATTAGAAGCACAAGCAAATCGGGGAGTCGTGCTCAAAGTACTCCAGCTGCAGCATAACCGTACACGAACAAAGGAAAGCCGTGTTCCCTGGCCTGGCACCTCCCAGCAGAACAGCCTCCTCTTTGTGGTGTCAGAAAGCACAGAGCTATTCACGGCACTTTAGTTTCTGTTCTTCAGTAATTTCATGTTCATTGAATAACAACTTTCTAATTTTGTAGCACCACATAAAAATCACAGACGGGGCAGATTTGTCAGCTGCTCTGTAGGACAGCCTGAAAAAAAAAAAAAAAAAAAAGAAAGAAACAGTAAAAAACAATTATTTTACCACTGAGTCTTCCATCAGCAGGCCAGCTTTCCCCATTCCCCAGCACAGATCTCTCCCATCAAGGAGATTTTTGAGGCTCTATATTTGCAGGTGGACAAGTATCTTTCCTCTGGTAAGGTAATTACTTGAGGCTGATGGGTTATGTCATGGTCATATTAGAAAGAAATGCATAGAGCAGGTCTTGTGGAAGTTCATTTTGCATTTCCAGTCCTGGACAGAGCTGTGAAGTCTTTTCAACAGCTGGGGTTGGGGTTTTCAAGCCGAGCCCGGCACAGCTTGTTCTACTCTTTGGTTGTCCCGGCTCGCCAGCGCTTTGCTTTGCAGCCGTAAGCACTGTGCTCAGTCCTGATCACAGCAGGAGAAGGAGTGCCTTTCTATTTTGTCCCTCCTGAGCTCCAGGTTGTCGGGTTTGGAGCTGTGTTGTCACAAGGTTGGTTTGCTTCCTTTCATTCGGTGGCCAGCTCCCGAATGCCAGCTTTCATTCATAAATCATGAAAGTCCATTTGGAGACCGCATTAGGTGAAATTTCCCCTTTTATAAGGGAAGTTTCTGGCCCTTCCGGTTGCAGGATAAGTTTTAAAAAATCTAACACAAGTCAAGATAAGGATTAAAATGCCATAAGCCAAAGAAGAGAATAATCGTGTGTGATGTCTTCTCTGAAATCAGCTTTGAGAAAGTTTGGTGTCTTATTGATGTATTTTGAATACTTCCCATAGCTGTAGCTGTCTTCTTAAAAATATCACATCTAGGGAAGGCAAAGGAAAAAAATAGGTGACTGTTTGACCTGGGTGAATCAGGGTCTCTGTCCTGAAAGCTGGCATGGTGTTTGGTTAAGTATGTGTCTCCTCAGTGCTTTGCCTTTTGACCTTTCTTACCCAAAAGCACTTCACTGGTAGGAACGGGAGCTATTTCCCAGGCACTTTTTGAGCAACTTCATCATTTTAAAATATTGTAGTATCATTCCTTTGAAATTCAGTCCAGAGTTCATATTATTCACCATGAGTGTTTGTTTCTGCTTGGTTCAGCATGTCCTCAAAGACCCTGAAGACCTTGAAGAACCTACTTGCTGGAGTGTCATTACAGCTGAAGGGCAGGTGTTGGACCTCTGGTTTCTAAGTTTTGCAAAAATCTCGCAAAATCAGTAACTGGTTCCAGCTGGGGTATTTAAAAGCTGGGCTTCTGGAAAGGTCTGGAAAGCTTTTTTCCCCTCTTCATGATGCTTCAGAGTCCAAGGCATACAAATTTCTGACCATGTTTTTTAAAAACAACAGCTAAAAAGAAGCATGCATGAAGCTGCAGTAACTATGCTACTTTTTTTTGTTTGTTTTCCACCTGATTGATAGTATCAAAATGTTCATGTATTTAAGCCTAAGCCACATACGTAAATGAGGGAGCAACGAACTGGATCGACCTGGTAGCACTTGCTTGGCTCCTCACTGCTTCAGTAGTGGTGGAGATCAGCCTCCTGATCCATCCTCTCCCTCCACAGACTGAAGAAGAAGAAGAAATTGAGTTCTTCATCTTCTTCAGTGTCTGCATTTGTGTCCTAGTCAAGGATAAAGCTCCATGTGAGTTTGTGGTGCTGGAGGAGGGGAACTTTTCTCTTCCCTGTGAAAACTCTGCTCTGCCTGATCTCGTTATGTGTCTCGGGTCGTAAAGTCACAGCCTGTGATTTCTGTTGCTCCTGTGGTTTCACTTCACTTAGAAACAGCTTCAGATGTTTAAATATTTGTAATTTAGATGGTTCACAGTGCGGTTAGCTCTTAACTTCATCATAGTTTCAGATGGGGTTATTTAAAACAATTTTTTTTAAAGGGAGAGAAAAATACCCCTAGCATGGGCCTACATTCACCTGGCATTGATGGGATGTACCCATGGGTCACTGGCAAGCAAGCAAGAGGTGAGGAGCAGCCCCATATGTCTGCTTTTCCCCTTGTAAGACCAACCTAGGACCTCCACAGGGTTCCCAGGCCTGTCGAAGAAATTGGCAAGCAGAGAAAAACAGCCCAGCACAACAAGGCCTGAGGCACCATGTGCCCATGGAGTGGCTGGCTCTGACCCAAGGGCCCGGAGGGGAGATGTGAAGGATGGAGAGAGGGGACCCACCCTTTGGGCTGCAACCCACACTTGCACCAGATTCAGTACGGAGGTGAAACCTTTCCTTCCTCCCACTACGTCCTATGTGCTCAGAAACAGGGCTGGGTTTAGATGCTTGACCTCCAGCAAGGGCTGTGAGCAGAAATAGAGAAGGAAAACCTAGGGTGTACATTACAAGAAGAAAATCGGGGTGAACTTTTACAGCAGTGCCTTTTAAACTTCATCTGACACATAGACTCAACCCAAAATGAAGAATTTGAATGCGGCCTGCAAGGGACCGAGGAGAGACTTGACCCACATATAACCCACGGTAACAGCCTTTGGCCCAAGAGGCCATAATCTGCTTTTAAAAGGAGTGTTTTGGAGTGAAAGGGGAGGAACAACACCGTGTGCCTCTCAGAACCTGCTCCCAGTGCCTGATGCTCCTCCAGGAGCCGAGGCGGGTGCCAGGGGGGATGACAGGGCCTGCACCCAGTGGGAGGCAGCACATCTCCTGCGGTGGCTGCTGACTTCTGGAAGGGGAACACTTGCCTGCAAGGCGTCCGTATTTCAGGCAAGGTCAGTCACTCCTGAGTCATGCAGAAGCAACACTAGATGGGTGGAGAAAAACATTCCTCCAGCCTTTTCCAAGCAGGGCGGGTGGCAAGCGCTGTGCCGGGCGTGACAGCATCCATCTAATATCCCTTTTGGAGGGCCCGCGCCCATCTCCAAACCCTGAAAGCCAAAAGCGGAGGGGAAGGAAGCAGAAATGGGTCTGGAGCTCACGTCGGTGTTGGACGAAGCACGATGGAGCAGCTGAGCTCTGCTGTCATCCCAGAGAGTGGCCCCGGGAGGGATGCGGTCACCTCGCAGTGAGTCGGGGCGCTGGAGGTCACCCAAGTGGCACCACCCCGGCTGGCTCGCAGCTGCCGAGGACAGTCCTGCTGGCCAAGGGAGAGCCTGCCAGACCTGATTCCTGCTAGGGAGAGTAATTTGTCATGGGGAGTGACAGGGCAGGACAGAGAGGAGGAGAGGAGAAGATGGGTGGAAGGGGAGAGAAAGAACAGGAGAACCTGTGTCCTGAGACAGCCAGACAGTAGAAACCTACGTGTGCTACATAAATAAATCCTAGTTTTCTATCCCTAATTGTTTAACGTGGAAAGACCCTTTTGCTGTGCCTGGCTGATGAGTGCAGGGGGGTCTTGGTGCCTGCAGGGGAGTCCCCAGGTGGCTGGTGCTCCCTGGACAGAGGCAGGGAGAGAGCTGCAGCAGCCTCATGCACCTACTGCCCCTTCTCCTGCCCCATGCAGAGACAAACCTTCCTGCAAAACAGCTGAAAATCTCCAGATACTGGGCAATTTCATCATCAGCAAGAAAAGGGCAGGATTCCTCCCCTCAAACACCTTGAGAATCTCTGTTCTCTCCCTGAAGCATCTCCTAGATCTCCAGAGTGCAAGCTTACAAGAGAGAAAGAGAGAAAGAGAGAAAGAGAGAAAGAGAGAAAGAGAGAAAGAGAGAAAGAGAGAAAGAGAGAAAGAGAGAAAGAGAGAAAGAGAGAAAGGAAGGAAGGAAGGAAGGAAGGAAGGAAGGAAGGAAGGAAGGAAGGAAGGAAGGAAGGAAGGAAGGAAGGAAGGAAGGAAGGAAGGAAGGAAGGAAGGAAGGAAGGAAGGAAGGAAGGAAGGAAGGAAGGAAGAAAGGAAGGAAGGAAGGAAATCTGGGAAATAGCACTGGCCCGGGCTGCCCAGAGAGGCTGTGGGGCCTCCCTCCTTGGAGATGTTCAAAAGCCCTCTGGACGTGGTCCTGGGCACCCTGCTGTCTAGCCCTGCACAAACAGAAGGGTTGGACCAGGTGACCTCAGGTTGGTGCCTTCCAACCTCATCCATCTGTGATTCTGTGACTGTTTCTTATGTTTTATCACAAAAACAGACCTGCATGTATGTAGGAGAAAAAAACCATCCACTCACGCTCACTTGCACAGGGAAAGGACCCATTTGCAGCCTGGTGTTTCAAGCTGCCACCATTTCACCAAAACTACCAGGGACAGGTTGATTTCACTTGCAGATCAGGCCACTAGAAGAGACATAGGGTCACACATAGGAGCTCCTGGTCTTTTGAACATCACTGTATGACAGATAAGTGAAACGCTGGCCAGGGAGCAGCCTCCTTGGTCTGGCTTCCTGCATCACTCCAGCTCCTTGCTGGGCTCGCTGAGGTTTCACAGCACAGAGTCAACAGCTTGCTCAGCTCTGGTTAAAGCAGGCAGTGAGCTAAAGGGGAAAACGTGGTCTGCATCCAAGCCTTTAAAAGCTGAAATGGCTGTGGCTGACACATACTGCACTGCTAAAGTAGGTCTTGATGTTTATTGCTCCAGCTGGCCGGCGCATGTGCCTGTAGCAGCGTGCGCAGTGCCTCGGCCGCCCCAAAGTGCATGCATCAGGCAGCTCCGTCACATTGTGAGCTGCTCACGGCCTGGGTTGGTGCTTGTTTGCCAAAGGGGTGAGCAGACATGCCAGGCAGATTCACACTTGCCATGCAGCAACAGCTTCCTGCCAGCGTTCGGGTGTTGTTTTGGAAAGCCTCTGTTAAAGGCAGTGTGTTTTTCCCAAAAATTTGGCCAGGAGCTAAATGTGCCAGAAGGTCCAAGAGGCTCAGTGTGTATCCCTCAGTTTTTCCTCTGGGTTTGTGACAGTGTTATTAACACTATTTGTTTGCACCTTTTCTCTGCAGTGCTGCGTATAAAACAGCAAATCTGAATGTGATCCAGGACCCATACTTCCCCTGAGGGGTCTAAATGAGGGTGCCCATACCAAAGGGCATGAGAATTTTAAGGGGGGTTCATTCATGCCTGAACCTCCCTTTTCCTACTGCTGAAGGAGTAGGAACATTTTACTTCAGCTGGTAGAGTTTATTTCGGGGTCAAACTTCCTTCACCCAAGAAGCTGACTCCCAGGAGGGCTGGACAATTTATCTGACAGCTTAATGAGAACTCAGAGATGCTTGCTTGAACCCGCAGGGAGCTTGACAGAGCAGCAAATAGCTGCAGGTTCCCAAAACAAAGGCATCTTTGCTCCCTTTAGGGACAACTGATCATCCTGGGGGCTCTTTGTCACAGAGCCCCAAAGGGGATGGGATCACCCAGGTGGCAGAAACAAGGTCCCACAGGGACTGCGCTCAGAAGCAGCAAACACTGACCCGATGAACACGTTTACGTGCATATACCATATAAATATGTACTTTTTTTCCACTTCTCCACTTTCATGAAATTAGATAAAGGCATCAAACCGGGCTCTGCGTGTCGGCTAACTGATCCCACACCACAAGAACTGGGGATGTCTGGAGGTTTTACATCTTTTTTCCATTAGGAACAAGAGACTGTTGTAATTCTGGCACTGAGATGAGCTGAGGGCATCAGTTTCCAAGCAAATCCCTATGATATCAGCCTGATTACGGGGGAAATAAAAGTTAGACAACACAGCAGTTGGAGAAACTCCAACAAATAGCCCTTGTCTGAGCAAAGCTGGGACAGCTCGGTTTTCCTGCCTGCTCCCTTTAGCACGGTCAGCTTGCAACCTCTTATTGCTACCACCTAGTAGGGTTCCTTCTTGATAAAGAGTCTACATTTGCAAGACTGACAGGCCTGTTCCCTTGCCGCTCGGTGCTCACAAAAGCCAAGAGAAATTAATATTTATCTTGGAAGTATTTGTTATGAGAAGCAAAAGTTACAATGGGGCCAGCTTGACTTTGGGAAATGGTCCACAAGCTGTAGAGGAAACCATCTGAAATAATATCAGTGATCCAGCAGACACGTATTGCAAACATATTTACACTTTTACATATAAAGCATTAATTAGTTGTGCAGTGCTCAGGGGAGAGTGGAGCTGGTGAGGAAACGCCTGTGCCAGGCACATCATGGAGCAGGCACAGATGTCCCCGTGCTGCCACCAGCGAGGAGCAGATCTGGCATCCCAATTCACATTCACCACCCCGCTGAGATGCACCCCCTCACACGTCCATGGTGCTTTTGGCTCCCCAGCTTCCAGTCTTGAAGCAGGGCACAGCATGCGAAGACGCACCAGCTCGGATAGCCCTGGGATGTCTTCACCGAACTCTGCGGCATGGCGGGAGATGAGAAAGCAAACTGTCGCAGCCTTGAAATCCCACCCAACATTTCCCTGCTTCTGTACCTTCACCTCTGCTACCAGCTCTGGTTTTAAGGGCTGTCATTGTCATGGTGCCAAACCTTCAGGCCAAGCTTTTATATGTATACATACACGCACAGACACACATGCCAGACCTCACAAGGCAAGGCTTTCCTTGGGAACTGGATCCATTCGGAGTCTGTTTCCCATTTTGGTTGCCACCATCCCCACACCGTTGCTTGCTCTTGGGTGGAAAGAGAGAAGAAGCCTAAGAATTAATAGTCATATGAATTTTTTTTTCATCAAAAGCTGGATGTCTAGTTACAATGAAATGGTCTGACACAGAGGTGCACTGAAAGTGAAAATCCCTGCATAAAAAGATAGCTAAAGGAAATTTACAAGAAATGTTTGAGTGTTTTTTATTGCTGCCCTACCCAGACTCACTTCATGGGGTGCTAATGACAGCATGTCACAAGATAGAACAGGGGCTCTACTGTCCTATTGTATTTGGAGTATCAGCCAATATTAGTACCAAATTAAAACACCTTTTTTAAAGTCAGGCTTTCACTACATGAAATCCAAGAGACATTTCAAAACAAAGATGTTATTCAAAATGCCTAGGGAGGTCTGCCTCTTTGGCTTGGAATCGTAAAAATTTTATTTTTAGGCAAAAAGAATGCCATTTTTGGAAAAGCCAAGAGAAAAAAAAAAAAAAAAAGGCACAATTGGCAGATGCTGAGGTTAAATGAACAGCTCCTTCTTATTTAGCCACCCAGCCATGAGGACTAAGGAAGAAAGGCAGATGGCCCAGCTGTCACTGGCAGAAAAGCTTCTTTTAGCCTTAAACGCAAGCCCAAAAATGGACTCCAGAAATGAAATGTGAAAGACTGTGGACACAACATATTAAGTACTAAAACGGAGCTGACATTTTAAAGATTTTTTCCAGTTGAGATTGCCCACTTTTTTTGGTGCACGTTCCCAACTTGTTTGTCCCCATCCCCAGAGGGATAAATAAAGCAGCCTGTACATGTGGGACCTATCCTGTACATCTGAGCCATTTAATCGCAAAGGAAAGAAGTAACAGAGAGCAAATCCCAATAACTTGGTGTCAATGCCATCAATTGTGGAAATCTGTGTGGGAGAAAAGACTCTCAAAGATGCAGACTGAGATGCAGACACTGCTGGAGGTTGTTTTGATTTTTTTTCCCCCAAAGGATAAAGAAAACAAAGAGGCCAATAAGGGTAAATGCTGTCATCCAGCTGTCTTTAGGTGCATATTTAAGGTGACTGTGTCTTCCAGTAGGAGAGACGTGTTCTGGGGAGAAAAGTATGGGCTTTCCCTACCACGGAGCTCTTTTGGATGTGTTTCTGTGAATTTCAACAAGGAGAGGAAAAAGATGCAGAGATGAAGTCCAGAAGAGATCATAAGATACTCAGAGTGGTCTGTGCTGCTCATGGCAGGTTAAAAAAACAGCTCCTACACATCCATTCCCCTCTCAGACCATGGGCAATGCTTTGATTTTCATCTTCAGGCTGGAGAGGTGGCAGCATTTCCACGCTAGCATTTCACAAAGATATCCAGTCTGAGGTGGGTGGGAAAATGGGGTTTTATGGTGCTCGAGCAATGCATTTCACCTGGGTGCGAAACAGCACTGAAACATGCTGGTGTTGAACAGAGACAATGTTACACCTCACCCCAGAAAACAGAGAGCAGGTGGCGTTATTTCTTTCAACAGTGAGCTTTTTTTTTTTTTTTTTTTTTTTTGAATTAGCTCTTATTTTAGAAAAGTTCTTGTAAGATGTTCCAGTAAGACAAGGACAATCGCACTCATGCAGAAGTGAAATGTGTGAGGGCACTGAGATTTTTTTAAGCAAAATTTGCTGGTCTCATCCTCTTCTAGTAGCTCCAGTGAGTGGATGAAGTTGCTCTTTGCCGGAGCTGAGCCAAGTCCTCAGCAGCAGCCAGCCTGCAGCTCTGCTTTGGGGTGCAATTGGGAAAGGACAACTTGTGCCATCGTTTCTCTAAGACCCAAAAAAAAAAAAAAAAACTTTAAAAATACTTATGTCGCATTGGCCCCAGGATGCCCATTCCTGCAGCACAAAGTTATGTGACAGCAAAACCTTATGTTTCTGTCACGTGCCTTAAACAAAGCGTGCACGACGGGACATGCCAGGACTTCCCCCCTCTAACACGAGAGCCAAGTGTAAAACTAAACCTTTCCCTACCAGCATGGAAGAGCATTAATTGAAAATCCTGCACCCCGCCGAACAAAGAGGGAGAGGGAAAACAGGAGACTGCATGAGCTAGAAGAGAAAAAATGAAATTGGATCTGAGAAAACCCTTACACACAGAGCCTCTATCTTATTTTATTGTTCTTCAGTGGCTGATGCTGCTCTGGTGCATCTGATTGCTGGGGAAGGCTGGAGTCCAGGAAACCGAGTTTAAAGGCTTGTTATGTACACTCAGGAAACGTGTAGGAGTCAATGCTGTTACTCTGGATGTTGATGCTGACAAGGAGCTGAAGGAGGTGGAGGGGAAGTCTGCAGCCTTTGACTCTTGCTCCTTTTCTCCTGCCTTTCTGCAGAGGCACCGGCCGCTGTTGTGATGCTCAGTTTGGCTTGATTCGAGAAGGGGACACTGGAGGAAAGATTATCAGCTGCCTACGAAGTAAAGCAGAGGCTAGCGAAGAGCACATAGGAAGCGTTTTGTGTTATGAGGTACCTTGCGGGCTCTTCTAATTTTGTTTGCTGAAGGCTTGGGAGTACCGGGGACACTTGCCAGGTCAAGGCCTTTCCTTTGGGATTATCTGAGGTGCAGAAGCGCTGTGAGCAACACACGCAGACAGCTCTGAGATGAGGTCTCGGTGTCCTTAATCCCGATGTCAGCGTTAACTCAGCCCAACACCACTGGTTCCCTTTGGACAGGGCCAGGGCCGAACTCTCACCGTCTTCCTCTAGGTTTGAGCTGAGGCATACTGGGAAAGCTTGCTTTGCGCTAGAAGTGGTATTTAATATAGCATGCCAAAGAGCTTTGAGACAGCTGATGTGTAGCTGTTAATGCCTAATATTCCTGTATTAGCAGTGTGTTGTACCAGCTGCCAGCAAAATAAATGAGCTGGGAGGCTATGTAGAGATTGAGAGCTGAGCCCCTAAGAAAAAACGTGCATTCTGTTTCACGTAATAAAATCATAGGCAAACAAAGCTACTGCTTGTACATCAGTTTTCCAAGTGCATACAGCTATTAAAATATACACAGCATTAAGGAGCCATCTATGATCCATCTATGAGCATGGATTGCCAAGATCGGTGCTTGATGGTGCAGGAGAGCCCAGAAGATTCAGAGCCTGAATCTGCCAAATCACATCCCGGGTACGCACACCTGTGGGTTTATCCTGCGGCATCTCACGGGGACTTTGCTCCCACGCCACAGCCCCAGGACTTATCCACCGTGGCTGCCCCATGGCGCTGCACGAGCAGGTGTTCTCCTGCCCAGCACAGCCAAGGGGACAGATGCCCCAGGTCATGAAGCAAGCCATCGTGCTACTTTTGGGGTGATACACTTTGATCAGTAAGTGCTTAAGTCCTGACCCGGTTTTACATACCAGCAAAATTTATTTTTCAGAAATGTCAAGGCTGCACGCACACCAAAAGACCAATTTGTTTGTGTTTTTTTCTTTTTTTTTTGAGACAAGGGTGAGGTTCTTTGTTATGATATGAAATTCATGATAACCAGAACTGGAGGAAGGCGCTCCGTATTACAGCCACATGCTATGGAGAAGGTCACGTTCACTTTAAGCTTAATCATGAGTTAATATCAACCCACTTCAAGCATCCCCAGTCCTCCCCGAGGAGCCAGCAAGCTCTGCATGCTGTTGAAATACAGAGGAGCTTGATCAGTTTAAGAGAAACCGATCAATACTTCAGTTCCCAAAACATCAACGTAAGAGCAAACCCAACTGAAGCACTAGAAGCCCTTTGTACCAAGTGGCCTGCTTTAATCCCCAAAGCATTTAACTGATAACTCAGAATCTGTAAGAAAAAGGCCCTGACAAGATCTGTTTTACAACTCTAAACCAGTGAGAGATAGCAGCCAGGATCCTCTTACATTAATGCAAAGTTATTTAGACAGCCAGAACTGCTGGCCAAGCTGCAATGAAGTCAGTAACGTAGAAAGCCTGTAAAAGTAACACAGAAAACAGGAGTTTTCCCCACTGAGGATATAGAGTTCGCGCTGCTAGCTTGCAGAGCTGGATTGGGTTCAGGAGTTGTTGCTGTCACATTGGCTGTAAGATTTTCATTTTGCTTCCAAACTCGGCACGCTGTGAGACTGGGAGTTTCTCTCCAACAGCCCGGCAGATGTGATGCCTAGCACATTCACGCACCTTCTCGCACAAGACAGGCTCTGGTGAGGAAGGAACAACTCCCGGACAATAAGCCAGGTGCCCGTGAGCTGACAGAGGCTGAGCCCATCTACAGAGACCCACGCAAGGTGGCTTTTTCACTTCAGAGCCTGAGGCAGCGGGACAATGGTCTAAAAGCGGGAATTACTGAGAGCTCAGAAAGCCTGCGTTTGCAGACATGGATGTTTCCCAGCAGGAAGAAAGAAGCTTTGTGTTCTTGCTGCAAACATCCGCTGCTGAAAATTGGCTTAAATAGAGTTGAATCCATGAACATGGCTTCTCATTCCCTCTGACCCTTCATATCAGGCAGCCCTGCTGAAAATCGGTCCTACACCCAGTGCGTACTCCACCACTGGTATCTGCTTAGTAGGCAAGGAGAAGGCAGTGAGGCAGTGGTACAACAGGCTCTAGGAACCAGCAGAGGTTGAGCCCTTCCCCTACAAGCAACCCCTGTGAGGCAAAGCCTGCTTTTCCTTCTAGTCACTGCCAACATAGCTGTCCTGCTCCCTCACAAGAACTCACCTGGCTGTGGGTGCATCAATGGTTAAAGGCCATTGGGAAAAAAAAGAAAAAAAAAATCCCTCCTTTGGCTCTTCTCTCCCCCCATTAAGGGCTCAGGAAAAGGAGCATCAAGCTTAATGAGTTACCAGGTATCAGCTGAGCCTGGGTGACTGCACAGAGGACACAATAGCAAACTCAAGATAAGGCACTTTAGCTCAAGCCTCAGTGACAGGGGTTTAAACTAATCCTTTTAACCTTGAATTTGCAGCAGGTAAAGAGCATACGTGCAAGTCGTTGTTGCACCTCAGCTTACACATGTTAAGCTCTGGTAAGGTGCCCACCCCTCAGTTCAATTTCAGAAGAGTTGTGTTGGCACGACAGGGCTGAGAGAGTCTTTTCCCGAGTCCAAATTGAGCATCACAGCTCAAGAGTTGTCAAAACAAGGATTAAAGTCAGGCTGGCCCATGTGGACAGGACGGCCTCCAGCAATACTCACTAGGGATAGAGTATCACAAGAACTTCTCAACAATGCATTTTTCAGTGATGTATGTAATTAGATGATGAACTTAAATCATATGTTTACTCCAATCTACATTACTGCCTTCTTTTTGACACAAAGGCATTCAAAACAGAACATCATAAGCTGCAGGGAACTCAAATCAACAGCTTATCAGAAGACGCTCCCAGATTTCATAGCTGATGACCTCCAGAGCTGCCGTACAAGCGAGCAGGAGTCTCTACCTGTGTATGCATAAATAAGATTAGAAAAACAAGCAGATGGTGACTTAATCCCCAACTCCATCCCCAAATGACTTCACGTTACACAAGATGAGGAACACGCCTTGCTTTAAACGTTTGCTTACACAGGAAACATCTTCAAAATTGAGTGTCTGCACCTACAAGGATGAATTAGTGCTGCTCCGAAGTGCTATGCTAGCTCAGTAATATCACTTTATAAATGGTGAAACACCCAGCTTCCAATACTGACTACAGGCCAGGCATTCAGCTGCATGAAGCAACAACTGAATGTGCACAGGGAAAGCTGAACACTCGTGCCCCAATACCTCAAACAATCTGATTTGAGGAATGAAGAAAAACAGCTGTCATCTCCCTCCCACACCCCACAATCATTTGAGCTGGCATCCTCTGAAACACGGGGCTTACCTACACGTGCTTACTTTGGGTATCCTGCCTCCAGAACAGGAACATCCACAATTCACAACCACTCCATCTCTCACCCTACCAAACAACGTAAAAATGGAGAAAGAGAAACCTCCGCTGCTACTCAATTAGCTTTAAAAAACATGCCTTGTACTAATATTATTTCTGAAAAGCATGAGCTTGTCTCCCCTCCCAGGCATTCCCTCATTTGAAGGCACAGTGCCTCTCCCTCCCCAAGTCTCTGGAAGCCCCACAGCAGCCCATGGAATCCCCCTCCCTGGCTTTGCACAGCAAAACATCCCTTTACATCTGGGACCAGCAAGAAGGGCCAGATTCCCCTCTCAGGTTCGAAGAGGCAGCCAAAGGGAGGATTTGCTGCTCTGTGCAGTAGCACTGTACGCCCACAGTGCTCTCCATTTGCCACAGCAAGCCTATCTAGCTGCTCAGTGTGGTTTTCCTACTGTGCAAGAGCTTCTTAGTAAGCCCCAGGGCATTCAGAAGCTCATCACCATCTCAGAGTATCCCACATTTTACAGTTCTTCTAGAACAAGAAGCTTCACTCTATTTTTTTTTAAGTAGATCATCAGCTTTCTGTATTTGTACTCTCAACTGCCAGTTGACGCTTCCTAGTCTTCAACAGAAACTAATTTCACTCCCTTTTTATTCCAAGGGAGAATTTATCACCTGAATCTGCTATAGGAAACACGAAGGAAGCTTCTCTTCTTCAGGAAGATACTACATCATCTTACATGGTCCTGCTGTCTGACAGAAGGAAAAGCACAGACAACCACCTTAAGCTTGTTTCAGACTGATTTGCACCCAGTTCAGAATTTCATTTGCTTATTTATCAGTGAAAACTGGAAAACACACACAGCATTTAACATAATCCAAGTTTGATTATTTGTTTTTGAAAACAAAGCAGAGATGAATCTGCTCACGATGCTCCAATTTTCAAGTATGCAGTAGATTATCTTCTGCAGCACGGAGAAAGCATAAGTCCAAATCCATCTTCTCAGGTTCCTGAGCAATGGGCTGGTCACAGTGCCTCTGGTGCAGACATCCTTCTCCAGGCACAGCCACACTTAAAGATCACAGCTCCAACAAGCGCAATCTTTGAACCACTTCTGTGACTGCTCGCTAACCTGCTTCGGTCAAAATAAGACCTGCTGCTTAAACAAGTCTAGCTCACTTTGCCTGAATGGATTAGAGGGCAATCGCGTGAGCAGCTTAGACAGCAGGGCTGCACATAATGCCTGCAGCAGCTGGGGGAGAGCTCACAATGACATCTCCAGCACTTAATACCTATGGAAAGAATCAGGTTCCTTATGAAAAAATTAGGTTCCTCACCAAAAAAATAAAAATAAATAAAAAAAAGATACACACACAGCTTTACCTTCCACTCCTCCAGCACACTGATGGCCAGACAGTCCTTTTAAAGGGATGAAGACTGTTTTGGACCCAAGGGTCTGGTTTCAAAGACATCCAGAGATTTAAGTATTTTCTTGATGCTACAGCATCTCCATAAGCTTTTGGGCTTAAATACCTAACCTCCCCATTAGTACCTACTATGAAACGATGTGTGATTTTAAAGATAACTTTTAGACAGCATTTCAAATAGGTGCTATTGTTCCAATCTGTACTAAGTAAGTGTTATTTCAGAGTTACTTTAATATAAGTGTTTGACTGATTTTATTTTCCAGACTGTATTAATTTTACATAGTACAAAATACTCTCACCCAAGCAATTTGAAGAGAACAACCCAACGTCCCCTATGAAGACCACTTAAATACATTTTGCCTAACAAGAAATACAGCCTCATCAGATATTTTCAAGCTTGATGTTGTTTTCAATAAGAGCTTAATTTGTGCTCCTATTTCATAGTTCACAGGAAAGTTTCAGACATCTGGATTCCAGTTTAGGGTTTATTTGTTTACAAAAATATATTATAAATGGAAAAAAAGCATTAAAAGTTCTCAACTATATAAAATTACAAATATATTTTCATAAAAGCAACTTTAAATTAAAATTTAAGCTATATTTTAAAGCAAAATATAGCTGTAACATTTAAGTTATACGATTCCACCTGCTGCAATGTAACAACACTGATGTTTGCCAGTTAAATACTTGTACGAGTTTACAGAGGTTATGTTCAGACGATGAGTATCTTGGGTAAGAAATTTATCAGACAAGGGCAGCAGTTTTCAGTGACTGATGTCACTTATCCTTCAGATGACATTCATAGGCAAACAACGCCAGAGATTCATTTCACATACCTGGAAATACAAAACAAGAGCTGTAAATTCTGTATTTAATAAGATTGCTAGCTGCCCAACAGGCAGCACCTATGCCTTTTTTTTTTTTAAACATGAGCTAAAAGGTTAACATACAGCCATGTAAGGCAACAATTTTATTATGCTTCTAAAGGCATCTGCACAAAGGCCTGTGCAACCTCGAGCGTCTAAATAGAATTACTACTCAAAAATGTGACATTAAATAGCAGATGGAAATTAGACTTTTCCCAGAACTTCAGCATATGATAGTGTATCACTAAAACAAGTGTCACTATAAATGAGACTCTGCCGAGTTAACCAAAGGTTTGATTAGCTGGTAAAGAATATCACAGCAGGTAGCAAAACTTGCCCTCACTTTGGCTGTGCCTTGCAAGGGGACAGTGAGACCAATATACTACAAGCAGCCCCTTAAGACTTACTGCACCACAGCTGTGTGAGGTACAAAGTAAGTACTTGCTGATTTCTTTGTTCTACATAAGTCTTCAAACTCAAGTTTTTCAGAAAAGCAGTCAGTCGATTAAGTTTAAGTGGTAAGGACAGTTAGCTCAAGCATGCATCCAGGACAGAAGTCAGGAAACCAGAAATATCTTAATCCTGGTTTCACTTCTCTTATTCAAGATACAAGTAAGAAAACAGGGAAGTAGGAAGCTCAGAAGGGCAGCTGTCTTGAGTTAAATCCAAGGCAGATGGCCAAGGCTTCAAGAATTACAGGGAAGGGAAATTACCTAATGAATAGAAGAAACTCAGTTCATAGGTTTTCGTTTGTTGTGTTTGTTTTGTTTTTTTTTATATTTTTTATTTTTTTATTTTTAAACATACAGCTGTTTCAGTCTAGTCCTATGAAGTGTTGTTGTTTGGGGTTCTGTAGTCTGGTTCCACACACACACAAAAAAAACAACATTATCATGCCCCAGACAAATAGGGCAGGAAGTAGAAGAATAGGCAGACATAGGCAGAATATAGCACAGGGAAGGTGTTTGGGGTTTTGTTCTCCACCCCAAATCATAACGGAGAACCCAGTAGAATAACTGGAAAATACGATTTCTAGACAGTGACAGAGGAAATGATTGTTAAATTCCATTCCTGGTAAAAGTAAGATCAAACAGGAGCTTAACATTTAATCTAAGGCAATAAATATGGATATCAACTTTTTCCACAAAGCAAGGTGTGATATGAGAAGTATCCCTCACCTACAGACATTCCTCCAGTCACTTAGCCGTCTAACTAAGAAACACAAACTCCTATCTTAGCAGTTTTTCCTATCTTAGCAGTTTTAAGAATTTAAAGAAGTATCTTACAAGAAGAAATGAATTGCAGCTGCCTCAAATGGGGACAGAGGTACACAGGAGTGCAGCCTTTGTCATGTGAGCTAAACTGCATGCCTTGAACATTTAGGCAGAGACCAGAGTTCAGTCTATTTTACCTTCTTAACCACAATGATACAAACTAGCAAACTAAAACAAAGCTACATTATATAAAACTATTTCTAGTCTGTCCCCCCACCCCCCAATACATTGGTTTTCATCACTCTGCAACAGCAGCAAGCAAGAAGCAGTCTTTGAAACCTACTCACTTGCTAGTGTCCTGTCAAGATCCGCAATGAATTCTTCCAGTTCCTTTGTGTCGCCAAGCTTTGCTGCAAATTATGAAGAGACAGTCGGTGATACTCAGAGATGAATACTTAGAGAGATGACACTTTTGTCTGACCAAAAATAAGCCAGTGGAACCGCACAACTCCCCAAATAGTTTTCAGCAGTATTAAACCTGCTCCAGATTATTTTCAGGTAAGTTCAACAGGGTTGCTGCAGTCCAGATGCATTCTTAGAAAACAGGGGAGATGGCTAAACAGGGGTTTGCTTCGCTTTTGCCAAATATATAGATACAAAGTTTTAGCTTGCTTTAAAAGGAGAAGTTGAAGTGGGAAAAAAAGTTGTAGGTCAACTCAGCCATGTCCTCGCTACTGTAGGATTCTTCCATTCTTCCTTACTGTATATATTCAGATAATGCCTTCATGGCCATAGCCAAATCCTAAACAATTAGCTCCCAGCCCTGCCCAAATCTAAACCTCTTAAGTCACATCAGTATCAGTGGCTGAGGTGTTAGATCCTTTGATCTTGATCTACACATTATAAATTTAAGTTCAAACATGCACTTAAAGTTTCCACTCCTGAGAATGCCACTGGCTCCATCCAATCTACTTCTTATGTCAAGTGGCTTCCGTATCTCACTTCTGTGGTCTATTCCAAGCTGGTTCTACCTATTTGTATCTTCTCATCAGGAAGATCTTGACGTTTAGTGCAACTCTTGGCCAAGCATTAACTTAATAGTACCAGTTTAACTGAGACATTTTTTAACCCCCTGCTTCTTATTAACTATGACTCATTTTTCCCTGGTATCATGGTAATCAGTAAGAGAACATTTTATTTATTTGTGACTGGTCAACGCGTAAAACACATAAAAGTGAAAAACCCTTGAGCATGCATGAGAACACCAGTTAAAACAGCACCATTTAGCGCATGCATGTTTGTTGCATTTATTGGTATTTCTAGTCCAGGCTTAATCTAAGTTACCTGTATGAAAAACCTTCTGGTGAGTTAGATCAGCTGCAAGACAAACTGTCCTGAAACTCTAAAGCTACAAAGGAGGAAGGAATTATTAGTGCTTGGGTTGAATCAGCAGTGCAAGGTCTACATGGATCTGAATAATCATTTTAACTTGAAAGGCTTCTGAAGTCACACACTGCACCCCTCCATTCAGGCTAAGTATTCCTCTACATAGCTGGAACATTTAGGCTACTTAGTTGCTTAAGTTAGACTTCAGCTTGGTCATTCAAAACCAGACGAGTTGCTGGATAACACATGAAGAAGTGTGGATGCAATAATGATCAAAAGCAGCAATAATACTTGCACCCGGAGTGTGCTTAACCATAATCCTTAGTTTTGTGGTCATTCAAAAACAAGAGTCCATGCATTTGTGCAAATCCTTGCCCAAATGAAGAAGCTTATCTAGGTTGAGAATTCAAAAGTGTCAACAATTAGAATTTACCTTTACATGGAGTTACTGATGGAGATGGTAAACTTGGAGTAGACGCAGTTGGAGAGTTAAGCTTTTCATCGCTGAGGCTGAGACTGTTCCTGTAGAGTGAGTCTGCACCTGTTAAAAAGTGACAATGCAAGTTAAGAATACCACCTTCTTAAATTTTGCAATAGAATTAGACACAGAAATGGGATGTTTCTGATACAGGCTCCAGAGTCTGTAGAACTCAAGTTTATAGACTTTAAAAACAGAGACAAACCAATTATGTATTGTTTGAAAATTGTTGTTCCCACACCTACTGTTAAACAGCTCGTAGACCTAGGCCCAATCTCACCTCCTATAATAAAGTGTCAGCTTTCCCTGCAGTCAGCATCAGCTGGGAAATATTACAGGAACTGCAGTTATCCCACATCCACCAAGTTAAACCCAGTAGGGCCTGTAGGATTTACAATGTTCTGGGAGATTTCAGTTACTTGAAGTTTGCAAAAACTGTTTTAAAATCTAAGTTAAGAGCTCTAGGACAAGAAGAGTCCCTCAGAAGTACTGTTACATAAAGCACAATTACATAGTTTGCCATAGCTGTGGCAATGACATACAGCAAAAAGCAGTGCCTAGTTGAGAACAGAAAAGCCTTCCTGCTCAACTCTCGAGTTCATGAAGCAGTAAACCTGTACACAAGATGTTCTTAAATCTTATTTTAGATGGTCTTTTAGATGAAGCTTTACATGCCATGGAAAGCAATGGGAAAGGTTCCTGCATCATTCTGATGTTCCCGGATTTTAGGGCAGGCCTTAAGCTTCACAAATACCAATTGCTATCTTCCCTCTTTTGATGTGTGCAGCTCACACAAAGCATTTGTCATGTTTTCACTGGAAGGAGGAATTGCCATTGTGTTAGAGACCAGAACTGGTAGTTCCTGCAGTTTTGAGCTGAAAATTGATCTGAAAGTTGTAGCTCTACAAAAAGAGAAAATTGTTGTGATGCAACTGTGGCAATGGTCTCTATTTGGCACATTTCCCAGCATATAAATTTATGTCATTATACAGGGTGATGACTGCCACTGAAGCCAGCGATTTGCCTACCTGCAGCACTTGCAGCATTTGTCTTCAGAAGCCTGGCCAAGAGGCGGTTACACTGCACCATCAGGGCCATCCAAGTGAAAATTGTCACGTTTTTTGGACATCTGTCCCGGTTGCTATGCCAGGAGATGACTGCCCTGGTTAAGTGAAGGCAGCCCTGCTGAGTTGGCAAGACCCAGCAGGACCACAGCTCTCCTTGCCAAGGTCTGCGAGAAGCTTCACCCTAGGAGATTTCCCTCGTTCATGTACACTGACCCATTGCAGTGCCAGATCTTGCACAGTTCCTCTGCAATCAGCTCAGCTCCTGCTCCAGCAAATGCTACACACATGCAACACACACTGTGCAAACTGAGTGGTGAGGTGACATTGATGCCTGGGAACTCCACGTGGCCAGATCAGCTGTCGGCTGGTATTTCTTGTTCAGAACAAGCTGGGTGCTTCTTCACACTAGGTTTTCATTGTGACTTATCTTCACTCTTAAGTGTTTGTTGGCCTCTCTAAACCTGAGCAGATCAAAACCAACCTACTCAGAAATTTCAGACAGATTTGGGGAATACAAAGCAGAACTACGAGAAAGTTTCAAACACAAGAATTTAAAGAAATATCTTTTAGAAGCAGCTCCTAAAAAGATCAAAACCTAACAGATCTAAGTGGGAGAGGAGAGCCAACACTGCTCCACAACATTATCTGACCAGCACCATACAATGAACATGAATCCTAGCACATTAGTGGTCTTAAAGTAATAGTTAAAGGTATGACAAATTTCTTCCTGAACTCAGCTCATGGAGCAGCTTTCAACTAAAACCACATGTTTGTAGCCAAGATGCAAACCCTAGTGAACAAGGGACTCTGAATGGAAAGTTTTAACTGATCAGGACAAAACCCCTACCATTATGAAAAAGCCAAATAACTCAACACCTCACATAAATGGGGCAGCAGCCAAGAGCACACCACACTGAAAGAACAGACAGAAGTTGAAACACATGTCTGAGGTAGCACAGTTGGGAAAAGCATGAGCATTCAAATAATTTAGTATTTTAAAGGTTTTAGAGTTACGTGAATTAATAAGAAATAATCCAGAGAACACTGGCTATAAAGCTGAGCATGCTTTTAATGTGCAGTCTGTGCTGCTAGCATCCAGACACCAGATGTAGTGATGCTGGGAATCTGTATTACAAACCTCACGCACGCCATCCAAAGCTCCAGTTGCTCTTATATATAGCTGGAATAAAAGTGTTCATTTCGTGAATACTTGAAGGCAACTCACCTTACAGAAGGTTAATCAGCCACTTAAAGTTGCGCCACGGGAGGTTTAGGTTGGATATTAGGAAGACCTTCTTTACCAAAAGGGTTGTTAGGCATTGGAATGGGCTGCCCAGGGAAGTGGTTGAGTCACCATCCCTGGAGGTCTCTAAGAGACGTTTAGATGTAGAGCTTAGTGATATGGTTTAGTGGAGGACTTGTTAGTGTTAGGTCAGAGGTTGGACTCGGTGATCTTGGAGGTCTCTTCCAACCTAGATGATTCTGTGATACAAATCTTATTCACATCCACTCACACACCTGAATTAGCAGTCACCCTTGATTCTTTTTGTAGCTTTCTCCACAGCCCTTCTATATACACTTGGAAGTGCTGACCAACCACCTCACAACAACACATCAAACCAGGAAACATTATTTCATGCTTGTTTCCACAAGCCTAGGAAATATTTTCTCTTTGCCCCATTGTAAAGAAGACAGAAGCACTGCTTTAAATACCTAAGTGTCTTCCTTCCAGTGCTGGAAAAATTACAAGAGGTGAAAGGTTTTCACAAGACAGAGCTACCTTTTGATGGGTTGTAATATTAACTGTTGTTTCAAGAAAAAAAATTCCAATATCTCTCAAAAAACAAAGATTTTAGGTACTGACTTTAGCTTACACTTGCCAACAAGCAGCAGAAATTTTGGTGATTAGAGGAATACAGCCCAACTATCAAATTTATAATAAAAACCTGAAAGCAATGCCCCGTTAAAAAGTTCTTACAGTATCCACTGCACAAAAATACCAGGTCTGGCAAGTGTGGCTCCACGGCAGAAAGCTCTGGGAAAAGGACATTTCAGTCCTTGCTCTCTACCAGCTGCCACAGCCAAGACTTGCTCATTTGCCTTCAAAAAGGGGTTTTGAAAGATTTCCACTGCCACGGAGATACAACCTCCCCTGCAACCTAATAGCTGGAGGCTGATGCCAAGGATCTCTTACTGCTGTTCTTCCTCACCCAGCCCCTGCTCTCCCACTGCGATGCGAGTTTCTTGCAGCCATTGCTTCTTTTCCTTTGTATTTTTGTTCTCATGCCTGTGCGCATATAAAAAAAGCTAAAGGGGCAGTTTTTAAGAAAAAAATCAGTACTATAACACTGTCTCTTTACGAAGAGAAGTTAAATTCTGATAGCTAAGCTACTGAGTTGATTTACACGAGTTCAACTAAGCCAACAGCTGCAAAATTATGGGTTTGAAATAAATACGGATATATTTTATTCTGGCAATGCAATCTGTAGTTAGTGTTGCCCTTTGCTGTTCCAATATATAGATAAACCACAAAAAAACCCACTGCAATACCATGGGAACATGCTATATTTACATGAAGTGAACAATTGAAAGGTTCTGGACAGCAATTAACCAAAGGAGGAAAACCTCAAACTTTTCATTTTAAAACAGACAACGGAAAAGTTCAGCTGTCTGACCTAGTATTATGTTCTTTCTAGTGCCATAGTTCAGGACAATTTTAAGAAACACCAAGTCAGTAAGATTTTTGCTGTAATTTTCACTAAGGAAAGTTTAAGAAAACTCTCCTCAAGTTTTCAGAGAAGCGTTACAACTCCACTTAAGTCTTTACAAATCATGAGTTCACTGTGTAATGATATTCAGCATTTGACAAACAGAGTGCATGATTCATTGCCAGGCAGAACATAGGCTAATTGCTAAGAAAATAAAAATAAAGTCTGGAATTTCTAATGCCACTAGCTGGAGTGAGGAACATGCATTGCGAAATGAGCTCTGTGGTGAATAGGCTGCAGCCCTCAAGGATTGGGTTTATTTTGATCATAATCATGCTCACATTTCACTGCATTATTTACCGTCTTTTGCCTAGCCATCCATTCCAAAGGTGACCCAAAAATCTCACTATTTACATGTCTAGGCTTAATGATTTAAAAGATTTCAAGCCACATATTTACAAGTTACGAGGAAGCAATCTAGGAAGACAAATTCAGACGTGCAAGTACAACTTCATTACACACAAAGCTTACCATCCCACTCGCCAATCATGCTTACTACTCATGAGGCAGTAGAGCAACAAGTATGCCGAAGAGGTAAGAATGAAAATCTTACCAAAAAGCACACTTCTCATTAAATTGAAGAAGCCTACATACCTGAAACCCCTGGGTTTTCTTCCCCTTAAATGTCTTGGTAATTTAATAAAACAGTATTTTTTCAGATGAATTAATAGAGAGTTCTCATAAAATGAAGTCTTCCTTCTTTTTTTCCTTTATAAATATTGTATCATATTCATCTTAGAGACAGGCCGTTAGAAATCTGTACAGGCAATCCACCTCCTTAAAATATTCTCCTCTTGATTGTGCAAGACTGGGACTTGTCGCCAAGACCAAAGGCTCATCTACTCCACATCCTGTCTCTCACAGCAGATGCCTACAAGAGTTTAAGAGTTTAAGCACCTGCACGGTGCAAACAGATAATTTAAAGTAACTCCACCAGGTCTTAACGATGCACAAATCAACATACTTTCTAAGTTGCCAGTAGCTTCTTACCATAAAATAGTCCCTTGAGGATGTACCTCCCCCGTCCCATGTATTTATCTAGTTATTTTGAGCATGTAAGTTTTTAACATCCATGATATCTTAAAGGTATATAGTTTATAGTTTAACTACACACCATGCAAAGAAAGAGCTCTTATATGAAACTTGCTGGTTTGATCTTTTTTTCAGACTGGGCGAGGTAGCAGCCACTCTCCTACTGTCACTCATGGTGTTCTGGAAGACAAGCTTGTCCCCACCCAAGTCAAGTCATCTCTAGGCTGACACTTCAGTCCAGTTAGTCATTTGGAAACTATTTCGTCTCTTTAGTCATTTCTGCTGTCTTTATATTACAATATGTAGAGAAGGCACAGATATCACAAATGTAAGCTAGCTTTTGAGGATGGGTGCTGCAGCATTAACAGCGGCTGATGCTTCAGCTCTAGACAGCAGAGTCATTGCTCCACCACACAGAGTTGTAGATGCCCTCACGGTCTTCTGTTGTGTTTAAAAGACAGGAGGTGTTTGCCAGAAAGCCTTTGCATGTCCCTACAAGTGACTACGAAGATGCACTGCAGGCTTTGTCAGCACCAGAACTGAATTGATGCATTTTATTTTGTGATGCTTTTTAATAGGCAGACTGGAAACTGAACCTGTTTCAGGAAGAAGATGCATCTGTAGCTAAAAATCAAAACATTTCAGAGAGTACAACACCAGATTATGGTTTAGCCTCTAGGTGTTATTATAGCTTTGGCACAAGAAATGCTAGAGTGCTTCTCTTCTCAGCCTCTCATCAGGTCTCACTTTTGGTTTGTTACCCCAAGCCTAAACTTGAAGAGTGTCCTGACACTGCCATGTTTTGTTAAGCAAAATGAATTGAGTAGACATGCAGTAAAAATCAGACCATGTGTCTGAGAGTGTTGTCCAAACACTTCTTGAACTCCAGCAGCTTGGTGCTGTGACCACTGCCCTAGGGAGCCTGTCCCATGCCTGACCACCCTCTCGGTGAAAAACCTTCTCCTAATACCTAGCCTGACCCTCCCCAGAAGCAGCTCCATGCCATTCCCCTGGGTCCTAAGCTTATTCCAACACACAAGTAGCAAATTCTCTGTAAGTTTGAGA
The DNA here is from genome assembly GCF_964211835.1 of Anser anser. Classification (NCBI taxonomy): domain Eukaryota; kingdom Metazoa; phylum Chordata; class Aves; order Anseriformes; family Anatidae; genus Anser; species Anser anser. The sequence goes on along the minus strand of NC_139720.1, from coordinate 180,035,385 downwards.
GTGTTGTTGCATTCACACTAGTGGATTTTTGACAAGACAGCACTCCCTAACACAAATCCTATTTTATCACAACCAACATAGGCAGTAAATAGCAAAAGGTGTCCTTTAGCTCAGAAGTTTCAGCATAATCAATAACCCAAAGCATGAAGCTGTTACACTTCAATTCAGTTGAATACATCAAGTTGAAACAGAATTGGTATTCACTCAAGAATGAGTGTTGGACTGAATCCCCAATTGCATCATGATTTCCAGCACTGACCCCATCAGCTGTTGTGGTTAATGTAGCACTTGTGGGCCAAGCACTAAGATCATGAACATCTGCACATGCTAACACTTTTATTACTGTAAGATCTAGAGTCCGTTGTGTTATGTACAATACTTAACCACAGCCAAGGCAGACCTCATCCAAAGATCATTCAGTCAAGTAACAGTGCTTGGCTCTCCCACATCTTGTCCTATCATGTCCATTTTCCAAAGTAGTCTTCAATTTTTTTCTCTCTCTCCTTAAGATGCTGAAATATGTAATATAAGAATTTCAATTAGTGGTTTTGGTGCCAGCTTCCTCAAGAAGAACACACGGTTCTAACAAAAAGCACAAAAACCACATAATATCTGCAAGCTTAGCTGTAGTGATAAAGACCTTTTGTAAATACTTCTGTTTAAATCAAATAGACTCATCCTCACAGCATAGGTCTCAGGAAAGGCTTTCCTTACCCTTATATCAAATGGTCATAGTGCTGTTTTATATCGGTCACTAGCTTCTCGGAAAGTTAAATTTAAGACTGATTCAGATGCCCTGAAATAGAGAGTTAAAACATTGATTCTAGGGTGGGACTGTAAGGGGAGGCAAAGGTATCACTGCAGGAGTGGCAGAAAAGGTAGGTATGCCTAACATTCAGCCACTTCACATCAGTTAAGATGATTAGATTACTCTACCAACAAGGTATAGTACTAAAATACAGTCTGAACTGTTCTGTAAATACATTACTAAGTATACCTGGAATAGTTTTCAGTGTCAGATAAGAAAATTTTGCAAAGATCAAAACAGCCTTCATGAGCAAGATCATAACTCAACCTATCTACAGAGAATATTGTTGGCATTTCTTCTGTGTTGTTGCAGATTTGTGTTGCAACAGCTTGCTCTTTCAGCCCAGTTTCTCCTTGATCCTGTAGTGAAGTTTAACCCTAGTGTTACCATGGGAATAGTGAGGTCAGCTATTCAGCACTACTTGCCCTAAAGGATGGAGACCAAAGGAAAGGTGACCATAAGGAAAAAAACTTGAGTTTTAACAGAAAGAGCCTGGCTAAATAGAAAACTCCCTAAACCTATTCTTAAAATGGACATAGGGAGTGTAGCTGGATTACATCAGACACTGGATCCTGTTTTATAAAAGGAGCTCTTCATAAGTCTGCAATCCCTCTACAATCCTACTACAGCTCCAAAACAAGCTGTCTGCACGGAACGATGACTTCAGGAAAAAGTGTCTTACTGGGCCTTTTCTGAGAAAAGAAGAAAGCTGGCTGGTTTTCTGTTTCCTCTAACATATCCTCATATGCTTGAGGCAGCTGGATCCCAACAAGTCTCTTAGTGCACCTCCTGGCCTGGTGTACGCTAGCACTCAGAAGTCTGGGACTTCCAATTTGTCCAGAGCCACCCTCCACATCACACATCAGTAAAGGAGGAACCCTAGCCCCAGCACAGGCTGGCATTGGGAAGCTTGACATGTTCCTAGCTCAAGATCCCTGATGGCTCTGTACCAAGTCCTCAACCCTTGTCTATCAGGCTATCCTATAAGTGTACTGAGTCTAAATCAGTTAAGTTTTGTGATACAGAATTTTATTTTCCAGACCTTCCTGAAGATCTAGTCTGCCAATTTGCCTAGGTATGTGGTCTCTCACTAGGTCTTCTGCCCTGTCAGAAGAATACCTTCCCTAAAATGCCCTTCCTTCCGATCCTAACAGCAATTTTAAGCACTGTTCAAGATGCAAGTTTACAGAACCACAGCAGATACGCCAAGCAACTACAAGCACCCTTCTTGCATGGATAAAGCTTAAGTTCTTGATACTGTTTTGTTTTCTTTCTTCACTTTCCCAACAGTAGAATATTTTACTGGATAATCGCTGTTGATTGAAGTGCCTCTTATTTTCCATAAGAGTATGCAAGAGGATAACAAGTTACAACACTGAAAGACTGCACAAGAAATTGTAACACTATGGCTGTACCATTGCTGTTAATAACAGACCTGGATTTACAGAACTGCTCCCATACTCCGGTTTGATTCAGTGAAGGCAGGCCTCAGCTTATGCACCCTCAGCCACATAAAAGGATGGTGTTCAACCTAGATCAGGCATACATTCCTAAGTCTCCTTCAGCAGGAGAGCAGGAGGCTTACTTGCAAGGAACAATTCACCCACTCCACTATGAAGCAGCAATGGATTAACATCCTGAACCCACTGACTACAGACATCCCCACTGACTACAGACAAAATCCAAAGACATGGCTAGGCAAGGAATCCAAGTCCAGGGCAGTTAAAAAGCTGCCTGTGACTGAAATGAAATTAATCCTACCCTTTGAAGAAATAAACAGCTCTGATAAGTTTGAGAAGCTGTGCTGTCACAGTTTAACCACTAGGAAGTCAAAGATGCACACTGAAAAGATGCACAGCAGAAAGGAGCAGTTTTATTGCAAGTAACTGAAAAACAAGGGAAGTTTGATGAAGATAACCTTAAAGAAAACATTTAGTTTAGGAACTAAAAAAAAAAACCTGGGCATAGCTTGTTTTTAAACAGAACTTACCTCTGACAAAGCAGCGCTTGATTCTCTCACTGCCAAGGAGAACAGGGAAGATATTCTCTCCCTGACTAGTGAATTTAAGAGGGGTAAGACTTTTCTAGTTTGCTAGGAAAAAACTTAGTTCCCACTGTAGATTTTCTTGCTCACAGCAGGATACCGGTTGATATCCTCTTCCCACCTTTTCTGTCCCAAGCTCTCTGCACACTGTTTGTGCATGCCGAGTATGCTCAGACGCAAGTTGCCTGAGATTATCACCTCCAGAAGAGTGAGAACAGCTCTGCTGGCCAAGCCAGGAGCCTGGGTTAGTTTCAGTCTCTTCTGGAAAGCGTACTTCAGTTGCTGCTCATCCCACTGATGTTCGGGCTGAACAGCCCCACTGATTCCTGTTTTATTTAGGGACTCTTTTTTTTTCTTGTAAGGCTATAAGATACCTCAATGTTTTACCAGCTGGCAGCTTGACCTCCCCTCACACCAAGTTTTCCAGCCTTATTGCCTCTAGAACCAGTTTTTTTCCTTTACCTTACTCCTGACACGCAACAAACCGCTCCCTGCGACACTGGGGGAGCCAACCCGGGGCTCACCAACACCCTGCGCTTCTCCCCTAAAATAAGCCACAAGAGACGAACCCCCGGGCCCCCCAGAAGTGGCAGTGCCCGGGCAGGGTCAGGCAGCCCACCTCGGGGGCTCCCCGTCCCCGTCACTCACTCTCCGAGTCGCTGAGGTCGCTGGTGCTGGCGCTGCTCCTCCGCTTCATGCGCTCCAGGTGCTCGCCGTAATGGAAGCGGCGCCGGCCGGCGGGGCAGGCGAAGTCCTCCAGCACCGCCTCGAACTCGCCCAGCGCCTCCGCCAAGCCGCCCGCCTCCTCCGGCAGCTCCGCGGGGCGACGGCCGGAGCCTGAAGGGAGGGAGGGAAGAAGAAAAAAGCGGTTGAAGGAGCCGCCGAGCCCCCCCCGCACTGCGAGGGTAGACCTGGCGGCCCCCCGCCACCCACCGTGGCTCGCCGGGCGCTCTGCCTGAGGCGACTTCATGGCGGCTGCCCCGCCGCTGCCGGCCCGGCCTTGCCGCCGCCGCCTCTTATGGCCGCCGGGGCTGGGGGCTGAGGGGGCGGGAGGGAGGCGGCGGCCGCGGCCCGGCCCTGCCCGCTGAGGGGACGAGGCGGGCGGTGCAGGTGCGCAGCGGCGCCGGGTGACGGGGAGCTTGTTCCTTTTCTCGGCGTGGAGGTGCTCCTCGGAGCCTGCTGGCACAGGAGGAGTCTCACCCCAGGCTGGGTGGGAGGAGGGATGAAGCCCTGCCTGCCCCGCGGGGTTTGGGGGCTTTTTTTGGGGGTATGTTAGCACAGGTTTTTGTGGGGTTCCCAGCAGGTGATGCTGTAGGAGTGCACTGAGAGAGAACAGAGCTTCCTACCTGCATGGCACTAAAGATATTTTATATTCCTAGAGCTTCAAGGACAAGTCCAGCACAGAATCACAGAATCAAAGGATGGCCGAGGTTGGAAGGAACCTCTGAAGACCATCCAGTCCAACCCCCCTGGTGAGCAGGTTCACCTAGAGCACATTGCACAGGATGGCATCCTGGCGGGTTTTGAATATCTCCAGAGAAGGAGATTCCACAACCTCTCCGGGCAACCTGTTCCAGTGCTCTGCCACCCTCACAGTAAAGAAGTGCCCCCTCACGTTGAGCCAAAACGTCCTGTGCTTCAGTTTGTGCCCATTGCTTCTCATCCTGTAGCTGGGCACAACTGAGAAGAGACCGGCCCCATCCTCTCAACACCCTCCCCTCAGATATTTATACACATTGATGAGGTCTCCCCGCAGTCTCCTCTTTTCCAGGCTAAACAGGCCAGGTTCTTTCAGCCCATCCTCGTACGACAGGTGCTCCAGTCCTCTCATCATCTTAGCATGGACATCATGTAGCACAGACATCGTGATTTCAGAAGGGCTTTACCACCTGCCTGCAAGCTACCCAGGGTGCCTGGTCTGAGTGTGGGGTTTCAGGAAAGCTTTACAGTCCATCCAGATTTCACTGCTGCCACAAATGGCAAGTATCGCCCCTCCTCCCCTGGTCACCACCCCAACAGCTTGACCAGCCCTGCTGATTCATTTTGCTAATCCAAGCTGTTTGTGATTCAGGAGGGGGAGATGCCTGCACTGGTGCTCTGCTGGGCTGCCGATGGAGGACACAATGGGCATCAGAGCCAGCTGCAAAGAGAGGAGGGAATCTCACAAATAAAACCGAGTCTGGATCATCCTCACTCAGCCGACAACCTGGTCCCAGGGCTGCTAGTCCTCTGCCAAGCAAGATAAAGAGGCAGCATCCTGTGTTTTGCTTGATTTACACTTGCTGTGCAGCATGCTGTGAGCCCGTGGCTTCGCTTCAGCTACCATCAGGAGCCCGTTCCCCATCGCTGCACTTCCTGCCCACTGCCCCGCGCTGTGCTGGCATCTGTCTGTGCTGTCCTGTGGTTATTTCTCAGCTAGATCAATTAGTGAGCTGTGAACGCGGCCACAGGGCAGCTGGGCCAGTACGTCAAAGAGGGTGATCTGAGGACAGGAGCAGATGGTGGGGGAGAGGCAGGGAACTGCTCAAACACGTGGAGCCGCAGCCCGATCTGCGCCGGCCAGGGTGTTCTCCAGTGGAGAGGTTTCCTTAATCTTAGGAGAAAGAAATTAACACTTGTCCTGAAGTCAGGTTAACATGATGTTTATACATACCATAGCTACCAAATGTTGAATTTGCACTGCCTCTCAGTCCTTTTAAACAGAAGCTGGCTGAGCAGCTAAAATATCAGTTCTGTAAAATACCCATTGGGCAAGGCTCTGTCACATTTAGTTACAACCAGTAATACTGAAAACAGACATCAGGTGCTATTCCACATATATGTGTCAGGAGCTATGATTATATTCGCTTGTTGATGAGAATATCTACAATTAAAATAGAAGAGTTGAGGACAGCAAAAAGGAAGAAAAAATCTCTCTGAATCTTCTTTAATGTTTAGTAGTAATGACATTTTCAGACATGTTGTCATTGCTTCTGCAAGACATAAAATGAAAAGAACAATGTTCTAGACAATAAATCATCAGTACTTAGCAGAATTGTTCACCTCTCCTTACCAGCTGATATGGAAGCATTTATTTATTTCTGCTGTGGATCAAAAGGAGTTCTCATGGTGAAGTTCAATTGATATTTATTCTGTGGTTTCCTCCATTCTTGTGGTCTTCCTCTGTTTTTCTTTCTGCTAATAAAAGTGTTGACAAACAATCCTTTTTGAAGACCATAGTGACACAGAGGGAAAGCGAGGCTAAAAGGTAGAGAACAAGTTATAAGGGCATGATGCCAAGAGCATGAGGGGGATGAAAGACGATAGACATAAGGGAGAAAGGAGAATTGTTGGCTGTGACTACGTAGAACTCACTGCCCCAAAATACAAGGACCTGGTCCCAGAGCTAATGTCAACTCTCTCTTTTCCAAGAACCTACCCATATTACTGTTCAGCCCTTATGCTGATCCAATTCAACACATTAAAACACCAGAAAGAAATCCAGCAAGAGAGTGAATATTTTTTTACTGGACTGAGTTGAATTGTCTCAGCTGAGTCAGGTGAGCTCCAGAGCTGATAAAAGCACAGAGTGCATGGGGATGTGGGTTGAAGAGAGAACTGCTTCCCTGTAGAGATACAAGAGTTTATCCCCGGACTTCTCTTTAAATGACTGCTTTACGGTCAGAATTACTGTTTTAATCATAATTGCTAGGCATGCTGAAGAACTGGTTCCCTAAAATTCCCTTCTTTACAGTCATATGTTTGGAAATCTTCTTTCCTTAAGAAATCCTGAGCTTAAAAATTGTTGGTCATGTTTACCATTCCATAGACAAGTGTTGTGTCATTTCTTCTGCAAAATATTTACGTTTCATCCTGCAGCTCCTTCTTTCTCCTCAGCAACTTGTGATTCCACTGACTGCAGCTGAGATTCAGTTGATGGATTTTAATCTCCCACGTGAACCATTAGCTTATACATGAGGAAATAAAGACTGATTTTTGTGCCTTTCAGTTCTATTACAGACCATACATCCATGCATCGCCATTAAGTATTCTCCAAGGGCCCCAGCACACTCCAGCTGAATTAGATGCATTTTTGCCACCGATGCCAAGAGGAGCAGCCAACATCTAGCAAAAGGAAAAAGTCACTTTTAAGTGCAGTGCCCTGAAACAGTGCAGATGGACACGTCTGTCCACTCTGGTTTATTGGCAGAAATAGAGCTTGTAACGTAAACCTCAGCTACTGGGTCCCTCCCTTCTTCTAGGCAGCAGTCCAAGGTGTATTTAAAGTGAATTTCTTCTTGACCGTTCGACGGAGTGTCTCCAGATCCTCCTCAGCTGGTGGTGCAGTGTTGACGGTGGTTTCCTATTGCATTTTTAACCTGAAAAACCTGCGGGCCACACAGCTATTTAAACCAATTAACCCATTCTGTAAATATTCTTCATGGAAAGACTTTTAAAACATTGGCAGGTACTCTGGTGCTGCCAGGCTGCAAGGCTTAAAAGGCACTAGTCTTCTAAGTGAAATATGGACTGATATGGGACACGAAACCTTGTCTTGCTGTGCAGAAGAGCATCCTAGGACTGATTTACACGGGCATGGGTGCTGCAGATTGAGTAATCTCATGGTTTTCAAACCATAGCCCAGAGATACCTACACACCCATGGATAACTTCTGAGGCATTCATGCAAGACAGGAAAGAAAGAGACGCATATTTACTTCAAGTAGGATAAAATTCACAGGACATGTGCAGCCCCACTGGTAACTGGAGCTGTAGAAGGGGGAGAAGTCAGAAATGGTTGAAGACTTCTGGTCTAATCAATCGTTTGCTTTCACCACCTCAAAGATCAGGAGTACCCCAAAATATCGATCGTGTTGAGTAAGTACCACGTGTTCACAATTAAAAGCAGATGTTTTATGAAATTTCATCCTGCATTCTCACTGGTACTGGTCTTAGACAAAAGCTAGTGTCAGATCCTTGCCCAGGGAAGCAATCTGTAGCTTTTAACATGTAATATCCAGGAGTCTTCTAAGATGTTTTAGCCTGTTGAAATAATAGTTCTTCAAAAAAGTAATGTTGCTAAGTGGTTAAAGTAGATACTGTGTTTAAAACCCAGGAAAGACAAACAGAAGCCCATCAGTGCCAAAACTGTATCTGAAGAAAAGGTGGGGAACCCAAAATTAGGCAGTTGTGGAGGAGAAAAATGAAAACTGTCACAGGACAAGAAGCTTAGTTGCCAGCCGGTCCAGCGCTCAGGGAAACCTAACTCCTTGGGCCACACAGCAGGAATAGACCCGAGCATCATCAGTACAACTTGTCCCCCAGCTCCATGCATCACAGCCCTGCCCGTGGGGTGCTCTTTTGTAGGGTGAGCCAGTAGTTAACACACCAGTCTATTTTATCCTTCACGCTGCAACTGGAATTGCCTATTATAGCAAATGGCTAAACTTGTTCCATAATGAGGACAGCTGCCTAATTAAAACTTGGCTGAGATCGTCCATGCATTTTACATAGGCTACCTAACTGCCATCAGAGGCACAACAATCTACATTTGCCACCAGCTGGGCTAAACACAAGCCTGTGACCTGTAGCTCAATCCACAACATCAGAAGAAAGTGTGTGACTCATGGCAATATAAATAATCTTGAGAAACTGAAAAAGAAATCTTTTGCCAGAGATTTCATGAAGGATTTCCTCTTCTGACCATTTCTGTAGGCTTTACACCTGAACCTGGACCACAAACTGACACAACTCCTTACCATTTTCTCTCTTGCTCAGATTAATGCACAGTGGATGCAAACTCATGGACCACCTTACTGACACCCATGACCAAAGCTGCTAAATTCTGCCAAAACCTAAACTTACTTTCTCCGACCCGTTATGCTTCTAAACTTTCTGCTTGTGAAATTAACCTCCTAAATAGGAACACAGTATAACCAGTTTTCTCTTCCTCTGCCTTTCAATAACTTGAGACAGTAGCTCTAGAAGTTTTGAATGGACATATTTAAATAAGTTATTTACTCTGAAACACATTTATGGCAGTTTAAGTGTAACCATTTAAGCAGTTGCTATTGTTCTAGTTGGGTTAAAAGTCACTGAAACCGATTGGTGTGATTGCAGACGATATTGAAATCACTGGAAGCAACAGTTCAGTGTAGGCTTCTGTCTGCAGCAAAGAAATATGTGAAACCGCTCAAGAATTTGAAAGTTCTGGGTCAAGGGACTTTGGCCGAGTGTTGCATGGGAAAGGGAGAAGAGTTCAGGTAAGGAGAGGGATGGCAGTGAGTAAACAAGAGATAAGAAACTTTCATAGCTTAACCAGATTCAGTTTGCTGCCTTTCTGAGAGAAGATGAAAGGAATAGAGTCACTTAATGAAATATATTCTTATTACCAATCCCACTTGGGGAAATAGTAATTTTGATGCAGATCTGTTATTGCCTTCAATTGCCTTCTTGTGATTTCAGTTTCTAGACATTTTTCTTGTGCATGAAATTTCTCTTTCAGAGGAAACTTAACCAGAAGACTGGCCCAAAGGTACTCCGACTCTACAGGAGACATATAGGTCACAACCAAAAGCTTGGACCTGGAAAGTGGGAAATGTTTTTTACTTGTTTAATTCACAGAACCAAAGAATCACAGAATTGAAGGGCTTGGAAGGGATCTTGAAAGACCATCGGGTCCAATCCCCCTGCCAAAGCAGGTTCCTTAGAGCAGGCTGCCCAGGTAGGCGTCCAGATGGGCCTTGAATATCTCCAGAGAGGGAGACTCCACAACCTTCCTGGGCAGCCTGTTCCAGTGCTCTGTCACCCTCACCGTGAAGAAGTTCTTTCGCATGTTGGTGCGGAACTTCCTGTGCTCCATTTTGTGGCCATTGCCCCTTGTCCTGTCCCCACAAACCACTGAGAAGAGGTTGGCCAAATCCCTCTGTCTCCCAGACCTCAGGTATTTATACACATTGATAAGATCCCCTCTCAGTCTTCTTTTCTCCAGGCTGAACAGACCCAGGTCTCTCAGCCTTTCTTCATAGGGGAGATGCTCCAGGCCCCATATCATCTTTGTGGCCCTCCGCTGGACTCTTTCCAGGAGATCCCTGTCTTTTTTGTACCGGGGAGCCCAGAACTGGACACAGTACTCCAGGTGAGGCCTGACCAGGGCAGAGTAGAGGGGGAGGATCACCTCCCTTGACCTGCTGGCCACGATCCTTTTAATGCGCGCCAGGATCCCATTGGCCCTCTTGGCCACAAGGGCACACTGCTGGCTCATGGTCAACCTGTCGTCCACCAGGACCCCCAGGTCCTTCTCCTCAGAGCTCCACTCCAGCAGGTCATCCCCCAGCCTGTACTGATACGTCCGGTTGCTCCTTCCCAGGTGCAGGACTCTACACTTGTTCTTATTAAACCTCATTTGGTTTCTTCCTGCCCGTCTCTCCAGCCGGTCCAGGTCTTGCTGAATGGCAGCACAGCCTTCTGGCGTGTCAGCCACTCCTCCCAACTTTGTGTCATCGGCGTACTTGCAGAGGGCAGACACTATTCCCTCATCAAGGTCGACGATGAAGATGTTGAACAAGACCAGACCCAGCATCAACCCCTGGGGAACGCTGCTAGTCACAGGTCTCCAGCCAGACTCTGCGCCGCCGATCACCACCCTATTCTTCTGTGCTCAGGAAAGTGGTCTCTGCATGTTCATGTTACAGAACTGTTGGAGCTTCCTAGCACCACCTTTTTCAAATGGATGTAGCTTAAAATAGGTTTTATCTGTTTGGGGCAAAAGAGGCAACAGCTGACAACCTAATTCCTGGTTATACTTGCAGAAACACTTCCAAAATTAAACTGCATGGCAAGTCTTTTTCTTCTTTTCCTCATCAGTTGCCAGGTTTTTCCAATGATGCTTGTGTTTCTTTTGTTACTACAAAAAAAAAAAAAAAAAGGCAATATCCTGCAAATAGACCACAAAGTATCTAGACAGTAGATAATGCTGTGGTGGCAGCAGAGAGATATAAGAATTTAGATAGGTTCAGGTAGCACAAGCCAAACCAAACCACTTGTAAGCTGTGCTAGTGTTACTGAATCTTGATGCAGGGGGATGGATGCTGTCTGGTAGATTTTTCCCTGCCAGTTCAAAGGAGCAACCACTGACCAAACTGAGAAAGGTAGTCAAAAAGCCAAGAAAACAACTGAAAGTGAAGAAATTGATGATCTCCAGTGGTCTTTTCCTATCTAAACCATTCTGTGATTCTACGAATTGCCTCCCTTTGACTCTTCCTATTTTCAGAAAAGCAAGGCTGTGTGTGTGTCCTCTCCATAGGCAAATTACAAACAAAATTGTGCACAAGACTGAGTGAAAGAAAGAGGTTTGTGTAAGTTAATGCACTGGGCCATGAACTGGATGGAGAAGCTGAGTCCTTTACCTTTCTGCCAATTTTGCTTCAAAAGCTTTCATGACTATCACTCCATCAAGACATTTGTACCGTTTCAAATATGAATTTCAAATATGAATGTATTGTTCTCCATGTGGTTTTGCTCTGAAGTATTGAGAAATTGAGGAGTTCAGATTGGTGAATGCTGTGCTACTTCAAAAAAAAAAAAAGTGGCTTTGTCTGGAGAAGAAGGAATGTTGACTCAACAGCAGATAGTTACATGCAAGAAACAAATTGGAATTTAAGCTTTAAGTCTTGTATTGCATGAAAAATGTCTAACACACAAACCACTTTGGAAACAAATTTTAAGTCTTGTGAACTGAAACATATATGGGAGCTCATATAAGACATCTCTCCTAATTCATCTCCTCTGTAAGCAAAACAAAAGACAGTGAAATTTTTGGGCAGATGTATTTTGCACCAATGCCATTTGCAAAATTATGCATTTTGTACATTTCCTATTAGGGTATTTCACACAGCCACATCCATGTAGCCTGTTTGGCTCGTTCATCTCGTACTTCACACCCAACAGTCTGGGGACCGTGTGTTTCTGGAGCTTTAAACCTGTCCAAGAAACAAAGATTATAAATTGAATTGATTAATAAATTAATGAAATTACTTGTGGTCAAATGCCTGGCCAAAAAGATACTAGCCATATGCAAAGAAAGAAAGGTGTTCCTTACCCAAGAAGAATTCTTCTTAGATTTCACTAGGGGCAATGAGTATCCTCTGGGTGCTTAACTGGTTTTTGTTATGTTTTGTTTTTCACATTTACATGGGTTTCTACTTTGTCTATCTTACTTGCCCTTGTGTAACTGGACAGATGCGCTTTTTTTTTGCCTTTTTTTTTTTTTTTCCATGGCCGCGGAGCATCTTTCCCCTGTACTGAACCAATCTCAAGGTAAGTCAGACCAGTATGGTCATAAGAACTGGGGAAAACAGGAACGACAGGGGATGTAGGCTGTTGTTCCCATCTATCCTACTGACGCAGGCTGAGAAAAATCAAGTTTTACCCCCCTTCCATGCTCTGCTGGCATTAAGGCAGTGGGAGGTGGAAGGAGAAGCCAAGACCACTTGTTTGCTGAAGGCATGTGGTTGCATATGTTAGAACAGAAGCGCGGCTCTTCATTTATTTGTCTTGCTGTAGTGTCAATCATGGGCCGGGACCCCATTGAGTCAGTCACCATACAAATGTGGAACAAAAGCAGTAATCCTGGCGCTTTGGTTAACCAGTAAATCACCCCCCTTTAAGGGATAGGGATTTGCATATTTATGGTTGGGAAATAACCATCCTTTAGTACATTGGAGCCTCTCTTGTTAGGAGTGCACAGGGGGTTGTGTAGACGGGAAGAAAAGGATCAGTGTTACAGGCAGTGACCACTACCACATCCAGCTCTTTCCCCTGAGACAACTGCATTCAGTTTAAGAGTAATTCTTAAATGCCTTGGGTTCTTTCCATTTTTCTCAGCCTCAAATAATTTTTCTGACAAGCTATAGCAGCATCCTGTCTTCCTCACAAATGAAAGTTAAGTAAACCATGCTCTAATTCTCTCAGCCGGGGGGATGATCTGTGACAGCAACTTCTTCCATATGCTCATTTTCTATTTTCAACTTTTATTTCATAAATAACAGGCTTTCAAAACTGCCTACTCCATGCTGCCCAGCACCTATTTATTAGTTTTATTTCTACAGCGGAGGATTTGCATCACAACTGAAGTTGGAGCATTCACAAAAACGGACACCAAGAAATAATAGAAATAAAATACCACTGCAAAACATGGGCTTTGCCACTGTAGACACTTAAAAACCCAGCTCCGTGCATCCAGGTTTATCCCACTGTGCTATTGAAAACTGTGTGCCTTGGATGCATTACATTACTTAGGCCATGAGTCTTCCTTAAAGCACACCTCCAAGAGCACATACAAACTCGGGTACATACTACAATTTCCTTAGCATTGTGTTTGGCTTAGGACTTGACACAGACATGAATTTCTTGTTGTGTAGAGCAGGTTTGTAACTGTCAGCATATATGAAGAGACAACAGAGGGAAAAAGAAGGAGAAAAAAGGTAGCCAGATCTCCTCAGCCAACTTGTGTCATGGTGGGTCATGGCCAGTAAGGCCACCAGCCACCGCGGTCCTCATTCTTCAGGAAGACCAGGGTTTCTGTCAAGATGGACAATGCTGATGAGGTGTTGTCTAATAATAAACAGATGTATGCAGAGTTTGATCAGTTTGTTGATCAGTTCTTTGATCAGTTTGGTTGATCAGTTCTTTGTTGCTGCCATTTCCCCAGTACCTCCTGCCCCTCAGAGACAGGAGCGTTGTGATATTGTCCATCAGGAAGAGCCATGCATGGCCACAGCCAGGGCTCTGTCTGAATGATCCCAGGAAGAGCATGGTTTCCTTCAGAAAAACATACTTTCTATGTTTGGAGGTGAGGGAGAGGAATTTGCACCTTCCCTGAATGGAAGAAGAAAATATTCATATTCTGGTTCACCTCTGTGTGGGCTGCTCCTCAAATATTTGATTAGACATCACCATCTTTCCACTGTCTATCCACACTTTATTGCTAGACAACCAGCCCACATTTGCTGGATTAGGTTCCTGACAAGCTGTTGATTCGGCTCCATTCACAGAAGTGAACAGCAAGCGCCAGAGCCTAAAGCAGGGAGAGAGACTGGAGGAAGAGCACAGCAGACAAAATGCTGGTCCCCTTTTAGCAAGGGACTGTCAGAGAGGCTCAAGAAGCCCTGTGGATCTGCATCTTTCAGCACAGCACGTTACAGAGGTGGCACCTCACATGCAAAAGGGACACCAGCCTTGCAGATCTCACTATCGCAGTACCTGGTTTTAAATGTTTGGCATCCTGAAGTGCCCACAGTTTTGAAATGGGCATAGAAGTTCTCTGATAGCAGAGTTGTCCAGCCTTTTGACTTGTGAAAAACTGCCTCCTTAATAAAAAAGAAAGAACGCAGCAAGTTGTAGGCTCCCCAGAAGATTCACACTTATTGATGTCGCTACAGGTCTGTCTGGTTTTAGCTACCTTGCTGTCCCAGAGAAGCAGATCCTGCATCTAGAGTGCTGCAGTCCTGTACAGGGCGACAGCAGTGAGGTACCTGCTGATGTATCTGTATGTGCACATGGGAAGGGTTACAGGTAAACTGCCTCCAGTCCAAGCTGGTTCACGTCTGGGTGCTCTGCAGCCCGCTCAGCTGCCCGATGCCCAAGCTGACCGTCCGTACGTGTCCTCTCCACCCAGCTTAGTTCTCTAACCCCTGAGCTAATGAAACATGGTCTCAAAAATGACAAATTTATCCATGACAAATCTGCCTCAGTCCGTTTGTTTTAATATCCTTACAAAGATGCTTTGACATGCAGGGGACATAATTAATAGAAATAAAAGTTTCTTGAACTTCAGGTACACTCTGGGCTTGTTTGAACTATGATCCCATGTGGATTAACTAAAATTTAATTGAATATCTCCAGCAACAGCTGGCAGACTCCTTTGGTCCTTCTGTGGATCCTTTTCTATCTTTTGTGCTACAGTTTGCAGAGCCAGGTCTCGTGCAGTTACAGTTTGCTTGTGGTTACGGATGGGTTTTACGGCAGTTTATTACTTGTGGTGTAAACCCTTGAACTAGGACGCTCTGTTCTCCTGTAAGGAGAAGAGGAAGGCAGTGCCTGCTCTGATCCCACTTCCTGGCCTGCATTAAGTTTGGGCATTTATTGTATGCCGTCCATCCTGGAAATGCCATGTGTTTCCTTCTGCTGCCTCGCTGCATACCTAAAGCACTTCTGTGAACCTCTCAAAACACGAACCTCCTCTTAAACTTTGACAGCGCGCTCTCAGAGGCTTTGTCTAGACTTGAAATATGCTTAAGCAATAAAGTCTGAGTGGTGAACAGACAACGTATCTAGTCTGTGATAAACTAATTGGAGCAAACATTAACCTGCCTCTCCTCAGAGGCCTAAGGGGAGTGAGACAGGAACTTGGTTGACTGATGCTTTCTGCATATAAAAATCACCCAAAAGGTGATTCTGGCCATCTGGGGGCTCAAACATCATTTCACCGTCTCTGTTCTCCACCAGCCCCGCTCCCAACTTCAGAACTCCACATTAATGCCCACAGACGTCTGTGCTATGCAAATAGGAGTCTGATTCAGTCATTTAAGTACACACAAAGCACCAGCAACCTCTCCAGCACCTCAAAAAATAAAAGACAATAGACATTTTCCTGTGTTGTCCTACTACAATATCAGGAAACACCTGAAAATAAACAGATGGCTCTAGCCTTTCATTACCATATTCTGGGTGTAAGACTTCCCTCTAGTGGAAAATCCATGAAGTGGCCACTTTTTATTAAAACTTGCTGTTCAGACATGAAAAACTAGTGTCCAAAGTACATATAATGATGCTGGTGAAATAATAAATGTTCCATTTTCATTTATTATTTATCCTTAGACCAAATTATTTGTCGCTATTTAAAACAAACAAAAAACACCGTTCTTGCTAATTCTGGGCTAACTGCTGTTATCCACATGACACAAATATACAGATTTAATTTTTCTTTTTTAGGGTCTGGGCTTTCAGAACGGGCTTATCTCCTCTGATGAAGAGTTTGCCAGCTTTGGGGTACATCTCTCTGCCTGTGTGTTGGAGTAAGAAGGAAAGAGGGGGGTACTGGGGTGAGACAGCAGTACTACTGCAGGTCCCTGCATGAGCCTGGATGCTGGCTCAGTCAGTCCTCAGGACATTTACGTTGTTTGACAGAGGGATTTGGTTTGTGCAGGGGTAAGTGGCAGGGATTTATGAAAGAAGTCCACAGTAAAGCAGCTCAAAACAACAGATTTTCAAAAATCCACAGAACAAGAGAAGTACATAAACTTTTACTATAATTTAGAGCAATCAAAATTAGTCCATTAGCAATTTCATGTAAGAGGCTATGTAAGGCACTTCGAAGATTTTACAAAGATCAGTAATGAGCAAGTGAAGCCCAACTAACCTAGATATACAGCTGGGCTTCGTTTATATATATATATATTTATATATATATATTTAGGTATTTATATACCTAAACAAAACAGCAGAAAACTTAATCATAATGTAACATAATCAAAACATATGAGAGCAAAGGGGATAGCAGGAATCAGGCCTAACCCAAGTTCAAGTCTCAGCTGTGCCCATGTCTCCTTGTTGGTTAAATACTCTAGGTAGAGTCTTTGTATGTCTTCAGAAGCACTGCTGCTACCACAATTTTTTTTTCAGCTCCTCCTAAAGCTGTTACACGCCTCAAAAAGGAGCAAACAGGTCTGGACTGAGATTCCCAGCACTGCAGGAAAGTTTGTGCCAGTGAAGGAGGTACAGCATTTCTGACACCCAGCTAGCCGGTGTTGATAAGTAACGAGCAGTAGTGGCTCGTGGTTCAACATGCTGCAGTGAAGCCCAAGAAGAGGCCTGTGTGCTCCCCAGTGACACGCTCCCAGTGCAATTTAAGAGGAGCTGACTGGTCCCCGTGGCTCCATCTCCTACTGCTTCCCCCTGTGCTAGTTCTAGTGATCATCCGATCCTTTGGGAATCTCATTTATTTCATTAGCCACCAGAAATTGAACCAACCAAAATCAAATTGAAATGTTTTTTAGTTCAGCAAGCTGCATTATTAAATCCTCACTAAACAACCCCTTGAACTAATACTGCACAGCTTGCCCAGATAAGCAAGGTCCTGCATTCTGCAGCCAGCCTTTCCCTATGCTTTCACTGCATTCGCATGTTTTCCTTCTGCCTGGACAGCAAATCCCATCTTTAGGTAGCTCCGGGTTGTTGAGGCACACATCACACCATGCCCACCTCTGACACAGATGAAAGTTGAAGGACGTTGTGAGGACACACCTCAAAATTTCAAGATTGTAAAGTGTTTGCATATGCTATTTATAACATGCATGTTTTCTTATTGCTATATATATAATGCTATTGCTATAACAACGATGACATATTAAAAATGTTGCTTGTTAATCTACCAGATCTGCCAGAGGAGAACCATATGATTTTCTTGATTAGTTAGAGGCTTGCTTTGTTTGTTTTGTTTTGAACAAACTACCACCACAACAAAAAAACCCACCATAACAATATTTATTTTACCCCATTAGCAGATCTAGAATTTGTTTTGGTCTTTAACAATTCTTCTAGACTTTTCAAGCTTGAATCAGGAATGAGTTTTCAAGATCTAAATATAACATTTATAGATAATCAGTGCTTCGTTCCCTGCCCGCACTAGTCAATTTTCCTTACCAAGGAGCATCAAACATACAACATGTAAACTTCTTTGATCAAACAAAACTTGACCAGTCCTTACCACAAAGAACATCTCCAATTAAAGTACGCAATATATGAATAGCTTAGTTTACACAGGACTGCCTGTGGGCAGCCACAATGACTTTAAGCCACCTTGCTCTTTATGCATCAATTGATGCCAGGCCAGAGATGCAGAGGGAAGCTGTAGCATAATACAGGTCAAGGGGAAAGCCTATGTGCTGTGTTTGACACTCCTTCCACCTCTCTGTTGGTCACGGGAACAGATAGTGCTGAAAGTTAGAAATACCCTATGTCTCAGCCCTTGGTATTCTCTTGACTTGCCTCATTTTAGGACAAAAAACCAGTCTCAGATCTGATAAGACCAGATATAGGGTGAGATTCCTCTGAGGTAAAGGAGATCCAAGGCTGTTCTCACAAATTACTTCTGCAAGCTGACAGGATCTAGATTGTCCACAAATTCTTGATGGAGCCAGGCAATTACTTTGATGCCAATGGACTAGTAAGAAAAGAGCAGCTACCTCTTGGGATGTCACATTTGCTAGAGGAGGAGAGCAGGTTAGGGATGGGGGAATGCAACAAGAATGATTACTACTGACTTTCAAAGTGGATTAAGTGACTTTTGAGAAGACAAATGAGGTCAAATGGCAGGGAGGAAAAAAAAATGATGAAAAACACACGACAGAATGATAGAGTTGAGCAAAGAATTGAGCTAGGCCAGCTGAATGTATTTTAAAGTTTATTAAGTTGTAATGTGAAGCACTGACTTGACATGTAGACACTATTAACATTTATATACTACAGCACATTTCCTCCTGGAAGACTTAACAGGCTTGTTAAGCTTGGTGCTTTTTCCAATTCATATCTACTGAAGAGACAGCAAATCTTTTCACAATATTTAAAAGAAAAACCCCTTTCCTTGGCACCTGTTGTTCACCCTTGTGTGTTATTTTTCCCATACCACCTTACCCTTTCCTTGCAGTGGTTTATAGGATTGCCAAACATTTGTTATCCCAAGCAGCTTACAGCTGTGATGGCAGCCCTGAAGAAAACTCAGCAGCTTATGCCCCTACCGTTTCCAAGGGAAAAATAAACCACACGTTGGGTGACGGAAGAATCAGTATCTCTATTTTCAGAGTTCTCAAAAGGGCTCCTACGATTCTAGAAGTCCAGAAGTCAAAACTATGAATCTACTTCCTCAAGTAACAGAAGGCTGAAAACATACCCCAGGTATTTTTGCTCCAGTCTGATTTGAAGCATAAAGCTAACCAAATACCAGAGGACTGGAGTAACAGTCTTACCTTTCCACCTATAGTGCTGCAGCCTTCTTTTCAAGATCTGGATTAAACCTCTAGCACCTTAAGTGTCATTGCTAAAAGACACAAAAAGACTGTACCAATTAACTTCTTCACCTTACACAGGCTAATAAAGTACTTCTAGGGTACAACTGAACCAGAACAATTCCATTATGGTCAGTTACCTTTCCCTACCTGAGACACCTCTGAGCAAGCTGTTCTACAGCAAACAGCATGGTGAGTACCTGAGATAAAAATGTCTTGCCACATTTCTAAGAGTAATATACTACTATAAAGAAACATATCTTAATGTGCTAAAGACAGTGATTATTTATAACTACTGCAAGCGAGTTGAAGAACCTAACGAACATGGAACAGACTGAAGTTTGATGTCTATAAACACAAAAATTCCAAACCAAAGGCAAGTGTGTACAAAATAATTTATTACAGCATAACATATGTTGGCAATATTTTACAGTGAGTTTTCCATTCAACAATTTTGAGTCTAAACAGATGACACACAAAGGAGAATTTTAATTAGAACAGTTTATTTGTCTTAATAAAATCCCCTCTTCATGAACTTATATTTGCCTTAGAGGGGCTAGTTAATATTACTGAAATTATTTACATTGCGGTGAAATAAAAACAAAACCGATTGAATGATTCCATTACAGTTTTCCAGAAAATGAATTTTCTGTACAAGCCACAGTATAGTTATGTTTTGATAGCAGTTCTTATAGAATGTAAAGCTGTCATATGTAGCCATTTTGTCCAGCATTATGCTTTAAATAGGTATATTAGAGTCAAACTTCCATTTTCATGTGTTGTATATTTAATAGTTAACGCACCAGAATACAGAGTAAGAAAAAGGTTCATTGTGATTTGTAGTCTTCCTCTTTGTGCTCCCTTAAATAGTTTTAAAATATAAAACACAATCCTCGGATACTATTTGCTTTGCAGCTCCTAAAGCAATAGTATTTAGGCATGAGAAGTACTGGAGTATTGGCCATAAGTCCACAACTAAGACTTTTAATGGAGGTAACACAGTAAACTTAGCAGTGAATTTAATGATGTAGAGAAGAACTATATCCTCCATTCCTGTACCTTATGCATTTGCCCAAATTTGGAGCAGCATTTTTTTTTTAAACTTAAGTGATAGTAAGTGAACAGATTGGGAGAGAAACCAGAAGAGAGAAAGAAGAGTAAAATGGAACAAAGGACAGACAACAGTATCAGATTCATTGTATTTTCAGGGAACTGCTTGAGAATACTGGAACATAAAACATTAAACCGACCATAAACTTAAGAAAACAATATTTATGGAACACAAGGTAGATAGAACACAGTTTTCAAGAAAAACCCTTAGTTTTTACACAAACCTAATCTTCAAATCCATCAACACTGGTTCCATAAGACACACACCTTACAAAAACATGCAAACCGCCAATGTTCACTGTGCTTCAAAAGAAATCAAGATGACCAAAGATAATTTAAAAAAAAAAAAAGAAAAACCCGAAGAACAACAGTAAAAGATAAAGAGGGTAATTCAAGCAGCACTTCTGTCTTAATCTGCTAAAAATGCTCAAAAGAATTTATTAACAAGATATGATCACATTTATATGCATATGTAATGCACTTATGTGAAAGCAGTCTTCAACATCCATAATTTTTTGTGAGGGAAGGCTGACGGATTATTAAAAGACTTAAAACTGTACAAGTATAAACATGAAAAATGGTGATTAAGGATAATGTTTACATAAATATTGGCAGTTTTTGTTGGGAGAAAAAATAACTAATAGTATAATCCATTTCATTTAACTATCCAAATATTTCATTTTATACCTGTTAAAGATATTAAAATACAACCTGGAAAAGTAACCCTGATCCATAACCAGCCAGCATGTAATGACAGTCAGAGTTTTGTGTGTGTGTGTAGGTAGATAGACACACACATGGGCTTGCACACGCTACTTCATATTTCATTAGAGAGTAAATCATGGTTAATGGCTGTATGATTCACAGATGCAATGCTGCTATCATCCTCATTTGTGGCAGGCATAAAGGCAGATGTAAAAGGGAACAGTTTATGACATGCTGCTTGATATTCTTCACATTGAGTGTGGCAGCTTCCGAAACTGCCATCAAGCAGTGCCTCGAAAACCTTTGTTAACGTCTACAGAAAGAAAATTAACAGTTAGTAAGTGTGATTTACAGATGTTTTATTACTATCAAAGGACGTGCTGTTAACAATACTACTCTGAACAAACAGGTGCTCTGTTGGTATTCAAATATAATTACTTCGAAACAAGTTTAAAAACAACATTTTTTTAAAACATTTATCATGAAATATAAAACTGTAGGATAACATACATGCTAAGTATACATTATTTAAGATCCCATATATTTTTGTCTCTAAGTACTGTATCTTTTACCTTCACATTTTTGTCTCTCATGTTTTTATCCAACCTAGTAGCCACAGCAATAGCTTTTTCTTGTCTTGATTTGTCCAGGAAATACATCATCTTTGCACCTTAGCACAAGAAAAAAACACATTTAGATAATATTCCTAAATGCAATACTGCACAGGCAGACACACAGGATCCAAAAAATTTAATGTGAATTAGGGTTTTTTTAATTTTAAGCTATATTTTCCTCCATTATAAATAACTTAAAACCAATGAAACTAAAGCTATTTTGAAGTTCATTAGGAACATAGGGACTGAGCAACACAGATTGCTTCTGCAGAAATGAAATGCATTAATGATCATGACTAAGTTCTTCAAATCAGCAGGCTAAATGAAACCCATACTATAAACATAGCAGTGAGTAAGATGTTTTCTCAGAGATGTTTTGATTTAATACTTTTTGAATGATTTAGTACTTTTTGAAAAAGTACTGGAGATAAGTGAATTAACAGAACAATCCAGTTACTGAACAATTTTGGAACACATTCCAGAAGAACACCATAAAAATCCATGTTTGTATGGCAGAGAGTAATCCCAAGCAGAGCTGCTTAGCTATTTCACTCACCCCAGGTTAGGTATAAGAAAAGCATAACACATGTTTAGTTCTTTGCTTGGGCTAGATAACCTTGGTGAGAAGCACGCTGTATTAATGTAACCATGCAGTTTATTGGACTGCAAACAGTTTAACAGAACCGGTCTGCGCATCTCTGCAAGATACCATGTTGCTCGTTATCGGCATAATATAAAATCTTAGTTTGATGAACATGTGGGCATTCCACAGACTTTTCTTTCTCAAAATAGAGTACAGACATACCTCACATCTAATCTACTACAAGGAACAAAAGTCTTAAAAAATCACTTTAATAGAAAAGTTAAAAACCCACATTCTAAGTGTATTGCCTCTTCTTTTTCGACTTATTTCCCAACCATTAAATATGCTTTCCTAATTAAAAGAAGTTTCATAGTTCTTAACAGCTTTCTTTATCCAGAACATTTCAGAAGTTACCAGAGCAAATATATTTGGGTTTGAGTTAACACTGTCAAGAAACATTAAACTTAACCTGGTTACATTTGTTTCAAGTCAGGGAGGTTATGTTATGGTTTAGGAGTTGAAAAGCTTTTAAAATTCTGTCTATGATATTTTTACTAGAAACTACTTTAAGCTAAGAAAACTCATTTGGAAACTCAGACTTTGGAACTCTGTATTTTCAAACGTGGATTAGAGATGCCAGTTTAAGAAGTTTTAAGTTATGCAGTAGATGAATCAACCATTTTAAACTTTTTTCAGCATAAACAGAAGATTGACACAAAGTCCTAAAGCTACCAAGGACATGCTATTTCATTCCAGAGTTCACTTTAAATCCTAGTCCCACATTTGTTGCTGCTGCCTGTAAACTGATACACTGTTGAATCGCAGTGATCAATGGACTCTAAGGATATAAAGGGGCTTTCACACTATTGAGTCCCTCACCTCTACTAAATATCTATAGACTCACCTTCTTCAAAGGGGTCCCTGACATCTCTCTAACGTGGTTGCCACCACCACCAATGATCTAGTTTGCCTTCTTGTCAAATACTACAGACAAGAAGCCAAATTCATGGGTGTTACAGTCTTAGCTTGTACAATTACTAGGACAAAGTGACTGTATTCCCATAATAATGGAGGACAAGAAAGCAGAACCTGGAAAATATCCAGTTAGATGCCTAACAAGGTAACAAGAGCACAAGAACACATCTGTGAGAACCTGTAGCAAACACCTGCTGAAATACCTGTAACTTGACTTCCCAAATCTTGAACCTGCTCACAGGAAAGGAAGGGGTGCAAGTATTTCTTTCAAGACACTGTCCTGTAACAGGGCTCTTTTAATGGGCTCCAAGTTTGGGGTAACCTGCCTAACCTTCCTTTGAGCAAGATGACCAATCCTCTGGAGCTAACTTTCTCTAGGGATTCCTGACAGAGCCTGGCTAATTCTTACAGTGAGATTTTTACTAAGTGAGATTAGTACTGCTCTAAGTACTTTAAGTGCCTGATTGATTTTTATTCCACAACTTTCTGGACTCAGGAGAAGTGAAAAATTTAAATTTCAACCTCCTTCCACTTCGCTCCAGCAGCTACTCATACTTTTTCTACGCAAATAGTATGAAAGTGATATATGTGCACATTTTCATTGTTGCCTACAGAGCAGAAAAACAAAAGGAACAAGGCTGTCATTGTATTTTTATTCATGCTGTTGCTACTTGACAAAGCTGTGAGAATGTGTGAGATACATCCCAGCTAATTAGAAACCGGAGGGGAAGAAACACTGTTTCTAATGTATAGGATTGATTATTATTACATGGGATAATTAGAAAATATAAAACAATAATGTTTATTTCAACACGAGAAGCTGAAACAGGAGGGATGACAGTGCTTCCACACTTGAATACCTACGGTGGTTTGGTAGTTTAACTACACTTCCTAGAGGTAAGGAGCAGGTTCATCATGCATCTAATAAAGTGAATGAGTTGGTGTGGTTTTTTTTTTGGTTTGTTTTAAATGGTCAAAGAAGGCAGAGGAAAAAAGAAAACATACAGTGGGTTTCTGTCTCATTCCAATTTACGTTTAATGCAGAAAGATATTCTTGATTTGAGTCACTGAAATCAACTTATTTTCAAAAACATTAAGAAGTTAAACAAACCTGACAGTTGGTGCTGAATGGAGGTAGCATTGTGTTTGAGAAACTCTTCATTAAAACTTTCCAAATTTTTATTAACAAAGATTTTCTGCATTTCTTGAGTTAGGACCTTGCTCACAATTTCTGGGAGGTTACTATGGTCAGATACTGGAAAGAGAAAGGGTAAGATGGAAAAAAAGACAGCTTTTAAATAACTGCAGAGAACAATGTGAAAACAAACATCACTGTTAAAATTCCTCTGTTTTTTTTTCTTTGCAAATTTGTGCACAGAAACAAATTCTAGTTCAACAGTATTACAAGTAAGCACAAGCTTTAGTATTCACAAAATAAATCTGTCAGATTCTGATTATATTTTGAAAAATGTTCATTTTGCAAACACATACACATTGACTAGCAGAATATGTTTTTTGCAGTTATTTTAATTTAAACTACCTAATTGGGAATGAAGCCAACAAGAAATACACAATCAGCTCCTTTTAACACTATCTTATGCATAATTTCTGCTATCAGCCTAAGAAATTTAAGACTTCATATTTAAGCTGAAAAACAGATTCATATGACAAAATAAAGCACTGGATTTGGTAGTACTTCTTCAGAGCAAACAGGATATACATGTAAGTCATTATAAGCTCTTGTGTCTTTGTTCAGTTTCTATTCTTTAAGCTTTTTTTTTTAAACATCATTTATTAACAGACTTTTAAAAGTCAACTTAGTTGCACTTAAAATGCAGAAACATTTATTCAAATTCATTTTCAGCTCTATAAAAGCATTATAGATACATTTCTAGATGAATCATTCATAAGGGCTCTCTGCCATGTCTATTTGCTGCTGCCTAACACAAGTTCATAATGCATACTTGGCTTCGGTCAGAATCTTTCTCCCATATTTGACACTTTTTTTTTTCTTAAAACAGACTTACAGGGTCCACCTACTGGATTAATGGAGGAAGGAGTACGTAATACATACATGCTGCCTTACATAGCACAACCTGTACTTTCCTAGGTATTACCTAGAAAAAACAAACCACTTTTTTGTCTTTATTAAAGTTTGTGTTTCAGGAGTATATTTAAACATTACAAAAACATATATTTGTCCACATTACTTCCTGTATCCTTATACGTGCATACGTACGTACTTCCTACACACATACCAGCTTTAGAGAATTTAATCAAGCACTCATGTAGCCATGGGTTATTACTGTTGATAGCAAAAGCTCTTTTGACAGACTGTAACATTAACAGAAATTTTCCTGTGGGAAGAGAAAAACAAAAACATTGAGATTAGGAATACAAAAATATTTGATACAGAACTCTTTCTAATTTGTTTTATGTAGCAAATCTAGTACAAACGTTAGAAACATCAAGGCCTACAGAGAATTCAAAAGGAGATTTACTTTTCACACCCAAATTACTTCAGAATATAGGAATGCCTGTAGCTCAAACTGACAGAAAGGCATAAATAATTTCACTGTCTGAATTTGTGTTACCCTAGGTAATTATCAATCACACTATAAATATTTTTCTACAGCATTAATTAGTGTATGCTAAAGCTTATTCTGCTCTTCGCTTTATTTTTAATGAGTGGCTGAACAAAAATTGTATTTGTCCTATGATTTCTTGATATCAAGTAAGCTCCTGCTTTAGTCAATTGAATAGATATTTCAGACAATTTTTGACTACAAGTAACATAGGCCACAGTGAAGAATTAAAAGTTTGTAAAGCAAAAATAAAACTAAAGCATACTTTACCTTTTCTAAAGTATATTTCAAATGCTAATAAATGTGTGTCTATATTATCTCCAATAAGATTCTTAAGTGGTATTAGGAACTTAATGGCTTCTTCTAATGGATTTTCTACCTGTTAATAAACACACGAAGTTAAAACTTGAAATAAACATCTGATAAAACCCACTAATAATTGTTATTCACAGCATTTAAATTATCAGAGGGCAACGGTGAACTGTAGATAGCTATCTGAATTAAACTGAACTGTAACATTGTTATTTGAACTGTAAGGTTTAAAAGTGTGTTCTCATGATTTCATATTGACAAAGGCAACATCACTGCTAACTGTGGCACTGCTCATGTAGCATAGTCATGTTGTAAGTTAGCATTTAAAAAGTAAATATGATCACTTTAGACAACTTCTGAAGTTACTCTGATAAGAGGAAGTTCTTTGTGCTTAGAGAAATACTATCTCTGTCTTTATATTTTGTGGACAGCAATTGTATTTCTGTTAATTTTTCTCTATTCACTGTATGAAGATCAACACAGTACTTTGGGCAAGAACCATCTTTATTGTTCAGCATCTATCCTAATGAAAGATGGCCTACCATTGGAACAACCAAAATTTAAATAAATTAGGAATATTAATACAGAACTTCAAATTATTAGAGTAAAAAAATATGACTTCAGCATGAGTAGAGGTAGACTACAAAAAAGGTATCTTTGCATGCAAAAATGGTTTTATATAAACTGATGGATTATTTTAGAAGAACCTCATAATAATCCCATATTATGAGATTTTTATGACAATGACATGAATTTAACGTAGAGACCATGCTAACCCTTTCCAGTTTTTCAGGAACTAGTTCTTCCCTGGGTCCACTAGTTTCTTCCTCCTCTTCATCTCGCTTTTTCTTTTGATTCTTTTGTTGTCGCTCTCTTTCTGCATGTTTTCTTTCCTCTTCAAGTTTTGCTTTCTTCTGTGCTCTTCTCTGCTTGCTAAGCATTTTCTTCAATTCTTTGGCTGAGAGATTTTCTATAGATTAAGTAACAGGTAACTTATTTTAACTTTTTAACTAGAAAACCTGTTTGTCTCAAACAACACTGAGGCACTCCACTATGCTCTTCCAACCATGTCGAAGTGATGTACTTTTACAGTAACTTCCAGAAATACCAGCTCTTGCCAAAATATTATCACTGTATATAGCGATAAAAGTCCATTTTTACTACTGGATTACAGCACAACACTCGTTCTTGCATATTTACTCTTTCATAGCTGTTACAGAAACCTCAGCTACTTGAAATATTAACTACATGAAGTTGTTAAATCCATGTGACAGATTTTGCCTTAGAAAAATGGATTTTCAAGGGTAATACTAAGCCTATGTGTTGACTGCAGCTCATCTTCTAATACTAGAAACATCCTGACCGATTTATACTCCAACTTAAAACAAGCTTATTATTGTTCATTGACGTGTCTGACCCACGTACGGTCATGGTAATATCCTTGATTTTCTACAAATGCCAAGTTAAATGGATGCAAGCAAAAACTGGTATTGTTTGGGGTTGGGAGGTAAAATATTCCAGTATGTATTAACAATACCATCTTATGAGACTTCATTCTGCTGGCTGTGTTCTGATTTGTAGACTGCATTAACTTTTAGATAAGCCAAGAAAACTTAACAGTTGCATGAAAAGCAGAATACACAAAAAACATGGTTTTCTACAGGTCTTTATGGAAGTGAGAAGCCTCCAGCCTGCCCCATTCGCTCTTCTTTTTTTCTTTCCTGCTTTAGCTGGGAATATATATTTCCACCTGGTCTTCAGTCATGTTTCACAGAAAAAAGGATTTGTGCAAATAAAGTGTCAAAAAAACAGAAAAACAAGCTTCTGAGGGACTAACGCATCTTTTTTTTTGTGGCTATCACAACCTCTACCAGGGCTCTACAGCCAGAGTTGAGACTGGGAAGCAAGGAAAAACAAATGTTCTTTCCCCCCCATTCATGCGATGCTGTCTTGCCCTGCGGATACGCCTACTGAACTCACATTCACAGCAGACTAATGAGCTACATGACTTAGTCTTCCTCACTTTAATTTCTGTTACATATTTCTGTCAAGGTCCTCTGTCACACACCTGTTTTACATTACATACAGGAACAAAATAAAATTGGAGAGAAAAAGGATGCAAGCTGAACTATGCTGTGAAACGTGCCCCTTTTCGTATGTGCATCATAAAACAGATGGGGGAAACCTCATTCACCTCAATAAAAGGTAAGATGGTATTAGCAACATGAAGTGGCATTTTTGGTTTAGTTCAACTTTTTTCCTCCATGTCAAATATCTTTCCCTTTGCAAAAAGCCAGGTATTAATTTCATCCTTTTGTCAACAGTCACTGAAGCGCTGACAGTAGCTGTGATTCCACAAAAGGAGAAGCAACTATTTTCTTAAGAAAAAAACCAACATCTTAACTTGTTTAAATGGAGAAATGGCTGAATTCAATTTGATTTTTCCTCTTACGATTCTGAAATACAGCTCCTCCTCAAGTACTCCAATTATAACTAGGTTCATTCACATACTGGTTTTAAAGTATGATGCAGGAAGAACAGAGAGGGAAACCTATAGTATGTTATCTATGATCTCTTTTCAGTTACCGATCAAATTATAAACAGAAACAGAATGTATGTATGTCACAAATCATTAATTCTATAGTACATAGATTACTTAGCTTAAAAACTTTTACTTGTCATACACATGAGCCTCCATTATGGTCTAGATACCTGAATTCACTTCTTGTTCTTTGCTTTCATTGGTAAGAGGATTATCATGAAGCTTCAAGTAGATTTCAATTGCTGATCGAGCAGCCTTGAAGTAGAAGGCATGTTTCCTGAGCACATCTTCTAATCTCAAAAGGTCTACATAGGCACGAAGAGTCATCTTTCTCATGCAGTATGTGTGGAAGTCAAATTGATCATCTGTTATCTCAAAAAAATGCTTCAAGGAGGAAAAAAAAAGTCTTAGGCATTTGCTTGATTTACCCTTTTTTAAATAAATGGAGATAACTTATAACTGATATTATTTACAGGCAATATTCAGCAAGCATATAGCTATTCTTCCCATACTGATTGTTCAAGAGTACCTGTCAGTAGGAAAAACACACCCACAAAAATCTCATTTTGTTTGCGAAAAACAATGATATTATTCAAAGATTTAGGCACTCTTTAAAAGCCAACTGAAATGTGATTGCTTTTATTAAAAACAATTCACCAAAGTCATCATAAAGGTAATGTAGAAATAGCTGTAGATAAGACATGAAATATTATATTGAATCCTTTTCACTTCAAATAACAACAGTTTTGCACATAATAGATAACAAATGTCATCTCTAGCTATTACAAAAAATCTTCAAGAATTAACCCATTTAAAAAGAATTAGAAGCTTTCTATGCAAAGAAAGTCACGCTGTTTACATCAGCGAATATCTTTCATTAGTGTATAAGAAACTTCAGGAGAGAAGTTGACTGTTTGTACGTACTTACCCTTTCTACTTCGTGACATTTTTTCAAGGCATCACCATACTTCCCTAGCCTTTGATAAGCTGCAGCACATTCAGTCTGGAACCACATACACTGCATCTCATTTAGGTTTTCCATAGCAGAAGTCCCTTCCTGAAATAAGTGTCATTATCACTTTTTGCTATTATAGTTTCCCAGCTTTTTTCAAATATGGCTACTAGTTTCATCCTGTCAGTAGGAAACTACTTGGAATGCCATATAAATTGATATAACCTCACAGCAACTGATAGTACTACTTGTAATACCGTAATACTTCCCAAGATATAAAAGGATAAGTTTAAATGATTTTTTAAAAATAATTATCTGAAAAAGGTTAGTGTCTCAAGATATCTTTAAAATTAACTTATACTTATATACACAGCACCTACAAAATTCCGGCCATATACTTACTGCTTTATCACATATAATGAATAATATTTTTATTTATTTTAGAAGTAGTTAATCTAAAATAAAAGGAAGTTGGATTCAGATGTCATACCTTTTCAAGAAAAAAGAACCATAGGATTTATTCTTAACAATTTCAATACTCTAGACCAAAATTAAAAAGATAATTTATAGTGCTTACCACGCCTTTTAGGGATGGGACTGGCTTTATAAATTTTTTGTCTGCAGTACTAGCTTAAAGGAATGAAATGCTTAAGTCCAAGTTACCCTTATGATGATGCTAAATCATAGTAATATAGTAGCTTGCGTATTCCTGTGCAATTAGCTCAGATGACATTACTGACAAATGGCAGGTTTTGCAAGCAAGTTATCTATCAGATGCATTTTCAGAGAGGTACTCAGAAGTATGTCACTACAAAACTACAAGTATCTTTGGACAAGTATCTTGTACCGACTGTTTTTTCAGTATTTACCAGGTAAATTTTTAGTATTTACATAGTTATTTATCACCAAGTGTAAGTTATTTTGAGCATTATCTTAAAAATGGACAATTTAAAGATAAATTTCTGATTTTGGTCACAAATTGTTTAAGAAACAATGAAACTTGAAAAGCAAGAGGCTAACAAAACCTCTCTTCATTATAGCAATACCAGTGTGAATTACCCGTGTGAATTTAGAACACATCTCCTCTGCATCTTTCACCATATTTGCTCGCAGCATGTATTTAGCACATTTAGAATTGATAAATCTGTCTGCAGTATCCAAAGATTGTGCTTCATCCATCCATTTTGCAGCTTCCTTCAGGTTACCTACATGCTGTTAGGGAGAAAGTAGTTAAGGAGAAATCAAATCAACTTTCAGTATAAACTTGATTTTGACCAACTCTTAAAAATCTATAATTACAGGTATTTCTCCCTCAGAAATAAAAAAACTATTATTGTTTGGCTCCCCTCACCCTTCACACTGTATTTTTTTTTAGAACAATTTGCTTTAAGTTGTGACTTGCTTCAAAAAAATAAACAGAATAAAAGGGTTTTGATTTTCTTACTGACAGAACAGTGCACAAAAACGTATGAAAATCAATACCCATTAATATTAAAAACTGCAATACTAGCCACACATTCACAACAGTTTCACGGAGCTTTTTGTTTTTGATCTATGTTCTCCACATGTACAAATTCACTTTTTACCTTGTAAATTTTTGCTTTTAAATAGAACAGTTCTATTAATGTTGGAGTGCTTGCAATTGCAGCATTGATGTAATCCAAGGCCAAAGAACATTGGCCAAGTTTGTCAAAGTGCTGTGCCAGGAAATACCGAACCCAAAGTAGCGTCGTTGGGGGCTCTTTCTCTCCATTTTCTGGAACAAAACAGAAAGAGCTACAGTAACCAGTAAGACTGAACACTGCACTTGAAAAATAAACACAAAAAACAAAGCACAAAAACTCATCAAGTATTTTCTATAATCCTTTCATTTACTTAAAGTTACTACAACTATTTTCTTGCAAAAAAAAGTTCGACAGTTCTTCATAACTGCCATAAATAGTATTAGTAATTACACCATAATTGATACAAATCCATAGAAACTTACCACATGGACCAAAAAGGTCACACGTTTTCAAAGAGGCTTCATAACCAGTAACAAGTTCTTGGATTGTAGAAACCTGCATACAAAAACATCAACTTATATTTTGTTTAACTGTTGTGGATAAATAAATTAACAACCTGAAAATTACTTGGGCAAAATTTGAGAAGCTATACTAAAATAATTAATTGGAAAAATATTGTAGGTATCATCACATGGCTTACTTCGCCTTTCCAAGGCTACCTTTGATCATCAGTTATAACTGGTGATACTACAGGATGCAGGTGTAATCTTCAGCAGCTTACAGCGGAAAGTAATCAAGTATATTTGATTACTATCCTTCACAACTTATATTTTTGATTAATTTTTTTTTTAATTAAGGCATTAGTTTTCAAGTATCCAAATTGAGACAACTGAAACAAGTTGCTTTGGGAAAGACTGGGCATGATGAAGACAATGAAGATAGAGGAGACACTTTGTTTTCTACTACTAAATAATTTACTTACTTATTTTGTTATTAAGAAGGCATTGCTGACTAGAACACAGAGTACATCCTTTTATATACAATCTATACATTGATTAAGGCTAACACTTTCTGAATTCATGACTTGTCAACTGTATCATTGCCCCCTCTATGGGTGAAGACTCAAAATTCACTCGTCCAGTTCTGGAGTTACGCTACTGAAGTTTGACATTTACAATATATACAAATGTTAGTACATGTGCTTTTCATGACAATGAAAATTGTCATGAAATTGTCAATTCCAATATCAGGTTCATGTCTTGCAAGTGTCATAAAGTATTTCTTAAAGCATTTTATGAAACTTTCAACCTGTTTTTGTAGTTACATTGTAAATGTGCCTGCCGTATCTAACAAAGAATCAGCCTCTTACGAAAACAAAAATAGTACTAGAGAGAAACATGACCCATGTATACATACCCAAAATGCTAAATGGACCTGAAAAATGGGATCATCTGACTGTAAGCATAACAGAATAATAGCTATGTTAACCAATCAGGTAAAACCTGTAGATTAAAAAAACCTCCTCCAGGCCACATCCACCTGCTCCACCGGGGGCTCCTCCACGGGCTGCAGCGTGGAGATCTGCTCCGTGTGGGACCCGTGGGCTGCAGGGGGACAGCCTGCTCCACCAGGGGCCTCTCCACAGCCCGCAGGGGAACTGCTGCTGCCTGCCTGGAGCACCTCCTGCCCTCCTGCTGCACTGACCTTGGGGGCTGCAGGGCTGCTTCTCACTCCTCTCTCTCCTAGCTGCTGTTGCACAGCAGGTTTTTTCCCCCCCCTTTCTTCAATCTGCTCTCCCAGAGGCCCAACCAACATTGCTCCCTGTCTCAGCTCTGGCCAGCGGTGGGTGAGCTGGCTGGAGCTGGCTCTGATCTGGCGTGGGGCAGCTGCTGGGCTGTGCTCACAGAGGCCACCCCTGCAGCCCCCAGCTACCAAAACCTTGCCACGTAAGCCCAATACAGTTCTAGAAAAACAAAAGTTTTCAATTTGAAGGGTACTACTAAGTCAGTGCAATTGGTAAGAAACGGCAAGTGTTTGTTTCAAAGAGCAGAGAAGGTGACACACTCAAGTCATATGCAGCCAGTGTAAATGCCTCAAAAATGTAATAAAATGTATAAACAGATACGCACATTTTGAAAAGCTCTGGGCAAATCTCATGAGAAAATTTCTAGTAGCAAAAATCTCATCAAATGTCATAAAACATTACTGGACTTCAAATAATTACAAAACGATAAAGGAATGCTAGGAAGTCACAAATGAACAAAGGCAAATAAATGCATTAAATCGTCCTCTGGTCTCAGACATCTATTTGCTTAAAGAAACCTTCAGCACCCTCAGAAAATCTTTGAAGATTGCTTTCTCTAAAATGAATTTAAATGCTGAAGCAAGCATCTGGTTCAGGTAGCAGGCTGGCAGTATACATGCAACAGAAAGTGTTATTTCCCTGATATTTTTCACTACAGCTTCAAAGTTTTCCCAGACTTAGGCTCATTTGGCTGTTAATAAACTCAAACTCCTCTTAGATGAGCCAGCTTTGCTAGATTGCAGGTGAACTGTGTGTAAAGGGAGAAGAGGGAGAAGATCCCTTCTTTTCCATAAAAGAGAACCCAGACTGCCGAGCTCTAAGCCTCAAGTTTTCCACTACTGCAAGGACACTGGGAGTACAGCTTCACAACTGCACAAGGACCATGTTTCCACCAAAAAGAAGAGCGCCACCACCTCCCAAGGCACACACGCCTGGGCTCTGTTTTGGGTCAGTGCCAGCAGCTTCGACCCAGAGTAGGGATGCCCACTTGCTAGCTCCATTATCGGGGGAAACTGTCTGTGGGCAGGACCTAGGGCAGTGAGCGAGTGAGAAATCCTCTGGTGCTAGCACAAGGGCCTTCAATCGGTTTTCAGCATAAGTGAAACCAAACCCCTCTAACACTGAGGCGACTGACAACACCAACCTGCACCATGACTTAAAAGATGTTGTTCTTCCAAACTGAGAACTCTGCTAGGAGTTTTGGTTTCTCCAGTCCAAGAAAGTATGCTGGAATTGTCATTCGGAAAACTAGCTTGAACAATACATTTGGAAAATACTGCAAGCAGTCAGTAAAAGTAACAACTACAAAAATGCAAAACAGGTGATTAGAACATTGCAGATATTCTTGACAAGAATAGAAATTATCTTTGCTTTTCATGACCCACTCACAGAATCCTTTTCTTCCTTTTTATGCTTATGCTGTTTTACTTCAGTCTCTCGCTAGCAATTTAGGGTAACAATTTCTCGTTCATGTGCCACTTCATGAAACAAATTGTCTAGAAATATGAAGCACAATTTGTACGTCCATATTAACAGCAAATTAAGTAGTAAAACACGTCTCTTGGATTTACTATCAATTATCGTTATGCTAGAGCCACCATTGTCATCTTAAAGGCGTTAGTATTTCACTATTTCTAAGCAAAACATCATTCTTCATAAACATTATGCTAAAACTTCTAAAAAAAAATCAAACCGAAGCATCTGAAGCTCATATTACACTATAAGAGATGAAATCATCCTCTGTTCCAAATCCATCTTGTATCAGTACTTAAGAGTGGAAAGAAAGAACTAGAGGTGTGTGCGCTTCTCATTCCTTGCCTACACAAACAAGCATGCATCTGAGACGCCCAACCCAGAAGTAGTACAATAAAACTTTGGTTGCAAGAAAAAGATTTGTAACATCCAGGAATCAGAACCATCTTGGTATTGCTGAGCATTTTTCAAATAGTTAGCAGCCTGAGAGGTCAAACACTAACTGTATTCCTGCACAAGCGTCATAGTTCCAAAGCCACTTTCCTTCAGTATAGATGCAGTTGTTACACAGTTTACAATTTAAGTCAACTGCAGCCCCTCCTGAGGAAGGGGATGGGTTGCTGCCAAACTTCTCTCCCCCTTAAAATATGGGATTAATTTCATAGAAAGTTCCCAATACTGATAAGGCATTTCTGCTTTAGCAAAAATATGTCTACTGCAGGATGGCCTGCGAAAGAGGGAAAAGAGAAGGTAGACACGCGTTGAATGCCCAGCTGTGGAATTGTTCATCATCCACAGAATGGTCTTCTGCGCCTGAAATGAACTCGGCTGTTTCCAAAGACAGATGTTCTTAATTCCGGAACCTCACAATTTGGCTCACGGATCAACCAGTGGCATTGTCTTATGACTCAAAACCTCAACATGGGTGGTCTTCCCCACCGGGAAGGTAGCTTTTCTCAGCTGGTTTTGAAGATCTGCAGGGGGAGGACACTGCTTCAACCTGCAAAGGCAGTATTTCTGCATCCTGCATTTGCTTTTAAGGTGAGAGGATGCATACAAGGAAGAAAGAGCGTGTGTTCATGTTCTATTAAAGAAAGACTCTGTTATCTGTCCTGGAAACTTGGAACTGAACAACCTTTCATCTTAATACAAAAGGTCTCCACAACATTTTCTATTTCCTGAAGAAAACTTGTTTCTTGCAGGTAACATGGTGACAATAGTGGCCCTGCAAGTAACAGAAACTGATCCTGAACCTCCACAGGACTTGGCTATCAACAGAGCAAACTTCTCTTGAATCAGATAGCTACTTATTCAACAAAACAACTCCTACAGATGTCAAAATTCGATCTTAATAGCAGAAGTATGCCTCAAAGGTGAGTAAAGAAAATCCCTTGTTTTCACCTCTAAGTACAGGTGAATTTTGAAGGGATTTCCCATTACCAGCACTAGTAGTACTTTAAAAGTTTTCTGAGTAAGAATAATATTTCCTATTCAGGAGAATGGAGCGTGGTTGAGTTTGTCACACCACTTTTTCAGCAGAGATGAAGAGGTGTCCACTAGACTTGGTATGAATCCTGGTATCTATGTGAGAAACTGAAAAATAGTAGCACTCTTCAAAAGCATCTAGAAACCATTTGCAACTTGTTTAACCACAGAGTACCCAAGGGAAACTACTATAATGCAAGATTTCAAAACAGACCTCACCACCTAGAAAAGATGGGATACCTAAAGACCGAACAGCAAACTCTCCTTACAGCCATAGCCCTGGCAAGGCATTTTCCATGGCCCAGAGGAAAACCATGTTGACATTAATAGACAAAGAACATGTGGCCAAATTATTAGCATCATCTTCCACAAGACAGAAACAAGTATCCAGTATGTACCCTGAAACCAATACTCTAAATTCCTTGCGGGAAATGGAGAAACAATAAAAACAGTCTGTAGGAGTACTACATCAAAGCTTGTAGTCTTCACTACAGCGAGATGTTATCTAAGGGAGAGACACGAAAGCGTTCACAATATGCCAGCAGACCCTGAAAAACATTTCAGAACTTAGTACCAAAGACGTTAAGACAGAAAAGCAGAAACCAGCTGCTGGCCCATGTTTCTGCAGAATGCTTTTGATGACGACAGTTTGAACAGGCCTTGTGGTAGCCCACAAATAAAACCAGTACTAAACCACCCCTTTCTTGAGCTATCTCCATTGTCAGTCCATCTTTGAGATGGTGGTAATTATTCACACATGCACACAAAACTAAGAGCTGAAAGCAGGGGAGCTGAACAAAACAGTGATGGGGAACGCTATAAAGATTGGTTTCTATCTTTTAAGATGCTATGCTATCCATAGCATTCTAAACAGAACCTTTGTCAGAAAGAGCTCTGAAGGCTCCTGGGTCCAGAGACAGTAAGGGCTCTGCCCAGGAGTTAAGTTTGCAACGTGGAATCCCATCTCTACAAATGCAGAGACTTAGATCTGAACATTCAGGGCCCCCAGATATTTAAGAATAGAAATATTTCAAGGTAACAGAGGCATACCTCTGATGATCTAATGTACCTAGCGCAGCCCTGTTGCGTGAGCAATGTATTTCAATCCAAGGGACTCTGAACATACCTTTCTGGATGGACACACTGAGGGGAAGGAAGTTTCAAATAAAGAAGCTACCAACCAACTCTAAAACAAAAAAAGCTCACAAATTCAATTAACCAAACCAGGAAGAGAAAAAAAAGGCAGCTACACACCAGAGAAAGGGTTTTACTGAAGGCTAACAAAGACAAGAAGAATCTTCATCCATAGCCAAGAAGTGACTGGCATGAACTGAGATGTGCTTTTCATTGAGGCAGTGAAGAACAGAGCATGCCAGACACGAGCCAGCTGGCACACTTGCACTGTACAAAAGGTCTGAGTTCAGGCTCTTCCGGCATATCCACACAGGAAGGTGTTTTTAGGTAGCCACCTGAATAAGAAATTCCATTTCCTATGGCTTTATACTTTACATTTAACTAAAAGAGTATCAAGGATGGCAACATTTATAAGCTCATAGTTCACAGAACCAAAAAACCTCCTCAGCACAGCTCACACTGGTTGGTTTTATTTCTTTAGAAGAAAATATTATAAAAAATTTTGACACTCCAGGTTTATCATTCTAAAAAGAAAGGCACAGGGTATGCAAATAAACAAGGATTTCCAATTTCTTTTATCAAGGCGCCTATATACTAGCTTACAACAAACTTCTTTACACTCTCACTTGGAAAGTTTCTGTTCCACACTTTCTTATAAGACTGATACAGATCTACCCTACCAAATGAGGTATGAACCACAGAATAAGTCCATAAGCAGAGGGTATTTAAAGAAATTACTCCAATTATAAAAGGCTTTTCGGCCTCTCACATGTAGGACCTCCATACGTTACATTTTAGCGCATGATTAACATTTGAAGGCAATAAGAATCACAATAAATTAAAAATTATTTCACCACTTCATGCCATGAAAGTAAAAACCAGGAAAACCAGTCTTAACACAAATCTATTGTACTATTTACCGCAAATCTCTTTAATTTTTGTATTTATCTTGGACCTATACTAACTCAAAGTTTGTTCCTGTAAACAGCTTTACTGTTTTGTATAAAACCCAACAAAAACGTTGGTTTTAAACTAACAGCAGTTTAAATGTAAATGTATCTTGATTGTGTAAACTGAATCAGCCAAGCCATCAATACTCCCTTCTGCTTCCCTAGGGAAAGCATTGTTAAAAGTGTATGTTCATGCACACAAGGAAAAAAAAAAAGTTTTCATTCAGATCTGCTTCTTAATCTTCCTTGACATCAGCTGCACGAAACCTTGCGTGCTGCTTTAAATGGAAACCCACCTACTCTCCAGCCATCATCACGTAAACTGTGCATACACCTTTCCAGTCAGCTTGCAAATGGGCATCGTGACCCAGCTTCTATAAAAATTCATTGTTTACCTTTCTAGAAAGTGAATCCCGAAGTGTCATACTTAAGCATTTCTCACCGTGGGGTGGATAAGCAGACACCATACTCGAGTATTTCACCAGTTTATTAGGACTAGCCAGCCACACAGCATTAACTCTGCAGTACTCCTTTTAAAGCAACAAAGACAACAAAGCAAGCAAAGTCAAAACAAAACAGAAGAAACAACACACCCTGAAGCCCTGGAAAATTAAACGTTCCTTGTTCCCTGTCCATGTAAGAAATCAGTTACTTATTTTGTAAGTGGTAGAGAAGCAGTCTTCCATATTTGTTTAGAGCTGATCTACACTGTAAGAAAGTTTACGAACTTTTTTTTTTTGATATTTTCATGGAAAAAAATAGAGAGAGAGAAGAGCTTTATTAGCTTTTAGATTTTTCTTAGTTCCTTACAACCAAAATCCTCCGTTAGTAACTTATAATCACTTCCAAATATAAAACATACCCAGTAGAGTGTCAGATACATGGAGAATTTCAAGTTTGCTAAAAATAAAGCATAGTGAGAGCTCCTATTTGCCCCGGATTAGGGTTGGAGCTGTGCCTTATAATGGGTATCATGGCTGGGACACTGCATGATATCTTCCTAAGCAGCTACAAATGCAGTATGTTTGAGAATAACGTTTGCACACATGGCTTGATACCCTCAAATCCTATTCTGCACAGCTTCTGAAAAAACTGTTAGCTTGTTGCATAAGCAAAGACTTCTCTTGCTGTCCACTGCAGCTAGCACTGGTATCAGCTAGTCCTGAAACAAAAAAAAACAAAACCAAAAAAACAAGAGCTACTTTTTTCTAGTATCAATACCACCACTGTAAATACAGTTGATTTGAAGACAAAAGTTACAGAAGAAAGTTTCCTCCACTGACAATTACAAACTAAAGCTCATTTAGATAAAAGTGCAACTTGTAACATGGTGGTCCACGTGCGTTTTGCACACCTGCTCTGCTGAAACAGCATTATTTCTTTTATAGAGCATGCCACTTACAAGCAAAATAAATTGGAAGATTTATAGTATAATTAGTACTCCATAAACATTGCAATTGCTTTGCAATTTTGACTGAATCACACAACATTTCTAGTCATCTAAGAGCATTAACCAGCTTTTTTTTCTTATCTAGTCTTGAAGGCCTGCACTGGAAACACTACACCATATGCAACAGGTTTTGCACTTAAGAGTTAGCCCTGCAGGAGAGAACTCTAAGCTACGGGAAAGCTGCTCGGTACACCAGCTTTGTAGAGAGCACACTACTCAAGCAGAATGGCAAACAAGTCAGAGGAAGAACACTACTCATGGAAGAATTTACTGCTGCTTTGCAAAGGTCTAGCATGTGTATGTTTACACATTGCAAATACAACTGCACAAGCTCCTTTGGAGCTGCGGAACAACTGCTAGAAGTACAAGATCCGTCAGTCTCACGTTAAAGAAAAATGCAGTAATATGACTATGAATACAACAGTGAGCCATAAATTTTAAGTGCTTAAAATGTAAGAAATTAAATATTAAATTATAGAATGGTTTGGGTTGGAAGGGACCTCAAAGACCACCCCAGTCCCACCCCCCTGCCATGGGCAGGGACACCTCCCACCAGACCAGGTTGCCCAAAGCCCCATCCAGCCTGGCCTTGAGCACCTCCAGGGATAGGGCAGCCACAGCTGCTCTGGGCAGCCTGTGCCAGTGCCTCACCACCCTCTGAGGGAAGAATTTCCTCCTAACATCTAATCTAAATCTCTCCTCTTTTAGTTTAAAACCATCCCCCCCTTGTCCTATCCCTACAATCCCTGACAAAGATTCTCTCCCCAGCTTTCCTGTAGGAAACCAGATCTAACCACAGATCTAGCTATTATCAGTATACTAAACAGTTTATCTTGCCTCGAAAACTGAAGGCAACTTCCAAGAAAATGTAGATTGGCAATAGCTTCAACAAATATACTGCCTATACTAAATCTACAGAACACTTCAAATTATGAACATACATTTTTAGCTGTACTATCTTGAACATTAACTAATTTGACTGATTTTGGTATCAGCTCTCTGCACAGTCTATCATTTTTCTCAAATTGAAAGCAACCACATTTAGCAATTGATAAAGCTGTCAGTAAGTTACACAATATAGAAAACTTCATTGCAGGAACCCAGAGTTCAGCAGGACAGTAATACCACAGTCAGAACAGGATTACTATCCCAAGAAAGATTCCTCCACAGTGGTCGAGCTGTAAAATGTACAACACACATACAGACTCACAAAATTAAAACAGAAACTCAGGGACTGCACAAAAGGCTATTAAAATGTTGATTCTTGAGCTTTTTTTCTGATTCTATGCTTCCAAATACTGATCTTTCATTGCATTTTCACTGCTTATGCAGGGTGGTTGGAACTAGATCTTTGAGGTCCCTTCCAACCCAAACCATTGTATGATTCTATGATTTATTCCATCATTTTCCAAAGCTACACAAATGTAACATGCCAGTCCAATACTGAAATCTACATGTAATTTAGAGAGGCCTGTCCATTCATCGGCTATTTCCAAGTACTGAACAGAGTTCCTAAAAACCCACATTACTTAAATGTATTAGACATGCTTCATCTAGGAATTAGTCCAAAAGGAAAAGTATACTATAAACAGAATATTATTTTTCCCCAGACATACAGTTACAGATGTGAAAGAAACTTATAAAACAGACTCATACAGTTATACAACCATAAACTGGAAAGCTTTGCACTTCATATGGAAGACTACAGAGCTGAAGTTTAACCATCTTTTTAATTTACTCCACCTCGCTCCAAATTAATCTACATTAAGAACAAACCACAAATATCTAGTAAGTTAAAATGACTGCCATATTTTCTTGATATAATGAGAGCAGTAAGGAATAAAAACCAACACCATAAGCCAGAGATGACTGGTTGGCTCAGAGTTATTGCCCTAACAGTAGCTACTTGTCTGAATTACACCAGAGGCAACAGGTTGTAAGGTATCAAGGAGTTGATCTAAAGTGACAGAAACACAGCTATCAAGTACCATGATGTATTTAGTTGCGCATTCCTCCTGAAAAGCATTTGCCTCATTTAATGTACACCAGGGAGTGAATAATATCCCACCAGGTGGGATAACGTTGTATGAAGGTACTGGCATGCACAAAACAGGTATTTATGTGCATTTTCATATTGCCTAGAACCAGATTTTCTAATGTGCCAAGCATTTCACATCAATTGAGATCAATGAACGCTTCTGTAGATAAACATCTCTGGAACCTTAACTCCTGGATCCATGCCTGCAAAAGTTAGCCCTGACATTTTACTGTTTTAGATGTGCAAAATGGGAATAATACTTCCCCTCTTTATTGCGCTGTGTGAAGATTAACAACTTGGGAGATGTGAGATAAGCTACAGCATGTGAGAAAACTGCCAGAAGATCTGGATGATACCACACTATATGAAAACATTCAGAAAATTAGTTTTCTTCAGTCCATGTTGCACTTGACTTCCTAATTTTACTAATATTCTTTGAATTATAATGACAAAACTGCTTAGATAATGGAATTTAACAAACAACAGCATTACAAGTTTGCACTGAAAATTTTAAGACACTCAGAAATATAACCTTAGAACAAACCAGTGCTTTAAAATGTCAGTATAGCCAGTGCACAACTCAATTCATCAGCAACTGGTTTTTGAAAGCTTTTGGACAAGTTTGGGGACTCCACAAACAGAAGAGCAAACAATTTCATAAGAGCAGAGCACCAGCAGCAGCAACTGTGAGCAAAGATGTTGTGTGTACTTCTTGTGGACCTTTAAGCAGGTATTTGGGGCAGTTATTCGCAATGTAGATCACTCTGACTAAAAGAAACTCAGTGACAGAGTAGTTGATATATCTATCAGCTGCTACACTTGTCAATTCTTAGATAAGGTATCAACTCTGGGACCCAAATTGTCAAACACCAGCACATTTGGCACTACACTCATGCTTGCTACTGAGTGGAAGTGTTCTATCCTACCAGTACCTGAAACAGGTTATTTTTCTCCTTCCTCCACTTACTCTAACATGTTCTTATTTAACATATACTTATATAGCAGAAACGCTGTCTTTTGCTATGAACATATCAGATGTTAACCAGATCCTGAGCAAGTCCAGTTACCAGATTTCCTCTCCTAGAGTTTTAACTCAGAGACACTAATTTCTCTAAACTAAACTGACAGAGTCAGCATACATAAAAGACTGTACCCCATGGCTGATCTTGCAGAGTTGTTAGTACCACTTTAAATCTCTCTACATTTTAAGATGAAACAATTTTCACTTCGTTAAATAAACCACCATTAAATCACAGAGGGCATCTAACTTTGAAAACGGTTTTAATTTGCTTTAAATTCCTGTAGCTTTTTATATCAAGGAGGGAAAATGCCATCTGTCTTGCAAGGGTTGTAGAGAAAGGTCTTCACTGGAGACAGCCTACCTTCCTTTGTAGAGTGTCTTACACTTTTATTTTTTGAGACTGTTGTTTCTGATGCTTCTTCCAGACAAGCATTTTCTCTCATCCAGTATTTCCTCACAGTCTCCATGTTTAAAGTTACCCAGAAAAAGGGCACATGTGCACTAATGTCGACCTTCAATGGAATCAACGCACCTGCAACACAATCGATGCAAACCTTGATGTTGACTAATTGAAGATCTTCACTCTTCGGACTTTTATCTCATGGATATAGAAATCAACATGTATGGGGAACCAAAGAGTATTTCTGAATATTGCTCCAGTACGAAGAGAATGATTGTTGTGGGGACAGTGGGTGTTAGCATTTCAAAATCTCTTGTGAGGAATAGTAACAAATAAGGCTGTTCACAGTTAGTTGTGATCCATCCGAACAGCAATTTACAGAATGTGAAAGTTGCTACATCCCAGGATTTGCACATACATAGGGTTATTAGTTTCCAGCAGAACCATTCTGTCAAAAGCCACAGCTACATTCACCATGAACAGTAACTTTCTACAAACAGCAGAACTCATAATTATGCAGTAGCACTCCTAAACACAAATTTTTGCTTCTCAAGTGTGCCAACGAGAAACTAGAGCTTTTTCCTTGACAGAACACACATGCTGTGCCGACTGTACATGTTTTACTCAGGTACTCAGATATCAACATTATATATGTACTTGAAGTAGCCAAATATATTTGTTGTTTAAAAACCAAAAGCCTGACAGAAGAAAATTTAATAAGATTCCACACTACATAGCAGGCTTATGAGATTAGAGACCTAATGTTTTAGAAAACTTGAAAATTGGCCACTGTACTGATAATCTTTTTTTAATAAACTGCAGAAACTAAAGCAACAGGCAAAAAGAAAAAAATAAAACTGCTTTTAGCATAAAACAAAGAGCCTAGTAATTTGACATTAAATGTGCTATACCAGAGAAAAGGACAAGACATCTATATCAAATGATTTTGTATATACACTTACTATTGTACTGAAACATTTTCCTAGTAAATGCTCTGTGCATATAAA
The DNA here is from genome assembly GCF_964211835.1 of Anser anser. Classification (NCBI taxonomy): domain Eukaryota; kingdom Metazoa; phylum Chordata; class Aves; order Anseriformes; family Anatidae; genus Anser; species Anser anser. The sequence continues at coordinate 179,991,846 of NC_139720.1, read as the reverse complement.
GCATTCACTTCCAAACGTCTCACTCACATAGCAGTGCTTTAAATGGTTATTCTAAAAGGCTCCATAAATCATGGAAATGAAATTGATGCCATTTTAGAAACGTGAGCCATAGGTAAAAATTCCATGATGCTCATGTTTAAAGCCATGTTTTGTTTATACATTTCAAAGTTGCAGTGGAAAACGGAATACCTTGTTAGAGGAAAAAACACAAAACCACAAGTTTCATTATGGAGGATGAAGCTACTTTTTCATTACAGCCTTCTGTCTGCCATGCTTAAAACAGACTTTTTTTAGTTATTCACCTACAGTTTCTCTTCACTTTTAACCATGGACTAAATATTACAGACAAATTCACTTTGAAATGCAAATTACCTCTACAACATATTTATGAATTGATGATGCAGAAATTTAGCATTTTGTGGCAACCTCAAGAAAACCAAGTGAATAGGCAATCTCCAAAAGCACATCTTTGCAATGATATTCTACTAAAGTAGAAGTATTTTTTCTAGTAATAACTACAGTTCTTCAAAATACACTGACAACACTGGCCCCACTTCACAGAAGCACCTCCCTCATAACATGTAAATTTTATTTATTTTTAAGTGTGTAGTAGGATATTTCAAATGGGGATAGCTAATGTTTATTTTCACATCTTCAATCCAACCATCTATTAAAGACTGCCACTGCAGAACCAATTCTGTTGCACAGATGCTTATAGCTGAACGGCACAATGCATTAACAAAACCAAAAATGAGTGCAAATTGAAAGCTGTTGCTGGTACTTAAAATATCTGAGCTGTTCCTTCAGCAAAAGTGGCAATGGAAGGACAAGGGTGGTATGGACAACTCTGTCCATGAGTCCAGGCCCTCACACAATCCATTTTGAACTGCTTGATGCACTCATGAATCAAATCTCTCAGTAGCATCATCTGCTGGAGTCATACCAATTCTGCGCATGTAATTTTCACTGTCAGCATACAGAGTATACAGAGACTGTGATCTTTTGTTGTAGATTTGATATAAATTAGAACTCCAAAATTAAGGTGTCAGACCATGGGACTCATGTTACCACCTCCCAAACAACAGGCTGTTTTAGGGTAAATTGCTATTTTCTTTTTAAGTGTACGCCTTTGCACACTGTATTGTAAAATATTGCATATTCTAAGTGTATGCCATTGTCACTGCAGTACAGGAAGGCAACGTGCGCTTGGGATAGTGAGTATGAGCGATAGTCTTTGAAGACTGAAGTACTAATTTCCGTAACACAGCACCTCCTTTAACTGCTGAAAGCCGAGCATATTGGAATTATCAAATATTAAAGAAAGTTGCTCCACTGAGCACCTCAACAGTTGTGTATGACACATGAAGCCAACAGTAGCACAGCATACACTGATCCTACCATAGCATTGTGCCAATCATCCCTGCTGTATAACATTATAAATAGCAGGTCTGCCAGACCAACTTGTCTCCATCTGCACACAATTCAAGGTGAGCATGAGCTATCTGACCCGCAAAATAAACCCAGACAGTTCTGGCTTTGCTAGAATTTTATTGACATCTCTCCTCCCACTTTTCCTTCACCAACACAATGAGGGCAAATTCAGTATCAGTGAACATCAACATCAAAAGCTCGGCTAAATGACTGCTGATTTTTAAGAAGCACAATAAAATCTTGATATAGCTCTCTCTCTTTACTGGAAAGAACAAGCAGATCATCACTGACAAAACACCAAATGCACAACTGTTACATTATCTGTTAGAATTTGCACTTTGGAACATCACAAAAAATAAAGAAGGTTGCCATATACACCACTTTGAGGGCTCCAAAATCCAGCATGACAGGTAGAGGACTGTATGTAAACAATGATTAGATCCCTCTATCTACAGACAGCATCCTCAGCCTAACCCCATTACACTCTTGAATAAACAACCTGCTCTTTTGGAAAGTGTCTACCCTGAAGCAACAATTACAGATGCTCAACTTGAAGTGGCGAACCATGATGTCCTCACATTTAACCTAATACGAATGCAAATCTGCAGCTGTTCACCTCTGTTTGAAGTGCATCCATTTCTACAAAGCAGGTTCTGGGGCAAGTTCCTATCTTTCCCTTCGTGAATGGTCCGAGAAGGGAGAAGCAAGAAATTATAGGAACTGACTGGGGGCTTTGCTAGCAAAAAGACGTAAAACCATGAAAATCCCAAACCACAGTACCTTGATTAATTACCTCAATGCTCCTGTCTATATGTGCTCAAGACATGCCCATTTCTACTGTACCCTTTCGTATTGTTTAATATAGGATCTTAGTGTTACCAGACTTGTCTAAAATGCACTCATCCCAGTACTAAAACACTGTTTACAGACTAGCTCGCTGGCCAGCAAGTCAATGGCTATGAGCCTTAACTTGAGGGTGCGACTGGGTAAGAAAGTACTGCCACAGAACCATGAAGGCTCGAAGGGATCTCTGCAGCCTGCTGAGTCCAAGCCCTCCCTTTACAGAAGCAGGTCAGCTGAAGCAGGTTGCTCAGGGCCACGTCCAGCCACATTCTGACTGTCTCCAAGGACGAGAAAGGTCTCTGCCACCTCTCTCAACCTGTTCCCACCTTTGACAAGTGCCACATGCTGGTGAGCCCAGAACTAGAGCCAGCACCCCAGATGTGTCCCAACAGGTGGCCAAGGAGAGAAGATGGCCTCCCTTCACCTCCTGGTTGGACTTTTCCTCTGATAGCCCAACATGCTACCTAAGGCCTTCTTTGGCTTTCTTTGTCACAAGGGCATACTGATGGCTTACGCTCCTTTTGCTGTCTATCAGAAACCCCAACAGCTGCTTTCCAGCTGGTCAGCCCCAGGCCCATATTGGCACATGGAGTTATTTCTCCTCAGGTACAGGACCTGGCATTTCCCTTTGTTCAACTTCACAAGATTCCCTTCTGCACATTTCTCCAGCCCTCTGAATGAATAGCAGCACAAACCTCTAGAACATCAGCCGCTTCTTCCAGGTATCTAGATGGCTGTTCCAGTGATCCTATGTGGAAACCCTTTCAAGTGGAGCCAAACAATTCTGTATACACTGACCAAAAATCAAATGCCTGAATCCAGAACTTAATTTCATTCCTTGACTGTTAAAACTGCATAGAATTTGGAAGACAAAGACCAACCACGAACTGGAAGTTTTAAGTGTGAACATTCACAACCAGACCTGCCTAAAAACAATTCACTAGTGTGGACAGGTGGGAAGGGACAAGGAAAGAGCTGTAAAAAACAATGTCAGTTATCTATTGCATGACAAGCATGTGAGAACTATACTTTTTTGATTTAATCAAATACTTAGAAAAATATTACCTGAATACAGGAATGCAATATATCCTTTACTATAACCTGTGCAAAGATAATTTGTTTTGCATGTGTGTGTGTTTTTTGTTTGTTTGTTTTTGTATTCCAGGAAATGTTAAAGTAGCAAAAAGAGTAACATTTAACTCTGTGCCTCCAGGATCCTTTGTTTAGATGAAGCTTGTTGATCCCCAATCAGACTGTAGCATTTCCAACAACAGTTCAAACAAGAAATTAAATATCTGAATGAAGACAAAACTATGCAGCATTACCCTACCTAAGCTGAACATAGACATAAGTACTGCATCCTTAGTCTTCCTGAAAAGACAACTGAATAGCAAAACCAAAAAAAAAATCCATATTTTTCTTATTGCCACCCTATGATAGCGGAACATTTTTAAAGTATTTGCATTTATTGACTCAAGTGCATTAGAAAGCATTTCATTCATCTACACACAGAGATTAAGTCAACATTAGACAGTCAGTGAGAAGCCAGGAACTACATGAAAAGAAAAGCCCAAACTATTTTGTTTAGTTAGACTGAAATTTGACTGCATCTCCAATTTCCACCAAAGCAAAGAACTTAAAGCTAAATCCCCAACATTGTCACAGTCTGCTCAAAAAAGAGAACAAAACCCTGTAATACGATAATATAAGATAAAAAAAATACAGTGTCAGCAAGCTGAGAAAACTACAACTGGAGAAAAAGGAAAACTTAAAATTATTAGTTAGCTTTGCCAATTTCATCCAACCACACAGTACTATTATCTATTGTCCACTGAAAGCTATAAAGTTACCTCTTTATAGATCCTCTGTAACTGATCTTTGGACAATTTACAAGTGTAAGTATGAAAATTAATGTTTCTAAATCTTAGTATGCAAATCAAAGGATCTTGATTTAGACACATAAAGCATGATCCTAAAATACTCTTAAGCCATGTACACATTTACCCTATTTTTTTTTTTAATTGAGTTATATGGTCAAGATTCCAGTGTCATCAAGAAGCAGCTTTCAAAGTCCCTAAGAGTTGGAAAGGAAAAATCAAAGGAAGCAACTTGCCATCCCTTGAGATAAAAAAATATCTCAGCCTAAGTTTTCTACATAGGTCTCATGTACTTCTCTTACACCAAATCTTTGAAATAGTGTGACCTATACCATTGCAATGACTATGGCTATACAATTGGCAGTAACCTGAGTTGCCTCCTCACCTTCCTGGTCAGATGAGGTATAAATGGTGGTATGGTTATCTTAGCTGGCATTAAGCATACAAAGCTTTGTCAACTTAAACCAATTCAAGTCTGAGTTGCTGTGATCCCTCCATCTTGATTCAACATCTCTGGCAGGCTATTTGTGTGCTCATTTGTAGTATTCACAGTATTCCATGAAGCTAATGATAAGATCCAGAAAAATGATCCAGCTGAAGACTGATGGGAGGGATTTGATTGCAGATGGATTAACCCTAAAGCAGCTCAGCAAGCAGCTGCATGGGAGTTGTGCTGAGGTGAAAAGAAATCGCATGACAGAAGGGGAAGTCTAGCAAGCAGCTGTAAAATGATGTTTATTATTCAGATATGCTTGTTAACAACCATGAAGGTACACAAGGTACAATTATTTCAGAAGGAAAAGACAGCTTGGCTATGCTTCTTCCATCTTTAATATCTTATAGTATTATATCTGTAATTTTTAATTTTAAGATGACTGGTAAATGAAGTCAAGAAGCCTGTACTGCACACAGACACCAAGATTTCACTTATCTGAAGCATGTGAACTGGGACATGTTTTTGATGTGTGCCAAATTTGCTGCAAGTTTCTATGTTGGAACTAAGTGTCATGACAGCCCACCCCACCTAGATCCTTAAGAAAGAAAACAAAACAAAACAAACAAAAAAGCTAAGCAATTTTTCCTTCTTTTTAAGAAATTGCTCTGTAAATAACTGAATGAATAAAGCCTGGCTTTCTATGCATTTTAACCTGCATCCTCCAGGCTCTCCTCCACATTACATCCCTTGAATTGTTACAGCTCAAAAAAACTGCAGCATTTAGCACCTGTGCTTTGAGCAATCTGATGAATGCTGACCCAAGACCTAGTTCTTAACCTCATACTAACCACTCTTCCAACACAGCGAGCATCCTCGAACTGGACACACTTCTAGTCTCTAGTGTTTGGTGAACTTGGTCAATAAATTACAAATTACTCTAGTGAATTTTATTACACATTTGTTGAGCAATTTACCTTTAGCTCTTTAATTACTTAAAGCATCTTTGATCAAGTCAGTGCTAACATACCAAAACATTGCTAGCTGATCAGAAAATCATCATAAAAGAACAGATAAACTTCAGTTCTCTAAATAGAATAAAAAACAAATTTTCCCAACCTTATTTCTGTGGTTCTTTCAACAACTGCCCCAAGTTCTGTCTTAGATCTCTATCAAAACCATTTTGTCTCTACTGGAATCTAAAGCATATCTTCCAACCTGTAACATCACTATTTGGAGTCCAAGCTGGGTAAGTACTGAATAGTTTCTAAAACCTCCCTGATTAGGCTTCACGTTGAGCCTGACAAATCCTAGAGATTTGCAGCTCAGTGTAGCTGAGGTAGATTTCACCCCAAACTGAAGCTAATGGTCTCACTCTAAACTACCAATCGGAGCTAGCAGAATATAATGTTTTGAAATCAAAATATACCAGTAGTTTTTATGTAAAACTGGTGTGAAGTACCAGCTTACAGCAATTAGATACCAAACAGTTTTCTCAACAGCTTAGCATTTACTTTCCACATAATGACTTTTTTCCTCTACCCCCCTCCAAACAGAAGGACACAGACATCAGTATTTTCCCTCTAGAACTGACTACACTTTACATTTTAGTCTCCTCACTCAGGTATAAAAGGTGTTCTTAACACCAAAACGTTAAGATACTTACTGAGAAATCTAATCCTCATCTTGGCTGAGCAAATGAAGTTACATTTTTCCCCATTATTCCTCTATATTCTTGCAGACACTGAATTAAGTAATTTACATTTCCCTTTCTCACATGTAACATTATAGCACTTTATTCTAAGTATATACAAATAAAAAGCTTTTATTAGTATAAAATACTGCTTATTTTACTTTTTTCCTGAAACCACGTTTTATGAAAGATCCTGGACATCCCTGGAGTGCTAGAAAAAAAAAACAAACAACTTTCTAGGCTTAAATACCAACTGTTTGAGAAAATCCTCCTATCTATACCATTTCAGAATGCAACTGCAGTTGACTACACCAAATTAAAACTGCTTCCAAAAGTCAAAAGGGGGAACTGCTCATCCCCAATACTTCTAGTAAATGTATTCATTTCCTAGATATTTTCTAACAAGCACAACATGATCCAGACTACAATTCTTTCGGTTTTCAGTCAAAGTATAATAGTAATTTATGTTAGAAGCTAGCATTAAGCACCAACTTAGAGAAGCCAGATACCAAGGTAAGTTTTCTTAAAAGGTGCAGCCTGCATTACTTGTCACACTTTAAAAAGGTGCAGCCTGCATTACTTGTCACACTTTTCTTTCCCCTAGTCCCTAAACTTCAGAACTGCTAAAACTGTCAGAGACAAAAATTAGTCAATTAGACAAAAAAGAGATTCCTATTGTGTCATGGTTACATGAACTAAGTGAAATGCAAACAGACCCCTTTTGGGGAAGAGAAAGTAGAGAAAACTCTTTTGCAGAAGTCAGCACTGCACACAAATCCAAATATATTTGGCAACTGAGGCTTTTGATTTTGCTTATTAGTTAGCTTTTAGAATCAAGCTACTAGCTCTGAGAGGTACCGACTTGATACACTGAAGATGACTAGTAGCAAGGCGCCTTTCCTGATAAATCTGTCCCAAAACATCTTAGTAATCTTTTTACTCATCATGTCTAAAACACGTGCTAAAATATTCTTCCAATCCAAATGAGTTTATTAGTATATTTTACTTCTAGATTTTCATACTTCAAATATCAGAGAGAAAACTTTTGCAGCAATGTTTCTCCTTCTGTCTAGATATTCAGTGCTTTTTATTTAAAAAAAAAATATCTCGATGAAGTTTCTGAAGTTTACATGGAAAAAAAATGCATTAGAAATATGCACTGTAGAAATGCTTGTAATGTACACGATATCAGAATTTATTAGAATTATGTCAACCAAGGAGACACACCCAGTACAGATTACAATTCCCAAAAGTGTTTTGAAAAATTATTATTCACCCTGATCATCTCATGAATTTAAGTTCAATTAAAGGAATAGCCACTGCTGGTTGGAAAGCTGAATCATGTATTAAGGTTTTTCTTCCAGCTACAAAAGCTGCTCTTCACCAGTCATGAACTGATTAGAATACCAAGTGTTTGTATTGCTTGTAGCAAAAATGGAACATCCGAATAGACTGACCTTTATTTTCATATGCTGCACAGTTTATTAGCTTGCTTTAGAGTGAAGATTAGTGTTTTGCTGTACGTTACAAGAGCTTGGGACAACGAACTAAAACTGAAATAATTGTTATAGTATGATACAATTTTGCCAAAACCGAGAGAACTTGGAAAAGGAAAAATTCAACACTAAGATTATCCAGACACTGAAGCAGGAAACAAGCCTTCATGGCAAACACTAATGTGTTGGTGCAATTCAGAAATAAATGTAGAATAGCCGTGTGTGATACTTTAAAATCATGACTTCTGGTGACATCATAAACCATAAGTCGAAAGAATCTCGACGCACTTGCATTCAGAGTACACAAATACATTTGCTAGTTATCTCTGATTTTTCCAAAAAAAAAATCAGTGCATCCTGCATCAATCAGATTTCAAGCATTTTGACGTCAACTGTCTACAGAAGTTTCATTTCACAGATTAATTATCATCAAATGGTGATACACATATGAAAAAATAGCACACCAAAGAAAAATGTTCTGCAACAGTTATTTGAAAGTTACAGTGAAATCTATAAATAAACATTTAGATAATCTTTTAAAAATTCAATACAGAAGATTTCATTCAAACCAAACAAGTACTAAATTTTACCTTTTCTGGATTGTAATATAAAGATTTCAAAGTGGTAAACAAGGGTGGGCAGCCTTTACTGAAGTTAACCCTCAGGAACTTATCCATTAGTTCTCTAAATTTTTCACCTAGAAACAAAAGTGTATTTGGTTATATGTCAGTGATTGCAAGTGTTATATAAATATAAGCACTAATTGGCGTACAATTCTGGATAACAGAGTAACTGAAAAACTGCAGTTAAGGGTTTTCATCTTTCCTGTTATTTAAGAATAAGTTGCAAATATGCACTGGATTAAAAAAAGATCAGAAAATAAAATTCTTGGCTTGCTAGTGTTAGGAGCCTGCTGTCTAGAAGACATGGTAACAGTCTTCAAACCTGCAAAAGCTTCTAAAGAGGGAAAGGATTATCTGGTGGCTACCCAGGAGTAGCAAGGGTTATTTAAATAAGCACTGGAGAAAATTATACTGGTAAGAGTAACCAAGTACCAGAACGGATTACCCTGGAGATCTTTTAAAAGCTCCATCACTGGAAGTTTTTATGATTCAGTTAGATAAGTGTGTGTCAGGAATAGCATAGATAAGAGTTATCCATGCTTTGAGGAAGAAGGATGGGTTAAACGAACCCTCTACCTCTCTTGTAGTCTTTTTTTAGTCTCTGTACAGCAACTTCTACCTGTGTACGAGGGGTCCACAAGTTGACTCGAAGCACATGCTTTATTACAGGTGAATTAATTAAAAATTGTTTTCTCACACTACAGGAAACTGCCCTCTGACAAAAAATCTCAGTTTCTCAGTTTCTTGTGTTGCACTATTCTAATTTATATTCTTGATGGAACAATTGTAACTTAAAGCTTAGGCAACGAAGGTTCAGTATCCATTAAGTATGTGCTTATTTACAGAAAGTGGAACAGCTTTGAAAAAGCCTTAAAAAACATACAAAACAGTGAGGCACCCAGCTATGACAAAGCCAAGCTCAGGGTCCGCCCTCTAACCGATGCACAGAATAGACTTGGCCACAGGAGCAGTGAATCTATAGCAATGTCAACAAATCTAAAACTGGATTGTCAGACTCTATTCCCTGATCTGAAAATTAACTATCATACTCAGCCTCCAAAAAGGTGGTTTCCAGGAGGATGAAGGACCTAGTCTGTATCAATTAAAGGGTTACTGAGATGGAATGCATGGTGCAGTCTAGAAAAAAAAAAAACTGTCTGTTTAATACAAGCCTGCAGTTCTGAGCACTCCACGCCAATTCTGGATGAACCAGTGCTGGCTGCAAGCAACTGGTCAGTGGCCACACAGGGACAGCAACCTCATTTAACCAAAAATTATACCCTCTTGAAATTTGCAAATATAATTCTACAACAGTTTGTTTCCACATCTTAACATTCTCATTATTAACTTTAGCCAACGAGATTTCTCACCTGCTCAATTTATAAACACGAGTCATTTTGGGAAACCGAATGATTTTCCACAGGATGTCTTATTCATCCTGACTGATACAAGCTTACTGGATTAACAGAAACACAAGTTTTAAATCAGGGAAATTCTTATTTATGAAACCTGCTGAAGGTAACTTACTGGAAGATTTCACTTAACTGATTTAAAAATGAATTATTTTGCTTTCATTTAAAGTTTTGCTATCGCAGGAATAACTAATCCTTATTACCAAACGTATTTCTATTTAAATGAACATTGGCTGTAAGACTACACTGTCAGATGAGAAGATAACCCAGAGCAAAACATACAATAAAAAAAAAGTCAACAACAGAACACTATTAATAAAGATATGCAAAATCATTTTGCAGGGTACTTGTTTGCTATGTATTAGCATAAGCACTTTTACTTTATAACAGAAGAAAAACAATTACTTGTCACATAGCTTTTTAAACCTAGTTTAATGGCCTTAAAAAATTTGCCAGTGTATCATCAAAAAAATGGAAATATCTGGGATTAAGTAAGGCACAAATGTTAATTTCAAGGCTAGATTTCTTATGAAGTTGTTAGTCGTGTGATGGTACAGAGGTGTGTGTATGTATGCACATTCAGACTCCTGAGCAACAACAGACAAGTGTACTAGTCATGCTCTGTAGTATTTAAAGGTATGCCATATGCAACGCTCAGCAAATGAACCAAACTAAAAGCTAACCTTAAGAAACTGAAAACATCAGCAGATACCATGGTAATTTGCAGCTGAATTTAGAAATATCATGGCAGCCAAAACCTAAGTTGCGTAGTTTATTATCCTCCCAAAATTTTTCTACCGGAGTTATAGCACTTAAACAGCTATATTCTAAGCGTACATTTTTAAGGCGTTTACTATTTTTAGTTTCCTCTCTTGTATTTCGGAAGAGCACAGTTTTCTGTTTTAAAAAAAATGTATATTCCCTCCATATCTCAGGATGTTTGTGCACTGTACTTCAGTACAACTTGTAAAAGGACAGAGTCACTGAAAAGAACTTAGCCATAAAATTAGAAATAAAACAACTTACGCTGCACACCTGCTTTTTGTTTCTATTCTTATTAAATTATCAGCACTAAATCCATAGATTTTGGCTATAAAGGTTCTAGATAAAAATGCTGCACACCAGTTTATAAACAGATTCACAAAAAAATTGTTGTTTTCTGATACATCACCAGTATACAAACTGTTAGGAAATTCATCGGCCCTATGCTACCCAATTGTTATAAGCATCTTTTAGAAATGCTTTCAGTGGTTATAAATCAGAGTATAGGATAGCTATACACATATATGCATGTATACATGGACACATACCCTGGCTGCCTTCAGTGTACTATATTCCCTCCCTTGTAACTGATGACCTTTAAGCAGCATGATGACAAAAATACGGACAATAATTTTCCCCCCAAATTTGGACACCATTCTGTAGTGTAGTTTTATCAACGAAGACACCATCATACAGTTGGTACCACCATATTAGAGTGCATGAACTTGTCTATCAAATCCTAAAACATAAATAATTTTGTCTATTCCAGGAAAAATACATTTGTCTAATTTGTGTACATGTACAAATAGCTATTAAATGCACATTTAGCAGCCTGATAAAAAATTGAAAAAAAAACTATTATGGAACAGATATGCAACTTGTTACCTGAAACAAAGTTTAAAGGTAATCTTCTAGGTGAAACTGCTCTGGGATGCCTTTTACTAACTTCTTCATAAATCTGAAGCCTCTCTTCTAAAGTGCCTATTATCAGTAAATATAATAGATATGAGAAACAGATAAAAATCTATTCTTCAAAAGGTCTTAAAATGTTGAGAGTTGTTAAATTTCTTATACAGTTTGGACTTGGAACAATTTTAACATTTCAAGCTATTTTTTTCCAATTCATCAAAAATATTGTGAAACAGCATATTGAAAACACTAAGATGTAAGCACCAATAATAATGACTGTAAAAGTGAACTGCTAAAAGAAAATCATCTTTCAAGTTCAATCAAACAGCACTAGCATTTGTTTTCTTTCAATCAAATACTGTGCAGACCCATTCATACAGCAGTTTGACACTGATAGCTTCAAATAACTGTTTTTGCTATGCATCTGTTTTAGACATACATAAATCAGAGAAATATATTTCTAAATTGTAGGTATACAAATGGCAAACTACACAAGTATGTCTTTATTTTAAGTCCTTTGGTGACAGCAAACTTAGGGCACAACGCTGCCAGTGGCACAAGAGTTGTTGATACCTTAACATTTAAATAGTTTTATTTTTGTTAAAGATTTTCTTCCCACTCCTCCCCTTTCCCCCATAATATGCTTTGGAGCTCCAATGTGGTTAGAATTTAAATAAAAGTAATCTGTTTTTTTGAAATGCCATTTTCACGTAACTAGGATCGATTTTGCTCATGTATTTTCAAATTCATCAAGCAATTTAAATAAATCTGAATGTACAGATCAAGACTATGGCACAACATATATTCAATAAACATTTCTAGTTTCCTTTCTACGAAAAATAATTTATCTTCTCTGAGCTCTGATATTGGGGAAGGGGGGGGAAATGTTACCCAGTGGCTCCAAGAGATGTGCAGTTCTAATAGTTACACTAAAGTAATGTTTGAATTGGAACTAAAGCATATAAAAAGCCTAATTGAAGTCACAAGTTGGAGCTCCAGAACTTACCATGGGGGAGGAAATAGTCCTAAGAACACCTAAAAAACAAAGTAGCATTATTAGTTTTATAAATTAGTACCGTTTTATCTTCACAGAATTGTAATATGTCAAATAATCTACTGTATTGGTTCTTTGTTAAGAACTATACATTTATATGAACACATTCTATCAAGCAGAATAATCAAAATCTTGGATGATTTATTTTGAGATACTAATCATGATCGTCAACTCTACGGATATACTAGAAAAAACATTCAAAGGGCAACGTTAGTCTCTGTATAAATGCAACAAACGGAATCATCTTAATTCCCCAATCACAAGGCATATTTCCAGACATTAAACCCAAACTGCAAAACTTTCTAGAAGCTGGTTGAGAAATATAATGCAGATCTATATCTACAAATAGCATCCTGGTGGGCTTATGATTTATGATGTCATCAGAATTACTCCAATAAAGCTTCCACTAATTAGTGAACTGTGAAATACAAGGAACGTATTCCAGTGTTCACCTAGACACTTAGTGAAGTTGCCATTGCAAAGCATTTAGTATAGTATACATGGTTGCAATATCGTAGGGTTGTTTGTTGGGGTTTTTTTGTGTGTTTGTTTTTTGTTTTTAATCCAATTTAGGTATTTTTCTGGAAAGACAGAACAGCAGTAACATGAACTAGCACTGGAAAAAAACAAAGGTTCCATCACATTTATCAGCCTTTCTTCTAAAGAACAGTCAGCTTCTAAAGAAAGTTACATATCTTTAAGTGTACATCTGAATTAGACATTCATTTCCCTACACGACCATGGAAAGAGGTGCCGCCTAAACAAGTTTCAGAATGACAATTCTATTTTCTGGTGTATAATACTACTCTGATGATCAGGTTGATAGGAAGAAATTGCAATTTGGTTTCCAAGTTCATGCACTGCAAGGAAAGGTTCTTCAAGCAAGCACACACATCAACAAATACCAGCTTTAGCTCCAAGAAGAAAAACACTTGCTGCTGATGTTTCATGCATACAAGTTTTTCAGTGGACAATTTAAAAATGGATAAACACAACCGTATCGTATTCAAGATTGGACAGTACATAATTTTATGCTGAGTAAACTTTTTCATCTAAAACTGTAATATACCAAACAGTAGTTTTAAGCATATCCTATATCATACTTATTTCCAATGCATATCTTAACTTACTAGGCTGTAGGGATTTTTCCAGGCCTTCATAATAATACCAGTTTTCTGCATTGCGCTCAATTAACTCTTTGTATACTTCACCAGCTTCTTTTAGTCTTCCCAACTTCAACAACATTTCTCCTAAAAACAATGCAATAAAGAACTATGAATTATATAAGAAAACACATAACTTGGCAGTGAAGTTTACAAAATAGATATACAAAATTGGGTTCAGTCATATGTAGATACTGAAAAAGAGGCTTTTTACAACGGCATTTACTGTATATTACAATTGCTACTTGAAGTTACCATAGCTCAGCACAACTTGGAGCATTCAGCACCTGGGAAAAACAGTATTATTTATATGTCTTTACATGCATATTTAAACCAGCTATTAGGATTATTGCAAAGAAGCAAAGAACTCTTCCTTCCAGAGCTGTGTAATATCGTGCTCAGCAATAAAAATTATGGGGAAGGTTTTGGGGGCAGATGGTCATTGCTTGGAGACTTGCTGGGTATCAGCCTGTTTCGGGAAGCAGTGAGTGATTGCCTTTGTACTACCGTTTATTCTTCCTCTTCCCTTAAGTTGTCTTTATAACCCATAAGTTTTTTTTAACTTTTTCTCTACCTATATTCTCTCCTGCCTGATATGGGGGGCTGCAAGGCAAGGGGCTGAATGAGCAGCTGTGTGGTACTGAGCTGCTGAGCAGGGTCAACCCAGCGCAATTGCACAAGCAAAGAGCAGCTGAAGAATACATGCTATATTACACTATGTGACTGCATGTATTCAGAACTCAGTCCTTCAAACCCAGAGAGCAACTGTGGGTTGTTTTTCATCAAAAAAGTTAACTTCAGTATTCGCTGAAGGCAGGTAATACAGATAAATGCACTAGAAAGCTTAAGAAGGAAACAACAATTTGATACTTCAGTCCTACAAATCAGTGTTTGTACTACAAACACAATGTTCTTCATTAGATTAAAACTGGGTTATATTAGTTTTTATTTATGAAAAGCTAATGTTGTATACACTAATATAATGACCTCTGAGATCTCCTCTGTTCCTCTTGTCAACCCAAGTTAAGCTACCCACATTCACTATCCACTTTGATAGCACAAGTTATTGAGCACAAAATTGTAAATCTTGTGTTACCAGTTCCCCTATATTAGTTGCCTCAAATCATTTAAAGATTTCACATTGCTTCTTTTAACACTTTACCACATCTGAGAGCCTGTAGCAAAAGTTTAGAACAAAATTGGCTGAGGGAAGAAGAATTACTTACCTTTGATTTCTTCTACCATTAATTTATCACATATTTGCTTTTCATATGTTTCTATATGTTCTAAAGACTCTTGAAATAGATCTGCCTCTCTCATCACTTGATTTTGATATAAAATCAGTTCACTATATTCATAATCTATTTTATTTGGAGGAATCTGGGGGAAAAAAGCAATAGATTAGTTAATTTATGCCATCTACCTGTACTTCAACGGTATGCAATATTATAGAACACAAGATTGAGTAAATGGAATGTGGCAAGTCTATTCACATACCCACCCACGCATTCAAAAATGTAAAGCTCCCAATATTCACAATCAAATTAAATTCACTCAGGATATCCAGTGTTAGAGAATAGTTTTGGAAATTCCTGTATTTCACTTTTCTCTACCACTGTGGCCAGGTAATTAAAAACAGAATCCTTGCCTTCCCTCAAACAATTCAATTAGGTTTGCTGAGATGTCAGTAATCTCATTCCTTCTGAAGGTCTCAGGTACTCCACAACAATTTTGACCTAAGTTCTGTAGCAGGTTGCTGGGATATCACAATACTGCATTTCAATATACCAAAAATTCTGGATCAAACTCTTTCTCCAAAGAGCAACGAACCGCCCAAACACTGGCCATAGCTTGACAACTGGGATTTTTCCAGACAGGAAATCTGCACTATTTCTCTCTAACCAAATACTCTCTGTGTAGACTCCAATCCCCTTGAAAGTACAGTGTACAAGCAATGCAAAGAGTGTTTTCAAACAACAGATAATTCTTTTGAGGTCCGCTGCCAGCTGCATGGAAATTTATCAACAGACTAAGGTAAAACTAGTATGCCATCCAACTTTCCACTGATACATCAGCCACTGAAAGAGGATGGCATATTGAAACGCGTTCCCTTCTAGGGAAAACTCCTTCAAGTGTACTCAGGCAGTGAAAAGTCTTCCCAGAATCATCACGATCATTTCATTGTAAGTGCTCTTCCCTACTATACACAGAAGCCACTTGAATTACAAATAAATTGCAAAAAATTCAGAG
Organism: Anser anser; assembly: GCF_964211835.1. Lineage (NCBI taxonomy): Eukaryota > Metazoa > Chordata > Aves > Anseriformes > Anatidae > Anser > Anser anser. The sequence continues at coordinate 179,975,900 of NC_139720.1, read as the reverse complement.
ACCAAATACAAGAGCTATGGACAAGGCCCAGCAGATCTATACTACAGTTTATGATAATGAAATTATAGAAGACAAGACAGTTACAATCTAAATGTGTGTTTTGTTTTGTTTTCTGTAATAAAAATAGGTAAGAGGCAGTTGAGCTTGATAAATCATTACTGATTTTCTCTCCCATGACACTGCATACTCTGTTTCTTCCTGAGCAAGCAACGCTTGTAAGTCACACTGGTCACCAAATGGTTTACTATTCCTTTTCTGTTCCCCGAGTAAAGCTTTTCCACTGTCTTCTTTAAAGAACCAAGTCATTTAATAATCAATAACAAAGACGTTTAACTGGTTAAAATTAACATTCATATTAAAAGAATATTGTCCTAAATTACTACGTCCAGCTCTTCTCTAAGTACAGATCCATTTTGAGATTTAACATTCCTGTTTACATACTCCTTGAATTTTCAGAGGCAGCTTTTACAGTACTCTGTATTTTTAAGGAGGAAGATTTCCTTGTTGAAAGACATACTCTGAAAAACATTATAAGTAAATAAAATGTAAAGAAGTGTATATTTGACAACAAACATCAGTTTGGGGGCTGAAAGTAACAGCATTTAGATGCTGTTTATTTTTGTTTTCTTTTTTAATTGTTGAAGAAGCAAATGATGGCTAACGGAACAAACAAGATTAGACCATGTACATCCTCGAGTCAGCAGCTAGCAAGATATACTTGATTAAGAAAAGAGTAGGGTATTTCCTCCATCTGCATTTCCATTTCTGTTTCTACCTTGGCTCAATTTTTATCCATATTAAACATCGGAAATTGCTAACAAAAACGTTGTTCCCTGGAAAGCATTAACGGCTTCACAGACCTGACACATGCAACAGGAGTTAAGCACTCAAGCATGCCTTCCTGCTTAGCATTACTGCAGCACACAGAACCGAAGCTGCTGAGCACCATTTCAATTCTTCTTTTTCCTTCATTTTCTTTGTATCAGTATTGTCCCTTTCTATACAATGCACTTATGCTTAAGTTTCTCAAGTAGGACAGCTTTTCGACATTTCATTAATTATTTGTAGGCCTTAAAAATAGAAAGAAATTACCCCAACAACCTTAAAAAATAATCAAGGACAAGAAGCGGATGTCAGTTCACCTTCTCTTAGCTGTTCTGGCTTGGCAGGACTAACAAAAGAAATGGTGAAATGCCAAAGAGTCAAATGAACTCCCTCTTATAGATAGGGCAAATCCAACAGTAAGATGCTGTGCTTACTGTCACTCTCAGAGCAATTTTAAAAGTACTTTCAGAAAAGCTCCTTTTCAGAGAGAATTTGGAAACCTAATCAGGTTAATGATCACTTACGCATGCAATTCACCAGAAGACAAACAGTTTGTGTTCAAACAGAACCTGATCTGAATAATTAGGATGTCTTAAAGAATAACAGATTCCATAAAAAGCCCCCCCACACACACACCATTGCAATTGCTGCACAACACATCTTTACTCCTCCCTCCCCCCAGAAGAGCTTTTATGTCTTGTACACAAGATGTTCAACTTTGTCTCGAACTCAATTCAGCTGTTTCAGAAGAAATTTCTTCTCCTGGACCAGAAAAGTAATCAATTTTACAACTGTAGATGCCCTAGCATAACTGTCACTGAAAGAATGTGACAAGATGCAGCCAAAACATACCTAAGAGCAGAACCCCAAAACTCCAGAGGTTTTCTGTCCATATCTGTAATTGTGGGCCTGATGCAGAAATTAGGAATAAAATAAAAATTAAGAATAAAAATTTTGCTCTGGAAAAGAAGAAAGGAAAAATGGGACATACAACAGTAAAACAAATTGCATAATTGTTTTACACCTCGGTTCCTAAAACTCAGATTCTGAGCTGACTCTTAAGTCATCTGATTTAATTTGTACAGCACAGGCTGTCATATTTCCTGCAGTGATTTCTGCATTCAACCTCATAACCTGTTTTTGACTGAAATATTGTGCATCTGGCTAATTTACAGCTTCCAGATGGCAGGCAGCATTGATCTAGATCTTGAAAGACTAGGAGACAGAAAATTCACCATTCCCAACGATAACTTAACCATTAGAATAAAACTGTCAGTGGCAAAAAGTGATGCATCATTTCAATTTGTTGTTCCCTTTCCAGCTATTACTTGTCGTTGTTTCTCCTTTCTAAGCAACCTTCTTAGCTATCATTCTTCCCAAAAATCAGCATCTAAACTGTACTAGAATCACCTTTTTTTTTTCTGCTTGCAGGAAACAAATGGAATCTCCACCTTTCACTAAACAACAATTTCTCTAGTCCTCTATCTTTCCATATTGTCTTTCTTTCTTTTCTTTTTTTTTTTTTTTAAGAACAGGGTCATCAGAAAATCTTGCTCTCTCAGTTATCAGTGCTCTATAGAGAAAATTCCCATTTCTTCTCGGAAATAGGGGGTCTTTTCTGCTTTTCACCCAAATCTCTGCCCCGAGGGCCAACTTTACAGTAAGCTAAGCCAATCTAACCGCAGCCTGGATCAACAGAGGCAGCTCACTTCCTTCTATTATTCCCTTTCCTTTCCCCTCTCACCTCACAGTTGTTCAGTTGAGCCAATCAATCCTTCAAAACAGTGATTATATTTCTGTCACTTTGGCTTCCTGAGCCAGCCCTCCGGGAGTCAAACAGTGCTGCCCAAGGAAGCAGTGGGAGCACACAGGACGCCACATTGCTGCTTTTGGCAACAGCTCGTAGTTGGGTTAGCTCAGTTATTTTGTAATACTGCACCCTAACATACTCACCTACCATCACTAAAGTGTCAGTTCCTTGATCTTTTTCTTAGTTTTACTGCTTGGTTTTGGCTGTGTTAATTCACATCTGAATGGACAAAGCTGCCTGAGTAATCCAAGTAAATGATAATGATCACCCTACAGTGCCGTTATTTACCATTCATTACAGCAGCAGCATTTTACATCACATTTTACGCTTCTTTGCTCATTAATCAAAAACGGTAAACAGTATGAAGCCTAATACAAATTACCATAAAATTCCCCCAAGCATCAGCTTGCTCAGGACTCCCATTTACTAGTGACTTGGAAGCCCTTCAGTTTTTCAACCCTTCCCTTTAAATAGTGAGTACCACCACCATTTTTATCAAAGTGACGTACGATATTCCACCAAGCCATAAAAGCTCATCTGTTAAGTTTGAGTGAATACAGACTACAAGGCAAGAAGGGAGATTTGACAAGTAAAGCAAGCAAGAAGTGCACCTCCTCAGATTCAGGAATATACTGAGCTCAACCATTTTAAGCACAAGACTGTTAAATACCCAGAGACTGCACAATCAGCACATTTGGGAACTAGTGTGGAAAAGCCAAAATGTGGCAAAATTGAACTGTGATTTTCCTCGTGCTATCCTGACTGCTCTGGACCAAAACAATTTTTACTTCCAGCAGTTGCACTCTTTGTGAGCCTGCATATCTCAGTGAGCTCGTACAGCAAAGCACAAGGCACAGAACTTTATTTGAAAGAGAAATGGAAACTAATGTGGTCATTTTTATTTTTAATGTTTTGGGGGGAAAGCACAATACCTTACATAACTTCATCTACTGATTTCAGAAAAGAGGAAAGGCTTGACCTAACTGATTTTCTATACATTCATGCTGTCCAACACTCATGGCATATTTCTCTTCTCAGATACTTAAACAGCTTTTCTGTTGTTTCCCTGTGATCAGTATTATGCTGAGCAACAGTTGAACAGTTCATGTTGTTTGTATTATTCGAGTACAAATCCTTGTCTTACATAAATTTCCCAAATATTTCCATTCTTACTAAAAAATGGCATCAGAGCTAGACAACTACTCAGAATTTATTTATTTATTTTTAAAGATTGTGATAACTTCAACAGACTCAACTGATTTAACATTTTTATCTATGGCAGATGGTACTTGAATCTGGCTTACTAGACTGAAGAGTGTATCATCATGACTGCCCCCAGACAAGCATATTCACACACAATCTTTTAGAAAAGGCAACAACATGAGCAGTATCACTTCCGTTCTCTCCAATGAACCAACACAACTGTTAAGCCCTCCTGGCCCTTAAGAAAGCCTCACTTTCTTACAGTCCATCATTTGCAGTTTCCCATCTATTATATATTATTTCTAATTACAACATCAAACTCAGACAGGGCTCTGCTGATTCATGCAAGAACCATGAATTTGGTTATCAAACACTCATAAGAGATGGCCCAATTTATTGTTTTTTGCTATCAAGCTACACATCCCTGGCTTACAATGTCTTATATGTGACCACATGATACACGATCAAGACACAAACACTCTTAGCAACTACTAACTTGCTTTTCTCAAGTTATTCCACTTCTGGCAGCATGAAAGGATCTCAAATGCAATTATCTTAGACGAGATGCAACATTTTTGTTCAAAAAAACACAGCAATAATCACAATCTATAGATCAGGTAATATTTCAGTACCTGTGCATGGTATTTCCAGCACATCTCCCAAGTTGAAGACCTCTATAAACATGTTTTTTCTTTCTATGTTACAGAACATAGAACGCATCCACTGTTACGTTAATTCAGACTTTATAACGCCAAGTTACCAATAACAGAAGTGAATGGTATCTCTTTAAAAAAATGTTATACTTGGGGATTTTAGTATTGTATCATTTGATTTATTCTAACAAGTTTCAGTAACACCAGATCTTCTCAAACGTAAGAATTTCTAACTCTGCTTTCATGCAGCTCTGACACCAAGCACTGATTTTAAGTGAATAATACATAGATGCATACAAAATGAAGAAGTTTACTTTCATGCTCTTTGTAGAGGTGTACTGATACCCATATTATGGTAGGAGAAAGTAAGAGGGCATCTATGCACAGATCCAATATTAAACAGGATTTTCTGAAGTTTTACCTACTGTAAAGGGACAGTATCATCACCAGTTTTCTTTAGCTGCACGTCTCACAGACTTCAAGTTACTCAGTTATTCCACATGAAGCTACCCTTACTTCTTCAACCCTAACAGCTTATTGCTAGGAAACAAGTGAGCCTGTATAATTTGCATCAGCTGCTAGCTCCTGGAAGAGATTTCCAGGAGCTAAATGTTCATAGAAGAAAACTCCACAAATAAAAGAAATGTCTTCCTCATTAGTTCTTCCTAATTATGAAGAACTAATTCTTCAGATTGTCTCTTATACCCAAAGTGGTTTTTTTTGTTTGTTTGTTTTAGAATAGGATGTCTTACCTGCTGGGTTTTTCTAAACTCTTCAAGTAGTTTTAAGGCCATATCATAATCTTTAAGTAAATGGTATGCAATTGCATATCCAATCCAGGAAGCCCGTTGTGTGGGGCGCAGCTGAAGTAGCTGGTATCTTGTCTCCTTGAGTAAAAGAAAAGCCATTTAAAAAAAAAAAATCATTACCATGGTCTATCACCACTACAGCTAACAATTTAAAAGATATTTGAAAAGCCCTAAGCTAGACTGTTTTTGAAATTCTAACAGAATATGCAAAAGAAGCATGTTTCTGTCATAAAAGCTTAGAGTCTAAATATAGGAGTTATGGCACAATGCATAAAAATCTATTTATTGGTATACAAAAACCGTCATTGTCAGAAGTACCTCTTATGGTCCTCTTATTTCCAACGACAGAGCTTTGAAGTCTCAGTGGGTTCCACTAAAAAGCACAAGCCCACTGCTGCTCAAAGAGCAGTCCTATTCCACTCATGCCCAGGCACAAGGTCCGGATACTTACACTGCTGCAGTGCTTCTCTGACCTCCCTTCCTCAGCCAAACCACATCTCAGTTATCTGTTTCTCTTCCCTTCGCAAATTCAACATGCTCAGTCAAGTAGATCAACTAATGTGGAAACCCACAATCCAGCCCTCTTACTTCATATGGAAGAGGACAAAAAAAAAAGCAACACTTCTCCCTTTGGCAGCCAAATCAATTCAGCTATTTTGAAACCACTGACTCAGTTCTTACACAAATTCAAAGTTTTTATTCGTGATAAAATCTGTATTGGGATTCATGAAAGCAATTTGCATGGGGCAAAAGTTTCCCATATCCTCAATAAAACCTAGGGTGTGGAGATGTTTTGGGTTTTGGTTTTTTTTTTTTGGTCGGTTGTGTTTGTTGTTTTTGTTTCTTTTGGTGGAGGGAGCAATCACTATTTAATACAGCCCTCAGGATAAATTCAAAGCACTTTCAGCAGAGTGACGCATCTCACAACATTCCATAAAAAAATTTCATATAACACACCATTATCCATATTTGAAATTGTTCTTGAAACAATGTAAGTAGTACTAATTTCTACAGACTTTCAGAGAAACCTGGATTTTTTTTTGTTGTTTGCAAAAGCACTTCTTATAGGATAGGCATCTCTAATCCAATAAGCCCTAATAAAACCCTGCAAGTCATAACAAAGAAAAAATTCCTCACAAAACCATAAGAGCTATTTTGTTTCTTTGCTCGCTTTTATGACACCATGTAACAAAGTTCAGTTTCATGAGCATGTATTTCTAACAAAGAACGCCCTCAGTACATGCAACCAAAACTTTGTTTGCAATACTACACAATAACGCAAGTACTCTCACTTGTTAAGCTTTAAGCCTTATCCTTTTTGTATTTTAATGAAAAATCAGTTCACAGCCAGAATTTTAAAAAGGTGATTCACTAGTCAAGTTTTAATAGAATAATTTTACTTCTGGGATCTGCTCCCAATATTATATGGAGCTCTGCTGCAATTCATTTTCATACTTTCCAAAACAACGGTCTAAAACACTTCCTAGTTTGAAATATCAAAACCAAGTAGTAAGTAAATTACTACCAATAAAAGAATTAATAACGGAATGTAACAAGAGAATACTAACAGTATTAAATAGGAGTTTAAATAGAATACTTACTCTATATCCTTCTAAATCCCTCATCTGGATCTGCAACAGAGAAAGATCTCTCAAGATCTGTAGATTATCCTTATCTAGCTTGAGCGCATTCCGGTAACACTTGATGGCTTCATCATACTTCTTATCAGAACGCTGCAAAAGACCATAGACGTGCCAACCTAATACAAGTTAAGGAAGACACATCCACAGTTTTCACATAGCAATTTTTTGCGTTACAGGGCATTCATGTTACAGACCAAATAACTTGATGGCTTCCTTGAAGACTGTCACCCTTTACAAACTAAAAACTTTAAAAAAATAAATGATTCAAAGACTGAATGACACAGAGTTATTCCTAGAGATGCATTGCTTAAAGTATACTACTGTGACTACAATAGGATTTTTTAATCCCTAGAAGTGACTCATTCTAAAAACTACAGTTGGTGTACAAGTTCTACTTCACCCCACCTGCCTATCTGCAACCTCAAGTAGTCTCCAGATTTTACAGTAAGGGACATATACAGCTACCTTTCGTTCATCAATAAAAGGAAATCTTAACACTTCTGGGCACTAAATGTCTTTGTCAGATTCTCAGCATCTCAGACTTCCATCATGGTGTGTCTTTTCACATTTCAATAGACTTCTCTGCCAAGCATATTTTTTTTTTCTAAACTGTGAAAAGATTCTGAATTCAAAGCATAAAACCAACAGGTGTCATAGCAACACATTACACTGTGTGTTTACATCTGTCTCCTAGAGCTGTATTAAAAGAAATACTACTTGACATGATATACTATTTGCTACTTCAGGTTACTAGTAGCTCACTGAGGCAGTATCTTCCGCAGCAGTAATTCTGCACTACTTGATTTTCAAATCAAAGGTGACTCAAAAGTTCTCTCCTGAGGCTCTCTCATGTGCCTCTGAAGCAGCTAAGCCCAGAAAATCCTGGGAAAAGGTATATGCATCCTTCACCCGCTTGCAGTTTCAGCCTTGTGAGCTATTTGTGCCAACAGCCAAAAAAATTCATCAGTTCTTATTCTACTGAATTGAAATAGAAGCAACTGTTCCCTCCAAAGTTACAAGCATTTTGAAACCAGTAAATGGAGAAGGCACAGAAGAAAAAAAAAAGTGGTTTAACCTGCTCAGATTAATCAAAGAAACTGAAAGATAAGTTCCTCCTTTCTTAGAAAGACTCAAGTGCTAGAGTGAGTTCCAGACATTAAGACAAAAAGCAGGTTGGAAGAATAAAGGGTAAGACTTCAACTGAAATAAAAGTATGGTAAGAATTCAGAGTCTGAGGGAAGCTTCGATTACACAAGAGCCCCTGGTTTATGTTTCTTCTGGAACACCAGTCACTTCAGATGAATGGTACAAGAACTTCCTATACCGCTTTGAGACTGCTAGCAGAGCTGCTGCTGCTGCCATAAGGATGTCAGACTCCACGGAGGGGGATGGGATTTGGAAACAGTTCCTGAAGTCGGTCTGACTCGGCTGCTGCTTTCTATAAATCCTGCTTTGCCTATTTGTGTTCAAGTACTGAGGACATGAATCAGAGTTAAATGCAGCACCTTCAAATTGTAGCCTCATGAACCGCTGATAATTTAGATCCTTGCCTACAGCAAGACTATTCAGTCCAAAAAAAATTTGTTCTTACACTAAGATATGATGCTCCAAGCTATTTATTGTGCATCGTTACTGTTCCCAGATCCAACTGGTAATCTGTTTTAATCCCTCATAAATCATGTTCTTCATCAAGCAATCACGGAAAGCAAGGCATAACTCCTTGGGAACCAAGTCTGTACAACGGCAGACACCAAACAAAGTATGACAGCTGGTACAAGCCAATAAAGCACAACACTACCACTTCATTATATATCAGACAGCTCTGGCCGGTCTTGAATGTGTTCCTAAAGTGTCCTGAAAGCCTAACATGCCACCTACTGAAACACTGCATACTGAAATAAGTGCAGAGCCTTGATTCAAATTACATTTTAAAAGGGTCAGAACTCATTTGTACTTCGACAAGAAAATGTCAGCATTTCTGAGTAGTTTTACAGCTGCCATTTTCTCCCAAACCTCAGTGGGGGAAACTACTTGAACCTGCAGAAGAATCAAAGTTTTCTTCATCCTTAAACAAACCAGGACATTAAGGTGACCAGCTGTACTTTAATCATCCTCTACGACATACTATTTAGAAAGCACAGATGACAATACACCAAAAGCACTTTCACCCCTTACTGCAACAAAACAATACACAGACATATTTCAAGTCCTCGAAACCATCTACCAGGAGAAGGTGCCTTTAGTGGCTACCCCCGGCCTCTCTCCCTTTAATCCAATTAACAGTCCTTAAGCTCACGTGGAAGAAACAGAAAGACTATTTTTGAGAACTTCCCAAGCTCTGTTTAGGTAATACTGAGGATCAACACCTTTTCAACTTCAGGGCTAATCACAAGCCCCTGTAAATTCTCTGAGAGAATCACAAAATCACCTACGTTGGAAGAGACCTCCAAGACCACCTAGTCCAAACTCTGACCTAACACTAACAAGTCCTCCACTAAACCATATCGCTAAGCTCTATATCTAAATGTCTTTTAAAGACCTCCAGGGATGGTGACTCAACCACTTCCCTGGGTAAAAGAAACCTTTATTAAGAAGTTCAGCCTCAGACCCAAGTTCCTCAAGGGCAAGAATATATCTTCTCCTCCTGACTCTCCCCACACACACCAGAGCCCCTCCAGCAGGAGAATCAGCTATTTGGGCAGCGGCATTGTGATCATCAGCTGCTCTCACAGCATGGTAATAAAAAGATGTTTGCTATTTCTTAAGAACATCAAAAGATGACAACCGAAATACCGTGACCAACCTTTGATGCCTGGTCTGAATTCATTATGCAGCAAACCTCTGCTCAGTAGAAAAGTAATTCTGCAAGCAGATGCCTTGCTCGAGGCTTATGAGAGGATTCACTGAGAGCTACAACAATACACTTGAATGCAAGAAGTGGCAACTTCTTGCTTTGTCAGTGCTGATTTTAAGGATGCAGCTAAAAAAAGAAAAGGACGCTTATGCCTAGGAGGACTCAGGTGAGCTTATACTTTCTCTGAATTCAGAATACAAAAAAATCCTTGTAGTCATCTTACAGTAACATGAGTTTTAAGAGTCAGCAAAACGGTGAGAAATCCAGTAAAATTCACTACAAAAACAAACATTTTTTTAAACTTATCTGGGAAGTACCTCTTTGACCACCCCATACAACCAAAGTAGACTGGAAAAAATATCAATTCTTCCAGTGAGCCCTCCAGCACTGGAAAGGAAGGATTCTAGACAATTTTAAGAGTCCCACAAACAAGAATTAGGATTGCTGATAAATAAATAATTCCAGAGTGGGATTTAAGGGTAGAGATTTGTTTCTCCAAACTTGCCCAGATTCTTTTGCTCCTCTAAGCTGTAAGACTTCTTACACAAATTAAAATTGCTTTGGTATTCCTTACCTATTTAGCCCTTAGATCAGGAAGGAGCAAGTTACATTTGATTCTTCTACACTATCTCTCTAGAAACTCTAATGTCCTCCATATGCTTAGAGTCTTTTTGTTTGTTGTCTTTTTTTTTTTTTCATTGGGGGAGATGTTTTTTGATCTGCAACCACAAGCTCCCTGGAGGTTTAACATAGGCATAAACAGAAATCCCTTTGTGTTAGCCAGACAGCAATCAAAAAGTGTTTCTTTCAACCATGATACCCTGGAAGATTTTTTTTTTGGATAGTAAAAAAATAAAATCAAACAAGATTTAATGGAAAACTTGCCCCTGAATAGACTTGACATGCACATAGAATACATAAGGCAAATTTAAAGTAGGCTCCTACCTGTGGCACGACAAACAAAAGATAGCTACTGCCAAAGTTCTTGGGTAGCTGACATATATTTCATACATATAGACTTTTGGAAGACAAGCTTAGAAGACAATGGTAGTCATCAAGCCAAATGATCTAAACCACTGTTTAAAATTTAGTAGCAAAATAGATATTTTCATAGCACCTCTAGACAGCATTTCTTATACCCAACTAAGAAAAAAGAAAACTTTAGAAAAGGGCCAGATTTCACACGCTGTACTTACTTTCTACAGAAAGTAAGCATCACAAATGGTCTTTTTGTAAGACACTTAAACGTGAAAGGCATTTTATTTTTCTTAAAGATTCTGTAAAATTGTAGAAAGTAAAGAAAATGTATTTTTTCAAGTATTTGACTACAAATTAATATTAATTATATGCACTTCATTTCAGATTTCTATATACAGACCATATTATGTATTTCAAAAGTATGGGTTGATGCAGCAATAAGATGATACACAAGTGAGAACACACCAAAAAAAGATCAGGTTTTATATTACAAAGGATACAGACGTGACTCTTTACATCATTACGAAGTCCTTTACGAACAAACTCATATGCTTCTTCCTTCTTCCCTAAACAGTTCAAGGTCAGTCCTTTCATAGCGAGCGTTTCTGTAAGAAATATCATATACTTATGTTTCTCACTTCCCATATGCCAGTTTTCACAATGCAGATAGCCTTTGAAGTTGTTACACAGTAAAGTTCCCCATTAAATGATAAATTTAGATCAGAATAGCTGCCTTACACAGCTGAAGGTTGTTATATGGAGGCATTTCCTTTCTCGAAACTGGTCTTAAAAGACCTTTGCAGAGCATCATACAGATGTGATGAACATGGACAACACAAGCTTTGGTTAAATCTATTTTTTCATTAGTGAATTAGCAATAAGCTGAAACAATTTTAGAGGGCTTGGCTTTATGTATTAAGGTTCCAGGTAGGCAGAACATGAAAGAAATTTATCAGGTTGTGTCATACCGTAAGAAAAAAAAATCTGTCACAACCAGTTTATTGCAGGTTGCTTTCAAAACATTAGTTAAGAGGACCTTATTTCCTGCTACAGTACTTTGGGGGTAAAAGACCTTCTCAAAGTAGTAGGATTTTGAGAGGCAGAAGATTCCAAATAATATGTTTGCATGACTATTGCTTTTCTTCTTCCCGCATTCAAGTAACACTGTGGGAAACAAGCTGCATGTAAGCATGCACTGTGCCTGAAAGCTCATCCAGATTCATGGGTGGGTTCTTTTTTGTTGTTGGTTTTCCTGCTGAATAAGAGACCGTTTATTTTTACCCACTGCCAGAAGATTATTAGTCTCATTTTCAACATCATATTCAGTTTTTCCTCTAACTGCAACCTTTTCCCCTGCGTTAATGGAAAGGGCCCATGATCTCAAGGTCAGTTATAATGCCTGCTTGAACTTTAATTGGTAGACCTGTCTCTAACAGTTTTCTTTAAGAGTACACCTAAAGTGAATGACAACCCAAAATAAGCCCTTTTGTTTTGTTTTTAAACCATCCTACATCCACACTGTGGGAACACAAAGCCAGAATGATACCCTCACAGCACACCAGGAAGCTTGAAAAAGAATATCCCCACTCTGTGAAGGAGGGCAAGCTACTCCTACCTTCCCACACCAGGCAGATAACCGTCCAGCCATAGCAATCCATCTGTTTATCACCTTCTCACTAAATTTTTATAATTCCTTATCTCTGAAGCTAAGTGTGACAACAGTGCAGCTTCCCATCAGATCATTTCACTGGCTTAGTTCTGCTTCAGCTGTTCATTCCAGGCTTTGCTCCCAAGCTTCAAAGCCACTAGTGGCTCAGAGCCCAAGTAGTATATGGACTGCCAAGGCAGCTAGCTGTCCTGGAAAAGTTTAAGACAGCAGGAGCAGAAAAGACTGTGTAGTGAGAGGTTATAAAAACACACGTGTTAGTAGAGGTAAGTGATTAGGGCACAGAGCTAAACAGGCCACTCCATAGTTTTGAAGCAACTAAAAACCTGTACTTCTACCTCTAGGGAAGGAATGAAGACAACCAAAAAAGAGCAGGCTCTGATGAAAGAAAGATTAGTCAAACGTTTTGCCAAGATTTGATGAAGTCAGAAAGCAAAGTAGTTTTGACACAGTACATGCACACTCAGAGTGTTAGACTGCCTGAAGAGCAGACAAACAAAAATTCACTGTATCAAAAGAAGTATTCCCTGAACCGTGCAACAGAAATCCCGTAATGCAGTAGGAATAGGGTGTCTTACTGATGATTCAGTTCTAAGAGGTGTAAATAAAACCAATATTGCCAGAAACTGGACAGGAAAATATTTATCAGAACAGGTCAGTCCAAGCATCAAGTAGCAATGTGATTGGCAGTACAAAATATACATTTGACAAAAAAGGTAAGATTTTTAATTCTTTGTCAGAACACCTTCATGTAATGTTCAAAAGAAGGGATGGCTTTCTATTAAAAACCACACTAACATTTTGACCTGGAAACCTAGAAAGGAAACTTAATTGGAAACTTCAATGAAGCGTGCATCTACTATACCTTTTGATCTTCCCACCACAAAGGGTTTCTGACTATGAGCTAGTGGGGACATTCGGTGTGAATGCACTATGACTAAAGATGCAGAATATTATTCGGCCACAAGGACAGAATTATTCTCATTGACAGGCTCCATTCTTTCCCAAGAGCATCAAATAGACTGACTATCCATTTAAACACATGACAAAGGAAAAAAGAAACTTTTGAGCTCCGCAGTTACCTCCATGTTCAGCAAATTTTGGGTTAGAGAGTATCATCTTGCAGAACTTGAGTCCATTTTTGTACTGTTTTTGTTCATAACATTTCTGGGGAAAAAAAAGGAAGAATTACAATTACCAAAATGCATTTTAAAACAGTACCTTAACACGCTAGTAAAAATGCAGTAGTAATTTCAGTCAGGTAATCAGGTCACTAACAAGCTCTAGATGAATATGACTATTCGCATTACATTGCCTTTTTTCCAGCATTCAGCACAATATCTGCCTTCATTCATACACAGTCGGTGCTTTGCCTCATGGTCTCCACTGAAACTGAACTGCTGGGACCAAGTTGGCTGCTCCTTTTCAGCAGAAATAGGAAAGGCAGATAGTGTGTTAAGAATTTTTGCATTGGAGTATAAAAATGGTGAGCCAAGTTAGATAACTTGACTCCACAGAACTTCTGAGAAGAGTCACTGCCAAAGAAACCGACCTCTCCATTTGACATCCCAGTTCCCCTAGTGGCCTCCACATTAACAACTCGGAGAGAAGACTTTGGTTGTCACTGATGTAGGCTTTGGGGAGAACAAGAGAAACCTTGAAGTAGAATAAACCTGTTACCTGTTGTGGCCTCAAAAGAAATACATACACAGATAATTTACCTGGGCATTAAAAAGGTAAGTAATAGTTGGAATAGTACAGCTAAAAAGCTACTTTTAAATTTGTTTTGGGTACTATTTACCTAATGGTTATATAAATCAACAAATAATGCTGCTCCATTGGGGAAAAGTTAGAAAAAAAAGTACAAGTGAACCTTATTCCCTCTTCTTTGCAACACATTAGCTCGTGCTAATAAGCCAGATAGATTTTAGCCATTTAGACCACTAAAGCTGATCACTTTAAAACAAGCTTACATAAGCCAGTTAAGGCATGCTTGTATCTCTAAGCATGAAAATGATTTATGGTCAGCTAAATATGTTGTTTGTTTGTTGTTTTTTTTTAATTAAAAAAACAGCTTAACTTGGCATCATTCAGTTAATAAGGTGTGATGTCCTGCTCCATTTTAGATGGTTATTTCAAGGAGAAATGATGCAGTTTTGGTTACATACTTTGATCTTTAACTGTCTGTAACAGATCTCTTCCACTCCACCGATCTTCCAGGACAGAGGTAAAAATCTGTATTAAGTAGACGCAGTGTGTGGCGACTCCTTTGCAGCTATAATGCATCATATTGCTTCTCAGGGCACAGACAACACAGAAACATGCCTGTGCTCACTTCTGGGTTATTAGCTACGGTGGCAAAGCACAAGTCCTCCCCCAGCCCATGGGAAAAAGCTTAGCTGCAGACAGCTTTTAGTTACTTGTCTGAAACTCGGGACATTTGTAGTTAACCATGATTAACCGGAAACTAAATCACAGAATAATTTTAGTTGGCAGGAACCTTTGGAGGTCACCTAAATCACCCCACAAGACAAAAAGGGCCAACCTTGACATTAGATCAGGTTGCTCCGCCTGGCTGACTTCTAGCAGGATGGCCAGGGGGTTCCACCATGGGCGAGTAATTATACTGGGGCAATTAACATTTAAACACCAAGAGCAAAAAGGCTTTGAGAATTTTCTTAACTAAGAACTAGGTTCCACATCCTTATCTGAAATAATCCAGGTTGCAGCAAGCCTTGGAGTCCCCTCTCAGGGACTGGGGAATTCTCCCATTGATCTGTTTTTTCCTTTCTCAACATAATATGTTTAGTATCATTTTTGAAGAGCCCTAAGAAAACACCAACAACGCTTTAAGTATGCTTTCTAGGTTTATTCATGTGTTCCTGAAAAAGTAACAGAACAGCAAGCGTTCATCCATGATTCTACAACTCTTACAACACTGAGTAAAACTTCAAATATATCGTAATGCTTGACCAACACACATTTGAGTCAAGGATTCACTTAAGACAGATCAACTGCCTGAAGAAACCCTATCGACTACCCTTGTTCCGATATTTTCTTTTCGAGTTCAGTCTTGGATCTAGAAGAAGAACTGAAGCTAGATAATCCCAGCCTGCTTATGGTATGGGCCATGCTAGTTAGCCAAAAGGTGACTTCCCAGCACTCCCACCCCTAAATAAATATATGTATGTGCATGTGTTTGTAAATAAGTCATCAATCCAGGTCAGGAGACTGATACGTATATGTTTATGCCAGTAAGAGAAAGGACCTTACTCAGCAATGCAGGTTATTAACACTCATCATCAATGTCTACAGAGGTACCGGAACGCTTGCAGACTTAGTCACGTTGACAAGCCCAGGGCTTTGCAGCACCCCAGCACCACGAAGGACTGCTTTTGAACTCCCTCCTCTCGCAGCACGAGTGAAACTCAGTGGGCTCCACCTGCAGCTCGCTTACAGGAGGCAGGACCAGGGGTTGGTGCCGTCTCACTTGGCAGTACAGGTGGGATCCATAGCTGAGAAACCTCGTGTCTCCATGCGGATTCAAGTTCTGTGCTTGTCAGGACAAATATAGCTGTGTTCATCAGGATCTCTCCCATTGAATTAAGTCTTTCGGTACATCAAAAGCTCAAGTTAATATGCTGTGGGTTTGGTTTTTTAACTTGTTTTTAGAAAGAGCCTGATCTGCTGTGCTTAACGCGAGGCTTCCCATCACCCTTCCACAGCCACTATTTCCTGCTAAAAACTAAAGCCAGATCACAAATGTCTACACGCCTGAAACCTCAAAGGGAGGTTCTGGCAAGGCCAAAACACTATCCAGAGCTTCTGCTACCAGATGTTTGCCAGAGAAGGTAACATCCTTCCAAGAACATCTCATCCTGGATTATTCTCTTCTTCAACACTAACTCGGAGATATAATCCACTTGCAGGGTTTGACACACAGCTAGACCAGACATCAGTCCACGTGCCTCCAACTATGTACGAGTGCCTCTGACTGCAGGTCAAATGGCACAGCACCCAGGAGGTAACCACAAAAAAAAAAAATCTTGTATTGGGAAAATGACAAAAAAAACAACAGTCTTGTATTGGGAAAACAATCGGTTTTTAACACACTGGAGTTTAATACACAGATCAGCAATTTTACAGCTGAAGAACATCTCGTTCTGCTCCTCAGACATTAGCACATGCTCCTGAGAGCCATCTATCAAAAATAAAACCTCAACTGGATAATCAAAGAGAGACTGCAGTTGCCGTAACTGATTCCCTTCCTTACGCCGTGTCCCGAGGGCCCAAACATCCCGAGGAGATGTGATATTATTTCAGAAGCCATTTTCAAGTGACGACCAAATAAAGGGCAAAATATCACAAAGGATGAATCGTGCCTGACCAGCCTGGTGGCCGTCTGTGATGGAGTGGCTGCATCAGTTGACGAGGGAAGACCGACTGATGTCATCTACCTGGACTTCTGTAAGGCCTTCGACATGGTCCCGCATGACATCCTGGTCTCCAAATTGGAGAGAGATGGATATGATGGTGGACCATTCAGTCGGTAAGGAATTGGCTTGAAGGCTGCACCCAGAGAGGGGTGGCCAATGGCTCCATGTCCAGGTGGAGGCGGGTGACAAGTGGTGTCCCTCTGGGGTCTGTCTTGGGACCGGCGGTGTTTAATATCTTTATCAGTGACACAGACAGTGGGATCGAGTGCGCCCTCAGCAAGTTTCCAGATGACACCAAGCTGAAAGGCGCAGTTGATACACCAGCAGGAAGGGATGCCATCCAGAGGGACCTGGACAAACCTGAGAAGTGGGCCCATGTGAACCCAGTGAGGCTCAACAAGGCCAAGTGCAAGGTGCTGAACCTGGGTTGGGGCAATCCCAGCCATGAGCACAGACTGGGAGAAGAGCTCACTGAGAGCAGCCCTGAGGAGAAGGACTTGGGGTTCTGGTGGACAAAAAGCTGGACAGGAGCCATCAGTGTGTGCCTGCAGCCCAGCAGGCCAACTGCGTCCTGGGCTGCACCAGCAGAGGGGTGGGCAGCAGGGGAGGGAGGGCATTGTGCCCCTCTGCTCTGCCCTCGTGAGGCCCCACCTGGAGTGCTGCGTCCAGGGCTGGGCCCAGCACAAGGAGGGTGTGGGGCTGTGAGAGCGGGGCCAGAGGAGGGCCGTGAGGGTGGTCAGGGGGCTGGAGCACCTCTCCTGTGAAGAAAGGCTGAGAGAGCTGGGGACATTCAGCCTGGAGAAGAGAAGGCTCCGGGGAGACCCCCCTTTTTCAATACTTAAAGGGGGCTTATTATGAAGAGATGGAGAGCAACTTCTTGCTCAGGCAGACAATGACAGGACAAGGGTGAATGGTTTTAAACTAAAAGAGGGGAGATTTAGATGAGATATTAGGAAGAAATTCTTCACTGTGAGGGTGGTGAGGCACTGTCACAGGCTGCCCAGAGAAGCTGTGGCTGCCCCATCCCTGGAGGTGCTCAAGGCCAGGCTGGATGGGGCTTTGGGCAACCTGGCCTGGTGGGAGGTGTCCCTGCCCATGGCAGGGGGTGGAACTGGGTGATCTTTCAGGTTCCTTCCAACCCAAGCCATTCCGTGGTTGTATGATGTGAAAGCGTAGCACCACATTCAAAGAATCAGGACAAGTGTCACATCAAACCAAACAGCAGTGTTAAGCACAGCAACTCTTTAGCCAATATAAATGTTTTAAGTCTGAGGTTGTTTAAGATGGTCTGTGGCTGTAATCAAGCTGCCAGTTTAAGTTCAACCCAAATGAACCAGTCCCCTGGTGAGCATTTTAAGTTTTCTTTAAGCACAGTTTAGCTCTTTGTAAGTAGCTGAATCCGGACAGCCTCACACTTTTAAGAGCACCTTTTAAGTTAATTAGTCTTCCCTAGTACTGATGAAGTGCTCTCCAACAAATCCGTACATCCCACTTGCAAACCCCTTCACAATCTGAAAAAAGTTTCAGCCTTCTTGCCAGGCAGAATCTTCTCTTGTTGCTAAGATTTTGCTACAAAACTCGAGGATTCACTTGAACAACATTTGAATCTTATATACTCAGTGCTTCGATGTCTACATCCCCTACTTTTTAAACAGTACAAGCCTGCTGTGGAACACTGACGGGGGAGGAATGCAGAAGGAAGGAACCCAAGAGCTAAATGTGCAACAGCAGAGGTAAGAGAAAAGGACAAGGCTTGGAGATCAAAACCTATGGAAAGGATGCTGGAGGCCAGTTGCACTGGAAATCTGTCCATGCCACAACGGGAACTGAATTCAGCAACAGAAAACACAAAGTTATCACTGACTGATTCCGAGCAGCATCCTTTGTGGGGAGCTGACAGGTATTTAGTGGCTGCTCAAATTGTCGATACCCATTTCTGACCCAAACCAGGTACAATCAAACGCAGCAACATCAGGTCACTGTCACTACTCTTCGTAACTGACATAACATTTAATACTTGGACCTTTTAAAGTCTTCAGTGTTTTATCGTACCTCTATAAACGTCTTCAGCATCTGACAGGCCATCTAATGCTTCCCACTGCAGTTGATGGAATCACCTAAGCACCTTTCTAGGATTTGGGGCAGAACTCAGCATACACTGCTCCTCTGCTACCAAGTAACTTACTAAGTTATTGACCAGTTTGACAGCAAGGTCTGATGCTACCTTTTTTGGATAATACCCAGCTAAGTTGTGAAAGAGTTCAGCATTTGAGTTGGAAATACTCCTTGTATCATGCAAAGTTTGGCTCCTTTGCAATACTGGCAAGGGAAGAAAGACTATCGTGATATTATTACATTTCAGACGCAGGCTAGGGATCTCTGCAGAAGATTCTGCAGCCAGCAACCCTCCCTCTACACTGATTTCAGTTCACTGCTGTTTGAGAAAACAGAAAATCGAACTGGGGAAAGTGGGGATGCATATGAGGAGGCTTCAACTCATGGAGGCCAAGGTGAGAGTTCATCACAATTCCCGTCCTCACAGCCTCCTACACTCATAGTCCCAGGACAGCCTCCTGTGGCACCAACACTTCTGCCCTCTCCTACTGGTATGCCACATGCAGGGCCATTCCAGCTTTCTGCCAGTAAGATCAGCTAACCCCGAGCTGAAATGAAGAGAGGAGGAAGACAACCTGCATCCAGCACGGTTTGACAGCTGAGATGAGAAGGACGAGGGGCGCAGGTCATCTCTGACCATCACTGGGGCTTGGCAGTGCAGAAGCTGAGTCAGGCCCCAGTGGAACGAGCGGCCAGCATCAGATAGAGCACTAACACCAAGGTACTCATGTCACAGTAATATTTAAGCTTTCACTACCATGATTCTCCTCAAGCAACAGCATTTTGTCCTTAAACCATCTTTTCCCACTTGGAGCTCAGATCTACAGATGGCAAAAAATACAGATTAAAAAATTCACCCTAAATTAAGACCAAGCCAAAGTCAGTGCTGTGCACAAATGTTCAATACAACATGAGTCACTGGGATATCCTTTGCTTCAATAAAAAAAAAAAAGAGCAGAAACAAGAGAACATTCAGTAGGAAGAGCTCTTCTTTAGAGGCACTTCGCATCTGTAACCTCACCACAATTTGAGTTGCTAGAGCTTCTTTAGTTTATGAGCACGGGTATGCCTCTGCAGAACAGGAACCACAACTGCATGCTAGGAATTAGACAAGTGACAGCCCTGCCACACATTTTATACTCGTTTTTCATCCGCACTTTGGGCAGAAGTTCTAAGGAGACCAATCTGCCACATCTCCTGGGGTGAAACCGCAGGGAGGTTAGCAAGAGCCCGGACTGAGCAGGTGCTCCACAAGCTAGGAGAGCTGCCTCTGTGAGCAGGTAAGCAACTGAAACTACCAGCAGTGTCTTGTGGGACCCAATGCACACACAAATTTCAGGCTTTAAAAAATAAAAAGTTGTGTTAAGGACTTGCTCCCCATGAACCTACCCGGTGCCTCAAAACCTCCAGCAGCTCCTACATCTTTGCAGCAAAGAGCTCCACAGCTGAACTACTTTTTTGCTAGGAACTTTGTGTTTGGCAACTGCTACTTTGTAGCTGCCATTTCTACCAAAATGTGAACCAGACAGAAGAGCCTGAAAAGAGGTAAGGCTCTGCTTTAATACCTGCTTCCTTCGGAGGAGGCCAACAGCAGTGTTGAAAACGTAGCCCTCAGCAGTGGGATAACACAATCCACATTCAGTTCAGCCCAGAGCGGAAGGCACAACTCAGGATTCACTGGCTTCCCGCTGCTGGACAAGGAAACTGTTTTTAACAGAACCCGCAAATCCCTAAAAATCTCAGCTCTTAGGGTAAGCCAGCTCACAGCCAGTACTATGTCCACGTTAAATTAGGGTTTCCAAGTGTAACACATTCATCCACACAAGCAGTTTTACCTGCTATGACCCGATTTACTCCTGCGTGCTTTCAGACATCCTTCAGGTTTTCTGCCAGGTGTAGCTCAGTACAACTGATGTCACCGTTCATCAGCTGCTCTGTTCAACGCAGTGAAGAACAGTTAAGGAAGTTGCAGCACAAAACACAGCGGGACTTGACTCTGAATGCTTATTTATCCATACAGGAACCCCTCAAGAAATCCCACTGTGAAGAAACAACCAGCATGGTTCCACAGAAGCCTAGTTTATGAGCCTTATCACGACAGCATTCATAAACTCCTTCGGAAAATTAAAACAGGAATATGCATTTGGGATCCAGGCTTCTCTGATTTATTCCGCCTCGAGTCACTAACGAGCGTGAAGCATGGTTTTCCCTTACAGAAGCCCCACTGACACTTACCAGCAGAGCACCACCCGTCCCCTGCAATCCTATCATCTCAGCAGCCTGCAGTTGACCAGGGATCCTCACCACCACTCTGGAAAGTTAATAGCAAGGGAGCAGCCTTCTTCCTACACTGCCCCCCAGAGCAGCACAAGTGACACCCGCACCACAAACCAAGCATCCCACTCATACCAGAGGGCTTTCACTGGCAGCTCCGTGCTCTCCTCTGTAAAGGAACCAAGGAACCAGCCTCCAGCAGCCACTCCAAGCATCCACTGCTCCACAAGGGGATGACAATGGCCACCTCAGCTATGTTGTCAGCCAATTTAGGAGGCATTAATTAGCATACCATCATAGCCTCCTAATTATTGAATTGAATAGTTTGTGGTAACTCCCCCACATCGCTACTAAGAAACTGACTATTTGCATGTCTATAATCCATTACTACTACACAAACACCAAGAAAATATTTAGAATTTAATGAATAAAAATTTAACACCTACAAACACTTGCATATTTATCTTTTATCATAGAAGGAATGTCCTAAGACCACTGCAGAGTTCAAGGAACAAAAGACAATTCATAGCTGAGCAATTCCTTGGACGCTGGTGCATTAGATAATTTCCAAGATTTGTTCACAAAAAAGGAGAAAGGAAGATGCGTATGGGAATGAACAAAGCAGTAACAAGTTGCTGCTACAAAGTTAAACTTCTTGTGTTTAATTACTTGAAATCAAACAAGTAGGTGGCTAAACTGTTCTTAATAAGAGGGTTAGCCCCATCCTTACAGGATGAGATATTAACAGGCTAGCCCTTCTTCAAAGGAAACATATTTGCAATTAAAGCAGCAAGCCTTATTTCATGCAACAATATGTTGCACTCAATAGGAAATCAAAGGATTACTTAAATGCATGACACTTTCCACAGTTACATGAGGAATGAGACAAACAGCAGGAAATATACTGTCCAACACAGGCGGACACCAATAGTTATTACGGGACACTTACCAGTGTAGGAAGTAAGCCATGAAGGTACCACAACAATCCCTCTGCTTTCCTCTAAACTACTGCTAAGGACCAGTGCCACACACTCCGTCCAGACAGAGCTGATTCAATCTCATAAAGGCAAAACTTAAGCCTAATTTTCAGATTTAGTTTACAATCTGGGTTCTTTAGTTTACAATCTGGTACTAAATTGTGCGTTGGGGTGTGGGACTCGAAGCTGCTTACACTAAAACACTTTGAAAGTAAGCTTAAAACTTGGTTTTAAATAGATGAAACAAAAATTTCCTAAGCTTACTAGAAGTAAACTTCAAATGCACATGACTAAACTGCGATGTTAACAAGAAGTGCTTTTAAGTTACCACACATATGTGTTTATTTTAGATCGCATCTGCCCTATTTACTTTACATGTCACAGGAGCTGAAGACTGATTTTTAAGTGGCAAGAAACACACCAGCACTCCTGTATTAATCCTTCTTTATGGACACCTCTCTCTTCCCATAAAAGGGAGAGCCAGGAAGCTTTTGAGCGTGTTCCCCACGCCGTCTGTGAGGCTGAGAAGCCAGCCTGAGGAGCTTCCAGTCGTGCAGCCCCTCCCTCCCAAGCAATGTCACACCTGTAAGCATGAGTGTGGCTTCCAGCGGACGGAGTCTGAGGAAAAGCCTCTGCAGAAGAGCAGAAGCAAGGCTTAAGAAACCAAGCAGACCTGAAAGTCAGGACAGCAAGAGAAATGAACTCTAGCACTACCTCTTACAGCAACACCAAGAAATTAGAACAATTACCTATATGCTAGAATTTTACCTACGCTGCAATTGCTATTACTTACATAATCACATCAGATCTAGTTTTAAAAGTGAGCTTGTTCAAGTACCATCAAGCACGCTGGCATACAAAGCGATGTGCCTTAAAGACTACTTACTCAGCTTCTCGAGTAGATTTCACACCTTATGCTGAGCTCCGTGAGGCCACGCTAGTTTGGGCAGCTCTTTGTAAGCTGGGTTTGCTCTTATGGGCACCTCGTTCACGTTGTTGATAACCTGTCTCACACGTTACATACACAAAGTGACTGACTCTTAAGTGATTATCAGGCTCTCCAGATGAGTTTCCCATTTCATAACTGATAATTCTCTGTAGTGTTTGTAAAATTAGTCTTAATGTATGACTACAGTTACCTCTAATCTGTTCCAAGTGGTTAAATTGCAACACGTTTGTATGGTCTTATTATACAGCCTCCCACAACAACAATATATAAATCTTTTTGATTTCTAAGATGTCCACAGCAGCCCTAGCAATTTCAAGAACTCTAGCAGTGCTGAAGTAGGCAAAAGCTACTTCAATTAGAGAAGAGCATTTAGCACTGAAAGCTGTAGTATAACTATACTAAAATAGTCTGGAATGTGTCAAGCAACCAAAAGGTTCAACTTCGATTACATAGGCATTACTACTCCAGGATGAGAACACTGAGAAAAAGTCAAAGCTACCTACAAAAAACAGTAAGAAATCAAGTTTCAAGAAGTATCAATATATGAATTGATAACCTAACAAGTGAAAGTTCATGATTTCCTTGCCTGAGAACCCATGTTTTGTTTGCTGTTTAATACACGAAAAAACAAGTTACCAAAGAGCTTTTTTGTATTTTATTTTAAAAAGTTTAGAAGTGTCTGCTACTGTGAACTTGTTTGCTACTAGTAAGAATAATCACTTAACTGTTCTAATATTAGTCATTTATTTTTAGCAGAGAGGAGTGCTAGAATGACTTACTAAGATGCATACCATAAGCATGCAGTAAGCAACAAATCACCATTAAGAACCATTAAGTCTTTTTAAAAAATCACATACTACCCCCCAAAGCAGGGGAAAAAAACCAGCTAGGAAATACCTGCCGAAAGGCGCTGGCTGCACACAGAGGCTTACACACGCTGTTTGCTTCGAGCCCAGCTTCCTGGGGATAAAGCGTTCGCCTCTTACCTGCGAAATTATTGAAACTAGCCTAACAAATTGTGCTATAGCCCAAGAAATTTGTGGCTGCCAGCAGGTTACTACTGTTGTGCACAGATTTCTGCCTGCAGACAGGCCAAGTGGCACTAAATCCCCAACTTTGTCGAGGCTGGAAGCCTCTCGCTACCACACCGAAAAGCTCACGAGCAACGGATCGGGCTTCTTGCTCCCCTCTTCCACAAGGCGTGAGAGAACACAGAGTAACTGGGGAGAAAGTTAGGGTTAAAACGAGTTATTTCTTTAGGGTTGCCTCCTGAAGACCGAGCGTCCTCTGCACCACCGAGCCCCGAGGCGCTGGAGCAGCCTGCGCTAAGCACCGCGCGTAAAAGTTCGGGCTCCTCCAAAGGACGAGCCAGGATGCTTTAAACCACCAGCCGCCTCCAGCTACACCCCAGATTTTCCACTGCCATCGCTCCGAGGCAGCCCCGAGGAACCCAAAGGCGCCCTCAGGGCCGAGGGAGCACCCGGGGGGAGTCCCCCCCCCCCGAGCCTCCCGCAGGGGGTGGCCGCGGGCGGCGGGGGCACGAAGCCCCCCGGGGCTCCCTCCCTCCTTCATCCCCCCCCTTCCCTTCCCGCAGGAGCTCGGCGGGCCCCAGACAAAGGAAGGAAGCGGGGTCGACGAGGAGGAGGAGGAGGAGGCAGCGAGGACGGAGGGCTCACCAGGATGCGCTTGAAGAGGTTGCTCTCCTTGGGCGGCAGCGGCACGGACGGCATGGTGCGGGCGGGCACGGCTCGGCTCGGCGCGGCGGGGGGGGGGGGAGGCGGCCGGGCGGCTGTCGCTACCAGGGAGGGAGCCCTGTCTGTCTGTCTGTCAGGAGGAGAGCCCCAGCTCGGCGCGGCCCCGGCCCGAGCAGCACCGGCGGCTGCTCCTCAACTCATTGGCCTTGCACCGCCCGCCCCGCCGGCTCCCCTCGGGCGCGGAGCGCGGCCCCCGTGCGCAGCTGCCTGACGCTGCAAAATGGCGGCCGGCCGCCCCGCCGCGCCTGCGCGCCCCGCAGCGGGGGAGGCGGCCGCGGGGCCCCCCGCTGGATGCCCCCCTGCTCCTGTCCTCGCCGTGCTTGGGGCTTGGGGCGGGGGTATGGGGTTTTTTTCTCCCCTTTTCTCCGTCCTGAGGAGGGGAGGGGGGTGTTTGCTCGGAGCTTCGCCCCGGGGGGAGCTACCTGAGGCGAGGAGCTCCTCGGAACCGCCCCGAGGGGAGGAGGGGGAAGGGGGCTGCCGCCCTCCGGGGGTGTAAAAATAACTCCGGCTGGCCCAAGTCCTGAGTCACGGCTATTTCCAAGCCGGGGGCTGTCGAAACTTGGTTGATTTTTAATTCTGCTTTTCTTTTCTTTATTTATTTTTTTCTTTCAGCGTTTGGCCGTGCGGAGATAAGGCAGAAAAACCTCCTTTGTCTGCTCGCCGCGCCTCCCTCCCCTGCCTCTCAGGCCCTAATAACCCACTTCCAGTGGCCGCTCTCTGGAGAACCAGTTTAAACCGATACTCGTCAGCCACGCTGCCCGAGAGCTTGGGAGGTATTGCTGGAAAGTATCTGTAAGAGCAGAGCTGCGAGGGGCCGGGCGCTCGCTGGGCTCTGGCTGGTATTTAGGGAACCAACATCAAGCTGGCAGCCAGGCTCCCGGCGAGCAGGGATGTCATCTCCTGCATTAATTCGTGTGGGTTTTTTTTTTTTTCAGCAGTTGATTATGTAAAGTTTCCCCATGCACCATCGTGCATGCTTAGAGCAGTAAGTGTTTATTCATGGCTTGGCTCCTTTGCTGAGGGGAGGTTTTAAGGTCTTTTGAAAATGAATTCTCCTCCTTATTATTCCCAGAAATAGTTCTTAAATGGGTCTTTGCAGAAATGGAAAACAAACCAGCAACGCTGAGGCCACATGGCCTAGGGTATTTACTTAGAAGGAAGACTGGTTAAACTGTCAAAAGTTGCAACCAATTAAAAAGAGCATTTTATGAGGGGGAAAATTAGGCAGCTTCAATTAGCATCTCTGTTTGTGTAATTACTCTTTAAAAACAGTAGTTATATTTTAAAAGGTATGTTATAAAAGGATATTAATTCTGTAGTATTATGGTTATCCACCTACTGTCCCAGGTGGTGAGCATAGTAGATAGACACAGTAAAGCACGTGTGTGGAAAAAACAATTAAAAGCAATTAGAAAAGCTGTATACTGGACAAGTTTTCTTTGGTTACACGTAAAGTGGGTAACTGACTGTGACAGAAAATACCCAATGTGTCTTTGACCTGCCACAGGCCTTGCTGACGTTGATGGACATGATAGCTGCCTTCCTTTCAGGCTAAAGGAGGCAACAGGGAAGCAAACGACTTCTTGAAAGAGAGTAACCTGGAAGGCAATCTAACTTGTAGACTACTAGATAGAAAAAAGATATATATATATACATATCTAAAGGCTCAGGTAGTTTCCTGAGAAGATAGCAAATGAGAGGAGGTATTAGAGACATACAGCGTATGCTTTCGTACTTACTGGTGAGCATCAATTTATGGCCACTTTTTGTGGATTGTGGTTGTTGTAGGCTTTGTTTTGGTTATCTGTTGTGCGGTCTGTAGTTAAGTTTATTTGTCGAAAGGATATCTTTACTGTGTTTATTTCTCGCTGGTTTCGTTCTGACATGTTTCTAATGATGTCAGTCACCTGGATCAATGGTAACTGATGTATGCAACTATGTAGTGTTTTCCACATGCTGTACTGGGTTCACTGTTCTTTTTGGTATATGATGTAGTACTGCTGTTACTCAGGATCTGATTTTTTTTTTCAAAACATTAGTACTGTTGACAAGGTCAGCCCTTCTGCATCATTTTCAGAAGCACGTAGTTAGCACTTGTTAATGCTAGCCTTGACTTTATGACCTCTGGTTTCCTGTCTTACCAAAAGGTATGTTACACCTTCTGTTGCGTTCAGTGATAAAACAGATACATCTCTGAGATGGTCAGGCAAATACTGGACTGGGTGATCCTTTGGTCTGAAGCATTAAGGTCTTTCTGAGTAGCTAAATGTCTCTGCTTCCTGCTAGTCCAAGAACCAGAAAGAATGCTGTCTGCAAACAGACAAACTGCAAATAAGAGGCAGGGGTTTGATTTGCATTTAGACATGTGTCTGTATTAAAAATCTGTGTTAAAAGCAGCAAGAAAAGGAAAGCAAACAGGCAGTAAAAGGATCCTTTTGTAGACTAGCTGAGAGAGAATAAACACAGAAATGAGCTTTTGGGGGGGGGCACAGTGCTGGTTGAAAGTGAGGTTTGGGAGTGCAGTCAAGAAAACTTCTCGTCATTTAATCCTACTGTGCTGGGCCAAACAAAGCTCTTTCTGCAGGCTTTGTTAATAAACAGGATTGTATTCAAGACGCGTATGATTCTGTCACCAGTTTTTCCTACAAACAGAAAGAATTTAGAAGTCTGTTGACAAATTATTTGGGTCAAAAGGGGGGGGAGCAATATTAAAGCGATATATACATTATAGCAAGCTTGTGATTTTTCTGCGTTTCTCTCTCTACTCTGTGGCATGGTGTCTGTAGAAGTCGTGGCACAATGCTGGCAGATTGCTAAACCCAGTTAGGGCCCCCGAGCAAAAAAGGGCCTCCGCATGGACATAGACCTGCCTTCAAGCCAAGCACGTTGTAAGGCCTGGAGCATGTTTTGTTTGATGAACCATTTCTTTGCCTCTCGTTTCTAAAGCAATTGGCAGCTTGGGGTTGCCAGATTTTAGATTTAAAAGTACAGGACCCCAGTGTCCTATTCCATGAAGCCCTGCTGCTGTCACTCCACCCTTCTGCCATGGTGTCTGAGGAGGGCAGCAGTGCCCTGCCCCAAGCACCCTCCACCCCACAAGCCATGGTCCTCACCAGCTCTGTAGGCAGCTGCTGTGGCTGTGCAGGCTTTGAGGCATCCAAGCAAACTTTAAGGGAGGTGAATGCACAGACAGCAATGGGATTTCCCATTCTTTATACTCAATTCCCATATTCCATTTCAAAAACATAGGAAATACAGGGAAAGACTGTATCCTATACACTTGTCAAATGAGATGCGTAGAGTAGGTCCTGTAGTTGATGGTATGTTTGGCAACTGTACTGACAGGGCTGAGTCCAACCCGTGTCTTAGCTGCTGGCTGGTGGGGGTACTGAGACTTTGTTAGTCTGTACTTTCACACTCAGAGTTAAGGGACTGCCCAGCAAGTGCAATAAAAACTGAATCGTGATCGCTTTTAATCAGAGGGTTTAATATAATAGCCATTCCTGGCTGCAGTAGAAGCTGATGTGATTTTTCTTGGCCTATCCTCTCCTTTGTAAATCTGTTTGGTAATTCTGAGTGCGTGGTCTGCTTATAACTTTCATGTTCTTATTAGCTTCTTGGTTGCTCTCCCATAGACTACCTTTCCAAGGTTTTTAAGCATTAGATTGTATATTTGGAGTCCCAACGTAAGGATAATTTCATTATTTATCTTCACTGAGGCCTAAGGTATAGTTGAAGAGTGAGGCTTGGTGGGAACAGAGACCGTACTGCGTCTCTCAGGCCTGGGGGAGCTCCTTGGAGATTGCAGGGTGCTGTTTGCTGAGGCTCTTTTGTGAATTCAATCAGCTTGGGATGGCTCCTGTTTTCTGAGGCAGCCTTTTAATGTCTGCTTTGCCTCCAGTCCCAGGGGATCGAGCAGAGCCAGAAGCAGCCCTCAGACCTAAACAAGAGGTTAGTTGTCATTCATGTGCTGATGAGATTTGATCCAAATCCCCCGATCAGCTCATTTTCAGTCTTTTGGAGTACTCACCTTGCCAAACCTTGTTGATGTTATATGTGCCAAATACCAGATTTAATTTTTTTTTTTTTTAATCCTGTTGAATGACAGTAGCCGGGAAGAAAGAAACTTAGAACATAGCGTTCTTTAAAGTGTTTACAGCAGAGCTAGATTTGCTGAAATGTAAAAAAGATGGGGAAAGTTACTGAAAAAAGCAAACTTTTCAGTGCAAGCTCTACACCTAAGGAAAACATAAAAGTATCAGGCAGCAGAATTCTTCATCTGAGGCTTGAGTACGTTTTTCTCCAGTACCGTGCGTAGCTATGAGTAAGTAAATTGGCCTTTTGGGTGATTATGGGTATTAAAAATAGGTTATGTAAACACTTTTTAAAATGTGAATATAATTAGGGATATAGATAATATTAAACAGATTATGCAGCTATTAAAAAGTGCATATACATACCGTGTTTTGAAACTTACCTTATTAGGAAGCTGCAGCCTATTAGCTGGACAATAATTGGAGTGGTTCTGTTTATTAATATTTTAGAACTGATGTTTGTCTTCTGTAGTGCAGCAATAATTCATTTTAAGTACAATTAATAGCAAGCTCCGACATAAAGTGGGACTTAATGTTGTTTTATGCAAACTTTTCTGAAATCGGTCTCTGAATAACCAGATTTGAAGCCGCCTGTGTTTTCAGGCCGTGTTTTGGGAAAAGGCACGGAAAAGCCCACTTATGTAACAGCTCAGAGCTGGGAAGCAGAGCCGTCCCCGTTTCTTGGTGTGCTCGCCGTTTCAGCCAGCGTTTGCTCAAGTCAGAGCGTGTCACCATGCAACTGTGAAGAAGATACTGAAAATGAAAATACAGAGGTATTTTTAAGATTTTTTTTTTTTTTTAAATTTGGGGGCTGGTCTTTCACGAGGCAAAGCGAAGCCTGCGTGCCCTCGCCGAGTTGTTAAAGCGATGCTGGCAAATCTGCGCTCCCAAATCCCGCGATGCGCCTGGCTGCGGGCTGGAGGAGAGGCGGCCAAGCCAGGCTGCTGCCGCCGCCGGCACGCTGGGAGTTGTGTTTTCGAGCAGGCATGCTGGGAGCGAGAGTTTTTTCCGCTTTCCTTCCGTCCGCAATGCCCTCGTGTTTTGAGGCCGGGTCCGTCCGGCGCCCGTCTTTGCGGACGGTGAGTTTGCGAGCGCATAAATCCTGTGCTGGGTAAGGGGGGCTTGTGCCTGGCTTTTGGGGGGCAGAGGGTTCCTCAATGTGGTTGTGGGCCCCTGAGGCCTTGAAAGCGTGTCTCTAAGGCTCTTACTGAAATAAGGGCTGCTGCCGTATCCGTAAATATTCATATGCAGCTCTACAAATGTATTTGCGTGGAGCTGATAGCGCTTTGATTATTAAAAGTGGTTTCTTAAAGCTCCTAAAACAGTTGTGCTGATAGCTGCTGCTTGACTGGGGCTGAGCTGGTCTTTTTGTTCTTTTAATGAAACAATTACAGTTGTCATTTTTGCATACTGGTTCTGATTTGTGATGTGTTTGTGCTGCCCACAGGATAATTTTGTCACATTAAAAAAGTTACTAAAAACTAGTTTGAAAAGCAGTTAATAGGTACTGTATGTAACTATGTAAAAGTTTTACGTGGGCTTATTTCTGCACAAATGCAGTGTGACAACATCTCTCTGAAGAGGAAATAGCTTTTTTTTTAATAACAAAACAAAAATATTCTGAAATTTCTTTCTCAAAAGTTGTTGTCATGCAATTTTTTAGGTTTAGGTGTTTAGGCATTTAAAAACGAAGTATTTTGCTTCTGAGAGCTCAGACAGAGCTATACTTTGGATTAGTTATTTGAATGTATTGATTTTTAACTTCACCAGTTAATTCTATTAATGATGTTTACCACCTGACTGGGTGATGATGGGCCATGCTGACTTGGAATAAGTAGGAACAACTCCACTGACATCAGCAAAATCAGGTCTTTAGGAATTAATTCTAGCACATGCCCTCAAAGAACTAAGTCCAGGAGTGTAGACGATGAGTCCAACTTGGGTCTTCTGCCTTGTTCCTGGTGAAGGAAGCATGATGCCTCTGCTACAGCTGTTTTTAGTCACTAGAACAATCCACAAGGGTTATTGTTGGCTTTCTGTAAATTAAAGCAGTCCTTAAAATAGCTGCAGTGAGTTTGGTAGTGCCTGCCAGCCTGGGGAAGGTGCAGAAGTAGAATAAAGGTTCTTCCCTCCCTCTCCAGCTCTTCCAGTTCCCGTAGGCAATAAAACAGACATCTGGGTTTTTTATTGTAAAAACAATACCTCTGTTTCTACTGTGTTTTACTATTCCTTTGTTATAGGACAAATGGCTAAGTAGGTAAGGAAAAGTGGTGAGTTGAGTACTTAATGTTTTGGTAATTTGTTAATAAAACACCTGAAGGTGTACAGAAGCTCTTGTCAGCAATAAGTAAAAACTCATTGTATTGGGAAACTCAGCTTGCTCTTTCAAGGAGATCCTATTGTACAAGTTTCACATGCTAGTATTCTCAGAATCAACTTTTTTGTAGAAGTTGGTAGGTGTAGAGGAGCCATGTGGTCATGGCAGAAATATTAAGGTGTGTTTCTGTATTTGTTAAACCTTTTCTGTGGGTGTAGCCCTAGAATAATAAAGATTTAAATTTAGTCCTCTCGGTAGACCCTTGTATGCCAATTTATAGAACACAATAATAATTCATAACGTGGTTTCTGATGTTGATGATGTACAATGAAGAAGAAAAGATCTTTCCTGGAGCAGCACTGATCCTGTGTCCTGCAAAACAACGCCAAGTCTATGAGAAAAATAGAGATTGGATTTCAGAGTACCAGCTTCCTACTCGTTTTTTTGATAGAAGATATGTGCCACTTATATGTGTCATGGGAAGGAGTACACGGGGATCATATAGCACTGCTCCCATACCTGACATAATACATACGCAGATGAATAATTTCATGAGCATATATTGTAGTCCTACTGACTGACCTTTTGCAAGGTAAGACTTTCTAGCTTAAACTGGGATTGAAACAGGAATAGTTTTGTCCATGATGACTAAATTTGCGTTGGTGTAATCAAGAACAGGATTTGGGCCTGATACAGGTTGGCTTTTAATTTTATTTTATATTTTTTAAGAAAACACTTTCTAGATAATAAAGGTCCCTATATTGTCTACTTCTCATTTCAGGTGGTGGAAGAATAAGGAACAAGATGAAACCTCTCCAAAGTGTCTGGCTTTTCAAGAGCTTGCTTTCCAGTTGCTACTGTCATGGTCAGCTTCACAGTTCTCCTCTTCTTTCTGTTGCAAAGAAGATAGGTTATGTGATGGGACTGCACAGCTGTGGATTTTGGAGGCCAAAATCTGTGTTGGACACAGCTAGATTGACTCTGTCATGTAATGGTCGGTTTAGGAAAAAGCATCAGGATTCTCGAGCACTGTGGAAGCACGAGGCTGTGCAGAAGTATCTGGAGACTCTAAGCAAAGAATACCAGGAGGTCAATCGTCTGCTCGATGCTGACTCAAAAAACGACTTTGACCAAAGAACCCTGAAGAGAAGACATGCTGATCTATCCCGTGTTGCAACTGCGTTTCAGGAGATCAAAGAGGCGGAAAGAGAAGTCCAGGAGTTAGAAACCATGTGCAGAGGTAAGGAGAACACATCCACTTGCTCATTTCAAAAGAATGGCTTTGCTTGTGATGAGCTTAATTGCTTGGCCTTCAAGGAAAGCTTTTAAATAAGTTTAGCCAGCCCTGGTCACGTCCGTTCCTGGGAGCTTTCTTGCTTCTATAGCTTCCTAGATCGAGCCGTTTCCTTTTATTTTTACCTCATCTCTCTTTGATCTGAGGTCTTAATACAGCCAACTTGGGAAAGTAGGAACCATCTGAACTCGCAGGGCTTTGTCTAGCAGAAATAGCTTGGAAATGTTTGGTTTAAGTTTTTTTTTTTTGATAGATCAAAGAGCAATATG
This sequence comes from Anser anser, assembly GCF_964211835.1. Lineage (NCBI taxonomy): Eukaryota > Metazoa > Chordata > Aves > Anseriformes > Anatidae > Anser > Anser anser. The sequence goes on along the minus strand of NC_139720.1, from coordinate 179,942,980 downwards.
AACTGAAGGAAAAAAGACACCTTCAAGCCAAGCATATTTAGTAGATGCAGACTTCATCTGTGTCATTTAAAATGGGATTCCAACTAGCCAGTTCATTGATGCTTATTAAGCAAATTATGTGAACTTTCATCTTCAGGCCCTGAATTCAGCTTCCAATATAAGCAGCAGGAGTTAATGTCTTTGAAGATACTTGAGGAGTCCTACAAGGAATAAAAAATGATGGTTATCTAAGAAGCTGCTGCTTTTCAAAACTATTCTGCAGTAAAGATTGGGGTAAAAACAGGGAAAAAAAATATTGACACTGCTTTTGATACCATTCAGGAAAAAGAAAGTATGGGGAGAATTTACAAAATAAGCAGTGGTACAAATTTTGACAAAGAAAAAAAAATGTTGGAAATGTGAGGCAGTGTGTTCAGTAGAAAAGAAAAATGTGGACCATTCTGCTACCCCAACAGATACTAAGATAAGAGGCAGTATTTTAATCCCCACCCCTTTCGCTCCTCTTCAGTGGATAAAGAGGAAAAGGAGTGAAGATGAGGGACAAAAATTGATACCTGAAAAAAAAATATTCTTGGAAGAATGAGAAATTATTTTAAAAAGTGGAAAACTCCAACTTAGCAAGGCTATTTTTGCATCAAATAAATGTAATGAAGAATTTTGCTAATTCCATAAATTATGATATGGATGAATGGAGTGAGTTAGAGTTGAAAGAAAGAAAAAGCAAGTGAATGAAAGAAAATTACAGTCAAGAAGTTACTTAAATGGAGCCCAATTATACTGTATGCAGTCTGTGTCGTGTGGCTGAGCTAAAACACAGATGGCCCCTTCAGCTGACTGTTCTTTGTGTTGTTTTTAGCTCCATAACTGATCCTCCTCTCTGTCGTACCTAAATTCCTCACAATTTCTGTAGGATTGTGTCTTTGCAACACTCAATGAAGCAGGAAAATATTATTTCCCAGTCTGTCCCTGGTGACTCGCATCAGAGGGCAGATGAAGTGACTTTTTAAAGGTCAGGTTTGCAGGGAGGTAGGTACGGAATGCCAACCTTTTCAACCTCAAGCTGGTAGGTCACCCCCAGACCATGCTTCCATCTCTGCTGACAATATTCAGTCTGATCCTGTTATCTAGCTAGTCAACAAGGATGGTTTTTGAGCCAGCTAGAAGCCTTTCATTCAGTACTATCTTTTGGTTGGAGTTGTAATTTACCGGTAAGGAAATTTACATAGTTCTCGCCTTAAGTGCCAAGGATGTCAAGCTCAACCGTTGATCTGCCATCATTTATTTAAGGAAAAATACCCACATGGAATGTAAATTAGAAACCATGATATGGAGGAGCTGTCCTTGTCCAGCTGGCCCAGCGTCCCAGCCCATTTAGTTCTTAAGGCTGCTGCTGTGGACAGGAGAACAAGAACAAGGCTCTAAACATGCAGAGAGGAAGAGCCCTGAGTCCTACATCTGTCTATTCTTTTCTTGAGGTGTGTAAACCTATATAACCTACCGATAAAACCTGTAGGTTTTCCTTCTGATGAGGTGACAGAGCCACTTCTCAGCTGGTAGAATAGAGGGAATTAAAAGGAAAAGGAGAGGGTGCTCCCTGTTTTGGCGTTGTCATTTTTTTCTCTTGACTCACACTTGCTGAGCAGAGGGGAAGGGAATCTCCTTAGGCAAAGCCAGGAATGTGGATGAGGCGAGGTCATCCACATCCTGATGGCCTGAACCCATAACTCTCACATCTCACTGATCACTTGATTAGCAGGAGACAGAGGGTTAGAAACCTCGTTATTATCATCTTACTTATATGTTTAATGCTCACCTTAATGAGTTGTCTGCAAATCATTGAATATACGTCTGTTTCGGGCCGAGTCTAGAAAACAACATTTTTCCCGCATGAGGAATTGTAATATGGGAAACTGAGGCACTTTTTGTCTCCAGGCATGCTTTTGATGTATTTTGTCAAATCTGTTCAAGAATTTACCCCTGGACTGTCAGTCTGTGCCACATAGGTGTCAGTTGGGACTAGCATCTGTTTGATGCAGACTTTGAGCCATAACCTCGAGATTCAGAGGTAATTTATCTGTTACTCCTTCCGACACCCCTGAAAAATATGAGCGTTTAGTTAGCAATATGCATCCTGGGTTGGGCTGCCCTTCCTTGATATTTCATGCTGGCAAAATGGAACTGCTCGCACTGCGAGCTTTTATGTGCTGTAATGTGTGTCTTTTGTCAGCTGTACTGCAGTTTGCTCTAAGGTAAGTGAGATTGGCTAATATCTGTTCCTATTGTTGGAATTTAGAGCTAGACAGCAGAGATGAGAAACAACTTCTGGAGCTTGCCTTAGAAGAGAAGGAAACCCTTGATAAAAAAATCAACACGCTGTGCAGAAAGGTGAGCCTGAGGTAAAATTATACAGCTTTGTAAATAAAGATATCCAAAAAATCTTCCTTGCGATATTACCCATCGACTATGACACTTACATTTAATGAAACAGAAGTCCAGCTTCTCTCTTTTCCCTGAAAAGACGTGGCAACATTAATTAGTAAGCTTCTGGCAAATGCATCTTAGAAGCTTATTATTTTAGTCAGTTCTGCTTGCTTGCTTGTCTGTCTGTCTGGAGGTGCTGAAGGGGATATAAAGCTCTGGCTGTGCTATTGAGACATGACGTGACATCCTCGTAACTGTTTGTGACAGCGGAGCATACATTCTTGAAAAGGTTTCTGATTGGAACTTTCAGTCTTTCATTTCCTCTTCAGCTGACAGCAGCCCGTCAGCGGGGACATTAATTATAAGCAGAGAGGCTGAACGGATTCAGTGGAAGGTTCTGTGCGTGGTCTAATTTCTATGTTCACATTGAGATAATGGGAAATGGGGCCTTCTGAAAAATAAGAGCAATGTTTGTGTAAAAAGCAGCTGAGTTATAGCTAGTAACTTGTGTTCATGGGTAGCTGGGGCTGGGACGGGTGGCCTGGCACCTGACTCTTTGGGATCAGCTAGCTTTCCTGTTAGGTGGGCTCAAGCCATGGCGTTTGTGAAGGCTGTCTGTAAACTGGATTAAAAGGAGATACAGAGTCATGAAAGAGACAGTGACATTCTTTTTTCTTTTTTTTTTTTTCTCTTTTCAGCTTTTCCAGCTTCTAGTGCCAAAGGAAAAATATGATAAAAGTCATGTTATATTAGAAGTGACAGCTGGCAGAACAACTGGAGGTCAGCAAAATCTCCACAGTAAAGATTACTCCAAAGCTCCATCCAAATTTTTAAGGCTCTTATGGGCTATTCTGAATGCACTTTTATACGTTAATGGTATAAAGTAATACTTTCTAAAGAAGAGCATTAATCTGTCTAATGACCACGATTATGGTTGCAGCTAAATCTAAAAACTGGTGGCTGTCGTATTACGAACTGCTATTTATGTTGTAGCGCCTCTATATTTTTAGGTGACATCTGCCAGCAGTTCACCAAGGAGATGTTTGAGATGTACCAGAACTATGCAGACTATAAATGTTGGACCTTTGATGTTCTGAACTACACTCCAGCTGAGATAGGTACAGTAGTACTCTTCAGACACTCCATCAAGACAACCAAGTTAAAAGCTGGGTTTCTCTGCTCTGTTTGTCACACGTTATTTGCCTCTGTAGGTGGGCTGCATCACGCGGCCGCTCATATTTCAGGAGATGATGTCTACAGGCATTTGAAATATGAAGGAGGGACTCATCGGGTCCAGCGAATCCCCGAGACGGGCCTGTCGTCGAGAATGCAGCGCATTCATACCGGGACGATGTCAGTCATTGTCCTCCCGCAGCCAGAGGAGGTAAAGTAACCTCTAATCAGGGCAGCAAGGTGTATCCCTGCTCATCCACGTAGGCATCGGAGTAGGTGCTGTTTAAAACCACGTTACTGTTAGTGGTTTGGGATTTTATTGATACCCAAGTGCTTTGTGTGCATCCCAGGAAATGAACCACAATTCTGTGACTCTGGAAGGTTCAGTCCTTGCCTCTGTACCTTACGTGTTTGAATGGCTCACCAGAAGCAACTTCCCAGATATTTGCTATTGCCTGAAGTGGCAAGTAGATCGCTGATCAGTTCAGTGACTGTTCCGGCCCCAGTGCTCACAAATCTCACTAGTTAGCAGTAAGCCAATTTTAAATTATGTCTTATATTGAGACGGGGAATATGTCCAAGAAAATATTCAGTGTTGCATAGTAATAAGTTTCAGCAAGTCCTTTAATTATTTTTTGGTTCATTTAAATTATTGGTGTCGTTCTCTGTTAAATCAAGGGCAGTATGCTCTGAATTTGAATGAGCATGTTGGTTAGTCTTTGAGTTTTCACTGATACCAGCCGTTCTCACTTAAACCAGCAATTTATGCTGAAGATAATCAAAAACAAATCTTGAAGGCTTTCCCTGCAAGTTCTCCTGCTTCCCTGTAATGCTTTCCTCGCAACATGGATCAGATCTGCAAGTTCCTTTCCTATCCACTGAGCTTAAACTTGGTCCAGGTCGTGGGCTCATACTTGCAGTGCTGCAGTCCTTGCCTGGATCTGGGTACACCCACCTTTTCCTCAGTTAGATGTTTTTAAACACCATTGCAAAAATCATTCAGGCTTGACTCACTGAACAAGATCCTTGAGCTGCTACTTAGAACTGATTTTGATGATTTGCTTATTTCTCAGTCTCCCAGCCAAAGCTGGTGGTTTTACAAAAAGTTGCTGATTGTAGTGTGTTTCCCACACAGACATACCTTGTTTTCTGAAGGACCTGGAGTAAGAGATGGAAAAAATAAGTGGAGTACTTAAAGAGTTGCTTTGCAGAGATACTTGCTGTTAGGGTTTTTTAAGTATAATAATTATAGCTCTTACTTAGGAACAGTTATAAAAGAACAGGTTTTTGAGAAGTGATTCTTTTTTTTACACCATGTATCATTGAAAAGATGTTCAAAATATTTTAGGAGGAGCAGAAAGTAGTGATTTTCTTTGATTCTAGGTTGACGTTAAAGTAGATCCCAGAGATTTGCGTGTAGACACGTTCAGGGCCAAAGGAGCAGGGGGGCAGCACGTTAACAAAACTGACAGCGCTGTGAGAATCGTACACCTTCCCACAGGTAAGTCTGGCTGCATTTCCTTCTAATCACCCTAAATCTTTATCTTGAATTGAAAGCTTACGATGCTGCAAATTACCTCTTACAGTGAGTTTGCCGGGTTGGGCCTTGTATCAAAAAAGGCAGTAGCCCCTTCTTGTTCTGCCCATCTTCTAGCAAGGAAACATGTGAGGAATATGTACTAGTGGAACCACGGTCAACACGTTGCTGTTCTGCCAGTTTTGTCTTCAGATGGGTTGCTTAATGAACACACTGTCTTTGAAGGATGAAGGAACAAATGGAGGGTGACAGGGATGGGATGGGAGATGTAAATAATTTGTGCTGACTGCTTCAGGAGTAATGGGCATTGGCAGCCTCGCTGCGACCTGTGTAATTACGAGACTGAGAAAAAAAGGAGAGTGGAAGATTTTCATTGAGTATTACTTAACGCTGTTAGATGTGGAATAGGAAAGAAAGCGTGTACTGATGGGAAGTTACTGTGTATAGTGAACCACTCTGTCTTTGTTAGGATTTGTTTGTATTGAAATTCAGTGGGTTTGTGTCCATCCAGATGCGGAATCTCTTAATGCACAAGAAATTCCAGTGGCAACCTGAAAACAGCTGTTTTGTGTACGCCTTTTTACTTCAGAAATCTAATGTGAAGTAAAAACAAATACTAGTTTTCTTGTGAAGATCTTTATTTGTTATTCGTAATTCAGTTTATGACTCTCCAGTACGACTTTGACACCCTTTTCTGCTAGAATAATGAACTTTCCAGTCTCCGAGAGCTTATGTAGACTAAGACTTTTAAATCCTGCATTTCATTTTTTCTCAACGTGCTTCTGTAGACTCTGCAAATTACATTTTTAACATGCGATAGCTAGCTGGAGAAAATCTGTTTTCTTGAGGCAATGTCAGAAACTTGTTTGCTTCATGAAAGTTTACGATATCCCTACCCTTTCTGTAGCACCAAACAAAGAAGCTCCTGGTGCAGCTGTGAAGAATTTTAAAAGTTACATATGGTTTTGGGCAGTGTGCTAAAATGACTTTTAAGCCTACAGCTGAAAGGCCCTACAAACCAGCACTGTAGAAGGTTTCAGTTGCCAAACGTGTTAGAATTAATTTAGCTTGCTTGTTCTTTGTTATAATAGGCTTTTGATCTGTGCTCTCTTGAATTCTTCTGTAAAGGACTCGTAGTAGAGTGCCAGCAGGAGCGATCACAGCTGAAGAACAAGGAAATAGCTCTGCAAATGCTGAGAGCTAAATTGTACCAGCAGATCATTGAAAAACAACTAAGTCAAGAGCAGAGTGCCAGAAAACTGCAGGTGAGGAAATGTGATTGATGGAACTTGGAGAAGGTGCTGTGTTGTAGATTTGTTTCCAATCTCTTTGAGTGGCAGTGACAGAGCACGTGAGTGTGTGTCTGGCCGGGTGTGCTTACAAAGGAGAATCTTGTGTGTTAAAGCGGTAAGTGCTTTAAAACTGGAACTCTGATTTTCACTTCTCCTAGTTCAACCCTAATGTAGACTTCTCAGGTAATGGAAAAGAGCCATAGACTATAGCTGGAAAGAAACAAATCGTAAGACTGCAGCTGGAATTATCTGAATGATCTGAACGCACTCAACATTGTGAACTGAATCCCCCTCTTAAGGCTGCAGCTACACAGTCAGAGCAGTAGTACGGAGTTATTCTCAGTGAAAATGGGGATCGAGAGTTCTTGGAGTTGTATTTTAACCTGTTCCTAAAACACGATATTTGATGAGATCATACAGAGCTTTTGAGAGAAACAAGTATATAAACAAGCCCGCCAATTCACAGTTACATAAAAGTTTATTTGCTATTTTTTAGGTAGCCCTTAAGAAGAAATGATTTTCATAAAAGAGTTACCTTAAATTATGCTGCAAAGTGTACTTTTCTCTTAAGTGCGCTAACATTCTTTTCCCATTCCTTGAGTATTTTGTTGTTTGCGGTGTAAACTTCAACAGTGATCAAAAAGAATAAAAATACTTCACAATCACAGAATTCTTCAGTGCTCCGAAGTTTCCAGCTATTTAATCACTAATTTCAGATTGCATTTAAATGTATTGTTCCTGCAGATTATTAACTCAGTCGTCGTAATCAGTGAGCCATTTATCTTTTGTTAATAACTTCAGCTTGAGAGTTTTCAAAGCTGTATAAAGGACTTTAGATTTTTATTTATTATATATTTACATACTATAGAAAATCAGGCAAAAGTAAATTACCTTTCCTAATAATTCAGAATATATCAAAAAAAAATCCTTGTTTTGAAATATAACTGTGGGTGCGGGTAGAATTTTCCAAACAAAACAAACAAAAAAAACCTAAGCAGATACTCATCTCTCTGAGCAGTTTTTGTCGTGTAATTCTCCATTTCAGTAAAGCATTTAACCACACAACAAAGCTACGTTGAGTTCAGTTTTAAAGCTTTTAGAATTGTTTGCACTCCTGCACGTCACCACTAGAGGACTCCTCTCCGTATTCTCAATTTACTCTTTGGGTGTTGATTTCTGACAGCCAGATGTTAGTGGAACTGCTTTGCCACCCTTCTGTGTAGTGAATGTTGACTTATTAATGGTGCCTAATCGTTGTCTTTTTTGGGAATACAACCCCCCTCAAAACCAAAAATACCGTGTTACATTTTTGGACTAATGCCATGTGTAGACGCACCTTTTGCCTTACGTGTCTTTTGAGTCTGGTGTCATTCTTACAGTTACAGAGCTAGGACAGAAATGGTATACTGTAGGATGTTAAAACTTGGTCTGGTACAGAATAGCAAATAATACAGTTTAGTAATTCCACAATGTTTTAAAAATATATATATATCCATTAAAAAAAAAAAATATATATATACATATATATCCTAAATCAGTGACTACTAGGTTTGTAGGTATAACAGGCTGATCAATTTAAGTTTATTCTAGCTATGCTGTTGTAGCGTGGTTTTAGATTTTTAAAAACCAATATATATATATTTATATTTATTTTTTTTATTGCTACAGTTGGGAACAAGAGCCCAGTCGGAGAGAATTCGTACTTACAACTTCACCCAGGACAGAGTGACCGACCACAGGATCTCGCATGATGCACGCAATATCAAGGTGATGGTTGCTCATCAGAGTTTTAAAACTTAGACTTACCTGTATCTTGTGAGGAAAAATGTAACCTTGTGAAAACAATTTAAAATAAATGAGGAAATGACATGGCCAGTTGTTCTCTGACAGAACGTGATAGATTCAAGAAGCTCACACTCTTCTGCCTCAGTGATGTAGGGTAGCGTTAAAGATAACTTGCACAGGAAATAACTAGCTGACCTAGTTCTCTGTGTCTTTTTCTCCTACTATATGAACAAAAAAAGATCAAGCATGGATTCCTCCTTAGCAAACTTTGTGAGTCCCTTCGCCAGACTGGGCAAGTGAAACTTGACATTCTTGAAGCTTACCGTAGCCAAAAGAAAAACCTGACAAGACAGACATTTTTTAGTTGTCAATCTATTAGCTTAATCCTCCTCCTAATGCTAGAGTGAATAAAGGGAAAAAATAAACAAACAAAAAAAACCACCTTTTCTTTATCTTTGCCTTGCAAGCCACAGTTAAAAGCAACTGAAACAGAATACTTCTACTGTAAGATTACCTGATATTTCTGAATAAATATCTCCATACAGTTTGATTCGTATTTATTGCTTTGTTAACAGGTATTTAAACAAATACCTAATAGTGCATTTTTGTCTAATAAATTTATGGGCAATGCTTTGAACTTCAGGACGAAATTTAGGATGACCCTTTATTATTTTGTCTTTGGCATCCAGTTTACTTTAACTGCTGTTGCATAAGAAGCAACACTTTTAAACTGTACCCACAGGTGTCCAGGGTTACTTCAGAGAACACAGGGCATACTGAATAAGGAATGGTTCATATTTAATGGGGTGGGGAAGAGCTATAGAGGTGTCAGGTTGGAAGAGAATGGTAAGAAGCTCCACAACTGTATAAATACTAGTTTTGTTAGTCTAGCTTTTCACATAGTTTGCGGAACTTGTTACTTTTTTTGAGTAAAATTGGAACTATAAACTGTCTAACAAAAGTTAGTTAAGCTTTATTTGTAAAAAAAAAAAAAAGTCATTCTTCGCATGAAACAAATATTTAAATTGGGTCCTTCTACTCCTAATTGTTCTTGCTGGATGATTTTTTATGTAAATGCTTAGGTTACAAGAAGGCACAGCAAGAAGGCACCGATACCTCTTCTGTTGTTGCCAGGGTCAGTGTGCCTTCACACGAAGTCCCACTGCTGTGCACTGCGCCACGGTGCTCTCGCACAGGGGATTCGTGAAGTTGGGCAAGTGGAAGTGCTACAATAAGACGCCAGGCAGAGGGCATTCCCAGAGCTCCTCTTCTGCGTAGTCACCATTTCAGAGTAACACTGATGTATGCTCAGTAATGCTTTCGTCTGTTGTTGTTTTTTCATAGGAAATTCTAAGCGGGAAAGAAGAACTGGATAAGCTAATAAACAGGCTCCTGGAGTTTGCAGAGATGGAGGCTCTCACCGAATATCTAGAAAATTTGCAGTCTGTGGAAGGAGGAGGCTGCTGAAGACATTGTATAGACTTAAAGCAGAAATGCGTTCGGTGGCAAAATAAAATGGACACACTTATTAGAGGACTGATTAAAATCTACGCCTCTTTTTCAGTGTGTGCTATTACTCTTTTTTTATATATATATTGGCACAAATGAACTTAATGGGTTGAATTTACTACAGCTCCCCTAGCAGAAAAGAACAGGCTTTGAGCACTGCTTGTTCTGGGGATGGGAGGTGTTCCTGTCTAGGTGAAAGATCTGAAGCTCCCCTCTCTTGGTCTAGAATCTGGCCTCATAAGTAATGTTTATTTTTATCATTTTTATCCACTGACAGAGTGAACTTCCTAAATGTAGCCCTTTCTAAATAACTCTGTATTATGATATACTACTTTTTTACAGTGAATATAGAAAAGCAAAGGAAGCAATCTTGGACGAGAGGCCAGCATCCTGAGAGCTGTACCTGTCAGCCTTCTTGGTTCAGCTGAGGGTGGGTCTGGACCACATGCTGTGGTGGAGTGTAAAAGTACTTGTTCCAGTTTCATGTTGAGTTGACAAGGTTCTGGACGGAGCTTAGCAGTGATAACAGGCAGCATCCTCCTCCTTGACAGAAAATGAGCTGACAGTGTAGATGTGTTTTAGCAAACGAGGTAGGTCTGGAATTCAGTTTCTGCCTTGATGTTGTCTTTGGGAATGTGCGCCTGTCTCTGAGGGCAAGCCAGATAGCTGTAGAGCACACAGCTTTAACAGGACTTGCATTCATGTTTTCCCCTAAGCCCATATTGTGCAATATACTTACACGCACTTGTGCGTAGGCAGTCAGTAGTCAGACGCAGAGACGGAGGAACACTCAGATGTTTAACATTACACAGAAATATGCAAGTGCACTGCTGAGCTGGGCTGACTTGCTAGATCAATGCATTTGCTTTTTATCCTGCTCTTCCCAAACCGTGCTATGAAACTGCTCTGCACTGTCTTGTGAATGTGAAGAGTCCATGAGTTGTCATGATTTAAACTGCACATCGTGGTTGGTTTACGTCTGCACATTTATTTCCTAATCATGAATGATACAGGACTGAGAAAATAGAAGTTGTTTTGAGAAAAGAAATTTCCATACTGAATTCTAACCTGTGTCGTTAAACAACAATTTAAACTATTCAGACAGAATAGAAACTATATAAATATATATATATGTTAAAATATAAACTTTATTCAGACAGGAAGAAAGCAGGAAAAGTACTCGGTTTCTCAGTTATGGAACTATTCTTCAGTTCTCGGGGTTTTGCACATTCTTATCAGCAAGTCTCACTTGAGAATTTTTGAATTGCTTCCACCACTTTTAGTTACGAAAGTTTTTAGCTTTTATTTTTTAATTTATAGTTCCGTAAATCAATCAATAAACCTACTATCATGTGACTTAGAGTCATTTGCACATCTGAACGTTGGCATTGCGGTAAGCAGCTGAGAGAAAAATACCTCCAGGCAGGCAGGCAGCTCAGCCTGCACCTATGCAGTGCTGACAGGCTGGTACTAACTGATGGGATTAGCTGCAATAGGAGAGTTTACGTGTTTAGCCAATTAACGTGCTCCTTTAGCTCACTTTCATGGTGCAAACCAATTTATATTATTATATACATTGAGCAATCTTAGAAACTTCTTATAAACTAAGCATTTTAAATAATCAGATTCTAATTCCAGAAACACTAACATAAATAAATAAAGCCTCACTTCAGTTACTGAAAGAAAGACAGTGATGTTCTGACCGCAGGACCTTAGGGGTATTTGTGACCAAGGTCCCTCGTTTTCCGCAGCCTGTCTTTGGTGGTGCTGGTGGTTTTGGGCTCAGGGAAAGGGGGAAGCAGAAGGGCGCTCCCCTCTAAGATCACACTTCTGATGTTCCCAGTGCAGGCATTGAAATTCAGTGGCTAAACCCTTTCTCCCAGGTTGTTCCAGTGCATCCTGAAGGATCTTTGTCTTATTAAGGGTATCCCTCAATCGCTCATTCCTGTACCCAAAATGTCCTAAAGCTCAGTCACAGCAGAGACTTGGACACAGAGCAGACCCACTTCTCCTGGTCATTGTCTGCACCATTGTCTGCACCGGTCATTGTCTGCACCATTCTGTCCTACTAAAACCAGATAGGTTTGCTCTTCCTCGTTGACAAAGTATTATTTGAAGCTATGTTTCCCCCTAGCTTACAGGATATCTGAAACCATACAGTGCTCTCCTAGTTCTTGCACCCTGGTCTTTTCTGTAGGATGTAAAAGCTGCTGAGATAAATGGCAGAAGTACCTCACCTGCATTACTCGTGCATCTGCAGATGAGCAATTAATAAGGTATTTCTGCACTTACGAGTTTGTGAGCTGTACTGAACCATGCACATATGCCTTGATCCACCCCTCACCTGCAAGGAAGCGTAAGTCACGTAGGCTCTATAGGCTCTATCTCATAGGACTGTTCCTCTCTGAAGGTTATCATCCCCTCTGCAGCCTAGGTGCTATTTTAGCTGTTGTTTTGGCATTTTTCAGTGTAAGATTTTTTTAAGGCAAGGGTTTCATTTTTATGCCTTTTTCTTTTTGGATGCTAGCGTAATATAAATAAATTACCTTTTCTGGAGCAAGAAGTATTTCAGTTTTACTCCCAAAAATAACACTGCAAGGAAACAGCAGCTGCGCTAACATTACTATTTGTTATATGATTATATATTCTCATTAGGTTAAGAAACATGGTTGTTTCCACTCAGGCTCTTGCACAATTCACCTGTCTGTAAGGTTAGACAAAACACTAAGGGGCAATGTCAAAGCAGCAAAGACATTCTTTCTGGTTCCCCAAATCCCTAAGCGTGGTTTTATACATCAGGCTTTACCACCTTTTCCTACAGCTTTATTTTAAATCAGGAGCTGTAAGAATTGACTGCTGCTTTGAAACACTCCCTGGCAGATGGATACAAACAATTCACAAATAAACGGCAGCAGCTGAAGAACTGTTTGTGTTTGTTTTGTTTTCTACCTATTGAGCTTTATTTGGCATTTCTAATGTAGGTTCCACTTGGATATCTGGAAAACATCTTTACCTTTAACATAGCTGTCAAAACGGCAAGGAGAAAAAGCAGAAGTTTTCAAATGGAAATGATAATAGTTGCCATTACTACCCCACGCCTGGAGTTCTGTTTCAGACATCGTTTTCCAAAACCAGCTGCGATTCCGGCACCTGAGACCTCCAGCGCCAGCTACATCAATAGCATCACCTTTCTGCTGCGGCCACGAAATGCACGTTATTGCACACGAGCAGAGCTGGCAAGCGGAGCGTGTCCGCTGCTGGGGCTGGGGGACCCGACGGGAGGTCTGCGGGGAGATGGATCAGCCAGAAATGCTCCCTTTAACCAAAGGGGTCATACTCACGGGCTGTGTGTTAGTAAAACATCTATTTTATTGCTCCGATCCTGCCTCTTCCTGGTACCCTACTACCTATCTTTATGACTTTCCTCTTGGTACTAGAACAAGTCTTCCTTTGTAGCATGTTTCTAAACCAGATGAAAGGCAAGGCTATTAAAACGTAATACCGTCTAAATATATATATGCTATTAATCATATTTGTACAACAAATAAAACATTATAGACAGAAACACATACGCTTTTATGATAGTGGAAAGGTGGATTTTTACCCTCTATTTAAGCAGAACAGCACCGGTATCTTATCTCGATTACTTTCAATTAATCATCAGTGGAATGCACAAGGGAATGCCTCAGAAATCCTGGCACTATAAATGAATTTATTCCTTTGACGTAGAGGGCTGCTTGTTATCATTTAGTTAAAAGGAAGAAACAACCTAACACTGTTAGCAGTAAAAGGTATTTCATAGTCTGGCAGAACTGTTTGCCCAGATCTTACCTTACTTTATTCTAGCTGCCTTGTAAAGCTGAGTAGTTTATTTCACTTTCTGTAATAATAAAAAAGTTGCCAAATGATCACATTGACAGTAAGATTATATATTTTTTTTTCCAGTAAAAGAAGTGTTACCGAATAATTTACACTCATTTCCCACCTTTCGAAAGTGTGTGTCTTTCATTTTTTCTTAAGACCAACAAATAGGAAGGCTACTGAGTAACAATCTGTAACCATCAGAAGTTTACCTATTCAGATATAGTCCGAACGTTGCTAAACAGTAACCACAGCAAACCTGGGCTGTATTCTGTTAGGAATTTAAAAATTAACAATTTTAACCCAGGTCATTTGTTACTTATAATTGATGCACTGAAAAAAGCAATTTCCAGAAACAATTTAACACACTACTGGGAAAGCACCCAGGCACTACATGGGTGACCACAAACTAAAGAAATACTTCTTCTTTAACAAGCACTTCCACATTAACATACCTTTTTGGGTTTATATTTACCCCAGGCCCCATTTTTAACACAATCTGCACCCGTAATTCTCTCAGGTTGCCCGAAACCCCTTGAAAACAGGAACAGCAGCAACGGAGATCATTCAAATGAAGGCTTTATTTGGTATTTTCATATAAACTCCACTTCAAGAGCTTGCCATATTCTGTCTTTGCGACTGAGAAGTTGTTTGAGAAAACAGCTGTTTGATTTTGCAGACAACACTTACAAAGTAAAACAAATGCTTTCGAACAACTCCACGGTTCCTTCCACACTGCACCTTCGGTAAAGCAAGGGACCAAAATCCAGTCTTTAGCACGGGCTCTGCATAACGCTGCCTGCTGGTTTTTAACGCAGTCTGTTTCTACCTGCGCATGTAAAATCGAACCTGTGTTTGTTGACGTTCTCCAGGAATCCTCTTGGGCAAATTTAGCCTCTTTCAGATTATTTGCAACATTTTTTTTTTTTTTTTTACAGAAACTTTTATTAGAGCTATATCCCAAAACATTTCACAAAGCTAGACTCATTAATCACACAAATGGCTAACACCATCCCTACGTTAAGGAGCAGGCAGAAGGTAAGAGGACCCGAGAGGTAGGTACAAGAGACCGAAAAGATGGGGCTGACGCAACAACCGAAGGACTGCAGCAGCAGACGGCCGAAGGGACACGGACAGCTTTTGAAGCAGCAAGTGCAAGGAGTTAAGGGCCGCGAGCCCCCTGTGAGGAACGGAATGAAATCTCTTTCAGGAAAATAAACTCTCCAGAAAACCAAAAGAGCACAAACAGTCAAAATAGCTGCGGCTGTGCTTCTCCAGGGCATGAGGCGAGCAGGCGGAGGCAGCACCCTGCTGAAGCTGGGCGGTGGAGACACGGCGGCCTACACAGGAGAACACCAAACCTTCTGGAGAGCTCAGCAGGGACGAGGGGAAGGTGTATGCTAACAGCACGGCACAGCGGTGAGACGGAGATTTGCATATATAGGGATACTGGAGGAAGACGGCTTGCGGAAGACACCCGTAATGATAAAAAAAAAAAAGTATGATGAGGGGAAGGCGCAACTCAAAAAAGCAAATTAAGGAAGCCAGGCAGCATTAAATGGTTTTTTACTCCCCTTCTGAGGTGCCAAAATATGCACTGGAATTACATTATTTTCAGAGAGGGGAAGGAGAAACACTTTCACAGATGCACAGGTAGTGAATTTAACTCAGAGCCCTGCCAGGACTAGTCCTCCCATCCTCTCCATCTGAGTATTTGTTGTTTGAATGGTGCTGCAGCACAGACTCAGTCTACGCGGGTCAAACAACAGCAAACATTTACTCTACTGGGGAAGTCTTCATTTCATTCTACATATTCCCAGGTGCAGGGTTAAAATTTGGCTTGGCCTAAATTGGAACAAAGATCACTCTATAACCTGGGCTGAACTGAGCAGGTGCTCCCTGCACAGCTCCTGTCACACTGAATTACACACCGATTACACTCCGCTAATCTATGCAACATACCTGCTTCCAAAAGCATCGTCAGCTTTAGGCAGGCCCTACTGTCAAAATGCACACACTGAAGAGAGGCTGCGAAGCTCTCCTTCCAAACAGACAAGACAGGTGAAAGGTGATGCAAGAAAAAGACAGTCCAACGAAGTGACTTGCTCAAATTGACACAGACAAAAATCACCATCAGAATTTGCAGTGTCGCTTTGTCTCCGACTACCTTTCTCCTACTGCTAATAATGCCTACGACAGCGGTAAAGCCAAGCATGTAGTCCTAACTCAAGGTGCTTCCAAAAAAAAACATGCAAGCAGATAAAAACAAGCTGCATGATAGAAAATGGATTAGTGAGAAAACAAAACACCGCTTTTCTGAAACAGTGAGAGGAACATTCCTTGGTAAAGAGTCAGTGCAGCCCAAGGAAGGATTAGCAGATCAGGAGCATAACTATGATAATACCTAGAGGATTCCTATGGCAAATTCCAAAGCAGAAGATTTTGCATGGAGATAGGGCAGAAGGGAGAGCTCTCTCTGCAGAACAGATGTCCTGGAACACCAGGGTCTGCCTTAATTCTCAGACTGCATTTTTGTACACAAGAGAAAACATTTGGTTTAGACACGCAATAAGGATATCAAATGACAGCACAGTGCAAAATTAAACAGCGACTCTCTAAGTATCACGGTTGTTTCAACTGGCTCTTATTACACTTGAGGGCCAGCAACAAACTGGTCTCTTCAAACTGATCCGCAGAGGCAGTGGGGAGAGAAGAGCTGCACTTCTGGTGAAATCTGGGCTTGAAAAGTCACATCAGCAAAAGCAAGAGTATGTTATTTAACCCAACTTGACTCGTGGCGAACAAAGAAAATGTTTAATTCTGTCCCCTAAGGTAAACACTTGCTTTGGTTTGTCTATGAAACTCAGTACTTTGCAAAGACCTTTGGTTCACATTACTACCAACAGCAGCTCCTCAAGGAAACAAGCCTGGAACACTTCTGTTTTCAGATGTTTTTGAACATCTCCTTAAGCAATTGAGTTACAGGTATCTTGAATCACTGCCTATGAGGATTTCAATACGACAAAACATTTTAAAGAGAAAACTACAATGTTTTGGGAACTTCACTAAGCAGGGGAAGACATTCTCTTCAGAGGATATTAAAAGTGAAGCCCACAGAAAAAGAGCACTAGTAAGTAACAAAGTTATTTCACAGATACATCAGAAAGAAATAAATATACCTCAGGAGTAACAGAAGGAGGCTGAGGAAAGCAGGCAAAACGAAATCATAAGAAAACACTTTCTTGAAAGAAAAGAATGATCAGCTGCTAACTCAGCAGTTGGCAATGGCCGAGGAGCAGAAAGAGCTAGTTGTACTGGCAAGGCACAGGGCACCTGCAGCAGACAGCACGATGCAGTCATGTGAAAGGCAAATGTGGCTTAGGGATGTATCAAGGATTATTTACAATATGGTAAGGAAATATTAGTAGCATCACACGTGGTATTAATCTGCCTTAACATACAGTTTAGGCAACCTCAGACTGGAATGGACGAAGGGAATTGCTGGTAGAGCACGGTTTTTAACAAAGTGCTTCATGTGATTATGAAGAGGAAACCTGTCAACCTCTCCATGGTAGAAGGGGAACTTCTGTTCTGGCTTTGCATATGAGGTCTTTCATGTGGAGCAAACGTACATATTCCTGCATCTCCTGGACTCTGAGAGCATCCAGAAGTCACCTGTATCTTTCAATGAATATGCAGAGCTGGGTATGACAGAAAATGTTCAAACGTCTCAAAACAAACATCAGAAGAAACACAACCCTGACAAACAAGCACATACAATTAAAATTGATACTCCAGAACTCTTCTACACACACAAAAAATGTCACACAATAGAGAGAGAGAGAAAAAAAAGGACCTCAGCTTCCCTTGTAATACATGATAGACCAGATTCCCACTCCTTTGCCAGCTGGTCTGACAGATTAGGTCTTTCCTCACAGAAGTTCAAGCTTAGCAGTTACCAGCTGTATTTTGCTGTAGCTGGACTCCGACAACTGCCTTAACTCCACTCTCTGTTTCTGACTGAGACTCTCCTGAGCAAAACACTGTGGGCTTTAGAAATGGAGACGTGTTTTTCAATGGTTTCATGACTTCAGGCTTTATGGCTCTCTTTTTGACACCTAGAGAAGCAGGAAGTAAAGCTGCCTTCTAATGCAGCCACTGAATCTTGATGATGCTAAATGGAGACAAAACCCATCAGACTGAGAAGTCAGACTTAAAATCCTTAAAAAAAAAAAAATGCCTAAGCATTTATGTTGCCAACTTCTAACAGCCCGAGCAGCCAGCTTGGAAAGTTCAGCCATCAGCTCCACTTACTCATCTTTTACTTTCCTCTCCTGTAGCACCGGGAACGATGAAGCTTCGATACGCTTAGCCCCTCCCAGCCTAGGTAACACTGTCTGCAACTGCTCAACGCGTTCCTCTCACCAACAGAGGAAAACCACCAGCCTCAAAAAGGATGCTGTATGCTGTAGCAGGGCTAGGTCTTTGGAATATTTTTTCATGACAATATCATGTAATTGCCTTTTATGAGGAAAGAGACAAAAAGGAAATAAGACCAAAAAAAGAAAACCTGATGTGTAAGAAGAAAAAATTCTAGAAGAAACAACAATAAAGCAAAATACATCGCGAAGAAAGCACAGAAAAATCTACTCTGACAGAGGTGGCTCCAGAGCTGTTTTTAAAAATCAGATTCATCAGGTTTAAATCTTCTGCAGAGCTCTAACAAATTTATCATGCATGTACACAATTAATTTATTTTAGAATACCATTAGAAATGAGCAGCACCGGTGTGACTAACTCCCCTAAAAACAGCTTTCAGTTTATCTACTTGAAATGTTGGAACTGTCATCACCTAGTATTTTGCAAGCAATTAATTAAAGGTTAGTAAGCACAGTACTTTTACTCATTAGTTAGGAAACTACTCCATAGATTATCTTAGGGGATGATTTTACTCTCTAGTACATGCCACTGATCCAGTTCGTGTGTAAAAATAAAAGGTCTGTATCATTTTTTTTAGATTAAGCATTAGCACATTGTCCCATACTTAGAAAAGGGGTAAAAAACCTGACAAAATGTATTTAAAACAGCGTACACTGAGCAAATTGAACTTAGATGGCATGGTTAAAACAAAAGTTAAAACTATTTACAATATTGCATAAGTAATATAACACAAACTTCCATTCCAAATGCACTCACATCAAAATAAAATAAAAAAATAGTACAACTCACATATGTTTTAATACCTATAAATCCTTATTTTCTATCCAACATTTTCTTTATAAAAGCCTGTTTAGAATATTAAACTTATGATTCTCTCCAGCCTAAATGGATTCTAAAATGGTTTGTTACTGATCACTTAGTCTTTGTCTTAAGTTTCTGGATTTTCCATTTTCAAATTTCCTCTTTTTAAATGTTGGCACCCCTTCTGTCAGGTCTCCGAGGGAGGTAACTGTCTTCTCTGTAAATATCACCTGGGCATCTTCCGGAACCTCTAGCACTGGAGCTGGTATATTGTCACTCTCTGTACTAGGAAGCTCCAGGTCCACTTTTTCACTGGGGGAAGAGAGGGAAACATAAGAGAGTTAACCTGCATGGGGAAAAGAACATTGCGTAGTACAGGCAGCAATATCCATATTTAATCAAAGCGGCTTTGAGGTAGATGTGAAGCCTTTTAGCCAAGATCATCATCGTGACAGGGATCAAGAAAAACGTTCTTTGTTTCTTCTGTGTGAGGTGGCATAAAAAAAAATAAAAATAGAAAGAAATATAATAATAAAGAATGTTGAAAGACGGCGGACAGTGGGTAATTAGCAATGGTTCGCTGATAAAATGCTACTGAGTAGTTCTCCTCAGGTGTCCATCCTCAAGGCTCTGCATGAGGGAACATAAGACAGGCCTACCAAATGAGCCAACGACCCAAAGCTGGGAGAAGCAGCTTCATAGCACAGGATGACAGCTAATAATCAAGGACATTGTCTAAAAACTACCAGTTTTAGGGGGTCGGTGGCAAACACTGTGTTCTAGAAGAATAACCAGAGGCATGAACATAAAATGGAGAGCGGCTGAACAGTTGGCAGATAATGATCCAGATCACAAGGCAATCAGAATCACAGCAGCATAACACTACTGTGAAGAGACACACTTAGGGGGCACTTTTGTATGAACTGGCCAGGAATACAGGCATCTTTCAGCACTGCCGAGGGTTAGTTTACTGTCAGCTCGTGTACTACACCCAGTGTGGGCTCCTGTGCTTCACGGATCAGCTCGAGCACCTGAGCAAGAGCCATGGGCATGACCGCAAGTGCAGAAAACGTGACTGCTGCAGTAAACCTAAAATGCAAATTTCCTGAAAGTGGCTAGCACTGTGTCTAGTCTCAACTGCAAGCAACTAATGAACAGCGGCATTCGTCTTGGTTACATGTGTGTTAAAGTACAGACTGATATATATAAGGTTCAGTAGCTGAAGGCACTTTTTATTGGGCAGTGCTTTCTAAAAACACTGAAAAAAACTTACCAGCTCTGGAGTCAAGGAGTGTGAGCTGACCCAATACAGGAGGTGTTATGGGAACTTATCAAGCAACATTATTATCTCCAAGGAAATGTATCTGTGCTTAATTTAATCAAACAGTAACAGAACTGTACTTGCTGAATAATTTAAAACTAAAATGCTGTGCAATGGGGCAAGAATGAAAGGAAAGATTCATTTCCTTCTCCCAAAACTATTTTTCCAGACTCCTAGAGGGCACTGTAACAGCAAACTCATCATAAAAGACAGTAGGCTTCAGAAGAAAATGAGCAACCTCAGGCATCGTGCAGTAAAATAAACCAAACCAGCCAACCAAAAAAAAAAAAAAATACACACACAAATCCTGATCAGATGCAAGTCATGAAAACATCTGCAGTGCATCAGCAGGACATGTGAGAGAGAGAGCGCGCTTCCAATTTAATATTGGTATAACCAGATTACATGTTTTGTCTTTCAACTCCTTACTTAAATCATTACAGAAAGTGTCTATCAACACATTACGACAGCATCCAGTACTTATCCGTAGTGACAGCAGAAAAAGTTTTAGTGCATTTTGTTTTGGCTTAACTTATTTTGAAGTTAGGGAGCAAGAAAAAATGAGAGCTCAAACAGAACTCTTTTACTACAACGCTGGGTTAAAGTAAGACAAAAAATTTCTGTTACAAAGGGCTGTGTCCTTCAAGTGAACAGTCAGAATCAGTACAGCATCATGAATTGAGGAATAATTCACTGCTTGAGGAAGCAACTCAGCCCACATTAGGTAGAATTCACTCGGAGTCTTCAAAAAAAGCTTACTCATATCAGCAACTACTGATCCGACGGAAGAGGTTCAAAGCCGTATGATCAAGATCAGGCTGCCAAGGGCCCTAGAAGATCTTGAACTCCAGGCAGAGTTAGCCCAACTAATCATTCATCAGAAAAACAGAATTTAGCCTGGAAGCTAGAGGCATTGAGCAAGCTGCCTATATGCTGCTCCAAGGCTGGAAGAAGTTGAAAAAACAGTTTACAAGAGCTGGAGTCTGCTGAACCACATTTTTGAAGGAGACAATGTATAAGGAACGTAACCTTAGAGTAACTAAGTTTAAACAGTTGATACTCAGCCTCTGAAGAAAAGGATGGATGACAACTATCCTTAAAATCTCTTCAGTTTACTTTGTACTTTGAGTGAAATTCTACACTAAAACAAAATGCCACTGCTATCCTCAATGGAGAGGTATTACTTTAAATAATCTCCAAGATAAGAGTTGTACTTGAGGCTACATTCCCAATAAAAGCTGTGGTAACTGCCAGAAGTCAAGAAGAAAAGATTCAGCTCTTGAAAACAGATTCCAGAAACAAACATTAGGCAAATTGCTGTGGTAAAAAGATACTCACCCTGATTCTTCTTCTTCTTCTTCTTCATTTTTAATTGCTTCCCATTTTCCGTAAGGGGTGGTCTTAGATGTGTCACTGGAATTATCTTTGGAAGCTGATGCACTCTCTTCTTCCAGATTAACTTCCCGCCATTTCCCATAAGGGCTTAACTTTTTAGCCTTGGGAGACTTCTCTTCGTCTGATTCTTCATCATGACCTCCTTTCCTCTAAAGAGGAAAAAACCCACCTTAAGCAAAAATGCCTAAATAAAAACATAACGTAGCTTTATTTTACATCTTTTATTTATCACCTACTATTCGTAATTTTCAACCAAGAGTAATTTGAAACAATAAAATCTTATTGTAATAAAAATCTTCACATTTTTCTCCTTGAGCTTTCATCTCACACAGCTGAAAAAAAACTAAAACTATCATGGCTGAAGTTAACAAGGATTAGCCAATAATAGCTTACCTAAAAACAAGAGGCCAAAAAATCACACGCAACTTTCAGTGCACGCACATACACAATTTGTACCTAACACATGGTAGTTTATAATGATGCACAGTGATACATAAATATGTATTTTAGAATTAAAACCTGTTTAATTAATGTAATTTATATCTAAGCCATCTCTGCTGGTTCTGAACTACCAGTTTCAGAAATCCACCTGACCCAGCCAGTGCCATAATCACACCCTTTATGTGAAGTTTCAAAACTGAAGACAAATATACATAATTGATTTTTTACTGTGGGCTGCCAATGCCAATTAACTTTTTGGATTATTTCAGGGATAAGACAGTCTACTTTCTCAGAGTACATCACACTTGTTGCAGAATTCTTCTTCAGGTTGGCTGAAAGAAAGTTCATGCTCTGTATTCTGGAACAGTGCCACTAATGTGCCAAATAACTTCAAATAAAGATTCATTTCACTATTCGAAACAGTGCAAACTCCTACTTTCAGTCATAAGGCTTAACCTCATCACAATGTGTATAGCCTATCACAAGAGATGAAAGATATGTCATTTTATGCTAGAAAATGAACACTACATGTAAAATAAATCTAAAGAGAGAATTTACCTTGGAATTTTTTCCTGGACTTTGTGCTTCACTTTCACTGTCTTCCTGATCGGAGTCCGATTCAGATGCTTCTGCACGCTCTTGAGAATGCTTGCCGCGTTGACTGTTCTCATTTGAAGATGAAACAAAACCATCAGGTTTTTCCCACGTGGATACTGTCCAAGATATTTGAATAATAGCGTTATTTATGCATCTAACTCTAATCTGTTATTGCTTTGACAGCATCACCTTTCAGAAGCAGTACTGCCTTACGCAGATATACAGCAAATAATTTAGCACAAGGCCTCTGCCTTTGTTCAGTATATTTTTCTCAGCAAAGATACCGTCATGACAACTGAGTTCACTGTTGATAAAACTTGTTTTAATTAGTGCTTAAGAAAAACATCATGCATAGCAAACCGTAGTCCAAAAGACTCTGGTCCCTCTCACCCTAAAACAGGACAGAACACCTTTGGAGGTACCTATTTGATTTGAGTTATCCATTGATAGCAAGGAAAGGAACGCTAATTGTGAGCTTCTTAGCTTTCAGGGCAGATAAAACGTTCCCCTCTGCTACTCACCTCAGTAAGGTTAGGTCTCTAATTAAATAGCTATCAAGTAAACAAGGGAATACAAACATTAATTTGAAAAGGCAAAAGCATCTGTAGGAAATGACCTGATTTTAATTAGAAGGTAGTATTCCAGCAAACTTATTGAGAGAAGGTATTTAAATAAAAATTGACTCAGTGGTCTTGACGTTGGTTTTAGTAGCAATAATGTAAAAGTTTTAGTAGCAATAAGGTAAAAGTATACCAACTTTTTATATATAATGTTCTATACGCTTTCAAATGTAACAGAACTACTATTTTCCCAGTTACTTTATTTCCAAAGTAACCCCTAGCTGAAAACAACACTTAAGAAGTATGCTTCTAAATGTATCTTGAGGAAGTAAAGGTGTAGAAAACTGGCAGTGGGTGGCTTACAACTAACAAAACAGTCTCTTAAGGGTATTACTGTCATCTAGCTTTAGACCAGTAACTGAGAAAGTTCACTTTTTTTAGGTATCACATATTGTCAGTGGATTAAGGTGCAGCCTTCTGAAGCACAATTCATAGCAGGAGCTAAGCCGAGAGATACTGGCCTCCTAAATTACATGCCTGAGATGAGACACTACGAACATTCCCCTTGGCTAACAATTTGTCTTTTCTTCAGAAAACAGGATTAGCATTAGCAGAGCTGACAAGTATTTCAAGCATTTGCAAGATACCTACAACTAGATAAAAATAAAGGATCACTTTGAAATCTCACAATCTGAAGTTTTACCGAATATACTGATTATAAAGACATTCTTCTTAAGTGCAACGTGTCTGTGAAGAACTTAAAAACTGTTACAACCGAAGGCATAAAATATATCTGAACTTAGAAGGCAATGTTTAAAAATAACCAGCAACTCACTTCCCTTTCAGAAGAGAAACCACAAATCATTTGAGAAGGGAGGTAGCATACTGAAAAACTAAAAGTGTTTTGTTTTTTCTTTCCTATTCTTGGCATCATTAGGAATTCCACTTCATACCCAACAGCAGAAGGAAAACTCATAGTTGGCATAAAATCACTTGCTCTCCGGAGAGGCACTGTTGACCATACATGATTTGGACAGATTTAGAAAACAAATGCCTGTTCTGGGGGAGGTACCACAAAGTTCCCCATGCAGGGAAAAAAAAAGAAACGGGGAAAAGAACTAGGGGCTCTGATTTTGGACTCTCATGTCAGTCTTATGTCAACAAGAGGAAAAGTTTAGGAGATCCTAAACTTCAGCTCCATACACCTGGTAAAACAAAATCCTATCCCTTTGGGTTTCCAAACTAAAACTTTAATACATATGTAGAAATGAAGAACACATATCTTAGAGTTGTAAGTTAAAGATCTAAAAAAAAAAAAAAAAAAAACAAAAAACTTTACAAAGCACAAATGTATACGATCTCATAATGCATTTATAAATTCAGCACTGAGCTAAGCAACAAGTCTATTTCAACTAAGGCAACAGCTTAAAAAATATAAAACTTGACAATGGCCTTAAAACACAGCTATTTGCAAAATAAAATGCTGCTCTGAAAACCCTCTGTCTGAAACAGGGCTTAACTCCTTACCTCCTGTTTGTGTGTTATAGTAATAGGTATGACCATCTTCGGTGACACCTTCTACCCACACTGCTCCCTGAGAAAAAGATACAGAAGCGAATTAAAAAAAAAAAAGAGACTTTTAAGGATCAGCCAAAGAATCACTTACAAAACTTAAGACTTCATCCCTTGAATATTTTTGCTCATGATAATTTTACTGCTTCAAAACTTGTCTGAAACTTGAACCCCTGAAACTGTTAGAAATTATTCCCTTTGACTCAAATGAGATTGAATTGCTTATCTTAAAGAACCACAAATCCATATAATATTTTTTTTTTCAAATAGTGGATAATTAGTATGCCATACAGTTCAAATTATGATATAGTCCATTATTTTTACATATTTTTGATTTTCCAAAGCCTTCACATCTTAACTTGTCATTTCCCATTTTGTTCATCGTCTTAAGTAGAGACTGTGAAAAATCTCTCTGGAAGACTTGCAAGTTTTGTCAGGGCTACAGAAAACCAGTATCAAGAAATACTATCACTGAATAAACAAAAGCAAACAAAATAGCCTTCTAAAATTTATTCCAAAGTACACATTCACCAAAAATAATTGAAGAATTAACCTCTGCAGGAACGCATGCCAATGAATTTACTTGGAAACGCACCAATTTCAACAAAACATTGATTTTCCATACTGATTAACAAACTCAGGAGAAATGTGGCTGAATTCGCTGCTGGTATGTCTTTGTGGATGTGTAATTAAAAGAAAAATTACTTGCAGAATGAATAATCATACATTACACGAGTTAAGATCTTCCTTAAGAACCTGACTTCAGCAACACTTACACACAGAACTTTTTCACTGCTCCTTAAGTACTAATATTACTTATTCCCCTGTACTGGGCAGGACTTCTATGTAGCTTCATCATACATTACTTTTGCATTAATAAAAGTTTGTGTATATATACACACACAGATATATAGATTTTTGCACACACATTCCTATCCATTTGCTTAATACTCCATTAAAACCTTGTTTTTCTTTTTAAAAAAACAAAATCAGAGGCTCTCATCTGCTCTGTAGAAAACTATGTAGAAAACAAAAAATTATGCCAGTATGTTCAGAGCAGGCAAAAGCAAGAAAGCCTTCAGTGATCAAGTTTCCACAAGTTTTTGCTCTCAAAAGTTTCAATGTGATAGTTTCAGGAAGAGAAAAAAAAAGGAAAATGTATCTTATGAAAGTAGAAAGAGGACAAAAGACTGTTCTTATGTGCAACCTATCCTTTTTGTTACAGTTAGATCCTGAGAAGGTTTAGGTTTTCAGCAGATATTTGATCTTTGGCACTCTGAGCATCCTGCTACATGAATGCAAACTAGCACGACACCAATCTAAGTGAAGCTGTAGGTAGCCTTCACCACGTCTTTCATTGCTCTGTTCTCTGCACCTCTTGCAAAGCCTGGGCAGCAAGCTAACCTGCTATAAAACAAAGAGGGACCGTGAATTTCACTTGCACGACAAATTGCAAACATGCCCTTTAATTTGTGGGAAACGTGAGTCCTTGGCTAGAGATCTGGAACATTCCCAGTATCTTTAGCTCAGACTAAATAAGGGAGCAATTAAGCACTCGTTTTTAGCAGGAGCGAAGTAACTAAAGACACCACAAAGTCACAGATCAGGGCGAGGGAGGAATGGCAAAATACAGCCATGTGGCACAAGAGATAGCTGAGGCTGAAGGTGTGTGTTTTATGATACAGCTGAGACGAGCTAACTTCAGACTGTTGCCAAGAAGGCAGCTCCTTCCCTCCTGCATCTGGTCTTCCTGAACTGGCAATTCTGACTACCCAGAAGGCTGATTCAAAGAAACAAGCAGTAACCTAAACTCCGAGGTTTCCACTCCCTGGATGAGTTCACTGTCAGGACAAACACACATCAAGGACCATACACGATCAGTCACTGGACCACCTCTTTCAGCGGAAGGCAAGAGTAAGACTGGCTTAAAAATACTGCAAAGCTATGCCTTGACAGAAGTGATAAAGTTGAAGACCTGGTTAACAAGTTGGGCAAAACTGCAGGGGAAAGGAATCAGAAAGCCAGAGTGCCACGTGTTGGGCAGCTCTGACATGAATAAACACTTATGGATGAAAAAAAAATTCTGCGTTTCTGAAATAAAACCCCCTCTTAACAGAGAGAGAATAAAGACAAAGCATGTGACATTTTGTTAATTGATTCAATTGCCTAAAAATATACACCATTATAACCAGTTTCTCCTCTGTCTGTAAGTACCCAGTACCAAACAAAGGCTACCTTCCAAGATACAACAATATAGAGTGAAAGAATGTCAAGCATTCTGAAAAAGGCAGGATTTTTTTGCTCTCCAATAGAAAATCCAATATTAGCAGACACCAATGACTTTAAATCGTACCGTACTATTACACTTATCTTGAAAATGGGAAACAGTTAACATCACTTCACGGGAATGTTGTACAAATAGTGCTTTTAATGTTATGAAGCACTAAATTCCTGGAGTGAAAAATATCAGGGGAAAGTCCACTAATGATGATAATAAATGTTTCCATCTCTGGACTATTCAGTAGGTGTGCCTGTCCCTTAAATCAGGAAAATACAGTAAAAGGCTAAAAGGTTGCTTGCAGATGGCAACCGTGACTCTAAAACCTACAAAAAAAATATCAAATAAATGTATCCTAAAGAAAACACAAAAAGATTTTTTTTCTTTACTACTGGACAATGCAGTCTCTGTGTTTTCCACGCAGAGCTTGGTGGTCATTATAAAACAGAACACACATGCGTTTCTTCATGCACATAACAAACAACTATTTCTCACTGAGCAGTCGTCAAAAAGGAAGAATTCATTTTTTCTTTTAAGTGTTAAAAATTTCTGCATCACTGTGGTAGAAGAAACTCACGCTATTGTTTAGATGTGATGTCTCTTCAATGCTTATATTCCATCTTACTGTAAAAAGAGAGGAGAGCTACAAAAAGCTGAACAGAATTTATTCAGTTTTCTAAAAGCTTTCAATTCCATGGGCTAATGCATTAAAAAAAGCATATTCTATTATTGTTATCTCTTATCTTCCCTTGATACTAATTATCCAAAAATACATGTACAGTAGAATTTCAACTTTCATCATGTATGTCATAAATGATCCTATATATTTACATTATGTTATGTTTCCTAAGTTTACTAAGAGCAAACAATTTATCGTCTGCAATCAGAAGAGACTTGCAAATTGCTCAGCTCATTTCTGGTAAGTGTTTACAAGGGCAAAGAAAAGTACAAATAACAGCGTGTGATTACCGTTTGCGAATTTTTAGAGTTGCCTTGGAATCCTTTAGGTTTTTCCCACTGTGATTCTTAAAAAAAAAACAAAAAAAAAAGAATTCACCCATTACTCAGTCCTGTTCATGTTTAATAATGTTTAGGAAAAAAAGATCTAACTGGCATGATACCGATATGTGCACCCATCCAAAGTGTAGCATAGGTACATCCATCAGAATATAAATTATCCTTGGTCAAACTATAGTATGAACAATAAACCAAAGTGTCATAATTACAGTTGGCTTTATCAGGACTAATCTGCCAGACTGTTAAATTCTGGCTGACACACAGATACTGGAAGGTACAAGAAGGGCATTTTTTTAATGGTAGTGTAGGTCAGAAGAAACTGCATACACAAGATTTTTACCTTTTGCAAGTTACCTTGTAGAAGGAAAGACTAAAGTAAATATTAAAGTCATTTCTACATTTACAAGAAACAGTTTGCTATGTTCTCATTAATCATAAAAGAGGGTTGCTTTTATGCTCTAAAGCACATCATAACACATAGCTCCTCAACAGAAGTCAGTCAGTTAGATAAATCCTGTAAACGTGGAAAGAAACAATCAGACAAGAATTCGTAACTGCCCTCGTTTATTTGGGCGTGAACAATGCCCAAATAATTGTTCAGTTCACTTCTCATTCCTGATAAAGCATTTTTAGAAAAAGCACAGCTATCTTTTGTATATTTAACCTCTGAGAGGCTAACATTTTCCAGAAACAGTAGAATTACTCTGTTATCCCATTATTATTAAGAAAAAGCAAATACAGTCTCAAGTTCCGGACGCCTAAGTCTTGATTATTAAGTATCAAAAACTCCATCTAATTGTTCCGATTTTAATAATCAGCTTCCTACTGAGATAACGGAAGGGTAAAGAAATGCAGGTTGTCTTCAGTCATTTGTATGCTATAAGTCTATCTGCATTTGCTCCTCACTAATTTTTACCTCCTGTTTTTGTATTGTAGTAATAAGTGTAGCCTTCAGGAGAAAGTCCTTGCACCCACTCCTTCGTTTCAACTTTCGGTGGCTCTGAGGTGCCCGGAGATGTCTTTTTTTTCTTTTCCTTCTTTTCCTTCTTTTCTTTCTTTTCCTTCTTTTCCTTCTTTCCTTTATCTTCTGTTGTGCTACTCTGTGTTTTACTCAGCGTTGAACTGGGACCTACCTCATCTTAAAGAAAAATAATACTCAGTTAAAAAAAAAGTTTTAATCTGAGCTTAAATATCAGTCACTCATGTAACAGCAAATAGGAAACTTCATTATTAGGAGTATTTTTAGTCATCAGTATTACACTTCTGGTAGCCAAACTGAAAAGATTACATTCAAATATTCTTTCATTTTAGCAATATGATAGTGTTATAAGATAATATCTTTCTTATAACAACTCTTGATATTTGATATCCAAATATCAAAAGATGAATAATAACACAAAAACTATAAGGACTGATGAGCTCTGACCAAACCCAAAGAAACTAAAAGAGTTCTGAAAAAGAACTACTACAGGAGCTTTAAACCACAACTTTTTAGAAAGGATAATATGTCTTTGCATTGACTGAACAAAGGTACTTGCTGAACTGCAAGCTGAGTAGGAGATTTTAATCTCTACTACTTGATACCAGTGGGAGTCCAAGCTCTCCTACTTGATAGGAACTTTTGTCTCCAAGTGGTAAAAGTGAAACATAAAATTAACTAAGGGAAGCTGCACTGCTGATTCAAAGTACTAACTACTGTGTTTTTGTTTTTTTTCTTTCACATTGTTTAAATGTTCTGTTCCAAACTGGATTGTTCCATGCACCTGAGAACAACATAGCTAAAAACAATCTGTACTGCAACTTCTACTACTGGCAATTTCCAGGCTCACGTTTCTTTCTTTTTCCTTTATTTAAAAAAATAAAGGATAAAAATAAATAAAAACAAAAGAAAACAAACAAACAAGCAAACAAAACAAAACAAAAAAAAAAACACAAGCAAACAGTCCTGGAGGCCTAGTCTCATATTCCTAAAACCCAATTTAAGAAAAAAAACATTCCTATTCAATATTCTTTCAATTTTGTCTTTAATCCTTTGGCAACTATATGAACTACCTGGCTTGATTCCAAGCCTTTTCAAATCCTCTTGATATGCTTTCATTGCAGCCTCCTCCATTGCTGCAAATTCTTTTGACATGTTTTCTTCTTCTTTTGCTTTTTCCAAGCTTTTCTTTTTAATCTAAAACAAAAGAAAAGCCCACGAGAATAAATTAAATAAGTCTGATAATAAAAGTGATTAAATATATGTATTTGTGAAAGTAAGATAACTGAGTTACCTCACTAATTCTTTTTGCCACATTTTCTTTATGATTCTTTCCTCTTTCATGAAACTCTATGCTCTAAAAAACAAGAAAAAACAGGAAAAATAATGCATACAATTGTAATTTATTGCAGCTAGTTAAAATTAGACTAAACTTAGTCCAATGAGCTTAAATGTAACCTGCTTTGAAAATATTTACAGCTAACTCTATAGCTATAAAATATTTCCTCATAATAAATTCAGAAATGCTGCAAAACACAACATAAGACTTATGAAAAAACAGTAACGCTCAAAAATGTTAGTATAAGTGTTCTTCTGTATTTAAGAGATTTAAAACTTCAGAAATAATAATATTCAGCACATATATTAGAGATGAGTAACAAGGAATTTGGATTCCCTCTCTATGCTATCCTTCTAAGTAGAATACCTTTTTTTTTTTTAACCCGCTTTGCTAGTTTTCCTGCAAACTTTTAAAAACGTTGTGGTCTATTTAGCATTCCAAACATTAGCTATAGTCCTTAATTAGGTAATTCCCAACTGTACAAAAATCCTATGAACTTAAACCACTCTCCAGGCCCACAAATCTGAGAGAGAGAAAAGGCAAGATGGGCGAGTTGGGTAAGTGAGAACAACACAACAGTCTGCAAGCCAAAAAAGGTGCCAGAAAAAAAAAACAAAGCCAGTAGGAACTGAAAGGAATTCAGAAGCTGTACAGGTGTGACAGCTGAAACCCTCATGTGGCCCACAGAAAACACATCTGATCTCACTTAGGTGTTCAAAAGTTAGGTGCCTGAAGCTGACCTAGTAACCCCAAATTTCTTTGCACAAACAGATGTGCAGAGGATGCACATCCACATGATGATTCACGTCTGCCGAAGGTAGGCTTATAGGTCACCTAAATACCCTCCTTAATGCATATTTCTCTTTGCTGACTATATAAAAGAAACCTAAACCAATCAGCTCACATTTGTGCTTCTGAATTACAGGTATCTAATTGTAAACCAGATGAAGCTCAGCTCCAGGAGTACCTTTGGCATTGAGTCAGGAGGGCAGAACTTATTTTTAAAGTGAGAAACCAAATGGGTCTAAAAAAGGAGTCTTGCAAAAGGTGTCTACAAGTCAGAAACACCTTTCTTTAACCCAGTAACATTTCTGTGGGCTGTGTGAAATGAAAGAAGCTTCCTTTAAGTGCTTAGAGCACTGGCTGTACCAGGCCTGCCATATACAAACGGCATGTATACCAGGTTTTGCTTTCCATTTGCATACTAAGGCTAGGAACAGGCGTGGACAAAGTTTCAAGACAGATCAAATGTTCAGTTACAGATCCTGAAGAAAAAGCAGGATCTAATATTTCACGTCTTATCTTGTACTGCCAAGTAAAAACAGCACACACCATCTTGGATGCAGGTACGTGGCTCTCACGGAACATGTTTTAAATATCACAATTATTACAAAAGCATTTTTAAACAATGCATTTCATGTATTAATAAATATTAAAGTGATTTTATAGGCCATAAATCAAATTCCTAGTATTTCAGAATCATTGACTTAGCAAAGATGATGATCGTACAGGTCTGTTGTCTGCAATCCAGCACTTGCAGTAATCGCAGAACTTTTTTGGCTGAGATTTCCAGTAATCGGCCCTGGGGAGAAGGAAAAAGAAAAGATGTGCAATCTGAAACAATAATCAAAGCCACAGGTTGTAAAATATGTAGCCTCAGAAACTAAACCGAGTCGCTGTCTTTGGATGATTGAGTGCTACGAGGATTTTTTTTGGTGTTGTTGTTTTTGAGCTTTTTTTTTTAAGCTATGGCAAGCAAGCAAGAATAGCTGTATTGACTACAGTGGTTCATAAAGCACTGCTCAGTAGCGAGATTTACCCAACCGATCCTTGAAGACCGCAATATTTTTTTTCTAACAGAGATAATGCTGTAAGAACCAGAAATATAAGACAACACAAGGCAAAGCTAAACAAACAGCACCAGATACCCTTATTCATCACAGAACTGTCAGAAACGTGCAACTCGTGCTATTTTTCATTAAAAAACGCATACAAAAATGCTTCTAGGGGCAAAACTTTGATTTAACGTCAAAGCCCACTTTGGGTACTGTCCGCAGGGAGCTTAGCAACACGGCGGTGTGGTTCTGGAGGAGGTGAGCTAACGCGAGGAATCCTGGGGCAGACCGGGACCTGTGGGGTCACAGACAAAACAGCAAGTGGTTTGGGTGTTCCTGTGCAGCAACGCGAGCATTTCTGAACCAGGCCATTTAGATAAGAAGTTGCCTGTGTGTGAGAACACAGGGGGAAAACTCTACAGAGCTCAAACGTTGGTACGTAAAAGTATTTACCAGTAAAACAAACAAGCCCTCCTACGATTAGATAAAGGCTGTTTCTTCATCAACAACTGCTTTCTAATGCCAGATGAGGGTTTTGCAGGAATAATTCCATTTCTTGTTGGCTTGCAGAAACAGATGCAATGCCTCGGTTCAAAAGAAAACATTCCAGCACCAGACTTTTATGCTTTTCAATTAAAATAAAAGGAATTAGGAGAAAAAACAATAAAAAAAATCAAGATGACACTGAGAATATTCAAGGAGATTAGTCCAAAAAAAATGGATCTCTGCCTTCCACCTCAAGATCAACACACACAATTCAAGGAAGGTACTTCCTGACATTTTTATTCAATAAAAACAAAACTTCTTCCACACATAAAAATAGTACCCCCGAACCTTTTATGTGCAGGCATATCTTTCGTAACAGAAATAGACCTGACTTCACTCTTAAAATTGAAGCAGAGATCAAAATATGCCTCCCCATCAGTGCTTAGTGTAAAAACACGATTTCCAGGAGGCTGTGGTTATTTAAAGTCGTAAGTATGATGAATACACTCCACAAAAATATTTCAACCTGTAAGCAAGTGTGTTAGCAGCACGCAGCTTTTCAAGCAATTTTCTGGGAAGCCAGAAAGCAGCTGGGCTTCCCCTGATTTACACAGAAATCCTCTCATCCCTACACAGTGTACTTTAAACCTGGGTGATTACTTAGTCACACATTTAATTAGAAGGCTTTCGAGATCCATATTCCAAAACGCACTAGGGCCAAAGCCTGGGAAATCTACAAGTGGCTTGAAAACCAGCTGAGCGGGAGGGAGATGTTCGGAGCTCAGAAATACCTCTAGGCCCTTTTTTCTCTTTGAGCTACGGCTCCTGAGCTGTCCCTAAGCCCTTTAACATCACCCGAGGTGAATTTCCTGCTAAAAGCTGCGTTAACTTCCCTAAGGCAATGATCCAGTTCTGACAGAGAGCACACAAACGGTGGAACAGCCTCACTACATGCTTCGGAGGTGCAAGAACATCTCTGGGTTTCCAAGTTTAATCTAATGGGATCCACGTTTTGACTTCGAAAGCATCAGTGTGAGTGCTAATAAAGGCTGGGCAGCTGCCCTCACCAAAAGTCAAGGCATGAGAGGCATTTTCACGGCTATTTTTTCCAACAGTTTCTTTCCTGAAGACTACTGGTCATCACATCCGTCACAAGCCCCTGTAGCTACACAGAGTGATCGCGCCGGAGAATCTGAGGGCACACCTGGGACCTAAATACAAAACTCGAGGCCTTGTCAAGGAAAGCTTTTTCTTTGTCTTCATCTCCTGTTGGTGTTGCTAAAGATCGGAGCTGGCTCTGGTAAATACAATGCCCTACAGTAGACCCGATATCATGGGAACCTTAAGTCCTGCTATTTTATGTTTAACAGAGTTAATTGTGTAAATTACAGTCCCAGTTCTGCAACTTCGGAGTCTCCTGAGTATTATACGCTGAGATTTTCCACTCGAGTTCATACCACTCAAAAAAAAAAAAAGAAAAAAAAAAAGAGCAAGCTCATCTGAACTATCCCCCAAATCCCATCTGCCGCTGTAACGGGGAGGGAGCCTGCGAAGCACCAGCAGGGCTGCAGCGAGACCCCCCCCAGCGGGGCTCTGCCAGTGCTTCGCAGGCTCTGCTCACCAGCCTGAAAGCCAATCCTGCTTGACGACGATGGTCAAATAGGTGACTTTTTTTTCCCAGTAATCTACCAAATACAGCCTTGAGAGTAGATGCAGTTAAAATACAAAGGTCCTTTATACTTGAATAATTGTGCAAAAATCAAGGAAACAGTTCTATTTTAGAAAGTCCCTGCAGAAAAGGCAGAAAGAGGGGAGCGAACGTAAAACTGTTTTCTAGGAACTTGAACGAAGTGACTCTTTGCCCCAAACAGCTGCAGAGTGCAAATTGTGTCAATGTTAAAAACATTTTCAGATTGTTTAAGTTCATTTAGGATTTCAGGGTGAGTAAGAATACAGAGAAGAAGGTTTCAACTCTGCATTAACAGCACCCGCTGCATTCACCATCCGTAGCTCTGCAACTCAGGTATTTCTCCTTGACGTAATTAATTCCGTGAGACGTTAGAATCACACAGCCTGTGCTAAAATAATTGGCTTGTGTACTCCTCCTGCACATGAACCGAGTGTTTGGGAG
This sequence comes from Anser anser, assembly GCF_964211835.1. Taxonomy (NCBI): domain Eukaryota; kingdom Metazoa; phylum Chordata; class Aves; order Anseriformes; family Anatidae; genus Anser; species Anser anser. The sequence goes on along the minus strand of NC_139720.1, from coordinate 179,908,210 downwards.
ACCACAAAAGGACCAGGTTCTGTTGACAACATGCAGAAAGCAACCTGAGGAGTGACTCCAGCAGTGCCGGAGTCCAAGGCCCTGAGTTCTCAAGTCAGAGCCCCCGTCAATACACGACCATCTTCTCCTAACAGCTTAGGCAAACTATTAATGCTTTAACAGACAGTGCAAGCAGCACTTACATTGGGAAGCATTAAGAAACCCTAACAGAGACGCTATCTTCAGTCAAGAAAGTTTTGACAAACTTTATTGTGAGACTGGGGTGGAGGTTTTGGTTCCTACCACATGCTGGCTGGAAGAAGAAAAATAAAAAAGGGAGGGCAGGGAATAAGAACTAACTATGTCAGAAAAAAAGTATCTGAAAACAATAAAAAAAGTAATTTGGCCATGCAAACAAAATCTGGAAGTATTTGCTTTGAATAGCTTTGCTCTAAAACACCAGACTTGAAATCTGGCAGGGACGCAGGGGGATGTGTATTAGGGATATATCTGTCCAAATTATAAGCCTTTAGGGGGAAAAACATCATACGCATGCTCAGCAGTCTTCTTTGGTTTTAATATCTGCAAACTCCAAAGATTTCACACACGGTTAATACCTTCCAGCTTTCTACAGGTTTGAGCACTGAGCAGGCTGGGAATGCATCATCTTTTTGAACAGATCTTCACGTGTGAAGTGAGAAATACTTCAATACTAGGAATCCTAGCTCCTAGCTACACAAAGATATGAGAATTCAGACTACCTATCATTGATGGTCTGTAACAGCCACTCAACAGGGCACAGTTTTCAGAAATACTAATAAATGCTCGTGAGGAATATTGTGCACTCCTAAAGCAAAATAATACTTCTATAATGCAACAAAGTAGAAAAAAATGAAAAAATCCACAAATCTCACAGCAGAGCTTCTGCAAGGGAAGCCATTCCAGAAGAGCTAATTCTAATGAAAATATCTCATTTTATTCATAAATATATCAGTGTGGGAGTGTGACCATGGGGGTCAACAAGCCCCATGGTTGGTGATAACATCAGACTCTTAACGCAACATATCAGAATACATACCTCAGCTCTCAGAATGTAAAGCTAAAATCATTAGGGATTGAGGCTAAAAAGGAAAGAGTCTTCTTCTTGTACTGTGAGCTAGGTCCCAGGGTAATAGCCTTAACGACCTGCATTCCTAAAGAATTCAGAGCAATTTATAGCACACTGATACTACCTAAAACTCTTCTTTGACACATATCCTTAATTTTTATTAAAAAAGAAAAAGATATGTAAAAATAAGGATTTAAGAAAATGGCATGTCTGGTGCAACTACTTGTTGGCTTTCTGCTCTGCCCCAGAATACACTTGTATACGTGAGCTCCTACAGAGCAGTCACAGGTGGGAATTTCACCTGCATGAAACAGGGTGCACACCTCTGGCCTTCAAGTCTATTTCATTTTTGGCAATCCTTCAGTAAATTCCAATTTATAACTCAAGGGGCTGCTTCTTTTTACTACTGTAATAGCCCCCAATAGAAAACACACATAAATCGTAATCCCGCACGACAATCTGCGCAGACAGCAGAACCTGCCCAAGCTGCTTGACCTGACTTTGTATTGGTGCTGAAGAACATTTGCGTCTATCTGCTTAGCCAGGTCATTTATCTGTGCTTACCTGAAAGGTAACACCACGAACATTTGTAACAATATACAAGAATACACAAGAATATCGCAGCAGGCAGGCTTTTGCATGCACGGAGCTCCCATGGAAATCACCTCAGCTAACGGCAGTGGTCTAAAAAGCGAGTTATCCAGGTGTTTAAGTTCTTTCATGCCAATAAATGGGGATGGCCACCTCCAAAGGGGCACTCTTCCCACCCTAAAATTGGCATCTGGGAGGCAAACTGAACCGCACAGGTGTGTGCTCCTGCCTTATACAGGGAGCCTAAAGCAAACAGCCCGAGCCAACCTTCGGCGTTAAATATCCGAAGCCAGGAATATCTACCGAGAGCAGAGGTCTGCTGCTGTAGATGAAGAAGGATATGGGCCACGTCAGGGAGAATATGATAAGAATTAGAAGAGAGAGAGTAGGAAAAAAAAAAAAATAAAGTCACAAATTGGGTCAAGAAGCTGTTCGGGTATAAATTTAGCAGGAACTAAAATTACGAACACTGCTGCACGTACTGTGAGTCTGCAAGGCAGGCTCAAACAGCTGAACTACCAAATACTTCCCTACAAGATCTCAAATTTTGGATCGTATGATTTTAAGGGGAAAAAATGATATTTTGAAAAGTAAAAGAAGTGAGCAGATGTCATCTGACATTCTCAGTTCATACAGAGCAACCCCTGCGTTTTGCACCCCCTCCCAGACACGCTCAAGCATCAGTAAATGTTTTCTAAATATTTTAAGTGGTTAAAAGAGACAACAAAAATGAAGAAAGGGGGGGGGTTCCTTTCACAAACTGCACCCGGAGCTGGAGGTAGCGAGGAGTCCCGGCGGGGGGAGAGCTCCCCGCGGAGCTGCCCGGCCGAGATAAGGGGGGAAAAGGCAGCGCAAACAAACAACCGGGGGGCCGGGGGGCCAATAACGGGACGGTAAGGCTGCAGCCCGAGGTCTCCCCGGGCTGTGTGGGCACCCCCAGCCCCCGAGGGCCAGCCCCAGCCCTGCCCACCCGCCCCCATCCCCGTCCCCCCAGGTCCCGGCCGCCAGCACTCACATGGCCGCCGCCGCCTCCTCCGCCGCTGCCCTCCGCCGGTGCCGCTGGGGCGGAGCGGGGCGGAGCGCAGCGATGGGAGCCGGGAGGGCTCAAGCCGAGCTCTGCTCCACCCGCCCTTCATCACCTCCTCCTGCTCCTGCTCCTGCTCCTCCTCCTCCTCGCCCCCCGGCCGAAGGCAGCGCTCCGCGGGGAGCCGCACGCCCAGGGAGCCGCCGCCGGTGAGTGGGGGGCACGGAGGGGGGGGTCGGCACCCGGGGGCCGCGGGTTCGAGCCCCGCCGCGGCTGTGAGGGGAGGGGGTCGCGGGGAAGGGGCCGGCGACCCCCTGGCAACTTTTGGCGGAGTTGGGGGTGCGGGAGAGGGCGGGTGCTGGCTTCTCCTCCCTTCTCTTCCTCCTCCTCTTCGTCGTCGTCCTCCTCGCCCCGCCGCCGCCCTTCCCTCCCCGCTGGCAGCCTCGCCCCGCCGCCCTGGGGCTCGCCTGTTGGGTGCCCCCCTCGGCCGCTGCTTTCTTTCCCCCCGAGAAAAGTCGTCCCGCTTTTGCCTCCTGCCCCCTCGGTACTCTGTGAAGCGTTGCCCAACTGTAACTGCTGCAAGACCCCCCAAAAAATAAATAAATAAAAAATAATAATAATCTTAATTCATCGACTGCAGCTGGCAATCTGTTTGCTGCTGAGGGTGGAGGGGAAGCCTGGGCAGTGAGTCATGAATTTAAAAGGCCCTCTGCTTGTTTATTGCAAAAAACGGGGGTGGCGAATTCAACATGTGGATAATAAACGGGGGGGGGAAAAAAAAAGTGACTAAATTCCTAATAAAAATGATTAAACGGGGGTACCAGCGCGTTCCTCCCTGCCCCCAGCTTGCCGTCGTAAGAGGAGGGGGGAAGTAATTTTGCTTTTTTTCCTGAAGGGGAGGGCTTGCGGTCAGGCTGTCATAGCTAACTGCAGGAGTTATGCGTTTGTCAGCATTTCCATTATAAGTGTACTTTTTATGTAGTTTACAACTCGGTTATAAAAATATGCGCTGGGTTGAAACTTGGTCAACGGCCTCTTCTCCAGAAACATCTTTTAAGCAAACTTTGAGACGATTCTGCTTAGATGTGAAGTGGAAATCCGTGGAAAATACTGGATTTTGTGTTTTGCTGAACTCTAAAACTTCGCTGCTCACGCTCGTAGATGCATTTACAGCTGTTAGCCCGGACTTGGTTTGTGTTTTATTTTTTATTTTTTTCCTGCCAAGTATGCTAAGTGAGGGAAGGGTTTAAAAGCTCGGCCTCTGCACGCTTTGGGGTCGCTGTTAGTGCCTTAATTATTTCAAGAGAGGCTTGGTGAAGCCTCTTAACGGAGGCCATGGGGGCATCGTGAGGTGCCCACCTTCAGAGGAGTCGCGGGGCACCACGTACCCGCAGAGCTTGGGCAGCCTGCTGAGTTGTACCAGCGCTTTGAAAGCCCCAACGCTGTGGACAAGGCGCCAGTGTAAAAATAAAAGCAGAATATGGTAACTTTGCTACCAAAGCTCTGTGGGATTTTTTTTAATATTTTTTAATTTTTACTGTCTGTTCAGTTGCTGCTTCCGAAACAGAGAATGAGCGCGGTATTTAAGAGGCTTCGTTTGTATACCTCTGTACCTATGTATCCTGATCCTGCGAAACGTGCCTGCCACCCAGTGGATGTAGCTGATCTGCGTACGCTCTATATTCTATACATTTACTTCCTCTCCTCTGCAAGTTTGCAAAGTGAGGTGCTCAGAAGCTATCAGGCGCCATGCTCGTCTGGCTGCACCGGGCCTGCACACCAGGATGCCATTTGACGTGAGGTGACCCACCACTGCGCTTCCCACCCAGCTCTGGTGCTGAGCCAGGGGTTGTAGGCTGATGGCAGCGGCACGCAGGGACCCCCCAGACGGGCAGAAGGCAGGAGACGTGGCGTGGTGGATGAGGCAGGTGATTACATGAAGAGGGAGAGGCATTGTCGTGCTCGAGATAGCTGGAGGACAGGGTTCTGCGGCCCCTGCTGTTCCCGTAGGATTTCCACCTAAACTTCCCGTTTTCTCACGCGGGCCATTTGTTTTTCTGGGTGCCTGACCTGAGTCTTGAGTCTGATTTGCTGTCGTGCTGAACTCACTGGTCTGGAACAAAAGTCAATGACTGTTTGTTCTCAACGTGCAGAAAATGTTTAATAGGGCTAAGCATGGTAGAAATACAAGTCTCGATCGTCCGAATTGCTCGCTCAGTGTCTGCAGCTTTTTACTTGATTTTTTTCATATCTTAGTTTCCTGTCTTCAGAAAATTGTGGATCAGTGTCCTTTATTTTATGGATTACTGCAGTGATAAGAACCACCGAAGAACCTGGGAGAAAAGAATTCATTCGTTCTCTGGTTCGATGGTGCAGATATGCTCTAAAGGACAAGGGCAAAAAGAGAATTTGCGCTTTAATTATAACAAAGCTTCTGTCAGGAAGAAAATGTGACCAGGTCAGTCACAATTACAGGCTGACCTCCATGCATATGAGCACTGGGAGACAGTTTTAATTACCATTACTCAGTTCTAATAAGTCCTCAATTCTACAGTGCTAATCACATTTTTTTTTAAACCGCTTTTACTGTGTCATTTCCTAACTTTTCTTCCCCTTAGGAAAAGATAAGATAAGCAGCTAGGCAGCCTGGAGCAATGCATGTGTGTTCCCGACCTTCCTCAGCTGGGTTACTGATGTAACACGTGAGACTCGTCCGAGCTCCATTGAGAACGACCGACAGTGGTTGGTCCTGGCTGCGTGTAGGCCAGCAGGAGAGGATCTGTTATGCTCTGCCAGTTTGTTTCGCAGCTGTCTGCAGGCAAGGAGGGAATGGCCAGGCTCAGAAATCCTGGGCTGTGTCCCAGACTCTGGAGGAGAGCGTGCCGTTGGGATCTTGCATTTTCCTGCTCTGTCTGCGCCCCTCATGTGCCATTGCTTGTCTCAATCCTTTGACTCGTTCTCACGCTGTCTCCTTGTATCTGCCTTCCTTTTCTCCTCCTCCTTTGCTTCTGTACTTCCCATCTCCCTGTTCCCAGTTTCCTTGCACAGAGAGTTGCATTCCTTTTCCAGCCCCTTGTGTTTTTTTTTTTCTTTCTTCCTAGTCTCAAGTCATTCTTGTGCCCGTTTTTTCTCCCTCACCTTCTTGTTGGTTTTGCTGTGGAGGGAGCCTTACTCCTCAGCTTTTCTGCCACCCTCTCGTGTCGTTCCTTGCTCTCTGTGGTTCTCGTATGAAGCATCTTCCTTGGTCCTTCTCTGTGGTGCTCTACGGCCTCGTGTTGCTGTGAAGACCCACGGGACAGGGCAGTGAAAGGGCAGGAGAAGCAGGGCTCCAGCTCTCATCCCAAGTGCCTGGCACCTTCTTGGCCTCAACTGGCCGCTACATGGGCAGTCTGGAGCCTGCTCCCATTATTATATGCAATTGAAGATGGTTATCTGAGCTGCAGTCCTTTCCTGGGTAGGAGCTGGGGGAAAAGTTGCTGAGTGCTTGAGGGGATGGCCTATGTAGTCTGATGGGCATGAGGAGTTGTGAAGAACGTGGATGTGGCCTAGTGAGCATCTACTGAAAACGCATAATGTATAATTTGTCTTCAGCAGTTTGACCAAATGTGTGCGGATTTTTCATGGAGGCAGCAAAAGGCATAACTTCAGTATAGCAGCTCCAGCCCTCAAGTCAAATTTCAAATCTGTTACCCGAAGCTGAAAGGGCACTATAACCTTCTAACAAGTTTGCCAGCATTTTTGTTAATACTGAAAGACAGTGTTTTCCCCAGTCTTGTTCTGAAAAACAGCTGAAGTATTTTGGCTGAGGTTTTTTAATCTCTGTCTACTCAGTTCTTTTTACACCCCTCCCTCAGAAGCAACCTTTACAACACATGGAACAAAACTTAGCCTGAGGCAGACATTCAACTTGGAAAATTTCAACCAAACAGTCCAAGTCTGGCCAAGTTACAAGCAGCTGAAAGCAGCATCTTGCATTAGAAGTCTTCAGCAACCGCCTAATAGGCAGCACTACAAGCTTCACCAATACCAGTGTATGTTTATGTGCTTTTAAATACACTGCTCAACTGTAATATTAATTAATACCTTACCCAGTTGACTAATTGGCACCCAGTTGATTTGAGTTTGGTAGGGTATTTTGTCTTTTTTTTTTTTAATAGAGAGCCTAAAACTTTTCAGTTAATTGTACAAATGCTTTTACTTACTCATATTATTCATTGTTGTTCTCGTGGCTGAAAAATTGCAAACTTTAAAATGGAGCCTCTGAAATAAATAACAAGCTGTGGCTTACTAGTTCTGAATCTTTCAGAATGACTTAACAATTGTTAAAGACCAATTTACAGTAGAACTGGAGCAAATTGCTTCCCAGAGTTTTGAATTGTAGAAAACCACATCTCCCAAATTCCTAAGCTATTCATCAACTGTTCAATCGTAGCAGACTCACCCTATATTGTGTCCCTGATACATCTATTAACTTTGCAGTGAAGTGTGAGTTGAAAACAATTGTGCCATGGAGTCACTGTGGAATAAATACCACAAACATTGGCAAAGTTGCTTCATAAATCTTAGTTTAGAGAGGAACTTAGGCGTGTCTTTCTTCTGTGTGAGTGCAGCTGTTTCTTGTGGGGTCCCCCAGGGACTGGGTCTTGGTGCAACGCTGTTGAATACCATTCTATTCACAGTTTTTGCAATGATATCTCATCTTTACCAATAGATGATATACAGGTTTGTGTGTGGTACAGGTTATTAGTGTGGTGTACTCCAAATCACATTTTTAGCTGGTTCCCATCCAGCAGAATGCGTAGTTCATGCAGCCAGCTACTAAGGAATGAGGAATGCAGTTACACCAGCAGGATAGGAGACTTGTCTTCAAACTGGTAATTTGAAAGAAGGTTTAAGAATTTGTGTGGATAATCATCTCAACGGGAGTCTTCATTGTGATCCTGTCAACAAAGTGTGATCTTTGGCTATACAGCAATAAAAATAGTGCCTAGGAATGGGAAAGGACACGGCATTAGTAAGATCACTGGAATTCTGAGTCTGCGTCCGGTGTCGCTGTTCACATGAGGAAGGATGTGAAATATTAGTAGGAGCACAGCAACAAAAGTGTTCCAGGGTTTAAAAAAGAAGCTTTATAATGCAGTTTATCAGTTCAGAGGAAACTGAGAGGTGAAATGATGCCTGTGTATGTCTTACACATGTGTAAGGAAATTGTATGACCCTGTTGAGACATCCAACGTGTCTAGGAGCTGAAGTTAGGTGTGTTGTATAATGAAATATTAAGTAGCAATGAGGGTAATTAAACATTTTAATGAGTTTAATGTTGCTGGGAGTATTTAAAATGAGATAACGTTCACTTCTCAAAGAAGTGCTTTGGATTGGTTTTATGGGGCACTTTGTTAGTGCATGTAGAGAGGGAAAGGACTGTGCTCTGTTCACCTGTGCTCTTCACCAGATCAAGAATACAAGATTATTTGCAGTGCTGTCAGTGTATTGTAGCACCTGTTGCTACATTGGACATCACAGTTAAATGGCATGCTGAAGTTGTGCAGTTTTCTTTTGGTTCAGGAGAACCTTTTTTTTTTTTCTTCATGCCTAATTTCACTTCTGGGATTATGATGAATGACTGTATACTTTTTGTTTTCCTCAAGAGCATTAACATCTGGTTGCAGCTGGAGACAGCATTTTGGGTACTCACCTTCCTCCGTACTGCTCTGTCAGTACAGAGAATTGTCTCGTATTTGCAGGTTGGTGTACCTCCTTTGTTCGCTCAGCAGTCAGTAAAGATGGCTATATTTAGGGATGGAGAAATTTCCCCTGCCACTTAGCAGACAAGGCATTGTTCACCACTTACAACTGACCTGCTGAGGGCTCGCAGTATCCTGAAGCCCACCCTGCCCTTAAGCACCTCACTGTCCTTTGGACAAGCCTCTCCTGCTGCCAGATCTCCTGCTGCAAGCAGACGGTCTTGCTGGAGACGAGGACGTGGGCATGTGTGCATGTGGCTTGGCAAGCTAGCAGGACCAGCAGTCGCTAAAACAACAGAAGTTATGGTGGTGAATTAATTTCGTAACCTGAAACACACGATGGGCTGCTCAAATCAAGTCAAAGTATTACTTACCAAGTTTCTTTTCAGACAGCTTCATGCTAAAGCTAAAGGTTTAATTTGGCCTGGGAGCTGCACTTGAGCCTAGATAGTTATGAGATGATGTTTTATAATTCCATAGCTCATTCTTTTTAATATAACAAACACATTTTTTTTTCCCTCTGGCAGCTGAACCAGAGTAAATATACTTCAATACTTAAAGTATTTCTTTCCTTAGAAAATTTATTTTATTATGCCTACTATAGGGTAAATGGTACATAAAAGCATGCCAGGATCTGACGTTCCATATTTCACACGATGGTCTTAATTTGGTCTTTTTCATTCACACTTTCAAACATCCTCTGAAAATTTTAAGGTAACTAATTGCACTTTCTGTACAGAATGACATCACTGGAAGGTTTCCTATTGAGAAGAACTGAAACTTGAGAAGCCTAAGTTCTTGTAAATCATTATCTCTAGACTTGTCAAAAACATGCATACGAGTATTTCCGCTTATTTGGATATACTTAAGCACCAAAGTACTTGTCTCAAATGTGATTTCTAAAAACATTTTCCTCAGCTGCTGTATTGAGATGTGTGTGTTTGGGAAAAGAATATGAATACAGTCTTCTAGGGTTTGGCCCTTGTGCCTCTTGCAAAGTTCATTGAAGTTAATGATAATGCTCTATTGACTGTGAGTGTATACAGAATCTAATTCACTAATAAAGTGCAAATAAGGTTGGAAGTTTTCATTTAAGAGTTCTAATTAGGTTATTTAATAAATTTCTTCTTGGAAAATGACTATCAAAGAATCAAAAGTAAATTTTGAACCCTACTTTATTATTCCAGTAGTTTGTTATAAATTGGGTCATTATGGAGATGATAAAGAGTATCACCACATGGTGCCTGTTTTGAAAGTGCAGTCATGGATTATAGTTTGCTATCTCTTGACATTTTATTGTGTTTTGTAATACTTAGTGAGTTTTATTCCCTTGCTACTTATAAAATGAAGCAGTGTTTTACTCTAAAATTGAAGTTTACAGAATTGTTAAGTGACTTATGTCTATCTGAAGGACATATCAAATCTGAATATAAAACTTCTAAAGAGCCAAGCTGCATAACTGACTATATAATTCGTACACCTAACAGCACAAATTGTGTGCATGTAGGATAATTATGCACCCAGATAACCAAATTAAAAAAGGAATAGTAGGAGGACTGAGTTCTTTGCAAGGTTTGTTTTTTCCTCCCTTCATCAGTGCTGAATGTAACTGTAATCAGGATAGTCAAGAGTTAGGTGTTTTTATTAAATGTATTATTCTGTATCTGTCACATGTGTGGACTTTCCGCTCAGTCTGTCATCTGGCACATCTGGGGCCAGTGAAGACAATTCTGCCTGCTCCATAGGATTAGTTTTATTTCCTTGTTTTGTTTTTACACATATATGTTTTGTGGTTTTTTTTGTTGTTCTTAAAACCGACTTTCAGATTCACCTGTGTCCTCTGCACACCGTGATATTCTTGTCTCTTTCCTCCATTAATATAATAGTGACATTAAGCAGTTAGTATCTCAAGTACCTGGTCATACAGGCATCGATGAAATTTAATGAGGTGTTTCAATTTGCTTGACCTTGTTCTGCAACTCGTTTATGCATAATGTATTCACGTAGGAAACTCAACATGCCAAGTCCTGGTTGAAAGTTGCTCACATGGTAGCTGCTGCTGCAGCTTCCCTTTCAACATCTGTTGCTGCTCTGAGAGAAGCTGCTGCTTTGTCATTTTAAGAAGCTCATGCATTAATCGTGCACTGGTTGTTTTGGGGGCATGCTTGGGGTCTTTGGAGGTAGTCACAACAAGCTTGGTTTTCTGCCTTGAGAAGTAGAAGCGCTGGTGGGAAAGTTGTAGGATTCTGTACCCTGCTGCAGGTCTTCGGAGACAGTTTTTGGCAAGGGGGGTTGGATAGCATCCAGGCATCTGTTCTTTGTTCTTTCTTTTTTGTTAAGAGATGCTGTATAAGTGTGGAAATTCAGTGAGCAATGGCAAGGTCTTTCAATGTTGATCAAGAGAATGACAGCAGATACGTCTGTTTTGCAGGAAACCGAAAGAGCCCACTTTGTCAAGAGTTTAAATTACTGAAGAGGCGAGAAGGTTATGCTGCCCTTTGGCGTAGGATTTGCTGTGTTGTTTTTTTTAAAGATATATGACAGGGGAAGGGATATTGTGGGTAAAAGGACAGCAAAACTAGTCAGAAAATGGATAGAGACAGTACTAAGCATTCATAGACCACTGTAGGAGCACTGATCTAACATAGCATGATAATAAAGTGTGGCCTAAGGAACATGATCAGCGCTGGTAGACGAGTGCAACAGAAGTGAATCTGCTACGGAGCTCCAGAAGAAAATCCAGGGTGTAGACTCTTCTAGCAGTACCTTCTCCAGACAGAAATGTTGCCTCAGAAATATGACGTTGTTGCAAATTGGCTTTCAGTCAGTTCTTCAAGCTCTTCTGCTTGCTCTTCCCCTGCAGGAAAGAAACATCGTGAAGTCGGACAGCACCACCAAACAAAATGGCTGACCTTTAGTTGATACTGGTCTCAGCTGGAGACAGTTGTCTTCTAAGTAGATGTTGGGCAGGAAAAGGCACTAACTTGTCACCCCGGCCACCATCACTCTTGCTGAGGGTTTGCACAGGAATCCCGAGGGGGGAAGAGGTCTGAGGCCTAAATAAGAAGTATGGGACTCATGGTCGCAATGCCCTTTACTGTGGTGACCTAGCACTGACATAGCTGCAGGCGCCACTGCTGTCCTCCGTCGGTCACCTGTGCCAGACTGGCCAGATCACTGTGGGGATCCTTCTATTTCTGCCAAAACAATCTGTTTTTCCTACACAGTTTAAACAGTTAATTTGTGTTAGTTGCACCGGGCTGGTGAGCTTAGGTGGCAAAGCTGACGTAGGTTCTGGTAAATACACTGAGATGCTGCTGGGGGGTGGGCTGAGGAAGTTAGTGGTGTATTCGTGGAAGTAGTAGAAAAAAAAACAATTACTAAGACTTTTTAAAATTCAGTTTTCTAATATTAATATTACATGGTAGTGAAACTTTGCTGCTGTTACAGAGGTAGTATTTTAATGAAGGAATGATCTGGCTTCTGACCATAAATATACTGCAGGCAAGATGTTGAGAGTCAGAACTGTGTGTTTTTTATTCTTGGCAAATGACCGTTTGTGAAAATTATCCAGGACACTTCTACTGATGTGAAATGTTTTTCATTTCTGGTGATGAAATTCACTGATATACTTTTATCATTGATTTCCTTTTGGAGTGGGTATGGTTGCGTCATATTATGTACCATGTCCTAGGTAGATTACTGCACAGCATGTTTTTGGGAGCGTTGTTTGCTTAAGAGGTCTTCCTATTTTATTTTCTTTTATTTTTGAGAAAACATTAACTTTTGTAGGTGTTGTGTTTTCTCCCTCTGAAATAAAAGCTTCATCAGAAATGCCAGTTTGTAGTCTGTCACTTCTGTCATTACTGTGTGACTAGCAGCTGGAAGGTCAAATAGTACAATAGGCTGTTATTGTATTAGCCCCCTCATCTTTCTTTAAGTAGGTGTTTTTGTTTGTTTGTTTGTTTTCTTTCCCTAAATCTGTGCATTAGCTATAAACTACTTGTTTAGTGCTTTCCTGAAGGGAAAAAAAAGGTACTTATACAAGGAATTGCCTTTATGGATATATAGTGATATATGCTTTGTATGTTTTAAGACTCAAACTAGGTTCCAGGTCCTGTGTATTTGCCTCAGCACCTGTTGAGCATATTACTTTTCTGAATTCTCTAATCCTGTAGGTTTTTTTTATTCTCCCTTCTCTTTTCTCTGTATTGTTGACATTTATCAACATTAAATATTGTTAGAGACTGCTTCGTTCTTTAGAGCTTTTTGTTTATGAAATATGTGGTGGACAGGCATATCAAAACTTTTTGTTTGTTTGTTTTTGAGGTGGGAAAGGATCTGTCACGTATGTTCAGATTTAAGCTTCTATTCTGCATATTTTATTATCAAACTGAGCAGTAGTGGTATGGGTGTTTCAACAGCCACAAGTGTTTGTGCAGGTGTGGTTTGAGGGTGAAGGTACGTAGTTCTGGTTCTTTTGTATTGCACTGCATTTGCACTTGCAGAATGACTGTTTTAGCAAAGGAAGCTATTCTAAAAGGGAAGTATTAGGAACAATACTGAATCTGCAGACTGTGTTAAAGAAACTAGAGGACTGCTAGGAAAAGGTGGCTTTCTGAACACTGTAACTGGCACTTCTTTGTATGTGTGCTCCTTCTTTCTTATCCAGTCAGGTTTCTAAACCATATTTCACTTTTTTTTTTTTTAATTTATTTTTTTTTAGTAAACTGAAGACATGTAGAAATAAAAAACCTCAAAGTTGGGTTGGTTGTTTTTTGGTTTTTTTTTTTTTTTTTTGGTCATTCTGGGGAATGCCCTTTATTGGGATTGCTTGTTTTATCTGCTAGAAAAAGGCACTGCTTACCAGTTCCAGATACGCAGATAAGTAGATTACAGCTCAATGTGGTTTCTGGCTGGAATATCGTCACAGCTTGGGCAGCCCGAAATCAGGCATCTTCATGCTTTTGCTGTGTGGAGCCACTACTGGGCTTCCATCTTCTTTATTCCAAAATGTATCTTGAATGTTCAGATGCACGAGGAATAGTGAACAGAGCTGGGAATGAAAGAAAACTGGGTAAAACAACTTAGGAAGGGAAGGAAGTAGATTAAGGTAGATCCAGAGTAGTTTTCTCCTTCTAACTGGCAGGACGTGAGCCAGGGAAATGAGATACAGAAGAAACTGTGAATAGCCCGGCTGATAAAACAGATAATTTGAACTGCTACAGAATAGCTGGGAGCTAGGTCACTGTGTGCAGAAGAAGGCTGAATGGACTTCATTACCCATAGCATAAGGATTTTGGGGGGAGGGTCCTTCTCAAGAACAAACTGTTAGCTTCTATCAAACACGAGGAAAACTCAAATCTGAATGCTGCTACCAAATAACATTGAAGAATAGTCATACGTAGGTAGATTTCTTTTCCTCTCCTCTCTTCCCCCCTAAGTGTTATCTTAGCATGGTGTTGTTTTGAGGACACATTAAGTATGGATAGGCAGTTTTTTCACCAAGTAGGTGAACAGTTAGATTTTCGAAGTCAGGGATTGCAATCAGTGAAGCGCTAGAGCGTTCCAGTTAGGTATGACCAAGAGCTGAAGTTCAAGATCTCCTAAGTCCTTTTAGTCGGTCCACAGGGCTCGCTTTACTGTGTTTTCCAGATGGGGAGGAAGGTACAGAAAAACCTGACCAGTGCCGCAGGAGCCAGCTGTGGTTGTTAGTCTGGGGTCCAGTGCCAGTGATCAGACCCAAGGGGAAGACAGTGGGGAAACTGGGGCCACAAGTTCCCCTCAACACACGTCAAGTGACCTGTTTGTTGCCTTAGCTGGGGCTGCGAGAAAGGCTGTTCAGTGCAGGGACCGTTTTCAGTCATGAGGGCTGTGGGAGAGGAAATTAAGTAAGTAACCTGCCACCAGCTCCATTTTATCTCATTAGTGATGGGATATGTATTTTTTTTCCAGAGGTTTCTAAATCTTTACAACTTCGGTGTTAAACAAAAAATGAAAGTAATGGATCATCAGAAGATGCCTTTTGGGGGTTTGTCCAAGCACGCCTTGCAAAAGTGTGTTTCTGCTCTGCTCAGAGCCAAACAGAGATGGCGTGGGTGCTGTCGGATGACGTCTGAAAGGAGCTTCGTAACAAGACCAAGGCTGAGTGCACCAAAATGTAAAGAGTGAAACAGAGGAGCTAAAAGTGGCCAACTGTGGTGTTTGAGATTAACTGAGGGATGTTTGTCAGACCTCCCTATAATTCCTTTGCAGTGTTTTCTTTCTGAATATGGCTTCCCCGTACTCTGGGTTATATACAACCATATACTGTATGTGTGTATGTATATAGTATAGATGTGTACAATCTGTTCATTTAATAAGCTGGAAAAAATTCTTGATGCTGAGGGTTCAATATGTTAATCAGTTTGTAGTGGTATATTTACTTCTACCATAGCTATGTTTTGCTTGTTTCTCTGTTTGCTTTATAATAGCATATCTACATTATCTTAAGTGTGTTATTCTTCAGGTATGGTTTAGTTTTGGCTTTATTCTCTCAAGTCTCTCTTGGACTGAGAGTTGGCTACATTTGCATAAAACCAAACCTTTACTAGTCCATCTTGGGAGAGAAAAGAAAGGATTTCATCTTGTATTTTGACCTTTTCTATAAAATTTAGTAACTTGACTTAGGGGATATTTTGAATGCAGCATCTAATGAAGTCATGAGTGGGACCCTCTTATCTTCTCCATTCATGGAATAAACCTCACCTACCATAAGTCTTCTCATTCACAAATACTGACACCCAAAAACCAAGGAGGAAAACTGACTTCATGGCATTTTCTGACTATGCTATTTTGGATATAAGGGTAAGGGGAATGGCCTTGGATTAGTAAGTGTCATTGCCTTTTTTTTAAAGCTTGTGTGGTTGTGCAAACAGTGATGTTCTGCCAGGTGGAAAGCTGATGTGTGAAACGGTGAGAGCCTGGTTATAATTTTCTGTAGTTAAGTGGAACTAGCAAGGAAAAGGCAATATAGTTACACGTTATATTATCGACACCCCCCACACGCACACACAGACACACTGCAGAACAGAGAAGTGTGGAAGAAAACAGTCCTTGAGCCAGGACAACTACTCTGTGATTGTATGTAGTTTTCCCCCTTCTTCTATTTTGTTTTGTCTATTTAGATTAAAAGGTCTTTACTCTGTTTGCCCTGCAGATCTTTGCTCTTCTCTGCCTATAAATGTGAACGCTCCCTGGGCATTATAAGCAGAGAGGCAGGTTTCTTGTGGATTTACATCCAGTGTGGTGCTTCTTCCTCCCTGCCTCCCCCTTCATAGGGCTTCTCTATAAGGGCCCCAGCCCCTCCTTGCCCAGTGGCATCCCATCATAACATCTGCAGGCATCCAGCTACAATTTCACCTGAAAAAAATGTAAGTGTGCATCGTTTGATGATACTGGTGGTTTTGCAGTAGGAGGCATTGGGCCTGGTGGTGTTTTTCCTGTTTGCTAGTTGACATTTAATGGTACAAGTGAATTTTCCAATGTGTTGTATAATTTTGTTTCATAATTCCTGTCCCTCCAGATCTGACTTCTGCCAAAATGTGCACATACGATATACACATGTAGCTTTGAAAACAAACACTTGCTGAATAATGGTTCTTTCTTGACAAGAATGGTTGGAAATCACTGTATTTTCAGAAAGTAGAGTCAAACCCTGGGGTCAATCTCTTTTAGATGTAGGGTATTTGGTATCTGCTTTCTTCATTTGGGATTTTCATTTGGGAAAGCATCAGTCTGCTGCAAGCAATTAAGGATTAGCAATAAAAGAATTAAAGAATATTTGTCTAGGGCTTGTTTAGGGCAGTTAGCTTTCTTGTAGAACAGCGTAGCAGAGAGAAAGCTGCTCCTAGCTTGTACAAAGCAGCAAATGTTCAACAGGCCCGAGGATGTGCAATTAATCTAAAACAAAAATAATACAGAAAAAGTAATTTTCTTTACCCTTTCTCTTTCCTGAGTGAGATCATCAACCACTGTCTTAAGAAAAGCTCTTTTAATTATTTTGAATATTAAATTTAAATTAGTCTGATGCTACTCTTCACTAGTGGTTGAAATATGGGAAGGTTTCTGTGACCATAGTCACAATTAGTGTCTTTTTGTCTGATCTTCAAAGCTGGAAAACATTTCTAAAGTGTCATGCTAAAAAGGGGGAACACTGGAAGTGAGAGTTCAAGAAATAAAGTCGGTCACAGAAAAGCAATGGATGAAACTTTTGCATTTGGCTACCAGCCTAGGATCTGAGTGCTCTGCTGTCTAATGTAGGTCTCACCTGTCCCTTGATGGTAGAGGGAGTTAAAATCATTCCACTCAGGCTAGCTGTAGTTTTTTCTTTAAGGTTGGCGAGCCCTCAGTAAGTGAAGGACAAAATGGGTTCTAAGGTTAGACGTGTACACTGAGATGCTAAATTTCCAGTATTGGACTAAAATAATAATCACTAATGTATACATAGTGATTGCATAGTGCTTTGGATGGAGCAGTGAGGATACTAAGCGTTTTATAAGTCTTGGGGAAATGACAGACTGCTCAAGGAGACTGCTGAGCTCCCTCCATTAAGTAAATGACCTCTGTTAGTGGAAAGCAGGGGAAAAATCCCATGTATGAAATCATGCCTGCTCTAATATCCTCTCTTTCTCTTAGCCTCTGGTGCCTGATGTTGTTTTCATGGCCCCCTGAAGCACAGGGTAAAGACAGATGATTCCTGTGAGGCTTTTGGAAAACACTTAATGGGAGCAGCAATTTTCTTTGAAACTAGGCCTATACGTATGCATGCAACAGTGTCTTCTACGATACGTCTGCTTGCCGTACCTCATTTTTATGGACAAATGACCATAGGAGGCGAAAATTTGGTGTCTTAGAGAGATCCACAGAACTATAATCTGTGATTTCCTTTAGGACAGCTCGTCAGGACAAAGATCAGCGTGGAGACACACGGCTTCTGTTTGTGCAAGCAGCTTGAAATTTAGCTGAGAGATCAGTGTTGTCCTTCCAGCTGTCAGTTCCCCTTATCTGTAGCCCAGGCTCCCTGATACCCCTCCTTTTTCTTTCCTGTAATCTCCATATTTTTTCCCTTGGTTCTTCTCCATGATTTATGTATTCATCAATTGACTAATGTACCATGTGTTTGGACAGGTAGGCCTGCCACTAAAAGTATCGATCACTTCCTGAACAAGTAAGTGAGCGGCTCATGTTTCTAGCTAACTGGTCTTTAATAGCCAGCCCTCTATCCGAATGAGTTGCAATGGAAAATGTATTTATTTAAACGAGCTTACTATTTTTTTGCTTACGGTGTTGGCTTTTTTTTTCCTCCTGCCTCTCCAAGTTAGCACTCTTATCTTTTTCCACTAATTAGAGCAGCTGGAAGAGCAGTAATAAACACACTTTCCTTTCCTTTGTGTTCGTATCCTGAGCGGTGCCAAAATATTCTCTTGTGCTCTCATCCGAGCGTATTTATGGAGCTCGGTATTCTTCTGAAAATTAACGTGTATCTAGATTTCCTTTAATTCTGTAAATGAGGCCTACATCTGTACCGGGAGCCTGCCCAAGCGCGTGAGGTAGGCAGCATGGCCGGCCTGGGGCTGCAGAGCTGAAAGGACAACGAAAATTGGAAGGGAAGCCAACAGTTTTTTGTCTGACTGGAGCCGTGGAAAATGTTGTCCCAAGCACCCCTACGTGTGCATGTGCTAGATGCCGTTTGTTGTTGTCTGAAACACAAATGTGCATAAATAATTCCATGGTGCTCGTTTGAGGTATCAACATTAATTTCCTGTGGCGCGGCTGACTTTCTGGGGCTGTGCCGTCTCCGCAGCCTAACTCCCTAGCCTTTAAAAAAAGAAAGAAAGGAGGGGAAAAAAAAAAAAAAAGGCAGCTGCAAAAGCAGAGCATTGGGCCCAGAATTGTCCAGCGAAAGGGCGGTGTCTGGCTGTTCTCCCTTAGGAGAGAGTTTGGTGGGGAACATGACGATCCCTCCCCCTGTCCTCTCTCGCTGTATAAAGGCCAAACAATAATAGTAATGCTCACGTTGTCGTGCTCTAACTTCTGTGCCTATCTGTGTGCTTGTCTCAGGCTACACCGAATATTTTGTCTGTGAATAACAACATTCCTTGCATAGAAACTTTTTTCAGCTCTAAGCTTCATTCTTGATTTGATTTTTATACTGATAAATATAGACATGAAAAAAATCCAGTGTTCACGCTGGATTTTTTTTTCCTAGTGTGTGTTTATTATTCATGAATGTGTTGCAACATCCAAAAATGTAATGAGTGACTCACAGTACAAGAAGAGGAAAAATATAGTTACAGCTTTTTAATGAGGATTCCTCAGTGAGCTATGGAGTGTCCCAGATAAGAGGCCACAGTTTGATTATATCAAACTCATCCAGTCCTTGCTCATCCAGTCCAGAACCATATGTTTGCAAATATTTGGTTTTATTTTTTGTATTATTATTTATTTTGGTGTAAGAAAGGAAAAAAACAAAGGCTAAGTTTACTGTTACCGGCATAGTAACAGCTCTTGCAGTTGTAACAGTTGTAACATCTTATAGTTGTAGATAGGAGGTTTGTGTTCTTAAAAATTATCCTTGCAAGGCCTCCTGAACAAACAGAACAATCCCGTTAAGGAAATTGATCTCTGAAGGAGAATAGTAGTGGGGGATCAGAAGCTCAACTTGTGGGATGATCTACTGATCTATTTCAAGAATCAGTGAATCAGTATTGTCTTTCAGGAAATATTGCTTCTTGTTTTTTTGAAGATTGAACTTTCTTTCTTTTGTATATTTTTGAATTTTACCAGTCTCATTTCATGCTCAGTATCCATCCACCTCTCTGTCCTTCTTGCACAATAGGAGGAAACCCATGTTTGTTTGAAAGCAAGGTAAGTACAAACCCATAAAAATAGGTAGGTGACCTATAACACTTGTCTTTCAAGCCAGCTGTATACACAGGTGATCATTTCCTTTTGAAAGCCATGAATCTAGCATGATCTTACTGCAGTCAGGGTTGTATAGCTTTGTATAATACCGAAGTAAATTTTTCAAGATTTTCCAGAGCTGTTACGCATACTGTCTGCGAATTCAGCATAAAAGCATAGTACTTCTGTGCCCTTGCGGTCCTCTTGGGACAGGCAGTAATTATTACCGTGCAAAAATGAGGTCCTTTTGGCTTTGTTTATTTCAAATATTTAGCATTGAGGAGTCTTAGTGAGATGTTCTGTATATTAAATGGCATTACTGTTATGGTCTATAACTACATTTGAGTGTTGAGTAGAACTACACCACCTTGAGTCTTCCACCGTGTTTCCACCTGTAGACTGAAACTGTGGTTCCAGTCTGTTTTTTCAAGGAGTAAGCTCTTCTAGATTTAAAAAAAAAAAAATAAATTCAGATCGAATTACCCAATTATTTTCATAAAATTCATTTCTCTGCCCATTTATTTCTCAAGTCTTTCCATCAATTGGCTTCTTTGTTGTATGGGCCATGATGGGACAGGGTGTAGAGACAGTATTTAAAGATAAAAGGGTATTGGTCTTTCTGGATCACTTTAGTGTCCCCAAATGAAGGATTGGGAAGTAGTGAATTAGAAGTGAGTTGTGTTTCAGGATGTATCTGTTTTGTTTGTCTGTCTGACGGGGGTTCGTGAGAACAGTAGATGAGGCACAATGATTTCTCCTGGCTGCATTTGCAGATCATGATTTCATTCTTTGTTTCATGACTTTTGGGGATCTGAACTCTACTCAGAGATGTAGTATGGGTTGTAAATTTGTCTTCTCTTTGTTTTGATGTCCTTGTTTTATTGTCTCATCTGTGGGTCTAAACGTGTAACTTCCATCAAATCCATTGGCAGGTGTATTTATAGGATGCTAAATGACTTTCAGTGCACTTTCCAAAACAAATGTACAAATAGCTTGAGGAGGGATGGTGAGACAGAGTTGGATCGGTCTGAGAGTCACAGGTTTAAGTGGCGTGGTTGTCCCTCCTCCCTGCCTGGATCATCCCCTGGATAACACGCCCCCAGTTTTTTTCAGCTAACGTGCAATCCTGTGATTCTTAGGGTGAAAAACCCTATTGCTCAGCCAGCCTAGCAGGGTGCTTTGCTACCACCCACAAAAGGGAGGTCCTCTGTCTTTTGCTGGCAGTGCTCGCTCATCACAGCCTTTTCGGAGCTGATTCAACTCGCTAACCGCACAGAGAGCTGCTGATGCTCCCCACCCACCTCGGTCAGCTTTCTGCCACGTTCATGTGTTAAAGCAGGTCACTGGAAGGTTTAACTGGTACCACGTGGACCAGAACCAGAGCAGGGGAGGATGGGGGGAGAGATAAGTGCGGTTGGGGTTGGTAGAGAAGTGTCAGAGAGAAGCTCTAGCGTGGAACTTGCGGCTGAGATTGGATCAGAAGCTATCTCGAGTCAGAGCTGTGTTTACTGCCTGGATTTTTGCAATTCTTTCACTCCTAAGTCTGTTTATCAGTAGAAAGGAGGGTATAGCCACATCTTAAAAACATTCTTAGAAATACTGAAAAGTAATGTTTCTTACCAGAAGCAAACGTAACAAAAGGAGGAAAGCAGGAACTTAAAAGAGCAAGGAAAAGTGACTATGCACGTAGGTTTTCCTTGAGGCTTGTCATCTCTGAGATGTGACCTAGGAATACCTTAGTGGTGATCCAAGAAGAGTTTGTGCAAGGCTGTGCAAGGTCAGGGGTTTGCAGCTGTGTGGGATGTTGCTGTTCTGCTGGCAAAGGCAGCTGTCTTGCCAAATTCAATAGGAAACACTGGATGCAAACCTGGAGGTATAAAATGGATGAGGTTAAAGCTCTCCAGTGCTTGGTTGTGACTCCATTGCTTTTGAAGCACTTCTCTCACCACTTCTGCTACTTGGGTTTAATTTCAGGAGGCTCGGAGTTTCCTGACCACAAAGTTGCAAAAGACTCTTGTGTATTTTGAAAGATGACAACATTTATTATCTGAAGGATTCTGATCAGACGTAGGATGACCAGGTTACTTTCCCTCCCAGCCTTTGAGAATACTGGCCTGTCCAATATATGTTTTATTCACCGCCACTTCTCATTTCCTACAATTCAGCTACAGTTCAGGTGACCATTACAGTGAATCAGTGGAGCGTTTTCTCTCAAATTCATTGTGCTCTGTGCTCAGCCTGTACTCAGCATGCACCAGAACATCACTGAACCATACCTTTAAAGTGCACATTAAGAACTGGTAGCTGTGAGGACTGCACTCTAGGTATCCAAAAATTCTGGGTTCTGAATTTCTCCTTTTGATTTGTGATTAAATTGTTGAATAGTGAACTTTTATACATCTGATGTCTCGTAGCGTAGACTTCCTCTGTGGATAGGAACAAGTTACCTTGCAATCTCTTGATGCAATTTCTCCATCTGTAAACATTTAGGTCATTGTGCATTTGGCAGCGTTAGACTGAAACTGCTGTGGGTTTCTGTGTTTTTTGTGGCACCTGCTGCAGAGGGAGGTGCCAGTCCACAAGTCCCAACTACCAGGACAGAGAAACCACAGTACTAAAATGCTGTAGCAGTACCAGTACAGTTTCTTGGTGTAGATAAGGAGAAAGAAGGGTGCAAGAGTTGAGGTGCTAGCTTCAGATTTGGGTGAAGGTTGGTTCAAGTGTCACCTTTTGTACACATGCAGTTGATTTTGGGCATACGGCTGGGGTGTTCATGCCATGTTTGTGAATGGGATTATTAATACTTCCTTCCTCCAGAGACACCTGAGATTAAGTATGTTGCAAAGCTTGAGATACTCAGATCCTACGGAACCAAATGGGAAAGGGGAGTTCCTTAAATCTGATTTTTATCCAGTTGTAAGCCAGAGTCTTCCCTTCAGCCTGAAGAAGCCCCAGGCCTGTGTGTGCTGAGGGCAGGGATGTGGTCTCTCCCTTGTAGCCTTGGTGAGGAGTTACAGCATCTCCAGCAGCTTTAGGAATGGCACCGTGCGTCCCATGTCACGGGGGACTCTCTAGGCTTCCCTGTGGTGGCCTGGTGTGTAACAGAAGCAAAATGGAAAACAGTTTTTAAATCAAGAGCCTCTGTCCCCTTTTTTGTCTGAATAATATCTTCTCCGTCCCCAACCCCCCATCCAAAAATGAAAGCTGAAAAGAGGCACGAACCTCCCTCGCAGTAGGCCCCTTTGAGACTGAAATGTCTCTGTGTTTCAGGTGGGTCAGCATGCCTCCAGAGCGCCTCTCGGGCCTGCCGTCGCACCTGGGGCAGTTGTAGCCGAGAACTTAACAGTCTCCCTTTTGCGCACATGTAGCTTTCAAGGCCGGAGAAGAAGGAGGGACAGCACTTACCCAGCTGGGGGTGAGAAGAGGCTTCTTCAGGGGCCACACATGAGGCCGGCAGAAATGGAAGCCACATCCAGCTCCGCGCTGCCCGCTCGACCACACCGCTCCCCTTCAGCACGTGTGGCTGTGGGAGCCAGGGCCAACGAAAGCTTGGAAATTTGATCACGCGTTATTTATTTATTTGTGCAGCGTTAACTTTTTCTGCTGGTGGGTTCCACCGCCCGCTTCGCTGTGCGGCTACGCAAATATTTGCGCTGGGAAACAGTGGGGGGAGTAGCTCGGTGTGAGCAATATGCAGCCAGGATGGAGGGTAAAAGCTGTTTGAATTGGCCTTGGCCACGCTGTTGGTCAGTGTCTGGCTATGTCTTTTGGGCAACTGATGGTCTGAATTTCATAGAGATACTCATCGCAGCAATGGGCAAGGTCACTTCTCTAAGCCAGAATCATAAAGATCTGATACAGTACTAGGGATGAACATCCACCTGCATTATCTCTTGCTAAATATTTTTGCTTTTTGTATGAGCTTGTAAAAATATATATATTGCTTCCAGATTTAGCCTAGAAACAGCAAAATGTTTGCATAGTTTGTGGTCATACATCACTATGAATGATTTTTCAATTTGGTTGATTGCCTGGATAAGACTCTTACTTTTTTTTTCCCTGTAAAACATAACTATTAGACTTTCTTTAATAATTAAAATGGTGCTCTCCCTGTGCCTATGTTAGCGTCCTTGTAACTGCTGAGCAGCTGGTCAGAGTTCTCCCCTCAGAGCCCCATGATTTCTAAAGGGTTTTGCAGTGCTAGAAACAAATATTTTCAGAAGTAAGATTATATTAGAATGAAGTTGCTGGAGAGAGGGAAAAATACATCTGTCACAAGTGGTGGAAAATATACAGTGACTAAAATAACGTTGTGGTGTTTCCTCCATGTGGTTTCTTTTTTCACCTGAGAAATACAAATGAAGACACATTTTCATAGTGAAGCTACGTGAGTAGTGACTTAAGTGATAACTACTTGGTAAATCATAGAAGAAAAAAACAAAATCTGCTGCTGCTCTGCTTGCTGTTGTTTTCTTCAGGTCTGCCTTTAAAGTAGACTGCAAAATAATGGGATAAAATACATTTAATAAAATAATACCTGCATATCTGTTCCTTAAACAGTAAACTGGAAGCCACTTTTGCCTTTGAGTGCCATGAAGATATCATAGGGACTGAATTAACTGCAAGTAAAACACATTTTCTTCTCAGTTACTGAACGTGGCCAGTAGTCGGAGATACTAATGTCCCTAAGACAACGAGTTTTGCTCAGTGAATCACCTGTTGGACTAACGTTTATTACTAGGGGGTGTTTAATTACAGCAGCATTTACTCATATTTAGAGTTTTTTCCATTTGTTTGCTAGAGGCAGCTTAAGGCTTTTCGCCTGTCTTTGTACAAGTGTGCAAAGTCACCTCTGTTGCCTTCTTCCCTCCCCTGCTTCCCAACCCAGCTTCTCGCCCTCTGGTTACCCCCTCCTGTCTGCATGGTTTGGGGTCTGTGCCATGGCATCCCTATGCTTTGTGGTTCTGAAGCGGCACATTGGACTCTGTCCTGGAAATCAGGTTTATAATGGAAGATGAATGCACTTCCCAGCCTGCAAACCGTGCTTGTGCTTACCCTTCCCACCAACGCAAGATGGAAAGAAGCCTGTCCTGACCCTCCATGCAGTAATTTACAGGGTGACTTTCTGCCAGGCCTTTCTGTGTGCTTATTGTATTCATAAGCCCCATCCGCAGCCCTCGCATTGCCTTCCTCTGCATGTTGGGTGGCTTGGAGCATGGGTGTGTTGACTGGGTCCTTATTTCGCACCACGTTTGGGTTAGGAAGATGAGGAACATGTTGGAAATTCACTGAGATATTCTCAATCCCCGGGTGTTGAGGTGCTACATGGGTGAGGAGCATGTAAGAAATTCACCAAGATACTCTCAGAAGCCTGAGTGACATGGACGTCACTGCTCTCGCTGACTTGATGAAAAATGGTACGGGGACTGTGTTCCCCTAGCTGATTTGGGGTCCTCCCCAGGTTATATTTTCCTGGGGTTCGTCATGAGCACTGTGGCGGGTACGAACTATGAGATGTCCCACAGCCACTTCTTTGTCACGAGGGTGGCTGGGGCAGGACGTGGGGCGAGGACACGGCTTTGGGGACGGGGAAGAGTGAGCTGGGGGGGGGGGGCGAAAAGGGCCTTCTGCCCTGGGGACAGGACACATGTGGGGACCAAGCGGGGCGCGAAGGCCGCACCTGCCCGGCGGGGCACACAAGGCACCAAAGCCCGGGTCGTCGCCGCCACCTGCGGGCCGAGCCCGGCCGAGAGGCGGCCGCCGCCCGGGGCGTGCCGAGCCCAGCCGCGCCGCCCGGCCCCGCGGTGAGTCACCGGCCGGGGCCCGGGCACCACTTCCCCCCCTTTCGTCAGGAGCCATTTTAAGTGCACGGAGCTGCGGGGCGGCCCGGCGGTACGTGCTGGGCTGGGCTGGGGCGGGCGGGGGGAGCGCTGCCAGCTCCTCCGAGCGGGGCCGGGGGGGGGGAAAGGAGAGCTCCCCGCTGACAGGGCGGGCTGGGGGTGGGGGGGGGAGAAACGGAGCTGCGGGTGAAAGCAGCGCTCGGGAGGGGAGCACTGTGGAGCGGCCGTAGTTCTGCGTGTCCCTCTGGCTGTTTCGGTGTTTTCCGGAATCAGACAGTTTTGGAAGCGTTTGCGATTTGTAACGCGCGTTAGGCGTGCTGCCTGTCGCCTTTGGGACGCGCCAGGCTCCGGGCGCTGGCCGTGCGGTGTGCGCGATCCTCGCCTCTGGAAGCGCGCTGCACGTCAAGGCGGACCCGCTGGGCAGGCGGGGTCCCAGGTGGTTCGGGCGAGGTTTCGGATGCCAGCACCGTGGCTTTGAGCACCTTCGCTCTGCCGACACCTTCCCGGTGTCATCCCGAGCTGCCCCAAAATGGCAGGCTCGGAGGGGCCGAAGGTGGGGTCGCTCTTGACGCCCGGCTGCAGGTCTCCTTCTGCCCAAGCAACCTCTGCGTGCTACTGAAAAACAGGAGGTTAAATCCCGTCACCCCTAAAAATGGGCAGGTGCTCGCACTTCCCCTGGGAATTACTAGGAAATGATGATAATGGGGATCGTGCGTGCGGCAGAGGGACCGAGCACTTACAAAAATGGGGTTAGCGGTGGTTGAAGTGGAATGGGAAAATCCCCGAGGTGGTTGTGCTGTGTCGAATTACTTTTCAGCTTTCAGTGGAGGAAAAATACCTTGATACTCTTAATTATATACTTCTGGACTCTTGTGGACGAATGAGTGTTCCCACCTTGTTCGCAGCTGAGCAGAAATGTACGCTGATATCTTTAGAAATTTGGTTTGAGTAGGTAACTTTGGACCCCGTATGTCAGCCTCTCAGCTGAGAAACAAAGCCAAACGTCTTCTGAAAATGCAATGACAGGGAACTCAAACTCTTACGCAGGGGGGGATACTTTCCAGTTTCGTTTGCTCTCTGAAGCCTGTATCTGACAGCATAATGGAGTCTTGCTTAACGCTGTAATTGGTTACAGGGGAGGGAGGGAGAGAGGCAACCATTAAGTGAGTGGTCATGTTTGGGGTGAGATGGTCTCTTATCTTCAGTCCTTTCCAGCTACTGCCTGTATCTTCCTTCTGCACCTTACGGTGTGGTGTGTTTTTACTGTCTTTTGATTTTACGTTTTGCATTTTTTCTGTCTTAAAGCAACATTTTTTTTTGCAAGGGCTTTGGCAATTTACTTGGTGCATTGTTTCACTCTGAAACATCCATGGAGGAAACGATAAAGCTACAGTGGAACCACTTGGAAAAAAAAATGTTTTCAGTAGATGGTAGAAGTTTCTTACTGAAGAATTCTTTAACAGATTTGCATCTTCTGTGTTTTTTTTCGTCATGAGTTTTATTTTCGGACCTTAGGACCGAGGTAACGATTGCCTGCCGTGCTCGCAGCCGACAGAGCGTGAACCTCCCTTTCCTTACCTCTTTCCTCCACTTCTTTTTTTTGTGTACCGGACCCCATCAAGACAGCCAGCCTCAACATTTCAGCTATCCTGTCCTAAGTCGGCTCCCAAGCCGCAGCTGCTTATCTTGGGCAGAACGTTTTTTCTGTGCCAAAGGGTGAGTAGCTGCCGCTGCTTTCTCTTGAGCAGGGCTTCGTGGAGGAGCAGTTCCTCTTTGAACGCAAAGCTGCCATGTTCAGGCCGTCTTGCTGCCGTGCGAGGGCTACACCAGAACTACAGAAGCATTTGGGGTGCAGTGGTGGAGTTAGGAAGAGCGATTTGAAATTCCTCTGCGCCTGACAGATATCAGCTTGAACAGGTCTCCTTCTGGAAGGCAGATAAGCAGGTTAGAAGTGAACAAGAAATGGCATTAGCTTTTGTTGATTTTTACAGCTGAAGCCTACATTTGTTTCTGTCTCAGGAACAAAAAACAACACCTCTTTTCTCCCCCACCCCCCTCCCTAAGGCAGGGATCTTTCTATTTGGGTTGAATTTGTGGTTGATGAGAGATGAGCCATGGGAGTGGTATCATTAGATGACAATTAGCTTGGACATTATTTCCAGGCCCATGCTTTTACAGAAATGCCTGTTTTCTAATGTGCTCTTTTTTTTTTTTTTTTTTTAATCTATTGACTAATAGAATTGCCAAGTCCATGATCTTGGCACTCAAACAAGAGGAGAAAAAAAAAAAAAAGGCACAGATTTTAAGAATGTTGCTGGCCTGGTATAGCCTGATGTTTCAGTATTGCTACAAACTCATGCTTCGGTGGTGTGCTTTCCTCTATGGACACTTGTGTGCTTAAGAAAAATGCACAAGGTGTATGTATACCTTTTTCTTTCATTTCAGCAGAGCTGCATTCAAGGGTGGGGACTACAGTCGACCTGTACTAGGTGAGCTGCTAGCAAGGACTTTGTAACATAAATTCAGGATTTACCTTTATATCAGATAAGAAACTTTGATCTCCAAAACAGCTTTCACTTCTTGCAAGCCTTAGTAAAAGTTTCTCGGATTTCCCTGGCAGATTTTGTTGTTTTCACTGACAGTTTTGGTAACTCTCTTGAGTTTTGTTGGGTGCGCAAAGAGCAGCAAGAACTTTCCTCCTCTGGAGTGATTCAGTAGAGGAGTGGCAGGAGGTGGAGTTCATGTTTCCAGCCGTGGTTATGCCCTGCTCCATGAGCGCGGAAACTTAGCTACGATACACCAGTGATTTACCGTCCTTATCCTTTTAATGCCACTGATGTGCTTTAGAGATTATTTGCTTTCTTAAATCTTATTTAAACGTAGCTTCCCAGATAAAGCGTTTGAGAGACTGTACGTACTGAAATTTGAGGTCTTCTGCTTATCAAAAGTCTGCAGCAGCAATGTGAAATGCTCTGGACTTTCTCCCTCTCCTGACATGAAGGGGCTGATCTCTGGAGAGGTACAAATGATTTATTCTTCAATATGGGTCTGGCTTCAGGCAAAGCCCCCAGCTGTGTCAGTCTGTGTGCTAACAGGATCCCATTAGATAGGGACTGAAGTTTATACATGCTTACCTTGATGTGTTTTAGGCCTTAAATACCTAACAGCTATCTTTAGTGAAGAATTGTGCAGTCCTTTATCTGTCCTTAAAGAGATCAGTCACCTTGGGTCACAGGTGACTTTTGGTTGGGTTAAGATTTGAATGTGAAAACGATGGCATTTTGTTAGCCTCTGAACAACCTTCGGTCCTCAAACCTGGATGTACAACCTTTTTTTCATGTATCTTGGAGAAATTTTTTACAGCTCAGCTCATTTGCTAGGAATAAGGATAGCAAATACATAGGTTGGAAACTGTGGGAAAGAGTTGTTTTTAGATGGATTGAATGTCACTGTCTACTTCTATAATTAGATGTTTTAGACTATTTCTAGAACACCCCATATTTAGCTAATCATCAACATTTCTGTGTGAATATACCGGATATATATATATATATATTTATTTTGAAGGGAATGTTTTGCACTTCTTGAGTGGTTACTGTTAGCGTACTGTCTCCTGACTTCATTTGGGAGCTTCTTTCACGTTTACCTAATTTGTCTTCTTGCGTGGTGGTGGTTTGACTTCTGAAGTGAGCTCGGTATAAATGTTTTGCCATACAAGACTTTTTCAGAATGGAAGAAAGGGGGTGAGCTGCATTCAAATTGCGTCAGCTCCTGAAAGAAAAAGAGCATATTAATGTATATTGTGGCTGCACATATTGTTTCAGCATTCTGTATGTTTTTCCAGAATTACTTATGTTTCCCATGGGGTATTTTGACACTTAATGAAACTGACAGGTTGGGAGAAAGCTGCTTTGCTTTTACAAGCTTTGTATCAAGTCACTTCTGCTGTTCTCCAGTTCCAAGTTATCTCAGTGTTTGTTCAGTTTTATATTGCAGCCAGGGAAAGAAACGGCAAAATGCGATTGTGAAACTACGGTTACGACTTGTGATACCTAGGGCTGACCACTGTCAGGGAATTAATGTTTAACTTGGTCTTCCACCGAGACTCAATTTCAAGTTAAAAGCAAGTTGACAAGGATACTGTTAGTTTTCTCCTCTGTGCGCGTGCCCTGTGTGCCCTGCTAGATAGTTTTGGAGCTAGTGAGCAGTTTCCCAAGACTGCTGTGGCACGGTTTGTTTTTAGTGGATGTTATATCTCCAACCAGAAGAGGACCCTCTGAGGAACAGCTTTCTTGAAAACTGTGTCTTGAAGGCACCAGGACCTGCACGTTGCCTGCCGAAGGCAGGATCTGGCCTGACATATTCCTGGGAGGTGGTTGTTAACGTTATCCACTCCCTTTCTCTTGGTAGGTTTGCTGTTTCGTGCTGTTATTTTTCCCCTCTCCAGAGCCTCTGTAAGCTATTTGCTCTCCGTAGCTATTCAAAAATTGTAACAATGCCTGTAAAATAAGCATGGGCGCTGAATGAGGGTATTAGCCATCAAGAAAATAATTTAAACATTTACATGTCGTGGAGCAGAGTGTGTGGCAAACCTACACAAATTGCAAGAATTTGCTCTGCTGGCCACAGGCACCTCTAAACCAGCTCGTGGAGAACTGTAAGCTCAGCAGGGCTCTCCAGATGCTTTCCCTGGTTTTGGTATTCAGAGAGTGGAATCCTGCCTTTTTTTGTTTTAAATACTTCTGTTTATTTCAAAAAGAGAAAAGAAGGAACTGTGGAGAGGAAGTGTCTGTTTGGGGACTTTTTTTCTTTCCAAAAGGTGGTTTAGACATATGAATGAAAATGAAACTTTCTGTGTTGAGAAACAGCAGTCAGGCAAACTTGAAACTAGGTAGAGCTTGTAGCTTTTTAAAAGAATACCAAACCTTTTCAAATTGAAAAGTGTATTTCTTCCACTATCAGCTAAAGGCAACATTGAAAAAGTTGCTTTTGAAGCAACTCAGAGAAGTAAAATTTTGTCTGATGGAGCTGCAATGTAGAGAGCCAGTAATTCAGACCGTATAAAAATGGACTGGGGAGGAGGGGGGTGTCCTGAGGAAAACTGAGAAGATAATTACCATTGGTAGAAAAATGTCCTAAATGTGCACTTCTGGTAATTATATATGTTTTAGGTAATATAATATTCAACCATTTGTTTTTCTAAAAAGCTAATTGTCTTTTAATATGAACCCTCAGACGAGCTGTATTAAATGGTGCTTCAGTGGCAATGGACTAGAAATAATTCTCAACAGTAACAAATGTCAGAAAACCTTTGCCAAGCTGCAAAACAAGGACTCCACGTTAAAAATAACAGGGATAGTTACAGAAAAGTTGCAATAGTTTCTAAGCCCTGTAGTAGAAAGGATATATTTTGTGTAGTGATTCTGGTGTTAGCAATGTTTAAAGCTTCTCTTACACATGCCCTGTCTTCAGAGGAACTTAGGAAACATTTTGTTAACTTGAACTGCCAGACTTCGTAAATGCCTGAAAGGAGCTGTGACACCATTATATTGATATACTGGGATTTAAAGCCTGTGCGTTTGAGGACAAAGAGAGTAGCAGTTGCTAGCTGCAAGGAGCTAGCTGGGTAAAATAACTGCTGCCTCGTGAGGAGAGACCCAAGGCCACCGATCCTGATCTGTATGTGGTGTGTGGGTGTGAACTGACGGGTTTCTCCTGTGTCCCCTTGTATGCCTGTTTAAAAAAACTAAAAAAAAATAAAAACCAGCGGGAAGGTTTTGTGAGTTCATTTGTGCTGCTTTAAATGAGAACCTCTAGATGAGGTGAAATCCGGAAAAAAGAAGACTGGAGAAAGCAGCTTGTTTAAGTGAAGGCTGGCAGAGGCTGCGTTTGGAGAACCTCTTGTTGTGCTGTCTGTCGTGAACGAGCTCGGTGCCTGCAGCCTGGCTGGGGAAGTGATGCTAGCGCTCGCTGCTGTCTCTGGTGTCTTCACAGCCTGTGTTTACCAGGCTTACGTGCACGTCGAATGTGCTTGGACCTGACCCCAGCTGCTCGTTTTTACTCATAACTGAAGGTTACGTGCGTAACCACCCTGGTCGCTTCTCAGCACGGCCCGTTAAACCCACGCGGCGGTGCTTCAAGTGGATGTGCCCTGAAGCGCAGAAGGGAGCCTTGGACAGAGCGAGTTTTACTCAGGTAACGACCTGTCCTGGAGGTGATGGGCTGTAAACCCTTACACCTCCCCTTCAGCAAGGTGGCATTTGCTGCAGCCCTTAGCTTCTTGACTCAACAGCAGGTTGAGCTGAAGTTGGGATCGAAACTCTAGACGTGTGTTTTTGTGTGCGTGCAAACTTGCACCAGTTTAATTTGTTTCAAACTTAGCTTTAGGTAGCTGTTAGAGGTGGGCATGGTTGTGCCTAGGTTGGGGCTGTGGGACCACCCTTGCAGCTGCCTCCCTGCTGCTTGGGTGTACCACCTTCTTTTTTCCCCTCTGTGATACCATAGGTTTTACCCCGTGTTTTATTGCCCTCCCCTCCCATCCGCGCTCTGAACTGTTCGGGTGAGCAATACCTTATCTGGTTCGGCTAAAACCAGCCACGTTAGCAAATGAGGGTTCGTGCCATGCAAAGTTGCTTTGCTCGTTGGCTGAAGCAGGCTGGGACTGATTTAGGAGCGGTGGAGCCAGGCATTTCGTGGGATTTTTTGTAAGATGGGGCTGAAAAATAAGGGGGAGGAGGAACTAGCACAATTTTCTTTGGGACAGGGCAATTGTCTGCAGCAAAAGCTTCAGTGAAGAGATCATTTTGTGAAGACATCCCTGTGTACCCCATTTTTAAACCATTAAAAGCTTGTTTTCCTAATGAATTGTCTGAACCCTACATCTAGATCCTTCTGGTTGAGAGGAGTTTGTTCACTGATAAATTAGGTTTTGTTGAAAAATTATGTAGTGGGGTAAGTCTTGGTAATATAAACTGGGAGGAAAAGTTTTTTGCGTGTTAGTTGGGGAACGTGTAAATAAAAGTCTGAAACATTTCGGGTGGAGAGTGAAGCTTGGTCTTTTTTGTTCCTTTTCTTTCTGGGAGAAGAGGGGGAAGGAAAGACGGGGTTGAGAACTGTGCTGCTGCAGCTTTCTGAAAGAATGTTGTTAACATCTTGCTTTGTTAAAAATATTCTAGTTATTCCTGTCTGCTAAATCGGGTTATTGAAATGAAATGATGACCTTTGCTCTGAGCCTGAAACAGTCTGAGAGAAAAGCAGGTGTTGGGGAAGATCAAAGCTTTTACCTCGGCTAGAAAATGTGAAGATAGATCTGAAGCTCCAAAGATGCTATATTCTTGCAAGGACTTTGAAAACTGGGAAGAATTTGAAAAGTTGATTATGGTCAGTTGCCAAGAGCAATGCTGCGATAAATTATTAACTCATTGCACTGTACTGCCTCGTAGTGCAAACAGTTATAAGCTGGTTACTGTGCTCTGGTCGGTAAGTCAACACTGTAAAAAATTCCTTGGTTATCTGGAAAATGTCTTCTTTGGGATGTTTATTAAAGGGACACCATAGGATTAAAAGTCATGTTTCCTTCTGTTGAAGGGGGAAAGAGAAATCCATGAACGCGGTTGGTTTCTTGTTGCCTAGGGAAGGCTGGTCAGTGGATGTCGCCTTGCTTGGTTTCGCTTTTGCTCCTCTCTCTACGTGGTGCTTCGCTGAGGCGCGATTCCTCCTACCTACCCGGAAAAACACAGCGGGAGCAAGGCAGTCAGCTTAGTACTTTTGGAGGCACAAAACAAGTTGACTCAGAGCTGTTTTGCAGGAAAAGCAGTTCTGTGGAGACCACTCCTCCCTTCTTAGCTGTAACCGAGATAGCTGAAGAAATGTCTAAGCAGGCTGTTTGGAGCATCGTGGTGGTGCCTTGCTGCTGGCACGCAGCAGCTGCTTCAAGGAATGCGTTTTCAACTTTGTAAGAATTAAGGAATCCTGATTTCTGCTTTGCTTCCTCGATTTTTACAAATGTAGGTACCATAACATTGTCCTTCCTGTTTTTTGTTAAAACACACAAACCTTGAAAATTTAAACAGTCTTTAGTTGCCCCAAAATGAAAATGACTCATAAAAGAACACTCTTACCGTTATTCTAGCTCTATACTTGTGTTACGTTAATTTTTGGTTAATTTAATAGTGTATAAGCAATATACTTTGCGTTATGCTTAGTTACATGCTTGTGTTATGCGAGTACAATATACCATGAAAATAACGACATACGAAATGCTTTAAATGTTTGCTGTAATATCTGTGGTTCGTTACCAGGGCACAGATGAACTTTCAGGGTTAAAAAGAATATCCAGCTCGAGAGTAAACCATTGCTGGATCAGTGTCAACATCTGCCACCCCAGTTTTGTTAGGAAAACACTGAATCCTGCCAGTACATGTTGCAAGATATGACCAACGTGACTTACAAACTAAGAAGCAAATCTATAAAATGCTGTTGGCTACATAGTATTGTTGGAATCTGAGATGGAAAATACTTTTTTTTTTTTTCAGTCCTCTTCTAAGTCCTTTTGCCAATCCAGCAAAATTTAGTAAGGTTCAGATCATGCTGCAAGGCTTTCTTTTTGTTCAGAAAGGCTTCTGAGCAACCATTACTTTGTATGGTTTTTAATTTGTTGGCTGTTCAGGGTTACTTGAGTATTTGACAAGGGTGGGACTTGTGTCAAAAGTGGACTTCAAAATGCTTCAGAAGCAAGCTTCTGTTATGCGTTTTTCCTTAGGCTTTCTCTAAGTTTCTGATGGGCCCTGTCTAGGGCTTCTTCTGACTTTCAAGGACATGAATGGATCAGGGCCGGCAACATGGAGTGATGTAGTCTTGCCTTGGTCACAGTGCTTAGATGGAGACACATGAAAGCTGGGGACAAAGCAGGCTCTGTCAAAGGAACCTAGTTACAGAACAGCGTTCTAGTTAAAAATCAGGAGATTTTGGAGCCTGGTTGTCTTTAAGAAAAATAGCAAAGCACTGACTTTGAGATGGCTGCTCTTCTAAAAGTGCCAGTCACCATCTGAATGCAGTTTTATTCAGGAACTGTTCTGAGATGGGGATGGAGAGCACCTTGGGGTGGGAAACCTTGGTTCCATAAAGGGTAAAATGTCAGAAGCTCCAAGAAGTCCAGTTAAGACTTTTTTGTTTGTTTGTTTTAACTGCTTCTGAATTTACACGGAAAATGTTCTTGGACCATATTAGTAGGTGGTAGTTAACTCTTCTAGATATCCACCAGCTACTTTAAGCCTCAACTTAACACACAAGTGATATGTTTTCTACTGCGTTACTGGGCGACCCTGCAGAGATGTAAAAACTGAGCTCAAAACTGGTTTTGCTACCACTGTGACAAAAAAGATGTCCGCTCGTGAAGGAAGGATATGAGGCCATCTTGATAGTTTCTCACTGTACCTGGAGGGATAGTTTTTTGGGCTGGCTAAGGAGATGTTTTCTGACGGACTACGTTATGGGGCTATCTGGGGCAGAGCAGAAGACTGCTTTAGAGAGAGGCTGAACATAGGATGTTGCTTCTCTCATAAATACCGCCAAAACCAGATCCTGCACTGTTCAGGAGTTTCTGCTTTTTGCAGAAACTTTGCGGTGTCTAGCAGTTGATTCTTTGCTTCCTTAGGCCGTGTTAACTCTTGTGCTTATGCTGTTGGTGCTCAATGGTTCCTCAGCATTTCAGTTTTATGGAAGGTAGAGGTGGTAATGGTAGGAAAGCCCTGCAGATCACCCAGCGTGTCCCCTTTTGTAGTTCAGGACGGTCCCGTGAGGGAGACCTGCTGGTGCCGTGTTTGGCAGCGTGCTGTCTGCCCTTGGCTGTGGTTCATCTCTGAAGGTTTCTGCTTGTTTGCTTGTTCACCTAAACCCAACCACTTGGTTTCTTGATGGCTTAAAAGAGTGCTTGAGGAAGGCCAGACGCCAAAGGGTACAGGCCTGGTTGTGAGATGCCCTGGGCTGTGGTGGACAAGAACTTGTAGCCAGCCTTTTACACCGTGCGTTGGAGGCCTACAGGGGCCGTGTTGTGACAAGCACAGCCTCATTACTTTCCCCCCCTCCAGCTGACCAACTCCACTTATTTCACTTTTCACTCCTTGAGGCGCGGGCACCTCTTATTTCACTTTTTATTTTTCTGGAAGGAGTCTCCGAGTTCCTCCTCCCCGTGTGAGGCAGAGGAGCCCCGTCAGGAGGCCGGGCCCGGCCGGGGGAGCTGGAGCCGGAGGCGCGCTGAGGAAACGTTTGTCGCGCTGAGGAAACGCTTGTCGCTCAGCCGGGTATCGCCGTCTGTGCTTCCTGTCAGTTAAACCACGAGCCGGGGGGCAGATGCTCCCAGAGATGACTCCGCTTTCTGGCCTGGATGGCCATTGTGCAAGCAAACCGGCTCCTCGAGAACGCACTCAGGGCCGCGCGCTCGTGATTTTAATTGCCTGTGCGAGACCCTTATTTAGATACCTGAGAGTAAAGATCAGGATTTAATTGGTTCAGGAGAAAGCAGGACTTGAACTCTTGAGGTGTAAACTGTAAAATAGTAACTAGGGGAGCTACAGTCGAGCAGGGAGAGCTGGGGTCTAGTATTTCTTTTTCCACTACCACCACTGTAGGAGTTTTGAAATGTGTTTGAGAAACAGAAGGATTGAACGTGAAATCAGACGATTTCATGAACGTCTTTCTGGGCAGATAATTGCCATCTTTCTCAGCTTGGTGAGTTTTTATTGTAAGATCCAGTAATCTTTAGAATATATATATATATGTATTCATTCTAACTCACTTGAGGGTCCATTTCTGAGGAATTTCTGGCTTCCAGTTAAGTTATTACATGTGTATTCTGAAATGAAAAAAAATAAAAAAAAACAGAAAAAACACATTCAAAAGTGTATTTTAATAGATATATTTTTATCTGCATTTCATGATTACTAAAGATAAGTATATTATTACAAAGTAGTTACTTTATTGACGCTAGAGCCCTAAAAATATCTTCCTCTGCATCAGATTTTAGAGAACTGAGTACTCCACACATCAAAATTATATTAGAACTGAAACCGGGCAGGTTAGTTTCAGCCATTTTGACTGATTTGACGCTCTTTTCTTCCGCATGTGATGGTCTAACTCCCAGAATGTTTGTGTTTTTATTTTTTCAACTGTTTATATGTTGATTAGCCAGCAATGAGTAGAGGTTTCTTTGCTGCACGATGAAATGTTTCTGTGTTACCTGCTCTTTAAATTAGAGGCTTTTAGTCTGAGAGGTTCATCGTCTGGATGGCAGAGAGAAAGGTTGTAGGGGTGGTAAGGTGAGACAGATAAGGACTTTTTTTTTTTCCTTTGCTTTTTCTTCCCTGTCTTCTCTTGGGTTATGAATCAATAGGCACCGCTTGTAGCTCACAATGGTGTCTTGACCCCAGGGACGCAGTGTCTGATCCCTTGAGTTTCTGCAGGACCAGGAGCCAGGATGACAATTCTAAAAATCCAAATTTTTGCCTCCGTGAAAGGCACCAGCTCTCACGTTCCTAACATAGTTGTGCTGGAAGCCTTACTCAGCAACAGGATGCTTGTGCTGATCTCTCTTTCGGTTAGTTTTGAGCACTGCTGTTCTTAGGACTGTGGTGTTGGAGAGGAAAGATGCAAATGGCGTATGCAGCCCTGGAGGGCACGTGTAGGAAAGCCTCCAAGAACCTCTGCTCGAAGCTTATGGTACCTTGACAGAAGGCATGGTGGTGGTGTGTGTGTGTGTTTATCTTCCCAGCCACAATTCTGAAATTAATTCATTGCATCTGGGATCACAGCAAACCATGGCTGGTTGGAAACTGAGACTTTGCAATCAGATAAATCAGCCTTCATAATCACAATTAGATCAAATGTTAGGTGAGAGAAAAAAAGAAAAATAAAGGAGGCTGGGGGACAAGTGAAGGGATGGATTAGAAAATAGTAAAGCAATCTCCCCCTGTATTACCTTGTTTATGGTACCAGTTGATCTTCAACTTTAACTTCAGCTTTCCCTTGTTTTTTCTTTTTTTTCTTTGTTTTGTTTGTTTGTTTGTTCCGCCCCTGACTCTGTACAAGTTAGATGTCGTACTGGGAAAGGAAAGGGTAGGGTGGAAGTGGTAGGTAAAAGGCTTTTTTCCATCTCTGGTTTCTATGATAATTAGCAAGTTTTCGTGTCAGAGCTGAGGTCTGGACCTTAATAACAAGCCTGTGTTGCTGGCCCATAACCAGTGGAGAAAACTGAGCTCTCCAGGAGATGCAGCCCACCTTCTGTCCCATTGTCTGCAGAGGAAACTCAGAGCAACCGAGGTCCTTTCTTAAGTTTTACTTGAGTTTCTTGGAAGTCATGTGAATGGAGAAGATTTGAATTCAGGGGAGGAGAACCCTGCGTGTGTACACATGCGCATGCTTGCGTGAGTAAGGGTGAGGAACATGCCTTGTAAGCCCTTACAACAAGAGCGGTCACCTGCTGGTCCTACAAGCTGCGTAGCAAAATCTTGATGAGCCTGTGTGCCATAATATCTGTTTTACTCGTTCTCCAGAGCTGAGGGGAGGTGGAAAGAGAGCTCCAGGAACCCTTCATGAGCTGGAGGCTACGGTGAGGTCGCGCAGCTTTCGGCTGCAGGACGAGACCGAGTTGGCCGCGCAGCCCAGCCCAGGGTGACGGGGCGATCCCCTGCTTTCCCCAGGTGGTTTGGTTCCCCCTGGCCCTGCTGCCCACCTTCCCCCTGCAGCTGGGGCATTGTGGGGTCCCACGGGAGGAGTTACGGCTGCGCAGCACAGGGACGCACGCAGCGCAGGGACTCACGCAGCAGCCGTTCCCTATTTAGTTCTGCAAAAGACTCAGGAACTTGAGTGATGAAATGAGGAAGAGGTGAGGCTTGAATTTCTCTCCACCTGCTTTGCGGGGGCTCTGAAACTTTCCGAAATACCCAGGTTTTGTAGGTCTTTTCATGCCACGCTCGTAAATTTCTGCGTCTAGTTCATTAGCACTGGATTCCCGTGTCTCCTCGGAGCAGGTGTGTGCTCGTACGCGAGTGACTTGGGCTTCAGAGCAAACATTTCCCCAGACGTTACGAAATACTGACCTGTCCAGACGCTGCCTTCCCCGGAGGGACCTTTGCAGACCCCGCTCCTTTTCCACATAACTCTTAGGAGAAATCTTTTTGCTTTTATTATATTAATCTTGTTGGACTTTGACTCACGTTTTGTCACTGTTTAAAACCCCACGGTGGGACTTGTTAGTCTAGCAACAAGCCAGGAGAGAATTTATATTCTCTTAATAGCCAAGTTCACCACTTTGAAATTCCCCAGACAAATAGTCTCCCTTCCTAATCCCACCCTATCCAAATACTTTAGAACATAAAATGTAAGCTACGCTATAAGAAGAAAACTTCTCAAATGGCATGAGAATATTAGTTTCTCTCTTATCCTACATAGTCGCGTAGCTAATGTATTTTTTATTTACTGTAAGCATCGTGAAGCACGTGAGTTTTCAGAGTAATGTGAGTGGATACAGGGCATTTTAGAGTATATTAAAAATCGGCAGTTTGAAAAGTACTATTTGATATAATTACGGGCTGAGTGGGTGTTCTTCCCTGCTATAACTGTGTAAGCACTCTCGTGCCTTGCACAGGTTTTAAAGGTGTGATTTTTAGATGGAGTATTCTGCATTTGGTGCTTTACCTAAAGTTTTTCTGCAGACGTTTCAGTGAACCAGATCTGCCCCGTGTTGTGTCCTGGCTAGACGTTCAGAAATGCCCGTGTTCTTTGTCTTGTTAATGCTCCTTCTCCCTCTGCTCCAATTCAGACAGCCCGATTGATCTAACCCAGCAGCAGCTTTCGGGAAACAGCGATGCTGAACGAGTAGGTTATCTTGGAAAACAGCACAGGTGTTGGGTGAGCGTCCGGCATAGGAAACACCTGGAAGCTGGACACAGCTGATTA
Organism: Anser anser; assembly: GCF_964211835.1. Lineage (NCBI taxonomy): Eukaryota > Metazoa > Chordata > Aves > Anseriformes > Anatidae > Anser > Anser anser. The sequence continues at coordinate 179,869,027 of NC_139720.1, read as the reverse complement.
CCTTGTTAAAAACTGGCTGAAAGGAGACAAACGCTAGGAGTGGGAAATGAGAGAAGCATAGGAGTGTTTGCCTCTCAGAACAGCCTTCTTAACAAAGTATATCAGGAGAGCTAATGTTGAAGATGCTAACAGGGGAAAGAAGGAAGGATTACAAGGAAGATCGAGTGGAGGAGATAAAAGCCAAACCTACAGTCTCTGTAGGAATCGGGAGGAAGTCTCAGGAAGTTTTAGAGAGGCAGGGTAATTCTGGTCCTTTTTCTGGGTACCGTAGTGAAAGGTGTATTCGGTGTGGCTGAGTTGGGTGGGATTATCTGGCTAACCTGCACACAGAGCGCTTTGTGCGTGCCGTGCGGCTCCACACCCATACGTAGCTGGCTGTCTAGTAACAAGGTGGTTTGTGTATCAAACAAGTTACAGCGAGAGCCTGGGGTTTTTGGTTTGTTTTTGAAGTCCCTCTGGCTATGTAACGCTCACTCTTTCTAACCAAGGCCGTGTCTCTCCCTTATTTTCAGTGTGCGCTGGTGGTTTTTCATAGCCGTTTGCGATTTCAGGTTCAGTTTTAAACTAACGTTTTGAGAGCGTTCTTGGAGTTCAGAGCAAACTGCTTGGCAGGTGACTTTGCTCCCTTTCCTGCATACTCCGGGAGAGTTTACTAATCGTGTTTACTTGAGCATATCTGGAGTATTTTCTTACTTCTTGCCTTCTTCCGCGGTGAGCTGTGGCCAGGAACGCAAGTACAGGTTACCCATGCAGAAAACACGTAGGAGTCAGGGCCGTGACTCATTGTGCTCAGGGAAAACGTGCAGTTTCAGCCTTCTACCCCAAATGCCTCTGAGCCCTTCAGCCTGTGAGTTGAAAAGCTCAGCTCCCCCATTTTATCATTTTCACTCCTTTTAAATATTTTTTTTAGATTTGTTGCTGGTACGAGTTGCGGCTATGGTGATCCTAGAATATGACAAATGAGAAATCAGGTGGAAGAGTTAACCTTAAAAACCAGCAACAGGCCCGATGCCTTGATTTAGGAGACAAGCGTGGAACAGCTGGGTTGTTTTGGTGTCCTGTTTGAAAGAACATAACAATCATGGCTTAAAAGAACTCTTCTTAATGAATGCTTAATGAGTAAAAGTACATGATTAAGCAAAAATGAAGCTGAATGCGCTCACGCTCAAAAAAGCAGTTACATTAGAAAAGACAAACTGGAGGAAAAAAAAAATCGGGGGGGGGGAGGGGGGAACATGCTTGGCTGACCTGGAGGTTACTGGGAGGGTATTCATGGAGTCTGACTGAAATCTCTCACTTCCCTGATTACAGCTGTCTCTTATCAATTTACCTGACTGTAGGTATGGTTTAGTACTTTGCACCTCTTCTTATGCTACTTTTCATTCCTGTTTCTACAGGCTCTTTTGAATCAAGTATTTCTGCTTGTGGAATGGTAGGAGGTGTTGACACGCACTCTTGGGTGTTGTTTTTTTTTTTTTGGTTTGGTTTGCTTTTATTTATTTATTTTGAATTTGTATGGAAGCTTAGTGCAAACACCAGCTTTGTGATTTTGGCAAAGTAGCATATTTGGCTAATTTTTCTGAGAGATTTGTTGACTGAGATGTGTTTTTCTTGTCCCAGCCTCATAACTCCATGCTAATAACAGCGCTGGATTCTCCAAACCCTTACAAATAAAACTGTCATGGTACTACTTGTGTCATTTCACTCATCAAACTCTTTCGGAAAGATCTTATATGAAGAATTAATGCCCGTGGTTGTGGCTGAAGGGGTGACAACACGGACTTACAGGGGTATACAGAGAAGCTCTGCTGTACCTGACTGCAGCCTGGAGAAAGCAGATCACCTCTTGCTTTGTGCAGGGAACTTCACCCGTGAATTCCTGTGGTACAATCACTGTAAATGCATGTCGGAGTGCTTTGTGTATTGTTTAGTAAAGTTAAGTGAGGATCTGTGTGACAAATAGATTAAAAAGCTTCAAACACAGTTTGCAACAGTGTGTTTTAACGGATAAGTTCTAAAATCAGATGTTTCTATCTATATTTTACCCATGTGTCATAGTTAACCACAATGCTCACTGAAACGTGAGTGTAAGTGCTCTTCTAAATCTGGAGCCAGAATCTCCCAAAGACTGAAATGCTCATTTAACAACTTGCTGAGAAAGGAGCTTATGGTAAGTGTTAGTCGTGCTGCTTTGGGATCTGTGCTCTGCCATCTATCAGCACGAGCTCTGGTAGACTTTTGCTTTGTTTTGCTTCTGATCGGGTCTCTGAGTCTTGTCTGAAGGGTTAAAAAGTTGCTTAAGTAAAGATTTAGGTTAAACAAACGAGCAAATAGTGCTCTGCTTGAGCATTTCATCCGCTCTCGCTTGTGTAGTGTAGGTGGCAGGAGGTTACCCTATATTGTTTGCTTTAGCGAAACGGACCGCGTGTCCCAGCATGGAAGCTGTGTGATGTTCATATACGAAAGCAAAGGTACCTGTCATGCAAGAATACGTTGAACAAAACCAAACTAACACCTTGCACAGCCCTCTGAAGCCTCAGCACCACCGCTGATGCTCGCAGGGATGGCCAAGCATCTTGCATGAATGCTGAGCCGTGCTGTGGAGAAACTGCTGCTGCTTTTTTCCCGCATCGTGTGGTTTTAACTCGCTGCCTTGAGCGTCTAGACTGCAGACCCTACACCGTGGCAATGGGATTAGCAGCACGTGCTCCAGAAGGGGAAGATGGGCTGGAAGTCCTCACGGAGAAGGTGCAGGAGCCGAGCCCAGAGCAGCACCACGTCCTCGTGGGGCAGCGGGAAGCCCGCAGTGGTGGAAGAGCCGCAGGCTGGCAGCGCCTTCTGCCAGCACCCTGCCCGTCACGTGCTGGCAAAGCGTTCGCCTGCCTCCTGCTCCAGCAGCAGGGGCTGCAGGCAGAGGAGGAATTAGTGTAATTAGATTATCTCGAGCCCAGAACAAGTCATTTGGGGTTTCTGCGAGGGATGTTTCCTGAGGTGGTGGGAACTATTAAAGTAAGTAGCGAGTGCTTGCGGGCCCTGGCTCTTGGTTGAGGGGGCATAAATCTCTTCGCTGCTTGCTTTCTGAGCTTGTTCTTGCAGGCTTTTCAGAGCCTCCGCTCTCAGAGCAGCCTGCCTGTTTCATAAAGTCCATAAAGCAAAACCTAACGCCGTCCCCTAGCTGTCAGGTAAGAAGGAAAAATGACTCCTCTGATGCAAATATTGTTTTACACGATATGTTTGAGAATAAAGGCTGCTCTATCTGGCAGCAGGGGTTAACCACCGAGGGCAGCAGGTACAGGCAGACTTAGGTATGTGATATGTTTGACTGTTTTGCAAGGTGCTGTAAATGTTGGCTCCGTGTAATCTGATAGCAGGGTAGGACAGGCGAGCTTAATGAAGGAAAATAGAGAGCAATGTAAAAGAACTGGAAATTCAAGTCTAGCTGACTAATAACAGCCCGCTCCAGAGGGTTTTTGACTGTTGATACTGCTGACAGCTGACAGTGAGCGAGAGGCAAACGGCAGAAATATTGCCTAATGTGCTCTGTATTCAGACAGGTTCTTTAGAGGGGCTGCAGAGGTAAGAATATTTCCCTTTCTGAACCTGGGCAGATCTGCTGGATGCAGCCGTGACCAGACCCGGCACTGACACGAGTGAGATGCCACGCTGCGGCTTGGAAGTGCTCGGGGAAGGGGACGCTTCAGCGAGTTCTGCTTGGGTTAGTTTGTGCCCCTTGTTCGTTGGTTTCAATCAATTAAATCAAATTTAGATATCTGAAATAGATTCTGAAGTTTTCCCCAGTGCTCAAAACATACTGAGGTGAATTACAGAGCTTTTCTATGGCGTTTTGGGATTATTTAAATATTTTGTTCGTTGTGCCTGACTGTCCACGTTGGAATAGTTAAAAATAAACAAACTGGAAGAAACAAAAGCCACAAAATGCTAAAAATCTCTGTTGGAAAAGTTAGAACAGAGATGGTCCCCAAGCCTGGTCCTATGGCATCTTCTGCAGGACACCGAAGAAGCCCAGTGAGGGTTTCAGTGACGGATCTACAGTTACCAGTGCTTGACTGCAAAAGGCTGTCTGCAGTAAGAAACTTTTGACTTGCAACTCATCTCTGCTGTCCTTTGGTCAGTTTTTTCCCCCCTTTAATGTATATACATTTTGTGTGCACTTATATTTCTTTTTTTTTTTAAAAAAAAAAAAAAGTCTACATCTGTGGCTAGCTGAAAAAAGAGGGAGTTTTTTTTTTTAGTAAACTGGACTCTTTCCTCCAGGTGATCTAAAAACAACGACTGCATTACTAATTTGTGGAGAAAGAAATTTTCAGAGGCCGGCTGACAGCTTTGTGTCAGTATTTGGTACGGACTGGCAACTGGTAATTTGTGAAGCTCGGCACCCAGCCAAAGCAATTAGCTTTAGTTTCCCCTGATCTTTCTTCCTCCCACCGCCACCTCTTTATTCTCCTGCGTGCCTGTGTTAATCAAAGCAGCACGATCTCTTGGGGTCAAGCAGCTCTTCCCTCCTACACCCCCTTTGACAAGTTTGTCTCACATCCTGGTTTAGCTGTCTTGGAGCTCAGCCCTTCGGCTGTCTCTATACCAAGACGCTTTCCCTTTTAAAATCAGTGAGATTTCACTTATCTGAAGCTCTCATTACGGTTGCTTCAGGATCGTGGTCTGAATTCTCCTTAAAAGGTGCTATTAAATGCCAGAAACTGCCTGAGAGTGCCTTTAAAAACATTTGTTCGGCGTCACTGGAATAATTCTCTTGGTTTACGGGAATTTCTGATCCAGATTTGGGGTTTTATCATTTTACAACTTTTCTCTATCCTTTTTAAACCCCTTTTTGAGATTTTGTGCAATGCGAAAACTGGTAAGTTATTTATTAACATTGGTAAATTGGTTATGGTATGACAACACATAGAAACAGTCCTGTCTCTGCAGATTTTCCATCGGATAAAATAACCTGTGTTATTTGGATGTTACAGGCGAGGAAGTAATTAGAGATCTTTTGTTTTCCTTTGTCTACATGGTTAGTATCACTTACCTCTCGATGAGCTGCACTGTGCAGACACTTGCGGTGTCATCTCAGACTTGCAGTCCATCTATTCTGGTTTTGGAGCGTTTGATTTTTATTTTATTTCTCCTCATGGAGAATATGTGAATCCAGAAGTGACCGGTTACAATGAAAAAAAAGTACTGCTTGTAGAGATGTGTGGTGGAAATCTGCATTACTGGAAGTTTGCCTCGTCTCGTGACAGGTCTTTTTCGTTTGGGTTAAAAAGAAATCCTTATGTAATGCAACTGATCTGTTCTAATTAAGTCGATCTGTTTTTATAATTTTACTAAGCTTTTGATTTCTGTCGTATCTGTAGGAAGCAGTTTGACCACGTTACACCTAGACCGATACATTTTTTACTGCTTTCCTTTCATCTGCTCAAACCCCATTCCTTCTCGACTTAACTGCATGTCTCCTTGTTCTCATTTTGTCAAGTGGGAAATACCAGCACCTTGTTTTTTTTCCTTCTCTTTACCAGTAGTGATGAATTGGCTACCAAGGCAGAATCCAAGTGATGCCCAAGTGTTTTGGTCCCCAGCCTCTGCGTTTACTGGAGATTACCACGCAGGTTGCGCATCAGCCAAAAGAGAAGCAGACCTTTGCTTATGAACATGACTGTCTTAAGCTGGCTCTTGGATCCACATGACAGCGTCACGCTTCTGAAAGCGTTCGTCGTAGCGCAAGCATCTGATATTTGGTAGGATAAGAGACCGTGAGATAGCCCCTTGCAGAGAAGTTCTTAGAAAGACCGGCAGCCGTACCGGCAGTGGCCAGGAAGCGCGGTGCCACAGCACGTTTGTGGCCAGCGTTTTTCAAGTGCTGAAGGCCTGATGTGCACATATTCTTCTCCCCTTCCTGGCAGTAATTACGCGCAGATACAAGCCTTTGCAAGGGTGATCTGTTGGTGCTTCTCTGCACCAACAGGAAGGTCTGGGGTCTTTCATTTTTTCACCCCATCATTTGGGGAGGAAGGGAGGCTGGCGCTGTGATGTCTCTTCTCCCTAAGCTTCTCACTGTATCATGCACTGGGCCTATGGAAAAATGAGATTCAGTTACTTTCTTACCAGGAGGATAAGGAAGGGGGAAGAGAGAGGGTTTGGACCCTTGCTTCCCCCCGGGATGCCTGAGCTCCCTTGCCTTAGGGTGACTTACAGCTGACTTTTCCTGTTGAGTCCTGTTCTGCTTTTTAAAAGCAAACTTTTTGTGGAGAAGCGACAAAACCCCAGCCTGGTTGCCCGATCAGACTCGGGAGGCTCAGCCTTTATCTTAGCAGGTGTTCAGATGCTTTATTCAGAGCTCGAGAGCTGCAGCAGCGGAGCTGGGGAGAGCCTTCCTCACCTCAATATCTTATAACTTGCTGTTTGGGATCAAACCCTCTAAAGCAGATTGATTTTGGTGGCCGCAGCGTACATGGATTATTTCCACAGTACTCTGTGTCTGCACACCTACGCAGATTTGGGGTTACCTTTTCACCTGGAGCATGAGGATCCAGATGAAGCACAACTTCCTTAAAACTTCCCAGCGCTGTTCCGCTATGGTGCTCGTGTGGAGGGCTGCTGTACAGCAGCTGTGTTACATAAAGGTGCTAAATAAATGGGACTCGATGTTACAAGTATCAGGGAACACGGGTTATAGGAAAAGGAAGGTTTTCAGGGGTGGGGGAGTCTGTAAACAATGCTGAAGTCGTTATTGTTAACAGCCCGGAAAGGAATCTCGCCTTGTGTTAAATGGTCAGCCTAACAGAGGTTGTTGCCAGAGAAAAAGAAACGGGAAAAAAAAAAAAAAAAGATGCTCATTGAAAATGTGATGAGTTTGTGACAGCATAGAAGAACTTGGTAATTGCATTCGTGCTTTCTGCCCTCTGTGGGGTAAACGTAGGCTTTTATTTGACATTTAGGGAAGGGGGGTTTGTTTCACTTCCCCTATGTTGACTGAATTGTGCGCCAATTTTTTTTTCTATATTTATGATTTATTATGTTTAACAGACGAACCCTCTTACTCCGTGCCCTCCCTACTGTATGTGTACCGAGAGCCCGTGGTGACACAGGCTGCTTTCCAGCCCGGCTGCAGAACAGGCGTTTATTGATAGCGGAGGTTCCTTTGTCCAGGCTCAGCAAAGGTCACCCTGCTGGCTTTTATTATGTCAGCTGCTTTTTGCACAGCTTCCCCTAGGCAGTGTGGGTGCTTTCGGAAGATCTCAGAATGTTCCTTAAGTTGTTGCTTTCCTTCCTCCCCGATAGCCTCACCATGTTGTTTTCCTATCTTCTTCAGTTTGTGTGAGCACTCGAAGTATTGTGCCTTCAGAGACGTCTCATGCCGAGTAACAGATCTTCATGTGTTCTTCCTCCTTGTCGTTTTGCTGGCTACAGATGCTCGAGGTCTAAGAGCAGGATTCAAAGCTCCGGTTCTGTGCAATTTGTTGGTGCTACTGCCCAGGGATAGCCAACCCGTGAAGGCTGCCCCAGTGGATGGTGTTGCTAGCAGTTGTGCTCGGCGCGGATAAAGAAGGCCATCGGGGGGTTGGGACTTGTGTTATGAAGATTGCGAAATCATTTGGCTTGCTTTCCTTTTTATGAAAACCAGACTTTGTGATCTATTGCTTGTGTAGTATCTTAAGAAGGTGCAATCCTACAAGGAGAGGACGGGCTCTGGCTTGATCTGTCCTTAACCTCCACTGGCAGAAAGGAATTAGCGCAGGGAGCACCCAGGTGCTTGCCTGACCTCCCCCCGAGGGTGTTCATACCAAAATCTCCAGGTGTGATACCTTTATTCTTCCCCTTCATCGACTCCTGTCTTCCTCCTGCACCCAAGGTGTTGTTGAGGAAGGGCTCCAGCTTTGCATTTCTGGTAAGTCCCAGCGGTGACACTTCTGGGCTAGAGCTGATGCTGAAGACTGAAATTCATTGGGGAGTTCCAGTCATAAGGCTTTTGACCCTGTGCTGAACAAGTAGAGCTGTTTGAGCAGCGAGTCAGGATTCAAATCCGCATTTGATCAAGCAGCTAAGCTTGTTCTTAATTGCAGTGATGTGCCTCATTGCACTAAAAGGGCAGTGCAGGATGATTACTGTTGTCTTTGGTAACCCTAGGTGGGACTGGATCCAGGCAGCAGCTTGCTGGAGGAGCCCTTAGTACCAAGACGTGAGCCTTCTGGTTTTATATCTGAGCTTCTTCTGCAAATGTTTGGGTTTGTTCCTGGCACTTTGATGCCTCTACCTCTCCAGCGTGCTGCCGTCTTACCTGAGCGCTCTGCGTTGTACTCGAGTGCTAAGGCAGCAGGGGTTGTGCCTGCTGATGTTGTCAGGAGTTGAAGGAGAAAGTGCAGATTTGTTATCTCCACGTCAGAGCCTAGCTGCAGGCTAGGGAGCGCTGCCTTTAGCAGCAGGGCAACTTAGGGACAAAATGCTTGTTTGGGAGGCATTTCCTACCAGCTTCGCTGAATTGGCCAAAGAGCGATAGGGTGAAGTGAAGGGTACGTGTGGGGAGGAGTGGTTGGGAAAGCACTTGTGATATCTAGCCCAAAAGTCCTACAGGGCATCTTCTGGGATATCGGAGAGGGAATGTAAGGGTTAAAGCATCTCAACGTGCTTTTGGACAGCCTGATCGAGGGGGTGGTTTCGAGATGTTGTAACACAGAGGAGGGGAATTTTCAGAGGGATTGACATCATTTATTCATGGGCTCAGTTTTAAGGTTTAAAGAAGAGGCGTTTATCGATTTAAGGTGTTTATTGATATCTCTGTGTCTTAATATTGCTTTAATATAATAAGTTCCCGCAACAAAAAGTTAGTAAAAGCAAACATTTATTCTGAGGTTCTGAAAATTTGATGCAAATGTTATGGTAATGTATACTGGGTCCCCTTTCTCCCAGGACTAATTGTATGTAGTTGAGCTTGTTGTGCGCACGAATACAATTTATACATTTTGTGCTGTGTGCAAATAACTTACTTGCTGTTCACAGATGTACGTCAAATCAGACAGGGAGATCAGTGGCATTATATAGCCAAAACAATAGCCGTGTTTGTGTTAGCCTATAGGCATCAGGATCCTGTGATACTTGGAATAATGGAAGCACAGTTTATAAAAATAGATGTGGAGGAAAATATAGCTGGTTTAGAACGGTGCTGCCTTCTGCGAAAAGCTGCTGTTGTTTTGTATGTGCCAGAGAAAGCGATATGGGTACTGGGAAGTTCTCTGCGTTATTTTGCCCTGCTGGTATTTCCCAGTAGCTCGGCTGTTACTACTTATTTGCCACTGAGGACGCAATTGGACGTTTCCCATAGACAATAATAGGTTGAGTGCCGCTATCTAGCCATAAGGTTAGATGTTAAAGCCCACTAAAGCCTGTTCACACCGTTGTCTTTCACTGTGGTCCTAATGTTGGGGTTACGCGGCTCTTTCCTTGTAAGGACAGGGGGGCCATTTGACTCTGCTCGGAGGTGCCGTGGTGCTTTTTGCCTTGGGGTGGTCGTGGGCTATGAGCACTCTGCACCAGCATCTTACTGCACGGGATCACAGTGGGGAAAATTCATAAAATAGCATTTAAATATCTGTTCCTGCAAAGGCATCGGATCATTAGGAGCTTCTCACTACCGTGAGGTGTAACAGTTTTAAGCAGTGCTTGTGTGGATCCTGCAGGGATCACGTGCATTGCACTGCCACAGTCTCTTAAAATGATGTCAAATGATGGCACTTGATTTCGTGTTGTTCATTTGCTTTTTAAATAAAAAGTAAGGAAAGATCTCTTTGTAGCTTTTAGTATCTCTGCCGCCACAGCTTTTGAATCATGTCTTTGCTGTGCAGCGTGGCATTGCAGTATCTGCTGTGAAATGTTATTGTTTTACAGAATCATGATCTGGTGCTAATGGAAGAATGCGCCAGTTTCCAACAAACACAGGGAACTTATAAAACCTGTCTCGTGGTGGTTGTACCTCCAGTTTTCCTTATGCCTTCCTAGACAGCCTGCATCTCTGACAGGGTGTTCATCCTGATTTTATATTGGTGCTGTTAACTGTTGTTGAGCTTAGAAAGTCGCTGGGCTTCAAGCACTTGTACTCTCTGGTCAGACATGTGGTTTACAGGCGTCTAATGGAGATGATTGTAAGCCCTTCCCAAATTCTGGTTCTCCCAGGACAATTAGCTTAACTCTCATTTTGAAATAAGCCTCTACTGGGAAGCTGAGGAGATTTTCCTATTTGCCTGGTGGTCCTCTGGAGTGAAAGCCCTCCTCACTGATTATTGAGAGTGACTTCAGATACTGCTGCTTCATCCTGTCGGAGAGGATATATGTACTTCGTTTCTCAGCAGTAACTAAACCAGAAATTGCACTTAAGTAAATTTCCATTCCTGTCCTCTCTTCTGGAAGAGTTGGTATGTCCCTACTGACATAAATTCATCCATTTCAATCGCTGCGTGGAGGAAATGTTAAGCTACATAGCACATGGCTGTATAGTTTGTTTTTAGGCTAGCACACAGGCTGATAAGAGTATGGGATGGGACAAGCCGATCCCTTTGTGCTGATGGGTGTGCAACCTTCCAGTGGCACTTTTGCCTTCCTAAAAGGTGAGGCCAAGTAATTGTAGGGGAGTTACCCCAGATCCTACCGTTGCGTGTGGTGCTTTCACTGCCACAGCCCTGCTGATGTACAGAGAACCGTTCAGGTCAGCCTGCAAAGTGCAAAGGGCTGAGGTTGACCAGTCGTGATTTCCAAAGCATAGCCTTTCTCCTCAAGCCTCTAGCTCTCATTAACACAAGTACTCTCTAGTTAGGGTTGTGGCTACTTTAACAAACAGTTTAGCAGCTAATTAAAGCAAGCCTTGGAAGGGGAAGTTCTCCTGTCTGCATAACTTTGGTTTTCCTGATTTCTTAGAAGGGTTGGATCCAGTGACTTAAATGAGACTCCTTGAATGCGCTGTCATCACGGCTTAGGAATTTGGGAATACCACAATCTATATGGGAAAAACAGCTGCTGCATTTCCTAGAGCGAGGGAGTACGGGCACGTGACTCGGCCCTCCCTAATTTAACCGCCTGGCAGCAGGGGAGGAAGATGCCCTTCATTTCTTGAGTTTCAGACTGCTGCAAAAACAAGGTGAGGTTAACCTCTTGTACGCAGGCGGCTGTGACACGCCGCAGACGGCCGCCTCGCTCCAGGGCTGAAGTCACCAGAGGTTTTCCTCTGGGTCTCAGTTGGCCTCCGAGCGTGTCTCTCAAGGATGGGGACGTGCTAGACCTCTGCCACGTGTCCTCCTGTCGCAGCAGCCCTGCGTCGAAGCCAGTTGAAAGAACTTTGGTCAAAACGCAAGTCACCGCCCGTTTGCTTCCTTCGAGACGTGCGGCTTTAAATTCGTAGGCACCAGCATACTCCCGTAGGTAGGATCCTAATTGCAGGCATGCTGTTATTCCCTTGAAAAGGCAGGGTTTTTATTGACACGTTGATCATCTTAGCTGTATAAAAAGGTTACGTTTAGCACTCACTTTTATTTCAGAAGCAGTACAGTGCATCTCCATCCAAGCACAAGTTAACCATGATTACCTCTAACGCTGATAAGTGAGTGAAAATGTGGGGGCTGTGAGCACGCGTCCCTCCAGCGGAGCTGTTTACATTCCCTGCTTCGGGAGTCTTCTTTTTTCTTTGCTATTGTGCTGCGCCGTTTCTTTGCCTGCTCTAATTTGCCATGACGTGGTCAGTGCTGTTTCCTTCCGGCCGCTCGCAAGCCTGCGGTAGAGATAAGGCTACACTTACAGTGTGTTTTTAAAAAGAAGCTGAAGATCTGCCTCGTGTACAGCTCAGGAACTCTCTGTATCGTACGAGGAATTTATTGACTCTTCATCTGTTGCACACTGGGAATCAAGATCAAGAGCACTTCACTTGCAGAGTAACAGCCCTGCAAAACTGGAACTGTGTGTAGGGCAGAAAGGTGATGTACATGAGGTATCCTGCAGCTGAGTGGGTCAGTCTGGGCTTTGTGTTTTTGCTTTGAATGTACCTTGAAGACCGGAGTTATTAACGAATGCAAAAGCTGCATGTATGAATCAGGCAAAAAGATGGAGTTTCTTTTTGGTAACTTTCGTGACTTTGTTGCCTTGGTGCTAGCCTGATACTTTTAATATGAAGCGCTTTGAAACTGGTGTCTTACTTCCTGAAACAGTTTCCCTCTGCTTCCTGAAACAGTCCTACTTTTTATGGGAATGAAGATTTGCATGTGTTGATTAGTGGAAGTAATACCTCTGGAGATACAAAGGTGTCTGCCTTCCCCAGAGCTAGATAAAACATTTATAGTGAGGACCAACCTTTCCTGTGGCTGCTGCTCTTTCATGTAGCAATCATTTCTTAATTATAACTTCTTTTTTCTCTCTTTCTCTCCTCAGAGATAAAAGGCTGCCCACGTGGGAAAACCACCTCAGGAAAGGATTTCCCTTGGTTTGTTTCCCTTTGAGAAGAGAAGGACCCGGGAACGCTGATGGTTAAGAAATACTAAAACTGACGCTTGGTTCGTTTCGCCATCCTGCCTTTCTGCCCCGCTGGACCTTGGTGACGCTCGCCATCCTTTGACATTTGGGAACGTTTTTCTTCTTATGTGGAGCTGAGACCTGGGAATGCGTTATTATGGCAGCAGTTGTACAGCAGAATGAGCTCGTGTTTGAATTCGCCAGCAACGTCATGGAGGATGAGCAGCAGGTACGGGACCGCGTAAGAAATCACATTCATACAAGGGAAAACATGAGGAAAAAATGCCACGTAAAACACAAGAAAGCCAGCGCTGAGATCATTAGTGTTGCAGCAGAAAGTTGTGCAGTTTCAAAAGCTTCCTGTTGCTTCCTGTAACTTGTACGAGCTGAGCAGAAATGGGTTGAAATGTTGCAATTTCTGCAGTATTGCAGAGACCTCCTCTGAAAATGTTTTTCTCGTGTCACTGATTTGTACTGGTAGAATCCATTTGTGATGCAAATTTCCTAAAATTCTGATATTTGGCTGTCACTTTCACTTTTCTAGTGTTCTAGGATAAAATCTGGAAAAAGTAAGTGTGACACTACAGGTGACTAGAAGGAGCAGTAGATGTCAGCCCTCTACTTTCTACAGATTGGTTCCTAAATTGCATTGCTATGTGTATGTCAGCTATTCAGAACTAAGCTTCAAAATAATTTAAATTGGTTTCTTTCACGCTGAAGGGAAAATAACTTTCTATGTCGTGAGACTCTCAGGTAGGTTTAGATGATCTGTACCACATCCCGTGAGTCCTGAGGCTTCAGCAAAGGATTCCTACTGTAAAAGTCAGGCGGCTCTTCTATAAGTGGTGGTTAATGGTAGGGTTTTGCATTTGTTGACAATAAATTTCTTAGTTGTATGGAGAGACAGTTGTTAGTCTTACAGAGATCATAAGACGTCTTAGTCTTATGGAGAGACAGCTGAGAAGTGCTGTCGCAAACTGTTCCTCTTTTTGTGAATGTGGAAAGTGTTTGTTCTTCTTTGTTTCAAAAATACTGTTGGCTTCATAACCCTGTCCCTGGGTTTTCTCTGTGCCCTAATATTTGGCTGGTTTGGTGGCCCGTTTCTGCTGTCAGAGTCATAGGATCATTTCAATGAACTGAGTGTTGTCTCTCTAAAGTGCTAACTCAGTTTTGGGTGGAACTGGTAATGTAACTTCCTTCCCTGTATTTTTCCAGAGCTTGGGGATTTAGATATGGGAATTGCACAAACATAGCAGAAAACGAGCTGTATTTATTACCTCTGGTGTGTGTTTGTTGCTGGTTTTTCTTTACAAGCCAGTGGGAGAGGGGAGAATTAAGAAGGAGAGGGCTACTTCACTGTGATTTCTGGAAGGTGCAGTGCAAGCATGCGTGGCTTTGTTCATTTTAGCTATGCATTATGTATCTTTCAGTTTCTTCAGATGTTCACCTGAAGAACTTAAATACCTAGAGCACTCAACAGTAAAACCCCCTAAATGGAGCTTTCTCCAGCCCCAGACCAAACTTAGCCTTGGCATGTGTCTCCTAACCCTAATAAATCCTACTTAATTAATAACCCTAATAAATCCTACTCAAAACTAAGCCTAAGGAAAAAGGCATCCTGGAGCATACTCTACAGGAGATGAAAACAGAGGTGTGGAAGGCCATAGGAGAACACCCCTCGCGGCAAGCTCTGTTTAAAGCAGTAGGCTGACTTAGGTCAGCTCTCAAAGATTCGGGTGGCCAGCCAGATGGCTGCGTGAGGGTAGGTATTAAACACCAGTGGTGGAAAAGGAGCCTGCAGCAGGGAAAGATCTGGGGAGCTGGAGCAAAATTTAACTTAGATAAAGATATGTAATAGGACATTAACACAAGAAGATTATGCATGTACCTGGTTCATCTACTTCTTGCACCATGGGAGCTGTCAGTACAGGTACTGCTGAAGGTTTTGGCTCTGGACAGACAGATTGCGTTTAGGAATGCATACCCCAATATGGGTGCTTAGGAATTTGAGCTCTGGAAGTGCTCTCTGTTGATCAAAAGCATTCTTCTGAGCTTCATTGGGATGCAAAATGTGCCATCTTTATACATATGTGTCCATTAACTGATCTTTGGGTTGCTGGAGTTGAAAGAACTGTGATGCTTTCCTCCTCGTCGAAGCTCTGCCTGCAGCCCTTTTGCGCCAAGAACTGTCAGGACACAGAACAGCTGTGGGGAGAGGTTCAGGGTCTAGATGGCAGCTACACTCAGTGTTTCGGGGAAGTCATAAATTTGTGGCCGTCTATTTATTTTTTTTAAAGTCTTGGTTAAACAGCCATAAATTAGGAACAGCCCATTTGCAAATGTAAGCATTCAGCCACCGGCAGATGCCAGTGGGAGGGACTTGGTCGCATGGCCCCATGTGAACAGGAAAGGCTCTCTTTTATCAGCTTCATCCCTTTCACTTTAGAAAATAGGGATTTTTTTATTTTTTTTTCTTGGAGGCCTCATTTATAGCATTGTGCTTATATGGTGGGAAAGAAGTGGGGTGAAAATGTCTTCATAACTTCGACAAGGGAACAAGTGGCTTGTCCTAATGCTCCTGATAAGCTGACTGGCTGCTGCTACGTGTCAAAGATCATGTTTAAAAAGAGGTTTTGTGGATTTTTGTTTTGTTTGAAGAGAGACCACACATATAAAACTGTGCAGGAGCTCCTCCAGGCTTTGGCCGCATCGGGAACTGGCCTGGAACTGCTTTGCTCCCCTTCTGCAGCTTCTTCTCTCAGTGCCTTTTCATTTAGCCCTTCGTTATCTGACAGTTACCGTGGTACTTGATCAGGACATTCTGGATTTAAAAACCTGAATTAAAGCAACCACGGAGGCTGGATCCATGCTAGTAAGTTTTAAACGATGCCAGGGACACACCACATCATCTCACCTGTTAAATTGTTAGCCCGGTTCCCAGCACGACTGCTCTGTGCCATCAAGCACTTTTCCATGTGGTTCTGAAAGCTGCTCCTTAGGTTAGGCTTCTGCAACATCTTCTCATGCCTTGGTTTACTCTTCCACGTTCTCCGATGTTCTGGAATATAAAGTCACCCCAGAAAAGCCTGGTGGTGCCAGAGCCGAAAGCCACTGCCAAGGCCAAGCTCTAAATTTCTGGCTCTTTCCAGCTTCTGCAGGAAGTCCCCACTTACCAGCTTGCAGCTTTGTGAAGGCTCTCAGGCAGTGGTTGTGAGATCCGTGCTGAGGTTGTCTCCCCGAGAAAGCAAGCAGCATTAATCTGCTTCCAAAACCCCGCTGTGAAGCTTGGTAATGTCTCAGATCCTGGCCGTGGGAACGCCTGGCAAGTCAAGAGGCTGCTTCAGCTGTTGGCACAGGAGCTTCAGGGAGAGAAAACCGAAGGCCATTTTCTAGTCACCGAGATCACTTTGCCTGCTTTCTATTACTGGGGGGATTTTTGTTTGTTTCAAAATAAATGGCCAACTACATCTCAAGTCTGAATTCTGTTGCTTTTTTACAAAGCCAGTTTTTGCACCGACGTGGTTTTTTTTCTTTCTTTCTGCCAATGTAGCTTTCCCCTGCTTTTCCCTATTGCATGTTTTTCTTAGCACCGATCACTCACTTGCATAAAATGTCTTCCAAACCAATTAGCTGCTAGTCACTGTGTTCTTGGGACAACACATTTTCAGGAAAAGATCTGGATTGTCCCTTGGATGGGATCTGAATTGTCATCTAAGAAGACACTACTTCCAGAGCAGAAGAAATCCCCTTATTTTCCATTTGCACAACCAGTTTGGTATTTTGCGAAAATTTTTAGAGGAAAAAAAAGAAATACCTCTCAAGAATGTCAAACGCTAAAGATAAAGAAGAATTTGAGAGCGTGAAGGAAGATTACTGCCATTAGCATTCCCCCGAGGAGGGTAGGGTTCAGTTTTTCCCATCATCGAGAAGTAGTTTTTGAAACTAAATAAGCTGTTTTGTTAATGAAGTCATAGAATCACAAAATGGTTTGGGTTGGAAGGGACCTTAAAAATCACCTAATTCCACCCCCCTGCCATGGGCAGGGACACCTCCCACCAGACCAGGTTGCCCAAAGCCCCATCCAGCCTGGCCTTGAACACCTCCAGGGATGGGGCATCCACAGCTTCTCTGGGCAGCCTGTGCCAGTGCCTCACCACCCTCACAGTGAAGAAATTCCTCCTAACATGTAATCTATAATCTCCCTCTTTGAGTTTAAAACCATTCCCCTTTGTCCTGTCATTACCTGATTGAGCAAAGAATTGCTCTCCATCTTTGTTATAAGCCCCCTGTAAGTACTGAAAAGCTGCAATGAATTCATAACCAATTGCAAATATCGTACAAAATAGCGGTGACAGTTTTTGCAAAAACGCATTTCGCATTAGATTTATTTGCAGTTGCATCTGTGCTTTTCTTCCTGAATGCATTTTTATATCTGTTCCAGGCTTTCCTTTTCACAACACTGGCAAGACAGAAAACCCATACTTTGTACAGCAGTAATAAATAAATTGGAAGCAGGTGTAATAATGGTATAAAATATAAAAGGCCACAAGGAGTGATATTTACTCTGACTCCAGTTTAAAGCTGTTATTAATTTAAAGAAAATCCCATTTAATGTGTCTTAGTGTGAACAAACGCTCTTCTGCATGACTCTTAAGTGGCTTCACTCTTCATCTTACACCTTTTGGAAGAGCAATGTGTCAGCAGGCTCCTCCAGTTGTCCATCTCCAAAATCACACGACCACGTATTGCCCTGCGAGAGACAGACGCAGCCCCCAGGTATCCCCCGGGTGCAGACAGACAGTTTATCCTTACAGAACAGATCATGTTTAGTCATACTGATCCTACTGAAGCTCATGACGCCAGCCTAATTCAGGAACATGGGAAGCACCTGTTGGCAAAGCATGGTTCCTTAATGAATGGCCGAGGGGGCTGTTGTAATTAGGTTTCCCAACTGGTAGGCTGGAATATAAATAGGGCTTTGAGAAACGCAGATAAAAATGTCTAAGAATCAGTTGGGTTTATCTGTGTTTCCCTTATTATTCGACAACAGTTGTTTTATGACTGAAGAGTAACAGAGGAGATATTTTTGTCTCTCAGAGACAAAGTTAGTGACATGAGCTGCAGTCGTTAGAGAAGGACAGTGCTGAGCCAGAGCCATTTTTCATCCAGAAGGAGCTAACACAAGGCACAGGCAACTCGGTACAATCCCTGGAGAGCCTGTATGTCCTACAGACTTTGCAGGCCATGCATGTGCAACCACAGAAGCCAAAAGGAAGGACGGACCAGCTCACTTCGAAGACATTGCAGATAGATGCGTACAAGATCTACATCAGGAAGAGACACCCCGACACCTCTGCCCCTTTATGGTCAATGGAGAGAACTGGGTGTTTTTAGGGGATGATACCTGTTGTAGCACAGGAGCCTAAAACTGGATAAGGAAACATGCTCTAAAAATACCCATTTCTACCTGTTGACTCTGAAGGAAACCTGGGGTTATTAGCTTAAGTCTAGTCACCATCCCTGGAGGTCTTTAAACGATGTTTAGATGTAGAGCTTAGTGATATGGTTTAGTGGAGGACTCGTTAGTGTTAGGTCAGAGGTTGGACTCGGTGATCTTGGAGGTCTCTTCCAACCTAGGTGATTCTGTGGTTCTGTGAGTGCCTGCACCACAGTTGTTTGAAGTTACTTGAGGTGAACTTCACCCCTAGTGTCTATGAGCTCAAGTAGGACGAGAATACTAAAGCATATTTGTGTTTCCCCAACCTAAAATCCATCATTTTACCAGCTCAGTAGACCAATGAACAGATGCTCGCAAAATGGCCTCTTTTTTTTGCTTGCAGGTGACAGGAGCTTGAGTGAAGTGTAGTATGTAAACTCTTTTCTTCTTAATTTTTTTAATGTGGTTATGTAGATGCATGTACAGTATATGTGGTTTCCACCACAAAACGTATAAACTGTGGTGTATTTCTGAAATTGGGGTGCTCAAGCTATTTTTGTAGCATGAATTTTATCTCCGTGGTGAGGCTGTGATGGACTATCGTCCTTCTAGTTCGTGGAGCTGTTGAAAATAAAACTTTTCTAACGCATTCAGTATTTTATTTTTCTTCTTTCTTTGTGGTGCTTTATCTTTTTTACTCATTTTGCTTTCGTGTAACCAAATCTACGAGTCTGGTCTGCCTCTAACTGCTCTGCCTTTTGCTGGTGTTTATTGCTCTCCTACCACGTTACGCTCTTTGAAGCTTATGTTCCGTAGAGTTTGGTAGGTTAGCTGTGGATTTTTTTTTCCTTTGGGTTTTGTTGATTTTGTGGTGTTTTATTTTTTATTATTTTTTATTGTTTGTTTTAGTTCAGCAGAGTGTTTATAATAGAAGCCCGTAGAAATACTAGTTTTGTTTCTGAATTCTTCCTTTTTTCTTGATTGCCCTTTACAACAGTTGCTGCTGAGGCACGTTTTACAAAATACAGAGCAACATAAAATAGTAATTACTGCTGTGTAAATCTTGTAATTGCACTTTCTGCTTTCAGAACATATATTCCAGTCTCTTCCCTGGGAGACACTGCCTCCCGTTGCCGTTGTCTGTATGGAGCCAGTAGCTCTGAGACCATTTTCCACCGGTGGTGGCCTGTGTAGTGGCGAGATTGTGAGACGTGAGCAACGCCTAAGTGAACTCATAACCAAATGTTGTTGTTTTTTTTTCTTGCATGGTTAAATAAAATCTGCTTGATCTGTGTGTATCTTTGTTCTTCTGTGCAGAGTGAGACCAAACGTCTACACACCGGTTTTCTCACAGAAGCACATTGAGCAACTTTTTTTTTTTTTGTTAAGCTTG
This sequence comes from Anser anser, assembly GCF_964211835.1. NCBI lineage: Eukaryota > Metazoa > Chordata > Aves > Anseriformes > Anatidae > Anser > Anser anser. The sequence continues at coordinate 179,849,693 of NC_139720.1, read as the reverse complement.
CCACATTCATAATGCAATTTGTTTTTGTAGTGAGAGAGCCTCTGAGTTACACTAGGCTTTCTCTGAGCCTGCTGTGCTATCATCAGCTCTGACTTTCTTCCTGCAAATGACATTTTGAAAGAATCGCTTTGGAAAATATTGTCTCTGTAGTAGATGGCATTTTCTGAAAACCTCTTCCTGTTGAATGGTTGTCTTTTCAGAGAACGTGCATCTTCTTCTTATTACTGGCCAGCTTGCCTTCTGCTTTTCCAGCCGCCCCTTTTCTTCTGTATCTTACAGAAAATAATTGTTGAGAAAGGAGAACGACTGAAAGCGGTCTTGGGAAGGAAAGAGGGGGAGCAAGTGAAGGAGGCCATAAGAATTAGAGAGGGAAAGTAGTACGGGACACGTATCAAGCACTCCCTGTTGCTCTGGGAGTAAGTGTTCCCTGATTGTGATTGCCAGCTAGTGCCTTGTGGAAGACCTGATGCCCGTGAGACCTTCCTGTGGTCCTTGCAGCCTCACCACCCCTCCACCTCCAGCTTGGCAGGAAGAGCAAACGGTGCGTGCAGCAAGTTGCTTGCCTGCTATCGTTGCCAGCAAAGTTTGGCATTTACTGCACCACTCCTCTCCTCTGTCACGTCAGCTTTTAAGCTGGAAAATGCAGTTGTGGGAGTCTCGTATTAACCTGCTGGAGTGAAGTCACTATATTAGATACTACAGTGATATTCAGCCTCTGGCCCGTGGCAGGACATTACTGCTGTTTTATTTGGTGTGCTAAAAATCATCCTGTTCTTCAGTGCTCCCTCCTGACCATCTACCATCGAGGTGATGTAGAAATATTCAGGACTGCTGAAATGCTCATCAGCAAGTGGTTAGGTCGGGCACAGTCTAACTACCATTACTCTAATTTTCCTTTTATTTTTTTCCCTGCAGCTTGGTGATCCATCCATTTTCCCTGCTGTCATCGTGGAACACGTCCCTAGCGCAGACCTCCTACACAACTACTCCGGCTTAACCTGCGTGGACGAACCCAGTGACATGATCACTGAGAGCTCTCTGGATGTCGCAGAGGAACAAATCATAGAAGACGATGATATCACCCTCACAGGTTTGCTGTAAAAACACTTCTCTGCCGTGCTTTTGCAACAAGATGGCTGAGGCTAGGGGCGAGAAAAGTTCAGTGACAAAAAGCAATAGGAAACAAAGTTATAATAGCCTTGAATGCTGTTAATTCTGTACAAGACAGAGAAAATGGCATTAATGCCGTTACCAGGTGGCTTGCAATCCCAGCTGTACAGCTGGTACGGTAAAGAGTTTCATCCATCAATAGAGATTAAGACAGAGTCCTGCTCAGAGTACCAAAAAGAGTTTTAATTGCTCTTCATGGGATATTTTTGCTGTTGTTTAACGGTTGGTACATACCTAAGTAAGCATACATACCAAAAAGCAGTAGTACACAGCATCTGTAGATGTATTGCTTTTCACTTCCTGAGGGTATACAAGCAGCCAGCAATAAAATGTACGTGTAAGCATGATCTTGGAGGTCTTTTCCAACCTTTATGATTCTAAGTGCACTCAGCATAGTATTCACGTTGGATTTCTGATAATGATTGATGTCTAAAATACAAATGTTCTACATGAATTCTCTTAGAAAAGGTAGCCCAAAAGAGAACACAATTCTCCTGGAAAGCTTGAAGATAAGTCAAATTTAAAAACCAAACAAAACAACAGAAAGACCTCACAGCAAACAAAAAATTGCTGAAAGTATGTGTTCGAAGCGTCTTTGCTAAGTCTGAGAGGTGGGGTAGATGCATTACAGGGTAGAGATCTGTCTCAGTGTCATCTTTCAGCAACTAGGTTCCCCACCTGAACTGTCTCCAGGGCTGGAGACAGCTTGCTGCTTTCAGTCATGGTTTTGACATTACTTCCCAAGGCATGCTCTGATACAATCTTTTACCGCCAAAAGCAAAACAAAACCTCACCAAAACTTGACATGAGGTACAGTTCACAGAGTAAATTGACATGAACTGTTCCCAGTAAATCTGATAATATGTCCCCCCCCCCCGCCTTTTTTTTAAGCTGTGAATTATCTGTGAACAGACTGTGACTGTACAAATAAGTTAGCTGATTATTCAGGGTTTTACATGCTTAAACATTATTTCATGTGGAGACCTCTTGCCAACTATTCACTTGCTATTCATATTAATTATTCACACTGTAACTGGCATTTCCTCAGTGTGTTACTTAAGCACCACTTAATGTGGCTGTGTGAACGTTTCATAGTTGATGCATGTCATAGTTTTTATGAGTCCATATTCACTACAATACATTGTGTGTGAATCTACATTTGCATGAGTAATTGCGAAACGCCACTTTTGCGACTCCTCTTGTTAACATATTTTGTGGATAACATAAATGATCACATGAGAAGGGTTTGCAAATTGCTGCCAGAGACTGAAAATATGTAATCCTTGTAACTGGTGGTGTCCAAGGGATACTCTGGAGGCAGACAAGCGCTGTATTGTTAACATCATCCATTGTAGTTCAAGCAATCTGTTTTTCTTTAAAGGCCGAGTCCTTAGAAGACCAGAGCTGCGACTTTGTAGAGATTATTGTAGTGACCGGCTGAAAGCTCCCCAGGGAAGGTGGCTCAGCGCTGGGTTTCTATCAGGGAGCCATCCTGCCAGCCTCAAGCAGGGTTACGGGGTGGCAGGACTCCCCATGGGAGTGGGGAGAGGGCGTAGAGAAGGAGCAAGGAGCCCTCCACCACCTCTCTGCCCCAGCTTCGGGCTGCGGGTGCACAGACCATACTGCCAGTCCACGTGCAGGCACGTTTTGCAGCGGCTTGCTTGCGGGATGGGGCTAATCGTAACTAAAATTTCCCACCTACTCTGTTCTCTCGCTTGCTTTTTTCCTCTCTTTGAAGCTCCCATCTTGATTTTAATTGTGTTTGCTCTCAACAGTGAAATGCATTGTTTTGCTCTTTGAAGTCAGTACAAATCTTTTCAGTCACTTTCACATTATGCCATCGAGAGAGAATCAGACCTTGTAAAGACTGCACTAATTCCAGTTTAAAATATTCAGAAGACTGAAGTTCCCAGCAAAATGAAACCGAAAATGCCATCATTTATGAGTAAACATTACTCAGAAATGCTTAATATGCATGAATCTTTTTTGAAGCTGTAAGTTTTTCAGTACTATGTCTGTCATACATTAAGCTTCTCTTTTCCCCTAAACTACCAGAAATTAGAGGTAGGTCTGCTTTTAGTGGTGTATCTGCAGAAATGCAGACTCTGGTAGGCTTTTCTGTCTATAGGATATAGCGTAAGCCATTCAAAACCACAGCTATTACACACCCATGATTACTTATCTGTAGCATAAATTATGACCTGCAGAACACGACAGCTATAAGAACAGCATGTTTTACTTGAAACCCTGCAGAAAGATGGCCAACAACCAGCTTATCTTAGAAGAAACTTAGAAGTTTTATCACTGAAGAGAACATTGATTTTTTTTCTCTCCCTGAAAAATACAGGGGATAAGGTTTTCTGTATCATAAATTCCAGGCCATCTCGTCAGATGGTATGGTTTGCTACACTTTATTTACCTTATTAATGTAACTAATTAGGGTTAGTAGATGCATAGGAAGGAGGAACTAATTGGATTATGCAACTTCCTGAAGTGTTTTTTTTTTCCTTTCTCAGCACTGGCAGGTTTAATGTAAAAAAAAAAATACCAGTTAATTAAACTGTCTGCCATTTTTGGTTCACCTGTGCTGGCTTTGTTAGGATGGGATCAGTGAGGGGTCCTTGCTGACAAAGTTTGGACGTGTGAGGGACAGAAAATCTGCACTTAGGTTCACCGTGCCCTAGTCTGAGTCCCAAGCACAGAAATACGGGTTCTCATGGAAGAATAATGAAGCTTGACAACCAACTCAGAAGTTTTGGTACGGTCTTTCCAAGGTAGGTCAGATTTGGCTTGTCCATGTGGTGAACCTCTGGCACTGATGGCATATGCCAAACTGTTCAATAAGAGAATGAAGGGAAAGAGTTGCTAGAGGCTGTTATCCAGCACAACCCCAGCATGTTCAGTAATCATTTATAATGCTGCAAAGAAATCCGAAGGACTATTTAGTTGGAAGCAGGATTTCACAGCCTTAATCCATAAGGATTTTTAGTTGACAACATGCCAGTTGTAAAAAAAAAAAAAAAAAAAAAAAAGGATACAGTCTCAGTTACTTTGCAGAGAAGTTATTCAGTGCTGCTTATACCATCTGGTTAAAAACGATGAGTGTTTTTCCATATAGCTCCCCAATGAGATAATTTTGCTTGTAAATTTTAAAGCCTTGTTTAAGAAAGAAAACGAAGTGTGATATATAGGCCTCCTGAAATATATACGTTCTTAAAGCAGCACTTGGTTTTCCAGCATCGGCTAACAATCATGCAGAACTTACATTAAAAAGCAATCACTTAAATTTAACAGCCAGTCATTCTGAAAAAGAGGTCTCCGGCTGTATTTGATGGATCTCTCCTTCCTTGTAGCAGTTTTAGATCTCTTCCAACATTACTCTGAGATTCCGTGGTCCGCTTTTTTTGTCTTTAGTAAAATCAGCACTGCCTTTAAATACAGCTGGACTAGCACGGCCCTTATCTAGGGCTCTCTAGGACAAGGGCTCTCTTTGTCTGCCCTTTGGAGCTGATCGCCACGAGAGGCACGGGAGAGGTGGAGTGGGGTGGGATCGCTGGAAGTGGTGGGACGGGATCACAGAGCCTTTTGGACAAGTCGGCGGGGCCACCACGTTAGGATCCTGCTCACGTAGAGAGGTGTTAAAGCTTTCAAAAGCACATCGGGCAGGGCTGCAGACAGCAGGAATTTGGGCTGAGGGAGGGAACTTCCAGTTGGGTATCTCCTTTCTTTCCCCACCAGGTGAGAAGAGCAGAAAGCCGTGTTTGGGCAGGCCTTGTGCTGGCTGTGGGCTCTGACTCATCGCAAGCATGCGTTCGCAGTAATTGGGTTGTAATTGGCAGACAGGTACACAGGCTTAAATTTGTGGCTTGCTCAGATAAACAAGGGCCTGAGTACCCTGGGAAAAAAAAAAAAAAGTTACTTCTGGGTGTGGTTTTATTTTCTTTAGCTTTTTTTTTCTTTTCTTTTGGAAGTTTCTACCTATTTAAGATAGCATTTGAAACGTGATGCTTCTCTGAAATGAAAAACCCACGCCGTTTTGCCAACTGTGACTTCTCCAAAGTGTGACAAATAAGCTATTTAACCCCATTTCTTCTTAAATCTGGGACTGTATTGTAATTTCCAGTGATTGGAATATGTATTGGCAACCTTAAGGGGGAAGACTACAATAACAGACAGCAGCCTGCCCTGTTAGCCGAGCTGGTTATCTCTGAGGACCGTCTCGAGTGATGCCGCTAGTAGGACGGAGAGGTTGTGATTGACCTGCTCCGTGCGGTACGCCGCAGCTTGTTTGTGTTAGCTCTTGAGTGCTTGTAATCCAACTCGCTAACGCAGCAACCACCCCCCCACACACCCCAAATTATTTCCAGCCATTTTATGGGACTAAATTGCCTCACTACGTGATCAAAAAAAGTGCGAAGCCTGGCTTGTGTTAAGTGAGAGGAGTTTGGATCGTGAACCAGGGGTAGAGATGGGAGGCAGAACCACATCCCTGTTTTTTCAGCAACGGAGAATGATTAATTTGGCTCAAACCGTCCTGTGAAGTCATCTTCTAAGAAGAGACTTAAAGGGTGTTAGCAAGGGGATTAATGCGGTTAAGAAACTTATTTTTGGCATTCTGTGTCTGTGGATAGACAGATACCTGTAGCTGTTGCTCCTTATGTTTATTGTGAGCATCAAATTATATTAAGCTTGTTGCTAATATCGTAATTAAAAGTTCCTTTCGGCAGTCTCAGACGTGGCTGAGCTACATCTCGTAGCAGCGACGTGAAGCAGGGAACCTCTGCCTTGCCTCCATTACTCAGAGTAAAGGATCGGCTCTGCTCGGCCGCCTCCGCACGTGAAAGCAGGCGTGAAGGTTTGCTCCTTGCCCCGCGGTCCCGGGGGCCAGAACAAGCAACCTCTCCTCCCTCCTGCCCTTCCACCACGCTGGGACCGGGGTGTAGCGGTGTCTGGCAGCCCAGCCCGCTGGCCCCGTGCCGTGATGGCCATCGCCCTGCGTGGGCCGAGCTGGCTGGCGGCAGGGTGCCTTTGCAGCTGGGGCAGGGCGCGGGGCATGAAGGCGCCGAGGGAAGCAATTACCTCTTCTCTGTCGGCTGTAAAAGGCTGTCTAGTCCTATCCCGGCCAGAGTCCGCTCAAACTCTGCTCCGGTGAGGCCACACCTGGAGTGCTGTGTTCAGTTTTGGGCCCCTCACTACAAGAAGGACATTGAAGCCCTGGAGCGTGCCCAGAGAAGGGCTATGAAGCTGGTGAAGGGCTTGGAGCACAAGTCCTGTGAGGAGCGGCTGAGGGAACTGGGGTTGTTGTGTCTGGAGAAGAGAAGGCTCAGGAGAGACCTCATTGCTCTCTGCAACTACCTGAAAGGAAGGTGTGGGGAGCTGGGGGTCGGCCTCTTCTCACAGATAACCAGTGATAGGACTAGAGGGAATGGCCTCAAGTTGCGCCAGGGGAGGTTTAGGTTAGAAATGAGGAGACATTTCTTCTCAGAAGGAGCAGTCAGGCACTGGGACGGGTTGCCCAGGGAGGTGGTGGAGTCACCGTCCCTGGGGCTGTTCAAGGAAAGGTTGGACGTGGTGCTTAGGGACATGGTTTCGTGGGTGGCACTGGTGGTAGGAGGACGGTTGGACCAGGTGATCTTGGAGGTCTCTTCCAACCCTAATGATTCCATGGTTCTAACAGTGCAAGGCTGCTGGAAGCTGGCAGGGCTGTGTTCCTGTAGTGAGGGTGACATTGGTGTTGCGGCCTTTGTTACACTGGTAGATAATATGGAAAGCTCCTGTCCAAATAAAACTCCAAACAGAACCAGGAGCAACTACAGCAGCACTGACGGGCCAAGCGTGAGCTTGCCTACAACCTGGAATATGCTTCGCTTGCGTCCAGTGCCCCCTCCAGCTGCCAGGCACTGCCAGGGGGAGCTGTCAGGCTCTGGCAGCCAGCCTGGGCCCGAGATGGCCTGCGGCTTTGCTCCTGACCCTGCAGGCTGCATGACAGAATTGCCACCGGTTTGCTGCCCCGTCTCACTGTGTGCACTTTAGTCTATGCTCATTGACTCCCCTTGCCTCGTTTCACAATGGGAAGGAACCTCCCCGGCTCCACGTTTCTCACAAGACATCAGCTAGCAGTGCAGGTCCTGGACTTGCTTGTATTTCTGTGCAAGACACTGGGTGGAGCAGGTGCCATAGAGCTGGCAGTGAAGCCAGGCACAATGACTACAGGGCAGAGGTGCGCAAAACCCACGTCTCCTTTATTGTGTTTGGGTGTTAGCTTCTGATGCTTGGAGCATGGTAGTACCAAGGTCGAGAAAAAAATCCGGGAGGTAAGGAGGCTTCCGCTGAGCCAGCCGTAGTCCATGAGCTGCCTGTAAATCACAGCAGGGAGGAGGAGGTAGGGCTGATGTGTGGATGCCTGAGTGTCTGCATTAATCTTTGTCCTTTCCTGGTGATAAAATTGCTGAAGATGTGGGCATTTGGAGTGAAATTGTCTTTCTTGTTGTTGGTGGTGTTTTTTTTTATTATGGGATTGATTATTGCTAGTGGGCTGGGTGCTTTGTTTTTACTGTGATTAAAAAAATGGTATAGAAGTTCTACTTCCTGTAATAAACCTATTATTTTTATGTGAAGAAGAAATGTTCTTTCTGAGGTCATTATGTTTTATGGTACGTTTTTGTTTGCTCTATCAGTCAGTCAGTCTCATTCTTTCTTTCTTTCTTTTTCTTTTTTTTTTTTTTTTTGTGTGTGTGACTACCCCACCCAAAATTCCTCAAAGTTAAACACAAGAGAGGGTATGAAGCTGACTCATTGCAGGACTAAGTAACTAAGGTTCATTTGTATCCTAGGGAGGGGAATATTAGCACAGACCATTGTAGCACTTTGATAAATGCAAGCGAAATACCTAACATACGTTAAAATTCGCGGCAAAGGATAAGGAAGGCTGGCCTGTGCATTTCCATCCAACAAAACAATTTATAAAAGAATGTGTTAAACTGTTCTAAAGGTTTATGCTACTTGTTAGTGGAACTAATGTTTAACCTTGTTTGCCATGATACAATTATTTTGAAAAAAAAAAATCCTCTGACCACCGTAAGAAGAAAGCAGCAGGTTTTTTAAGGATACTGTCCAGAGTATCACTGGTGGTAGTAGCATTTTTCAGGTCTTACAGGCATTGTATGTTACTGCACGTACTTGATCAGCAAGTGGAAGGGTTATAAAGACAGGACAGAAATGAAAGGTTGTTTTTCTAATATATACAATATTAAGAGTATAATGCATTAAAGAAATGAAATGATTGCATTGCACATTTTTTTCCTAGAAAACCTGTTACTGTTCATCTAATAGAAGACTGGTTGCTACTTTCTTTCTAGAAATGATATAGGAATAAATATCATGCTGAACCTTTAAGTCCTATTTGTAGCTTGTTTACAATTAATTTTCTCTTGCTTTCAGTTGAAGCATCTTGTCATAATGGGGATGAAACAATTGAAACAATTGAGGCTGCTGAAGCACTTCTCAATATGGACTCCCCTGGTCCGATGCTGGATGAAAAAAGAATAAGTAAGTTTTTTTATGAAAGCAAAGCAGTCTATGTTTGCCTTGTTTGCCTGTTTGAAACAAGGAGGGATTCAGTATTGTGTGGTTCCATGGAATGGGTAGGAATATTTTGCTTCCAGGTAGGCTTTACACATGTAGTTTGGCTATCAGAAATCCAGTGTTGTAGGCACTGAAGAATTCCACTGCTTTGAGAACATGTTGATGCCAGAGTTGAACATTGATGGGTAAGGAAGAATCAAAAATTAGAGGGAAGGTGTGAACAAAGTGAGGTTGTTTAGACTGCTCTGTTTTGTTTGGCTGATAGAGGATGAATCTGTTTATGTTTGCCCAGAGAAGCTGTGGATGCCCCATCCCTGGAGGTGTTCAAGGCCAGGCTGGATGGGGCTTTGGGCAACCTGGTCTGGTGGGAGGTGTCCCTGCCCATGGCAGGGGGGTTGGACTATATGATTTTTGAGGTCCCTTCCAACCCAAACCATTCTGTGATTCTATGTTGGTAAGATAGAAGAATTTATACTTATATGTTTAGATTGCATTACCGATGAATAAATATGTGTGAGCATGTTGTAATAGTGCTTTTTAGGGGAGCGGGTTATGTCATTAAACTGTTCTGTTTTAATACCGCTGCTGATTGCGGGTGGATATATTCAATTATGAACTGCTCTCCTCTCCCATGGAGGCAGTAAGTGTCATAGTTTTATTTCGTTCTATGTTTAAAAGTCCTTGTGGCTGTGTGAAAATATTCCTCTTGTCCCTTTCCCTTAAGCAACTATGTTTGGTGCAACTGAAGATGAAGATATGGTAGCTCCTATTACGCATGTGTCAGTCACACTTGATGGGATCCCTGAGGTGGTGGAAGTTCACCAAGCCCCAGACCCTTACGCTGAGTCACCAGAGACTCCTGAATTTGAACAACCAAAGAAGAAAAAAGGTAAGATGCTATTGCAGAACAGTAGCGTAGGGTAGAGAGCAGTCAGTGGCGTGCTTATCTCCCCTCGTGAGTCTTTCAAACCATGCTGGATGTCAAGTCAGAATAACTTGGGGTCCTCAGCTGGAAATACAGAGAACGTATTTTCTTACTGGGTGTCCACGCACAAATACTGATGCTTAGATACTGATGATGTTGGAGACGTAGCAATGATTGCTTATCTGACAGGAAACGTGGATCTCTGCTCGCTCCTATTTATAGTTCTTCTTCAGAGGAAAATTGCATTACAAGCTACAGAGCGTGTATTGCCATGAATGCTGAAGTATTTTAATTAGCTCTTATTTTGCTTCAACTGAAAATGCTCGGTCTGTGCAGAGTATGGGATCAGAATGAGGGCTTTTTTTTAACCTTTCTTCAATATGAAATGTGCTTTTTTGGTTTTTTTCTTCTTTCTAAATAGCTGCACGCTATAGTAAGTGCCAGTCCCATTTGCAGTAGATAACATTTGCATGGTGGGTCGAGGCCCCCTCTGTTGAATGATGTTCCACTGGAGTCAGCGCTGTGCCAAAGAGTAACGAAGTTATGTGGTGTTAGTCAGACCAAACAACAACAAAAATTGGAATTAAACAGAAGAGTTATGTTTCTGCATGTAATCCTAGGGCTGAATCAGAGCACTAGCACTTTGACACATTCCCCTGCAGGAAAAAAAAGTCATCCATAACAGGGCTTCTGCTACCCTGCTACACTTCTGCTGCAAGACAGTACATTTTTGCTGCTAATGCAACTACCATACCTTCAAATGTTGGGAGTAGTTGTCCGTGAAAGACATCGTACAGGCCTCTGGAAATGCTGCGGGAGCTTCCTGAGCCCCGTGTGTGTCACAAGGTCTGGTAGGGACGGGTGTGGGCCTGGAGCTCTCTGATTCCCGTCAGAAAGCTGAACTGAAACTGCTGTGGAGGGGAGCTTTACCAGCAGCTGCCCGAGAGTGCTGCTGGGGAAACTACCATGAGATAACCAACCGTAAAAGGACTTTAACTGTTGTGTTGTTTTTTTTTCTTCTTTTCTTCTTCTTCTTAATGTTGGCTGCTATGTGGGTCAAAACAAAGAGCCTCTGTCTGCCAGACTTTTAACCTCTTTGGCTTGACACTTTCATACCCTGTTTCTTGTTGTGCTTCTGCTTACTCCCACTCCTTCCTCCTTGCTAGCTGTAGGTTAAAAAGTCAGTTGCTCCACATTGAGTGTTTTTTTTTAATCATTATATCGGGTAGAAGAAATGCTAGAAAAGATACATCAGCTTGACGTTTCATTAACTGCCAGTTTTCAATGAAACTGGGACTCCTTTAGGTAGATGTTCTGATCTGAGTGATGCTGAAGTGTTATTTCAAAATGCACAGGGATTTATAAGGCATTGGCCTACAACAATTGCTGCAAAATGTTACTTAGCTTGTAGTGCATTTCTAATGACATGCAGGTTTTATTAGTTTTGTTTTTCAGACGTGCAATCTGTTTCCCTTACTTTGCTCAATTTTGTGGCAGAGCAAAGGACTGCAGACATTTTGCCATATGCATGCCAGCCATGATCTACTTACGGACTTAAAGCATATAAAACCCAACAGCTGAAGTTGTAGGGTTGCACTGTGTAGAGCACTGCTAGCTAACTGAGGTGGAATGGCACTGCCAAGTAGAACTTCTCCAAGAACATGTTCTTCAGAAGTGATGGGGTGTTTTTACCTATTTTCCTTGTGAGCCATTCTGCTGCAGCATGTGCGCTGTATCCACCCATCAGCTCAACTCCAAACCCATGCTCAGCAGGGTGGTTGTACTCATGAATATCTGAGCACTGAGCTGTTGAACTGTGGATCAAAAGGGCTGGAAGAACTGAGGGATGTCAGAGAAAGAGACTTGGATATTTGCTATATGAATTCCTTTAGTTCCAGTTTTGCTAGTGCAAAGAAGTGTATTAATCTTTTTTCTTGTTTGATAAAAAATATTCTGTCAGGATGAACATCTCATTTTCTAAATATCACGTTCATTTGTAACAGGAACGTCTAACTTGAAGTGTTTTTACAACCATGAAAATGGAAAAGTGGAAATAAAAATCATACATTCAAATATCTGTAGAAAATTATGGTAGCCCCTCTCAGCCTCTTGCACATTCTTCACCCTTCCTCTTTGTAAAATTCTCTCCTAAAAAGGAATGTAGTAATGTACTCTGAAATGTAACAAATGCATGCTCTATTGAACCAAAGGAGGAAGTGTGCTAACGCTTAATGTACTTTCAGTAAATATCTTCTTTTAAACAAAGGAAACATATCTTGTGTGTCTCTGCTAACTGTGTTTTTGATAGTATCAGTGTATGAAGATTATAGCTCGCAGTGTCGTCTAAAAACATCATCTTCAGTTATCTCTAGTCCACTTACAGAGCAGTAAAATCAATACCCTTCTGTAAACAAGTTTCACATACTTCACTGATTTCTAATTTTGGATAGGTTTGTGGTAGAGGACTGTCCAGATAGGATGTCTTCAAGTAGTCTAGGTTGAGGTAACAGAACCTAGAATTGCTGCAGCAGCAGATTTTATATTTAGTAGCCTAGGTAATCAGAAGTGCATTATATGTGAGCAGCACTTATGTTTCCTGAAGCTGACCAGCAGTAATTAAGTCATGACTTAATTGAGACTTCATCCACTTCATTTGCTTTAAAACACGTCCTCATTCAGACACAGGTAATTAATTACATCAGAGGAACACTCCCTACTCCTTGACTGCTTGTATTTATACGTGGGCAAGAGTGGGAACGAGATGAGCCCTGAACACAGTCTTCCCATGATGTGTAAGGGGAGAAAAACACAAAGTTACCCTGAGGGATTTCCAGTGCCATAGTAGCTGACCTACAGAAGAGTGACTTCTGGATGAACCCATAAAAGACTGTAGGAGAGGCCTATAGAAAAATGACTCTTATTGAGCAACCTGATGTGGTGGGAGGTGTCCCTGCCCGTGGCAGGGGGTTGGAACTAGATGGGTTTTAAGGTCCCTTCCAACTGAAACCATTCTGTGATTCTGTGACTTCGTCTAGACATTTTAGGGAAGGAAGAGAAAAAAGGACATTTTTTGCAACCAGTGATGGTCAGTGGTATAAAGATTCTAAAAATGTGCTCCAGTAGTTCTTAATTGTTTCATATGACCACATATGACAAAACCAGTGCTGTCAGATTTCTTCCCTCCATCGTCATTCAAATCAAGGAAGGCGTTAATGGCCGAGGTGGTAGCTGAGCTTTGTGTCCCATCCTCAGTCATGAATCTTGTCTGAAATGAAGCAAGAAAATGTAAGGACTCCAGGCATTCCTAGTCTTCCCTCACTGCAGCTGTCAACTAGCTATCCCTCCTCCCATTCCTGTTTGGGGGGAAAAAAAAGGGAGGGAGAAAGAAAGGAAAAAGTGCAAAGCTAGACTTAGCAAGACTGAGAATGACAAAAGGTGAGAGTGCTCAAACCAGTCTTTCTTATGACTTCTCAATAGACACCTGGAAATCTAAAACAAAGCAGACAGCCCAGGCTGGCATTGAGCATTTTTGTTGAGAAGTGAAGCTCCCTAACCCTTATTCTGTGATTCTTTGCTTATTCTGCAGTTTTGTCTTTTGTATTAAGGAAGCCTCTAAAAACAGAACTGAAAGTGGAATGTCATTGTGATGGGGATTGCACAGACCTGTTTGTCTTACCTCTGTAGAACATAAACTCCTCTGGAAATGTAATAAGTAGAGAAAAAGAAAAATACTTTTCTTTAGGTCTTTATATGTGACAGTAGGTTAATTGGATTAGAAGTGCGTTTCTATGAGTCCTGTCTGCTAGGACTGTTCTGCCTCAAAGGAGCAGAGGCAGTATGTGAATAATTTAGGTATTGTTAACATACTAAAGATCACTGCAAAAGCTGATAAGAGGAATTTATCATTTCATAAATATGCTCTGAAGATTTCTGATTCACTATAGTAGCTGTAAAAGCTGATATTGAATGGGATCTAATGAAGGAAGAGGTTCAAGGTTTGATCTTGAAAAATACTTCAGTATGACTTAATTTTTTTATTCCACTCATGTTTAGATAGTTGATTTCTCAACATTTTCAAATTATTGTCATCACTTGTAACTAACTTCTTTCAGTCGTCACACTAGACAGAGCAACCGTGTTTATGGCTTTAAAAAAGCAGTGTTTTTCAGAGCCACTTACTGGTTCTGCTGGACTTAAGAAACCAACCAACTTTCTTTCCTTTACCTGTAGCCAGCATTGAGAAAGGAATAAGAAAGATCAGGACTGAGAAGTGTTTTCTTCACGACAGTGCAGTTTTCTTCTATCAGTGGGGACTTCCAGACAAATAAGCAGACAATTTTGTTTTATCCCTAAATTCCACTTTGGCAATGGCTGAAAAAGATAGTTCTCTGTATTTAATTGAGCCTTTTCAATTGAAACTCTTCTGACCACAGTTAATAGCTTATTTTGCTCATCTCTTCTGTATTAAATGCTGTTAAAAGTACCTAAAAAGCCACATAAGTTTCCAAGGCACATGGACTTTGGAAAAGCGAGCATAATTTTTACTATAAGCACAGTAAAATCATAGGGGAATCAATCATATTGCAGAAATTGAAAAAACTCAGAATAGAACTGAACTCTTAAATGATTAAAAATTGAATCTTCTCTGAATTGAGAAAACAAGTACCTTTCTTTTTTAGGTCCTTCCTTGTTATTTTTTTTTCTTTCATTTATTTATTTTTTTCCTAAGCTGAAGTTGATTCACTGGTGGTTTATTTCAGGGAAGAAGCCAAAACCCTCTCGTCCTGAGTCCCCTACTACAACTCCGAACATATCTGTGAAAAAGAAAAACAAAGATGGAAAGGGTAAGTTCAAAGAGTTGTCACCAAAATTTTTAAAATGAGTATTGTTTCTGACTGACATGTGAAAAGGAGCAGTTCACTAGTTTTCCTGTGATGTAAAAACAGGTCTTGTGTTCAAAGACATCTCATTGTAAATTAAGTAATAAATAAATGGTGGAAGAGACTTTTTTGTGAGATACCCAGTTCCTCGGGAGAATGATATATTTCTCATTTCAGTTGCAAGGGTTCTTGGAAAATCCTCAACCCCCCACAGAGGCTGCTGTGTTTCGAGCGAAGTCTTGGGGAACTCTTTGCATTGTATTCGGGTTTCTTGGGATGTGGTTATTTTGACAGATGATCTTTGAAAACATTTTCCATCTGCGTGTGTCTAATTCTGCATGAGGAGATAATCAAGGCTGCCAGCTGGCAGTGGGAGGTACCAAGCCCTCAATTTTGAGGGAAGTTAGAAAGCAGCTAGAAGACTTGGGCAGACAGCTTGGGTTTTTGACACTTCTTTAATTCCTCCTGTGTTCAGAAGGAAACAACAAAAAAAGGTACATTACTGATACAATAAATTGTTTCCTCCATATTAGATTTCTTAACAGTGTCTGGCAATTCTGTCAGCTCACTGGTGGTTGCTTTGCTGTTGTTCCAGTTCCCCCACTGACCCAACCTGGGTTTTGAATGGCAGCTTTGATACGCTGCGTGCCACCAAGTCCTGTGCACAGCAGGAGGTGGAAGTGAGCCTCTCCTGGGTCACCGCAAGTGTCACCACACATGGCTAGGGACTGAGGAGCTTTTCTCACCTGAACAGCTTGCATGTGGTGCAGTACTCACCAGCAGATAAGCACTGCAACACGTAAGAGGTGGTAGGAGAGTGTCACGCTCTTGAAATTAAAAAAAAAAAAAAACTATGTTATGTTGACAAAGGAGCGTATTTGCTTTTGAAGAGGGATTTTCTACAATAACAAAAAAATGTTTACAAGTGATATTTAAAAATAAAAAAATGCTTTATTATTATTATTGTTGTTATTATGTAAGACCCAATTTTTAAATGAAATAAAAGAATCAGAGGAACCTCAAAATAGTGCTGTAATGAAATAATGGAAAATATCAAAGCAGCCATCCACAAAGTTAAGCAGCAGAAGAGTCTGAGTGTTTTGTTGCTTATAGCAAGGATACACCATAACATTTGTCTGTTGTTACAAAACTGTTAATTCAGAAGGAATTAAAAAGTGTATTGCCTGAAACCACGAAAAAAAGCTTCCACAAAAGCATAATTGTTTAGCATTTTGAGGAACACAGAATTGAAGCAAAAGGGATGTTAGTGGCCATGGTACAGAAATAGGTAGAAAGTTGTGTGTCTCTCAGTATCCACAATGTCCCCCTGAGGAGAATGTGTATGTTAAAATACCAGCTTCTCCATTTAATTATTTGATGCAGTGCATGGAGCAAATTGTGAGTTTTCTACATATTTCTTCTTCAGCTGTGGCTCAGAGGAGGTTAAAAATCCTGCCTGTGAGTAAAACAGCCAGCCTTGTCGCAGGCAGTCCCTCTTCACAGTGATTTTCAGCAGCTAAACAGTGACAGATTTTCAGTCTGCCTTCATGCAGCTAAGCATTTTTAGTCTAGACTACAACAAAAGCACCCTGGATTAGATGGGAAGTGGCTGGGAATGCTCTCGTTCCTGACTGACATGGCGCCCTGCCTGAGCAGTCTTAACCTTTGCCTTTGGGCTGTCCAAAGGCAAACAGGCTGACATTTCTGACATTTTCAAGTAAGCTGGAAGACATTTGTTGCAAAGCCAGCCAGATTTTTTTTTCTTCCCTCCAGAGATGTTCACTTTTGAAGTTTCCACCTTCTGCAGGAGCTGTTACGGGTTTGTACTGTCAGGGCTGATGGCATTGCTGAATATTTGCAGGTCCCTTATAATGGGAGCTGGCTGGGTTAACTGACCAACCCAGAACGTTGATGTGGGCAATAATGTAGCTGTAGAGATTTTAATACAGACGTTTGGGAGTCTTAAGAGTTTGTAGGATGCCTCCTCTAGTTTATACAAAGTTCAGACTCGTGGCCATGCCGGTTGAGAAGACTGCAGAACGAAGTCGAAGCTAACAGAAGAGATCCTGTCATGTTCTCATCCACTGCACATCGTTTTTGTGAAACTGCAGAAATCCGCACATACTGACTGTCCTTTCTGTGTTTTTGCATAGTACTTGTGTGAGGAGATAATTTCACACGAGGTTTTTCTCCGTTCTCAGATTAACAATGTCTCACGAAAAAGCTTTTGTACAGCTTCAACTGTCCAAAGGGACATCAAACACCAGTAGCCTTAGAAAAAACAGGCAAAAGGATTGCCTTAGTTATACAAATTAGGCTCTTTAAATGTGCTTTTTGGAACAAAAATGCAAATTTTATAGTAGTTTTAAGTATTCACAATCTGTGATTTTGAATTGTGTTTCTTTGTACGTGGTAAACACCGGACAGGTGTGGTGGATTTCCACGTGTAAGTGTTTGCGCCTGCTTCTTTGTAAAATGAAGTTTGAATGTTGCCTACCACAAAGTGCAAGCTCTCGTTGAGTTTATAGGAAAGTTAAATAAATAAATAAGTAATAATAATAAACAACAACAACCTTTCTGAACCTTATTTTCCAAGGTTTGCTACCTTGGTTTATACCCCTGATTGCCTCCATATAAATCTAGTTGTTAGGCTTTTGTTCAGCCTTCTGTAGGCCAGACACCTCAATTCAGCAAAGTCTTTGAGCAGGGGCTTAACTTTCAGGCTTCAGAGGATGGACCTGAATATGTTCCTGTTCAGGTAGAGTAGTTAGCGACTGCTTCTATCTAGATTAGGCATGAGAGAAGCATATGAATGGGAGGTGAATGCTGTGTAAAAAGGGTTGTTAGGCATTGGAATGGGCTGCCCAGGGAGGTGGTTGAGTCGCCATCCCTGGAGGTCTTTAAGAGACGTTTAGATGTTGAGCTTAGTGATATGGTTTAGTGTAGGACTTGTTAGTGTTAGGTCAGAGGTTGGACTCGGTGATCTTGGAGGTCTCTTCCAACCTAGATGATTCTGTGATTCTGTGATTGGAATGGGATGTCTTAGCTTGACTGACACCCAGCTCTGTAGGTTACAGACAGGGTGTTTGGGCACCCAGATTAAAATAACTAACAAGAATTTCTTCCCATGCCCCTCTGTCGCTATTTCCTAGTGTTAATGATTTATTACAGTGCATTCATAAACATACCAGCTTCTTAATTTTTAGGATATTTAACTCATTAATAAAATATGGTCAACTAACATTTTTTTCTGTTTCCTGAAATACCTTTATTTTAGGAAATACGATATATCTCTGGGAGTTTTTACTAGCACTGCTCCAGGACAAAGCTACATGTCCTAAATATATCAAATGGACTCAAAGAGAGAAGGGCATTTTCAAACTAGTCGATTCCAAGGCTGTTTCCAGGTTGTGGGGAAAACACAAAAACAAACCTGACATGAATTACGAAACAATGGGTAGAGCTCTCAGGTATGTGCATTTTTAATAATACTGTATTTGTTGCCATAGTGTTTGCATGCATTGAATGTCATATCTCATTTGTGTAACAACAATAATAAATTACTGTTCTGTCAGCTCGGGAAATAAAGAAGTTATTTCAGCAAAATAAATAAGCAAAAAGTAACCCTTACTAACTTAAACCCCAAATCAGTCACATGCAGTTTCAGCTTGGACATTTTCAGTGCTGCTGACAATCGTACATCTTTACAATCAGCCCCAAAACCAGACTGAAGATTCTGAGTGTGGCAAGCCTTTTATGTAAAATTTTAATCTCCTCTCTCTCAAAAAAACCCTAAATTTAGGTATATTAGAGTTAATGAAATGATTTCTCCCCACGGCAAATCATCCAGTTCCCAGTGGAAAATACAGTTTTATAATTCAGGTTTGCTGGCACTTCTATGGACTTGTGTGTGCAGTTTTAAAACACCATGTCATTTGCAGATTGGATTGTTTTTGTTTTATTTTTTTGTCTTGTGCAGAAAAGACTGCAAAATAAGCGGACACCCATGAATGTGGATGATGCAAGCTTCAGTCTTATCTGCTGATTGATAATTGTCTGGCTGAGCAGCTCCACATTTCTGTTCAATTCCATTCACCCCTCACCTCAGTATGCCTGATTGTAAATTCTCATATTGATTTGCAAATATAACTGAAGTAGAACTCTCCTGTCCTGTTGTCTTTGCTTTCTTGTAATTAAAATGTCTGTATGTGCTCACTGGGGAGTAAGCACGAATTCAGGTAAATTAAAGGATTGGCCGACTTGAGGAGAATTAGAAGTTTCATAGGACTTTAAAGCAGTATTCATTTACAGCAGAGCTGCCAAATCACAGAGCTCTTTTCTTTCTCGTCAGTGTTATCTGATGTTGAAATTAAAAGGCTACAAGAAATACCATGAAAAAGTGTCATTTGAGGAAAAAAAATGCTATTAATTTGGACACTCCTTTGTAATCAAGAAACTAGGCAGAAAAAATATTATACCTTAAGCCCCTTCTTCCTTGTTACTGCTGGTGTTATTTACTGCTTTTTTGTTGCTGTGTTTTTTATTTAGTTAGGGGTTTTGCAAAAACACTCTAACTTGTTGATGTATGTTTGCTTTAAACAGATATTATTACCAAAGAGGAATACTGGCCAAAGTAGAAGGTCAGCGCCTAGTGTATCAATTTAAAGAAATGCCAAAAGATCTCGTCTATATAGATGATGAGGATGCAAGCCCTAGCACTGAATCATCAGATTCAACTTTGCTCTCAACTCCTGTGGCCAGTAGAAACCAGTCGAGCAGATCTAGAGCGTCTGCGAACACTGGAACAAAGGGAGGATCCACCACAGTTCTAAAAACAGGAAATTCGAAGCCTGCTAAGCTTAAGGAGCACGTAGAAGTTGTACAGCAGCAGACACCTGGCTTGACTTCAGAAGTTTTGAGGACAATGCAGTCTACGCAGCCAGTACATCCCACTCAGCTTTTTCGGACAGTTCACGTAATGCAGCCATTGCAGTCCATCACAGAAGGACAAGCGGCTGTAACCAGCAATGTTGCAGATGAAACGTTAAATCCGTCAGTTCAGAATATAAGGTAAGAAAATGTCAAGAAAATAAATGTATGAATAATAATAAATTCACTGGAGTGTGGCTAGGTAGACTAGTTTCTTTGTTGTGCTTCAGAAAAAATTGCTTGTCTTGCAGTTGGGTTCAAGTGAAACAGATGCTGTGCAGGTGATCCTGGGAATTATTTTTTTTTACAGGACACTTCAACATGCACACTCATAAATGCTCTGTTTTGGTGGAGGGAAGCACATCTTTCCTGCGGGATTAGGCCTGATGCAAATCCTTTAGAAAGGAAGAATATACTACTTTTTTTAAAAAAATTGGTATCGTCAGTTCTGTCCTGCAGCAGAGACAGGACTTTCATGGCTCTGCTTTTTCACAGACTGGTGTCTTTGCTTTTTGATTATATATGGTGTGTCTGGAAGATCCCATCAAAAAGACTTACCTTCTTGCTTAATTCTTTTTATTATAAAGTTGTCATCTCTTTCATCTCTTCTGTTGTCCCCACTTACAACAGGGAAAAGCTCAGTTATCTACTCAGGCATTTTGCTGCTGTTAAAAGAGCATGTTACTTTGATTTTAGAAAACGATTAACAGAATAATCTCATGGGAGTCTGTCTCCTGAAGTAGTCTGCAGTTACAAGTCATGCTTCCATGCTTCATTTGTAAGTAAACTGGCTAATAGTACACAGCATTTCAGCATCATCACTCCTTTGCACCTACATATACATTGTGAGTAGCATCCAAATTGAAGAGGCTTTAGAAACGATCACTCAAGCCTTATACGTCCCCTGATGGGAGCTCCTTCATCTCCGCTGACTGCAAAAGACATAAAACAAATGTTCTTATAATCTCGGCCCTCCTCCGCAGGAGTGTCAGAATTGTAGATGGTGATTCTGGACCTGGACCATAGCAGTTTCACAAAAGCTTTAGGAAGAACTTCTTTACCGAAAGGGTTGTTAGGCATTGGAATGGGCTGCCCAGGGAAGTGGTAGAGTCACCATCCCTGGAGGTCTTTAAGAGACGTTTAGATGTTGAGCTTAGTGATATGGTTTAGTGGAGGACTTGTTAGTGTCAGGTCAGAGGCTGGACTTGGTGATCTTGGAGGTCTCTTCCAACCTAGATGATTCTGTGGTTCTGTGATTCTGTGATATAATTCAGGAGATGCGCGTTCTTAATGAATCAGGAACATTTTTTTTTTTTTTCCTGGGACTTGCTCTGTTAAGGTCACTGTTTGAAGGGTTATTGTGTTATGCTGCAAAATGTCAGTAATGTTTTTTCCTGCTCCCTTGCTCTGTTCCCTCCTTGGAAAATTACATCTAGAGCCACCAGTAGATCTGAAGTGGTACTGAGTATCTGGGGTTAACGGTGGAATGTTGTCAGATGGAAATAAGTAATGGCATTAATGAGATCAAATAATTACTTCGTTTCTAAAGAATAAATTTTGCTCTCTCACCTCTGCTAATAGAGGGCTGTTGTAAAAGCCAGTCAATTATTAAAACTGTACTTACATATGAAAGGAAGATAGATAAAGGGAAATCCAGAATAGCAGTTACAGTTCGTTCAGCGAGAAGAACTGAAACTGCCTAGATCAGCTTTCAGTGACTGATATAATAGAATCAATATGAAACATTTTAGGAGATAACCAAGTGGCTGAGGAAACTGAAGATTTTCCATTTATGTACAGGAAATGGCAAACCAAGACTTCAGCTTCAATCAACAAAATATATATATTCTCTCTTCTTTCTCTGGGATAAAAAATAAATAAATTTTCACTGGTCTTTCTAGTTCGGATCCTGTTTAGGTTTTTTTTTTTTTCCGTAAGAATTATGGAATGTTTTTCATACATGTTGCAGTGTGAAAAAATCACGCTGAAAAGAGAAACTCACTGGTTAATAAAGGTTGCAAGGGATTAAATACATTGAGCCGAGAAAGCAAGAATCCTTTTCATGGTTACTGACAGGCACTGTACAACAAACTGGAAGGAGTTACCATTTTTAAGCAGAGAATACCTGTTTTCATTTGTCTCTCAGTTGTAAATGCCTAAGTTGAAATCAAATCGTTTTGCTTATTATTCTAATGAACTAGAATTAACTCAAGAAGTACATAGGGGAGGGAAAGGTTATATGTCATCAGAAGTTTATGTAAAAGTTGTTCTCTGATTATGAGGAATTTGACAAAAAAAAAAAGAACTAGTTTTGAAATTTATTTAGAAAAATAATAATCCGTATCAGTTTGGTGTGTCTTTTAAGGTTTTAAAGCTCGTATTTTAGGAATGAAGCTGTTTGTACTGTGCAGTCCTATGATTCCAGGTTTGATGAAGGATTTAATTACCTGCAAGCTGTAAAAAAGTGACTAGGTCAATAATAGTGAAAGGAAATGAGTACAGGCATAACTGAAGCTGTGCAGTACCATTTAAGTCAGGAGAAAAATATTATTAAACATAAATAGTGAGAGAGTATAGCAATTTACAGAACTAAATAGCCGTGGGCTAGATCTATATTAGATTATATGTTAAGAACAATATCAACAGTATAGATACGTAAATCTAGTTTTACAGACAGATATAAAAATGATAATAACAAAGAGAGTATCTGTTAGACCCATCAAGGCAAGCAGTCCGTCCTAAGCTTTGGAAAGCTGCACAATGGCATGATGGCCTGCTATTGCGTTACAATATTTCACAATTAGACTTTGGACAATAAGCTGGGGAGAAAGTAGTAGGGCTGATACACATGTGAAGTTCAAATGAAATAAAAGCTGTAGAAAGCTCACAATTCTGTATTGCTTCAGTTCTGCCTTTCTGCTGTGTAGCTTTAACATTGTTCCATGAAGACTTCAATTGCACGTTTCCCAGCCGTGATGACCAAGTATCTCAGATGAAGATAAAAGAAAAAAATGCGTTGGACCGTTCCAGTGCAATTCAGTTACTGACTGTTGTAGAAGTATTCTTGATTAAGAAAGCAAGTACTAAGGTGTTTGAGCTGTTAGAGTGGAAAAAAACAAAAACAATTGTGTCTTCATGCTTTTAAACAGGATGGGCCAAGGTGCTGACGAATCCTGTGCAATCATTGCTTGCTCCAGGCTCTAGAAACACAATTTGTGACAATTTTTGCTCAGTTTCAAACTGCACACCTCAAACCTTTTGGTGAGAAGGAAAGGCTTAGTGAACGCTTTTGGAGCATATGCGTTAGGTCTTGTTTTATAATAAAGTTTAAACAAAGCAACTGGATTTTAGCTTTGTTTGTTCAAGCAGCCATAAATCTCTAGCAGTTGGACGTGGTTGTGTACGTGTTCCCAAGTGCCTCAGTGGAACTACCGTGAGGGACAAACTGACTGGTTTACCTGATTGAAAAATTCCCAGCATGTGTGATTGCCAGCCTAGGACAGGGGCCGACAAACCTTGCGATGCACGCACAGCCTGTAGGATTGCGTTTGGAGTCACTTCCTAGTAGTTTTGTAGGGAAGGAAGAGGACAAAAAGCACCAGTCGTTGCTAGTTGCTGCTCGGAGGCTGAGGCATGTGGTTAATCGAGGTCATTTGGGAGAAACAGCAAGCAGGGCTTGGGAGCGTTCCCCAGAAGTTTTTCCAGCACATACTGGCTAGTGGTCAGGCTCTGCCTTCAAGCATGAATATCTTGGACCCACATAATTTGTCTTATGTAACGTAGCTTCTAAAGTTTTATTCATATGAATGTTCTTTCTTCGTCATATAAATGTTCTTCCCTCTGCAGCTATTTGCTTCTGTCGTGTTGTGAGGAGAAAAAACAATGATTAACCCCATACTGCAGAGAAAATACTGGAGGGTGAGGTTAAAACAATTGGCTTCTTAACACTTAACTGTAAGTGACATGAACATGCATCTTCTCTTGTTAAAAGAATCGTATTTAAAGGCTGCTGTGCAGGGTTTGTGTCGCCATCCTGTCCCTGTGCCAGCTGGCGTTGCCTGGTGAAGTCTGCTCCTGAGAGCATCACGGGGAGAGTGGGGCACTGGGTCCCCGGGTTGCCCAGGGAGGTGGTGGAGTCACCGTCCCTGGGGGTGTTCAGTGAAAGGTTGGACCTGGTGCTTAGGGACATGATTTGGTGGGTGACATTGGTGGTAGGGGATGGTTGGACCAGATGGTCTTGGAGGTCTCTTCCAACCCTAATGATTCTGTGATTCTGACAGAAATGGGAATGCCAGTGAAAAGTGGGGGCTGGCTCTTGGCAGGATACAGGCAGTGCCTTTGCTTACAGCTGTTCCGAAGCTCTTGCAGAGTTTTGTGTAATAATCTGTGTGGAGGGCAGTGTCCTACACCCACTCCGAAGTGCTGCAGCGTGCAACACCGGGGAGATGTACCCTGTCTTCAGTTACAGCTTCGTTCTTGCTGTTGCCTGTTTTTGCTGTAGTCATGCTTCGTAGTAAAGCAGAAACAGGCCTGAGTGGTTTAAAGAAAGCTCTTGTCTTACAGGTGGCTTTGTGGAGCTTTTTATACCAGTTCCAGTATGCAGGAGACTGAAGTATTGCTGGCCACGGGCAGATGGCTCTTCTTCAGTCCCGGAGCTTGAGCAGAAAGGCGACGATGTAGTGCTAAGCCAGGAAATGGGAAAATTAGGAAATGGGGCAGGGTCATGCCATTTAAACCAGGTTTTGCTGACCAGGAAAGACATTGAGTATCTTGGATGGGAATACTCCGAATTGCAAACCCGCTGCTGCTCTGGCTTGGTGGTTGCAAGCGCAGCTGCTGAAATTTCCAGTTGTGTAACTGGGAGCTGAATTTGGCGTCGTGTTTCCAGTGATAAGACAAAAATAAAATGCCTCTCTGGATGAGTATTCCATTTATAAATTTTCCCAGTGAGCTGGCTTTTTAAAGGGAAGTCTCTTTGAATTTTGCGCTTGTAAAATCACTCAGTTTAAACCACAGTAACTCACGCAGGTGATCTGGTTTACACGGGTGTTTTGTTGGAATAATTGTGGAATTTGGAGGCACTAAAATAGTCTTGGGATTCAGCTCCATGTTCATTGGCTCATTTTGAGTGTAAAGGGTATCCCTCCTGTTGCTCTAAAGTGTATTTCTTCTGTAAGGCTGAGGCCTTACCTTGTCTAGGTAACCTAGGATATCCTGCAGGGCTCTGAGGTGCCTGGGTTTGGGCAGCTGATTGCACTCCAATGACTAGTGCTGCGGGCCCAGAGAGATGCACTTCCACTTACCTGTAATCAAGAGCAGCGGTGGTTCAAGATGGGATGTCTTCTATGTAGTGAAGAGAGGCTCCCATAATACTAGCAGTTCAGAGAGGATGAGGTTGTGGATTTGGATTAATTTAAAACACTGCGTCAGTGTTTCATATTGACTGTGTGGGACATGGCTGAATTTTCTAGCTGACAGCTCCATATAGCAAGAAACCTCCAGTTAGGTGGCTGCAGAGAGATCCTGAGCAGTGCTTGAGCAGGCTCCTGGCTCTAAACACAACGTTTCTTCAAAAATTCAGTTTATTTATTTATTTATTTATTTTTCTCTGTATTTTCAAGTTGTCTTTGTGATAGCTTGGACAGAGCATGTTAGAAGACGAGTATCCAGACTCTGTTCTGTAACTTGGGGAAAAGCTAATACAGACCCCAGAGGACCGGTGGGATATGCTCTGTGTGTTCACTTCCGAATTGGAGAACTACTGCATCATGATTCAGCCACAGCTTTCATCTTGACCTTTTTGCAACCTTTGGGGTAGAAACTGTTGCAGGAATTCATCCTGGAGGTGACGCAAGCATGGACCACAGTGGCGAGATCCTCATTCAAGAGGAGGAGAAAGTAGCTGAAGGTGAATCGTGTTTTTTTCTGGCTGTGAGCATGCTGTGTAAGAACAGTGATAAAGCCAACAATATGCCAGCACAGTGGATTGTCCCGACAAGCAGAGGGAATTACCTTAGAAAGCCATGTCTACCCCAAGCAAACACATAGGCTTTCTGTTGTTGTTCCTTAATTTGTAAACTAGCTATTTGGGGTCTGACTGCAGCCATGCTGGTGCTGAAAAATGCACAGATTGGTCATTTAGCATGGATTTGTGAACACTGAAAATGTGATTACAGCTGCTATTTCAAATGAAACATTTTCTTCATCGTGTGTCACGTAGAGTTGTTAACTTGTGTGAGCTGTGCAGCGACCGTCACTGTTGTGTTCTGTAAAAACACTTTGCACCCTGTCTGCAGTCACTGTGCTCGAGCTTGCCTGGCCACACAGATGCACAGAGACAGTCTGGCACTGTCCTACTGACACTTTGCATTGACCATCTGCTTTCCAAAATCCAGTCCTTTTTCCCTGAATAAGAATGTGATCCAAATTTACCCGATGTCAGCTGATGTTGTAGCCCATCTGCTGAATAAAAGCCATCACAGGTGGCAGTCTTGGCAAAGAGCTCACTGGGGTTCTGGGATGGGAACGTGACCGAGGGAATGGGATGCCTGTTGAGGTCTCTTAGATGATCAGAAACATCTCCTGGCTATTGTGTGGGAGGCCTTTCTTTCACCAGCCAGCATCAGAGCACGTTTTGCCTCTGTTTGCAGTTAGATTGAGTGCCTACAAGAAACTCTCATTTAGCTCACAAGAGGCTAGAGTTTCTCAGAACATTGTTATGATAGGGCCAACTTATGCCAAGGCAAAGCCTCCAGTTAAAACTTTCCATTTTGAGTTGAATTCCTGCAGCTGAGAAGAGTTTTTCTTAAGCCCGTTTCTGTGGAGGGTAGGAAGAAGGCTGCTGAAGGCAGAAGGGACTTTAAGGTCACCTGGAGAGATTCGTTTTGCTTCTGCACAATGGGAAGCTATCTGCAGGAATACAAGTTCACATGTTTTTGGTGCTGTCAAGAGAGGTGGAGTTTCTGTGGGTTTCTGTTAGTGGGAATGTTCCTGAATTTTAATTCAGGTGAGTGTGCGATTTTGAAAAGCTCTGAAAAGAAAGCTGTAAGGACACTAGGCTTGGGAGTTGAGTCCTCTGTCCTCATGATAACAGATTACCTTGTCCAGACGAAGAACAGCCAAGTTCTGCCCTCCCTTAGTTGGAGGTTCTGTTAAGATTTTGCCTTCAGGCATCAAGTCCCGTGCTACATCTCTCGGACATCTACACCCAGACTGGTTGGCAGCTCCCGTCTGTGTGGTTTGCACTGTAAGAAGGCCAGGCTCTGTCTGTGATACACGGGGATGAAGTATTGACAAGACTTTTGATGACTATTAGAGTATGATATAAACGGTTGCAGCTGTGGAAGGGCTTGCAGTGATGGTAGAGCCTTTGGCCAAGCATTTGATGGTAGAGTTGCGTTTGGCCAGGCCTTGCTATATGCACTCAGAGGAGATTGCCTCTTGACTCAGGCATTTGAAGTGGTTCTGACAAGCCCACCCCACCCCTTGGCCTCCCTCGCTCTTCCTAGGCTGATTGAATGAGCTGTCTGTAACCAGCTAGTTGAACAAACGGGGAAAGTCCCTGGAAGATGGCCCGTTCGTCTCAAGGCCATTATTTCCCCAATAGCTGTGGATTGAATGTTGTGTATGCTTGGAAGGGAATTCTCTCACTTCTTTCTCTCTGTGTATTTCTTCATATTGCCTTGTTTCTTTGTTGTTGTGCTGTGCAATACTTCGTGTACCTTGGCTCGTAGCTTCAGTTCTGTTTTGTATGTTCTTCCTTTCTCTTATTTCATAAATTTTTCATGAATTGCCATGAATAAACTTGTTTCTCCTTCCTGTCATTCAGTGTTTGCTTTATCACTCCCCACCTCTTGGTAAGCTAATGTGATGTTGCACAATTCTAGACTGTTAACAGCACCAAACGAACCAAGGGGTGCATTATCACGTTCTGCCAGGCTGAAATGGCTTCAGAATTTTTGTCATTCTGTTCTCAGTAGAAAGCAGGCTGCTTTATGGCCACATTTCCCTTTCATCACTGTTGTTCAATGTTCTTGTTCTTTCTGTAACCCCAGCAGGAACTTTTAAAGTAATGACCCACTAGATTTGTACCTTAGAGTTGGAAGGGTGTTAGCAAGTTGACAGTGCAATTCATCATCAACAGAGCAAAAAACGCAGCTGAAAGCACCTGAAGTCTTATAGCCCAGGGATCACCTCGAGTAGTGTGGGCTGGGTTTTTTTTTTTTTGGTAAAACAGACAAAAAGATTAACCAAACATATTTTTTTTCTAGTGATGTTCAAGGCAAATAGTCTGAGCACCTAGATCTTGGTTTGTAAACAGGCACAGTTATACTACGTACTATTTTTGAAGGCAAAAATTGGGCTTGGCCATCCTTACTGTAAATAACAAGGCGTAGTAGTTATGATGCAGTGTGCTGCTTAGTCCTCAGCTTGTAGACACATCTGGGACATGCTTCCCTCTGGCAAGTTTACACTTTGTGTGTGTGTGTGCATATACACGTTTATATATGTGTGTATATCGTATATGTATCTTGACTGGAGAAAATGGAGCATCTGGAATAAGCTATTAGCCACGGTATGGGATGTATTTTCATGAGAAATACAATGGCTTGACATCAATACAAAAGTAATTGCAGTATGCTGAGAAAAATGCTTTGGTTCAGTCCTCTCAGAGCGCCTAGCACTTTGCAGAATACCCTCTGCATTGATTAGATCCATTTAGCAGTTTTTGAGGTCGTCGTTTGCAGCCATGTAACAGGTAGAATCTTCTATGTTATTTCAAAACTAAACACCTAAAGAACAAGAAAGGATCTTCCAAGTCATACTTGCATGGCGTACCAGCACAGGCTACCAGCTTCAGCTGCTGCTTTTCAAACTTGAAACTATCGAGTTGATCTTAATCCTTCAGACTCAAGTACGTTGCACCATGGATTGAGGAGCTGGCTTGGTATCCACTGTCTTACTCAGATACTTTCAGTGTTTCTCTGATGGCGAGTGTCAGTTGTCCTTCCCTTCTTACTTGTTCCACTTGTATTGCTGCTTCCTGTAGACTTGGATGGATTGAGCTGTATTTACATGACGTTGTGATTTTGCTGCAAGTTTGTTTAACTGTTGGTAATTTACATAGTTTTTAAAAAAGCTAGTGGATGCCCTCCTGCTGTTACTGGTTCTGGCGTGGATATTTGTGATTGTTCTGTCAAGCTCCCAGGGGAATTACTTGGAAGGAAGCAGTTAGCACTGGTGACCCTTAGCAGACTTGGAGAACCTCGGTGGTGTCATTCTGAGCCTCGTGTTTTAAGCTCCATTGCGTGTACTTGTGCAGCACAAAGTTCTCCAGAACTTGGAAAAAAAAAAAAGAAGAAGTGATCAAAGCGATCATTTCAGCTGGTACTTCGTCTCCCTGCAAGCCCATTTCCATGAGCATCTTCCTTGGGCTCTCCCTAGTTGTATGAAAGAGGAGCTCAATACTGAGCTTAGCAGCTGCCCCTCTGCACTCTGGTGTCAGTAGCATCAAATTTTGTGTCCCAGCTATATAGCCTGGGTGATGAGACCTGCATGGGAGCCTCATGGGCTAGCATCTGGATTTGCTACAGCATCAGTCCTGGGTACTGCTGACCTCCTTGTCTTTCTAGAGAAAGTGAAAGCTACAGATGGAGATTTTATTCCCACCAAGCCAGGGAGGTGGGGAAAAGCTCGCCTGCAGCAGGGACCGGCAGCTAGGGGTTGTTCAGGGAAGAGCTCAGTGCTTCAAGCCTGGTGCCAGCTGGGTTTCTGGAGTTGCTCTTGCTGGGGCAGTCTGTGGAGCTCAGCTGGAGGCCTCTCCCAGAGGACTGAGCTGAGGGAGGGCTGGGAAATCCTCTGCAGATGTTCCTTCACTTGTCTCTGCTGCTGCACTAAGGAAGAGGGAGTGCAGCTCCCTGTGTAGTTGGAGTAGCAAGCAGCAGTATCTGCAGCCACATTTCCCCCTTACTTCAAGTTTTGAATACACTGAGTCTGATCTGACAGGCCAGTGGCCAAATGCTGGAAAGTAGGGATTTCACAGAGCTGTAGAAAAAGAGGTAGTACCTGGGCAGAAGGACTACAGAAAGGAGGACATTCTGTGACAGACATATGTATGCAATCCGTACAGCATGTTATGTCATGCGTGGACTTGAAAGTACAGATAGGGAAGGTAAGTTGGTTTCTGCCTAAAGTAATTTCAGCAGAGGTAGAGAAATAAGCTAGGCGGAGGAGGAGATGGTTATTTTTGTTTTCATCCAGCATCAAATATGTTCAAGAAAATACGAGTTAGAGCTTAAGACTGGAAAATTGGAGGAGGACAGGCAGGAGAAAACATTGGAGAGAAGCAGGAATGTTAGAGAGAACTTTGCAGAACAAATGAGAAGAAAGAAAAAGATTGTTGGAGGCAGCATGTTGGTTTGGAACAAGCTATGGTAGGGTTTTGAAGCAGTTAAACCCTTCCTTTCCTTTTTCCCTCCCTTCAATGGAAATCATTTGCTTTGCAGTGAGCATGTTGTGGGTTTTAGATAGATATATATTTTAAACCGAGGTATGTTGCATGGCTGAGCTGTGTGTGTTTCAGCCACATCTCTGAATCACCATTTTCCACTGTTGTGTTTGTATACGTCAGTGATGTGGCCGTTCATCATCTAACTTTGCCCTCAGCATAAATACAGAAAGTAATGTGGTACCCAGGTCTGCCAGCCTGAAACTGATGGGATCATTCCGAATTTAAACTTACATTTTGGGAGCAAATTCTGTTCAGCTGCCTTACCAGGAGCATACAAGTCTGGCAGACAGCGAGCTGTGTGTCCCGGCTGTCTGAGAAGGTCCCGGCTCGATCCACCGTTACAGTGCAGATACTTTAGCATATAGGTAAAGACATACAGATGTCAGGAGAACCGAGGGCTGGCTTGTGACTTACTTGAGCTGGGGACCTTGTGAAATGGATGGCAGAGGTCTAGTGGGTCGTGCTCGTGCTGTTTGTTGATGCTTGAGATGGAGGTCTCGGATGCAATTCCCAAGCTTTCTCATGAACTACCAAATGTCCCAAAGGCAGGCTGTTGAGTTTGGCGATAGTAGTATTGCTCATACAGAATACCTTCACCGTGGGAGCTGTGTTGCTGAATTCAGGGGTCAGGCCTGGTTTTTGTTTTGTTAAGAAAGTGACTGCTTCCCCTTTTGCAGTCTTTAGATAAACGTTCATGATGCCAAGTGATTTTTCAATAGTAAATCTATAATTATTTTTAAATACTCAGCATGGAAGTGTTCTGACCCTGTAATCTTTTCTAATCCTAATAGGACTTTACAGACTCCAACCCAGGTTCCAGTGGTTGTTTCTCCTGGAAATCAGCAGCTGCATACTGTAACACTCCAGACGGTGCCTCTTACTACAGTGATAGCCAGCACAGATCCAGCCTCATCAGCAACACCCCAAAAATTTATTTTACAAGCCATTCCTACTTCACAGCCCATGACAGTTCTTAAAGAAAATGTCATGCTACAGTCTCAGAAGCCAGTCTCGCCTTCTTCCTCAATCGTGTTGAGCCCAGCACAAGTTCAGCAGGTTCTCACCAGCAGCGTGCAGACAATTTGCAATGGAACAGTCAACATGGCTTCGTCTCCCTCCTTCACTGCCACTACCCCAGTGGTAACTTTTTCACCCAGCAGTTCGCAGGTGGTCGCTCATCCATCTGGCACAGTGATCACCTCAGTTATTAAAGCACCAGAAACGAAACAGATCGGCGTACAAGGAGCGCTAAAAGAAGAAGACAGTGACAAATTAGATGATACTGAGCAGTCGGAGCAGAGGTTTCAGCAGCAACCGTTTGTGATGGTAGTATCCAGTTCAAATGGTTTCCCATCTAACGTGCAAGTGAAGCAAGAAGATGAGCCATTGGAACCCAATTCATATCAATAGATTTTTAAAAAAGACCCTGTGGATGATTATTTTCATAAATGTGATGGGACCTTTTCAGTTATGTATATATGATTTGATTCAGAAGCAAGATGTTATAAAGCTACTTAATTTCTGCAGGTAATTGTTAGAATTCATGCTTTAGAACGGATTTTGATTTTCTGTTAATTGCTAAATGTTATCATATAAATAAAATTATATATTACTCGTTTCAAAATACAGGCATGAAGGAACATGCTTTTCTATGAAGACTTTCTCAAAGTTTCAGACTTCTTTCTTACTGTACGTTTTCAGCCTGTTGCTGATTTACATTGCAGTAACATTATTATAATCTTTTCTGTTTAATCTATACATGTATCACTTAACTTTTGAAGCAACAGTTACTTTTAATGGGACATTTTCATTCCATGTGTATGAATTTTTATGATCAAGTATCTGTTTCATATCAGTGAATTTACATCAGTTTTAGACTCTGATAACCAGGTATCCTCTTGGATTTTTTTTGCAGCACAAGCTATTGTGTGTGCAAAATTGAATATACACTCCTATTGAGAGTACAAAAAACATTTATTCCAGTAATGGACAATGCCATGTCTATATTTTATACGAAAACATCAGATATATTTAATTGCAGAAGCTAACGGCATCACTACAGGTGCAGATGTTTCATGCCATTTTGTGACTATGAAGCTTAACAATCTTGCTTTCTACTTCAGATTGTTTTGTAAGGGGGGAGGGAAATGAAATATATACAATTTATGCAGGTGTTCTGAGATTAATACTTCTAAGAGTTCTTTTTGATTGTAAATAATGTACATTCAATGTCACAAGGAAGTTTTTTCAGCTAATTTGTTTCCATACAAATTTTTGATAGATGCAAATAAGATCATTATGTTTAGAGGTCTAATGTTATATGTATTCATATTACAGAGTGAATTTGTATTTAAAGACAAATTTTTAAATGATGGAGCCCTCTGAACCTTGGGTCCTTGCCTTTTGTATTTTTAATTGGTTTATTATGAAAATAAATCAAGCGGAAAAACATTTTTCTGTATTTACTCTGAAACGTTTTTAGATTAATACAGTGTTTTGACGACCACTGTGAATAACCAAAACACACTGGACAACATGATTTGGATAGGCTGGACCGATGGGCTGAGGTCAACTGTATGAAGTTCAACAAGGCCAAGTGCCGGGTCCTGCATCTGGGGCGTAACAACCCCAAGCAGCGCTACAGGCTGAGAGATGAGTGGTTGGAAAGCTGCCTGGCCGAGAAGGACCTGGGAGTACTGGTTGATAGGCAGCTGAATATGAGCCAGCAGTGTGCTCAGGTGGCCAAGAAGGCCAACAGCATCCTGGCTCGTATAAGAAGCAGTGTGGCCAGCAGGTCTAGGGAGGTGATTGTCCCCTTGTACTCGGCTCTGGTGAGGCCGCACCTCGAGTACTGTGTTCAGTTTTGGGCCCCTCGCTACAGGAAGGACATGGAGGTGCTCGAGAGAGTCCAGAGAAGGGCAACGAAGCTGGTGAGGGGTCTGGAGAACAAGTCTTACGAGGAGCAGCTGAGGGAGCTGGGGTTGTTTAGCTTGGAGAAGAGGAGGCTCAGGGGAGACCTCATCGCTCTCTATAGGTACCTTAAAGGAGGCTGTAGCGAGGTGGGGGTTGGTCTGTTCTCCTACGTGCCTGGTGACAGGACGAGGGGGAATGGGCTAAAGTTGGTCCAGGGGAGGTTTAGGTTGGATATTAGGAAGAACTTCTTTACTGAAAGGGTTGTTAGGCATTGGAATGGGCTGCCCAGGGAAGTGGTTGAATCACCATCCCTGGAGGTCTTTAAAAGACGTTTAGATGTAGCCCTTAGTGATATGGTTTAGTGTAGGACTTGTTAGTGTTAGGGCTGAGGTTGGACTAGATGATCTTGGAGGTCTCTTCCAACCTAGACGATTCTGTGATTCTGTGATTAATCAGTGTGGGTCTCTGGTGGGACATGAGCAAATAAGAAATTGATGAATTGCTTCTGAACAGACTTGAACACACCCTACATACTGTGAGCATGTGATGGCATGGTATGCTGTGAAACAACACTACTTACTGTATGGCTTTGTAGCTCAAATGAAAGTTGAGCTGTGTCCAAGAAGTGATCTTTTCCGTCGCTTCCCAGTATGTTCTAAACAGCCCCAAACTTTCCATGTAATTTTGGGGTGCCACCCATCACAAAGGTCCTTGTGGCTTGTGTACTTACTGGCTGTTGGCTCAACCTAGCCAATTGCAATGTTTCAACAGGAGGTGGATTAAAAATAAGTATGATGTCTAGTGAGATGAGTAGAACGTAAAAATTCAAGGAAATACGTCTTTCTATAAATTTATATAGATTTACTGATTCATAAGGTTAATTTTAAACATGCAAGTAGTAGAAAAACTAAAGGTGCAAGAACACTGACAGGAATCTCTTGCTCTAGTTAAATAGAATTATAAACCAATCTAGCGAGCAGTGCTCTGACAGAGCTACCCTGGTCTTTGGCAGCTGAAACTGCCTCGTTCACTTGAACGTGTGGCTCTCTTCTCTCCGACTCCCATGCAGTTAGGGTTCGACCCACAAACCCAAACCCCTAATCCCATTTTCAGGAAGGCTGGCCGTACCCAGAGCGAGTGACGCCAGCGAAGCGGCGGTGGTTTGTGTGGCAGGGCACGGCTGGCAGCATTACTAGGACCGTGAGCATTGTGGAAGTACATCTCCTACAGCTCTCATCCTGAGGGCTTTCTGTTTCACATTGACAAAACTCTGGAAGAGGCAGGCTACTCTTTTAATCAGACTGCAGAATAAAGACTTCTTCCTGTAGGATGGATATTTCTTAACACTAGGAAACCTGAGGTGGTAGCTGACATTACAGTGTTTTTTATAAGAGTGTGGGGGTCGTTTTGCTGACCTGTTTACTAGGTAAATGAAAAACCACACTACAAGGTTACAGCTTTGTGTGTATCTCTTGCTATAGATGTAACTATCATGAAAAAAAAAATGATTTGGGCAGCTTAGTTTATGTCAGATAGAGAAGTGGAGGAAACCTCCTACAGACAATAGGAATCTATTGTCAGACCTCTGATGTGTAAGTGAAGGCTTTTATTCTTTAGGCTGCAGTGTGTGACCCTGGTGTACCCATACTCCTGGGGTCTCCTCAGTGCCCCAGACCTCCAAGAGGGGAAGGCAGGCAGAAGCGGGAGGCGACCACAAAATGGGGGCTCGAGCAGCTCCCCTCCCGCAGCCGCCTTCCTCTGCGCCGCAGCAGCGGCCAGGCTACAGATGCAGCCTCAAAACCGGCTCAGAAATTTAAAACCAGAGGCTGCGGGAGAGCAAACACCAAGGGGGCTGCGTGGCAGGAGCAGAAGGAAGGTGTCTGCAGCAGGTCAACGGGGTCTAAGCGGCCGCCATCTTCCCAAGCGCCAGGCGGGGCGGGCGGAGCCTGCTGGGGGGGGGGGGGCGCTACCCGTCAGGCCTCGCGCGCGGGGCGGCCTCGGGGCGCGGCGGCCGCGGCCTCTCGAGAAGTTTCCTGGGGGCAAGATGGCGGCGGCGCCTCCTCCTGCTCGGCCCCCTGCGCCGCAGCCCCCCGTGCCGCAGCCCCCCGTGCCGCCGCGGTGAGCGCCCCCCGGCCCCCCGCCGCCCTCCCCAGCCTCGCCTCGCCCTCTCACGCCGTTGTGTTTCCTCGGCAGGTTCTCGGACGGCGACATCGACCGCGACCCGGCGGCAGCGGCGCGGGTGAGAGGCGGGGAGAGGAGGGGAAGGGGGCGTGAGGTGGCTCTCCCCTGGTTTTCCCCCGGCTTCCCCTCAGCTTTCCCTTCTCCTTTCCCTTCTCCTTTCGACGAGTTGGGGATCCGCAGGGCTCCTTCCCGTCAGGTCCCCCCGAGGTGCGCCCTGGTGCTCCCTGAGCTGAGGATGCAGGAAAAAGGCATAAGCAACCCTTTTTGTGCCATATAATTAGACTGTAGTCCAAATTTCTAAGCTATCTACAGTTAGAAAAAGAAGCTTACTGGAGAAACGCCTTCAGTCTTTATTAGTTTTTATCTTTCTGTCTTCTGTTTTCCTCCTCTCTCTGTGTTTTACCTCTTAACTCGTGCTGATGTGTTCTCAAAGGCTATTTTTCTTGAAAGAAACAGAGGTAAAGAGAAGATAGAACTGGCGGATCAGGTCTTTACGTACCTGGAAGGGAGGAGGATGTAAATGCGTAGTTCTGCTCGAGTGCAGTAGGTGGTAGAAGCATAAGGTAATACGGAATTACCTTTCCCTAAATAAAAGGTGCAGCTCAGTCCCATACTTCTCTGGGGTTTCCTCTGTTGCTTGCAAAAGTTTTTCAGAAGATAAATGGCATATAAAAAAGGATTTGGAATAACCAAACATATTTGGCCTAGTGAAAATTAATTTAAAACGAAAAAACACCATAAGATCTTTGGAAGTATTAAAGAGTATCGTCACAATGTGTCAGTTTTTCTCAGTATTAGTATAGGTGCTCCACTTGTCTAGTCCATACTTCAATTTTTTGTGTGTTCAGTGACTTCGAGACTTTTTTGTCAGCTTCAAAATACCATTTAACATTCAATAGTTGTTATTTAATACGTATTGTAGTAGTACTCGTGTCACTGGTGTACTTCAGGACTTACCCAAAAGTACTGGTTTGAGCAGGCAGATTGTACTTGGTGATCTCTGAAGTGGTAAGTCCCATGGCGCAGCGTTGCATTTTGATGACTTGGAAGTTTGGATCTACACGTGGTGCACCGTGCTTGCATGGTCTTAGGTGTGGCTTTTTGGCTCATGTAATTAATATTAACAATCTGGGACGTGACGCACTGTAAATGGGGCCATGTGGAGTCTCCACACTTGACAGGACTTAGAGGGGCATTTCTGCACTGTGTCCTCAGGACTTTGGGTTCCTTTAATTCCTGAAGCGCATGATTTGGCTTCTCCACCTGGATCTGATACAACTGGAAGGTCGTCCCCTGTGTTTGAATACTGCCTGAATGATAAAGCTGCCAAGTCTTTAATGGCTTCTTGTGTCGTTTTAAGTTGAAAAAGTAGTCCACTGTGTGGAATAAGGATGCTTTCTATTTGCTTTTTCCTTAGAAAATGTTTTGCAGTGTAAGTGGTGATGATTTAGGAGAGAGTCAGAAGTAACTTGAAGCAAGCTTTCATCGTATTGTTTTGGTGAAGTGTTGTCCAATGAGGAAGAAGGGTTGGTGTTCCCTTAAATTCAGGCACAGGTGAGACAGGAAGACTGAAAGCGCTTTTAATTCATACAAACTTAGTGTGGTCAGAGCCCTGTGAATCTGCAAATGCATTTGCAGCTGGTCACTGATGAGGGCCTGGAGTGAAGTTTCGAGTCAGGAAGCGTACATTTGAGTGCTTGTGAGGGCAAGGTGTAAGCTTGCTCTAAGTAACTCTCGCTGATGTCCATAAGCTGGAATTGGTAGTAGCTGTCAGGTATTTTCTAGCTGCCCCTTGGCTGTCTTCTCAAACAGCTGCGCTGTAGGATTCATTTTGGGGAGGGATGTGCACGTGTGTAGCTGAACGAGGTGTGATGACTTGCTGACAAGCCATCCACACAGTGAGATCAAGTGGTTTTTTATGACTGTCTACTGCATCCCTTTCCCTCAGATTCCTCCATGGTTTTAGATTTATGTACCACGCTTATGTATACATTCGTTTATCTTATGCTGATAGCTGTTGTGGCCACTTCATTCCTAGTTGGCATAAGTGTTTATGTGACAGCAGTGAAAGAGAAGAGGGCACTGATCTGAATTAAAACTAAGGCAGGCCCTTCTGCTCTTCCTTTTTATTCTAGCTTGATGGGACTGTGTTCTGGCAGCTGTGTTGCACTAGCATTTATGCCCAGTTAAAGCCTGTATCTTGGCCACCTTCAGAATTAAGCAAGCATGAGTGGAAATCCAGTCAACTTAGCAGACGTAGTTACTATACTGTAGTCACATACTGTAGTAGCTTCAGAAAACTTGCCATCTTCTAGCAAAGACAAGAACTTTTCTCCCTCATAAAGAGAGAGTTGGAGACGTTTTTTCCAGGTATGTGCTTTGAGTCATTGCCATTTTATTGTTATGCAAAAATAATAATCTTTTCTCACGGAGCATAACATGGTTATTTCAATCATGGTTATTTCAATCTGTGTACTCAGTGATTTCCCTAGCAAGGGACTACTTCATGCTTATTTCCATTGTGCAGCAATGTTTCCTGTGAGCCCTGTGCTGCCAGAGTTCTCTTACTTCACTTGCTCAGCATGCTTCAAGAGAACAATCTCCCGTGCTCAGTAATATCATGTAAGGTAGAATTTCATCCCGTGTTACACTGCTTTGAGCGTGTTATTCCTCCACAAGCATTTTGACACATTGTGTATTTATTCTGAGTTCGTGACACAGCACTGCTTCCTCAAATCCAGCAGACCTGTGTACAAATACAAGAACTGTAGGAGAATCATAGGAACATACGGGATCACCTGTGCACTAGACTTCATGTTTAAGGCATTTGAAAGTCTTGTTTTCTCAGAAAGAAACAGACTTCATGACTTGGATATAATTGGCAGGTTCCTTGTGCTTCAGGCTCTGATATTTGAGCTTTTTGGATGAAAGCTGATCTATAGGTAAACATTCATGCCAGTTCAGGGTATTTTTTTTCCCAAAATCTTAGTTGATGAAGCTTGGTATTGTATCTTCATGGTGACTTTTGAGGTGCCATTTCACGTCTTTCTGTGTCGTTACAGGAACTGACAAGAGCTTTGGAAAAGAATCCAGATGATGCCGAGTGTTATTGTCAGCGGGCTTATGCTCATATTCTTCTTCAGAATTACGCTGGTAACATCTTCAGGCAACACTGAGAATCCTCTTACAAGTGTATTATGACACATTCTTTACAGCAGATGTCATAAATGTGCAGACAAATTAGTAATAACAGAAAGCCTTATAGATAACTTAGTTTGCTACTCCTACGGTAGGGCATACTTTAAAAGTTGTCTTCATCTTTGAGTGCTTTGTACCTGCAAAACTTCCAGTGAATTGGGTAGGCTGCGGGCCCAATTTTTCATTTGTTTTTAGCACACTGCTATCTTGGCAGCATTATTTTTAGTATACTTCTTGGGCAAGCTTTAAGCTTTGTGTTGTAAGCACCTTCAATCCTTGTGTGTTTTTTTTTCTTTGTTAGGGACTGAGTATGGTTGTGGTAGGAGGGTGGTAACTGAATAATGCCTGGGAAACAGATTAATGGAATTAATTAAAAAAAAGTCCTGCTTTGTCTTTCATGGAGCTCTGTGGCTGAGTGAAGGCTTTGTCCATAGCAGTTGCCTGAATTTAATTAAATAGTGCGATGTGTGCGAGCTAAGAAAGCTAAAATAGTAGTGAATTTTGTAAGGTGTACTCTACGACTTGAAGTTCACTGCTTTTCGTAACGTGTTATAATGTTCTTCACCTGTAAACTGACTTTCAACAGATGCAGTTGCAGATGCAAAGAAGTCCCTAGAACTCAACCCCAGTAATGCTGTAGCACTTCTTAGGAAAGGGTGTGTATCATCATATATTGTGCTTTGAGAAAATTGTGCTTATCTGTAGGGCAATAGCAGCATTTGAATTATCACTTCATACAAGCTTTTTGCAACCCCATGAATGAGTAAATTCCATGTCGCAGTGCTTCTAAACCACCTGTAATAAAGCTGTGATTATAAGAAGAAATAGTATGGGTTTTTTAAGAAATGTACCTTGATTTTTGGGGTGATTATCTTAACATTTTAGCTGTTTCAAAAACAGATTCCGTACGCGATATAAACTCTGACACGTGTACTTTTAACCGATAGTGTGTGTAATCTAAGGATGTTGTTATCTTCAGGATGTGGATTAGATTGAAAAGTAATTACTGTTTCCTTGTGTTTTTCTTTGTTCATGTCAGGTTAGGAGAATATCACATCAAAAACTATGCATCTGCTTTAGAGTCGTTCAAAGAGGGACAGAGGCTGGACAGTAAGTATTAAAATGTGTGCACGGCACTCCTTTGCTAATGTCAACAAAATTGCTCTAATGTGTTAGCAGAAAGTGAAGAACAAGTTGGTGGTTTGTTGGTTTTTTTTAAAAGGCTAATGAGTTGGGTGCCTGATTTTTGAGGTATCTGGAACGGAACTGGCTTTTGGGAAGGCTTGATCAATCCCTACTTGAAAGTATAACACTGTGTAAAAATGTGTATCAAAACTGTTAGCCAGTAAAAATCTGATTTTCTTGCCTTATAAAATGGGGGTGTTTCCCTGCTCCCCAGAGGTCTTGCAGATAAATGATGTTATTGGTATGGCAGTAAGTGTCACAGAAAAGTTTCTGAACAGAAAAGGCTTCGTGTATGTAGCTGAGATTTTTAGTTGTTAAACCATTTGGTGGACTGGTCTTCAAAAAGAGTGTGCAACTTGATGGGTATTTGAACTGACAGTGGATTTTTACCTCATGTTAGATACCACTTCATTACAGAAGCATATTTATTCTTTTTTTTTTTCTTAAAGTGTTGGCTTCCCAGCTCCAACTGTGCATGTTTTATTTTGGGGAGAATTAGAGCTTTTAAAAATAACTTCTAGAAGCAGGAACGGAAAGCTTTGGTATAAGATGCAGGGAAGCACACAACAAAGTAATTGCAAGATGGCTGTAACTCCTTTCTCTTCTCCTGTCCCCCATTTGAAATGCAACTCACCTTGTTCTCAACAGCAGGAAGAAATTGTAAGAAAAGCACCTTGAAAAGTTACACAGAGCAAAGTGTTCTAAGCTGATAAGCGTTGTGGTGATCTAAGATCTTCCTGGTATGTTATCTGTAACAATGGCAGGGGCCCGAAGCTTTATTAAAAATGTTACTGGCTTGTTGTTCCCAAATAAGTAACCTGCTCCTCTGATCTAAAACGTGGGTTTGATGGGAGCGTAAGCTAATGAAAGTTCTTTGTGCGAAGTGGTTGTGCCCCTTCCCACTATTGCACTTGTTCAGCCTCTTCTTTCAGTGCATTAAGTCTGCAGAAAACTGCTCTTTTTAAAGAAAAACATGCCTGTGAACTGATGTGTTGAAACCGACCTCTGAAGGGCCCGGGTGCTGAATCCAGCAGAATTGAAATGGTGATGGTGGTGAGGTGATGTGGTGGAATTCCAGCAACTGTAATCTTCAGTTCAGGGTGCTCTGGAATAGGAGCTGAAGGATTAGCTTTAATTGCTTAAAGTTCTTTCAGGTTTGGTAGCTTGGGTAACTGGGTAGTCTCCCCTTTTTGGTACGCTATAAAGATGGATGAGTTTTCATAATCTAGACAAGTTTTCTTGGATCATCCTGTGAAAGGGAGTGCTTCCTTCTTGTGATTTCTGTAGCTTTCCTTACTTGATAGGTAAGTTTTCTTATTTCTGAAAACTAGTAACTCCTGAATTGAATCTGTAGTCACTTTAATCTTGTGTTAGTGGCTGACAGGGCCAGAAATTCTCCATATTTTTTCATCTTCACCGCAAGTAATTGCTATCGATTTGAGCTTTCTGTGTGCATAGATTTTGTCGCTTTTCTTGTCAGTTGGAGTTGTTCAAAATACATGGTATGCACAAAAACTTCTGAAGCCAGAGCATCACTTTTTCATTCTCTTCAGCCTTGCATCCCACT
This sequence comes from Anser anser, assembly GCF_964211835.1. Taxonomy (NCBI): domain Eukaryota; kingdom Metazoa; phylum Chordata; class Aves; order Anseriformes; family Anatidae; genus Anser; species Anser anser. The sequence goes on along the minus strand of NC_139720.1, from coordinate 179,808,651 downwards.
GACGTTGTAGGGTAGAGCAGCACGTTTAGCTGCAGATGTCTTTGTGGCAGTGAATACCAGCATGCTTCTGGCTAATTCAGAATCCCTGAACTACAGCATCACCTTTTCCTGTGCTGTATCGCATGACTTCTGCCTGTTTGATTTTTAACATGTCAGTTTTGCTGTTGACCCAGCTGAAATGTTTCTGAAGGTTCCCAGTACTTCCTGATTGCTTCTCATCCAAAGCTTGCTTCCAATGTTCTTTGTCATTACAAATCCCATGGCCTATTGTGAGATGAGGGGTCTCCTGAAGACTTCTTGAAAGATACAGGTTTTTAGGTGATTCTCTTCAATATATTACCCATCTTGCTGGCAAGTTGATGCTAGTGACAGAATTTGCAGTTCTGTGGAATGTTTGCTGGATCCCAAGTGAAAATAATTGTGAGCATGAGCATTTTGGCAGAGCAGTTAACTTCCAGTTAAGCACAGCGAGTGCAAAATGAACACAGCACAATGGGAAAATTACCCATGTACCACTAAGCAGGTGATAAAGAGATGTTAGCTGTTGCTGCCTTACAGGGAATTGCTGTGGCAGGGAATTCGTTGCTGACAAGGCTATTTTCTTTGCCACACAAGGGGGCAGAAGTACACCACTACACGTTCCTTGCTGATGTAAGGTCTGTTTTAAATCTTTGTCTGTAATGCTAAGGGAGATGGGCTTGCTGCTTGTGCTCATTACTGGTAGTGCTGACGGGCCCAGGGAACTACAGCAAGCTTCCCATTACCCACCTACAGCGATAGCTAAATAGGACTTGGCACGATGAATTACTGAATGTGCAGAGTTTCTTTCTTTTATAACATAACATTATGAAGCAAGATTTCTTCCGCTCAACCATGTGACGACGCATGTGAATATATGGAGTTCACTAATTTGCCTCAGACTGAAAAAGCAGCGTGATCTGCTACTCTTCGGTACATCACAGGGATTTAGGACAATTACACTTGAGAAATGTTCTTGTTTTTTGCTGTGACCACCTAATGGATTTAGTAAAGTTGAATTCTGCCAACTTTTTAAAGAAAATGTCTTGGTAGGTGCAAGTGAAGACCCAGTTAGTCTTTCTGAACTAGAAAGTTATTAATAGGAGTTGTTGGTAAGTTCCTTGGGGGAATACTTTAATTACTGAGTAGTAAATAAATTTGCCTCTAATTGTGATGTGCTGGTATGCAGGAAAAGAGGCAGTGGTTGGCAAGGAGATCTTTTAGGGCAATAGGGCTGAAAAATGGACCTTTCTATTAAAGTTTACGTTGCATGGCAATCTTGTAATAGGCTGTAGTTAAAAAGAATTCATCACTTCCTGGTGAAAATCTGAGGTTGGATCAGTGTAGACTTGTCTCAGTTTCCCTTTGCTTTAGGCTCTTGAACCTACTCCATTTCACTTCCGTTTTAATTAATAAACTTTGTTCCCAGGTGCAAAAATACAGAGAGCTGTTTTGGGGGGCTGTGGTGTAAAACTTTGAAAATTACAGAATAATTTTAAGTTTCAGGGAAGCTCTGGAGCTCAGGAAACTCCATGCCCTGGCCAAATTAACTTTAAAGTTTGCTTAGGTTCTTTGACAGCGGAGACTGAAGATGTTACAGCCTCTGGGCAATCAGCTCCACTGTTGTACTGCCTTTTTATTAAAAGTATTTTCCTTATCTAATCAGAACTTCGTATGCTGCATCTTGGGTCTCTTTCCTTTCCCTATATACTTGGAGGAGAGTCTACGTCAGTTGTCCATATGCCTTAGGTATACAGTAGGTAATTGAGGGCAGCTTTTTGGATCCCCAGCAGAACCCTCTGCTTAATGTTGGAGATTTCCATCTGAAAGCAGGTATTTTATTTCCAGGATTTGTTAGGAACATAAAAAAGACTTACCAAAAACTGATTGCCTTGTAATGTCAAGACGGCCGTATCCTTATTTGCGTTTTTATCTTTTCCTAACAGCATCTGAGAGGTTACGTAAATGTTATGTAACTTAAAATTTCAGCAACTTTGAAGATGATTAGCGGGGATGGCAGAAGATAAGAGAGAAATGGTGCTGAGGAGTTGGTAGCAATTTTAAGGCACACCTCAACATTTGTGTACACTTCCTATCTGAAAGGATTGAGGTGAATACTTTGCAGAACTGCAGTGGAGCCACATTTAGTGTTACGAGCATGTTGGCTGGGAACAGCGTGGTGTTTTTCTTTTTTTAAGCTTCCTCAAGCTCTCTGCGGGGATTTTTACTGTGTGAACTCCCTCAATGTGAATTCCTGCTACTGCAAAAAGATAAATTTAGCTAGTCTTAGTAGTTGGTCAGTAATATTGCCACTTTGTTTGTAACGTTCCTGACTGTGAAGGGTTTTTCTGGGAATTCTGCTGAAATGAGATGATTGTTCTGTCATTGTACCGCTACCTTTTTAGCTATTTTCTAGTGAATTTGTTTGTGGAGATTGTTTCCTAGACTTATAAATGTCTTAATAAATTTTTCTGTGGTTTTGATTTGTAGAGTGGAATTGGCATCTACGTATCTCTAACATACCTGAAACTGTAGATGTGTATGTAAAGTATGTGTGAAACCACCAGGAGAAAAGGAAATACTTGGTGAAAACTTGTACCACTTTGGATTGTCCACAGAACAGACTGTTTTTTCTGATACTTCTCTAGAGAGGCAGCATGTGACTGAGTGTTTGGGAAAAGGATTTTAAGGATAATGGAGAACTGTGTGAAACAGTATTTCTTGCTTTCCAACTGCCATATAAAGGTTGAGCAGGTTGGAAAGCAGTAGTATAAATGGGTCAGTTCAGGCAAAAATTTGTGTGCTACAAATTAATTTCAGTTAATTAAATGTAACAGAGTTAAATAGTAGAGCTGTATAAAAATGTTTAAAGCTTAATGGAAATGGCAGAGGTTTTATGAGAAGATACTGGGAAATAATAATCACAATTTAATAAATTGATGCAAATTCAGATGAATTTGTTCCAGCTGGTGGTTGAATGAAATCGTTCTTTATTCAGTGCATGTAGTACTTGAAGAGTCTTAATGTTACTGTGTTTGATCTCTCCTAGATGTAGATGATACCTTTACTATTTGGATTAAAAGATGTGAGGAAACACTAAACGGTAAGAAAAAGAGCATTTACTTGATGCAGGTTTTGATGTGACCTGTGCTTTGAAGCTGTGTTGTTTATAGCTTGCTTCTTGAAACAGAGTTTTTGTGTTTTTAAAAAAGTTGCACTTTCCTATCTCTTGTTTCTCTCAATTATATGTCCTGAACTCTTCCTTAGTTCAGAGTTAATTTAATATTACGATTTTAATCTAATAATAATATGTGACAGAGGAGTACCTGTTTCAAGTTCAGACAATTTTAACTCACTTTCATGTGCTTTCAAGCTTATTTTAAGTGTGGAAGCATGTCAGCTTTCTTTCTAAAACCAACATTAAAATAAGTTCTCAAGTTTTGCGGAAAATAAAGTTGGAAAGAGCAGTGGAAATTTGGTGACATTACTCTTTCATTCTACATGGAGAGTGCCTTCGCTGGGTACTCACTGCTGCTATGGTGTCTTACTGTGGCAGTCAGCTTTCTTTTGTATCTTCCTACAACCTGATACCCCAGGGAAGAACTTACCCAAAGTGCTTAAACTGCCTGCTGGTTTTAATGAGGTATATCAGAACAGCTGACTTTTTTTTTTCCTCTGCCTGTTAAAACTCCCCCCCCTGCAGTGTTTATTGGAGAATGGGGCAGTAGAAACAATACAAGAGTTCATGTCAACCTGTTGACTAAAAAATTATTAGAGGAGAACCCTTTTGTGTTATGTAGGAATGTACAAATCTATGCCTGGTGGTACTTTTTACCAGGTTTAGGTTTGTTTGAAGAAACTATATAAGTGATAGGCATGCACTGTCTTACCTGCAGAGAGTTATCTTGAGTGAAAACTTTCTCTGCCTTCTTAGAGAAAGAGTTTATAATACACATTTCTCAAATGACATAACTACTTTTTCCAGTTTGTTTTGTTTGGAGAAATGAAATTGCACTGTTTTATCTTGGCTCTTCATTTCTTTTCTTTTTTTTTGAGCTATTTTCTTAATTCTCTGATATTTCAACAACAACAAAAATAAAAAAACGCAGTTTTATTCGTTACAAGTTAAAATTATTTTTTCATTATTTCTACCTTTTTAGGAGTACAGAGTATGAAGGACCAAAGGAAAAGTTGGTTTCTTTTGAAACATTTAATCTGAAACACTGTCAGGATTCTATCTCATTCGCCAGCTGTGGTTGCCTAGTATGACATACAAATTTGATGAGAACTTGGTCCTATTTCTATATATGCGTGACATTCCTAGTACAGACTTGTAGGAAGTATTTTTTTTTTGTGCCGTGGTTTTGATTTCATTAAAAAAGGTTTCTATAGTTCCCTAATAAGGAAAATATGGGAAGCTTATTCCTCCTGTTAATCAGAACATGTTTTGTATTAGTTGTTTCTTTGCAGATGTTGGTGATTGAAATGGGTAGCATGAAGAAATCTTGAATAAAAGTAAAGGGCCATTAAAGCAAAAGACTAGAGGTAGAATTGTCATGTCTTTAACTTTTGAACTGTTGAGAATGGGATAAATGCAAAGTGGCTAGAGTAACTGAAGAAAGATGGAGTAGATGTCATGTAAGTCGTGTTTTTTTCTGAAAGTACAACTTTTTTTTTCCCTGCAGGCTCACAGACAGAAATGGTAAGGTGTCTTCCTTAATATATTTACTGCTTTGAATTTTGTCTTTAATTGCTTTTAGAGTTCTGTGGCATCTTGAAACTTCCAAATGTTTTAAAATAATCTCTTCTGTTGCATATAATTCTGAAGGATCTAAACACGTTGTTTTGCAAACAGGGATGCAAAATTTGAATGCTGAAAACCTAGGAGTGGTGAACAAATCTGGAAATTACTGTGCACTAATTAAAGTCAATTTTAACTTTCTTGTTTGCAGTCTGTGGCCCAATTCTAAACAAATTAACCAGCTCATCTCATCAGTGCCAACTCACTTGTAATTGCTAGAAGATAGCTTCTTTTTCCCCAGTAGCTTGCACATGTTGTTTTTCAGACTTTCTTTGGTTTTGTAATTCAGCAGTGTCTTTTTCTTTTTTTTAGTTGGAAATTAGAAGAAATATCAAAACTGACCCTTCTTGTTTGGTTATTTTTTTTGGAGACCAAGATGTGAAGTTGCTCTCGGTGTTATGCTCCCTCCTTCATAGTTACTTCCATTTTTTATGCCTTAGTAGTAGGATAGAGGAGGAAAGTGTACAGAAATGATGAGTGTATGTAAAGACAAACCTTACCATTAGAAGTATTTTTTTATGTTTGAAAATCATGCCTGAAGTTCTCAGATCTATTTCAAGTTTTCTTTGTGACTTAAAGATGAGCAACACAGCCACTATGCATCTTTCAGATCTCCTTATTCAGAAAGGAAACGAGTTGAAGCTGAACTCAATTGCTGTTTCTCAAATGTGTGACCCCTGTATTGTAAGATACGTTAAATATATGCACTGTCAGTCTGTAAACTGGTAAATTGTTTGAAGTCTGTCATAAATGGCTAGGAGAAGAGTGAAGAGTTTCAGCTTTCTTTTGTACGTTAATGCACATGCATAAGTCAGGAAAAGAGGAGTGATTTGTGTCTTTATGCTTATATATGTCTGTTGTATTTTCTCTTACTGATACGACTTTCCAATGCAATGTGTTTCAACTAGAGTACACAACAGCAATCTCTGTCATCAAAGATCAAGTAAGTTGACTTTAGTTTTGCTGTGAGAATTAAAATAATTGACATATAACTGTTCTTTGCTGACTTGGGATTGGATATGCGAGATAAAGATTGTAGAAATTCTGCAGAAACTTCAGAAAGTGGCAGTCTAAGTAAAATGTTTCTCCGAGTCATGGTCTTTGTTCAGACTTGAAGGTGCAATTCTCTCTCACTGGGAGAGCGAGCATTCAAGCTTCTGTTTCTGGTCCTATTGCTGAGCTTAATTCAAAGACCTGCCCGTAGTGCCTGGTATAGGTAATTTTTTGAGCTATTTAATTTATGAAAGTCCAACAATAATATGAATTGGTTAAGAACGTGGCCCACTTTTTACAAACTTCTCGATTTTTAAAAAAAGATACTCTGTTCTTTAACTACTTGTCAAGTCTGCAACTGTGTTGTTAAAGGAAGGGGAAGAAGTCTAATTTTGTACATCTCTCCCATCCCCCCCCTTAAACTACACAATAATGTTCTAACTTTTGTGGGTTTTGTTTTTTTGTTCTTAAACGTATCCTTGCAGATAACTTTCCTGCTTCTTTTTCTGAAGGTATGACTGGTACCAAACAGAATCTCAAGTCATCGTGACTATAATGATCAAGAATGCGCAGAAGGACGACGTCCGTGTGCAGTTCTCAGAGAGAGAGGTGATTTATGTTGGTTATTGATACGCATCCTTAGATTTCAGAAGGTGTAGTTATTAAAAGTGAACATCGCTTGCTGGAACAGCAGGAAAAAATGGCAGAAGTGGTCTTCTGCCTGAGCATTTTTATGTACAGTGAACAGGGAGCTATTGCCACAGCAGGGTCTGTAGGATTTATACACAAGCGTGTTGTGCATGCTGCAGAAGGAACAGCTGTCTCTTCAGCTGCTTGGGTGTTTGGAGCGTTGGGGGAGGAGGTGATCTGAAGTTAAAATGTTTGTGTGCGCATGCATCTGGAATGTGAACAGACAGAAACAAGGTACTCTCAAAATAGTTATGAATAAGTAATATCTTGCTTTAGTACGGTTATGGAAAAACAACAATGGGTGAGTTCATCTTGATTTTCATATCACTACAATTGATAATGGCAACAAAGTGTGTTTCAAGGAAGTACTGTAATCACTGTTGTAATGCCATATGCGGTACTGACAACTGTTTAATTAAGGGTGAATATTGATTAGGTAGGTTCTCAACTAAGTTGGTACTTGGCAAGCTGCAGAAGTGTCTGATACTGTATGCTTTAACTTGTGGCAAGTGCTCACAGCAGTTTAACATAGCTTGCATGTATTAGAAGGGAAGTTGCAAATTGTTTTCATGGTTCATTATAAAAGTGTTGATAGTTCATTTGCCATATTTTTTCCCTAGAGAATGCAGATCAAGCTGACAAGATAATAGGCTTTTTGAGTGCATGCTGGCTAAGAATTGAAATCTCCTGTTCATCTTTGTAGTGTACTGTAAAACACCTTGTTGAATAATGCAATAGCATAGTGGTGGTACCTGAAATTCTGATGCCTGGTGTTTTAAGTATCCTAGCGAAGGCTCGTTAATTTAATCACTTAATCTTGGTGCCAAATGACAATCCTTTACTTGGAAAGGGAAAACTTCTTCTCTTAAAGATGACCAGGGATGTGTTTTTGACTGTTAACAGATGAGTGCATCAGTGAGACTTCCATCAGGTGAAGACTACAACTTAAAGCTTGTTCTTCTTCATTCTATAGTGCCAGAGCAAAGTACATTTAAAGTGCTTTCAACAAAGGTAAGCTCTTCTTAGTGTAAATCATTTCTTTGTCTGTTTCTGACGTTGAAAACTTTTCTGCTCTAATGTCATGTCTCATTACCACAGTCATAATGTCTTGCTTTTCATATAGAAATGTTTTTCTTTCTTCAAGGTGCCTTTCAGCCAGTGGAAAGCTTTCTAAACTTGTGCAAAATTCAGAAATAGTGACGTGATATGTTGCTTACTGAAGTGCATATCACAGTTACGTTGAGGATGCTTTTAACTGTTGCTGTTGAAAGATGACTGTGGTCTACTTGTACATTTTGGGTATTTGGAAAGCGTGAATGATTTTTTTTTAACTCAACTTTTAGGAGTCGATACTGTCTTATGGAGTATTGTCATCTTTATGTGCCTAAGAAATAAATGTCAGACCTGTAGGATTTCAGTGTTGAAATAATTCTTGACCCTTTCATGACTTTTTCCTGCTGGTAAAAGTTACTCACTCATAGTTATCTGTTCTTGGCTTTTCACAAGGCTTTTCATAATGCTTGCTTGGAGACACTTGGAAGTTGCATGGCATGAGAGAGAATGCTTTTACCTCAACATTTTGTCTTCCAGAGTACAGGTACAGAAAAATAAGGAACTGACTGTGGTCTGGTGTAGCATATCGTAGCATAATACGTAGACAGACACGTTCAGACTTGGCTCTGTGGACAACCTACCTCTGAAGCAGGAGTAAATGTTTTTGATTCTTCTATTTCAACAGTGGTTTTGTAGAGCTTTTGAAAATTCCATTGCTTTCTCGTGTTCCACTTTACCTGTTAACTTCAGAAAGGTACCTGTAGAAGTTACTGCATGTTTTCAGGGAAGAGGAACTTCAAGATGACATGAGAAGGTTTCCACAAAGTTGGTCTTGTTTTCCACTCCTCACGTTAAGGAAGCTGGGCAGGTTTTGTGGTTGAATCACATGAATCATAGAACGCTTGGGCTGGAAGGGACCTTAAAGATCATCTAAATCCAACCCCCTGCCATGGGCAGGGACACCTCCCACCAGACCAGGTTGCCCAAAGCCCCATCCAGCCTGGCCTTGAACACCTCCAGGGATGGGGCATCCACAGATTTTCTGGAAAGCCTGTTCCAAAGTCTCACCACCCTCAGTAAATAATTTCTTCCTTTTATCTAATCTAAACCTACCGTCTTTTAGTTTAAAGCTATTCATCCTTGTCCTATCACTACACTCCGTGGTAAAGAGTTCTTACAAAGTGGTAATGGAACAGAGTGCTTGAATTAAGTACAAAGTCTGCTACTCTGTTATTATATATATAAACTGAAGTAGAATGAACCCCTACCCTGTCCAAATGAGTAACTGTGAGGTCCTGTTTGCTTTATATTCTTATCTAGCTGGTGTTAGACTTCTCATAGCTCTTGAAGTTTGCCATTACTTCTGTGAAGTATCAGGCCTGTGTCTCAGCACTGTCGAAATTATCATGGCTGTGCCTTCCTATGCTACCATCTGCAGCCTGGGTTAATTATTTGAATAATCTCTAGTAGTCTGGAGCATGGTTTAGGCTGAGATTCTTAAAGTGGTGCGAAAGCTTTAGTTGTGTTCAAGCAGCGTCTGAAGTGTAAGTATTTTGCGTTTATTTCCGAATGTTACAGTTTCCATGTAGTTTTGAGAGAATAATTTTAAGGCAAGGCGGGATAAGAGAGAATACAGGAGGAATTGTAACAGGTGAAGTCAGCGCTTCAGTGCGTACTTCCTCGTGCAGAAAAGAGAAATATAGGGGGGACATTGGTGAAAGCACAGTGAAGGAATACAGTTTGAATGATGCATCAGCTAATTCCAGTACTGACCAGCAGATGGAGACTCAGTGAAGAAAATATTTTATAGCAGGCCTGCATTAAGGATGGTTAAGCATGCAAAGTGTTCTTTAAAGACTTAGAATATCTTACTTTGAAAAACTTTAAGTGCCTTAAAGGAAATGGTGTAGTGTCAGCGTTTGTCTGAATACTAGAAATACTAGAAATGTGAGCAAGATGGAAAATACATAGTTACTACTTTGAATAAACCATCTTATTACTTCTCAAATGTTTTGCAAAGATATGTCATTTACATGAAGTTATTCTGTAAGGACTTGAAAAGGGAGACTTAATTTTATTATCTTCCCAATTTACAAACATTTTACTGTATCGAGTTCTTTGTTAGTGAATATTATTCCTCAAAGTTATGAATAGACTGGAGATGTTGACCCCACAGCCCCCATATACATGAGGGTTGCTGATCTGCAAGATCTTGCATATTTGAGTCCTTGCGTGTCACTATCTGAAGCTGTCGCTATTCTTGAGAGTTTTAAATCGTTTGTAATGGAGAATGGGAGGTTGGCCTGTGAGACATCAGGGTCCCTGGCATTGGGACAAGCCTCTGAGCAGTTGGGATAAGAAAGCTTGCTAGACGTGAAAAATTGAGCAATTGAGGTGGATGTTTGAAGTGCTTCCTTCTTAAACGTGCTTCATTTTTCCAAGTAGAGGTATTGAGATCCAATAGGATCTGTTGCAGCCACCTTGGCCATGTGTGCCTTCATTCGTAGTCTGGTGTGGGAAAACGAGCATTTCCTTGGATATAGTTGAGGGATTACTTCAGACAGGCTCTGGTCTGGTCTGGTGGTCTGAGGCCTTGTTAGCAGTGGGAGCAAGTTAAGTGTGCTCCTGGAACACATTGTCTTGTTGACTTTCATCCGAGAGGAATCTGTTCACGTGCTCTTAGATGGTTTTTCATTGTGAACCAGGATGGTAAAAAGGAATGCAATGTGAAAGGAGACTCGCTTCAAAAACATGTTCTCAGTTGGAACAAAACCATGCTCTGCCAGGCAGTTTATTTGGAGTACCTCTCCCATCTCTTCTCTTTCTTACTGCAAACAAGAAAAATCCACCACCAAAGCAAAACAAAATCCCACCTAGAGCCCTGATAAGAGTCTGCAGACTGGGCCAAGGGGAGGGGAAAGGCTCCCAGAGTGTATGTGCATATCACAGCTAGATGGGATTTGAAAGACTCAGAGGAGTGGCGACAGGAGGCTGAATCTGGGAGGACTCTTGTCTTTATGGCACTGACAAACTTAGTGAAGTCTGTTCATCTTGCTGTGTGTTGGAAGGTTTTTGAAGACTGTTTAGCTAAGGGCTAGAGAAGGGTAAGATGTGGTTTTTTTAGTGCTGCTGATAGCAGTGCCTGAGATATGGGTATTTAAGCTAGCAAGGTAAGTACAGATAAGAGATTAGGACATGGCTGGAAAAAATCATTCTCATGTTCACTGCCTCTGGGATGAGCTCGCTGGCTTCCAGCAGTGGCTTTTTTGTTCTCCCAGAACTATTGGGAGCCACTGGGTTCAGCCAGGGTGTGACTGCTGGGATGGTTCCCTGACTCGCAGTGGTCACTGGCTTCACCTTTTCAATGAACTTAACCCTGCCACAGCTTTCTCAGAGTACCTTTGTGATCTGCTTTACATCGGAAGGAATCCTGTGCGCTTGGAGTAGGCTGTGGCTCCTTCCTGCTTAGCTGATAGCCCAGCCTGGATCTCTGCAGCACAAGGGTTGCAGGATTGCTCCACAGTAAGTCTTGCCCTGTGATTTGTCTGTAGCATGTGAGATGCCAGTTACATCCAGTGATTAGAAGCTTTTAAAGAAACCGTGTTTTCATGAGATAGAAGCAGATGTTTTCTTGTGGATTAATAATTTCAGATAACACCTGTGTGTGTTCACACAGCTTTATTTTGTATTGCTGTACTGAATATGAGAGGCACATTGCCATTAGCATATTGTAAGTCTTCACTGGGCAGTGAGCAATCTGGTCTTTCTTTCCAACTATATGATGAAACAGCGTGGCACGCAGGCAGGTTTTGCACTGGGTAGACTTTGAGTTTCACATAAACCTCTTAGAACTAATAAATGTAATGGATAGAGGATGGAACACGAGAACTGGCAGACGATAAAGCAGTTGTGCATGTTTTGGTAAGAAAGAGATGCTGGAGATGAATCTCAGTACTGCTTAAAATTCAGCATCACTTGACAAATGCAAAACAATAAAGGTAAAGATGCAAATTCCGGAGGAGAAAATAGCCTTAGTTTTATTTGGAGAACTACAGATCATAAAGTGACTGCAAGCAGCAGACAGAACTTAAAGACTCTGGCATTGGTTCTTTCAGAGAATGTCAACAGTAAAAAAATGCAATTGATACAAGGTGTTGTTTCTTTGACGTTGTTGGTTAACTTCCAATCTGTCAAAGGTGTCCGACTGCTTAGAAGATGTTACTATGTTAACCTGATAGAGCAAAAAGTAGCAGCAGCTCCAAAAGTTACATATAAACTAGAGATTTGTGTCTTATAAATAGAAGCTGGTCTGGTCTTTGAAAGTAGAAGGGATTTTGTACACCGTATGTAGGTAGGATTTGTTGTATTTTGGTGGCCATCCCCAGTTGTGTTCAGGTGTCAGGTGAGGTGGGGAAGACCTGTACCACACTGAAAACTGCATGTTGTGTTCAGCAGTTAACAGAAGGTACCTGTTAGTGGTGCTGCTTGTTTTTTTATTTCCAGCAGAGGGAGCCAAAATGTAAAGGCTCGAACGAGTTCGCTCTTTGGAAGTTGCCTGTGTGGAATTATCCTTCTGCTCCCATCAGAACAGGAAAAAGGCCTTGCTGTGGTGTAACCCCGGCAGGCAGCTCAGCCCCACATGGCCACTCTCTCTCCAGGTGGGACTGGGAGAGAATCAGAAAGGTCAAGTGTGAGGATGCATCGGTTGAGAGAAAGTCAGATACCAGGTAAAGCAAAAGCCACCATTCCAGCAAAGCAAAACAAGGAATCCATTTGCTGCTTCCCGTCGGCAGGCAGGTGTTCAGCCACTTCCAGGACAGCAGGGCTCAGCACACATGGTGGTTTCTTGGGAATATAAATGCCACTGCTCCAAACATCCACCCTCCTCCTCCTTTTCCCCATCTCTTATTGCTGAGCATGACACCATGTGGCATGGGACATCCCTTTGGCCATTTGGGGTCAGCTCTCTGGGCTGTGTCCCCTCCCAGCTCCTGGTGCACCCCCAGCCTGCTCACTGGCAGGGCAGCACAAGGGGCTGAAAAGTCCTCTGCAACAACCAAAGTCAGTGTCTTATCACCACTACTTTCATCAAAAACCCAAAACACAATTATATAAACCTCTGCGAAGAAAATTAACTCCTATCTCAGCCAAAACCATGGCAGGCATACAAGCTTAAAATGAGTGACTAAATACGTTTAAGGCAGAGGAGCCGACTTGCCTCTGTCCAGCAGATAGAGCAGGGAATAGAAATGCCAAGTAGTGCAAGGGTTTCTAATGTTCTGAAACAGTTCTTAGTGCACAGTCAGCCCCGCTTTCTTTTCCCTCTGCTGTTCTATTTGTCAAGCAGTGCAGTTGGGATTCCAGGGGAATATTTGGCTATGTTCTCTTGGAAATGTGTGTTGTGTGAGAGTTTCTCTGGGTCTTCATTCATGTTCGTGATGCTGCTCAGGAATTTCTCAGACTTAGGTGAGGAGAGTGAGGATGAATGTCTGCTTTTTCGTGTGTCCTTATCCTCTTGAAGGAAACCTGACCTAGTGCTTTCTCTTTTCCTTCTACTCTGCTCTTGCATTTCCAAATAGTCTGGGGACAATTACTGTGAGTTTTCACTTTTTTTAGTGGTTTGGGCTTTTTGCAGACAATGGCGGTTTAGAGCCATTTGAGAAAGTGGCTAAAAGCAGTTTTGTGACCCCAGAACTTTCCTTGAATTAGATATCAAAGTTGTGCTGCAAACAGGGAGGTGTTAGAAATCCTCAGTGTTTTTTCACAATTGACATTTGTTATAGAGGTGTTTGAGGTAGGAGCATACTCGCAGCAGCTTCATGGCAAGAATATGGTAGTTGGTGTGCATCAGGGGAATGTTTCTTCTCCTCAAACCAACATTTTGCTTTGCAAATGCTGAAACACCCAGAGCAACTTTACTGGAAAAGCACACTGATGCTTGTTGCTAAATGTAAAGGGAAAGGTTGAGACTGAAATTGTTTCAAAAGTGTGTGAGTCTTTACTCAGAGGTAGGTGTACACAGATAGATAAACAGAGGGTATGGATTTATTTTAAATGAAATCGGTTCTTGCAGTCATACCCTTAGAAGAGACTTTCTCATTTCGGTTATTTTTAGCCAGTTGTTTGCAGTGGCTTGAATGCACTCTTCCCCACTCGCTTGTAGTTCTTTTCTCTTTGAGGCTTTCATGCAGATTCATATCTCCCTAAACTTTCTGGGTGTTTTCTGTAAACTATAAACCGATATTTAAGATAGGAGTTGGATGCTTTTCTGAATTTTCTTGCAACTCTTAGGCAGGGCTAGATGGAACAATTTCCTGGCGAGACCATAAAGAAACCTTCCTGATGATTGGTGTGATATTACTTGGCTCAGAATAAGTTTAATTTTTTTGTTCCTTGTGAGTGCAGGTGGGTATGGGGCAGATTTAAACTTGTTAATATTGAGAAATATATTTTAAACAAGCATATGAATCAATGCCCATGCTTTATGTAACACTGTTACATAAGACTGTAAGAGTTTTTCTCTCTGTCTTGAGAGAAGGTGGATATGAGAACAATTGGCTTTATGGGAAGGATGTGGTGGCAAAGAGCTTTAGGCTACCAAATTGATCTGTATTGCTAGCTCCTTCTGTAAAAAAAAAATCTCAAATTCTAACAAGTGGTTGATATATAATGTTAGTGAGGTGGAAACTTTGATCATTGTACACTGTTATCCATGGTATGTTGCTGGCAAAGAAATTGGAAGGTGCATGCTAAATCCCTCCTGTTAGGACACCACCTCTACAGAACATTTTTTTTAATTATCAGTAATTTGTGGTTACACTGGAAAGTTATCCTAATCTCAGTATAATTTGTTTAAAGTTATGGACAAAAGATTGTGGAATTCAAAATACAAGCAATTTATAAGAGATCTTTGAATAACTAGGATACCAAAACTGTGCATATGATTTTAGATAGAAGTTTGAATAGGTCGTACCTTTTTAGAAGATGGTGATAATGGGTCGTCACTTTAGAGTTAGTTTAAAAAAAATGCCGTGATTGCAAAATAACAACATTTTGAATTTACACCTCGGACAAAACTGTCAACAGTTCAGTAATAGTCAACAATTCAGTAAAATAACTAAGGAGATGATTGGAAATCCTGATTTCACGTTTCCGTGTGTTTAATACAGCAAAACATCCAAATTTTAAAGGGTATTTTTTTCACGTCTTAAAATCAGTGCCTGAGCTGCTGCTCAAGCTCTGCCAGTTTCGATTCCCTTCATCTATTTGATCAGAGCTCAACACAAATTTGTCAAGCAAACTTTCCCTTGGCGTGAATTGTGAAGTATAAAATATACTAGGAGTTAAAAGAATTTTCTCATAACTTGTCAGTGTATACCAGATTTTCTTTCAAAGACGACCACCAAAATACTTTTAATATTTCTCAGCCAAACTGGTGAGATCTGTCTTAGAGCATGAGTTCGCGCAGTTTGTCAGAAGTTTGGGTGTTGTTTTTTTTAGCAGTAGGCTTCTACCTAGAATCTTATTGTTGATAACTTACTGTTGTATTTATCTCTAAGGGGATAAATTCTTTCTTAAAATTAGATTATATGCTCTTCTATTCCATTCTTCTTGAAGTAAGATTTTTTTTTTGGTGCCTTTGTACTGCCAATGAAACATTTAAGATTGCTTCTGAGGTCTTTTCTGGCATCTTTCCCATACATAGCACTTGGATTTAGATGCAAACAAATTTGTCTTAATCTGTTGTGTCTTTTTTTAAAGAATGTTACTTTTATGAGTAGAAACTCCTGTATCCTTTCACTGCTCACGTGGTCTCTTCTCGATGATGATTCCTCGATTTGACACTCATCTCAGCAGGATGGGTTTCTCAGACAGAATTTCAAACAAGTATTGCCTGAATTACTCTGTCAAATTTCCATGTGTCTTTTCGTTTTTACTTTACTCACTTTTAACCCCAAATCTGGGGAACTTAAAACAGGAGAATATAACAATAGGTGGATTATTTCTGCACTTGAACTTTTTACAAATCTGGAGCGTTGTCCTATTTTGGGCTTCCCAGTGCAAGGAAGACACCAGTGTAGTGGAGGGCTACCGAGATGGGCAGGTGGCTGGAGGGCACGAGCTACAAGGAGAGGCTGAGGAATTGGGCTGCTTCAACCTTTAGAAGAGGAAAATCTTTATTGAAGAGGAAAAATCTTCCTACTTGTGTGCAGCTACCTAATGGGATGGGATAGAGGAGGTGGTGGAGCCAGCCAGGCTCTTCGCAGAGGTACATGGTGACAGGGAGTGAGACAGTGGGTACCAGATGGGTGTAAAACAGCATTCCTCTGGGAATCTTACTGTCCTTCGCTTCTTATTTCTGATGAATGCCAGTGTCAGGGCTTCTTTGCTTTTGTTGCATTCTGTAACTAGCTGTTTCAGAAGGGAGTAACTGTGGAAATGGGACACAGGCTCAGTATAACAGTGCATTGTAGTGTTAATAGACAGTGAACATGAATTTGTAGAATAACCAGGACCTACCTTTTACTTAAGCTTCATATGCCTGAAGGTTTTGAACCTCTTTTTTTTTTTTAGCGGTGTTTTGTTACAGAACAAAGTTCTTGAAGTAGCATGTGATTAAATGGATAACGACCAGAGGCAGCTTCTTAAACTGGCATGCAAAGCATTTAATTTACAATCATTTTTCCTGTCTTATTCTGAAGTTGGCATGAGGCATACGTTTAATGAAATATAAATGTTATATTAAAGTAGTTGGCAAAACACTGAGATGTATTTCTCTTGCCTGGGTACTGAATTTTTTTCCAAGGAGAGGAAAAAGCTAACAGTACTTGTGTGTTAGGTGTGACATCAGTGATGTGTCACTTGTCTGTGTGATAGCCATCCGTATCCGCTTTAAAATGTTCATTAAAATGCATTTATTGCCATTTGTGCACATAATTGAGACTCAGAGTTGTTTCTCAGATCAAATAAAGCTCTCAAGATGAAGAAATACGCATCTTCACAAGCAGAATTTTACAGCTTTATATTTTGGAGATGTGCTTGTATAATGGTGCACAGCTAATGATTTTGCTTGATTTGCTCCTGCCTGCAACTTTGCCTAATGAGTGAGTTGAATTGAAGTGGATGGAGTAGATGGGCTAAAGGATTAATCGTGTCATAAATGCATTCTGTCTCAGTTTCTCAGCTGTATATACTTCTGGTTTGAATTTAGACTTAAGGAATCTGCATCTTACGCTGGGAATTAGTTTGTAGCATTTCCTCTTCCTTGGGGATGTTTGTCATACGGCACCGGCTTAGGGCCAGTTGCAGAGGAAAGTGTAAGAGCTAGCAGAGGAAAAAAGGAGAGGGGGATTATTGGAGCAGCAAAAGTATAAAGATTTTTCTTAAATGTGTGGGCAGAGCAGTCTGAACAGCCAAAGGGATCTTTGAGGAGGGTTGTATTCTGTGAAGAAAACATCCGTGTTTGGTAGTTCACATTAAACATTATGTTGCATTAGAGATCGTTCTTTTCAGTAGAGATGAAAGTCTGTGGGGACGATTCTTAAAGATGTTGGTGGAAACCTGGAGCAGGAGGGCAAGAGGAGATAGCAAAGGGAGAAACAAACAAGGAAGATTGAAGTGGTATAGATTTGAGCAGTCTCAGCATTGTGAATTTGCTTTTTTTTTTTTGTTGTTAAGGCTGTTCAATGGGGATGCATTGTTAATTAGAGTATTAAAAATTTTGAATTTAAGGCCTTCTCGATTTAAACACACACTGGAGTTGATAATACAGTTGCCACAACTTGATAAGAGTTCTGTAGGAAGTGAAGGAGAGACAGGTTGTTTGAAATCAAGACTCAGTGTTTTACTTCTAGCTAATTAGCGCCTTTGTTAGTGGCTAATTAACTTAAATGTTTGACTCATGAGATCCAAATCCATTCAAAAAAAACTACAAGCCAAAACAAACAAAACCAACCTGCCAGTTCTGGCACTTATGAAACTACTTATTTATCGTATATGTAGCTGTGTAAAAATATTTTAGTTTCTTTATGCTCATCACAAAGCATTCGATTTGTGAGTGTAGCATTCATAAAATGAGCTTTGTGCCTGTAATTTCGGCAGTGATTTTAAGAGAGTCCAGTGAGGGAAGATTTGCTGGTTCCTCTAGTGTTGCTGAAGAGTAATAATCGTTGGCACAGTTTGAATGCTGCTTCTGCACAGTTAAAACAAATCTGTGTTCATAGAGATTAAAATATTAAACTTGAATGAGGGATTTTTTTAGGGGCAGTAGGTTGAGCAACTAGAATAATACAGTATTTTATTTTTCTTTGACTATTTTTGTTCTGTGACTGATACCTTTCCACATTTTGAAAAATTGATACTATGATGCTCCCTTTGGGACTTGAAAGGGTGCTAAAAACATTGGAAATTCAGCAGACATAGGAAGTGGGGAAGTCATCTCCATGTAGTTGTTGTGCTTATTAAGACTGAAGCTCTATCCTGCCTTGAAGGGCATTCATTCTGTGCCTTGTGTCTTAAACTTGTTGTTCTCAGTACAAGTTAGTGGTAGAAAATGTATATTTAAACTTGTCAAGGGAAGTGGTAGTTTCCCCAGGAAAGAAAAAATGGAGCAGTGGTAATTAAATATTCTGTTTCTTAAAATGCAGCATGATTCCAAATATGGCAGCTTTGAAACTTAAATGAGCTCATTTCTTTATTTTTATAAGGCATCTTGGGCTGTTACTCACCAGTGACAGATTTGAAGAATCGAATAAATAAAGTTCAAATTTCAGATCAACGTGATGCTGTGCAAGGAGCGTGCTGCTGGGATCTCTGGGGTTAGCTTTACAGAGGTGCCTTTGTTCTCGGGTCTGCAGGGATCCCCAGGTCGTAGTGGCTTTAGGTAGAACTAAGAACTCCCTTATGCTAAGCTGTGCACAAATAAGGAACTGCTGAAGTTTAGCAAGCAGAGATTTAAGTCAATTGATAGTATCGTAGGAATTTTGTGATGCTTCCTGAAGTGAGTTTGTCATCTAGAAGTGACACTAGACACTCCTTGTTTTGCAGTCTTTGTTTTGCAAGTTTGTAATCCTCTGACCAAGGATAAGGTTAATTATGAAAAACTACTTCAATATGGCTGTCTAAAGGGATTACGGGTAGTTGTGAATAGGGGCATGACATGCTTAACTCAATTTCATTTCTCCTATGATAATTGCAACCATATCCCCTTTTAATTGCCAGTTTTGTCAATGAGTACTAGGCAGTTTTCTCTGTAGCAGTGTGTGTTCGTTGAACCAAGTGAATACAGCTTCTGAATTTGTCCAATGGGAAGATGAGCACTGTCCATGGATGCTTCTCTGGTTTGTATATAGCACACATCAAATATGTCAGGTTTTGTTGGATGGGATGTAAACCTAGCACTTGGATTTTGCAGTCATTCGGAAGTACTATTTAATTATTAGAGCTGACTGACGAGAAACAGATGCTTAAGATGCACCTTGGTGCCTGGCAGTGTAGACTTTGTAGCTGATTGTTACTTCTGGGATGCCATGATTTGCAGAAAGTGAATAGGAAGCACAAGGAAGTGGTACTAAAACAAAAGGATGAAACTAATGCAAGAGCTGAGCAGCCACATAAAAGAGTTTAGTTGACGTGTCATTAAGTACTATAACTTCATAGTGTAAGGTAGGTATGTTTTATTCTAATGCAGGCTTCATGTTAGACACAGTCTCTAAAACCAACCTAATTATTTTCTTACTGCTACAGAATCCAACTAATTTGAACCTATTTCTCAGAACTGTTTGCCATCTGGATTAATTTGTTCTTTGTGTTGTGTTTTGTAGGTTGAAATAAAAATGAAGAAGCCGGAAGCTGTAAGATGGGAGAAGCTAGAGGGACAGGGAGATTCTCCAAAGCTAAAGCAATTTACACCAGGTTTGTTATCTGAAGGAAGTGTTAAGTGCTTTATTTTTAGCAAAGTACTTGCACATATTAATAATAATTGGTATGTTAAAAGCTGTTAATAAAATCACAGTGTTGTATTTACAATAAAAAGACTCACTCTTTTTTAATACCAGAAAATGACAGAAATGGTCTGCAGGGCATTACTAAAATTCAGTTAGTAAGGCTAGGCATAACTTCTATTAATCTGATGAACTGTTGAGGATATATGCTTGTCATTAATTCCTTTAGGCTTTTATCTGTTCAGCTGTTTATTTCAGTCACTGTTTTGCAATTCTTTGCATTGTTGTGGGTATATTGCTACTTAAAGAATTAAGTATCATTAAGCATTTCACCTCTCTTGAAAAATAATGCTTTTGCAGTGTTTCAAGGCAGATTAACAAGGCATCTTTGAAAAAAGGTGGACATCCTGGTCTACTAATTTCAGATATTTTTGCAGTTTAACTCAAATTTTCCTGTGGCTGTAGGCTCTTGGTTTTTTTTCCCTTCCTGTCAGCCAATATCTCCTGCCTCGTTTTGACTTCAATTATTTTTTTGTTGTTGTCCAGAATTTCTTTGTTGGGTAGCTAAATTATATAATTATTTACCTGAAAGTAAACTTTGCAGCCGCTGAATGTGGTCTCTAGCATTTTCTTGTTCCCTTTCTATTTTTTTATTGCGATGCTTGTATCTGGAAGGAGGAATCCATTTGCATTTTCAGTTTCATATTCCATTATTTCAGATTCATTAAATACATACATGTCTGTTCTGGAAACTGCAGCTTTAAAAGTCATGAGGAAATGCTTAGCTAACTAACATCTCCACTTTCAGACACCCAGCACTTATATCCATCCTCCTCTCACTACACAAGGAACTGGGACAAACTGGTAGTTGAAATCAAAGAAGAGGAGAAGAACGAAAAGTTAGAAGGAGATGCTGCTTTAAATAAACTCTTTCAGCAAATCTATTCAGATGGTACAGATGAAGTGAAACGTGCCATGAACAAATCGTTCGTAAGTCTCTATTCTTTGTCTCTAAAGAAGGGCGTCGCTTTGGCACAGTGACTCATTATACTAAGCTTTGCATAAGTCAGGAGGCTTCTACCCACCAAAATCTTGGGCCTCAGATAGATGGCAGTGGTTCAGTGGGAGTTGTTGGTATAACAGGTCACATGGAAAGGTTGTGCTTTGCTGGTTCCTTTGTTTCAGTTAGTGTTATCAAAGGGAATACAGCTTTTGCTTCCTATAAGGCTTGGAATTGTTGCCCAGGATGACAGGATCAAATTCCTCTTAATTGTTTATATATAGTTCCTTTGCAACAACATGACTGAGTGTCTAAAAGCTTCTTTTTATCAGCATCTCATAATGTCCAGTATGGAAAACAAGTACTGCTAGGCTGAAGATCATGGAATGATGGCTTTTTCAAATTTTATTCAACATATGCATGAAATTCCTGTGTAAATTGCTCCTATGTGAGTTTAAATTCATCAGGTTTTCCAGAATTCATTAATCTGTTGTAAGAAATGTGACTTCTATATTACTAGCTATATTTACTATAATTCTTCTAGGAAACTAAACAAGCCTTTTCTTATATTGCAGATGGAGTCTGGAGGCACAGTTCTGAGCACCAACTGGTCAGATGTTGGTAAAAGGAAGGTAGAAGTAAATCCTCCTGATGACATGGAATGGAAAAAATTCTAACCCTGTTTTTAATCTCTTACCATCTATGTGTTGCCATAAGTCACGTACTGACCACTGTGTATGGACATAGCGTTCTTGGATTCAAAGCACTGAATGCTCCCCTGGAAACAGGAATTGTCTTTATATTTTGCGTGCTTTAGAAATTCCTTCACCTGCAGATGTTAAAGGTGTATTCAAGAGTGGAACCCTGTTTTCATCATCTTTGTCTAAATTTTGGAGATTGAATCAAACAGTCTAAATTTTCTACCACCTTTATCAGCTCTGCTCTTTGGGGATGGGGTGATCTCTAATGGGCTGTTCAGGTTCATTGCCTTATGCCTGCTATTTCTGTTCAATAACTTATTAGATCTTGGCAACTTTGAGTAAAAACATTTTTCAACAACAGTGTTAAAATTCTTCGCTCTTTAACTCTGCTAAATAAAATTGTAAATATAAATTTTTCTATACAGAAGTTTCTTCATTTCATTTTTAGTAATATTGGGTTTCGATAGAGTGGAATTACTTGAAGCGTACAGCTAAAGTAGTAAATACATTGCTTAAAAACAGAGATGGCTTGTTCAGGAGAAAAACTTGCATTTTGCAAAGAGTGAGGTTGCCCCTATTGATGCAGGTATAAAAAAAATAATCCACTTAGGGATTCCTCCCACCTTGGTGATAGGTTGAACTGCAGCTGTATGTGATGAAAGTCGGTCATGGCTGGAAATTTCTACAGGGGAATGAATCCTCTGTCTGCCTTCTGTATTCAAAAAAGAAGGATCTATTGTAAATTGCCTGAAGTTGAAGATAGCATGCAGTTGCTTTAAATCCCGTTATTTCAAAATATTGAAAATTCCTCATATTTTAGAGAGGAGCATGTGCATTCTTCATTGTTTTTATCAGTGCAGCTTTTTCATCATGGACAAATTTTAAATAACATTTCCAAAAAAAAAAAAAAGCTGAGAAACTTAAATAATTCCCATGCCTGTACCTCTTGGGTACAGATCTGCAAGGGCCCACAGTCACCAGACTTGGAGATACTCGGAAGCCATCTGGACGTGGTCCTGAACAGCTGGCTCTAGGTGGCCCTGCCTGAGCACAGGGGGTTGGACAAGGTGACCTCCAGAGGTCCTGTCCAACCCTAGCCCTTCCCTCATTCTGTGAGGGGATACGGACTTGCAAGGTTGAGGTGCTCTATGTGCTGATGTCTCCTGGGAATTCAGGAGTACCCGAGTATTGTAAGATTCTAGAAAAAGCTGTGACTACTTGCAAATACTGGCAGCCACCTGAAAGCCACTTCATTCCGTGCTAATCATTGATGCAGTTTTTAAATTCACTGCTCTTTTTCTTGCATTCCTAATTACATAGGCTTATCTAGGTTGTTACCTTTTCTTGTTTCCTTATTTGGTATGTTCTTTTGCTGCTGTGAGAATTGGATAAGCCAGTTAAAATGTAAGGGTTATTAGAACAGCTGTTTTAATAGGATGAGTTAAGTCTACAGCTGTTATAAATGTATGTAAAAGTTTATCCACAACTGACTTAGGTTGTAGGAGGAAGAAAGGATGTGTTCTGTTTTCCCTGAGAACTAGGCATTTTGATTTTGCATTGATTCTGTGAAAGCGCAGTGGCTTTTTTTTTTTCATAGTACTGCTCTTGTGCCCTTGGGGATAGCACCAAGATTTTAAAATCTCACAAATCTTCAAAGAGGGGTTGGTTTTCTACGTATACCATAGCTAAGAACTTCAGAGTGCTGTAACTGGTAGCTGTAGATTATGACTACAGCCTTGACTTAACTGCAGTTTCTTGATGCACTCAGATCATGTTTATCCTGTGGTGCAAGCTGGACGGTGACTTTTTTCCAACTACTTTTAGCTTAAGAATTGAGTCATATTTTCCAAAGCTTGAATTTGATGACCTTTAGAACTGAACGTTATCCTCTGAATGTGATGAAGGGAGATGGATTGAATTTGGGAAGGCTTTTGAGTGTGTCTTATCCCTGACTCACTAGGTAATATCTGTGTCTTGGAAGAGTTTTTCAAAGGGCATGTGTGTGGCATATTTCAGTGAAGAATTTTTAGCTTCAGTGGGGAGATGCTTGCCCTTCAGGGAATTCTGAGTAACTGGTTGCCCAATATCTAGAGCATTTGCTGTCTATACATGGTGCTAACATTCAAGTTGACTTGATTTGGAACAGGCTTGGACCCGATTCTCCTAGATGAGTGCCTTGCTACTTTTTAGCTATGCTCCGGCAAGCCTCTCTTCCCTCCTTAATGTAGAAGGAAGACAAATGTCTGAGATTTACTTTGTCATAAAATTGGGTTCTTGTCTTCTGGCCAGCCGTGCTTAATATATGTTATTCAGAGCACTTAACAGTGCTTAGTAAAGACTTGCTATGGGAAAAACCTAGATAAAAATCTCTTAAATAGAAAGGAAAATGTAATTTGAGGATGTTTTCTGCCAGTCAAGTTGTTTTTACTTACTGTAGGGAACACAGCAGGGGGTTCCTCTGTCTACTTTCACTTGCAGAAAGTCCATGGGAATACTTTGTCAGATAAGCACGATATATTATTGTATTAAGTGGGTACTGTTTCACTGCTTTGGCATTCAATTCACTTAGCTTAAGGCAAAAAGTAAAATGAAATGCATTGGTACTTAAGTACTCTTGAGGCATATGTAATGCAAATATAATGCTTTAGCTTCGGGCTAAAACTTGTAGCAATCAAGTGCTAGACCTCCCTGTCCATCTCAATCCTGCGAGCCACGTTTGCAGGTCTAAACATAATAACTGGTATGTTTCTGAACACAGATAATGTGTGTGTGTGTGTTCCTCCTTTAAAACTTAGGTGAACCCATAGTGGCAGCTTTTGTTGTGTTATGGGCAGTTGTTTTTTGGGGGAGGGCTGGGGGGTGTATGTGTTAAAGGAATAGGTAGAAGTTTCTTGTAAAGTTGGGGATGAGGAAGGTGCTTTGAGCTTTGTGGACAGTGTATATTTTGTTCTTGACAAAGCACAGAAACGCACAGAAAGGTTCCAGAAGCTGTTGGTGAACGGAAGGATGGCGGGGAGCTTGGAGGTTGAGTGGAGATGCTGAAGGTACTGGGGACAAAGGGAATTTCCTTTGGAACCAGGCACGATGAGGCAGCTGTTTCAGCACTGCAGCCAGCTCATTGTCAGTGTTTGTTTTTTTTTGGCTGTTGTTGATTTGTTTTAGGTGATGTTTTACTTTTTCAGACTTCTTTTGAAATATTTCCCAAGCTTTTTGGTCAACTGTAGATAAACTTTTTAGAAGACCTGGTGAGCTCACCTCAGAACTCTGACTGCAAATCAGAGTCCTGTCCCAAATACTATGGGAACAGGACAGCAAGAGGTAAGAGTAGCCTCACCACAGGTGGGATTACTCTGTGCTGCTGTTTTGGAGATCATCCAAAATGCCTGACTGTTGTAGCTTCAGGCTGCCTTTCTCATCTTGGGTATATGTGCAGTGCTGGTAAACGAGGGGGGTGAGCCTCTTGGTGGTGGTGTCACTGGTTCAGTCCAACTCTTGCCCTGTGTAAGCAGAGATTCGGTCCACCCTGACGTGCAAATCAACAATTCAGTCTTTGCCAACTGTAGTTTTATGCTTCTCTGCATCTTTTTTGAGCTGTATTGAACAAGTAAGCAAATGGCTGTGTAGTGTTTAGCTGCCTGCTGGGTTAAGCCCTAACACTCCAGCCTTCCCATTACTTTCAGTCTTTTTTTTAACCCTATAGTTTTGTTGTCTCTTTTCCTTCTTTTTCACCAGTCTGAGTTTATCCCACTTGTTTCCTCTAATCTGCTCTGCCATCCTAATCCTCCTAGTACACATTCACATGGGTAATTAAATTTTGAAGATAGTAGAATTGCAGTGCTCTGACATTTACCCACCTTTGGTGGGAAACATCCATCTTTCTTTCCTTCTTCTCTAAACTTTGGCCAAAGAAAGGATTTGCACTGGTGTTTGCTAGCACAGGGTCAGATTCAGGGAATCCCCTTCCACCACCCCCAAATAAATACAGGCAGGTTAGAAATCTGGTAAGTGTTCTTACTTGTGCATGCTGTAACTCTGTCATGCAAGGAACTATTTTTGTGGTGTCAAGGGGAGACTTATCTTCCGCAACGGTAGTAAATGCTGCACAGTAGTCTGAGCATCCACTGTGGGGAACTGTGCTGCATTTCTTCATACTGTTGGATCATTGGTCTTACTGCTATTGTTATGTTGCCTCAAAACATCTCCTTAAAAAATAGTTGTGCTTAAATAAGACCTTTTTTTTTTTCAATCTTGCTGTAGCAAGACCATTAATTCTTTTCTTTCAATATGCTACATAGGTAAATATGTTCGCTTACTTGAAGCATGAGCTGGGGAGAGGACTTTGTTGTGTGTGGAAATGGGTAAGATACACAGTCTATGTAATATGTACTTGGTATTGTAGTTCTGGCAATTTTACCAGTCACAAGCTGTGTTACTAGTCTGTCTGCTTCTTCTGTGGCTACTGGAGCTTTCTTGGTGTTCTTGCACACAGAATAGTTGAAGATGTATGTGCCAGTGTTTAAAGCATCCATGAGAAAGATGCTTTTCTTCCTTTTTACTTGCTTTGTGTCTGCCTAAGAAAATAACTGATAGGAGCCTTCTGTTTAGGAAGAATTATTTTTGTTAAGCCTGTATAGACATGAAAATCACCTACAATATTGTGTTTTTTTTTTTTCCCTGTCTGCAGAAAAAGACTTTTTAAACTGGGGGGACAGGGAGAAACGAGTCATGATTTGCCTCAAGATGGCCTAATGTGCAAAATACAGTGACAGTCTAGTTCACATATGTATAAACATTTCCTTGTCTTTTTAAGTGTTTTCACCTTGCTTTTTCTCTCCAGACAGTTCTTGAACGTGTACTTGAAGGTACTGCTACACTTTCTACATTCAAAAGAGCACAGAAAGCAATTGCTGTTTTTAATGTATCGGTTTAATCTGCGGTAAAAAAAAAAAAATCTAAGCATATTGAATGATGTACTTGTAAAAAACATAATGATCAAGGTCATTTTCATTTTAAAAAGCAAAAAAACAAATTTAACAGGCCTTGAAATCCCACTCTAAGAAGTTTTTAAAATTTAAATATTTCAAAGCAAGTCTTTTCTTGAGATTAAGGTGAAGCTTATATGAAAAAAAGAAGTTACAATAGAACAAAATACTGAATTCTATTCTCATCTTTTCTCATTTAACACTTTGCTTTTTAGATATGCTGTTTAGCATTCTGCATGAAGTTGTCTTTATTTTCTTTAAGCCACGATTATGTCAAATTAATTCCTCTTTTCTGTGTCATGCAGTGTTAATAACATTACTAGGCTTGCAACATTTTGAGAGCTGTTTAGTCAAAAAATGAATGCTCCAGAAGGCGAATTTAAAGAAAATGGGACCGTTCTGTTTGTGAAGCCCATGTAGATGGCTCCGTAAACTCAGTGGTAGAGTTCAAGACGTGTAATAGGGATGAAAGCAGTATAATACCTCTATTTCTGCTTTCAAAGACTGGGAATCCTAAGTCGTACTGTCTTCACGAGTGTTTCAGCTTAGTACCTTCCTTAAAGATTTAATATATAATAGGATCAATCCCAATAATTACAGAGTTTGCCTGAGCAATAAGGGTGAAGTTAGGAAGCTTTTTTTTCTTCCTTGATTACTGGTAAGCAGTTTCTCTTGTGGGGAACAGAGGTTAGCTTCAGCAGAGCTGGCATGAATGGCTGTTATCTAAGTGGAATAAAAGGGGTTGTAATCTTGTGTCAGAAGTGTCTAGTTCAAGGATTTATAAATACAGGGCCTGTTGTGGGCTCTGAAGGGTCTTGAGACTCTTTGGCCTGCAACTGCGTGTAAATACTTGCGCTATAGTAGCTGGAGAGCAGATAGTTGTTAGACACCGCCGTGGTATCGTGGATACAAGATTCTTGCTGCCGGGGCGGCTTTGATGTCGGGATGTGCGAGGGGTTTTGATTCTGCGGCCACGCACATTCCGTCCCGCGGCCCCTTTTCCTGCCGTTTGTTTCCGATCTAACACAATGTGCGCTTTCCCGCGTCCCCTGGAGCAGCTTTGTGGGAAAGGTATGCTGTAATTGGTTTATAACCATTCATAATGACCTGGCAACTCTGTATGAATAGCAACAGGGAGCAACTTAACTTGTGATTTATTTAACTAAGCTACATGGATGAAAGGTACTCCCGAGTGTACAAGTTTAGCCAGTTGCCTAATTGGACATAAATTTTCACATCTAGCTCAGAGGGTTTTGTTACGAAAGGCTGAATTTGGATTTATGAGCAAGCTTCTAGACTGCTAAACCGGTTTGTGAGCAAAGTTAGATGTCCCAAAACAGACGATACTTAGTTTTTGAATTCAGTAAATGCTAGTATACACTTGCCATTGGCAAAGCTAATGGACTATTAATTTAAGATTTTATTTACACTGAATAACTGACCTCGCTTTTGGTACGGTAACACACACTTTGATTTAAAAGCCAGGATTGGTGATGCCCCTTCGGCCGTAGTCTTTTATCAGTTTATTGTAATGTTTCTGCTTATTCTGACAAGGAACTGAAAGCTTTTTCTCACACAACACCCATGATGCGAGCGACCCACCAGCTGCAGGGCATGATGATTCGGCAGGCGGTACGACAGCCTTGGTAGTTGTAGGGCCACGGGTAGTAGCCCAGGAGAGGCTCGCAGATCCTCTGGCACTGCGTGTAACTCCGCCTGCATTCGATGCAGCACACGCCTAGGTGATCCAGCATGGGGTCAAAAGCCATCCCTTCACCTTCCAGTTGCTGAAATTTAAAATGGTAAATGTTATCCCTGTTATTAAATGTTGTAAAACTCTAAGGTATAAATATTAGTGAAAGGAAAGATTTGAAGATAGTCATATGGGTCTTTAAGGTAGATGACCATGTCTGAAGCTTATGCTGCGTTTTTAATGTTGTTTTTTTAATGCTTTTTTATGGTGTTCTAAGGAAACTCTCCAGTAAGCTCTAACCTGGCAGGTGTGTGTTTTGTTGTTTTCTTTTTTTTAAATTCATAATATTTCTCCCTTGTCTTTCATTCAGCTTTTTTTTTTCCCCCGTGCCACACTGGGTTGGCTTGTGGACAGCGAGGTTTCTGCCTGTTCTGTACCTGACATTAAGCAGCTACATGGAGCACAGCACGTATGGAATATTTAAAAGCAGGCTCTTGCTTCTGCTTTCTCTCTTCAAAGTTATTTTCCTCATTTCTGGGGGGGAGGGGGAAGACAAACTGAATATTCTGCTTTTTGAAGCTAATTGGTTCTTTTTCAAGAACACTTTGAGAAAAGCAGCAAAGAGTAAGTGCTGGCATCTAACTTTGAACAAAAACACTCGGGTCAGAAAACTGGCAGTGCGCTTCAAAGGTGAGGCACAGAAGGGCCTCAGAAAGGTACAGAGCTCAGGCCTTTGGTGACCAGTTCCTTATCCTGATAGCAATTGAGGGTCCTTTTTTCCCCCCTTGGGTAGGATTCATCTTCCTTGAGTGCAGATACCTGCAGTGTGAACTTCCACAGCTGAGCTCATCATCCTGACTCCCTTTGAGGTGGGTGAAGAGAGGGAGTTCTAGGCATGATTTACTCCACCCTGAAGGGAGGCCCTACAGTGTAATGAACGGTCCTTTTGAACCAAATGAATCTGCCTCTAGAGAAAGCCTGGCTACAGGCAATACCTGCTGGTGGAGGTGAGTCCTACCCTAGAGGTGCAGGGAACTGGAAGCTCTGCATCTGGCACAGGGTCCCTCTGGGGCTGCAGCGATTGCTTTGCCTCTGCTCCACAGGGAAAAAAGGTGACTCAGGTCTTTTGGACTTCACGTTGGTGGATGTGAGGAGAAGCTGAATTCCAGTGCCACTGCTACATTACTGACCTCATGAGAGAGTCAATTTAGATCCGCTTTATTTGGAGTGATTAATTTGAGTTTAATTAAGGGATGTCAACTCTGCTGAACGCTGTCACAGTATAATGATCTCCCGCTGTTGCATAAATGTCAAGTCAAAGCTGGAACTTATTTCCAAGGCAGGAGGCATTTATCTTGTGACAGTGCTGTATTAAAGTGACTTACTCCTGCTGCACCAAATGGGGGGTGTAAATTGTCTGGCGCTGGTGCAGCAGACTGGAAGCTGCCTCCTGTACACTCGGTTCTCCTGCAGCGCTGCAGGGACGCGGGGGCAGCTCCTGGGGGCTGCTTCATCTCAAAGAGCAAGAAAATTCCCTGATAGGCATCTTCCACCCGCTGCTGCTGTCTCTGAACAGGTTCTCCTCTGTGAACTGCTTGCCAGGGGGCCTGCACTTAGAAGTAGGCTTGTTTTACTAGGTAAAGGTTGGACTAGATGATCTTGGAGATCTTTTCCAACCCAAATGATTCAGTGATTCAGCTCTACTAGTCCGTGCTTTCTGGAGGAGAACTGAACAGACAGAGACAGTGCAGATTTTAAAACTGTGGTGTGAGTACTTACATTGTATGGGTTGTCTGGATTAAGCGTTTGGTCGCCCTCTTGTCCGACATCGGTTTCTTGTCCAACTGGCCTGGTTTCATTAGACTGCTGATCGAGCTCTCGAGTCAGCTGGGTGGTGGGTGGCCTGGTGTTGACCTCTTCAGTAGCAGCTTCCAAGTCTTCTGTATTAAAGGTTGGTTCTGACTGGCGTTTGTTCCTCTTCATTTCTCTCCTTTCCCGTTGCTTATCTGAAAAAAATAATCAGGAAAATAATCATATTTTGAATGAATATGTCCGTGTATTTACCCACAGATTATTCTTTTTAAAGAAAAGCAGGGGCAGTCAGAGTGAAGGGCAAACAGCTTAGTGGAAAACTGGATAAGCAGCCCAATCTGGGAACTCCTTGCTTTCCTTGTACTTTCTAAGCAGCCAATATCAGTCCAGAGGGGGGTGAGATTGCCTCCCCTCCCCATTTCCTCCCCTTGAAGCTCAGCAGGAGTGAGGAGATGCTTTTTGACTCACTGTATGGTCACTGATGTTACCTCAGCAGCACTTGCCAACGCTACCAAGAGCAGTCGTATGTGAGTCTCATTTTTGTGAAGTACTTTTGTGACAGGCTTGTGCCCTGCTCCCAGGTTCAGCTGGTGGACCTGGTGGGAACAGCTTCTGGGCTGCCTTGACACTGCTCTTTTGCTGCCCAGTAGGGTGTGCAAGGTCATGAGAAAAAACAAAACATTGGCAAGTCGGATCCACTGGTGCTCTAAATTTTTTTTCTCTCATTGAGGGTTTTAATCACTGGTCTGAGAAGGTGTAAATCTTTTCAAGCCCTCTCCTCTCCTTCCAGGCCTGGAAGTTACCTGGAGGAGCTGCCATCTCTCTGGTAACTCCTGAACACCTTTGCTAGGCTTGGCTGCATGTGACAGCAGTACTTCAGCCCTGGGACTGTCTCCAGGACCTCACAAACTTCATCTACCAGTCACCAAGCTAAAGCATATCGTCCACTCCACTGAAATCCTCTTTAGAAGCAGGTTGGGAAAGGAGACATGGTATGGTCCTCAATCAGGACCTTGGTGGTCCCCAGTCCAGCTCTTGGCCAGGTATGGTGTTCCTGCTGCCTGGTGTCAGCTGCCTGAAAATTGTAGGGAGCTGGTTAGAGCTGTTGTCTTGTCCTTCTGTACTAGGAATCTGACCTCTGTGGGAGTGATTTGTCTTGGAAACCCCCAAATGGACTACATAAATTGAGTAAAGGCAGGTATTGAAGACCAAATGTCTAGGTAAGTGTGGTTGATCTCCACACAGTCTTGACACCAATGAAGGGTGTAGGAAGGTGGGTGGGAGCTGATGAAAGGATACTGCTGTCCTGCATGGGTAAATCCTGGGGCAAACCTCATTGGGAAAGGCATTTAAGTGAAGGGAAGGATAACATACTTTTCAAAAGCGAGAATTTTTACCTTTGGGATATGTAGGTCGAAGCCAGAAAATTGGAAGATCCCCACACAGCTCTAAAATCTTGGGGCTTAGGAAGCCGTTATGCTTGATAGGTTCATCTGCAGCCACCCAGATAAGGGAGTTTTCATCAAATCTAACAGGCATGATTTCATCTTCCTGCAGATAGAAGAGCACAAAGCCTTTGCTAGTTGAGTGAACAGTCATGGGCCTACCTGCTGTTAATTCCTGAGCATCAAACTGCTTAACCGTCAGCTGCAACTCGTACCACACATCCTTTTATTTCGTATGAGCTGATTGTACTGAGACAAATCAGGACCAACGGCTGCCACCACTGAAACGAGTGGCAGAGCTGCTGTCGGGTTTTGCTGGGGCTGAGATTTCACCTCTCCTAGGCTTTTTCCCTGTTTACTAGAGATCTCTCAGTCCAAAGTGCCAGATTTTCAAGTGGTAAAAACTGTGAAGCTCTACCATTTTCAATAGGCCAGCTGAAATGAAACCCTGATCTTCTGTCATGTCCTGGTCTCATTCGGCATGCTCCTGAGATAGAACTGTTTACAAGAGAAGAAAAAAACCCAACACCTTGTTCAGAAGTGTCGGAGTGGATTATAGTTGGAGAATGATTCCAGCTTCCAGTTTTAAGTCAGTGTGATCGGCCCGATTAAAGGTCTTGTTCAGTAAAAGCAAAATTCAATTGACCAAAAGCTTGAAGTGCAAGTTAAAGGAGCCTGCCTTTTTGAAGTGTACCCTGCAGGTTTTTGGTTTCTATCTTCAAAGTAACATAGGAAAATGCCAGTGATTGATTCTTTAAAGTTGTTAGTTCAAAGTATTATTTTACATAAAATGTGTAAGTATTCTACAGCAACAGTGAAATATTAAAAGAAAACCAACTAGTGAATCATGAAACCAGTATGATTTCAAAGTTAAAATTCCAAATTGCTTCCATAAAAGTCATCAAAACTTGTTACATAACTGACTAGATCAATTTATTCTGTCAAGTTGTTGTTCCTTTAATGTGTTTATTGATTTCTTTGTAGGTCTCGAGTCATTTAAGTTCACTATCCAATCTGTCTAGTGAGAACTGCTCTTTATTTATTTCCTCCCAGTTTCGTTTTTATTAGCATCAGAAATAACTGAATCTAGCTTTCTGAAATAAAAATATCCTTTGTTCCTGTTTGCCTGCTTACAAGCCAGGATGACTTTAGAGTTTGGGTATTGATGCAAATTTATTTTAATCGACCGTTTTTATAGGTAACGCTGGTTATACGTATTGTTAGAAAACAGTATTGAGTACTCACAAGTACACGTTTATCAGAGGGAGAACTTAGACTCTAAGTAGAAAAATAAATACTGCTTTGCTATTCCAGTCATACATCTAGCCAGGAAAGTCAAGCAGCAGAGAGAGGTTAATATTCCAGCAATGCCACCTCTTGGTTTGTCTGCTACCGCGAGTTGTATGCAGCGAGATGTGGTGCATCTTCGTAGGAAATGCCCAGAAAACAAGGCAGGAAGGAAGTCTGTTGTAGCCAGGTGGAAAGCTAGAAGTAACTTTGGCCTGCGTTAAGGTGATCGCTTCAGGACTGCAACCTTATTCTTTAATGAAAAACTGAAACGTGGGGTTTAATGCTAATTAAGTCAAGAGCCCTAGTCTTCCTGTAAGGTAAGGTAGAAAGGATCTGGGTCTCCGACCACCTGGAATCGGGGTGGGATCTCTTTGCCATCGTAGGGAAAATCACACCAAAATCAGGGAGGGTTTGATATGGTCTCCTGATGCTTTGCTGATTTGTGTTTAGAGGGAATTATTTCTTCATTTTTAAGTAGACGTTCAGCAGTCACAGCATGTAGGTGCATCAGGAAGGGCAAGAGGAAGATATCGAAGAAGGTGTTTCCATGTCTTCTCCCCAGTTGTATGAGGTGATGCCAGCGTGGGAGCTGGGGCTGTGCAGCAAGTTCACTTGCAGCAGGCTGCAAAAGTCCCTGAGACGTGGCGGTGAGGTTATCTCAGCCATGGCCTCGCAGTGATGACAGCAATTCCTAATCCTGTCCTGCGTTTCCCATCCAAGGAGAACGATAGCCCAGGTGAGCAGGGGTGCCCTGTACCAAGTATTTCAGCCTGGGAGCGTGCCGGGCTGATGTAGCTGGCAGATTTAATCCAAAGGGCCCCAAGTGCTCTTTATAAAGCTGGATTAGCTGGGACTGCCTTTGGTTTAAAAAAATACATATGAAAAAAAAATT
Organism: Anser anser; assembly: GCF_964211835.1. NCBI lineage: Eukaryota > Metazoa > Chordata > Aves > Anseriformes > Anatidae > Anser > Anser anser. The sequence continues at coordinate 179,775,339 of NC_139720.1, read as the reverse complement.
AATGTGCCTGGATATCCATATAGGATATTTTAACTTCAGTCGCTGCTGTGAAGTCAGGATTTATCAATCTATATTAAAATTGCTGTCATGGCAAAGCCCGCTCTGCGCTGCTGGCAGCGCTCTTTATTTTAAAATAGCTTCTGCTCCTCGTATCGTGGGAGCACGCCAAGGCGTGCTCGGGACCGGCTGCGCCAGCTTGAAGCCATGTTTTCTACCCCGGGCCCATATTCTTGCCCCACAGAGCTAGGGACTGGTGTGTAGTGGGGGACCCAGGGCAGTGGGGCTCGTGCCTGCAAGGGACGGGGTGTGCGAGCCACCTGCAGCACGACCCAGAGCTCAATCCTCTCCCTTTGCCTGGGGGACGCGTCCCAAGGGAGGCCCTGACCTCCTCCATCCCCACGCAGCCGTGTCTTGTTGCCCTTTGTCAAGTGGAAGCTACTGAACCCTGCGCTGTAAGCTTGTGGACAAGCACTGATTAGCTTTCTGCCTTTGCCTGAACGGTGCCTCTCTTCCAGCGGGTTGTGTCAGCTCCTCTTTTACTGGGAGTGGAGCAAACACGGAGGAGTGGGCTGTGGGTCTCGCGTCTCCCGTGTGCTCCTGCCAGGCTCTGAGCCACGAACCACTTGGCTGTACTTGAATAACTGGAGTGGGAAACTCAGGTTTCGTGCACCTAAAGCAAGAGGCTTCATATGAATGAGGTGGGGAGAGGCTTGGGCTGGTGTCTGGGTGAGAGTTACAGCTTTTGTGATATCTGATGTGAATTCCATGAAACGTAGTTGACGTGATGTCCTAAAGCGAAGTCAGATGTAGGCTAAGAAGGTAAATTATTAATAATTTTTTACCGTTACTACTTCTGAAATGAATTTTTGCAATAATGTTTTCCCCATATTGATTATTTCCAAAGACTTGGCTGCTGGAGTTGCCGCTTGTGCTGATAATGGGTAAGTGTTGGTAATTAATCTGTTGGGATCTGTCCCTAACCCCCTTGTAGTGACTAAAGCCACTGCTTCCTCTGTGCTTTCCCATCACAGCCTTGTGCACGGCCTGATATCAGGCAGATCCTCGTAGCACTGATGTCTCCTTGCATCCTTTGCAAACAGGACTGGGGCTGGCCCCGCTCCCCTCCTGCCATGCCCCTGACCATGGGGTGATAAACGCCCCTCTGACACCGCTCTGGCTGTCCTTACCTTTCAAGGACCCGTAAAGGTCAGCCACAGACCCCTCAACCGTCCAAAGATGACTTGCTCAGTGGTGTTCATACCATCTTTATTTGCGTTTAATATCCCTCTAAGTCCCTCTCTACACAAAGCTTTGCCTTTGAAAACAAAAGGGTTAGCCCTTACCAGGTCAGAGGAGAGGCTCGCCTTGGTCATAGCATCCACCTCAGGGACGTGAGCTTTCGGCTGGGCTTTGATGTAACACTTCTCTCCTTCAGCGAAGCGGATGCCGGTTATGCCCTACAAAAACAGGACGCACGTGGTTGGGCACAGCCCTCCGCCTCCCAGCCGCCCCGAATAGAGCACTCGAGCTGGGCTAAAATTGCCACCGACTTATTTTTATTTTTTTTTTTAGCCGGAAAGTTGAATCTTAATTAAAAAACAGATGAGATGCTCTTCCCATAATTTTAGCGTTGTAGTTTTGGTGAAACAGGGTCTGGGAGTTTTCGCTCTGTTTCTGACAAACGGAGGAGTTTTATGTAAGTGCCTCCGTGCCAGCTCCGGGCGACTTGGAGCAGCTCTGCCGAGGAATTAGTTACAGCGATTTGAACCGTGCCTTAGCACCCAACGTGGGCAGCCTTGAAGTCGTGCTAGCTGGCTGCGTGGTACCCCCAGCACCTTGACACGGATCCGTGGAAATACGTGGGCAGCTGGGTCCGATGTGTGCGCTTGGAACGGCTGTGACAGCGAGGGGGAGCTTGTGGGGGGGGCTTGGGAGCAGGAATCTGTTTGTGGGGCTTCCTTCGGCTGGGCTACAGGTGTGAAACGCAGTTCCCTAACCATGGGTGTTGAGTTTTGAGCAAGAGAAGGGCACCCCAGCACCTCCAGGGGCTGCAGGTCTCCTGCAAGTCCTGGGTCGCATCTGCCAGTACCACGAGCACTGCATTTGTGCAGGTGAACCCTGTCTGTCCTTGCGGTGTTTCTGCTGTAGGTTTTGGGGTACCTGTAAAAGAGCTCTCTCTCCTGCACGTGGACAGCCATCAAAATAAAATGACCAATGCCGGAGCAGCAAGAGAGGGGATGGCTGTGCAGGGCTAGATGCACAAAGGAAGGAGAATTCACGGTGCACTGAGCACGCTGGGAGCATTTCGGTGTTGCCAAATCCAAGTCTTTGCTGACCATGCAGCCAATGGAGCTGTGCCAGTCCATCCCAAGCTGCTAATGGAAGCACTTGGCCTTTGGCAGTGCCTGCCTTTACTTTATTTCTCCTTCGTGTGCATTCTTGGCCCCAACCCCAACTGGCAGCATCCCTTTGCTCTTGCTGAGCCCGTCCCCGCAGTTACAGGCAGGCACCACCCCTGGCAGGTGGCTCTGGTGGAGCTGGGGCTGATTTGGGTTGTGCTAGGTGTTATCTTAACCGGCAGCACGTGTGGAGGTGATGTGAATTTGGCATCGATCCAGTGGCACGGTGCTTTCGTGCAGATGTGAACAGCAAAGGCAAATTGTAAGAGCTCGTCACAAGTGCCCTTACTCAGCTGCTAATTAATGTTGCTATGGTGATGTTTGCGAGGGCTTCATCGAGGCTGAACCACAGCTGTTGGGTACGTCCGGGTCCTGGGTCTACTGGCATGGATTTGCTTGTGCTTTCGGAGGAACCAAGGAGCCAAATTTTTCCTTTCTAGGCTCAGCAGGTGGGGACTGGCTGCTCCAGAAGCCCTGAGCAAGTCCTGCTGGTGCCCTTTGTTTGAGGTGCTGCTTTGGCTTAGGACTTTGAAGTGGAGAGTTTTGCACCTGAGGTCGTTAATCGCAGGACCTGAGCCCTGAGAATGGGTTTCTGCAGCACTGTGTGGGCAGACCTTCCATGCAGTGAGGGGATGGAATGGGCCTTTAAAGCTCATCTAGTTGCTTGGGCAGGGGCACCTTCTCCTACATCTGCCTGACCTTTGGTTCCTTGGGTGTGGTAGAGCTCAAAGAGCTGTTTAGCTTTGGGATTTGGCATCCGCTAGCCCAGGCTGGGTGCTGAGCTGCTGGGGTTACCCAAAAGCGTTTGCTGCTGGACCACCTGTCTAAGCACAGTGCGTTTGGCACATGGATGCATCAGCTGTGCTATAAATGCCTCTGTTCTGGGGCTGAACCCAGGCCAAGCAGTGGAGAAGAGCTCCCATCCTTGAGCATCTTGTGGTGGTCTGTCCTTGGTGTCTGCTTGCCTTATGGGGTTGACCCTTAAATGGTGATGTTTTGGGTGGGTGGCGGTGTTTTTCCAGTTCAATTCCCTGTGTCACAGCCTGCCAGAGGGTTTTTCTAGCACAATCCCAAGGGCACGTGTTGCAACCCTATTTCAATGGTTTGGAAATGCAAAGTGTTGCACGGAGCCAAACCTGTTGCAGCCTAATCCATACTGGGATGGACCCTGGCAGGAGCTATCATCTCCAAAAGGCATTTGGACTTTGTTTTGGAAGAAACTCTTTGGCTTCCTGTGAAAGCAAGCCAGGAGGGCATGGATATTTGTGTGGGCAGCTGGGGGACAGGGACCTCAGATCAACCAGAGCGGAGAAGCTGGGACAGGGCAGTGTAGAGACCAGTGCTGGAGCATGTTATGTGGAAGACCAGAGTGGAGGTACTTACAATCTGAAAATCATGGACTTCAACAGCCTCCTCACTCCCGCTTCCTGTTTTGAATGTCTCCAAGTTGTTTCCAGCATCTATTTCCATTGATCCATCTTGTACTTTTCCGTTAATGCTCATGGTATAGTGAACATTGTACACCTGGGATTGATAGCAGAGCAGTAACACTTCAATAATTGTGCATTGCCTTCTTCCTAAACCAGCTGATGGTCAATCTGGCCATCATATCCCTATTCAGGGGATCACAGCACGGCTGAGGCTGTCAGGGAGCTCTGGAGGCCCCCAGCCCCAAGCCCTCCTCCAGCAGGGCCCCCAGCGCAGGGTGCCCAGGACCCCGTCCAGGCGCCTTGTGCCGCTCTCCCAGGAGGAGACCCCGCAGCCTCTCTGGGCAGCCTGGGCCAGTGCTCAGCCGCCCGCCCAGCACACAAGTGCTGCCTGGTGCTCAGAGGGAGCCTCCTGCCTGCCCCTTGGTGCCCACTGCCCCTGGCCTGGCACTGGGCACCCCTGAAAAGAGCCTGGCTCAGCCTTCAGCTCTGAACTTTTAGCTCTGTAGGTATTTGATAATGTGGTCCTCATTGCTGGAGGATTAATACACTGCACTTCACCATCAGGGCAGTCCCCCGCTGGAGTAGGTCGCCCAGAGAAGTTATGCAGTCCCCATCCCTTGAGGCTTTCAAGGCTTGAACAGATAAAGCCCTGAGCACCGTGCTGGGCTACAGCCCCCCAGGGGGCCTTGGACCTCTTCCTACTGCCTGGTTTCCTTCAAAACCAATGTGGGGTGAGTCCGCATCCAGGCTGACTCCAACTTAAAAACCTTCTAGTTTATAGTTGAGGAATTGTTTCGTACATTGGCATGATTCCCAATGCGAGTGAATGTCCTACTCTGCAGGAGACCAACCCGTATTTATTCCTTAGGATGTCCTGCTGGGGTGCAGCAAGGCAGGTTTCCCTTGAATACAAACACGCTTCCCAGCTTGTAATGGACGTGAGCTTTGTTTAAATTGGGTATAGAGGTATATAGATTTGTCAGCATATTTGCTGTTACCCTGTTATTGAATGAGGAAAGCAACAGCCTGGTTTATATTTTCTGTATGACCACAATCGGTGGGGAGGGGATTTTGTCCCTCTTGTGCAGCCTTGCTAAAAGTGCTACGCAAGCGGTTTACTTTTGTTCTTAAAAAAAAAAAAAAAGCCTCACAGCATTTTAATGAAAAATTTACACTGACAGCTAGAGACAAATTTCTTCTTCTCTCACCTTCTCTCAGGAAAATCTGAGGTGCTAAAGATTTATGGTTCCTCAGTCAGACACATTCAGTCCCATATTCTCTGCTGTCCTGGACTCCTACTGAACGTGGTACCATAAACCCAGACCTTTGTACATGGTGTTCCCTCCTGGGGGCTGAGCCAGAGCTGAGGGCTTTTGTTACCACTGTCAGTTATGGGAGAATGTGAAGATTTAAACTAAATTTATCTTGTTTACCTAATTAAAATTACCTCTTTTTTTAGCATTGCTTCTTAAATGCTTGTAAGTCCAATGTAGTTTTTTGAGCTTGAAGGCAGCTTGGAGAAAGGCCTCCAGGCTTTCCCAGTGTCTTTACCTAGAGATTGACTCTGAACCTTAATGACAACCATGTATGTGACAGACTTTGCAAAACAGAAATCAGATGGTTGGAGCAATAAATAAAGGCAAACTTTGTCCCCAGATCCATATATGCATTGCACCCCCTTCCTGGCTCTGTACCTGCTTACATCCCTCTCTCCTTTCAAAAACCCAGAGCAGCAGATAGCACTTGCAGCTGTTCCAGAAGGTCAGCAATACGTTTTTTTTTTTTTGTCTAAAACCTCGCACTTTCTCCGTGATTATCAGAATTATTCCTACGTGTATGCATGTATTTCACAGGGGACTTCTGCTCTGTCTGCTGGGGCTTGCACAAGGCTCTCCTTGATGGTAACTGGTGCGGGGCTGGCAGCAGCACAGAACTGCTTCCAAAGCAAATCCTGCACCTATGGAGCAAGTTAAATTCAAATGTGCACAAGCATCTTTAACGTGTTCTAAACCAAAATCTTAGGTAAATAGAAAGTAAAATTAATATATAAACACAGTCCAATGCTTGTAATGTCTCTGAAGGTTGATCCTTACGCTGATCAGCAGCTTCTCAGTTTTGTCCTTGCATACAGGCTCTTTCATGTACCCCAGAAAATGTAAATAAGAGAATGTATCATGACTTTAAAAATTGTTCCACAGCTGTTAACCACACATGCCTGTGTGTATGCACAGCCATACCAGCCACCAATGAGAGGACTGATCATGCCAATTAATGGGTTAAATATAGCATTACACGTCTGAGGGTCCAGGTAGGATCCTGCCCAAGAATGCAGCTGATGTGAAGAAGGAATGCATGCCTTTCAATGCTTTTTTTGTCCTGAGAGCTGGGGTTTGCCCGGGATGTGAATCCCTGGGGAGGAGTTGGGTTTGAGTTTGCTGGGAATTTGTGAGCAGAAATCAATGTAGTGCCTGTGCTCTTGGAGATACGCTTCACGTTCAGTAACAAATGTGCTTCAGGAGGCTCCATCCAAACAGCCAATAAAGGTAATGACTATGGTGTGTGTGTGTGTGTGTTTTTTAAGGCATGGAAAAAAATAAAGATCTGCTTACAGACCTCTTTACCGACCTCGCAAGGAAAGTTTCTACCCCATGCCTCTACTTATATGCAAACAGTGCACAGGAAGGGGGCTTGCTGTACCGGTGTGTTTCCGTGCTCACCTGCCGCTCGGTGGCTTTCCAGAAGTAGAAGGCGCCGATGGCCCCGGCCAGGAGCAGGAGGGCCCCAGCGATGAGCACCGCAGCCCCTGCCTTCAGCAGCCGCCCTGGCCCTGGAGGGGGCACTGCGGCCGTGTACGCCTGTGGGGAGTGAGGTGCTGGGAGTGGGGCAGGGACCCCAGCCCAGGGAGGGTCCCCCAGCTTTGGGTGTTGGTTTGGACCCTTGTCCCATCCTGACCTGACCCGTCTGTTCTGCTGCATCCCAGTCCTGACCCACCCGACCCATCTGGTTCTGATCCAGTGCATCCCATCCTGACCTGTCCTGTCCTGATCTGACCCATTTGCTCCTGATGCGGTAAATCCCGTCCACACCCATCGCTTTCAATCCCAGTCCCATCCCGTACCACCCCACACCATTGCGTCCCACCCTGATCTGACTGGACCCATCCTGACCCGCTTGTTCTGCTGCATTCTGGTCATGACCCACCCGACCCATTTGGTCCTGATCCCGTGTATCTCATTCTGACCCATCCCGTGTCAGCCCACCCCATTGTGTCCCATGCCAATCCAATCCCTCCCAACCCACCCCTTCTGCCGTATCCTGGTCCTGACCCACCTGAACCGTTTGGTCCTGATCCAGTGCATCCCATCCTGACCCATCCTGTCCTGATCTGACCCGTTTGCTCCTGATGTGATGAGTCCCGACCCAACGCGTCGCATTCAACCCCGATCCCACCCCACCCCATCCCGTCGCATCCCGTCCCAATACAACCGGACCCATCCTGACCCTTCCGTCCCATCCCGACCCTCCCGTTCTGCCACATCCCGGTCCTGACCCACCCAGCTCCTCCGATCCTGACCCAGTGCCTCCCATCCCGACCCGTCCTGTCCCGACCCGACCCGTTCACTCCCGATCCGACGCATCCCATCCCACCCCGTCGCGACCCACCCGTCCCGTGCCGCCCCGCACTCACGGGCGGCAGGCACTGCTCCACGTCCTCGGGCCCCGCTCGGGCGATGGGCACCTTCTCCGACCCCTCTGCCATGGCTGAAGCTGCCCTGGGCTCCCCTGCTCCTGGCCCCGGCGGGGCAGCACCGCCCCGGCCCGGCCCCACGCACCGCCCCTGGAGCCCCCTGGGGCCGGGCCCCCCCCTTTCCCAGCCCCAATCACCCCCCCTCGAGGGGCTGGGCCGGAGCTGGAGGGGATTTGGGGCCCTTGGGCCAGTTTTGGAGAGCGGGGAGTGAAGGGGGGCTCTGGGGGCACGCACACACCGAACACCGCGGGCTGACATTACAAGATGTTAAAAAAAAAAAAAAAAAAAAAAAGTCTTGTAAAATAAAACTTTCACTGCTTTTACGAGCTGGCTGCAGGAATTTGCGACACGCGTCCCGGCTGGGATGCGGAGCTGCCCAGCCCGGCAAAATTTCATCTTCTCCTACAAGGTCACGGACACCACGCAAATTGACCTCTATGGGGGATGTGTCCCCGGGGTTTCTTCTGACTCCTCATCACTCGCACAGCTCAGTGTGTTTGCTTTGTAAGCGTATGGGTGCCTGCTCACCCCCGAGCAGTGGGGTTAAACACATCTGCTGTAATTTCTTTTTTTTTCCCAAACTATACAACTTTCTTTGCATTTCTCTGTCCTGCTCTTCCCCGCATTGCTTATCTGACAAGCCCAGGGCTCCTTCAGTTACTGAACATGTGTCCCACATCTTAAACCCATGGACCTCTATGGCAGTGAGCCTGTCCCATGCCTGCTTGTCCCACCGAGTGCCACATCTCCTGCTGAGGCAGGTTCAACCGGTACCTTGCAAAGTGAAAAAAAAAAAAATTAAAAAAAAAATTAAGAACTTGGAGGCTTGTGCCCTTTGAGCCTCACGCCTTGCTGACACGGGACTGGGGAACAAATCCCGGAGAAGCCCATCCGCATTTTCTGTCCTGAAACCCAGCTTCATCCTTCCCGTTGATTTCTGCCATTAACAATCAGATCTTAGCCAAAAATTAACAGGCAGGGCTGCCGCTGAAAATAAACATAATCACGGCTCATTAAATCAAAAGCAGAGCATACTGTGCAACTTCCTAAAGTAGGGCACTTTCTAGCCTGCACTTGAATGACACACTGTTGTAGGTTGGGGCTAATAATAAGATTATGATCCTCTTCATTAGCAAGTATTTTGTTGCACCAAAATCTTGTGAATGGATATGTCTGTCTTGGCAAAATGTGCGAATCCCAGCCTTTGATCTCAAACCCCCCTTTAGCACTGCTGCTTTAAAAAGACAGATTTATTTTAAGGCCCCCCGTGCTCATCTCCCGTGCGAAAACGTGCCGGGGAGATTTCTTACACACTTTGCCACCTCCCGTTAACCCCTCTGTTCGTGCCTTACCCTACACGTGATCGTATATCTGTTTTCTTGGGGGTGTGGGGAGCACATCCCTTGCCACCGTGATTGATGAGGTGGCCGCGGGGAAAAGAGGGCTTTGGGCAGATGCAAACCCCTGCAAACAGCCTCGCATTCAGGGGCTCCGGGCACTCGCTGCGGAGCGCAAAAAGGCGAGCGCAACAGCCACTGTTTGCAGGGCTTAGGACAAAAACGTGACTTGCCTTTCACCGGCTGAATTCTTCATTTGCAATAAAGATGACGACGATACTAGTGTCTGAGCGCTGTCTCCTCTCTAAATAACGTGTGTGTGCTCAGCTGGATTAAGCCAACTTCTGAGGCTGGAAATCATAATAACAGTCTTTTACAGGACAGCCTTTCTGGTCCTCCGATACCATTATCCTCTGGGCTGAAAAGCATTCCAGAGTACTTGGAGCACTACAATGAATGTGAGGTTGCTTAGCTGATAGCACGGGCTTGTCTCAAGGAAGCACATTTTCTCATTATTTTTTTCACAGCTCTGAAAAAGTTTAGAAGGGGAAATGGAAATATTAAAAATGAGAACTATTTGGTGAAGCTGTGCACCCTGCCTTTCTGTAAGCCTCTTCTGGTTCCTTATGTGTTTTATCTCCATTTTCTAAGTGTCCCAAATAGTTATTTGAACTTCACGACGGCCTGAACTGAAATTCATGAGAGCTACTGAGACTGGGCACTTTCCCATGCTTTCACACCAGCACAGCCGCAACCTGGTGGTGATTCAGGTCTTGATGTCTCTTCTAAATAACCGGAGTCCTCTGGGGGAAAGTAAAAAGCAGTCCTATAGAAAAAGAGAAAGGAAATGTTGGCTTTGATATTTAACCCATGACAGCCTTAGGTTTTGGAGAAAATCTAAGGATTCTTTCCTGCAGTTAGGCCAAAGGATAAAATAATACTTATGTGTGCTACCCTGGACATTGCGGTGTTCCTCAGGGGTTTGCTTTTCCCCTTCTCCCCCTTGCCCATGCACAGGGTGTGCCAACACACTGCTCCCTTCCTTGACCAGTGAGCTGCTGGCAACACATGAAATTTCACACACCAAACCCGCTGTTTTTTTTCTGTGAAATGCTCCCTGGAAAGCCCAGTGAGGTCCTTTGCTCTGGTACTTCAGGAGAAGCTGGGCATCCCCCTTTGCTGTTCTTGGGGTACCTCCCCAGCAGCCACACCATGTACCACACTGAGCAGCTGAGCTGGCCCCGCTCGAAAGGATGGCCTGAGATGCACTGGGGAAGGACCACTCTCAGCCCGAATCCTTCCTCTTCTCTCCTGCGGGAGGGTGAGGACATATGGCCCCTCACGATTTGCTCTTCCTCACCCCAGGACATGGAAGGCAGATTTGTTTTTCCCCAGGGCTGAGTCTCATCCACCCATATGTCTTCATCTTATTCTTCCTAATTTAGCTTGTGGCTGTGCCTTCTGTTTTCCTTGAATTAAAGAAATAAAATAAAATAACTAGCTGTCATTACATGCTTTCATTCCTACATTTCACTATGTGGTCTCTTTTGTAGCTATCCTGTGTAAATTGCTCATAGACGACTTTCTTTCTTAACCTGAAACCATGGCTTGGTGCTTTGGAGGTAGTTATTACCTTAAACAACTTAGTAGCATCAATCTCTTTCTTTCCCAGAGGCTTCTTTCCATTTTTATGGGAAATCTGATAGGTTCCTTTCCATTTTGTAGCAAAAACTTGTGACTTTTTCTTATCCAAGTGCACCCACAAATTAACTGTATTTCTATTTTTCGATCTATGCACCATTCCTCTAATAATTTCATGACCTGACTTGAGAGAACATTTCCAGTGAGATGGTCCCAGAGGCATCTCCAGAACTAGGATGTTTTTCACAAATATGGTCTCCTGAGACACGCATTTTACTCACCCTTCTGAAAACACTTTAAATGCCATTTTTTTTTGTCCTTCATTACATTTGTGAGACATTTGTGTGGGTTTATTTCAGTGAGTTCAGTCCCTATTCACCTACTCCTTGTTCTTTCATTTATCTGTTACATCAGGCTTTTCTGATCCTGTCTATAATACTTCTTCACCTGCATTCAGATACCTATTTAAAAAGAGTTTATTTTGGAAGAAACGCATCAGATTTAAGAAACTAAACTCAGGAGTGAAAAAGAACAAACAGCTTCTTTTCTCTTGAGATGGTTTGTCCTCAGGAATGACCATGGAGACCAGGACATGTTTGTTTCACAGCACCACAGCACGGCTGAGGCTGTCAGGGAGCTCTGGAGGCCCCCATCCCCAAGCCCCGCTCCAGCAGGGCCCCCCAGCGCAGGGTGCCCAGGACCCCGTCCAGGCGCCTTGTGCCGCTCTCCCAGGAGGAGACCCCACAGCCTCTCTGGGCAGCCTGGGCCAGTGCTCAGCCGCCCGCCCAGCACACAAGTGCTGCCTGGTGCTCAGAGGGAGCCTCCTGCCTGCCCCTTGGTGCCCACTGCCCCTGGCCTGGCGCTGGGCACCCCTGAAAAGAGCCTGGCTGCGGCCTCTTTGCCCCCTGCCTGCGGGGATTCACAGCCTGGGTGAGATCCCCCTGAGCCTCCTCTTCTCCAGGCTGAGCAGTCCCAGCTCTCCCGGCCTCAGAATCCCCAGGTCCTTTGCTGCAGAGCTGCTTCCCAGCTGGGTGCCCCCAGCATGTCCTGGTGCATTCATTTCTCGTTGTTGAACTTCATGGCGTTTTGGGCAGCCCACCTCTGTGGCCTGCTGAGATCCCCCTGGATGGCAGTACCACCTGCTGGTGACTCCACCACTCCTCCCAGTTTTGTGTTGCCCACAGCCTGGCAGAAGACACAATCCGTCCCAACATCCAGATCATTAATGGAGATGTGGAACGGGACTGGGCCCAGTACTGATCACTGGGATATTCCACTAGCTACTGGCCTCCAACTAGACTTTATGCCACTGACAAATAGGGTGAATTTAGGTGGTCCACAGCCTCTCTGCTCCCCACTGAAGACTGCGAGAGCTGCATTCTCTCTGACAACCTTTCAGAACTGCACCCTTTGCACGTGAAGCTGGGCAGCAAAAAATCACTTACTCAAAAGTAAAGGTAACTTTGGCAAATTTGGCCTTTGTCTAGCCAGCTGCTGTGCATGTCAGAGCAGGGCTTTGCCCCCATGCCACCTGGGAAGGTGTACGTCCTTGGGGATGCTGCTTCTGCTCCCTGTTCAAGTAGCCCTGGGCCCAGCTCTGCACTTGATCACACTGTGCAACCATGCCAGAGAAAGTTTGTCTTCCAAAATGCTTCAAACCCATTCTAAAGCAAGAGGCACAGGGAGGTGACAATTCCTGGCCAGGAGGGAAACGCACCTGCTTCATCAACAACATATTTCTTGCCAGCCACATAGCCAAGGAGAGTCGTATAGAAAAGGTCTGAGAGGAGACAATGAGGCACCTTTGGAGGTACTTGCAAGGAAATCTGTGCTTAGTTGGGACACCATGGAGGAGTTGGGTAAGGTCTTGCTGGAAAATTTAGCAGAATGGTTGTTGTTGCCACCATACCACCACGAACAGCAGCAGCAGCAGCAGCAGCAGCAGCAATAATAATGATATTGGCCCAGTTAGGGCATAATCTCCTTTCCTGAAGATGTGAATGTATTTGATAAGTCAGGAGCAGCATGTCTTGTGTGGATGGCTAAGGGGAGAAAATGTTTGAGGAACAGCATGTCAAAAGCCGGGGACCTTATTCCCTGCAACTCCCTGTACTGTCCTATTTCCCAGGGATTTTTTTTCCTTGGCTCCAGGGGTAGTGAACAATTTTCCCTAACTGTTAAAAGGGGAACTGTCAAATAATTTAAGCTCCACGCTTTATAGCCTGTCTATATGGGGCTGTGGCACTGCATGGGGCAGAGCTGAGGAGTGTGAAACCAGACTAATTGGAGAGGGGGTGGAGGTGGCCTCCATGTCCTTGCAAGCAAAGTTTTCTTCTTGCTGGCATACATTGCTCTTGCTGCCCTAAGGAGCTTACCTGTCTTTGCATGGTGTTAAGAGAGACAGCAATGACTTATTTCTGGGAAATGTGGGGGCTGTTTGGTAGAAAAAAAATAGTTAATTTGCAGAGAGGTCTTGTTTAGGTAAATTTTCTGCAGTATTATGCTACTGGAGGTGGACAGGACCACCTCAGTACTCCTCTGTCTTGCCCTCCCTAAGGAGCAAATGGCTCCACACATGGCCTTGGTGTCCAAGAGGAGATGCTCAAACTGATTTCCTTGGAAATGGAAAGCCAGACTTGTCCCCAGTCATGACTAGATGTGTCCCCCTGCTTCTGCAAGAAGCTGGCTGCAGCCACCCCAGAGCTTCATTGCCGTAAGTGAAGTCTGCCCTTTCTGCCTGGGAGCAGCCGGCGGCTCTGTGGGGATGCTGTGTGCCTTGCAAGCTTGGCTCGATGAAAAGAGCTTTGTTCCCCACTGCCTGTACTTGTTTGCTCTGAAGAAACCTGGCCCCCAGCTGTGGTAATGCTGGTTTTAGAGACGGAGGTGGCTGGTATAGCTGTCACTCCATGGTCAAGATGCAACTGGGTGGTCCCTTGTGCAATGAATTAGTTAATGTGCGAAGAGATTGGAGGAAGGTGTAAAGTGCTGAGCATTTCTCTCGACTTCTTAGGATAATGCGTTTTAAAGATCATCTTGGGTTTGCCTGCGATGTGATTTGTTTAATTATTTAAAGCCCATTAGCATATTTTCCTCAGGGGATGGAATATCCTCCACGAAAAGATTCTTACAACAGAACAGAGATCTCTGTTGTACTCTGAAGGTCTGGGCTCACACCCAGCCACCCGCAGTGACCCCAGCACGTTGTATGGTGGAAAAGCTGTACAAATACCCACCTCCCTGACCCCAGGAGATGCCTCACGACAACCTCTCCTCCAGAACTACAAGATGTCAGTCACTGAGGGACACTTTGCAGGGCATCTAGGGTTATGAGCGGTAGGTTGTTGGTATGGAGAAGGCTTTATAAGACACTTGTCAACCTCAGGCCTTTCTCAACCCGTGGTTGGCTGGGTATATCTACATGGTGCAGGGCAGGATATTGTTGAGATACCTGGAGAAGGACTGCTGGGACTGCTGTCGATGCCCAGGGAAGAGCTTTCTGGTTCAGGAGTCTTATCTCTACATCGCTGTCTGGTGGAAGAGTCGATGACGAGTTGCTGAGAAGGTATGGAAGCAAATGGCTCTGCCATGGCAGGAGCATGGATTGCATCCCACGTGCTCCTCTGGCTCTGTTTGAAAACAGTCTCTTGTTCTGTCTTACTAAGCTTGCTGTGGTCAACAGCATGTGCAAGGCTGACCTCCCTTCATGTAAATACAAGTGGATGATGCCTCTCCTCTTCCTCTGTGCCTCTCCTCTTCCTCACTACCTCCCCCATGAAGCACCAGCTTAGCAGCTCTGGCTCATCTGTGCTGCTTCTGAGTCCCAATTTAAGGGGAAAAAGGTCTTGGTTGTTCTAAACTATGAGAGCAGCCACAGCATCTCATGGGAGCAGACAAGTGTGTGTGTGTTGGGCACGACTTCTCTTCATTATCCCCTGATCTGTGCGGTTGTCTGCAGCACATTTTTTTAACCGTAGAGTAAATCTCAGTGGTGTTGCTTAGATTTGCTCTGACATTGTAATGGGAGGACCCCAGAGACCGGCACTGTTGACAGTGGCAGGGCCTGACATCCCAGTGACATTTGCGCTGGGTTGCCTCAGATTCAAATTTTTTTTTTTTTTTTTTTAGTTCGTGTTTACTGACGAAATCTGGGCTTGAGGCTCAACTGCAGCCAGTCTCCACAAGCCCACCCTTCGACCACTTTTACAGCCGAGTTGGCTGAGGTGCAGAGAGGTCAAGAGCCCCGAGCGAAACACGCTGGCCATGTGGCTCATTAAGAGCTGATCTCCAGACCTGTTTGCCCACCCCTTTGCTCTGATCACCAGGCATGGCTGTACCTCGTGGGGTTGACGCTGATGAAAGAAGAGTCAACAGCTTCATTTTGCAGGTTTATTAGCAAAACCAAGCAAAAGCCACTGCGCTGGACTCTGTTGTTGAATCTGCAATCTGGGCGTTCTTCCATCCAGAGCTTCCCAGCAATTTAACTAGAAGGCTGAACAATCAAATATGTTAGGTCTGAAGTGGCTAAGCGGAGGCAAGGCGGGAGGTAAGCTGCCTAATTGGAGAATTTTCAGCGGGAATCTCACCCCAGGGATCTGTCCCTTGGGATTAGCGGTCTGCCGACGTCTGGGTTGCGTGGCACTGCTGCCTTGCCCTGGGTCCCACCAGAGCTGATGGCAGGGAGCCAGAGAACAACAACAACAGCAACAAAAAATTCTAAAACTTGCACAAAAGGGAAGATGAAGATTTTCTGCTGTCCATGTGGAGGCCTTTGGGAGAAAGAAGCTGGCAGCTCCTACCCAGAGAGGTACAGTGGTGACTTCTGACTTGCAGAACCACAGAAGGAAAAGTGGGGACAGGGAAATGCAGTCTTCTGCCACCAAGGCGTTGTCTCCGAGAGACATTCCTGGATATCTTGTTCTAGCCATTTTCAAAGGCCTGGCAGCACCGAACCCTTGGCTACCTTACCAAGGACAGCCCAGCATAGATTCATTTTTCCTAAAAGAGGTATATAAAAGAGACAGCAGCTAGAAGCAGGAGGAATTGCCATTCGGAGAGACCTGTTTCTTTCACTCTAGAAGGTACTGGTCACTGGTTCAGATGCAGACCTATAACCTTGGGTGGTCACCAGATGGGTGAGCTGCATCCCACCTCCAGCTCCTTACCTGTCTCCCTGGTAGTCGCCTCCTTGCTCCTGTCCCCCTGCCTCACCTTCCCTCTGTGGCCCCACTGGAGCCATTTGCTGATGCAGACGAAGAGCTGAAAATGAAGTTAAAAAAAAAATGCCTTCAAACATGCTGGTGCCAAGGGACTGAATTAGAGTGGCACCATGAAGGCTGGAGGGACGCCATCCCAGGACAGCTGCTCCACAGCAATGTGCAGAGCCTGATACAGGTTCAGAGGCTGCCTTAAACCCAACTAAAGTACTCAGCCTGTTTTGAAATCCACCCACAGACTTACTTTTTACAAACTCGGGAAGAAAATGGTAAATTAATCCTTTTTTTAAAAGGATGAGTCGGTTTCTTGTCACTCTCTGCACAGCTCAGGATATGATAGTTCCTTCTGCATAAATACAGATTGTTTCTTTTCACAACTTCCCTTTCATCAAACTGCTAGGAAGGCCCGGAGGTTGTTAAAATTGTGAAAGAAACTTGCTTCCCAATTAAGGTCAATCTCTTTTATCAGAGTCTTTGCATATAAACCTCACTTTCAGAGGGATTTCTATAAACTCCATCACCGTCTCTGACAAACTGGGAGATGCCCAAGTCTCAGAAGGAGCCAGAGAAGTGGCTGACTTCTCCCTCGGCTCGCAGCACAAAGCAGGGATCTGATCTGTCATGATGACTGAGAACATGTCACAACAATCTGTTTGCATTCTTCAGGAAATAAAAACATCTTTCTCTCCTGGAGCTGTAAGCTAATTTGGAGATTTTGCAAGCTGACATGCAACCTGATTAAAATGACCTCAGGCCAACCATTCTTCTCAGGCAGCTCGACAATTAAAGTCTAGACCTATCTGTAGCCCAGCTTTTTCTTCAAATCCCTTTTAGGGAGGAAAAAGTTCTGTGTTTTTATTTTTAAATCTACATATTTGGAATTTTTCCTTTACACTTTGCTTCTACTGTAGCAGGATGTGCTAAGGGGATCTATATTTTTTCACATTTTGAGCAGATGAAACTCATACACAGAAGCCCCGGTTTCTCGCCTGCTGGAAAAATATACTGAATATCCGACGGAGGAAATAATAATACATGAATAAACTTGAGGACTCCAAGAAATACCCAAGGCAATTTGTGGCCTACATAAAGATGCCCTTCGAGTTTCCTGGGCAAGAATGTTGCGCCCTCAATTTTCCAGACTCAGTGGATATTTTAGTAATGGCCATTGTACAATTAAATCACTTTCCTTTTTGCATTTCACAATTAGTTAAGGAGTGGGATCACTTTATTAATCTGCCGAGTTTTTTTTTTTTTTTTTTTTTTTTGTGAAAGCAGTGATTTGTAAAGCAGCAAGCAATGAAAAATAAATGGGCATCTTCTGGCAGAGCATTTGTCACCCCATGTGCAACCCCTGAATTTAATTCAGTGGTTTGGGGAGACTTGGCAACTGGTCCATGAATATTTTAGTGCCCATTACTTTCAAAATCACTGCTGCGATCCTTCATCCTAGGTAAGTCCAGAGGAGATTTCTCTTCTCTGTTGCTGATTTGGCTCTGCTTGGATTATCAGCTGGTTTCCAGCTTGTCAACTGGCTAAGCTGATTGACAAGCTGTGTTTTGGGAATGCTCTTCGCAGCCTAATTAGACTCCCTGAAGGGCTTTATTTTCATTAATTCAAATCATATACTTTTTAATTACATACTAAATTGGAGTGGCTTACAGACTAACTCTTCAGCATCACCAAAATATCCCATACAGCTGCCATCAGCTCCAGGCCATGAGGGCAGTGTGGGAGCTTCTCTGGGCACTGGTGGCTTTATGCTGGGGACCCAGGTCCTTGTGTGCCTGTCCCCAAAGGTGGGAATCGCCCCTGGGTGCAGCTCAGAGCCTGGGTGAGGATGGTTTTCCCCACCCTGACCCTTCTGCCCAGCTCCAGGAGGGGGTGTGGGAGGCATCTCCTAGGGGTACAGACCCCAGGGAATGTCAGACGGAGGTTGGCAGAGGTGGTGGCAGGACAACTGATGGGGCATTTCTTTGGGGTCAGGAAGATGTCCTGATGCTGCCATCCTCCTTTCCTGCTCTCCCTGTTCCCCTGGGGGGGGGGGGGGGGGGGGGGGGGGGCGGTCCTGGTGCTGGTGGGACCAGTCTGACCTTCAGCTGTCCCAGCCTCTTCCCCTGCTTGAGGACCTCGTGTCCCCGTCCCGGTGGGGCCATGTGGCTGCCTTGCAGCATCCACAGGCTCCTTCCCCAAAGTGCCCCCATGCTGCAGCGTGTCCTGTGTGGGTATCCCAGTGCAAACTGTGTCCTGTGGCAGGAAGGAAACCACTGGAACATCTCCACCGCTTCCACCACCTCTGGGCTGGGAGGACTGGGAGCACCGTGGCTCTCCTGGGCTTGCCAGCTGCTTCAGCTGGGGACCTTTTTGGGGACCAACGCAGCTTTCAGTGAGTTTGTGCCAAAGGGGAAAAGGACAACCGCCCTGCCCCGAGGAAGCTGGCCACACTGAAGCCAAGCCAGAAGCTTTTAAAAAAGAAGCAGCTGGACCCTGCTGTGGTGGGTGTGAAGCCTCACATCCCCTACCCGGGCTGGAAACCCCGTAAAAATCAGGAGCCGCGTTAACCGGAGAGCTTCTAAATCTTGCAAGAAATCACAGCTTAGCAAAGGACGCTGGATTCGTGGCGTCCACCTCTTACCGCTGTGTTTGGGTTAAAATCGGGGGGGATTTTAGAGCCCCGTGCCCCCGGCAGGGCAGGGATTGCCGTCCCTCCATCCCCACCTAGCGGCCGCAGCCGGGGGCAGGGGCTTCTCCCCATCAGCATCCACATCCATCCCCCCTCCCCGGGCGATTTTGGGGGGCTGGTTTAGAAGAAAGCAACCCCCGACTTGGAGGAGCCCTTCAGAAAGAAGCCCCTCCGTGTACACTCAATAATAATGTATATATATATTTATTTTTTTTTTGGGGGGTGTGTACAGAGGTGATGGAGCAAATGCTTTTGGGGACCAGGCACGCTTCGGATCAGTCGATGTGCTTTGATTAATTTGTGTATGAGCTCCTAATGACAAGGAGGCCTGCCAGGGCGCAGCTTCGCCGCAGAGCTGGCACCAGCTGCAGGCTCCGGCACAGCTACCGACGGAGGCAGCTTCCTTCGCTATCTCATTTATCATCGCTGCTTCCAGTCCAATTTTGTTCACGCCTTACGTTTTTGATTGTCTTGGATTAAACATTACCAGAGGAAATAATACTAATAGCCTTTCACTGTGAAAAAAATCAACTTCTAAGGCGTTTGTTATGGAAAGGATTATAATAAATTAAATGCTTAAACTAGCACTGTGCAAGCATTTTTGTCTTGGATCAAAATGTTTGCACTGGCTGTTTAAACATTTAATTTATTATAATGAGAAATATCATTGTAAAAATAAGCATGTTAATTAAACTTGAGTTCTGCAAATGTGAGTCATCCCATGTGGACACAGTATAATGAATATAGACAGGTAGAGTCTGCGTGCCCTTTTTTTCTCATTAAGAAAATGAACATTTACATCTTTAAACCCTGCAGCTATTAGTTATTTTTAATGAACTGTGTTGCCATTTCAAAGTTAAGCTCTTATATGATGCAATCAGATATCGCTGGGTCAGGGAAGAACTTTGCTAATTAAGTTGCAGAGAAGTTCTTTGCCACAGATAATTGATTAAAGTTGTTACATGGATAATCAGTTTAGGTAGTTAAATAAATAAAAATAAATAACTGCTAATAAAACCCGGGTCATGAGAGGGTGGTAAAAAAAATAGCAGAGCCCTGGCCACTCTGGGTCCAACACATCCAAGAATTTGGAAGCTGTGAACTGAACCTCTTTGTGACCACCTGATGGCAAAGCGAGGGACCACAGGGACCCTTATAAAGGCAGTTCGGACAGTGGTGGTTTGCTGCCAGCATGGGCGAGCGAGGATGGAGGCAGGATCCTCTTTTCCTTTCAAGTGAAGTGTTTGAAAGTGTGTTTTTTGGCCTTCTTCTGCCACTGGTGCATTCTGCTGGTCTCGTCCTGGATTCACCGTCTATGCCAGGCAGTATGCTGATGCTTAGACAAAAAGCATTTGGATTTAGTCCCAGCTCTCTCACAGATGCGTTGTGTTGCCTTGAACATGTTCCTTTCCCTCCTGGGCCTCCATAAAGTGCTCGTATCTCACGAACCTGCAAATGGTAGAGGTAGTGCAACTCTATTTTAATTAGCATCCCGCCCTGCTGTGCGTTCAGGGGTATCTCGGATCTCTTGTTATCGTGCCTTACTCGAACAGGCAAAGGTCACAGCGGGCCGCCAGCCCTGGCTGAATGCCATTTCTGTAGTGGTCTAGCCCCCAAGGGAAGGAGGAGAAACATCTGTGGTAGAGCAGTGAAACTGAGCTCTGGGGAAGGAGGAGACCTCAGTGAGTTATTGCCCAGGAGCTGCAGCAAAGAGCTGGGGTGGGATGTCCTGCCCAGGGGCTGCTGGGGCAGAGGGACACAACAAATTAACCGTTCTCCCACATGCAGTGACTCAGGCAGTAACAAGTTTGTAGGGAAACGCAATTTTAAGATCTTGATCTGTGGAGGTGCCTCATTGTGCTGTTCTCTATTTGTCCAGTCTCTGCTTTTAGTGTCCGTTGTAGGGCTTTTGGAAGGTCGAGAGTCTTGAATTTCTTCCAAATCCAGTGGACATGTTTTGAATGAACAGAAAGGATGAAGTAAGCTGAGGAACCTTTGTTATGTTTTGTGCACAGATAGAATTGGTTATTTCACTGGGGAGAGTCCTTCAAAAACAACAGCCTCCAGACAACTTAGTTCCATATCACAGGGGCCCCTCTCTCCTGTCCCACCAAACTCTTTTCCTTTCACAGTGAGTGGGAGGGAGAAGAGTTGTCCATATGACGGGAGGAAGCTGTTGCCCTTTCTTCACTCTGTCAAAGTTTTACAGGGTTGTCCATCATCACAACCTCTGCCAACCTCCCACAGAGTTCCCCTCTTCCTGCAGAAGCAAATTCACGCTAGCCCTGAAGCATTTTGCTTCAGCCATGGGGAGGTTCTGCCCCTGGAGCCCTCCACACCCTTGGGATGGAGCACACGGCTGGGGTTACAGCAGCTGCCCACAGAGCTTGTGGTCCCAGGATCAGGACGGGGGAGGTGGGCAGGGGCAGCTTGGCAGAGACCTACAGGGACAAATGTCATTTCTAGCACTCATCTTAAGGCCATCCACCCCAAGACCCTAGCAAGCTGCAAAGGTTTTGGTGCCCAGCCATTTGTGGTGGGCAGAAAGGCTGTTCCTGCTATGTGCCTGTTATAGATCTGGAAGAAAACCAGGACATGTCTTTGCTATGGTGAGAACTGCGGCCTCTGAAACCACCTGTGAGCTCATGCCGTGACTGAAATGCCAAAATCCCATGGCACTCAAGTAACCCAGAGGACAAATGTGAATGGAAAATCTTATTGCTGAGGTCCAATATGATGGTCTAAGAAGCACATGTAAGCTGTAAGCCAGCTGTTTCATGGCTGAAGGTAGCTGGAGAGATCATGTAGGGATCTGAAGAAGTCACCCAGAAGGGGAGTCTACCTCTGGCCTCCAGCACATTCACCCTGGTTATGTGGTGTGGGTGAAGGCAACGAAGGAAAACCAGGCTTGGAATAGAGATCTGTTTTCAAATCTGCATGATGGAGTTGCCAAAAAACATCCACATCTTTTATATGTGTTTGACTATGGCACCATATGTGGTTACTTCCCTACCTTGCAAGGAGGCCGACAGGTCCTCCTTGCTCCAAAAGTACCAGCAGGACACAGCAGCAGCTGACTCACGAGTGGCTTTTGTCTGTTGCAGGCTAAAAAGCTGCTTTTCTCGATTCAGTGGCCATCTGCCCCCTTTCCATTTCAGCTCCCAGGACTGTCACCTTCCCCACAGCATGGAGCAAACCACTGAAACCAGCCCCCTCCCAGTCACTGCATCCCTACCTCCCCAAGACATTGTCTCCATCTCTCTGCTTTGCTTGTGAGCTCTTTGGAAGTGCTCTTTCTTGCTACAAATATCAGATGGGCAGTATGCCCAGGAGCCCTGAGAGCAGTGGGGATCCCACTGCCACAGGCACCACAGGCACCACAGGCAGGGCAGGGAGTGCCAAACCGGCTTCTTGCACCTATCAGGAAGGATGGGTGCATGGAAGGATCCTTAAGGAGGGGGAAACCCACCTCCAGGGAGCTTCTCCAAAGCTTCCTCTTAAATAAGGAACACCTATATTTGGTATATATGGAGGGAAGTATCACTTTCCTCTCCCCAGTTACCAGTCCACATTCTTCAACCTAGATTTGGGCTTAGGTAACATTTGGGGAGTGAGCTGGCTGTATCACTGGTGCTACTATGCATTTAACACATCCAAAAGCATTAGGTTCCTCCTTGGCCAACCTTGAAATTGCCTGGAAACCTCCAGAGGTTTTACATTACATATAGGCTGATCTAATTGTTGGCTGCTGCCCAAAAGCACAGTCCTGCCTTCTTCCACAGGGGTCCTCCCACAGTTCGCCCCCTCCCTGACTGCATCGGACATTCGCCTGACCGCTGGGTGAGGTAAATGTGCACAAGTCAACCCAGTTTTTGTGCTTTTGTATGGTCCTTCTGAGCCCTCGGGCCGGAGAATTGCCTGGATGCTGGTGGCAAAGGAGTCATGGAAACATGAATATGTCTTATCTGAGATGATGGGATTAAATCTTCCATCCTGGAGGTCACAGGCCTATCCTCTCACAAGCACGAGTGCTGCCACCCCATTTTACTGTTGGTCCTGCAGCTGGAGATTGTGCTGCAGAAACCAGAATTAGGCACCTCGTGGGTGGTGTTTGACTCCATCGCACATCGGTAAAGACACAACATCCTCTTGAAAGCATTCAGGAGTCATAGGAGAGAAAGCAGGTCAGAGGGAACTTGACTTTTTTTTTTTTTTTTTAAATACCACAGGAGGCATCTGAGATCTTGTTTCCTTGGTGTGTTTACATGTTTTAGCATTGCTTGTCTTTAGCTAGAATAAGAAACCATGCAGGAGATCTCTCCTGCTGTACCGGATCAAGGCTGACACGGTCAGTCTTCAGTCAAGTTCCCTTGACAACCCTCTCTTAGTGCCAAAAGCAGGCAGTGCTGCCCCTGATGTGCTTGCCTGAGGTCTCCAGGGTATTGTACCTGCATCGTCATAGCTGTGTAGATACTACTGAAAACACTTCTGTGTTTGTGCTGTTTT
The DNA here is from genome assembly GCF_964211835.1 of Anser anser. Classification (NCBI taxonomy): domain Eukaryota; kingdom Metazoa; phylum Chordata; class Aves; order Anseriformes; family Anatidae; genus Anser; species Anser anser. The sequence goes on along the minus strand of NC_139720.1, from coordinate 179,752,382 downwards.
AGTCCTCTCCCTTGTTGCTAAAGAAATTGGACATTGGCCTCTAGTCTGCTGGTCTCGTGTAGCCAGGCTTGATGCTACCAGTAGGTATCTCCACTCTCTGGAGATCTCTACACCTCTGGTAGGTGGCTACCGGAGACTTCTGTGGGAGCGGGCTTGGGTTCAGTGATCAGGCCGATGCCACACCATGCTTGGTGAATAAATGGAGTTTAATTGACAGGCCTGCATAAACTTCTGAAGTATGAGAGCAAAAATATCAATTATGTTAATTAACAAATAAAAGGAAAAAAAACTAGGACATACACAGTGAAATAGCATCAACAGATCAAACACTTGATTCAAGGACCCTGCCTGGGAGCTAAGCCTTGGATCCCCATCTCCACTTATCTGCACTTTGGATGATTTATACTGTTACCTGGGGGAGCCTGGGGATTTCTCTTACCTAATTTAGGCATCTGAATGTTAAAGGAGCTTGGGCAGGCAAAGGGAAGAACAGGAGCCTCAGTGGCTCACCTAAGTTGTCCCCATTGCTCCTCTCCAAGACATGACATGAAGCTCTCGGGAAGAGGTCCATGAATTCCCACTAACTAGAGAGTCACCACAAAGGGGGTGGCTCAGACTGAAATGCTGAACTTCTACCCTGGCAGATGAACCCCACATTTTACTGGCAGCACCCAGGACCCCAGACCAGACAAACCCATACTCTGATTAGACTAGATGCCAAAAGGCTGCTTTGAAAGTAGGAATAGGTGTTCTTTTGCCCCCACTCTGTGACTGCCTCACTTTCAGGTGGCCCAAATTCCTTGTCAGACGACGAGGAACATTACAGCACGCTGTAGAAGTGCAGAGGCTGTGCTGCAGACACGAGCGTGAGCTGGGTACCTCAACTCAACCACTCTACAGCAGCAGTTACCTCCAAGCCAGGAAAGCCTAGGGACTTGCTTTGAAGGTGTTGCGGTATGTATCCCAGGCATTCGAACTGGATCATGAAGAACTAGCTTATCAGACTGCCCTCCTTTTTTGGCAGAGAGCCTTTTCCTCTCCGCTTTCAGAGTTATGACTAATTACTCCTCATGCGGGCTTGCTGCTCTGAATCACTGATGATTAGCTGGCAGAGAGGCTCCGAGCCTTCCTTCTCAGCACCAACCCTTCAGCCCCAACTTCAGCTCTAAATTTAACCAAGACGACTCTCTTAGTTAATTAGATGCATCCTGGTTTTTACTACCACATTTCGATAAATCACCAGTCTTGTCCAGTCTCCTGATCGTAAAAACTCTATCACAGGCATTGCTTCCCAGTCTCGTCTTGCAGCAGCTTGATATCAGTCCCCTTCAGATATGTGCACGACAACAGAGCCTCTGATGCTCTCTGCCCACCACAACTCTTCATGCAGAGTCTTTTATGAAGTCCCTGCTAAAACTCAGAGAGTGTGCATGAAAACTTGGTCAGGCTCTGGCACCCTTGCCATGCTTGAGAAAGCTGAAGTCAGGGGAGAAAGGAAATTTCTCTCTGTTAAGTGACACGCAGGTAGGATATTGCTTTCTGCTTACAAAGTCTAATAAGGCCTTGTTTATGTCTAAGAAGGCTTTATATTTTCTTTGTGAGTCATCTTCTATATATATACGCACCATGCTAATTGGGCATCTAATTGAAAAATTAATGATAAAAAACAAAGCTTTGTCACGTACAATTTTCTAGATTATTGACATATACAAACTGTGAAGTTATATACTCAAAGTGAGGAGCAATTCTTCCTTTCAGAAATGTCTATGTTAATATTAAAACTCTAAAATAAGTATTATCACTGGTATAAGCAGTTTTGAACACATGCTTCAGTTTGCTTCATTAAATGCTATTCCACTCATGATTTCTGCAGAAGGATTTGATGTCTGCTTTTTGCTTGAAAGTTTTGAGGGGAGGGAATTTCTAAACTAGGTATTATTACTATTTTTGTTCAGACCTTTGTCATTACTGGAAAGAGGCAAAATATATATCAGAGAATCTCAACGTAATCAACATCTATTTTTTCTATTGTAAGCACAAATATAAAACTTTTTCTCTTGGTATATAGACAGGTGTCTGTTACTCAAACATAAGTTACTCTCTTTTGGTACAGCTGCTTTAACCATGTGTAGACCTCTAAGCACAGTACCTGTGCAGCTTTACCCAAAGCAGTCTTAGCCATATGAAAAAGCAAGGCGCTCAAGTGGTTTCTGATGCAAAGAGGTTTTTCGCATCATGAACGCTTCAGCTGACTGACGTAGTTTCATTCAAGTTACACTGATTACCACCAGCAGAGGATCAGGCTGGAAGAGCTCAACCCAGGCAGCAAAAAGCAAAGGCCAGCTCTAGCATGTAGCTTTCCTTTCTCTGCACCCCACCTTTACAAACTCTAGAGCTACATCTCCAGTGAAGTGGTGGGACAGGTGAAGTGGAGGAACAGTGAACAGTGAAGTGGAGGAACAGGTGAGACCAGAGGAAGCATCCCTCACATTCCTCCCCCCCCTACATTTTTCTGCAGAAAACAGTTTTGTTGAGCTGCAAAGACGTATAAGGTCTGAAGCACAAAAAAATCCATGGACAGATCCCTCCAACACATCACAAAACCTTTATTAGTGTTTATCAGTGACACAGATTACAGGAACCAAAGTCAATTAAATAACATTTAAACTGACCACAGACTCAAGAAATACAAGTCACATTTGGCAAGTCAAACTTCTCAGTATATTGGGTTGCTTAGGTTATTATACTGTGAAAGAGGAATTTCCCTTACAAGTTTCTACATATTCAGGATATTATTAATTATTGTGTCTTTCAGACAGTTCCTTTGGCAAGAATTCCCATTTTTAAGCTTTTATTATATAAAAATATAACCAATTTTTCATTATGTACAAACATTACATTACACACTGTACAGGTTAAAAACACTACAAAAATGGCAGGCCATGGGCAAACCAAAATTAAAAAAAATAATGTAGAAAACATCAAAAGAAAAAAAAATTAAATACTGCACATTTCATAAAAATTACATTAACTACAAACAATTCATTTTTTTTTTGTTTGCAAATACCAAACAGTACCGACGTGATTGGAAATCTTTCCCAACAACTTCATGTTTTAAGGCACATCTTGCATATTTACATGTACAACACTGGATCTGGTCAATAACTTAAAGGCTCCGAGGAGCAACCGAGTTGTGTGCGTGTAGGGACATGTGTATGGGGCTGGGGGACGGGTAGGGCTACACTTTCTCAGTTGTGTCAGTCTGGGGACCCAGGTACCTAGTCGAGGAGGCTGGGTAGAGGGGCACCCCGATCTCCTGGAGGTCAGGGAGCCGTGCGGGACGCGGTGGGGAGAGCAGCGTGATCGTCCGGTCAAAGTCCCTATGCAGCACCTTCTCGTAGACACTCTGGAGCCCCACTGTCTTTGGCAGCTGGGCCTGGTAAAAGTTGTCCCTGCGGAGGGGGTCCCTGGGCAAGGACGTGCTTTTGCAGAAGGTGGAGAGGGGTGCCGACGGGTGGGGAGAGGGGTGGGGGTTGGCTCGGCCGCAGGACGGGCTCCAGCAGCGGTCCGAGTGACCCAGGATCTTGCACTCAGCTGTACAAGCCCAAAGACCTAGAGGGAGCAAGAAACCTGTGGTTACTGCAGGAACAAACCTGTGCCATCCGTAATCCTCAGAGTTATCAATCACGGGATGACTCAACGCGCTGTGCTGACGGCAGGAGTTGGGAAGCGATGCTCTACGGCACAATGAAAATGCACACTGGGGAAGGTAGGGCTACGTCATTTTGCTACAGGCGCTTCACAGTTTAACTTTCAGGGAAAATTTTTGGGAAGGGAAAAAAGAAAAGAACACAGTTCTAAAGCACTTCCAGCTCTGCTAATTTGCGCTGGATGCTCGGTGAGGAGAGAAACCAGCATTTAGCAGCCTGCTGGGAAGAGGCAGGCAGTTTGAGTCAGACAGCTCTGGAGGGAAGTATCAGGTTCCCTTCCCCACCAGCCCCAGCTATTAGCAGCACCCTGACAGGTCCCTCCATGCACCTCCCTGTCCGTCTGTCCGGACAGATGGGAGCGGGGGCTGACTCCTTACCATTCTGCATGTGCGTGATGAGGTCCTTCTTCAGGGCATCTCCGCTGATGTCTGAGTCACTGTCATTGAAATCGCTGTCGCCTTTGCCACTGTCTTTGCCGCTAAACTTCTCTGCCTCTCGGCCGGAGATGGTGTTGAAGGAGTGCCCCTTCCAGATGGCCACGGGGGGAGCGGGCTCTTTGCCAAAGCTCGGAGCAGCAGCAAAACCCTGCTGGGGTGCGGTGGGGGGGGGTCAAAGGAGAGGGAAGAAGTATAGGGTAAATTGACATCAGAACTGTATCTCTGAAATTTACATCCTCCCCCCCTCCATCCACAAACCCCTCCTTCTACCCTCCCCTTCCCAGGACACGGCAGGATCTTACCTCCCCGCTGGGTCCTCTGAGCCTCTTCTGACCCTCGTAGAGGCCAGCGCTGTCACTGCTGCTCTCGGCAGCAGAGATCTCTTCAGCTGCCGGAGAAGGGTCGGGGCTGGTGAAAGAGGTTTTGCTGGGAAAGGTTCGTACCTCAAACATATTTCCCCTCGGGCTGCTGTCCTCCTGCCGGCCCTTCTCCAGGTGGGAGATGTCTATCTGCTCCTTCAAGGAGGTGTTGTTTTTGAGCTCGTTCCCCTTCTTGCGCCTGTTGCAGGTGGTGGCGATGGTGATGATAGCCACCAGGAGGAGGGTGCAGCTGCCTGCCAGGACGATGATCACGATCAGAGGGATGTCCCACTGCAAAGCCTTTCCTTCCCAGGAGCTGGGCTTGGCTACCTCCTGAATACTGGAAGGAGCAGTGGCAGTCACCAGGAAGTTGACCGTGGCAGTCGTGGCCAGAGGGGGTCTGCCATTGTCTGTCACAGTGAGGATGACCTTGAACAGCTGTCCCAGCTCTTCAGAGAGGTCTCCCCTCAGCACAATGTCCCCAGTGCTCGGATTGATGGTGAAAAGGTCCTGCTGGGGCTCTTCCAGGAAGGCAAAGGTGAGCTCAGCATTGGCCCCATCATCCGCATCTCGAGCTTTGATCTGGGCCACCAGGGAGTCACGGGAGGTCTTGCTGGACACGCCGATTTCCACTGACCCATTGGTGAGCACTGGGTGGATGATGACGGGAGGGTTGTCGTTCTGGTCCACCATCCTCACCTTGACAAGAGTGCTGCTGGAGAGCTGCGGGGAGCCTCCATCAGTGGCCTGGATCCTCAGGTCCAACTGCTTGAGTATCTCATAGTTGAACGTCCTAAGGGCGTAGATGGCCCCAGTGGCGGGATCCACTGAGACATAGGTGGAGATGGGGGCCCCCATGACTTGGGTCTCCAGTAGTCGGTAGGTGACCTTACCATTGTGGCCAAGATCAGGGTCTCGGGCCACCACAGTGGTGATGTAGGCACCTGGGGGGTTGTTCTCCGGCACGGCCACCTCGTAGAGGGGCTTGGCAAAGAGTGGTGCGTTGTCATTCTCATCGCTCACCCGCACTGTGTACTGGCGGACGGTCTTGAAGGGCGGTGAGCCCAGGTCCTCAGCCACCACGGTGAGGTTATACTCAGGGATGCGCTCACGGTCCAGTGCTGCCGTGGTGACGATCATGTAGCTGTCCTCATAGGCACGCTGCAGGGCGAAGTGGTCATGGCCACGGAGGCTGCAGCGCACCTGCCCATTGGCGCCCGAGTCACGGTCAGAGGCACTGACCAGGGCCACGAAGCTCTCGCTGGCCGCTGCCTCGCTGACGTAGGCCACGCCAGCGGCGCTGCCGGCACCACGGAGGGCACTGATGCTGATACGTGGCGCGTTGTCATTGACATCGGCAAGGCGCACAATGACAGTGCAGGTGGCAGCACGGGGGCTGGCACCACGGTCCTGGGCACGCACGTCCAGCTCGTAGGTGCGGGTGCGCTCATAGTCCACAGCGGCCTCCAGTGTCAGGCGGCCAGAGCGTGGGTCGAGGCGGAAGAGCCGCCGTGCCTCAGGGGGCACCTGGCTGCCAAAAGCGTAGACCACCTCCCCATTGGGGCCCTCATCAGGGTCATCGGCATCCAGATCGAGCAGCAGGGAGCCAGGTGGTGCATCCTCGGGCAGCTCTACCGTGACCGAGCCCCGGGCGAAGGTGGGGCTGTTGTCATTGGCGTCAAGCACACGGACATGCACAGTGGCTGTGCCTGAGCGTGCTGGGCTGCCACCATCCTTGGCCACCAGCTCCAGGGTGTAGGAGGGCTGGCGCTCACGGTCCAGCTCCTGGAGCAGCACCAGGTCGGCACAGCGTGCCCCATCCGCCCTCGTCTGTGCCTCCACGCCAAAGTGGCTGTTGAGGGAGACCTGGAAGCTCTGGATGGAATTGGAGCCCACGTCCTCGTCCACTGCCACCTCCAGTGGGAGGCGCGTGCCAGGTGCGGCGCTCTCCGACACTTCCAGTGTCATCTGCGCCCGGGGGAAGCGGGGCGCATTGTCATTGATGTCGCGCACCTCCAGCTCCACGTGCACCAGGCGGTAGCGCTCCCGCCAGCAGCTCACCACATCGAAGGCCAGCACGCACTGCGGGGCCTGTCCGCACAGCCGCTCCCGGTCCAGCCCCGCTTCGCCGATGCTCAGCTGCCCGTCCTCCTCCCGCACCCGCACCAGCGAGCTGTTGCTGAACTGCCGCATCAGTCGGAAGCTCATCTCCCCGGGAGCCTTCACCGGCATCTCATCGGCCAGCGTGCCGATCACCGTGCCCGGAGCCCCTTCTTCGTCGGTGCGGTACCTCACCGTCTTGCAGCGGGACATGGCCAGCAAGCAGCTGGCGGCCAGCAGCCGCAGCGGGCCCATGGCACCTGCGGGGCACAGAGATGGACTCGGATCCGCTCACCCACCACCGCCGTCTGCGCCCCTCCGCGCCCCGGCGCCGCCTTTAATAGACGGCGCTATGCAAATGGCGGCCCGGAGGAGCCAATGGGAGCGGCGCGGGGGGCGCCGCCCGGACACCCCCTCCGCGGGGCGGCTGCGGCGGCCGGGGCGGCGGGCTGCGCGGGGCGCCCGCCTTTGTTCGCGCTAACTCTCCGGGGCGGGGGGCTGATTTCGGCATTTTTTTTTTCTTTTTTCCCCCCCTCCCATTTTTTTTCCGCTTTTTATTTTCTATGTATTTTCTCTTTTTCCCCCCCTATTTTTTATTTCTTTTTCTGCTTTTTTATTTCTTTTTTTCTGCTTTTTTTTTTTCTTTTCTCTCTCTCTTTCCCCCCTTTCTTTCTTTCCTCCCCCTCCTTTTCCTTCCTTTCTCTCCGGAGGCTCCCGGCGGCGGACAGGTGCTGCCGTGGGCTGTGCCGTGCCGTGCCGTGACATCCCGTGCCGTGACATCTCATCCCGTGCCGTGACATCCCATGCCGTGCCGTGACATGCCATCCCATCCCGTGCCATGGCATCCCGTGCCGTGGCATCCCGTGCCATCCCATCCCATCCCGTGCCGTGCCGTGCCGTGCCGGTCCGCGGGAGGGTGCGGGCGGGCGCCGGGCGGCTCAGCGGGGCGCGGCCGGGGGGGTTTCGGTCGTTTTCTCATCCGCGCCCGCGGTGGTGTGTTCCTCGCGTGAGAGCCTGTGATCCGCGCTGTAAGTCGCCTTTCAGGAGATGTCCCCGCATGCTTTAGTATGCATGTCACCGCCCGCGTTTCTTAAGCCTGGGGCACTAGCAGGCGAAAGGGAAAAAAAAAAAAAAAGAAAGAAAGAAAGAAAGAAAGAAAGACAGAAAAAAAGTTCCAAATAGGATTTAGCATAAGCTTGAGGAGATTTGGAAAGGTTTCAAAGATCAGGCTGTATCAAAGGCTTATGAAGCCCTCGTTAGCTGCAGAAATATAATAGCATGGCAGGCTATCCCATTTGAGGAACCAATGTCTGTATTATTTCACTATGACAGGCTAAAGGGAGAGAAAGTTGAACAGTTTCCACAGAGGAGTTGGACTAAGTTGAATATAATAAGCAAACGCCACATGTATCCATTATGTCCCCCTATTCATTCCCAATCACTGCCATAACTCTTTGACTAAACGATGATGAGCGCTGAATTACACACAATGCCCAGCTCATATTAAAATACATTTAAGACCTATCCCTCCTGGTGCCCTGTTACGCCTATTCACGGGATTTTCTTTTTTGTCCTAATAGGGCCTCTCTGGGAAGCAACACCAGCCTCGTTCCAGCAGAACAAAATAACAGCATGAGGCTGAAACCTGGCACGGACCGGGGGAACGAAGCCATCTGCCCGCCGCTGCACCGGGGTCCCCGAAAGCCGCGTGTCCTTCCTCCATCCTCCTCCTCCTCCTCCTCTTCCTCCTCCTCCCCTCCATCCTCTCCTCTTCCTCGGCCGGGACGGACCAGCGGGGCCGGGGGACGGATGGGGGTCTCCAGCCCCCGTTCCTTGCCCCCTCCCGGCTCTCTCCCCCCCCCAGGGGGCTCCCCGGGGTCCCCTCTGGCCGCGGCGTTGCGCTGCGCGGGGGTTGCGCGGGGGTTGCGCGGGGCGGCACGCGAGCGCGGCGGGCCCGCAGCGCCGGCTTATGGAAATGGGATTTAAGGAGCGCAGCAGCGCTCGCTGCGGGGACGAGGGGGGAGCAGGGGTGGGGGGACACGCACCGCCGCCGACAAAAGCTCCCCAAACGCCTTCTTTCCATACCAAAAGGCTCCGCCGAGCTCTTTTCTCCTGCCCCTAGGAGCTCCGCGGGAGGGAGGGGAGATGCGGTGCCGGGGAGTGTTGGACCGGGTCGTGTTGGACCGGGTCGTGTTGGAACGGGATGCGTGGGACGGGGTTGTGTTGGACCGGGATGTATTGGACCGGGATGTATTGGACCGGGTCGTGTTGGGCCGGGGGCTGCGCGCCTGGGAACGGGGCCGCTGGCCGGGAGCGGGCAGCGGGCAGCGGGGCGGCCCCTCGTGTGTAACAGGATTATCTTTACCATTTCAAGTTCCATACAGCATGTAATTTATTTTTAATTAGGATTAGATCGAGCAGGGAAGGAGACCAGACCGTGCCCCCTATCCCCCCCTTCACCCCACCCCTCCGCCCCCCATCCCCGTAAAGGCATGGCTATTCCAAGAGGAGCTCGTATTCTTTATATAAAATCAATCAATCAATACAACAGGACTCGCATTCACCTCCCACGCATTTTGCAGGAGAAAAGAGTGCGAAGAAATGTATCTTCCATGTGTACTCAAATATCTGCATCAGGACGGGCTTAGAAAGCCTTTCCCCTTCCCATCTACTCATTCCCCATCTCACAGACTCTCTTGATCCAAACCCTTTCTTAAAAGGGTCCCAGTGGGGTCTTGCTCCTCCTGCCTTTTTTCTGAGGGCAAAATGTACTTTCTGTCTGCTTGGGTTATTATTTTTCCACAATCGTGACTCTGAGTTTAAAAAAAAAAAAAAAAGTACATATCAGTCACTCTGCTGGAGCAAAGCCTGCTCCCCAATAGTTTGGATAAAGTCCATTACAGAAATGTTCAGGAAGGCTATTGAAGAATCCTGTTTTACAGCTCAAAAAATAAACATACGGATCAGCTGCGTTAAAAGCGCTTCTTTGAAATATTATGGTTAAACAGCCCAGATTGGTTGATTGCTCCATGCAGGGACATATGTTCTTGCAAACTGTGTGTATTGTTACTAATGGGGATTCTCACACCACAGCCTTCTTTTGAATCGGAGGCACTGGAGGTTTATCCGGAGCTGTTGAGAGGTTGTTTTAATAATTCACCAGACCTCTTGCACTTAGTGTTGTTGCGGAGACTTGGAGCCTGCTAAGAAGGAGGCATTTTGTGGTGTCCGGAGTTCTGATCTCCACTGCCAAGCTCCTTCCCGTACCTCTTTGACGCAGAAAGCAAAGCTGCTCTGAGAGGTGGGTGTCAGGCCAAGGAAAAAGCAAAAGACTCCCCACCCATCCCTGTGAGCCTGAATCTCAGGGTAATGCGTTGCTCCCGAGGACTGAAAGCACTCCCAGCCCACCAGCCCGATGCCAACAGCAACCAAGTTGGAGCGATGGCCAACAAATCACTGTAGGTTCCTTTTTCTAGTTTTAATTTTGCTTTCCCCTCAATTCTGATCCAGTAAAGTTTGTGGGTGCTCTGCTCCTCTCTCCAAACAGTCATGGCCTTATAGAGGGTGACAAAAAGTCAAGAGCTCCTCCTCTTCTTCCCTCCACACCTCCACCTGAAGATGGGCACTTAGGGCTCAGTCCCTTTCCACCAGCACCTACAGCACGGTGAGTCTGCACGTGTTCCCAGTGCAGCAGGTGCCTGGATTTCCTCTCTAGCAATCTCTGATGACGGCAATAAGCTAGAAGATGTTAAATCTGGGGTCTGTGAGGGAAGGCAGGACTCCCATAGAGCCCACCATGTACCTCAGCATGACATACACCTTGAGGGAGCAACTTAATGCATGGGACCATGGAAGCAAGCCAGGCTGTATATAGAGGTGGCTGTGTTACATGTGCTTTCCCATGAGATCTTTGGTGCACCAGGCTCTGGGTATGAAAACCCCTCTCTCCTTGGCCCCAATCCCCCTCAGCACAAGCTGCACAATGACTGCATGCCCTCGGAGTGGTGGGGTGGGATGCTACAAGGGCATGCCACGGATGCCTTGACTTTGTCCAGGCTTTGCTGAGCCTGGAAGGGAATATGGGTGAGTCTGGTATTTGGGTGAGGTTCCGTCCAACTTCTCCCCAACCCCAAAGCTGGGACACAGTGTTTCCCCCCACCCCTCATCTCTGAGCCTGCAGAGCTGGTGGCGCAAAGTCCCTCCTTGGAAACCCATCTCCCTTTTCTCTCAGCCCCTGCCTTTTTCTTCTCCAGCACCATGGCTCGGCTGCCTTTGAGTGATCTACAAAAACAAAGGAGCTCCTTCTGCTTCCCAGCCTAAACAATCCCCCCCTGTTTAATCACTTCTGCCACAACCAAGGAAGTGTGGGTTAACCTGTCAAGCTCCACAAGCCCAGGCTCACCAAAACTCTGGAAAACAAAGGAGTGGAACGAAGCGGCAAAGGGTTTTGTTGCTCTGTGGTTGTTTGTATTTGAGGGGAGCACGCGGCATTGTCTCTGGCCTTGTAGGCTATAGAAGAGAGAGCTGCCATCCTTCCCGTGAGCCGCAGTTGGGTACCGGGGTTATAAATCACCCCGATCATCTGCTTGTTATATTTGCTTCAAATGCTTCCCTGCCTCTGTCTCCCTTCTGTGAAACGTGAGCTATAAAATAAGAGTTTGTTTTCCAGAATAAAGAAATCGCGTGCCCGTACCCCCCACCCGGCAAGCAGTTCTGATTCCACAAGGAATTTATTTTTTAATTGGATTAATTTCTAGCCTCTCTCAGAGTAGCAGCTGGGGTCTTTGATTCGAGAGGTTAAAACAAAGGGGAGGGAAACAAAAGACCAGTTCTTCGCATTCCCTACACAGCATGGGCCTCATGCGTGCTGCCTGGAGGTATCCTTGGAGCAGTGCATTCCTCGAGGTCTGCAGCCAGGGTCCTCTGGGGGATTTTTGGGGTATTTCCTGGTCTGTCTTGCCTTTAAGGTTAAGACGGGGGACTGGGAAAATCCTTGAGGTAGCTAGGCCTGAGTTTTTCCCTCCTACCCCAGCACCCAGGCTGTGGTCCCCCATATCCTTAACCTCGTGGTGCAAAGGAGTCAAGCACCTGCTGGTACTTTGGTCCCTCCTCTCTTCTGCCCCCTCTTTTCCCACTCTCTCTACTTTTTCTGCACGGGAAGAGATAGATGAGGCTTCGCAGCTGTTAAATCACAAGACGGGTGCCCAGGCTCAGTTCTCAGCTCTGTGATCTGGAGCAAGTTAATGAAGCCCAGCTCCACCAAGGTCTGGGGCATTTAGGTACTCAGCTGTCGTCGAGTCCAATGGGGATTTGACATCTTTTAGCACAGATGAGGCCTTCAGGCTCTCGCAGACTCAGCCCCTCATGTCCGCAGAGCACTTGGGTACCACGCAGAGCAGTTGTAATGACAGCACACTGCAACCTGTGGGTATGCCAGGCGATGACAGCCCAAATCCTGCTAGTCGCCCAGCACCAGGCCTGTTACTAGATCAGAGGTGTCCTTAGGAGGAACAACCTTTATTACACTGGTCCTTTCTGTCTATTTTACCTTGCTGCTCTTTATTTTAGGGGTCAGAGCAGTAGGACATTACATAGGGGAACCAGAAAGTTTCTCTCCCTGGATGTTGTGAATGGGAGCTCCCTCTCCATGGCTGCTCCCATACACCTGGCTGGGATGCCTTTCATACCACTTTGAAGGTGTCCAGGCTGGTATACTTGGCTTTCCTCCAGCAGCTCCTTGTTTCCTCCTGGGCCTCATTCATGCTCTCCTCCTTGAAGGACTGTTTGGGATTTTAGACTCTTACGAATGATGAATGGGAGGAAGAAATCCACCTTTCAGCTACCATGAAGATGTACAGCCCTCTGTGAATAGTTACGTGTGGCTGTTGGGATGGACTCCATTGACTTCTCAGAAAAGTAGTTCGCTTGCTGTTTTATGAGCAAGATCTCTTGCTGGATGTCCTTCCTCTGCCACTGGCCAGACAGCTGCACTTGCCCCATACCGCACCAAATAAGCACGGCCTCATCCCTCTGCCTCCTTCCTAACATTTCTCAAATTCCCCCACACTTGATTCCTTGGCCCCTTTGCTGATAGATGTGGCAGGGGGAGGCTCTGTGAAGTGTTCTTCTTTGGGGTCTTGGAGATGGAGAAGTCACAGTAGCATGGTGCCATGTTTGAGCTAATTAGCCCCTTGTCACAGCAGGGTTAATGAGCTTGGGTGCAGTGCCATAGCTTCTGATTTTTGGGCTGGTTTTTCACAGCTTTGCCCATTTGTACCCTGAACTTCTGGTTGTTTCTGAGAGGGGGGAAAAATACAAGGGGGAGGCAGGAGATCAGCCTTTGTGCTGAAAGCTGTAGGAAAATCTCTGCCTCCATCTCGCCTCTCCTCCCCCCTCTCCCCCCCCCCCCCGTCCTCCATCTCAATCGGCTTGCAAAGTCAGAGCCCCCAGCTGTGAAGGACTAAGTCTCTCCTTCTCCCAGCCTCCTGAGCGGCAGCAGGCTGTGAGCAAGAACGTGCCGCGTGTCACTTCTCTTCAAGAGCCCGCGAGCGCGGGGGGACGAGCCCGGGCGCCGGCGGCTGCTGTGTTTGGCCGCCTGCCAGGGAACGGGCTCTATTCACACCAAGCATCTTCACTCTGCCGGACGCTTTTGGGGGGCTTGAGCATCCTGCCTGCGGGGTTAACACGCCACGCAGCCTTCTTGGTGCTTCATGCTGTCCAACACTGAGTGCCGACGTAGGACCACGGGGCGAAGGGCAATGTTTGCCCGCTCCAAGCTGAGGGAGATGAGGGAGTTGTGATTTTCTGCCATCTGACCCTCCTAGGTGCTGGCAGGAGCCCCCCAATCCCCTTGGGAGATGCTGGAGCCCGTAGGCTGGCTTGGTTTGCTGACCTCCTCACGCATGGATCGTCTTCCCTGCTGCCAAGCCCGAGGCTTTATTTCTGCACGATAAGGAGTATTCTCTGCCTGGCAGTTAAGACAGGGGAGCAGTAATGATTTCAGTCTATATCTGCAGATAGGTCTGAGACCCATCTCGCTGTCTCCACCTTTGATGCACTGGCATTCTCATTGGGATGGTTTTTAGCTTTGAGAACTACCAGCATCTTGCTGCCCAAAATGCAGCCTGCTATAAGGCAGAGCAAGGTGGGGAAGTGGCACACGACAGCAAAGAGGTTGTTTTGGTCAAAGAGCAAGCACATCCTCTTATAAGAAATTTGGAAAGAATTAATATTCATACAGGGTGCATGAGAAGGCAACTTCTCAGAAGTTTGGATTCCTAAATCATTGCAGTACTCTTGAGTGTTTTGCACAGGACTTCTGCTTTAAGGGTTTCTGTAACCACATGTAGCTCTACTTCATGAGTTTGGTGTAGAGGCCAAGAGAAAACTTTTTTTTTTTTTTTTCCTAATATCTCTTCTTTGACCTTAGCAGGACTTTGACCTCCAGAGCTACAAAATGTTCCCGTACTCACTGCTCTTCTTTCATGTGTGGCATTTGTTCCATCTCCACGTACACTTTGCTGAATACGTCCAGCTGAGAAAGCACAATGCTGAATCTGGGTGGCGTGACCTGGACCAGGAGCTGGTGGCAGCCCAGGGATGACCTGGGACAGAGGAGATGTTTCTCATGGCTGAGGAACGCATCTGTGCCATAGCCCAGGTGTGCTCACCCACCTTTAGGAGATAGCTTGTCAGTCCCCAGATGTCACCAGTTCCACCTGCAACTGTAAGTGTGCGCCACAGCAGGGCGATGACACAATCTGGAAACCACATGCAGTCTCTATGGCTACATCTATAACACCGAATAAAATGCTCTGTCCCCTGGCTCTGCTTAGTTTACTTCTGTAGATGGAGCCTGTGGTGTTATGGCCCTCTTCCAATTTGGTGGGAATTACCTGTTTGTCTTGCTAGGTTTAACTGTCTGGTGCAATCACTTATTTCATTTGCTTGAAAAAGAGGTGGCCAATTTTGCATGCCACCCTTGCATGCAGCTTTTTGCCTCTGGGACTGAATAGAAATACAGAAACCAGCACACATTTAACACGTGATCCCCAGGAAAAAGAGTCATCTGTTCCAAATACCCACAGAATTCTGTTTTGAAATGTTAAGTGAATTGTCGTTGCTTTTTAAGTGCAGTAATAAAAGTGGGAAATGATCTCCCTAAAAAAAAAAGCTCAAGACTTAGAGGATAGGTGTTAAAGAAATGCATCAAATTAGACAAAATAGGCATAAAACCCATGTTATCCCAAAAAATAAGGGCTGACTGCTCAAGCGACTCTTCTGCTTGCTGCTGTACTGAACATCAAATTCACTTTTCTGCCTAAAAGGATTTTCATCCCTGCAGCAAGCAGATCTGAGATGTTTGTTTTGCGGTGGAGGCAAGTGGTGGTGGTGTGTGAGAGGCAGAAAATGATGCGATCGGGCACGGTTTGTGAGCTAAGGGTCACAGACGGGTGAAGCCTCGCACAGGTTAAAATCGACAAATAAACATTCAGAGACGCTGGCGGAGCATGCTGAACACTTATAACTGCAGAGGTTTGAGATGTGTGTGTATGTATGTGTTATATATTATAATGAATATGATAATTACAGGAGGTAATTTATAATATGTGTGTATCATATACAAGTGCCTCCTCAGTAGGCTAAACAATGCCATGAAAGTCTAAAGAAATGTGAAATCTAATTACTGTAGCTGTGTTAGTGAAGTAATAAGGAGCTCGAGAGTGTGACTGATAAGCAATTAGATACTAGACTAATGAGCAAGCTGTCTGCAGTCCATCAAAAAGAGTAAGGGAGGCTTGTGTAAGACACACCTGGCATTGCAAAGAGGAAGATATAAACACAGTTTTCCAAGATACATAAGACAACATGAAGACATGATGCTCACTAATGACCGGAGATTGTGCACTTAGCTCCAGGATAAAGTCATGAACCAGTTAAAAAATTCGTGGCAGACCCACAGGGGCTAAAGGACGAGGCATAAGGCAGTGGCTGCAAGTATGCACAGGAGAGAGGTAGCTTGTATTCAAGGTGTTGGACTAGTGGCTCTCCAGTATTGTGTTTACTATTCTGTATTTCACTAAAAAGCAGGTGAGAAATTGATATTGGGCTGGATGTGTGGTTGCAACGTGAGCCTGCTCCCAGTAGAGCCAGTCTGGCAATGGGCAGCAGTACTGGGAGTGCTGGGAAAGGCACTCCAGGCTCTGCATGTCCTATAGGGAGTCCTGTAATTACCACACTCATCTTGTATGGAAGACTGTCTCCAGGAGCTTATACTTCACCAAGTATTAACTGTTTAAGCTGAAATTTTCTGTGCTGGATATCTGCTTCAGGCTGCTGGTTCTTTTTGAGAGAAAGTTTCAGCTGAAGCTGTTCGGTTATCTCTGGAAAGGAGGCCAGGATAAGTTTATCCTAGGCTCTTTTAATGGTTGTTTTGCCTGTGGGATAAATATCCAAGCTCTCCTACTTTTTCTTTTTCTTTCTTTTTTTTTTCTTTTTTCTTTTAAACCATACAATTTTCATGGTTTGGTTTGAGGACTTGAAATTTTGCAAGAAGATTCCCCGCTAAAGCACGTGAGTTTCATTTTTGTGAACACTCAACCAAACATTCAACCAACATTACATCCTGTAGATGTTAAACAGAGATTTAGCAGATAAATACCCCCAGATTTTACCTGTAGTGAGTGCGTTGTGAGCTTAGCTGGGACTGGCTTTTGTTTTGAGCACAGGCTGGGCAGATCCAGAGGCCTGAAAGCAGTCATCATCTTTCTGTGGCCTCAGCCAGGTGGACAAAGAAGCTTCTGGGTATGAATGAAGCAGGGATTAGAGTCTGGGGAAAGAGAAGTCGGAAGACTGTTTCTCTCACAGTGCCTTTCTCCTTGGTCTGCCAGAAACTTGGATTGCTATTCCAGATATTTGTGAAAAAGCATGAATTCCTCTGCTATGGGGAAAAAGATGTCAAAACCCAATAGCAAAATGTCTCCTACTGGCTTCAAGAAAGGTTGGACGTAATAACCTGATGCTGGTCTTGGCTCTGTGTCTCCTCTAACAAGTCTTAGTCCATGGTGTGATGGATCTAAAGCTTGCCACCTGAGGATGACTGCTGGAGAGCTGGTGGTGAAGTTCTGTTTTTCCAGCATATTGTACCTTAAAGTCTCAGGGGACATGCATAGAGTGTCACTGAGCTGGTGATGTCAGGAGAAAAAGAGTGAGGAGGAGAAAGCAGACCTGGAGTATTTCAGCTTAAGTGTGCAAAATCAGTGGATATTAATCTGAATCTCTGTGTGCCTCAGCTCACCAGCTGTAATATGGAGCTAATGATACACCCTTTTTTCACAGGTTCATTATGGAAATAAGATAATTAACATCTGTGAATCACGCTAATTTAAGAGTGGGAAAGGCCAAAGAACAGGCTGTGGAAAAATTATTACTTTTATCCCAAGCAGGACTTGAGTGGTATTGGGAAACAGTGGTGTGAGGCAAGGAAACAGAAAAAATACTAAAGGAGATGAAGGCTCTCAGGCCTACAGAGCATCACAGGAGTCCAGTGGAGAAGTAACACTTCACTGTGGAAACAAGGATCATACCACAGCATGACTGGGGCTGCAAAGACCACCTTAGGCCCCATATTTCCCAGTTAAGTGCTTGACTTTACAGTCTTAACATCGTGCTTCCAAGGAAGTTCTCTTGGGTGCCATAGCTATAGAAATATATACGTCTGTGGAGGAAAGAACCTCTCCTGCATGCCCTGTAAACATCCATGTTGCCTGTGGTGTGGCGAGGGTTTAGAGCTGTGATTGCTTGTTAAGCAACAAACTTGGGCTGCCCAGATGGTGACGGCTTCGTTCGTTGTCCTCCAAGTGCTCTGTGACCTTCTTGGCTTCCTTTTCCTCACAGCCATAAACTTCTCAGCTCTTTGCCTGATGAGGAAGAAACCTCTTCACCAGGCTGCCTCAGTAAAATGGTGTTTGAGAATAAACTACACTGAAGTCTTCTATATTAAAGGGGGACTGCAGCTTTTGGAGAAGGAAAACAGGCTTCTAAAGTGATCAAAAGCCAAAGACCCAGTTCAGCTTTCACCTTGAGCTGAAACCGTGAAGAACTCATTTTAGACAACCAAAAATGATACTCAGGCACAGTTTGGTTAACATGTGTCTTGTGAGTTTGAAGATCTAGGTATATACCACTGTGCCATGGCTTCTCTGTATGTTCTCAGGCCAGACATCTCCTTGTCTTACAGCTGAAATAGGTCCCTCTGTGGGAAGCTGAGGGACCTGGAAGGGCTGAGGGAAAGGCACTTTGCTTTCTGGGTGGCAGCAAGGGCACGTGTAGGCTGAGTTGCTGAGTTGCTGGAAGAGCAAGGATTGGATGACCATCAGTAGGATCCAGTAGGATCAGTAGATCAGTAGGATCTCCTGGGGTGCAGGCAAAGCATGAGCTGGGGACCACTTCCAGAAGGATATTACATGCCTTTTTGCTGTCATAAATATGCTAATCCTAAGCATGTGGGGAGTTTTATCCATCATTCAGCTGGACTCTCATGTTTGCTATATCACCTCCACAAATTGATTGCTGTTAAGTAGGGAGCAGACCTGTCTGGATGTGTGCGTGCCTCAAGCGAGTCATCAGGCGATCCTATTAATATAACATCCTTGCCTCCTCTCTGCTCCCCCTTCTGTGGCTTATCCCATTCTCTTTCCACCTTCTGTTGAGTCTGTGAACTCGTGCCGTTCCAGTCTCCCCACAGTGTGTCTAGCTTGCTCATGGAGAATAACCCTGAAAAAAGAAACAGATACTCTCACAAGCAAGGGCATATTGCAGTACAGATCATTTAATGGAGGGATCTGCTATGCTGCACAAGGCGTTATTTAGGGGCATGGTGTCAGGACGTAAGGAATATTTGTAAGATGGCCCTCAAAAACGTTTATAGGCAGACTCAGACTGTGCATAGCATGCTGGCTGACGTACTGTGTCAAAGCACTATGTCCAACGTAATGATGCTGGTAATGCAAGCTGCCCTCCTAGCTTGTCCATTTCCTTTCACAACATTTCATCTGAAAGCCCTCTTTAATCATAAGCAGATAGGAAATTACTTATTACAGAGTGCCATAGGTGCACATGGTTCTTTACAAACA
Source organism: Anser anser (assembly GCF_964211835.1). Lineage (NCBI taxonomy): Eukaryota > Metazoa > Chordata > Aves > Anseriformes > Anatidae > Anser > Anser anser. Next base: position 179,733,642 of record NC_139720.1, on the reverse strand, counting down.
TGTGAGGGGACAGGTTGCTGCCCTGAAGAACTTGCTGTTGGGTTTAGACAAATACAATAAGAAAGAAAAAATTTTGGGGGTTAAAACTTAGAGCAGAAAAATAAGTGCCTGTATACAACCACATCAGTCACAGTACATAGAAATATTCTCTTTTCTGATTCAGTTGTTCAGCTGTGTCACATCTCCCACTGAAGCTGACAAACTGGTAGCTCCTTAGGTAGAAAATTCTTGTATTTTAATGTTTCTTATGTCAGGAATTATTAAACCAATGTAAATGTAAAAAACAACTGAAGGGACAAAGTTATATTTCAGGATGACCTGCAGCATCTAAAATGGAAACAGTAGCCAAGCTAGTAAGAAGCAAAGTCAGATTTTGTTTTGTTCAGATAATTTATGCCCGCGATGTAATGCTGATATAATTTATGTTGCTTTGTTTCCTATGAAATTTGACTGTGCAACAGGGTGATATGAGTAATACTTCAAGGCAGGATTTTTATAGATTACACTTGTAGTGAATATACACAGATTTTACTGGTCTTACCTGTGACAAGAAGGAAAGGAGGAAGAAAGAAAGAAAAAAAGAAGGCAAAAGTACAAGGTAATACCCATGTATGATTGCATCCTTAAATCAATGATAATATTTTACTCACAGACTATTTAATTGTGTGTGTGTGTGTGTATTTTAAGGAAAAAAAAAAGAAACATGTTTTGGAAATTATGGACTGACTAATGTACAGAGCTGACTAATATACAGAGCAGTACTGAGGCAGTCATCCAGTCCTTTGCTCAATACCTTTTTTTTTTTTTTCCCCCTTTTTTTTTTTGTTTATCCATCAATCAAGAAGCCCAGCCCTTGTGCTACAAATCAGCTAGGAGAGATCCTGCTCCCGTGTTGTGGAAAAGTTCACAGCAAAGCGAGTAGTCCTTAACAGCAGTATCTAGATTTATAAATGATGACAGCAGAAATAGGGCTCATTGGCTACCTTTTATGGGCAGTCATTAACAAAAGCCCTTATTTAACAAATCTGAGGAATGTTCATGTAATGGGCTTCTCAGATTCAAGGTGAATCAAAGGAAAATCTCATCCAGGAGGACGGGGATGCTCCGCCAGTACCACCACAGCGTGGCCACATGACATCCCCAGCAGCAGCCAGGGGGCTGTTAGTGCAGCTGCCCACAGACCCTGCCAAGGAGCCAGATGATGCTGGAAGAATATCTTTCCCGGCCCTGGATCGGGTTGTTCTTGGCTTGTTCTCTGGCTGCAGGAGCTGGAGCTCATTGCTGGGCAGATAAACAGAGAGACTAATAAAGGAGGTGAGGATCTGTTGGTCGTTTGAGCAAACTGGAGGTGCGCTGTTTAGCTGAGGAGTGTTGCAGTCCCTGATAAAAATCACCTGGTGGTTGACACTTGATCTGGGATTAAAGTGCGCATGTAACTCTTGGAAGAAAGCTCTCTTCTTCCCCCAAGCAGTCCCTCTCCCAGAACGATTAAATTCTGTGCATAATTACACGTTTAAAAAAAAAACAAAAAACAAAAAAAACCCCTACCTCTTTCAGACGCTGATTTTCTTGTAATTCCCATAATTGGCAAACAGCTGTACATGGGGGAAAAAAGGGGAGAAGGCTTTGATTTTTTTTTTCAAGCTGAAAACGTGCAAGCCCTGTGTGGGTTAGGTCCTTTAGATATTTAAAAAGATTGAAACAACTTCAAAGGAGACATTCTGTTCTATCAGGTTGAGTATATTTTAATATTAGCAAGTTTTTTTATTAAGAAAAGAAATCCATTCTCTCGAGGAAATAAAACATTCTGAAATACTTCTTCCAGAATGGTTTTTCATTGTTTTTAAAGAGAGAACACAGCATTTCAAGCATGCTGGAGCAGGGTAAATGTCCTCATTTCTGCTTATCAACTTTGGCTGCTCCCTATTATCTTGTGCTTGTTGCTGGTTATGTAAATTCAAATTTTCTGTCAACAGACTGATTTTTTTTGGAGACAAGAAGGAAAAAGTGTTTGTTCGCAATGCTTTCTATTTACCTGTTGAGAGTGCCAATATGTTGTGTATGAGCAGGGTGCAGACAGCAATGCGGACCTTAGGGCAATGCCATCCCTTCAGAGACACGAGGGACTTCTCCCTTAGGGATTTAGGGTCTTCTCCTAAGGAGAATTTCCTGAATTCACTGAATGTGACCGGGAATAGGATGGATTGCCGGAAGACAGAGCAGGTGACCGTTTGAGCTCTCTCTCCTGCCCTGCCTGGTGGACTAAGTGCATTTCTGATGAGATGTGTACCTTAAAATACAAGTGAGTGCTGTAGAAGATTTCACAGAATAAGGTTGAAAAATATTTGGAGAAGGGTTACTGCCACAGCTTGGAGCAGCAGCATGGGGAGTCAGAAGTTGTGGGACACGTGGGGATGGTGCAGGGCAGAGCAGGATGGGGATGGAGACAGGCAGGGCAAGATGCTGTAGTGGTTCAGGGCAGAGGTTATGCCAGGTATGGGCCCCATGGCCCCATGGCTTGTGGTCCCATGGGAGATCTTCCCGCCAGGCCATGGGGCTGCCCCTCTCGGTCCATGCATGTCTTTCACCTGGGGACCAAACCAACGTGGGTCTGGTTGCAGTGAATGGAGAAATGGCTGGAAAAAGCTGACAGCACCCAGGAAGGAAGGTGAGGAGAAGAGTAAAGAGCCACAGGGGTGATGTATCCTCACTCACTCTTGGACATGGGGGAACAATAGAAAATGCCAGCTGCTGATCTGAGAGAAGGTGCTGGCAAGAGCCGAGCACAGGTGGAAAAGATCTTCAAACCCCGAGGGACACAGGAGCACAGGGTGCTGCAGAGTAGAACCCCAGGCAATGTTTGCTGTGGGGAATCTGGGCCGTCCTACAGATCGTTCAGTCCATTTTGGCAGGGAAAGGTAGAAGCCATGTCTCTGTCTCCATCTCCTCCTCCCATCAGCTCTGGCTTTGGCAGTGAAGCCTCTGTGTGGGGTTCGTGGCCAGCTGGTTTAACATCTGGGCAAGGAGTCTGCAGAGTAGCATCTGCCTCTACCCTCTATCCTTTCTTTTCATTGAAATCCAGATAATGAAAGCAATGAGAAGCTGATCTGTCCCTTGTGAGCCCTGAAGATATGCAGCCAATGGCTACTGAATATTTTAGTTATTTTAGATTAACCTTCTGGCCCATGTGCCTCTGGGGGTCTGTAGACCAGAAATGAGGCTGTGGGCAGCAAGGCTGCCTGATGTTTGAGCAGAGTTATTTTTCCCCTTACAGCACATTCACCTACCCAGCATCTTCACCTGGTTCAGACTCCACATACTGCAGCTGGGATGGTTTGGACCAGGAGAAGGCCTGGAGAGGGGCTCCTCACCATGTCTTCCCTTCCATCTGAAGCCACCTTTATCTCCTTGGCATGGGAAGTAGGGCTTGGGGAGCATGGGATCAAGAGAATGGGGCAGAGGGCTGAAATAAGGTCATTTCCCTGATGTCTGTTAATTACTATGAAAATTCCCTCTGTATTTGATGCCCTTTTGGCCTTCAGATCATTGACATGGGGATTGCTTCTATTTTTGTTGTTGTTGTTGTTTTTGTTACTATTGGGGTGATTTTAGACAACAGTGTGGTCTTGAATGAAGGCTTGATGAGGCAAAGTAAAGAAGGAAAAAATCAAAGTCTCCTAGCTCCTGCAATGCTTGTGTGTGTCTTATGATCTCTGCATGAATAATGTGTTCATCTTAATGGTGCACAGCGATGGGTAGGGTACATATGCTTGATAAAACAGATGCTTAACATATTCCCTTAAATAGATCTTTTGCTAATTCAGTTCAGTGTTGTATCTAAGCTTGTTCTGCATGTTCAGTCTGCAACTCCCCTGCTAAAGAATTTGCTGGGGATGCTACAACATGGCCCAGAATGGTGTCCAAGGATTTTAGCTTTCCTTATAAACAACCAAAATGGAAAAGCCCCCAAAAAGTGAACTGCCTTTAGGTGAGTAAAGTCTTCTCAAGATTGAAGACAGCCTAAAGCCGTGGTTTTCATTTAAAGGGATTTGAACATCTTCATTCACAGAGTGGATTAACATAGCAAGTGGAAGTTAACATTTCATGTGGCAAAATTGTCTATTTTTGATGTTTTCTTAGCAGAGACAGCCATACGGTACCAAATTTACCCCACTCTTTCCTGGATACCAGGATATCCCACAGCAAGGTGCACTGGCAGTGCTGGTGATGTGGACACTGAGTTAGCTGCACAAAAATGTATGTCTTATTCTGGAAGTGGTCTGATATACAAAATCACTAAAATGATTTTAAAAGTCAGATAAATAACAGAGGGATTGCTCTCATAGTTCGTCCTCATGGTTAGTTTAAAAACATACTTTATTTTTGTAATGAATGTGGTGCTGCCACACAACTTCCAGCCTGTGGCACTGCAGTGCACCAAACCCAGAGGCAAGACCTAGAAGTTCTAAAATTCAGGAGCTTCAAGGCTCATCTTTCACTTGTCCACCTGGAGCTCTCAGACACTCCTATGGGCTTGGTTTTTCTGCATCTGGGATGGGCTTTTCCAGGGGTTAGTCTTAATTTTTCTTAAAGAAAGGAACAAGACTCATTCTGTTGCTGCAAGAAACATTTGGAAAGGGAGGAAGACTCTTACATTGTAACCTCCTGGTTAGAGCATTTATTCAAGCAGTTAAAAACTCAGGTTTGTTCTGTGCTCTGCTGTTTGAATCTGCAGGTCACAAAAGACACAGCTACCAGGTGATTGGGCTATGAGGTGGGGAGAGACCTTGTGCAGGAAAAAAATGCCTTGTTCATGAGTTCAGGGAGAAGGGACAGAAGAGGGAACAGAAGAGGAAAGATGGGTGTGTGAACCTCTCTAACAGCCTCCTCAGGCTGTGACGTAGCAGAAGGGCACCCTCCAGCATCTTGTTTTCCAGGTCTGTTTTAGAACTAGGAGGTCTCAGGGTGCATTTTGTGAAGACTTGAAGTGTGTCAGCTTTGCTCTGAGAATACTTCTTGGAGAAGGCTTGAGACAAGCTTGTTGTTGGTACATACTTTTTTCTGGATTCTGATTGCATATAAGGCTGAGCTCCCAAACTAGAGCAGATCTAGGCTTGCCAGCGAGCAGAACTCTAGTCCTTTAAAATGTTTTCTAATGTTTTCAACTGAATTTAGGTATTTCCAGGGCTAAATAGGTGTTCAATGAGGAGATTCGGATTTAGGTCCTTCAGATTCACTGAAGTCCCATTTTAGATACCCAGAACCCAAAGAAAATGACTACTACATTGATAGATTTCTCTGGTCCTTGTGTAAACATTACCAGTGCAAGCAGAAAGACATTAAACACAACTCTCTTGCAAATTAATGTGAACAATAACACTGAGCTTTAAAATGTTAAAGCTATCTGCACCATATTCTGGCAATCCCTGTTCCTGGTATCTCTCTTTGTACAGTGCAGCTGAGGGTATCTAAGCTTGTTGTGTAAATGGAAACCACCCAACAGAATAAATTTGTGAACAGCTGAGGCTAATACCTCTGAAGTCTCCATTGCCCTTTGTCTCACCAGCCTGGTACACACTGAAGTATAAATGGATGAGGACACCAAGAGACTAAACCAGCAAAGAGCTTGTAGTGGGAAGTGAGTAAGTACCAGTGTGGTGACCAGTACCAGCTATACTGGCTTCTTAACTCGATGGTAACTATTTTTTCAGCTGGAGTAGCAGGGCAGAAATATTTGTTTTGTTGCTGTGCCTGCATCCAGTTAAAGTTTTTTGTTGACGCAGCTATGGAGCTCTTTTAGCATCACTGGAGCATCACCGTGGGCATCCCCTGCCATACTGGGCAGCCTTTGTAGTACAGCTTGAGGGAGAGTCAGCTCAGAGTAGCCCTGTAGCATTAATTATTTTATGATGGTTTTGTCTTGTTAAGATGTAAAGAAGATATGAAAGCAGATAAGAATATGCTTTGTTAGAATATCATTCCCAGTTCTGACAGTGAGAATTTTAGGGGTGACCAAAATACCTCAAGATTTTCTTTCTCAGTTAAAACGAAAGACTTTATGGAGTTTTTTTTTTTTTAGCTATGAGAAGGTAATTTCAGGGCTGTTTTGAGAAAAGTGAGCTCCTGTTTTCAAATGACCTGCTAAGGATTTAGTGTGCCTGTTGGCCATTGCCAGTAAAATAGAGAGAAAGATTTGCCGGGAAAGAGAATAAGATCTTAATAGTGGGTAATGGAGCTGGAAGTTCTGATAGCAGGCTGTTGGGATGCATTAACCCCACTTATTCTAAGAAGATTCATCAGGAGAGAAACCTAAAAGGGAAATCTGGGAAAATGTATTAATATAAATCATTAAATAGATAACTTTAGACCTACTGTGTCCACAGACAGTGTTTCATGGAATAGAATAAAAAAAGAATGATTTTCCAAAAAAAGCATGCTCGCCAAGCAGGGTTATGTTTATATGTGTTATAATTTCAATTTTTTTTTTCAGTCTTTGAATTAATTAGCTGTCATGCTGAATTCAAAGTGCAATAATTAAGCAAATTAATGCTGCAGTGAAGTTATTAATGAGGCAAAATATGCTAATATGCTTTCGATAAAGAACTCCTTTTTTCTCTCTTACCAGGAAACTGGAAAAGCTCTTTTATTTGGGGGCAGACACCTTATCTGGAGTTCTTAGAGAGGGCTTATGGTTGTGTGCTGGTGAACAAATGTTTAAAATAGGGGTTAATATCTGCATTTTAGACACATGCAAAACCTTGCAGAAATGCGGCATTGACAATGAAGTTAGCCTAGTTTCTAGCAGCGTCAGTAACGAGGAAGGGAAGGTGTTCTGTGACCTGTGCTTCCATTATGAGAGAGGATAATGCCTATTAAAGGATTGCTATTTTTACAATGATATTTTAAATATTCAATTCATATGAAGCAGTGAAGGAAATTATTGCCATGACATAATCAAAAATGCATTTCTCTATTCAGTGTGCCTGGTGCCATTATGTTTTCAGATTGTAAAGAAATATTCGGCATTGAAACATGACGGTAATTATTTAGTGGCTTGGAAATATTTGCATGTAACAACAACAACAACAACAATAATAACTAATAACTGGATTTTGTAAACTTTTCCCAAGAATTTGGAGGTGGACACGTAATCCATAAAACCATTTAAAACGTGATGGAAAAGTGATAATAAAAGACCATTGCCTGAAATGTTCCACCCATGAAGGAAATCAGCCATGTGATAACTCAGAGATCCCCTGAATGGCTCCTGCTCTCTCTGACTCTGCCCAGCACCCACTTCTTTTAATCCCTGACAACCCAATGGACATTGTGCTCTCACAGACCAGCATCTTGTTTATATGCAGCCTCTGTGACTTGTAGGTATTTCTTCCCTGTGAGAGCCTTTCAGCCTCTTCTTATTCACCCCTTTACCTATTGCCTGCTGAATTTTATGCTTCTCACTATTCACATTGGTTTGGTCAGATTTCCAAATGCTGAAGGGTTTCTAGCTGGTTCAAAGAGGCCCTTGAGCCAAGGCAGGCAGGTGTGTTCATTAGTTTTTGCTTTCGTGTTTCATCTTTTTTTTTTTTTTTATAATTTTATTTTTATGTTCAGCAGTATACATGCCTTGGAGATTTTCTTATCAACTCCATAAATAGATGGATTCTTGCCACCTCTCAGGATTTCATTTCCTTCCTTTTAAACCTTCAGGATATTTTCCCTCTCATTTGTTGGCATCTCCTTTGTTTTTCAAATGTGGTGTTAGCAGGTCCCTTTTAGGTAATCAGCTAACCCCTCGGACATATTTTAGTTATTTTGCATTCAGTAGAAATGATTCAGGTAATATTACTTCCTAACGTTATCTGCTGCTTTTTAACCCTATACCAAGAGTAATCTCACCTCTTTGCACACTTATTTCTTGGAAACACTAATTCTAGAGCATTAAAGTGGTGAGAAATTATTTCTCAAAATTTTCTTCCCACAGGCAGTTTGACCAGTTTACTGGACAGCAGTTCAAGTTCTCTGTTAAAAAAATGTTAGAAGTTTGCTGCTGCTTTGATCTGTAACTGCAACATCCACTCCTTTCCTTTTCCTTGATCCAAGGCTGACAGTTCATCCATATATTTATATCCTTATGGACTAAGATTGGCATCAGATGGTCTCTGCTGTGTGGATCTCACCACTCAACATTTTTGCATCACTGGAGGTGCTGGATTCCTTTAGCTACAGTACTTCTCCCTCACTTCTCTAGTCTCACCTGCCTTCTGGTGTAGGTTGAATCAAGCTGTACAGATCTCCATTCTTCCTTCTTGCCACTTTCTGCAGTGCACTGTTCTGCAGATCCTTATCCTTATCCCAGTCTCTTTGCATCCTACTAAGGTGTGCAGCAAAAAGCATGAGGATGAGGCATGACTTAGAGGTGTAGAGTGGGGAGCAAGGAGTGCTGGCTACAGACCTTCTGAAAAAAGTGCTTTACATTCAACAGCTATCTCATAAATACAGAAAAAGTTCTGGAAAGTAGTGTAATTAGGAAGCTCTTTAACATGAGCAGTGGTCCCTTATCCTGGCACTACAGACACCACACACATGCAGAGCAGGGATAACTGATATCTTTTCTAAATTAAAAAGGAGGACAGTCTGGGTCATTTTTGTAATTTTTTTTTTGGAGTATGAATAGGTTGTTTTTTGAACAACCTCTTACTCTTTTGGAGTAAGAGGACATGAGATGGTGTAAAAAATCAAGAGGAACCTCTGGTGACCTCTGGCAGTTCAATAGAACAAGGCCATGACAGTCATCCTCTATGGTCTGAGTCTCAAAATACTGTTTCTGTCTTTGTCTGGCCTTGTGCACGTGGCTTGAGGGAGAAGACAGACAGAAGGAGGTCTGGTGATGTCTTGGGTTAAAGAGATTACCAAAGCATACAGCTTCTGCAATTGCATGGAGTGCTGCAGTTGCTAAAACCATCTAGAAAAGAGCTGACTTTCTAAAGAGAATCTATTCAAGCAGAGCACACAGCTACAGCATGTGGTGTCAGTTTCAGTGTGGTCATACCCCAGTTAAATTTGGACTGTTGCTATTTGTTTGTGTTCCTGAGTGCCTTGCAGTCTTTGGCATGGATTTGGACCTTGCTGTGCTCACACCATACAATTGGAGAATGAAAAGGTCACCCCTGCATTAAAGAGTTCACAATGGATGAACCTGAGGTTTGTACATATCAGCCTCTTCCCCCTGAAGACTGTCCTCTTGGTTAAATATGAAGGCTCTGATAACAAAGACTGAAGGCCTTTCAACTCAAAGGCCAGGAGGTTTTGCTGTAAAATAAATAGTGCCAGTGCCTAAAGAGGGTCTAACATACTTGGGAGGAATTATGCCAAGAAAGACTGTAGCCCTTTGTATATTAGTTTGCTTTTCTGTATGATTTCCTTTGATCCAAAATGTGTTGCTGCTTCATTTATTGTGGAGATTCTCACATGATTTCCTTAGTCAACAGCAGAACTCCATCAGGAATTCATTAGACAGTGTTTGCACAGATGTAAAACTCTGCCTAAGTGATCCTATTATTATTTATATTGGGCCTGATCCTGCAAATCCTTAGTCACATAAATATTTCCCAAGAAGGTAGTCAAATGACTAACATGACAAAGGACTGCAGCAGTGATTTAAATTTTCAGGGTCAAGGACAACAGCAGTCATAATTGGATATGTAATTTTTTTCCTTGGTACATATGGGGTTTGTTATTCATCTTTATTCTTCCCTATTTTTTAATTCATTATAATGTACTACATTATGTACTATGCACGCTTCTTTAAAAACAATTTCTTACTTTCTGAACTGACTATTCTAAATCTTCACTTTGACTTTATTTCATGTTGTTTGCAACATTTCCCTTCTGCAGCTTGAAAAGACAATGTCGTGGTCAGTGATGGTCCAACACAGATATAAGCCTTGCGTGTTGCTGTTGAATTTGGTGTCACTACTGTAGAACAAACCATTTCTGAGGTCATGGTTCCCAACTCTTTGGCTAGCAAAGCAAAGAGAGGTTCTACAGATAATTCAAGACAAGACGAAAAAAATAAAAGATTTTTTTTTTCCTTCAGAATAGATAGCTGAGTATTGCTACATATTTGTGGGTGGTGGATTTAGAACATACCCTCGCAGCTGAAATGCAGTTAGTGACTCTTCATCACAAGGTCAAGTGGAACAGGGTAGCTGCAATGAGGCATGAAGCTGGTGCTCATTTCCAGCATTAAGCTTTGAGCTAGTGGTTGGATGAGGTGACCCCAGAGGTCCTGTCCAGCCTAAGTCGCTCTATTATTCTGTTGGGATTTATTGCTAAATCAGAATTAGAAATGATATTAGATGTTTCTGTGACTTAAAAAATTATTGACACAATGTGTGCTTGTGTGTTTGGTATAAAAATGGTTTTCCAACATCAACCAGTGAGCATTTTGGAGCTGTGTACATGGGTCACCATGCATGCATATACCCAGAGTGGCTAAAACTTGTGTCAGGATATGTACCGAATCTTTGCTGGATGCAAAAGCTTTATAGTAAGGAGAGGATGGTATGGCCAGTGGAGACTACTTCTGTTCCTCGGAACACCCAGTACATCTTCTTACAATATTCAGTTGGCAGGTGGCATGACAGATTCCTAATGCTACTGTCTCACTGCAGTGTTGAGCTGAAAGCCTTGTCAAGCACTGGACAATTCCCACTTTGGAGGAGGAAGGCTAATGTGAAATAGTTATGATAGAAGAAGTCTCACTAGGGCTGTAGAGGGACCTGGCTTCCATATGTCTTCATAAAACTGCTTGAAAATGGTCCTCTCGATTCTGAGTTCCTCTAAAACCATATTTCTTACATGAATGTAATGAAAAAAAAATCATCTGTCAGTGTGCAGACAGAGTATCACGGAGGAGAAGTGAAGCATTAGGTCTTAGAAATGCACATCTTACTGAGGAGCCCTTGGGAAGCTTGGTCCATATATCTGTGCTGAGAACAGCTGGCATATGAAGCCACACCAGTGGTAGTTTCCCGTTCCAAATACCACACATCCTTCACTCATCTGTAGCTCAGTATGCTTAAACTTATGGTGGCTGAAGGACCTGTGAATGAATCTGAGCACATGTAATAAAAGTTCCTTCTCAGACTATTTGGCTTCCACTGTCAGGATCCTCCGTGCTAGTGATCGATCTGTCTGTCCTGGCAATGACAAACCTTTGCACAGACGAAGCTCCGCAGTGTGTGTTGACTGTGACTCACTGTGCCCTCTTTAATTTGATTATCTTATATGACACTAGTGTTTCCAGGCTGGTCGGTGCTTATATTTGAGCACAGGCTGCATTGAGCCAACTGCATTTGTCTTGCTGCCTGTCTCCAGCACAGTTCAGGGCATCTTATGAGGAATATCTGTGTTCCAACTGGCTGAGACATAGACTCCTTTGTGTGCTCCTTTGCATCTAGGCAATAAATCTTGTAGTAGCTTAACTTTTTATATGAATGCTGCCTCAGGCAAGGACTGTGTGGCCTAGAAAGCAGGAGGTTTAATATTTTATGAAATTTCCAAATGCTGTTTTTCTGCTACCTCTCCTCGAGTGAATGGAACCCACAGTGGCTTGATAGACCACCAGACTGTAAGCTACATCAGGAAACAGAAATAATCGTGGACCATCTCAGATAACAGACATTATATAGAATTCAAACACTGGGGAAAATGGTTTGAGTGGAAGCATTTGAGCAAATTACAGTCCACTTGGGGAATAAGCAAAATCAAATAAAAGAAGACTATGCCTTGCGGGTAAGTCATTTGAGGAAAACTGGTCACTAGTCTTTAGGAGTAACAGGACTGGTGTGTTTCGAGCTGGTCAAACAGTTCATGCGAAGGCAACCATGAGTCAAAACACTGAAGTCTGCAGCCTGACGCTGTACTTCAGTGGTGTTAAAACTTTGATTTTTCCCCAATTTTCTGGGAAATGCCAGGTGGAGCTGTCCTGTGGCCACTTTATTTGGGTCTATTAGGCTCCGCTTTGCAGCAAGCTATTAGAAGGCTGTTGGTTTTGTTGTGATGGAGTGGTTTCTTACACCCCCAGGAATGGGAATAATTCCTTTGTTGTGTGGGGGTTAGGACTGAGCTGTGTGACAGTGGCACTTGTGGGATTCATCAGCAAGATTCATCTATAGTAACTTCAGGCTGCTTTAGGATTTCAGTGCAGTTGGAGCCCTTTTGCCTTCTTCCATCTGGTCCCAAAGTGGAGCTTTGATTGAGCCAAATGAAAAACAAACCATATAGGATGAACAGAAGGCAAGAAACTCCATGAACAAGCTTGAGACCTTTGCAATTTGCATCTTTCCAGGCATAACATACACCTTTCTTGAGTTGAAAAGGACTTGTGACTTCTTCTTTTGTTATCTTAATCTATTCCCAGCAGTGCAATAAACAAATGTATCGTGATGTAGCCCAATGTTTATATCTTGTCTGTGAGCAATTGTTGGTAGGACTTGCAGAGCACTTACACATGCTTACCCCATGGAAGCCCATAGGAGTGACTGAAACTGAAGGAAGAACCAGAGGTTTGCTCCTTCCACTTTGTCCCTTGTCGGTCTGGTGGGCTGTGACGTGCCACATGATGTAGTTGCATCCTCCCCACCACTTTTCCCCTCAAAATGACCAAATCCAAGCAGGAAAGCCAATGGGGTTCATTTAAATGTTTTACATCAATGAGAGGATTAACAGATTTGCTGAACTGGGTCTATACGGTCCCTCTGCATACTGGGAAGAAGTGGTTTGAGTCAGGAGCTCACACTGCCATTCGTGAGCCCTGCTTGGGACCTCCCACTTTAAACATGAGTCGTGGTGAGGGAGAAATCCAATGGTGACAAACCTGAATGCATATTACCCCTATTTTTCTTTTTTGAAACAATTGTTGTTTTTGCCACATTTTCAACAAGAGCCGTGTGATGAACAGGATCACTTCTTAGAATCTGGCACCTCTGAGTGGTATTACTTACCAGTTGGAAAAGACAGGAGATGTGACAATTTATATAGATTCACATGTTCTCAAAAATTTGCCAGCTGGAGAAGGGATAAATAATAACTCTTGAACATGCTTCAATTCCACTCATTCGTCCAGAATAACTGAATGGGCCAGACCTCAGAAACTTGTTTTGGGGAAAAAAAGTGGGACTAACATTTACTGACTGATATTTTACATTGTGCTCTGTGCCTCAAGTCTTTTACAAAGGCAGGGCACCTTTGCTAAGACTTTTTGCAGGGTTTGTGTGTGATGGGTGAGGGACCATTATAAGGCTGAGTGGGCAGTTCAGTGTGCTAGTGCTGCAGGCTGTGTTTTTCTTTTCTCTGTTCCTATATTATATTTTCATACAGGTGTGGCTGCTCAGCTTGGGCTGGTGTTGCCTCTGCTTTCAGCACATCATTTCTGCCCTTCATTCCGGCACTGCTCCTCCATCCCTCCCTCCTGCTGGTTCAGTTCTCTTTGACATTTGCCTCTGGCCGTGAGACCTCGGGATACAACTCCTGCAGGACCGTGCTGCTTGTGTGCAGATAGCAGGGGTAGGGACTTGCAGACGGCACTGGAGAAAAATCCCAGACTATTAACAATGCAAGAAATAGTCAACCTGGACTTTGTCTAGCCTCTCTCTCTCTTCTCTTCCCCCTCTCCCTCCCTCCCCCCTTTTTTCCTGAGGACTTTGTCTTCTCTCTGGAGCTGTGCTTGGCATTTTGATGCAGGTCCGGTGCGTGAACAAGCAGGCTGGGTCTGGGTCTGCATTTAAGGGGGATTTCTTTAGAGCCATCTGCCATCTAGAAAATTAAAGCAGTGAAAGGTCATTGGGATAAACCGATTTGCTAAACAAAATGGTTAACAACTCATGAATAAAACTTAAAAAAAAAAGTAATCCTGAGGGGAGGGAAAAACTTTATAACCAGAGAGAAACCCATCCTTGAAAAACCCACAGCCTGCCCTTGCTGAACGCCACCCACCCCTTTCCAGTTCATTTCTAGCCTTTTTGGGGAAGGGGCTGATCCCCCTCCTTTCTGCCCTGCCCTCCTCCTTCTCTCCCCTTCCTGAATCCCCCCCATGCTCCTGTGTATGCTTTGGGAGAGGAGGACTTGCAATCTGTGGTGAGGATGTGGCCCTGAGCTTCCTAATGACTTTCCAATGGTAATGTCCAGGGGGCTTTGTGCCTCCTCTTAGCAACTCCTGCAGCAGCAGCAGTAGCAACCCAGTCACTTTTGTCCCCTGCTTGCTTCAGTGGTGCCGCCTCCTCCTCCTCCCCTTTGCTGAGTTTCTTGCAGGTCACAAGCAGGAGCAGTGAGCCTGCCCCTATGGAAACAAGGGAGAAAACCATACACAGGCACAAAAATACGCAAAATCCACCTCCTCCTCACCCCCGTTTCAGCTCTAAAGAGTAATCAGGATTATCAGGAATGCTGTCTGTTGAAATATGGCATGCGAGCCCTGCTGGCCAGAGCCACCGTGCTGCTCATCTCGTTAACCCTGACAAACAAGCAAGGTACCTGAGTGGGGATGAGGGTGAAGGAAGCTCTTTACCCACCCACTGCCCTGCTTTTATTCCTCTCCCCAACAATAAATTCTCTGTATTCCCTCACCAGACCTTAAAACAAAAACAGACAGTCAAAGGTTTTGGTATTTGCTTACAGCTCTACAGTGCCTGCGCTAAGCAAGAGTTCTCAGGAGTCCCTTAATGGAAGAAATACTCACAAAGGCTGCAGTTTGCATGACCTGCTAGAGGCTGCGGGGCTCTTTGAGATGGCTGAAGGGAGCCCCTGAAGACCTGGACAAAGCCCTTGTGGAGAGCACCGCGAGGTTGTTCAGAGTGAAGTGCTCCAGCCTTCAAGGGCAAAGGTCTTCCTGCAGCAGGCATGAGGAGACATCCCCTGTGAATGTCAGTGGAGACTGAACATCAGGCAAGGTCCTATGCACTGAGCAGGCAACGGGCTCCAGCTTTTTGTCTGCCCTGCTAGAGGATTCAGGCGATGGGCCTGAAAGGGCAAAAACATCGAGGGAGGATGGTGAAGTCTGAATGCTTGGTAAGCAGTTTGGAGAGACCTTCTCTACCTCAAACTTGATGGGTGCAAAGCTAAGCTCCTGCTGAGGCCGTGGGAAGAGAGTTTGGGAATCTCGGGATCCAGCGTACACAAATGGGAAACCCTTTTGGTGTCAGGGGACAAAGGTGGAGGTCTTACGGTGTGCAACTAGGCCTTGATTCCATCAAATTGTGTGGTTATGTCGTGGATAAAAGCTGCAGGATCTGATGCTATGAACCAGCTGTGTGCTTGCTGCTAGTGGCCCAACAGTTTAAGAAGGAAAATGCTGCCTTGTCTTGCCACTAAAGCAAGTCCATGTAGGCCTATTGTGTAAGCTCTTTCAAAACCTATTTTTTGTTGTTATTTTGGGAAAAGTAAGAGCACGTTAATGTAATTTCCCATTTATTTGTCTGAAGTCCACTGGCATCAGTTGAAAGACAACCATTCAGTGGGTTGTTTTATAATGGCTTTTACTGTGTGCTCTTTTCTGTTTCTTTTCTCTGTTTTATTTAGTTTTAGAATGGTTAAAAAGAACAATATTAGAGGAAAATGGAAGCCCTTGGCTGAAAGGAATTAATTAATATTGTTAAAGCTGTTGCTACAGAGGAGTTCAATTATTCGGCTGGTCTTGTGGGTGAAAGCTGCAAACTGCCAGAGCACTGGGGAAGGTTCCCCTGACTGCTCAGTTGGTTTTATCCTCCAACTGGTGAGGGCAGAAAGGCATTTCTCGTGCTTATGTTTACTT
The DNA here is from genome assembly GCF_964211835.1 of Anser anser. Taxonomy (NCBI): domain Eukaryota; kingdom Metazoa; phylum Chordata; class Aves; order Anseriformes; family Anatidae; genus Anser; species Anser anser. The sequence continues at coordinate 179,717,828 of NC_139720.1, read as the reverse complement.
TTTCAGTGTAAATGAAGTTGGCCTACATTGCTGATACGCACCTCTATCAAACCATATTTGACTTTATGAATTGTTTATAGAATTCACACTATGAATTTTGCATAAAATAGTTGCAGAAGAATTGCGCCTGGACTCCATTTGCTTTTCCAGGAGTAAGGTGGTGGGTACTTAATGTTTAATTGATTAACAAGCAAGACTGTGCGATATATTTCCTTTCTGAAATGAACAGTGTTAAAACAAGATTCTGTAACAATTATGGTCAGAACAGACCATCAGGAGAAAAATCTAAGGAGGCTGGTGCTATAGGCAGATTTATCAGGATAAAACTTCAAAACAGGTGATAGAATAAAATGTGCTCTCTCTGGATTAATTATTACTGTTATCATTTCTAATTTTCCCTAAATCTTCCTAGAAAAGAATATATAGCTGCTTACTGCCTTTTAGAAGTTCAGGTGAATTTTCATTCGTATTTTGGAAAGTAACATGTATTTAATGTTGTTTACTTGCTTCGATCTTTGATGCTCATTAATACAATATTAATTTTTGGACTTCCTTACTTATATTTAGAGCATTAACCCTGAAACATCGTTCTTCTTCTGGGAGATGACTGTTCCTGACGTGATCTTTTTAGAGTTAGAAAGAATCACAGAGCCCTACAGGGCTGTGGCAAAGCACTCCAGATAAGTGTTTTCCCCCCATGTATTACTTATTTATTAAATCTGGTGGAGCATAAGTAAAAGGGAGAAAAAAGACCAAAGAAATACAGAATACAATGGCCTTCAGATTTTAATGGGAGATATGGCTGGAAGCTATTTCTAAATTATTAAATAAATCGATTTTATTCTTGCAGTCACCCTCCAAGGTGTATTTGTCAGCCTTATTATATTCACCTTCAGTGCTACTCAGGACCGCTTACATAGAAACATGTTTTTCCTGGCCACAATTCTTCAGCCCTTCTAATTAAACATGAGATTTACATTATAGGTTCAACATTCTTTCCTTTTCTTTCCTATTTTCAGCCTTCATTTTTTTTTTTTTCCTCAGTCAGTTCTCCCTGTGTTTGCTTTGCAGACCCACGTACAACTAACAGTGTTAGGCTAAGCATCAGGCTGACAAACCTGGAGGTAGTCTTGTTCCCATTTAAAATGCAAGACCTGTTGGCTGCAAAAGAGTTTTAAGATAATGTGTACAGCACAGCGCTCCTTTTTCTGTTCGCAGCTGATGACAGTGCATAAAGCGTTAAACAGTGTATTTGTGACAGCAGGGCTGTAGATAAAAGGCTATTGCACAAAGAAAAATACTTTTTTTAAAAAAAAAAAGATTTGATTTATCATTTAAGTGATTCTGTGCTCTCTCATTCTTTCTTTCTGCAGACACACACCACACAAAATCCATTTGCTCAGCTTTTCCCATGAGTAATCCAGCCACAGTGGTTTGGAGCAAAAATCTGAAGAGGCAATTGAAAAAATTCCGGTATTGAAAGTTATTATTAAACGGCCATCGATAAACCAAATGTGCTGGCATGCTGCGAGTGGGAGAGGAAAGTAGTAATGTATTCATTTCCCAAAGAACAACTTTACAGTCTCCAGCAATTAAAAAAGGATAAAGGCAGCACATTTTCCCCCCACCCCATAATTGTCAATAGTGGCTATGCTCCGTGCACTGAAGCTTGGAAGGGAATTGGGAGCAATTTGTTGCTGCTTCCTTTATGGAGGAGTGGGAACACGCTCTGCTGGGAATGGATACTTCACAGACATGGCACGGGGGGCAGTTTTTGTGACCATTCCCTCCACTGCTGTCTCGGCTTGAGATTGGGAGAGGTCTGTAAAGAGGTGAGTGTATGGTGCTCAACAGTGAGGTACTCCACAACACACGCCGAGGGTTGTGCTTTTAAGCCGGATCCCTTCCTATGTACAAAAACATCGCTAGCATTCTACTGCTGGATTTACCACAGCGAAACAGAGCACAAAGGTACTTAAAATAGATGACTACCTCTCTAGAAAAATATACGCCCGCTGTGTAGTGTTCTTCCAGCTGACTTTTTGCTCGTTGTTTTTTGCCAAGATATGTAATTTTTATTATTACACATTGTACCCATAAATAATATGCAACTCGAGAAAGAATGAAAACATTCCTCAGCTCAATTAAAAAGCAGGTTATTTCGAGGCTGGAGCCATTGCCAAGTGCATAATGGCTGTTTCACTTTACTGCCACAATCACTTTATTGCCAGAGCTGGGCTCATTACTTCGGGCTAGCACGCATCTTAAGGCTTCACTCTGAGCGGTGCAGGAGCTGGGTAGCTACCTCCTCTCAGGAACTGCTCTGGGAGACAGCAAGCCTGTCACACACCTCCCTGCTCTGTCTTTGCTACAGGGACAGGAATTTACTGTTAACCTATGGGCAGCGGCAGCAAATTACGGCATGCCTTGCTGTGCTGAGCAAGGTGGTGTAGGAGCAGAGCCCATTCCCCGCTTCTCTTTATCCCCCGCAGCCCCTGGCTCTGTGAGATGAGAGATGGACCCCTTCCCACTGGTTTTCATCCTGTTGGATGTGTGTTGTGATAAGCCTGGGCAGGGCACTGCTTGGGAAGCCTCTTCTCTCACTTTAAGCCACAGTTGAGTTCTCCGTCATGGGGCAACTGGGTGGGGTGCTACCATCCAAAATTTATTTACTTATAACAATGAGCTTAGCAGGTGGATAGTGATTTTTATTCTGAGATCACAAACACAACACACACAAAAAATCAAAGCCCCAGCCCTGGTCTGGCCTACACCAGCACCATGGAACCAGGGGTTGGACACGTCCTCCAGCAGAGGGACACGGTTAGTCTTGAGTGGAAGCTTGGCCCCTACACGGGGTGGTACCACCTTGGCCAATAGCTGTTTCAGCTGTTCTCATACATCAGTTCTCGTGTCCCCTGGGGAGGCTGCTCTTTTAACTATTTATTGCTTTCTAAATTAGACTGTTGGCATAAGCTGCCAATGACTTTGCTAATTACGTTGCCCCAGGCCAATCTCTTTGACTTACTCCTTACCAAGGCCAATTAGCTGTTGCCAGAGTGGTTTCTGTCACCCGCTGGCCTGCCGCCCCAAATGTGAGTTCAGTGACAGTTACATAACAAAGTTTGCCTAATGCTTTGTTTTCTGGCTCATACTGAATTAATGTATTCAGTGAGATCCAGGCAGATGCAATCTAGGTCTCATCTGGTTATTTTGGGTAGGCAACACTCCATGGCCTCCTTGACAGAGATCTCATCCATTAAATTGAAAAGGATGTCCACAACTTAACCTGATTCACATCTATCTCAGCTTCCCTGTGATTTCTCCTAGGAAATACTTCGAAGCTATCTTCAGAGTAAACACGAGACAAGCTCCATCTGCCCTGTGCATGAGTGCATGGCGATGTAACCACTTGTTCACGACACGAGGTCATCACACATACCTCTCTTAGTGATTCCAACAGAGAAGCTGCTGGTTTTCTTAACTTCACGTAAGTCTGGAGAAGGGTAAGGAGGTACCTGAAGACTTCTCTGGCATGGAGCAGGAGAGGGAAAACGTTTGTTTTCACCTTCTTCTTGTGGCCCCTTAATAATACTGTGTCCCTGTTCAGAGGTGAAATGGCTAGTGATGTTGGGGGTGAACACATTCATTAGTCTTGCTTTTCAGTGGGGCGCTCCAGCAGAAAGTTAGAGCAGCTGGATGGGGCTTTGCAGAGACAAGCTAGCCTTGCATAACTCAAACTCAGTGAAGAGACTCTGCAGCCTGGTTGGTAGGCTGAATAGTGCTCTTTTTTAACCTTGTTCTGTTTTTAAGCTTATTTAAATTACACTGATGCAAAGGCCTTTGTGGGCCAATTAGTCAAACATTGCTGTTGATTTTAATCATGGAAATTATACAAGGCTGAAGCTCTTCTCCTTTGGTTTTCTCATCTGCGCTCTGCTGTGGAGTGTGATTGCACTGCTTATGTTTATGATATCAGTGCCAGAGCCAGATATAAGCTAGCCCATCTGGGTACTGCTAGCAGAACAGAAACAGCAGTACAAGTTTTGCCCACAGTTTACATGGCCCTCCCTGTAATGCTGCAGACCAGGGATTTGCTTCCATTCTTATTTACCAGCCAACTGAGGAGAGAAAGGAGGCATGGTCAAGACTGGGGCAGGGGGCAGAGGGCAAGGATCCCCCTTTCAGCCAGAATATAGGGAAAAGGATAAAGGTGGAACTAAGAAAGAGAGTTGACCTAGGGCAACATGGCTTTTGCCTGAGAGGGTGGCGATGGCCAACTGGAGATTATTGATTTTTTTCAAGTATTTGGGATCTAGGTATGATTTCAACAGCTGGTTTGACAGAAGTAGCCCAAATAGCCCCATTGCTCTTGTGCCTTTGGACTGCAGAGTACTCCGTGGACTACTATGCCTATTAGCAGACAATTAGATGCAAGTATATATAGGCTAGTCTCACCAGACCTTTCATAATTGGAGCAAGAAAGTGACTACTGGGGATATATAATAAATTCCACTCTTTTCACTGCAGTGCTGGTAACCTCTGGAGGTTCACTTCACCTTATTGCTTCACGCAGTTGTTTGTGTAGGCACCATTAAAGTCTTTGCACATTCCTTTGAAAGTAATTTAGAGTGAGCACTATAGTGTTTGCTAAATATTCCTGGTGCTAAATTCTTTACAGGGAATCATTTGAACAAGATGATATCCTTATCTACTTTCAAAGGCAAAACTGGAGTGGTTTTAATGATAGCCAGTGTCTACTCATTTTATGCATTTTGGCTGAGCTTTTCAAAGCATGTAGGTAATGAGGACATCCAATTCCCATTAATTTTAGAGGTACCTTAAAAGGCTTTATAAATCTCAGCTTTTATGCTCTAGCCAAGAAGAAGGAAAGATTGATTTCCATACTGAGAAAATTTTTAGCAAAGTACTGATAACGTACTATAATAATTTCCATGATAGCTCACAGAAAAATTAACCTCATTATCTGCACCATGTATGAATTTCTCTTCTTAGTGGCTTACCTTGCATATCAAGGTAGTTGAAAGCAATGATTGATAGTGTGGTCAATGCTACATTAGGACTGAGACTGCTAAGTACTTATCTTCAGCTATTCACCTGATCTCATGAAGTTGCTTAGATTGCTTTTATACAGCAATGTCACTTGGGCTGGACTGAAATTTTTGAAGCTTTCAAACACCTTTTGTAGGAGTTGGGGGCCTTTGGCATGATTTTTTTTTTTTTTGTGTTCAGATCAATTCAGCTTTATGTATGACCACCCTTTTTATTCTATCTTCTTCTTTCCCTACACTTTTCTTTGCTCTTCTTTTGATTGACTGGAGTTTGTGTTTTTCTCCCTAAGCCTGTGATCCTTAAGCAGATTGGAGACTTTATACATTTCTGCAAACTACAAGCTCATATAAAAGCTAATATATTTCAACCCATGGATTGCTCACAAACTGTTTTCCAACAGGTTTTAGGTTACTAGGTCTTAGGTTTACTTTTGGCTTATAACTTTGCATTCTGGCTGCTTTGGCTGTACATTAAGGGTAGGATGCTGTCTCTGCTAAAGTCAGTGAAGTGAGCCTGATTATCTGGAAGACAGAGATGGTGCTCTGAGTACACATGCATGTGTTTGTGCATAATGTACAAATTTATTCTTAATTCAGAAATGACATACTGTAAATTGCAGTTGATATACATACTTATATCTGGAGGTACATGCAGATATGGATATCTGTCAATTCAACACTCACCACTGCTGCATCTTGGTACCCCCAGCTTCATCCCCACAGGACTCCTAGTGCTTCTTACCTCATATCCCCAGTCTCATGTGGGTAAACGCAGGCCCATGTGGTGCCACTTGGACTGAATGACAGTTTTTGCATGCATTGTATAATTTGGTGGGTAGGGGGCTTAAACATATTTCAGTTAGCACACAATGGCTACATCTAAGTAGTGGGACCCTGATAGTCCCACCTGGCTTCTGGGTCTGGTTACACAGTGTCCTTCTGCTGAGGTAGGCTAGAGAGTGAGTTTGGGGCAGACCCTGCTGCATCTCAGTTTCCGTGTGATGGCAGTCTCCCCCTGCCTCCTACACCTGCCTCTTCACTGACCAGAAGCTTTCTGAGTGGGCCTTGATATAGAAATGTCTACTGAGGTCAATATATATAGTGTAGTAACACCTATACCACACAGTTGGATGGGATTCCACTGAAGTGCCTTTAGTACCACATGTGAGTGCTGAGTGTCTGAGCTCCTGTTATTGCTAGATGTAAGCAGAATAGCTCCTCACTCCACTAACTAGACTATGATAGGGGATAATATCAGATGATAATGGCTTTTTGTCCAAGTAGAGATCAGTGATGAGTGGTCTTCCTCAGGAGTTGGTATTGGGACTGGCGCTGTTTAACACCGTTATTGGTGACATGGTCGGTGGGATTGAGTGCACCCTCAGCAGGTTTGCTGATGACACCAAGTTGTGTGGTGTGGTGTGGATGACACACTGGAGGGAAGGGATGCCATCCAGAGGGACGTGGACAGGCTTGAGACATGGACCTGTGTGAACCTCGTGAAGTTCAACAAGACCAAGTGCAAGGTGCTGCATCTGGATCAGGGCAATCCCAAGCACAAATACAAGCTGGGCTGAGAATGGACTGAGAGCAGCCCTGAGGAGAAGGACCTGGGGATGCAGTTTGATGAGAAGCTCACCATGAGCTGGCAATGTGTGCTTTCAGCCCAGAAACCAACCATATCCTCGGCTGCATCAAAAGAAACATGTCCAGCAGGCCAAGGGAGGTGATTCTCCTCCTCTGCTCTTGTGAGACCCCACCTGGAGTGCTGCATTCAGCTCTGGGATCCCAGGCACAAGAAGGACATGGACCTATTAGAACATGTCCAGAGGAGGACCACAAGGATGATCAGAGGGCTGGTGCACCTCTCCTACAAAGACAGGCTGAGGGAATATGCGTTGTTCAGCCTGGAGAAGAGAAAGCTTCAGGAAGTCCTTACAGCAGCCTTCCAGTGCCTTCCAGTGTAGGGGATCTACAGGAAAGCTGGAGAGGGACTCTTTGTCAGGGAGTGTAGGGATAGGACAAGGGGGAGTGGTATTAAACTAAAAGAAGATGGGTTTAGATTAGACATAAGGAAGAAATTCTTCACCCAGAGGGTGGTGAGGCACTGGCATAGGCTGCCCAGAGAAGCTGTGGATGCACCATCCCTGGTGTTCAAGGCCAGGCTGGATCCGGCTTGGAGCAACCTGGTCTGGTGGGAGGTGTCCCTGCCCATGGCAGGGGGGTTGGAACGAGGTGATATTTAAGGTTTCTTCCAATCCAAAACCTTCAATGAGTTTATGACTCTCTGATCCTCTGATGAGGAAAACCATAACAAGTAGCCATGACACATGCACTTAATTCATGCCTATGTCACAAACACCTCATGACAGGTAAAACTAAACCCACCCCTAAAGACTATATTGTGTTCATAGCTTCATAAATGCATTTAATGACTACTCTTACAGTTCAGGAGGCAGGGTGTGTAAACTCAACAGCTTTAGGTGGGTTTACTGGGAAATGTGGTATTGTACTGTGAGCAAACATGCGCCCAAAGCAGAGCCATGTATTTGGCTCCTTCTGTGGAATTTTGCATGGGAATGAAAAAAGTGAATTATGTGGCTTGAGCCAGTCTCTTATTATATGGCTTGCTGAAAAATGTATTGGTTTCGTACAAGCAAAGCTATTCCCATGAATGCACAACACTAAATTCATCCTTGTATTATGCCCAGTGAGTCAGTGAGTTACACTTGGGCTGAGTTTGGTCCAGAATTTTTATAGGTATCAGAATTATATAAAGCCATAATTATTAAATGCTTCCTTTTTATTTTTTTTTCTTCCAGAGCTGCAATATGTAATTGTCATGTAGGTTGCTATGGTTTATGCCTTTAGTTACATTGCCAAGGTACTTAATGTTTAATAAAATCCTTTCATAACCCCTTGTCATTAATACATAACTTGAAAAAGAGCTGGGACAACAGTCGTGGAATCTAAATTGAGCGGTAAGTTGGGCACTTGTAGTCTCCCTCATTATCTACCTTTTAGAGTAGGCTAGAGCTAAAACAAACAGACTTCCTGGAAAGTATTAGTAAGACATATGAGACCAGTGCTACTGGAAGGAGCCCTATGAAACAATTATATTTGTGGTAATTTTGTTGATACTGTCTTTTTTTTTTTCTCTGAAAAATGTGAAGACAGTTTCTTGATAGAATGAAATGTTCATTGAAGTGTTTTTTCTTTTTATAAAGTTACTCCATATGCTTAATAAAGTGCCATTATTGAGCAATTATGGCATTTTGTTCATTATGCATTGCACCTTGTCACATCCGATGAAGGAAACAGCAAACTCTTTCTCTGTCCTTGAAAACCAAAAATGTAAATAGTGGCAGTACTCCCGAGGGAAGAGCTGTGTTAATTGTGGAGCACTGCGTTAGAAATCCTGGATATTGTATGTCCTCATTGTTTAGTTTGAACGGGGTGGTTACTGTGGGATTTAAACCATATGTCGCTTGAATTCCAGAATTGGTCTTTTCAGTCAGCTGTGCTCTATCGTTCGGTATTGATCACAGATAATATGCTTTGCAAATTAGGGGTGGTTACAGTCCCTTTGTCCGTAATAGATGTTGTCATTCATGTAGAATAGCCTGAAAGTGAAGAACATTTTAAACGGGGTTAAAGCTTCTATAGTCATCATTAATGAATTTTCTAATGCTGCCTGGATTCCATAATCATGTGAAGATCAATAGCTATTACAGTATATTGTAAACAAACAGAGAATCCATTAGAAAGGGAGGGGTTGTGCTGAAACATTTTACTTCTTGCCTACAGTGGAACATTACTTATTATCAGGGCAAAACTGAATAATAAAGTGTATGAAATATAGTCTGAATGAGACGGTGATTAGTGAAAGTGAGGCTAATGCTGAAAGAAGACGGGTTTAGTACATTCTGTAAGTGAAATGAATTCGAACAAGTTCAGCTGCAATAACAGGCTCCCATTTAGGTACTGCTGTAATACACAGGAATACTTATGAGCTGGATATTTGAAAACATTGAAATAAGAGGATGGTTTTGTCATCTCACACCAACACTTACACTGTGACAGTGCATAGACACTCCACCAGGGTGGGACCTGCACTGACACAGGCACAGGAGAAATACAGAGGAAATGTCCCCAAAGGGCAATGGCCTAAAATATAAGGTGTAAGAATAAGAAACAAACAATGAAGGGCTGAGATGAAGAGGGGCTAATGCTGAGCTGCTCTCAGCATATTTTAGCATAGCCTGGCTAGCTGTGAATCTCTCATCCAACTGGTAACAGCTGCCTCCTTTTAAGTCCGTCTCTGAATCGTGGCATTGTAAGCTCTAGCTGTTGAGGAATGACTGAATGTTGAACCCATGCGACAAAATCCACTATGCTGGACCCTGATAAAGTGCATTCTTTTGTACAGTCTGTGACATCGGGTTGTATATGCAATTTCTCTACTGCTTCATCTAGTTTGATTGTGATGAAAAACTTGGGGGTATCTATTGTCCCTATTTGTTTTGTATTTCTTATTACTGTTGGATGTCATTTAGCGCAGCTCTCCTTTGCAGATGACAGGACATGGGAACTTTACAGTGCAGGACTGAGCCTGCAGAGGTCCACTGGTGCTCCTGTACAGCACAGCACTTGTACAAGGCTGTGACAATAAATTTGCATGGGGACAGTATAACTGCCTGAGACTGAAATATGTTTCACACTACCTGCCAGACTTCAATGGGGAAAGTCTTCTGGAATATCTGTCATGCTGATATTCCAACTGCTCCATCCCAGGTGTTTGCTAGCAGTCATTGTTGAATATCACTGTCTAAAGAACACACTTCACCAGAAAAAAAAATATTTTTATATGGTATGGTGAAAGACCATCTGCTTTTACATCTTCCCAGTGCAACAGGCAAGCTATACTATACTACACATTTCCATATCTGCTTCAATTATGTTACAAGAGAATTGAGAATTGCTTGAGCACAGGGTCCAACACAGTCCAGTTATTGTTTAACGGTTGGTTGAATTTTAATGGAGATTGTGGTTTGACCCCAGAGAATCCACATAAGACAGAAGCCTTGATTGTGTTATATTTCTTCAGACATTCATTGCAGTGCAAACTCCTATGTGAATTTGTGATTTGGACATTCATAAACTCATACATTCATAAACACTTTCAGGTTCCTGTAGTCTAATATGAGCAGACCTTACTCAGCAGTCTTTCCTTCTGTGGTGTCAATGTCTCTACCAAACCACTTACTTTCATGAAATTTCCAGGAACTTTGAGACTGCTGTTTCTCTGTGTTATTTGAATTTGAGGCTGTAAGGGACTAACTGAGCAAACGCATCTCCAAAAGTACTTGGGGAAGAGAGGGAACATGAGACTTGAATCTCAAGAACATTTCCACTCCACAACGCACCACAATTTAAATATAACACAATATGTCTCTAATTTAGAATATGAAGATGTATCACCCAGAAAAACAAAGACTAGATACTTCAGGCTTCCTTTTCTCTTAAATTTCTCCCCACTGAGGTTTCTCATTGTGCTCTAGCAAGGAGGAGGAGTGCTCAGTCCAGACCAGCAGATGACACTACAGCCACTGGGGCTATGTTCAGATTTGGATGGGGTGGTTTGGTATAAGGCATGTGAGTCTAGAGCTACTGTCCCAGCAGTGAAACTGCATGGATTAAAAAAAAAAAAAAGAAAAAAAAAAGTGGAATGAATTCAGGCAAAGCATTGGCATGGATATTGTCATGGGGACTACAGGAGAGCTTTCAAAGGCACATGAAGCTGCCTGAAACAGAAGACAAGCTTAAAAGAAAGTATTTAGATATCTTAGCATGGCTTAGGTATATTTGAAGCAGGTAAGCCCAGAGAAACATCAAAACCATCCTTCATATCCAAACGACTTAGTGTCTAAGAAGCCACAGGACGTGAATTTTACCCAGGAAGTTTCTGGGGTAACTTGAATCTGTGCTGATGCACACAATCAAGACAATTTTTCACCTTGGCTGTACTGAGCCTCCATGTGGCCAGGTACATCTCATTTACCAGTACCTACATACCTGGAGGGGCCCAGGAACATTTACTGGGGAGGAATCTTTGTCATTTCTGTGGAGCTGAGATCTCCTGTGCTGTACTAGGCGTTTTGCTGCATTCACTTCTGCAGCAAGGCACAGAAGAGCATTTGGCTTAATCTTTTCTGAGCTGACAGTTTGCTATTTGTGGCATTTTCTCGGATTACATACTCTGTGTAGCTGACAGGAACTTGTGATTTTCAGCAAGAGGAACGCAAGGAAATGACACGCATCCCTGACAGTCTGATAATGTGTCCAGAGTGGCCTATTCCCAGATCCCTGACACACTGAGCCTGGAGAGGCTGCCTCTGCTGGTGCCACCACCCAGGCACAATAGTGCCTGGACTTGCTATCCCAGCTTCCTAAAATACTACTTCATTTTCGTCCGAGTGCCGATTTGCAGGACTGAACCCAAAGAGCTGATCTTATTTCAAGCCTGAATTTTCTTTTTTCTGTGGATCAGAAATAGCACTGCTGAAATTGCCCAAGTCTAAAACTCAGCAGAGAGGAAAAAAAAAAAGGCCTGCATATTTTGTTATTTTCTGCTATTTTTGATTCCCAAGATTTTTCTGGAGCCTTCAAATTTTGTACAACTACCGTGTCTCTTGGAAAATTGTCCTGTCAGTCTAAATTGTCTTGCATTTGCTGTAAGCTCCTGAGGCTAATTGCTGCGTAGTGGCACAGTTAGTCCTTAGCTGTCTGTGTCTCCGGGCTGAGGAATGATCGTGTGCGGGGCAGATCCACCATGGCTGACTCCAAGCACAACGAGTTTGGCCTGGCTGGGCTTTAGTCCTTCAGACGCAGCTGAGCCTGTGGTGCTAGGGAAGCATTTTAGCCACTTTTGCAGAGCCCAGGCTGAGCCTGTAGCCTGCAGGCAGCTGTAGCTCCTGGGCACTGTTGTGTCCATGCCCCAGGAATGCCAGGAGCAAGCTAAGAATTAACCAGAACGGACAGTTGCAGATCAGGACCTCTCCCTGGCCCTGGTTTCTTTTCATACAGTCTGCTGGAACCTGAATTGCTTCTGCAAAGTCCCTGGATTTGTTTGCACCATGCAGATGTGAGCTCACGCTTGGCAGGGCTTGGAAATGAGGTGAGCTCGCTCTGCCGGCATCTTGGGTCCTGTGCTAAGAGCTGAAAGCAAGCCTCATGACCACATTAGTGTGCTTTGATTGAATAAAATCTGCTGACATCCAGAGTTTATTACTTTGCAGGGTGAAGGTGTTATCAAAGCTTTATTATGACTAGAAGTAAACTCGGGCTACCTCCAAGATATGGGGTCAAAATGCCATGGGAGGTACACACTATGTCCTAGCACACCAGTTTGCTGGGATGCTGAAGACCACCTCAGTTAACAAACTCTCCATCACTTCTGCGCCCTGGGGAAAGATGCAGGGAGGTACCCCAAGAGCTTTGCATGAGTCAAGCTGGAAATGATGGGGCTTGCCCGCTCTGGGTCTGTGCCAGGTCCTGTTTTCCCAGGGTCTGCAGGTATCTCCATGTTGTCTTCCCCATTATTCATATTTTCCAGGCTTTTTCCATTGCCTCTGGTATTTTAAACACCCGTTATCCTGAAAACAGAGAATGTAATAGGTATGTTTATATGTTAATACATAACAGTCACACGGTTCTCATTTAGGGTCTAAAGTCCCTCAGCATCCTGCACAGCTGTGAACATGACTCTACCTTCAACAGAGAAACTTCTGATGTAACACAGTTGGATACACTTTTGGTAGTTTTTATGTCAAACATGCTTTAAGCTGGTGTTAGAGGACCTTAGTACACCAAAATACTATATATTATTGTACAGCATGATTTTACATTTAATGACTATTTTTTAGGATTTTTTTTTTTTTACTTGTCTTTAAAAACAAAAGAAGAGTGAGGCATGAGAAGGGAATGCTACGGGTATCAAACTGTGTCCGCAGGGTAGGTTTGGGCTTGCTTGTGATGGCAGCACATGGAACCAGGGCTACATAAATATTCACCAACATGTAAACATGCACACTGCTCACATGCCACTCTAAGCCTGGATTTGCTTGGGAATGCAAATCTCTTTTGTTTAAAAGAAATAGAACATTCTGCTTTTAGGAAGACATCTAATTCAAAGATGTTTCTTCATCACAGCTGATCTACAATAAACAAAGACAAAATTCTTCAAAAGAGATATAAAAAAAAAAGAAAGAAAATGTTATCACTTAATTTCTGGGATGTGAAAATATAACTTGTTTCAGAAGCAAGAAAGTGAATGAGGGAAGTTACAGCTACTGAGCTGCTGGGTGTAATTAGTTTCCATATTATATCACTTTTGATAATTAGATATACACGAAACCTCCAGTCAAAGACTTCACAAGCATTTCTCGTGTGTCAGCCTGGATATGTAATAGTTGGAATGATAGATCTACTGGATAGATCTAGGCTAGTAGATGCTTTGGGAAACACCTTCATCTTTCTTTTAAGCTGGCAGATGGTTTAAGTCCAGACCCGACCGCCTGCTGTTGTTTTCAATGGAGGAGTGTTACCTTTTTGGATTCATGAAAGGCTCTCAATCAAAGCTAAAATGGCAGGCCAGTGCGGTGAATCAATAAAAATCTCTACTTTCAGCTGGAGTGTCGGGTAGTAATTCTTCTCGTGTCACTGCCTGGTTAAACAGTCATACTCCCACTAAAAGCCCTATAAGACATAATAGATTCATGTGGCGTTAGTCTATTGTACTGCATTTACCCAGAAAAAGGGAGAGAGGTTACTGTTTCACTAAAACAAACCAGACACTGATGCATTGTGTATCAAAATGTATTCACCCATTTCTCTCTGCCTCATTAGAGCAGGGGGAGCTTATTTTTTATACCGCTTGTGGAGCAGTGTTAAGACATCTGACATATTCATTGCAGATCCTAGTTTAATGATGACTTAGACATCAAATCCCAAATGATTTTACATGCTGGCTTTCTGATTTCCCATTACAGCACATATCCATAAGCTTGCTGTTTATTAAGCTACAATAAAGATGTACAAACTGGATGCACTATGAATTTTTTTTCAAGAGACTTTAGAATGAAGTTGGCCCTCCAGAGGAATTATTGAACTGTATTATTTCTAATTGCAGGAAATTAACCTGATGCATCTGATTTGATGCATTAAATGTCCTCCTCTGTAGTGTTTTAGTAGAAAATGTTGATGGGACAAAAAAGGTTTCATTCACAACAAATTTGAAAGTTCTTAAATGTTAAATATCAAGGCTCAGAGCCTGTGAGAAGGAATGGCTGCTTTGTGCACTGCAGCTGGGAGCTGGTGGCCCTAAAGCAGCCTTATTCAGATGCAGACAAGTTCCCCGGCCCTGGCAGATTCCTCAGTTGCATGTATCAGTCATGGATTCCCTTCCCCTATTCACTCCTCAGGACTGAGCAGGTATCAGAGAACTGGCTTAGCAAAATGCATGAGAGGGGCCTGAGCTAAAGCTCAGCTCTCATGAATTACACCACACTCCTCCGAGACTGTCGGATCCAAAGTTAGACCCAAAGAGCCAAATGCAAAACAGTCACTGACTTAGAGGGCAAAATATCCTGTCCCAAATTGTAAATAGCTTCCTTGTGGAAGAGATCTGTTCAAAAAGTAGAAGTTTTGCTTCCTAGTGCTCACATGGTGCTCGCACTTCCTCCCATATCTATCTATCTATCTATCTATCTATCTATCTATCTATCTATCTATCTATCCATCCACCCACTCATCCATCCATCCATCCATCCATCCATCCATCCGTCCGTCCGTCTGTCTTTATACATATTACTCATGGGAATCATTAATTATTTTGAAGAAAATCCTTTTTGTTCCTTATTTTGGAGAGAGTCAGATTACCCTTGTTCATGTACTTAGCAGCGCAGCTTGCTAACATTGTAATTCAGAGGTGATGTGCAAGATTTTTATATTTAATGAGACCCACATACCGCATTATCTCACCATCTGTGTAGATCTGGGAATGGTTGTAGAAAGTTCCCATTAGTCATATTAACATCCATCATGCCTTCAGCTCACTGTGAGATACAACCATGGAAATGTTTCTTTCACTATGGAGGTTATTTTTCTTTGGAATTCCATGGAATTTGTACATCTTGGACAACCTTAACTATCCCCCTCTGCTACTGGTCAGGTATGACCCTGGCTACCAAACAAGGGCAGTCTGCAAAATATCAAGGAACCCCTCCTCCTCCTCTCTGAAGCAAACCTCAGCAGATGTAGACAAGATTTTAATAGCTACAAAAAGAGAAATGCATGACAACCTCATTAAGGGAACTATAATAGGCTGTCAGAATATTTCCAAGAGGACAATATATCAATGTCTAGTTTGTTACAGCATTGCTAACTAGGGTAGTTTGCCCCTCTCATAATCTTTCATTCATCTTCCATTGGTCTGATTTCCAATAATGCTTCACCACCACATGTATCCACTCTCCTTTTCAGCTGCCTCACAATTGCTGACATAACTCTTTAAGTACAGAAGAATTAGAGCTGGTAAGCGACAGTAATAAAAAAGCAGTTAGAGGTCCACCCCACTGCTAGCCCTGATACGGTACGTTAGAAGGGTTTTCATTTTCTTTCCCTCTCTACCATCCTGAAGACCATTTTGTCCCATCCCTACATCTGCAGGAGGTCAAGGTCCAAAGAGCCCAGGGATTTTACACCATCTGCCACCAAAAAAAAAAAAAAAAAAAAAAAGGAGGAAAAGAAGGCCCTAAATAGCTCTAAAGGGCTATTTAAAGTTATTTATCACTGTAATGGCAAACCAATCGTTATTAATTGTACCCGCCCATTGTCTTTCATGTACACCGCGAGGCCGTGAGACATTATTAAAATAGATTTAAACTGCTGCAGCTGGAGTTCTCCCCTCCTCCCCTTTCACCTTCTCCGACCCTTTGGGAAGATGAAATGGAGTTAAGTGGTTTTGTCCCTTTTCTTTCATGGTGAAACCAGCTCCCCTGTTCTGCTGTGGATCCAACATTCCTCCAGACCATGAGAGGTCCATAAGGGGCTCAAGTCACTTCTCAAGAGGGTATGACAGCTGCTGAAACTGCTTCTGAAGCTGGGGTGGAAACGCAAGCAGAAGCTCACACCAGAGACCCCATAAAATTGTTTCCTTCTGTATGTTTAAATTTTTTTTTTCCCACCTGTCTATGAAACAACAGCCCCAGTCAAAAGGCAAGAAAACAACAGTGGTCTTCCAGACTTTTCTGTTCATGCATCAGTAAATAACACTTCTGCTGAACCCAATTTTGTACATTTTAGGCAGCCATGGTTACAATAATATGTCTTGAATGAAATGTGTCAATTGGAGGAAATTGTCAACTCATTATTGCGGCTAACAACTGAGACATGAACGCTTCAGTCAGAGCGGGAGGTGATTTTGTAAACAAGGAGTGTTCCTAGGGGGATTTTTATAGTTAAAATCAGCATGAAGTAGACTTGAAATAATTGTAGTGACAAAGGGTTCAGCTCTGCTCCATCTGGAGATGATGACAAGCCTCCATCCGACTTCAGTAGGGTCAGGATCACGCCCTTTGGGGAAGCACACCTCGCTTGTGTCTTGTACTTGAGTGTGCCCAGATAAAAGCTGGAGTTTGGGTCAGCCAATTTAAACCAGCTAATTAGATGGCCCAGTGCCTTCATGGATGCCGCATTCACTCTGATGGTCCAAACACACTTCCAATAGCAATCCCCCCCTGCTCGCTGGCTGTGAAAGCTCTGGGCGCAGACCTGAACTCTGCTGCCCAGTAATCCCAGTGACCAGAAGCTGCCTGACCTACTTTTCAACTCTCCAGCGCTGTTTTGGAAATGCCTCTTCTCTTGGCTTTGCTGGCATTTGGGAGCACAACCACATGCCTCCCTGAAAGCTACTCTAGCCCTTGTGTCCTTGTGAAGGCAGAGGACGCTGGGCTGTGCTCAGCCTGGAGGGCAAGGAGGAGGATGGGGTTGTGTGCAGGAGGGCCAGGGACAACACCATGAAAGCTTCAAGTCACCGCAGGACTCAATATGCCCCCAGGGACACTGCAGATAGGAGAAGCTGAGGAAGGCCAGGCAGAAGGAAGGAGCAGTGGCAGGCGTGAGAACAGAGGAGGCCAGCAGAGAGTTTAGTGCTGTCTCCACGCTGTTCGACACAATTAAACAGGCATTCATCTTTGTCTTCTAAAGGTTTTATACTCTCCTCGGTGCTGCATAGAGCTAAAAAGCACTGATCCAGAAGGGGGACAAATGGCAGCATGGGATTAGCCAGAAGCATGGTTCCTTATACAAGGGCTCCGCAGTCATCCTAGGAAGTAGTGGGTGTTTGGAAGAAGGACTTCTTGAAATGCAAACCAGCAAGAAACCTGCTGAGGCTACAGACAGAGGGAACAGAAACCAAACCGAGGCACAGCAGCTCTTAGCAATTTAGCTGGGATAAAATAATCCATCGAGGGAAAAAAAATCCTGGCTCTTCTCTCAGAGCCCTTCTCTCTGTTTGACCTTTCTTAATGTAGTGGCAGCATGTATAATGATGAGATAAGGAACTTGAAAAAAAAACTGTTTTATGATGACATCATGTACTTTCTGTCATTAAATAAAAATGTGTGGAATGAACAATCTTAAGTCACTGCAAAGAAAAAGCTTTCAGTAGGGCAGGGGAAAAAAAGGAATTTCTAGTTGCAAATCTCCATGAATACCGATCAGAAAGTGCCTTATGCTAAGACCGATGCTTCAATATTCATCCATAGCATATGAAAAATTTAAAATAATCTTGGCCAGCAACCCAGTCACTGGTCATTTGTATTCCATGAGTTGTGGAACAAAGTGCAAAGTAAACAGGTAAATGCTGGATGCTGTGTATGTTTTTTTTTTTTTTCTAGTCCAAGCTGAAAGTAGATTATTTGCACACCAAAAAGTCTGCAGCTGGTGCTTATCAGAAAATGAGTCACGTTTCAGTGTTTGAGCACAGAAGCTCCTCTGGATGTGTGGCACAGATGTGTGGCTCCAGCCCGTGCTGCTGCTTGGTGAATACTCACAGCATCAGTGGCTTTCAGACAGCCCTGCTCTGTGGCCTGTTTTTCTCTGTATCACAACTGGCTGCAGCAGGAGATGCTGAAGCTCCTCAAAGACAGGTGAGCTGTCCATGTCACCAGGAACTGTCCACTGTCACTTGTGGCATCCAAGCCTCTGCTAGCGAGAGCTGGCAGTGGCTTTGGACCCTAATGTTTGGACAAGCAGAGTCTGGGATGTACCCAGGTGGATGGGTAGTGATTGTGGGGTGGAACAGAAGGAACTGTGGCAAGTTGCTCCTGTGGTGCTTCAGTTCCCAGAGAGAAGGCTGGTCTCCCACACAGTAGAGATTACTGTCCTACAAGGTAGCAAACATGCCAGGGAGCAACTTGACACAGATCAACACATCCCTTGCTGGTAGAACCCAAACTGAGGTCACCAGCTCTGATAAAGACTGAATGCGCCTTTTCTAGTGAAAATGCAATTTCAACAAGTCTGAGTCAGCAGAAATGCTTCTGTCCTCCAAGGAAGGAGTGAAAGTACAATATTTCCAGTGGTACGCCTAAGGGAAGACAGGTTTGGGAGTACAGCCATCCTATTAACTATAAATTGGCGCCCTTCCCTGCAGTGCCTTCTCCCTCCCTGCACAGATGAGTTTGTCCTTCCCCTCACCTTTCTGCACCCTCCTTTTAGTGATCCTCTTACCTCAGAAAATCCTGCCCATGCTATGGGTTATCTTCCATGCATATACAAGGAACTGCGGCTGTGGTGTCATGTAGCATACACCAAGCTTGTGCAGCGTCTTGCCAAAGGGTGAGGTTCCTGTTGCTCCTCTGCTCTCTTGCCTGGCTCCCTTGTGCCTACTCGTGTTTGTCAGACCCTTCCCTTAGCCAGTTTAAACCAGTGAAATGGTCAAAATCCATGCATTTCTTTTGGATTTGTTTTCTGCCATTTTCACGAGTTGGTTCAGCTCATGCAGTGACCCAGTGAGTGACAAGCCAGGAGAGTGAGCTGGGACTTTTTATACAGGGCTGAACTGTCACATTGACTGGTCGTGCCTTCTAAAAAATTACTTTGAGACAAAAAGACTGCAAAGACTAATTCACCAAGATGCTGAGCAACTGTCATTCTCTGCTTGAAGCCATTTCTGTTCCGATGGTGCTGCTAAGGGAGATGCTCAATGCGGTGAGTTCCCAGGCATTGGCATGAAGGGCGGACAGTAGTACTTTTACCATTTACAGGGATCTCACAATGAAAGGCATCAGCAGAGATGACAGTTCCCTTTATAGATCTATGCACACATCTGGACACATAATGGTTTGGTGAATAGTTGATAAAAAATTTTATGAAATAAAATGGAGATGAGTGTTTTCATCTCAGGCACCTGGCAGAAATAATGTATATGATGCGGGAAATAAACAACAGCCTCTCAAATCATGTGCAGTGGAGGTGTCTGTGAGCTCAACATGTGTTATCATCCACAAAAGGCTCAGCAGTTACATCGATGCAGGCTAAAACAAATTGGGATGAAAAGCTTGACATCTAGCCAGTCAAAAAATCTGGTCTAACTATTCAGGAAAGGACACAGCTCCATAGTGTATGCAGGTAAATACAGTGGTCCTCCCTTTGCAGAATGAACACAAAAAGATATTAGATGTCCGAACAGCTGTTTGTTTTCTGCCAGTTTTTCCCAACCTAAATCACAACCTACCTTCTTTCCTTTTAGGCAGTTCAGTATCCCTGATTCCTTTAGGCTCACTTCTAATTTGCACACGGCTAGACAATAATTTCTTGGAGATCACAGGCTGGCACGTAGGAGTACATCTGGGATGAGACTGCACCTTGTTGCCTCCCAGAGGGTCCAAGCAGGTGGTAGTTTATGGGGTCGTCTGTGGAGGCTGCTCTGATGGAGGTAGATCTCGGCATCATGCTGTGTATGTCTTCAGGGAACAAGAGATTCAAAAATCCACACATTTGTTTTGTAGTCCCATCTCACCCCATGTTACTTGCTGTATTTAACTGAAACACAACACAAGCCCTTATTTTTAGAGACGTTAAAACGCTGATTTAATATATATATATATATTTAATTTTATCTGATCTGTCATTTTAAAGATGAAATATTTTTTTTCCAGTTTGGGAACATTTTGTACTCTTTTACTACAACTGAGAAGAAACACTGAAGAGAGATCTGCAGACCTTGAGAGGAGATTCTTTGTGAGAAGTCATTAATATTGATTTTACCTGACACACCTGCAGGAAGTGAACAAAATTGTTCCTGTTGTATACAAGTAATCTCTGTTGAAATCAGTCTTCTGGCTTGAACTGAACAATTACCAAACTAAACAGGAATAACTTCCATTTCTTTTGGTGCTTTTGCTGGTCAGCTGCATTGCTTTATTTGGCCTTTGCTTTTTGTAGTTCCAACACTCCTGTAGGTGGAATCAGCCATCCTTCATTTGACATAGCATGAAGGGTGTTATATATTTTCAACTTAAAGACTGTCAGCATTAGGAGAGGTTGGAGTTAATATGAGTATTTATTGCTTTTCGCTAAAGACAGTGCAGCAAAGAAATCTATTTTCTTCAGATATTAATTAGATAGGTACATAATTAAACATCTTAAATAATGAAATAGATGCTGTGTAAAAGGCTAAAAATAACTGGCCATGAATTAGTCATTCAGCCTATATTAATAAATAAGCTCTGTATGTCAGCTCACAAAGATTTCCTGGCAGTAATTTGACCACCGATACGCTCATCACAAACACATCAGACTCCCCATCTAGACACTGCCCAGATGCATTTTGTTGAGCTCCTGGATCACTGCACCTTGCAGAGCCAAAGGGTTTTGTTTACGTATTGGGTCTGGTCTGATTCTTGTATGGACATCTTGGAACATGGGTTTAGACAGTTAGAGAAGCTGTGTCTGTACAGGATCTGTATGTAGCTATGTGTTAAAGCATTGGGGCCAGTGTTTCACCCCCAAAGTCATATGAGAAATCTGAGTGCTTGCCTGCCATGGATGCTCTGTGTTCTTGGGAACGTAACTGCCTTTGCTGCTTCCTTCTCCTTATTTGCAGAGGGAGTGTGTATGTAACCTCCTCAAATAAGGTGGTGTGATGACTCACAAACAGATGTTCATGAGGACCAGAAAGAGGTTACGATTCACATGACTGTTAGCATTTATTTAGCCAGGTTCCCTCGGGAAATTAGACTCCTGTGATCCTACTATCTGTCTTTACTATACAGCCTTCAACAACTACAAAAACTACTAGTCCATTTTGAGCAAATCTGACACAGCAGCAGGGGCTCTAAACATGGTAGTCCTACGAGTTCTGTGAAAACAGGCAGGTAAGTAGAGGAAAGGCAACTGGATTACTGCTGTCACCAAAGGAAAACCTGCAGTGAAAACACAGTCAAGTAGTAGGCACCAGAGAATCCACTTGTGAAACAGACCATGGCTGCTGGAAGAGCTGTGAACAGACCTCACAGATTACTTAATAAAGAAGACCCACAAACTGCCTAAGTACCCTTGCATGAGAAAGTACTTGCTTAATTTGGTTAACTTAAATGATAGGGAAAGGGCAAATTGCTTTTGAAAGAAATAAAACACCCCACTTCTCCACTGGCCTTTTGCCCTTTGCTAAAGTGTTGCTCAAACTAAATCTTTGTGAAGGCTCTGAAATATTTAGCTACTGCCTTTACTTTCCTTTACATTTTTTTTTTTTTGTGTGTGTGTGTATTTCTGGACTGTGGCCAGAATGGGAAACAGATTGCTGAATACAGCAAAAAAAGCTGTTCTCAAGGTACTCCCATGCCATCTGAAAGCTAGAAATGCCGTAAATCTTGAGCTAACCTGCTCCTGAAACCTTGAAACTTGCTGACGGTGCACTTCCCTCATCTGTGCTACCAGGTATAACCGCTGACTGCTCTTGCAGTGTTAACAGGACTCACCTTCCCAGGGCTGGCTTGGCGGTACCAAGGTAATACTGCTGTTCTGTGTGGTACCAGCCAGCTCTGACAGCACTCAGCACTGCTACTTTGCTGTGTGCAATCCTGACCTGAGCCTGCCTCTCTGCTCCATAGTCCGTGCTCTGATGGTGCCTCCACCCCTTTTATCCCCTGGTGTCTTACAGCTGAAGGGATGCTTGCCTGCAGTCTCACAAATTCAGCTTTTGGGAGAGGAGATGGATGTTGTCTCCTTCTTCTCCGCAAAACTTATCAGAGCGAAGAGGTGCAGCCAGAGCTGCTGCATATGTGAAATTAGTGCAGAGCTGTGGGCTCCTGTGCATGTGCATGCGGTAGGACAGGAAGAGGGCTTTATAAACCCAGGGAGAGGTGTGGGAGAGGAGGAAAGCTCCCCTGATGCTAGTTTGTGTTGCAAACTCTCTCACTATGTAACATGACCTTGGGACAGGTCTTTCCTCCCCTTGGCCAGTGGGACCAGGATTTCTACCTGAGGTAGAAAGGATTGTTCAGCTTGTAGTGCTTGCCCCTCAAACTCTCCTCATCTTGACAATTCTAGCAATGTGTCATGGTTTTATTGCATTACAGTACTTGGTGATACTATATTGCTTTTTTTATCAGTGTTATGAAACTTCAGAATGAGACTGCCTAAAGAGTCCTGTTCGCTTATTCTTTCTGGTGGTTTGGCATGTCTTTGTCTTTCTTTGATTTAAATGTTCAAGATACAGGCTGTGCCTTCGCTAGGTTATTGCAATGCTCAGAATAACATATCCCTGATGACTGGCAGGATCTCAAGGAACAATTGTAACACAGATAATGAACAATGTTTTTATTAAAACTCCAGCAGAATTTCTAGCCAACTTTCAAGATCATGTCAATAAAGGAAGTTTGGATAAGTCTCAGAAAGTCACAGTTCTGTCATACTCCAAATAGACATATTTTCCTTGCTTACAATAAACGGGATTATTGATTTCTGTTTGTCAGACAGTACAACCAAATCTAACAAAGGGAAAGAATGAATGTTTTTGCACCCTTTTAATGACAAACGCTGAATTACTACGGAGTGCAAAGTGAATTCGATTAGGTTTGCTAGGAAAAATTCTACTCCTTTTTGTTCCGGGTTTTATTTTTCTGGACAGTCAGTCTCACAAGAGATATGGCTGTGTAGTCATTACCTACGCAGATAAGCTTGTATTCACATGAGAGCTTCATTGATTTCCTGGACAACAGCCGAGGGAAGCAAGCTCTGCCACTTCTGCTGAGCACTTAGCAGATGTGTAAATGACAATAAACATAAATAAGATATGTATCACTCAGGCCTGTACAGCGTATTCATTTGGAGTGCCACTTGTTGATGTGAGTGCGTCAGCTGATCTCAGAGCACTGTGTGTGCAGCAGTGACTGCTCAGCAGCAGGAGAATGGCTCTGAAGGAAGGGTGAAAAGAGCCACAGAAACCTGTAAGGTCCCATTTCTCCTCTTTGGTCACGGAGGAGGCACTAACCACTTGTTACATGTGGTGGTTAGCAGGGAAAGAGAGAAGAAAAAGCTGTTCAGGTACTTTTACAGAGTCACTCATGGTAAGTCGGGGTTTAGTTTTTCCATTTTAGGATGATTAATTGATACATGTGAGCACACCATACTGATCCTAGCGTACCCTCTTTAAACCCACAGTCCCTTCACAGACTGACTAAAGACAGGATATACTGCTATTTGATTAATTCTGTTACTGTGATTATAAGACACCCTGCTGATCAGGCAACATGCAAATGGACACTTCCTTCCCCAAGCTGCTGTCTTTATAGAGAAGGAGACAAAGGCTGGGATGGAGGCCATTATTCCCACTTTAGAGATGAGGAATTGGACATAGAAGAGACTAACTGTTTTTCCAAAGGTTACCAAAGAATGTAATGTCACAGACAGGAACTGGTTTCATATCTTCTGATTCCCAGACAATGGCTTTAATTATTCCTTTCCCTTTAATTATTCCTTCCTCTCAAGTAAATGAAAACACTTATGAGTTAGTGATACCAATGAGATCATACAGTGATGAGAGATAGGCCAGCTGAATAAACCTAAACTATACATGTAACTGGATCGTCTCCGCCCATAAATCAAAACTGCTCTCTTTCTGCCAAGAAAAGATGTATGCCAGCTTATTTCTTTACGCTATTTTAATAAATTTGTTTTGAAAGGCTATTTCTCATCTTTAAAGGATATATGTTAATATGTGCAGTCCAATCTTGCATCCCTTACTGGGTGGAAATACTGGGTGAATTATAGGAATTCAGGTGAACATTCAAGCTCATGACAGTAAAATTTGCTACTCACTGCTGCCTGTCCGTGAACTTTCAGAGTGGAAATGTTCTGGGGGGGGGCAGAAGACAATGGAGATGTTCTCATCACATAATTCTCAGAGGCTGGACCAAAAAAAAGAAAAGAGAGCACTCATGCCAAACACACTGCAAATTTTCACATAATTTCTGTAAATGGGTTGCATTAGAAGACTCAGCCATTTAAAGTTATGCAAAATCAATATGCTGTCATCCATGAATATGAACACGTTTCAAGGACGGTTTCATTTCCACAGAGGGAGGTGAGGGTAGTTGGGAAATGCATGCTGAGTGTTGAAATTAACCCAGAAGATCTTGTTGTACATATGAACAGAACAGAAGCCCGGTAGGTGTACAATTTACACAAGGATAATCAAATCTAGGAGAACTAAAGCTTTACTTTGATAGCCGTGTAACTTCATATAGACTATATTTTATTTATTTTATTTTATTTTATTTTATTTTATTTTATTTTATTTTATTTTATTTTATTTTATTTTATTTTATTTTATTTTATTTTATTTTATTTTATTTTATTTTATTTATTATTATTTATTTATTTTCAGAATAACATCGCACTGACTGGAGGACCCTCATAAATAGAATTGCTTTTATCATGTTTTGGTGAGAAGCTTGGGGTTTTGATCTATTTCTTCCTACAATACCACTGCACTTGATTTCATTGTCAATATGTCATAGTAAATGTGATTTCCAAGTGCTACGCTGTATTCCATATGGTAGAGCTATCCTGGATCTGGTGTTTTTCATTAAAAATCAAAACGTACTCAGAGGAACTGAATTCTCACAGGCATGCTATGACTAGTAATCAGGGCTCATCCTCTGTTGTAAATGTGTATCATTGTTCCTTGTTGTCCATGGGCCAGTACAAGTTCTTACCAACAACAGGGCTGGAATGCATGGCACTTACTCTTTGCATTTCCAGATAGTGGAACAGCATTTTTTGAATCTCAAAATCAAACCAATCTGCATTTTAACATACTAGTCTCTTTCTGTTTGTACAGCAACTTAAAAAAAAAAAAGGCTTTTTTCTCTTTTCTCCTTGAAAAAAGAAGCCCAATAATCCTTCCTTGAAAATATCGTAAATAACACTAGGTTTACTTATAGGAGTGTTATGTGGAAACACTGAGATTAAATTCAGTTTCATTCCTGTCATTTCTTAGAAGGAAACAAGGGAAACAGAAAACATGATGTAGGAGAGTATGAGGTTCTGGCAGCCTGGCATCTTTTTCATGCTGCCATGGAAAGCAACTATGATGCCAAATATATTCTGCTTTGTCTAAGCCAAATTCTTATTAAGCAGAGGTAAATATATATATATTTGGGTGGAGATGGTAGCACTGATTTATACTGAAATGGAATTTGATATGCTCATAAACTTGAGTGTGTTTGGTAACAGAGACTGGAATTTGTAATGTCAGGAATTCAGCAGGAAGCAGCTAAGAAAATGGCAATGTTCTCTGATGGTTTTGCCTCATCTGGTCCACTAAGAGTGTCTTCCAGGGAAAATTATGACCTGACATATGCTAGTAAATCTTAGATCTATTTGAATAGTTGTCAGGTTTGTGAAAATGGGGGTGTCATCACTTAGTACAGTGATGATGCTGTTGCTCTGCACTCCCTTACTACTGAACACATTTTAATGTGTTCCTCACAAAAGTAAAGTCAATGGGTGTCATATTTGTCCAACAAAAATTGACATGCTAAACTATGACTCTGGTAGTTTGTGGATGGATTTTTTTTTTCATTTTTAAGTAAATTCTAACTGGTTGCTATAAAAACCGTAAAAGAAACCTTAACTAGGGACCATCTCCTTAGTTTGCATTATTTATGTATTTATTTATTTATTTTCATGTAAGTTTGTAGCTTTTTTGAACAGCAGCTTTGCATTCAATACTTGCAGTTTGAAGTCACCTTCTTGCTGCATTTTTCCTCCTTCAGACCATCAAAGATTTCCACCATAGGCACGGGGACAGAGTTATGCACATCTCATGATGATGTGGGCAGCAGAGTAGCTGCCTTCCTCAGCATGAGTTCACTATCTTTGCTTTCCATCCCATTTTCCTTTTTGGCATGGTATACAACTGAGGCAGTTCAAGCCCGCTATGGGCTGATGTTTGTTGGTTCAGAACAGACAAGGCTGAACCTAAAGTTCAGACTCTAAAGACTATGTGATACAATAATCAATAACCTAGCTCTGGAGCATCTGAGAGAGGTTCAAATTCTGACCAAGACACTGATGAAATGAGTGAAAGCTGTCATTCCAGGGGCCATGGTGGGTGGCTCACAGTAGCAGCACACAGTTTGTCCAAGATGAGCAGAACTACAGGCAGAGACGTCCAATGCAAGTCAGCAGTCAAGCTATACCCACACACCCTTTTTGTCAGTGGCTAGTACCAGAGTCTTTGGTGCTAGCTAGCTCTGGGGGTGCTCCTGTACTGAGTAAAACAACGCATGCTCATAGGAGAAACTCCTTCCTATTTCTATCCTTATCAACAAATTCGAAGCCTGTGTCCTGAACAAAGACTGTTTTTCTCCCTCTTCCTGAATTCTACCTATTGCAATTGGAGAAGTTGTTATTTTTCAGACAGTCTTGGATCTAAGAATCATTAAACTGCTGTCCTCAAAGATATCTTTGGTAGTTGTTTTCTGATGTGCATTGCCTGGTTTTGTGACAGAGAATGATTAACGTACAATTTATATTTCTATATATTCTTTGCTGTTGTGTATTTTTCCTGTGTCATTTCTTATTCATTTCCTCCCTGAATTAAACTATCCTCATAGTTTATGCTTGCTTTATAAAGCGCTTTTTTTTTTTTTTTTCTGTACTTTAAATGATCTTACTGATATAGCAAAGCACTGACAACATTGTAGCCTCTTGTGGGATACCACATGTAACTTCTGTCTGGGAACAGACAGACTCTTGAATGGATGATTGGGGAAAAGGAAGATTATCATATGACAGAAAATATAGAAGATCTTGGCATGTTTACCTCCAAAAACTGGAGGCTGAGAGTGAATATGAATGCTCTCTGTGCAGCAGGGGGTTAAACACCAGCAAGGAAAACAAACTTTTTATGCAGAGGCTGATGTTGACGTAAGGACCATGTGGGTATAGGCTCTCTGTGGATATATTAAACCTTACAGTAATGGGAATGTCCCCAGTGGTAACAGAAGTGAGGTTCTGCAATGGTCTTCCATTAGAGTAGGGAAGGACTCACTGCTTCAAGGACGAAGCATGATAGGTTACCGAAGAAGAAAGCATGATGTGGTGCCCATAGTAATAAAGGACCAAAGTCAGTGAATTCAGATGTTGATTCCAGTTTCTCTACCTGGAGTCCCAGGTCTAGGCTGCAGACATCTAATTTTAGAAGAGAGTTAAATGTTTTCAGCTCCCATTATATCCCATACAGAACAGAGAATAATTCAGCTCAGTCAGAAGTAGATATCAGCATTTGGTTGGTCTCCACTAATGGTAATGAGTAAACACCCCTGTTAGACACCTCAATTTAGGTGTTAGCATGGGAATCTCATCCCAATCCAAGTTAATTAATTTCATAGACCAAAGGGTTTTGATTCAGCTGGCAAAGGAAGAGAGTCTTATGCCGTCAGAGAGGTCTTAGGGCCAGTAAGAAATCTGCAGAGGTCAGGCAGATATGACACAGGACCTGTAGAATGACTAGCTCAGGAAACCGAACTTGACCTCAGACAGGGGAGAGAGGTGTGTCTTATATCACTGGTGGTCATCCCCTTGACAGAATTCTGTCCTCTCTTCTTGTCTTCTCTCTCTTTTTTCTTCTTCTGATTTTCTGTTGTACTTGTCTTAGTTAGCTAAGGCAGTCACACACTTCAGAACAGACTTCTGAATCTTGAAAAGCAAACACAATTATGCATATTTAAACTAAAAAGAAATCATCTAAAAGTGTAACTTTCATTCCCAAGTAAAGCCTTCCATGTGCATTGGGCATGTGAATTCCCTCTGTACAAGCCTGATCCTTCTACTGATTTTCCTCTAATGTTCCCAGTACAGTAAACTGAGCTTTTTAAGATTTACTACCAGGCTTCTCTATGACACCAGTTAGTTTCTTCTTAGCCAGGAGAAGTCTTTTCATAATATAGGGCAAGAAAGAACTTTAAGGAAGGGCAAACAGCACCAAAAGGTAAAGCGCTGGCTCGCCGCAGGATCCCAGTTGCCAACAATTATTAATATGCTCATTTCTGGATTTGTCTTTGGGGCTTTCACTGCACAGTGATGTTAAAAGTCTTGGCAGATGTTAAAAGTAAACACATTCTGCTGTGTTCGTAGCCTCTCTGTAGGGAAGGAAGGTGTGACTGATCACCGACTTGCAACTCCTCGATAAAAACAATCAGTGTTACTGAGGCACGTGGAAGAAAAAAAACAACCCTAGCCAGATTGTAGTAAGGGTTTCTTGGGGGAGAAAGAAGGGAAGGAGAAGAAAAGAGAAGATTTAAGAAGAGACTAGAGATTATGCAAATATGAGCTGTGAATAACAGCCTGGCAGTACAACCCCTCCAGAGATAACTTGCCACCTGCATTTCTTGAACAGGCACCTCCAGGTCAGTGAAAAAATGGAGCAGCTTTTGAACAAAAAGGGAAGAAAGAAAAATCAGACGAGGCACTCTTTAATTCTAGCCACGTTAAACTCTAAATGCTGCCAAAAAGCTGGTAATAAAATTTAATTCTTTCTGAGGACATAACAATCAGTCATCCGACCAAGAATCAAAGTCTCCTGGGAGTGTTTCTTCTGTCGTGGGGCTTGAGTAGACTTGACCCTCTCAGCTTTTCATATTTCATAATTGAACTCAATGTCCCTCACACTTTTAACTTCTTCCCAGATTTAAAAAGAACATTAATCACTCTCTCCTCAGAGCAATACTGAAGAGGGAAGTCGGATGCGAGGCACAGTTTCTAAGAGGCCTGGGGGGTTAAGGTGATCAGTATCTATGTGCGAGCATTAGTATTTGTTTGTATCAGTGTCACAAACAAACAAAAAACCTCCCTGCAGGCAGGTTACTGAGGCCAAAATACAGCTCCAATATATATGATCTACCACCACCTTAATAGTTTCACTCCGGTGATGGTGTACAATTGAGCACCACGCTACTGCAGTTTGCCTCTAGAGAAGCAAAAGAAAAAGCTCCCTTTTAACTGGGTACTTTGTTATGATTTATACATTTCTTTCTTGAATAGCTGGGGTTTATCTTCTTCAGCTGCAGAAACTTAGAGCAAATGATAAACGAAAACATCAACCTAGAGCCTGCACTAATGCCTGACACAAACATGTCACTCGATATTTAAGTATTTATTTATTCATTTATGTTTTTGTAGTCTCTTCTTATGCGCAGAACCTTTGTATTTATTATAATAATGGTGACAAAATGTGGGAATGGGAAAAGGGGGGGGGAAGAAAGTACATAAATGCAAGCAAGAAAAAAGCAGTAACATCAAGACTTGGAAGGCGCATTCTGCCGCTCCTTTGCCTTGTTTTTGCTGCAATGAGGAAAACTGCGGAGGGGAGCGGGGTCACCCCTCCTGTATCTAAGACAAGAACGTGTTTTTGGGGGCGCCAGGAAGTGAATGGTTGAGGGAGGGCGGCACCAGAAGGGCCTTAAGGGTGGACACGGAGGCGCCTGAGGGGAGCCGGGTCGTGCCCCGAACACCGCAGCAAGGCCCGGGCTGATCACAGAGGCCAGGGGAGATGCCTTGGAGGCCTGAGGCTTCCTGCTGGAGATGACGGCTGTCACAGGGACACAGGGGACAGCAGGGACACAGGGGACAGCGGGGACACAGGGGACAGCACCAGGGGGCCAGCAGGTGCCCGGCCCCCAGCTTGGGCAGGCCCTGGCCCGGCCCAGGCAGCCTGCTGCCCTTGCCACCAGCACAGCTACAAATTGCCGTGCACGCTGGCCTGGCGGAGCTCGGCATTTTTTATTTTTATATATATTTTTTTTGTGTGTGTTCCCCTTTCCGCTAGGTTGATCTGGTGACCTAGAGGTGGAGCCTGGGGGAGCAGTGAGGCGAGGAGGGGACAAAAGCGGCGGGCTGCCTCGGCTGGCTGAAATCCTTCACAGCGCTGGGACACAAAACCCCCTAAATCTCCATTGGAAAGTCATTAGAAATCTGCCAGAGGAGCAGGGCACAGATTGCCAGGGGAGGGCTGAAAAGTCCCTTTGCGCTCCACAATACCTGAAGTGAACTGGAAGGGATGGGGTGGAGCTGGAAAGCAGATTTCCTGCCATAACTAAAGCCCCCTTTCAGCCTGCTCTGCAACAGTTTTACGATGTGTTAGAATTTACATTCACGTGTTGTTAACCATTCTTCGGTGCAATGAAACGTTTTATCTGTCTGACCTCAACCTTTGCCATATGCTGGTGCAAACTGTTCAACTTAAGCCCAGGCGAGTTTAAAAAAAAAGAGGAAAGAAAAGGGGGAAAAGGAAAAGGAGGGTCCGAAAAGCACATTGCTGGGTAGGCTCTGTTGTTGCTCTTGATAGCTGCCTTCCTCTCTGTTTTCCATGGAAACGTTTTGAAAGCCAATTCCAAAAAAAAAAAAGAAAAAAATGAAAAGATGCATGCAGATAAATGAATAGTGGCTCAGAACATGCCAGCTCTTCACTAATTGTCCACTTTACATATGCTTCTTCATGTCTGGTGATTCCTTTTATATTGTGGAGAGACAGCAATGAAACTTCATTACGCTGTGTTAAGGGGAGGCAAACAGAATGCATTTAAAATTGATCAGAATAACTTTTATAACATTTTTATTTACTTTATCCTTATTTCCTGATTGCTTTCTCATCATAGGTCATTTAAAGGAACAAGAGATGTGGATTACTGAAGGAGAATTATAATTTTGTAAGTAATTCACAATGAAAGACAGCATTGTGGTCTTTTGAAGATGTGTCTATCTAACTTGCAAATGCCACCCTGTTTCTCTTAGGAACCTGCACTGCAGCATTGCCCTAGTCCTGTTATTTGATTCCTCTGAAACTATGGTTATGGACCTGTCTCTGTGTTTTGCCCCAGTGTCTAGATGTGGTTAGGTGTTTCTATGCTCACCTTTTAAGTGGACTAAGCAATCCTGAGTGTGCTTCCTAATCTATCATGTTATAGATTTTCATGGAATTGTGGCTGTCTTTGTAGTAAGAAACATCAGTTTCCCTCCATCCCACAAATACCTCCTAAGCCTAATAAAAATGGTGGTGCTAAGGAAACCTGGCTTCAACTTCTAACCTCCTGAATGGCCTTGGACTAGCCCGTAAGGAGGACATCCACAAAGGTGCTGTAATATTGTGTTTAGCAGCAGGGGGGCTTTGGGATCAACAAAATTTTTTTGAGTAGACTGTGCAGTGGTGAAGTCTTTGCCTGAAGAACGTGCTACAACATATGCATGCAGTTGCTTATGATAAGACTGAATACTTGAGAATAGATAATTTAGGGGTTAGGTAAGGCTTTGGGATCAACCAGTGTCACTCAGTTTCTGGTAGGCTCCAAGATCCCTTTGAAAATATCAGCATTGCTCCATGAACCTCCTTCTTTAAAGCCACGATGGTGCTGGGGGGCATTCAGGTAGGAGAACTAGATAAGGCTAGATAAGGCTCATAAACTCACTGTAACAATGAATCCCCAAATGAATAACCTATTTATATATGTCATAGTCCTACATCGATACAGCTCATCAGCTCCCTGTGCTGGACCAGTCATTGCTGCAGCCTCTTGCGGTATAGAATGCTGCATTTCATGGCATGTGGCATGTCTCTTGGGGAAATAAAAATCATTGTTGCTTTCTGTGAAACCCTGCCAACCCATCTCACATTTTTATAAGTATTTTCCATTCTTCTATGCTCTATTACACATGATGTTTTGAAAGAGTGGGAAAGAGTTAAGCAGAATGAAGACCATTATCAATATTTTATTTGTCACAGCTGAAAAACTACAATTATAGGTCAGTTCATTGCAGTCTATTCATTGATTTCAGTACTCAAGGCCCTTCAGGGAGTGTCTAAAATCCACTGATGTTTCGGAGTGCTAAATTTTGTGTTTGGATTTCTGATAAAACTGAAGGATGTGTCAAAACCACGTAGCAGACTCTGGGGCTGATTTACCACTGCATGCTTCCACTCTCTGCTGGTGTTAACTCCAGCGATTTTGTTTGAGTGGAGCTGCACGGTATTGATTTAATTCTTGTATCAGTGTGACCCTCCAGAGACACGCTTCCGTGCTCTTATTCCCACCAACTTCAGTTCAGGAGCATAATCAGGCTCATTATTGGGAATGATGACCTTATGCAGTCAGGCATGTAAGCACAAGCCACTCAAATTTTTCCAGAAATGTTACTGAATATAGTGGGGCTACTTCCTTCCTTCAAGTCGAGTATGTGCTTACATCCTTTGCAAATGGTAACCTACATATTTAGGCTTGCTTTTGAATTCTGTGAAAGTAGAAGTTGTCTTTCAACTGCCTATTACAAGCTTTGGGTCAGAACCATAAACAGAGGAATCTCTTAACTAGTAATTAAGAGATTTGTGAAGGCTCGGGATCTAAACTGCAGTTGCTCCTCAGTCCGCAAGTATGCAACTCTTTCTGCTTCAATTAACTTTTTTGTTTGTAGCTGGAATGGATGGAATTTGATCAAAGTCACTTTCAGAGTACATTCATGGTACTGTTTACAAACCTATTACTTTCAGAAAGCAAAGTAGGATAATGCACTTCTTTCTGCAGATTGTGTTGTTTGTTCTAGCTGCCTTTTAAATATCTGCTACCTCAAAAAGAATATCCAGCAAGGTTCAAATGTTTTTGTTTATGTCTATTTTTCAGACAAAAACTTGCCACACTCTAGTATTGGTAGCAGGCTGCTGGGGAGAGAATTTGGTTTGGAATTAAATATCGTTGAAAGGCACTGGATGCAAGAATGAATAAAATCTATTGTTGAGGTACAAACACCTAATTATAACCACTATCTGAAAATCTGATGTAAAACTAGTAAGGGAAAAAATTACTCATTACATTAAAAGGTGATTTTTTCTAATGGCATTAAGAGATTTTAAAAACAGCCAAAATACCAAAAGTTAAGTAATCAGAGTATCCACAATCAATATTTGTATTCAGGTCAAAGTGAAAATAACTGAGAGAATGAAATTTAGAAATGCACATATTGTAATTTGATTTGAACAGTCAACATTGGTAAAAAGTCCAAGTGTTTACTATAAGATTACTTTCTGATTCAGCATTACCACACAGAGCTACATCTGTTACTCTTCATTTGAATACAAAAATTACATCTAATCTAATAAAAATAGAATAAAAGCAAGAGCTTGATGTCCTTTGGAAGTCCTCAAACTTACTAAAACTAGAGGTAATTCAACAAATTTAAAGAATTAATTTAATTATTTAATCAGGGACTAGTGAGCTACACCTGAAAAGGTAACTGTGAGAAACAACAGTTCTGATGCAACACCAACAATGTTATTGCATGGTGGCATTTATTAAGTAACTGATATACCCAAGTTAACCTTAAAACAGCTAACTTGACCTACCTTGCCTTTGAAACAGCTAATTTGAGTTGTGTGAGCTGTTTAGTTGCAGCAGTACTGAGCTCAGTGTGGATCAGTTCACCCTGTTTATACTGCATGGGACTAACTTCTGCAGCCAGGTTGCTAGCAATTCAAACTGGCCTGGATCTACAGACTCTCTGAGTAGTAAGGGGGTAGGTGACAGGAAGACAACGTATATTCAAGTATGCTGAGTTATGTCTTGCCCTGTCCTGCCTTCCTTCCCTTGCAGATCTTTAAACTGTGACTTGAAAAGGGGCTTGCATCAAAATTTACCCTCCAAAACAGTGAACTCATTGTTTATCTTAAGTACAGCAGATTGCCTCTTAAAAAATAAACCCAGCATCTCAGCAGTAACCAATTCTCTCTCTCTCTCTCTCTTTTTTTTTTTTTTTTAGTAATTATTTGCTTGGAAATGCCTTGACTTCACAAATGTGATCTTGAAATATTTTTTGTTCCTGAAAGCCCATGAAAACAAAGACAGGCATTTGCTAGGGATCAGACTGAGAATTTTTGAGTGTTTCATCTTATGATAAGTGAATAATTAAAACAGGTGGAAAATTAGTAGGTCTTAAGTATTTATGTAGTGTTATGTTTCTATTAAAAGTCTCCACTTTCTATAACTAAGAGAGGACATTAGTTTGTCTTTTTAATGTGGAGACAAATAATAAATATTGCATTTACTTCTGGCCTTGTAGTAAATCATGCTGAATTGCTTTGCAGTTTTCAGGTGGGATTCATCTCATCTCATCTTAGCTGTTCAAAAACAACAACAAAAAAGGCAGCTAGCAGAAGGTAGCCATCTTGTCTTCCATTTTAGTCAACGAAGAGCAATAGTCTTCTCCAAGTGCAGGGCATTCTGTTCTGATAGAGGTATGTAAGAGAAACGTAGCCTGTGATGAGCACCAAGAAATGTCTCTATTGACTGTAGAAGGAGGAAGCCCAGGGAGCAATTGGCTAAGAGCAGGTGCTAGATCTAGTTGAAGTACAGCTTTTCCACTGTAGTGGTGTTGTCTGTGAAAGGGAGAGACACTCTTACATGACTGGTGGTTTTAGTAGTTGTAGATGGTCAGATGTAGATTTGGTAAGATGAATGCTGATTGCAATGTCTCTGGCATTCCTGAAGGAAGACATTTATTTCTTACTGTCATCATAGGGAAAGGCTGTGGCATACTGCACACTGAATTTCTGCTTCAGCACTTGCGTAATGTCTGGATGCTGTATCAGAGGCAGGACCAGTGGGTGGCTGTGCACTAAGCAGAGTGTTGAACCTGTAATACAGTCTTGGATGTGCCTGAGGCACCCAACTGTCACAAACAAGGATGTGCAGTGTACCGTCCTGCTTGCCAACAGGATGCCTACAGGATCTGAGGGAGAAGCCTTTTGGGTAGGAGTGAGGTGAGACATACAGTCGATGTCGCTGCTCTGCAAACCTTTTCCACTTGAAAAATGCTGAGCACCTTGGCCTAATTCCCTAGATAAATTACTTAAATTATTATTAGATTGTCCATTTGGAAAGAGCCGAAGCAGAGAGATTTCTTGACGTTACAGGGGCAGCTTTTAAAGAATTCAGGTTCAATTGCTTAAATACATGGAATAGGATTCATCTCTTCTGCCTCTAGAAGTGTATGGTTGAAATGATATCTGTTTTTGAGCTACTCACCTTTGGCTCCTGTTATAGTCAGCAGAAAGAAGCTGGGACTGCCAAAGGGCATGTCTTAGACATCGACTGCATGAGAGACAACTCACCCAACCTAAAGTGCTTAACTTTTCTCACCGACTCGGCTAGCCTGGAGCAATTAGCTCAGACTAGACACCGTGGTTTTAGACATTAAGTGGGATGAATCCTCTTAGCATGTAGGCACCACTACTTAAAAAATATAGCTAAAAATTCTACCCCTACTGAAATTAGAGGAAAACTTGTTGCTGACTTATGATCTTCCAACTGCGTGGGACTACTATAAAAACAAAAATAATATGGATGCTTCTGTGCTTGCAGGATCTAAGCCCTACTTACCGCTGTTTAGTACAAAATAAAAGTCTCTGTTGATTTTAACTCGTATCATGTTAAGATCCCAAGCACAGATCCTTCTTCGGTATAATCCATTGTGTACCAGGATGAGTTTCCTGGTGTCACATTATTGCTTTGCGTGTCAGAGTATGTACAGGAAGATCTAGCGTACGTCTACATTGCAGTCATGGAGTGAAGCTTTAAATAGAAGATAGCTTTACACTAGCTGTACAAAATACTATGGCAGGTACTCTGCACAGCTGGGGGCTGTGCTGCTGCAGGCCTCTGTGCCCGACATGGGAGATCCGCTTCAGTCGACAGGATGTGCTACCTCACCTGCACTTCTTGCAGGTCTGGCTCTGCTGCTGTGCAGGCAGCAGGCTGGGTATCGGAGGTGACTTAAGGTGGTGCTGAGGGCTGTGATGTGTGTATGAGAGAGAAATGGTGAGAACTGTCTGTCTGTAATGGCCTCTCCCTCATCCCTGACACTACTCCTTGGGTTCCTGTTGCTTCTGCTGTTGCCCAGGGTTGAGCTGCCACCAGTGGTTACCCTAAGTGGCGAGGGGAACATGCAAGAAGCTGGGGAGCGGAGAATACAGAAAGATGACAGGCAGAAGACCAACAAGCTCATTACCCTCCCACTTACACATCCAGTGTAAGGGGCTATGTCGTTGCTGTCTTTGCTGTGCCACCGAGAGCAGAGGAGCATTTGCACCAGTGGTTGTTGTGTTACCATCATTTCTTTCATGACGAGCAGCAGAATACAACACAGAAAGGAACTTGTTTCACCATTTTGGGATTTCAGGGCATATGTCTCCCTTGTTTCACCTTCCAGGTCTGCTGCATAGCTCAGTGAAGAGGAAATGAGCTGAAGGTGCTAAGCATACTGGCAGAAAGTGGGAGCTGCTGTGTTGACTCTGAGAGCAGGCTTGAGAAGTCCCAGCTATGCTTGGCATGCCCCAGGGTGGTTGGGGATCTTGAAAAGCTGGTCAGGGGAGTGAGAGAGTGAGGCTTTTAAAAATGTTATTGGGCACTAGGGACAGGCCAGGAAGGGGTTTAGATTATGTAGTCGTGGTTCAGCTGACAGATAGCAACTGGTGAGCTGCAGTATCTTGAATGCTTTGCGTGACTGAATCCTGTGCTAGCCAGTCGAACCTGAAGATAAGCTGATGAAAACATCCCTGTACAGAGAAGCTGAGCTAGCTAAAGGCTGAATCATTTTGAAAAACACTTTTAATTATTCTAGCACAAATTCTGTGTGCAAGCACAGCCTTGGTGGTAAGGAGAGAGATGCCAGTAGTGGAGTGTTAAGACTGGTTTGCGCCGTCTAGATCAGGCTAGCACATATGGAAAAGACTGTATCACAGAAAAAAATAATTTCCAGGCCCTTTGCATTATGATGATACATGTTAATCTATCCCATGTTAACAGGATCTGACTGATGATCAAGCTGTGATTCAGACCTCCAAGCCAGAGAAAACACACAAGAGTGCTGTAGAAGGTACGGAAACAGAGGATCAAGAGAGTACAAGGAAGCCTGCCAGATCTGCGTGGTATCCTAAAATCCACCAGCCTGTTTGGCAGCCTTCTCTGTACAGTGCAACAAGTGTCACTGTCGCGAGCTGGCTGCACACTGACGCGTCGGATCTGTGACCTGGTATTTCAGCCCTGTGTTTGTGTAGTGGCTCAGCTGACCCCTGCAGCCAGGGATCAGATGGAAAGCCATTAAGGGTGGTTCCTCACCAGCACAATGTCCAGACTCATGTCACTGCTGCTTCGAGTCACCCTGGGAGCAGTCATCCATGCATTGATTTTATGGCAGTGCTGACACTTGCCTTCATTCTTTTGGAGCCGGAGAGAATTGCTCTTAACCATGCCCCCTGCCGCCTCGGGATATAATCTCAGGAGCATAGTTTAGGGGCACAGTCAGCTTCAAGGAGCATTACTTTGCTTCAGTGCATTTTTATGTGTTTTCTTTTCCCTGCAGGTCTTTCTCTGCTAAGGGGGATTTTTGGACCAGTGAATGCACTTCTTTTTCCTGTTTCTTTTCTTTTTCTCGTTAGTAAAGCAACAGTCAAAAAGCCTATGTCTGTATACTTTTGCCAAACACACAAATGTTTGGCCAGTTTACGACTGGATAACATCCTGGGCTTGTGTCTTAGCTCCCAGCTTGGTGATAATATCCTCCCTTAGCAAAGGATTTTACAAGCAGATGCACATATCAAAATCAGTTCACCAACATAACTGCAGTTTGAATCCCCATTTGCCAAAACCACAATCCTGGGAATGCATTTTAAGGATACAGCTTCTGTGAAATTATTTATGCAAGGAAATACTTTATTTTTGCATCAGGACCAAAATAAGATTTTTTTCATAGGTCAGAAATCCTTTGAAGTACTTTTTTCCCCCTTTAATTCTCATTAGTTTAATTAATTGTTGCTCTCTTTTGAAATTAAAGAGAACAAATTGTTCTCCTGGTACTGAAGGGGCACAAGAAAATTATTGCAAACACTGTGTTTTTACCTGAGTTTTTATTGTATTTCTCCTGAATGGAAACCCAGGAAAAAGGGAGTTAAATTGTTCATGGAAAAAAAAGGTATTATATTCAAGCCAGAAATATATTCATGTGGTGATTTCTTGTGGATGCATATAGCATTGCAATGTTCTGATAATGGAAACAATTTGTTTTAGAAACAGTATAAAGGTTGCTAATTTCCAAATAATGAGAAATGGTCTGCTTGACAGGTTTTTCTTTATGGTATTTATACCGCAAGCATAGTAGCAAATACCAGGAGCAGAGGCAAAGCCAAGCAGGCTTTCCAACAGCTGCTGCGACCCCTGCTGTATTGCTGCCAAAGCTGGTGTGACGGGACAAGGAGAAGGACACAGGCTTTTAAGTGCCCCACTGTGTGATTAGCCCTCTCCCTTCAGGTTGACTTTTTTTTTTTTCCTAGAGAAAATTTAGAGGAAATTTTTAGAGGGATTTTTTTTTTAGAGGAAAATCAGGGCAACACTTGCATGTGCTGAAGTGGGTGCATTTTCCATATCATTGTTTTCCACGAACAAATACCTCTGAAAAACATGCACAACTGGGAAAGATAACCTGTCTGTGAAGCTTGCAGAGATCAATTTCTGCCAGATTGTTTTTCATTTTCCTATTGCATTTCATGGGGAGGGAGGTTGTGGTTACTCATTGCTGTTGTATGAGGCAAATGGGGTTGGTGCTTTGTGGGCTAATAGAATGGGAGGTGGCATCCTGCCCTGTGTCAGTGGGAGATAAAAATGCCTTCTTGTCTCACGGGTCCTTTTGAAACAAACCATCAAGTTAGCTGTTAGAAAAAGAGTTGGTGAAGTGGTTGGAGAAGGAGGGTTGCTGGAACAGAGTGCATACATTATGCTTGCTGACTATTGATCTTCTGAGTGTATTGGTCATTTTGCTCTGGCAATATTAGGGATGAAATGCAGTGATGGGCCATTTAGACAGCTGGAGCTGATATTTTGGGAAGAATGGCTAGTCTGGATCCTATTCAGCTAAAGAACAACCTGGAACTGGAACAGGAAAGCATGAAGACATCCACCCGTGCACAACCTCTTTCCAAGACGTGAAGATTGAAGGAAGGCTGTTATATCTGCTGCCTTCACCAGCTCGTTTCTCCCCTGTGTGGGAGAGCAGTTAGGAGGCAAAGGAGTGTTTCCCCTTCAGTGCATAGTAAGAATGTGTGATGACAGAGAATGCCACAGAAAGACTTCACAGGTTTTAACAGAAGATGAACTATCCTATGATATTCAGTAGAGACGTGGTCATATTTTTAGTGAGTTTTCTACTGAATTCCTTACCAGTGACATAGTTTTCCAAAAACTTTTAGAAAGGTTAACATAGGCCCTTAAGAACTCAATAAACCTCTAGATTGATGGCATGCTCAAGGGAGGCTAAAAAGCTATGTGGTCAAGGAAGGCTTACAAGAGTTGAAAAGCAGTCAAAAAAAAGTTAAAGAAGAATTACAAAATGTCAATGAGAAAAGGAGAACTGAGACCCCCATGAAGTGACGCACAGCTTCCTTTCTCATTTGGCTTCTCTGTCATGTCACAAATGGGCTTTTGGCTCTGTGGCACAAGGGCCATCCATCTTACGTACTACATACAGAGACTGATATCCCCCTTTGCTCGCACAAAAACACACAACAATTCTCATTATTGTTTCTGATATTATTTTGTTTATTTCGTGTATCCTAGATAGGAGTCTGTAACTAAAATAAGATTTAAATGTAGATTTTAGTTGAACAGATACTGAAAAATATCTTTCTTTAGCAAAGCCTTTTGCTATTGCTCTTTACACCCTGGGGAGACTTCAGATGCCTGATCATTTCCCTTGTCCCCCCAGCTCTGGGGAAATCGTATCTTTTTGCTGGCTCCCTTGGCTTCTCAGGCAATGCAAAGAGCTGGCTCAATGTGAGACCTAAATGACAATTCATTGCCAGGGGGGAAGTAATTTTCAGGCCTCCTCCCCTTCTTCTTGCCATGAGTATAATAATACACTGTGGAAACATTACTGGGGTAATCTGAAAACAGCAATGCTGTCAGAGATCAGAAAACGCTTGATAGTACCAGTCTCTCACACAGCTTATCTATGATGTTTAGAATCACTGTACATCATATTTCAGTCTTCACTGACACCCTGCTGGATTTTTTCCCAATGAGAAGTCATCTTTGAATTTAACTACAGTAAGCACTGCAGGTTGGACATTGTTGTTATTATTTTTATTCCCCTCCCTCCCACCCATTTCCCCCCTTTTTATTTTATTTTATTTTGTTTTTTTTTTTTACAAAGACCTACTTCATGTTGCAAAGATCATCAGCTGAAATGAATGCAGCCCAGCTGGGATTTGCTGGAAATGCGTTCAGCTTGGCAACACCTCTCACAGAGTGGCTGGGTCCCCAAAAGCTTTGTTTAAAATGATGAAATGAAAACAAAGGAGACATAATTAGCTGGTGTGTAATAATAGACAAGGCTTGTATCCAGCTACTGTAAAAGTCATTTAATGAAGGGTAATCTGGACATAAGCCCGCACACTATAGCTGTAAAATATTTAAGCTTTTTAATGAGAGGGAAAATGGAGAGAAGGGTTTGCTAACGTGATTAGGAAAGATGCCTTTCATAACCATTTTTACAAGGGGTTGCAATTCCTAAACCAAGGTTTGTAGCTTTCTTGAAGCCAAAGCAGCAATAAAACTTTTATACCATACCAACAGTTAAAAGCTACATACATCACATTGGTTTTATATGTCTGAGTGGGAACATCACCGTACTGCTTTTTGTGTCTGCAAGGGGCTACACTGGCTACTGAGTAGCATCTGCAGCTTTTTCCACTTACCTCAGATTGTGGAGTGCTTGTGGAGGAGCAATCATTAATCTTAAACTGCAGTGAAAGTTGCTTTCAGTGATCTTCTTTCTCATCCTCCCCTCCTTGTTCTGTTTTTCCTGTCTGTGTTCCCCCTCCTCCCTTCCTTTCTCCTTCTCAAAAAACCCCCTTTTCTCATACTCTCTGCACCTGAACAGATGCTGCATGATTTGAGGGGGGCTAGCCGCTCCGATGTGATGAATGCATACCATTATTTTTAATTTCCTTCACAAGTTTTGTTACCTCTGCCTGGGAGGGTTAATCTGTCCTCCCACAGGGAGTGCCTGGCTTCTTTTGTCTAATCAACGGAGAAAGGTGGGCACCTGAGAAAGGCGGACACCTCTGAAAACCTCCTAAATTAGATATGTTCCTCTCTTCATTCAACAAAATGAATGGAGACTCACACATTACTGTGACTAGTAATTTCTGAGATAAGGCAGGGGCTGGCAAGGGCTGTGTGATGCTGAGACAAGGTGTGTGGTTATGCATGGCTGTCTCATATCTAGAACAACCGAGACAGGCTGATTTCCGCCCTGAACCATTTTGTGGGAATGCTGTGCCTGATGCCTGAGGATGGCCGGGTACCTCCAGCAGTGCCTTCCCTGCACTCCCTCGGGCCAGCAACTGTGGGGAAGGAGGGCTTGGTGATGGGGAGGAGCTGCCAGGCAGAGGATGGGAGTTTTGGAAATTTACAGGGTGAAAGGAAGGATGTCCTGGGAATTCATGCATCCCCATTGTGCCAAAATGTTTCCCGAGCAGTGCTTGCCTGGTTGGCTCCATGTGTGCTGCCACTGCTCAGCCAGCTTCAGCTGTGCTCTTCCCCTTGTTTCCTAGCTGCCTGTTTTCAAGGGCTCCGTGGATTACACTCATTGTCAGTACAGCCAATTAGGGAGATTGTTTCTATTATTTCAGTGATATCTCACGGAAATAACATGCTCACAGACATGGCTTTCTCGCTCCTTCAAAGTCATGGCTTTGTCATCCGAATTTTAGCTCAGAGGTTTTTACTTAAGTACACTTATACACAATGACATCTGTAGGTCTGTCCCTCACGTTCCTGCAAATTCTTCATTTAAGCTTCCTTGTAGGAATGAAGGCAATAAATATTCATGTGTTTCTTCCTACCTTGATATGCTAATTCTGGTGTGAATGGTAATCAAGAAGCAGTTAAAAAAGATGACTGCCTTCTGGTATTATTTATCAATCCTGCACTGAAGTATTGGGCTGGGGGTGTGTGACAACGCCAGCTAAGGGTGATTTAACATGAATTGCTCTCTGGAGATCTCTCTTCTGCTTTTTGCATTGTATAAAAACATTTAAGATGACTAAATTCCTTATTTAGTGCCTCAGTGAGTTGTCTCAAATTAGGTGAAATCAGTTCTTCCTTTCCCACCTCTTTCCCAGCCTTCTAAATAGCGTACTGAATTCTCATGCTTCGAGTTGTGTGCCGAATAGTAGAATTGACTTCAGTAAGTTAGTTAAATGAAGCCTAAATGTTTGTAAGAGTAGTGCATCTTTTATAGTTACCAGCTTTATAATATAAACTGAAGTAAGAGTTCGTTTCTGAACAAGCTGGATGTTCAAGTTGGATGGATGTTCAAGGTGAATAATTTAGTGCTTCAAGCAGGGTCACAAAAATAGTTTCACAATATTGGGGAACTGCCTAAAAGGAACTTCAGACACTAAGATCCACAAGTTTTGTGTTGGAAAGCTTCATATTTGAAAAAGCTGGGACAGAAACCTAGACTTTGCTGCTCATTTTTATCTCAAGTAGAGATCCAAGCCGATGCATTGTACCCAATATCAGTGAAACAGGTGGAAGTTTGGATGTGAATTTTGCACTGGGATTTGCAGAGATGGATCGATCTCTGCACAGAATATTATAATAAAAATGTAAAGAGTTACAACTTTTTCTCAGCCAATTGTTTGTACAGGCTGAAGATCTTAGGAATATTATTGACTACAGTGGCAGCTGGGACCTGCTATCTTCAGCACCAGGACACGACCGAGTTAGAAAAATAGCTGTGGCTCCAATCAAACCAGTCAAACCAAGCTAACCCACAAGATAAATGTCTGAAGGAAAGACAAAAGACAGCTTGAGCTACTTGCAAATCACTAACTCTCATCAGCATGTGTAAACTGTTACAACCCATACCACGTTTGCTATAAGATGTGTCATACAAATGGTCAAAATTATTATTATTATTATTATTTTTTTAGCATTTCAACAAAATTGTAAGTAACAGGAAGGATTGGAAAAACATGTAACCCCAGTGTAGCCAATTTCCCATATCACAAGCTGTTCCCCGTTCTTAATAAGTATGGAATGATGTCTATAACATCGACAAATCTTGACTCTGCTGAAGATCAAATGACCTTTGAATGTAAGGGGTTAAAAAGACCAGATGCCCAGAATTGACTTCATTGTAGATTCAAAGTGCTCAAAGCTAAAAGCTAAAAGACTGAGCATTGTCTTTTCTCATTTGATGTTGCAGGTCACCAAGGTTACATACTCCAACTATGTGAAAGCCCTATGAATATGAAGACTTCTTCCTTTTAGCTGCTTTGGTAGCAGAATAGCACATGGTTATAAATTACAATTTTCTTTTTCAAATGGCTAGAAAGACA
The DNA here is from genome assembly GCF_964211835.1 of Anser anser. Classification (NCBI taxonomy): domain Eukaryota; kingdom Metazoa; phylum Chordata; class Aves; order Anseriformes; family Anatidae; genus Anser; species Anser anser. The sequence continues at coordinate 179,673,740 of NC_139720.1, read as the reverse complement.
CGAAAATTTGAAACACTGATTCAAATAGGTCCAGTTTCAAACTGTTTGACATGGGAACTGTAGGGATTGTATTTAATTGGTGGAAGATGGCACTCCAATGATGTCAGTGTGGCTCAAGAACTTCAGCATCACCAGATGTATCCATAAACTGTAAACATCCTCTTTAATCTGTTTTCCCACCAGCACTGAGCAGGTTAAAGAAGAATATTTGCCTTGGTAAGCAGTCAAAAAATTTCCAGTCCATGAAAAGTGTTAGTAAACATTGTGTAAAATGTGTATTATAATTAAATGACTTCTCTACCCTCTTCTATAATAGGTTTACTTTAAATGTATGATTATGTTTTTTAAAGTGTTTTCTGTTTGTGAGATTGATTGTTTGTCTGATCGATTAGATCAAATTTGTCACATGATATTTGATCCAGGCCTAGATTAGTAGGACCCAAATCATGAGGATGATGGAGGCTGCAGGATGCAAAACTATTTTTGGGCTTGCTCTTGAGCAGTCCTTGGGAAAGTGATATTCACTGCATTGGAGATTTATTCAGTCTCATTATTGCTATTTCACCCTGCTGCAAGCAGGGCTTGAGTGGGGAGGACTCTGAGAATGTGAGAATTTAATATTTCTCGTTAAAGATGTGCAGAGACAATAGAAGGAAGAGTGGGACCTCTGCCAGAGTTGTCAGAGGGAGAAAACAGGTCATTGATGCCTTCTATCAAAATGACAAGTCCCAGTAGGAGTTCCTCATCAGGGGCTGCTCAGGAGCCCTGGAAAGGTAGTCAATTTTGTTGATGACAGGGGTGATCATGAGCTGGCATTGTATCCACTGCACCCCCGCAACTGTACTGCTGTATGACCTGCTGGTGGGAAATGCACTGTACAAAGACAGAGGCTCCGCTGGCATGGTAGGAGTCCTGCAGAAGTTTAGAGATGTCAGGAAAGCACTGACAGCCTGTGCTTTTCAGATTTGGTAACCAGCTGATGCATGGCTTGTGTAGCTGCGCTCTGAGGATGGCACGCCTCTACATGCAGTTTTGCGGTGGTGAAGCCAGTTAAATGTATGCTTCTCATTTATATTGGTTTGCCTCGCTTCTGCTGAAGTTTGCATGTTTTTTATTACCCTTCTTCTTTCAGTAATCAGATTGTAAGAATTACTTCTGTTACAGCAAAATTCTTCTCTTTAACTTACAAATGTCATTTTCACTCAGGCTGGCCCTCATATGCAGGTGAAAATCACTGCTGTTCCTGGCTGGCTACCCTCCGGGGAACCTGCTCTGTTATGGTGGACTAAAGGTGAGGGGCTTAAAACAACAGGACCAAGAGGGGAACTTTACAGATGAGGTAGCAAGGAGCTAAATTACCAACACACAGACAATTTCATTTGAGCTTTCAGTACACATTTTGGATCTTGGTGCTTTAGGGCTATTCCCTGCTGTAGGCTACTCCCTGCATTGGTGTTATCCAAATGTCACTGTCCAAAAGTTAGGTGCCTAGTCTAAGCTAGTTGACAACCTGCTTCTATACTCTACTGCCAATGGAGGGAAAGGAAAAGAGGGAGAGGGGATCCATCCTTCCTATTTTACACAGTTGGGCTTGACCCTCTCTGAACCATCTCATGCTTCTCTTCTTTATGAAAAGAAAGGGGGGCTGCATCATTTATAGTTACCGGAGTCTGAGCCTCAGCTTCACCACCTGTGTTGACTAGTCTGCAAAGATGGACTGTCTGATATTGGAAGGCTCCACAAAAAATCTAGTATGACTGTTGAAGATGGACTCATACTGGGGAGTGGTAGTACAGCTGAAATTTCATCTGTAATCATTTTTTCTTAGATGTAATGCAGGCTTGCACATCTAAAATGCTTTCTAGGTTCTGGCCTCATTGCTGTCTTCATGGGAAATTTTTACACCTCAAATGTGTTCTCCCTAGACACAAAAAGAATGGTTTCTCTGTAATGTGTGATGACACATTTCTCTAGAACTGAAATGAGTGTTTTACTCAAACAAGACTCTGCTAAACAAATCAGTCTTCCTCTTTGAAAAATGGGCAGTTATTAGTAAGTTATTTGTGCGAATGTCCCAGCCATAATCCATTTTCTTTATCATTTTAACTTGATCAATAGCTCTTCATTAGTGCTCTTAGATCATTAGGATGTGAAGCAGGTTATGCTAACTGGCTGGGAGGCTAGATATAGAAGCTGGCACCGAATGAAACTCATATGGTCACTGCTTACTACACAGGCAGCCAAGAGGGCATTGACCAGCAGTATGTAAATTGCTTAACGCTTCTTTAAAAAGCAGCACATCTTTTCTGGGTGCAAATACCTGTTCCTCTCAGTCCAAATGAACTCTTGCTTTTCACTCCATCAGCAGTGTGACTGTTCCCTTTGCAAAACTTGGTTAGAGAGGTCATGCATTTTCATACAAATCCATGGGATTTTTGAGTGCTGAATATACCTAGATGTCACCATCTACCTTGTAATGCTTCAATCCAAAAGAAATATGGGAGCACAACTTTCATGAAGGCACGAACAAAAGGATTTATTTCACCTTTAGAAGTCAGATGTCCAGTTAAAACTAGTTGTCTTTCTTCATCTAATTAACAGAAAGAGAGCCATATCTAGGACCCTTCTAAGACACATACTATAGAGTAATAGAAGTCACTGTTTGGAATTACCTTTCTCTCTATAGATTTTGGAGCTGAATTCTACCCCTGCTTTCCATTGTTTTCGCCTTGATGTCAGTGGGAAGTTGGGTGTTGATGTAGAAATTATTCACCTAAATAACCATATGGATCTAGGTCTAGTTGGAGAATTTTGCTTGATTGTGTTTGTGTCTGTGAAAGCTCACAAGTGTCATCATACCTTTTATTTTCATAGGGCAGAGGAGAAAATTTTCTGAATAAATCCTTTCCTCAGATAAATACTACAATCAGCTGATCACTCATACTTGTGTTCTAAATCTTCATAGCCTCAGTTCTAGTCTTTAATGTATATTTAGAATCACATATTTATTGTATTTCTTCTCTTGCTTTTAGAATGCCAAGCACACTAATAGAACTATATGAATAATAAATCATAATACTATTTATCATCCAAATTGTTATCGTTTAGAAATTTTCTCTCAAGTGTTTCTTCTAGAATTCTATTCAGCTCTCCCTGATGACACATTTGGATGAACATTTTTCAACCGTGAATGCCTAAAGTTAGTCAGCTAGACCTATATTTAGGCACAAAAATGAATGACCTGATTTTCAGAGTTGCTGATTACCTATTTTGATGCATTAATATGAATTTAACAGCTTAGCTCTAGGTGCCAAAGTTTTAAGAATGTCGTGTTTCTTTTTTTTTTTTTTTTGCTGTGCACAACTTGTCTATCAAACTGCAGAACACATGCAGAATTAAATTGCTAATGAATTATGACAATATGCCATATAAAAACAATGTTACATTGATTCATTTATTTGTTTAGATGGTTACGCAGGCTAATTTTATGCACAAAGTCCACGATGAAAGCTGATGTGTAGTGATTTGAGCAGAAAAGCATGTATTTCTCCCATTTCATATCAAGACAATGGTGAATTCTGTGTGAAGAAAGCACATCCTCTGTTGTTTTTTTTTTTTGTCATATAACAAAGAGAAATATAATCTGAAGACATTCTGTTCATTCAATCAGAAAAGCAAATTTAGTTTATCCTGACAATTTTCATTATGTTAAAAATGAGGGAATACTGGATACTGCACAATAAATTGACGCATATTGTAAAACAAATGCCTTTTGGAGAACATTAAGAGCCATATGTTCATTTTAGAGATATATGGAGACACTTTGAAATATGGCTTCCTTGTTGTTTAAAGACCCAATTCATCAAAGCACATGGCTACTTTCATTAAAGGGTCATAACCACTTGCTTAAGGGCATTGTTGAATAGAGACCTAATAGCCTGATTTGCTACACCTTGCCCAGCTGGGTTTGAGAAGGTCCCCAAACTACTTTGAGGACACCCAAGACTACTTACAGAATAAGGACTTTTGAACTGTAGAGAGAACGGCAGGATCTAAACGTTAAACATAAGTGTAATAGATACCCTTTCTTTAGGGTGTTGCCCTTTTTTTCTGGTTTTATATTCAATTCTTCTTGATGTGCAAAAGGGTTTTGTGCAAAGAAAGAGATGAAATGAGGATCAGCTCCTAGGTTTCCTCATCTTTCAGGAGCTGGTCTCTGGGCCCTGATCCAACAATGGAGAGACTCCTGTGAACCACAGGGGCAGTGGGGCCAAGATCCCATTTACTGTCTGCAAAAAAATTCAGGAGAACAGCTGGAATACAAGTAAGCTGAAGGAGTACTGCATAGTTCCACCTGACATTGTATTGATAGCAGGTGGTAAATGCCTGACTATTGCAGAATAAAACATACAGTCCCTTCAGCATCAGCAGCTGTGTGATCACTGGGGAGTTGTTTGGTTACATGTGCTTTTTTCACATCTGTCATTTTAACTATATTGGTGATCTAAATGAATAGTGTCATGCACAGGAACATTACATGGATTTATGACAGCTGAAATATATAGCACCTAGAGGATTTGGGGTCCATGAAGCAGTGAATGGATTTCAGAACAGCATCATTTTCATCTGTGGTAGATATAACCTTGATCCATTATTCATCATGCTATGCAAAAGAGAATTACACATTGGGTTCACAGGGCAGTCTTCCAGCATTTCAGAAGGAAGAAAAAGGAGTTTAAGAGGAAGATTTATACATTTATGTTTGCCTGTGTTTATGATGTGAGCAAGACAAGTCCAATTTCCTCCTAATTAGATTATAGCAGGTGCAAGTAAATCCAACAGAAGGAAAGCTCCTTGTACAGTATCTATACAGCATTTGGTGTGAGTGTAGCATCTCTCTCCCGTGCTTTTCCCTCTTTATGGTCTGACATCCACAAAGTGCCTTGCCAGTGGCTAGCAGTGTTGTTGGGCTCGGCGAGGTGGCTTCACCCAGGCTTGGATAGCATAGCTGAGTGTAGCTGAACCAGCTGGGGAAATGAGTCAAGTTTTAAGATCCATTTCACAGTATGCCATGTTCTTCTGAGAGCTGGGTTGCCTTGGGTACTCCCATTTCCATTCCTGCACACCTTGTTTCATGGAGGCTTGGATCGATTGCTGTCACCCATGTAGGAGACGTCGCAACCCTTGCCACTTCTCTACTGCTGGTCCTGCCCCATATTCCACATTTTCCTGGAACCAAAGAGGTAGTGAACAAAGGGTAGCACATCCTGGATGCAAACACTGCTTCCTCTAGGCATTTCCTCTGAGGTGGGGAGTACCATGCATTCTGCAGTCTTACTGAATGATGTCTCCAGCAAAGTGAGGCAGCCGGATGCAGAACCCTCTGCCAGTGTTGTGCCACAAGCTGCCAGAACTCATCTGTCAGAGACTTCAGGTTCTCCTGGTATCTATAGATGGTGAGAGTTACTCCCCATTTTTAAGCAACACATGGAGCAGTGTTCCTTCCATTAAAATCAAAACTAGTGAGTTGAGAAACTAACTGCATTTTAAAGGTGAAGGGAGAGACTTTCATAGAATCATAGAATCATAGAACATCCCGAGTTGGAAGGGACCCATAAGGATCATCAAGTCCAACTCCTGGCACCGCACAGGTCTGCCCAAAAGTTTAGACCACGTGACTAAGTGCACAGTCCAATCTCTTCGTAAATTCAGACAGGCTTGATGCAGTGACTGCTTCACTGGGGAGCCTGTTCCAGTGTGCGACCACCCTCTTGGTGAAGAACCTCTTCCTGATGTCCAGCCTAAACTTCCCCTGCCTCAGCTTAACACTGTTCCTGCGGGTCCTGTCACTGGTGACTACGGAGAATAGGTCACCAGCCTCTCCACTCCCCCTCATGAGGAAGTTGTAGACTGCGATGAGGTCCCCCCTCAGCCTCCTCTTCTCCAGGCTGAACAGGCCCAGTGACCTCAGCCACTCCTCATATGTCTTCCCCTCTAGGCCCTTCACCATCTTCGTCGCCCTCCTCTGAACACTCTCCAACAGTTTAATGTCCTTTTTGTACTGTGGTGCCCAGAACTGCACACAGTACTCGAGGTGAGGCTGCACCAGCGCAGAGTAGAGCGGGACAATCACTTCCCTCGACCGACCAGCAATGCCGTGCTTGATGCATCCCAAGATGTGGTTGGCCCTCCTGGCTGCCAGGGCACACTGCTGGCTCATATTCAACTTGCTGTCAACCACAACCCCCAGATCCCTCTCTGCGGGGCTGCTCCCCAGCATCTCATCGCCCAGTCTGTACATATAGCCAGGGTTGCCCCATCCCAGGTGCAGGACCCAGCACTTGCTTTTGTTAAACTTCATGTGGTTGGTGTTCGCCCAGCTCTCCAATCTGTCCAGATCTCTCTGCAAGGCCTTTCCACCCTCATCTGAGTCCACAATTCCTCCAAGTTTGGTGTTGTCGGCAAATTTGCTCAAAACTCCTTCTAGTCCTACATCCAAATCATTTATAAAAACATTGAAGAGGACTGGCCCTAAAATGGAGCCTTGAGGGACCCCACTAGTGACCATCCGCCAGCCAGATGTGGCCCTGTTTACCACAACCCTTTGAGCCCTGCCCATCAGCCAATTGCTCACCCATTGTATGATGTTTTTGTTTAGCTGTATGCTGGACATTTTGTCCAATAGGATCCTATGGGAAACCGTGTCAAAAGCTTTGCTGAAGTCCAAAAAGATTACATCAGCTGGTTTCCCTTGGTCGACTAGATGGGTGATCTTATCATAAAAGGAAATAAAATTTGTTAGGCAGGACCTACCCCTCATAAACCCATGTTGGCTGGGACCAATGACTGCATTGTCCCCCAGGTGTGCTTCAGTAACTTCAAGGATCATCCTCTCCATAATTTTACCAGGCACTGACGTGAGACTGACAGGCCTGTAATTGCTAGGGTCTTCTTTCTTACCCTTCTTGAAAATTGGCACAACATTTGCCAGCTTGCAGTCCAATGGGGCCTCTCCAGATTCCCAAGATCGTTGAATAATAATTGAGAGAGGTCCCGTGATGACATCAGCCAGCTCTTTAAGCACCCTGGGATGAATTCATCCGGACCCATGGACTTGTATGGATCCAGGTGGAGCAGCAAATCCCGCACACGTTCAGGGTCGATTGGGAGTTTGTCATTCCCACCGTCATGGTCCTCCAGCTCAGGGTACCCAGGGTCCCGAAGTCCATCATCAGTGTTGAAGACAGAGGCGAAGAAGGCGTTAAACATCTCTGCTTTGCCTATGTCATTGTCTGTGAGGAGACCCTCCCCATCTAGTAGAGGACCTATGTTTTCTTTGGTTCTCCTTTTTCTGTTCACATATCTAAAAAAAACTTTTTATTGTCTCCCACACACATGGCCAGCTTCAACTCTAGTTGGGCTTTGGCCACACGAATTTTCTCCCTACATACACAAACAGCATCCCTGTATTCATTCCTTGTCGCCTGACCCTCCTTCCAGCAGCTGTACACTTTCTTTTTTTGCCTAAGCTCCAGTAGAAGTTCCCTGGTCAGCCAGGCCGGCCTTCTGCCCTGCTTGCCTGCCTTCCGATATTTTGGAATCGCCTGATCTTGTGCTTTTAGGAGGCAGTGCTTAAAGATTGACCAGCACTGATGGACGTCAATGCCTTCAAAAGCAGTTTCCCAGGGGACCTTGCTGACTAGTTCCCTGAGCAGCCTGAAGTCTGCTTTCCCCATATCCAAGGCTGAATTTCTACTGAATTTTACTGAATTTACTGAATTTGAATTTCAGGTACTGAATTTCTACTTTCATTCAGAGTTTAAAACCTGGTATATAAGGAAGGTGAAGATACATTTTTTAAGTAAACAACTGAAGAGATCAGATCTCTAAGTATGAGATCCTGTTTGATGAGGATGCTAACAATGTTATTTAAAAACTGCCATTGAAACAGAAAATGTAGCAGATTAATTCATGATAATTATAGATAAATGCACAGAATCATTCATTATAACGGACTTAATAATTTTTGTGGGCAAAAATGAACTATTCTGATGTCATAGAATGTATTTGTATGGGAACAAGGTTTATTTCTGTATAAATACCATTTTTACCACTGCTTCAGATTCCTAGTGAGATTGTGATGATAAAGCAGTGCAAATTCTGTCACGAACTGGCAGAAACCAGCCTGGCAGGAAATTCCAATTCCAATGGCAGCCTTCCACAGGCTATTGGAAATTAGCTGCTGTTCTGCTAAAACAGTGATTGGGAGTATGTCTTATGGGAAGATGATTGAGTTTTTAATACGTAGAGGTGCAGATGGGTCCTTGTCAAGCTTATGACATGACACTCATTTACCTTCAGGGAGAAGCTGAAATCCAAACTGTAAAGAAAAAAACAGGTTCCACAGCCAAAATCTGTGAAAAAAATCCATATATTTTGCAGTTACTCCGTTTGACTATTTAGACAGGCATGCAAAAAGATGCATTTACAGCAATTAATGGCTAGATAGGTCAACGTTATAATATATTTTTTTTTTTTACACCCAGATTTCTCACTGCTCATCTTTCCTTTTTACTCTCATTCCTCTGCTGCTACACTCTAACCTGTTTTTGATACGTGTTTAGAGAAATTGCTCCAGACTTGTCTACATAGAGATCTATTAATATCTATTCATTCTCTAGGCGGGTGCTCCAATTCCATAGTTGGGGTGTTGTTTTCAAATTAGCCTACTTCAAGTCAGGGTGGACTAAACTATTCAAGAATCAGTCACTCATATTTTGAAATAAGAGAGCCCATGCAAAGAATGATTGAGGAGAGTCTTATTTTTCTTTAAGTTGACAGTGTCTCAGTCTAAATACACTGTTGTGTAAACAGGCCCCCGGGAACATGCCATATGTTCTGAATTACATTTGCAAGCTTTTGTGAGTACTCCAACTCACGTTCATGTGCAATTCAACCTATAGCAATTCAAGATGTTATCACTTCCCCATCCTTCTCTACTGTTTATCACAGCCACTCTGTCAGAAGTTCCTGATGGGGCGGCAGATATCAGACAGGAGCATGTGCTCATTCAAGTCTCACCGCTCGTGTTCACAGGGCACCATCTTAGCACAAACCCAGTTTCACTAACGGGTTAAACTGGGCTGTGAACTGGAATGGGGGTGAGGGCTCATACTGTGTTCCTTTGACTCTATTGAGGGGGCTCTGTACTGTTGCAGGGGGGCAGCTGGGTGCAACACCATCTTCTGCTGGTGCTGATTAACCAGGCACAGAGACTTGTCCAAAGATGCCTGAGAGGTAACGTGGCTCAGCAGTTCACCCTTGGGTCTCTGCATTAGAGACTTTCCCCTCTGTTGTATGAATGACCTTGTATTGTGTATGTGATATTTTTCTGTAAAATATTGTCCTGGTTCCAGTTAGGACAGAGTTAAGTAGCTCATAGTAGCTGGTAGGGTGCTATGTTTTGGATTAGGATGAGAAGAGCGCTGATAACATGCTGATGTTTTAATTGTTGCAGAGCAGTGTTTACACCAGGCCAAGGACTTTTCGGCTTCTTGCTCTGTCCTGCCAGCGAGCAGGCTGGGGGTGCAGCAGGAGCTGGGAGGGGACAGACCCAGGACAGCTGACCCAAACTGGCCAAAGGGGTATTCCATACCATCTGACGTCATGCTAAACAATATATAGGGGTGGCTGGCCGGGGTGGGGGGGCCGGCTGCTCGGGAATAGGCTGGGCATCGGTCAGCGGGTGGTGAGCAATTGCATTGTGCATCACTTGTTTTCTTACACATTATTATTGTTAATACTATTACCATTATCACTATTATTATTATTATTGTTATTATTATTTTCCTGTCTTAATAAACTGTCTTTATCTCAACTCACAGGCTTCACTTTCCCGTTTCTCTCCCCCATCCCAGAGAGGGAGGGGGGAGGGTGAGCGAACGGCTGTGTGGTGTTTAGCTGCCAGCCGGGTTAAACCACAACAAATATGAATTTATAACTTGGCAAAATTCAATCAGATTTCTCTTGAGCTCAGCAAGAAACATTTTTCAGCCCCTGCACTAGGTTCATTTGATTGCTGGGTTCCTTCTGAAAGCCAGTGAGGCTTTTCACAATTCTGCCGAAAAAACAGCATTCAGGAGAACTGTCTGTTCTCCTTTAACCTCGTTCTCAAAGCAATAGCAACAAAAAATTGTTCTGGTCCTCTTGAGTCTTAGAAAAACATTAGGGCAAACACTGAACTCAGACATTTGAAATTTGGCTTTATTACAAAAGGCTGAAAATGAGGCATTTGCCCTTGTAAATGTGTTAATACAGGGGTCGTTACCTATGCTCTCTGCGCGACTGGATTAAACTCACTGCAGCTGAGGATGGATTGGACTAATAAACTCTGGAGCCTGTAGAAAGCCTACAGTACTCTTAACAGCAGGGAAAACAATCAGAATGCATGTTATAGTGTGAGCAGTATTGTAGGAAAGCTTTCCTTGCTCAAGGCTCCCCAGGGTGGGGAGAGGGTGGGCTGCTTGGGCCACACTATTTTCTTCAGACTTCCTTGCTTCATTCATCTCAAAAGTTGAAAACAGGTATGCTAATTTGTTCTGAGAAGCAGGCTGAGTTGCATAATAGCAACTGCAGGTGACACAGCCTATCCCATCCTGAGATTTGCAGATATCTGGCTTGCCACTTTTGTTAGAGTTCAGGTCAATCAGCTACAGAGAATATCTCTGAGCGTGTCCCTCCTCCACTGTGCCCAGGATGCACATTCTCCTGTGCTCCATCTATTTATTTCAAGGAGAACAAGGTTGCTCTGGCATTGCTTGCAGTTGCCATTATGCAAAGTGTCTATCTGGTCAGAATGTATTATTGTGTCCATAGTAAAGCCCAAAGCACATGTCTGTCTACAAGTACAGCAAAACAAAACAGATGAATAGTTTATAAAACCAAATGAGCACTTTCTTTTCTAGGGTCAATCTGGGTGTGAGCTCTTTTTTTTTTCTTTTTTTTCCTTTTTTTTTTTTCACTAATTCCAGAATGATGAATGTAGCTGAAAAGAATACTCATGCAAATAGCTGCTCATCTATTTTGTTGGATCATACTCAAGTCCCTGTGTAGTCTATCTCATGTATGAATGCATCACGTCTATGCCACATGATATCGGGCTGTTTGAAGATGCAATGGCCACACCTTGATCCTGGATATATGAATGCTCTGGTGGTAACAATGCTCCAAGCAGGCTCAGTAGGTGTAGAGAAGGTGTAACTCTGTGTGTGTGCCACAGGAAAGGCATGAGAATATTCTCCTTGCTGGGAGCCAATGAGGCCTTTGAAATGCATGTTAAGGGCCTCCTTGGGGTTATATAATATTAATGTGAAAATATTCATGATGCTAATGGCTAAATGAAGTTGTAGCTGTATCCAAACGATAGTCTATAGGTTTCTTCATTTCTTATTCCAGCTCCAGGTATTTTCCATATTGTCTTCATTGTGATATCTGGCTGAAGATGAAGATCTGAAGGAGGACCTATTGCTACCATGCCAAGAAGATTTTGCCTTTTAAGAGCATGTGGTCACTAACATTTTTGGTGCACTTGAACATATTGCACTTTACATTGTTTAAGTAAAAAGGGGGGAGATCTTTTTGTATCCGTGAGAAGGAAAGTATTGGTACAACTTCTACGAAAAATCACTTATTGCATTTACCTCCTTAGGGTGGTGAAGGCAACCCTGTGCTGAGATACAAGATGAGTAGAAAGAGTAAGAAGAAGAGGACCAGATAGGATGAGTGGTGCAGTTGATAAGATAGAAGGAAGGGATGCCATCCAGAGGGACCTGGACAGGCTTGAGAGCTGGGCCTGTGTGGAGCTCATGAAGTTCAGCAAGGCAGGTGTAATGGTTTTAAAAGGCAAAAGGGATTTGGATTAGATATAAGGAAGAAATTTTTCACTATGAGGGTGGTGAGGCACTGGCACAGGTTGCCCAGAGAAGCTGTGGATGCCCCATCCCTGGAAGTGTTCAAGGCCAGGCTGGGTGGTGTTTAGAGCAACCTGGTCTGGTGGAAGGTGTCCCTGCCCATGGCAGGGGGTTGGAACTAGATGGACTTTAAGGTCCCTTCCAGCCCAAACCATTCTGGGCTTCCATGATTCTATGATTCAGTGATGACCACAACATTCAGATGTGGCTTTATTATGGGGGAGAAGACTTTTTGTTTCCTATCCATTAACTCAGCACAGCAGGGAACGTGCGTATTGAGCCATGTGGTCATGAAACACTTGCTGCCTGCTGCATGGACCAGCCACATTTCTCATTCATGGAGCAGCTGGGGCCATCAGTGCGTGAGTCTAGTGCTGCTCTGTGAGCTGACAGAGGCAGCAGTTTGCCTGGAACATGCCGAGTCATAAAAGCAGCTGGGAGCCTTCCCTTTGGCCAAGTGGCTGTATTTATATTCACCATCCAGAGGCATGTGCAAGCATTAGAGAAGTGGCTTTTGTTTTATTAATAAAGGTCTTGTTGTTCAAAGGGGTGGAATGTTTTGGGATCTGCAATACGGTGGTATGTGGAGCAGATGTTTCAAGAACCTTTCTGGATTAAGTCTTTATTATATGGGTGCCTGTGAGTGTTGGGTTTGGAGTCAGTGGCTCAGACCATGACCGCATGTTCCTCTGTTCCCTGAGACTGAGGACATAAGTATGAATGACAAGTCTTTCTGAAGGCATAGTGATTCTCATCACTGGATGTGGATTTAGAGGGGAAGGGACAGGAACTAAAACACAAGATTCAGAGCGTTTCGATTGCAGTGTACTAAAGAGCTAAAAAAATAGCAGCTTGGGTGAGAAGAGAACTGTTACTAGGTTGGAGTCTTTCCTAACTGTGCATTGAATTTTACTTCTGAAAATCAACTTATCTTCAATGTAATACTGAAGTGAATAATTCACTTCAACTTCTTTCTGGCTCTATTTCCAAGATGCCTTTCGATGGAGCAGTTATCTGTTGTCAGCAATAACAAGCCCCCTGCCTTGTCATTGCTCCAGGTTATGGTTGAACAATTATTCTTTCTCTTTAAAAGCATTTTCATGACGGTTTCTCCTGCCTTTATACATGTGGTTAACCCTCCATGCAAATGTATCTTAATCTGAGTGCAAAAACACACCTCTTTCCTAGCCTTGCTGTCCTTTGACCCTTCTCATCCCAAATGTTTTCTTCTGCCCTTCTTTATCATGCTGTATGAATATACCCCACTCTCTGGATTTATTATTGTTTCTCTTAATGAAGTAGTTATTACATTTTCTTTAATGTCCTTGCAGTGGGATTTCATTCTTACTCGCCATATCAGCATACTTTGGCACTGCTGTCCATATCTCATATATACACATTTATGTCTCCTCTAGGTTTTGCTTTTCATGAATTTTGATGTTCTCTAACAAAACGTACCAGTTTTTGTTTATGCTCTCTCTTTTATGCCATGCTTTCTCTCTTCTGCTCATTGTCTTCCTGTTCTTACAGAACAGGACTACATTTCCCTGATTTCTTTTGGCGTTGAACTCACAGGCAGATTATGACTAGACATAATTAATTTATCCAAGAGTCTCTAGGTTGCTTTGTTTCAAAAAGTAACAAGCTCTTCTGCCAAGCCAGAGAATCTGTTGTTAATCATTCCTCATCCTTCTGTCTGGCACATACCTCACCTGCTGTCTTCTTCTGCTTAAGTCTTTCTTCTTTGACATTGTAGGTAATCTTTTTTTTTTTTTTTTTTTTTTTTTTCAGTTTTGGCAGCTCAATCAGCTCAGCTTATGTCAGTGGCATTTTTAAAGCTGTAAAGGAAATTTTGCCCTCTCTGCAGATAGTACTTTGTGCCTTTTTCTGCTACAGAAAGATTCCCCTTTCTTACAGTCTTGTAAAACTGAGACTCATCCTTACTAAAACCTTTTTTAAACTAGGAGATAGCATTTCTCATACTCTTTCTTACTTTGGACATAGCCCAGAGGGATGGCTTTTAAAACACTAACCTGACATGCTACTGATAAAGGGATTAAATGAAAGTATTTGCATAATGGCTTCCAAAAAGATGGTCTTTTTGATAGGTGACACCAAAGTACATTGCATAAGCACATAAATCTCTTAGAGGGGAAAAAGAGCAAGTAATATGTAAAGTGATTAGCACAGTAGAATAGGGCTATATCTGACAATGATCTTGGGAAATAGTAGGATTTTATGGTGTCAGTTGTTACGTAATATCTTACCAAAGAGCGCTGCCCACCCTGACCTTCTTGTTTCACTACATGATGATCCTATAACCAAAGAAGCCCAAACTAGTTAGATTCAGGAAGAACTATTTTGCAATCACCTTTAAAAAAGAAAAAAAAAAGAAAAAAAAGAATATTATCTGTTATATTCTTGTGTCACAGGATGAATTTGAATTAATATTTTTTTTTCTGTCTTTTTGGCTTCAGAAATACATATTTTGGTGGGAGGGGGGATTTTACAAACTTTAGGCAAGCTTTTCTAAATCCACAGTATACAGGGAACCGGACGACAGGCACTGGAATGCTGATTCCATGAGGCTTGGTGTCTTATCGCGTCTGCAGGCGAAGAGTGGAAACGTTTTTACATTAGACTTGCAAAACGTAAGGTGCAGTGCAGTACTTTCTGAACTGTTCTGTCAGGTTAACACAATTAGACACTAAATCCCATTTTGAATCTTCTTGGTTTTAATTTTTGTTTGTTTTGTAAGAAAGTACACCATAAGCCTGTCCTGGGAATGTCCTGAGCAGTTCAGAAACAATATGAGATTGTCACGTAAGCTTTAATAAATATATGAGTTCATGATGATTTGATAGTTGGAACCAAGATGCATAACCTACATTCAATTCTTCATCCTGTCATTGGCCTGCTAAGCTAACTGAGACAAGGTATATCTTTGTGCCTTTAATTCTGCATGTGTAATTTGGTTCCTGTTCCTGTAACAGATAAGTGCCTCTTATTCTTGTTAATGCATTTGATGTCAACATGTGCCTCTGAGGCATGGAAATACTCCCTTTTCCATATGTAGATGGGTTATATTCATACCACCAAGTATGATCAAATAGTATTTGACTCCAAAGACTTCAGACTGAGCCAGCAGTTTTGGACAGCAGATGATCTGAATCACCTATCTCTGCTGAATGATAATCACAATAATCCCTGCCGTAATAAACATAATGGCTAAATTAGGCTGGGTTTGAGAAGAGCTCTGCTGAACAGGCCTCTGAGAGAATAAAGTTTTTGTTTCTTTTCTTTGCAAAAGCATTTTGGTGTCTAACTCCCTCTGAAATCAAACAGAAGGTCTGTGCCCAAGGGACTTTGCCCCGGATTGCCCACTAGGTCTGTTGCACAACAAGGAAGTAATGGTGGGTGCAGCTCTTCAAAGAGAAAATTCCTGTATTTATCTTTCTTTTTTTTTTTTTTTCCAAGTGGAAATTCCTAAATAAGTGCAAGCTTCCTTTATGGCATGTAAGCAAAGTTTCTCTCCTCTAAAATGCAGACAGAAAGCCTGACTTATTTTTCAGATGAAGGGTGTTTCATTGATCTAAAGATACTTACATGTACTAGTAATTTTGCCTAGACTAAGAAGAAAAATGTAGATCCCCATTGTCTCTGCGAGACAATGTACAAACAGGTATACAATAGAAATTGCCAAAGACTGATTAGCTATCATTGCTTGGCTAATATTTGCTTCCTTTATCGGGACTGGCTCTCATGGTTAAAAGAAAAACCGTCGAGAAGCTGTTATGTGAGCTTTGCAGTTCATTTGCGGTACTGGTCTATGGAAGGAACAGAGGCTCACTGTTATTTCAGAAAGCAGGTTTTTCTCCTGATTAGAGATCCAGGCTCCAAACTCACAAGCTGTGTCTATGCTATCTATCCAAAGCTGCCTTTGAATCTGCATTCGCCTGCTACACACTGGAGCTTGCAAGTGTGGCTGCCTGTGATGCCAGGTTGTCATCTCTGTAGCCAGCAGGACTCCAGGTGCCTTAGCAAGGTCAGTGGGCTTGTGCGTGCCATAGCCAGCTGTCTTCAAGCAGTTTGCAGGCTTCCAAGGGGCTGCCGTGTGGGTTGGGAATGGAGCATGCAGCTTGTTCACTGTCTATAAAACCATAGAATCACGAAGGTTGGAAGGGACCTCCAAGATCATCTGATCCAACCATCATCCTACTACCAATGTCACCCACTAAACCATGTCCACGTGCACCACATCCAACCTTTACTTGAACACCCCCAGGGACAGTGACTCCACCACCTCCCTGGGCAACCCATCCCAGTGCCTGACTGCTCTTTCTGAGAAGAAATGTCTCCTCATTTCTGACCTGAACCTCCCCTGGTGCAACTTGAGGCCATTCCTTCTAGTCTTATCACTAGTTATCTGTGAGAAGAGGCTGACCCCCAGCTCCCCACACATTCCTTTCAGGTAGCTGTAGAGAGCAATAAGGTCTCCCCTGAGCCTCCTGTACGTATGTATAGGTGCATCTGTACCGTCAGGCCGGTTTCCCTATTCCTTGTACTAGGCTCTCCCTTGAGGCTACATCTATCCTGCTAAATGTCTCTGTCCCTGGGAATGAGGCCTGATTTTAAGGAAAAGTGATGCGGGGTGGTCTGTTTGCACCCTGCTCTGAGCTTACTCGTTACAGCAGCCTGCTTGTTTCCCTCATATCCAAGTGAAGAAGCATTTGTCCTTTTGGGTCTTTTCTGGGCCCTTTTGGTCTAACATCTGAACATAACCTGAGACTTGGGTTGCAGCCCACCAGAGCAGTATTTCCTAACAAGGGATGTGCCAGGATGGCAGGTATTTGTCAGAACAAGACCTGGGTGGACAGCATTGGAGGGCTGGTTAGGACCAAACAGGGTTGATAAGGAACAAACCCTCATCAATAGCACCTTTTGGTCTGTTTCCAGGATGTCCTTAGTTTTGTTTGGAGAAGATTAGTTCATTCACACAAAGAGACTATCTGGGAAAGAAGTGGTGGTTATGCAATATCAGAATACCACAATCTGAGAGTAAACCAGGATTTAGCATAGGCTTACTGGTTGCCTTCAGTATGTATGTGCTGTTTTGCACCTGAACTCTGCTCTGGAGTGTGCAAAGCGTTTTTCTTGCGGTGCAGAGAATGGTTGGTAGCCTATAACTGCTATGATGTGAGCCAGTGTGCTCCTTTTGGATAGGGGCTCAGGGCTTCAGCCCTTATGAAAACACTAACGACAGCTTAGGTCTCTCCATTCCCTTTAAAGAACTGTGATTTACCCCAGGAAAGCAGATTGCTATAACTTGGGAGGAAGAGGCCTGGATTTGGTTTCTTGCTTTACCACCATGGCTCTGGTTCTTTGAGCTTAGACACTATTACATGCCTTCCAGGTCTTGTCTACCTTACATTAAATTATTATCTGTACCATGAAATCCTCCAGTGGAAATGCCACTTCTGCTGTGAAAAGTGTTTTTGCAAGAACAGATTATATCTGTGCCCTACAAAATAAGCTACTCAAAAAGATGCTGCTGCCAGCTTCATGAATCTATTGGGGGCTTAAGCTTATGCAAAACGGTGGTTAAAAACATCACTCATAATGGACTTCATTGCTCTGAAGACTTTCCTAGTATGGATCTACCATAAGCCTCATTTTTTTTTCCATTTGTAAACTGGAGCTGATAATGCTGTGATTGCAACAAGAAAGCTGTTTCAGACATGTTTCACATGAAGTAGTACTGCTGCTCCTGCTCTTACTGCTGCCTTCCAGTGTTTGAAAATAAGGGTCTGCCAGCCGCTTTCTCCACTTGCACACCACTGCAGCCACTGAACACACAGTGGCCAGAATGAAGAAGGAAACTGCAAATGCTTCATGACGATATAGGCACTGGCACAGGAAGGGACAACAGGTGACATGTTTTGGTCTAGGGACCTCTTGGCTTCTTTGGCAAGAGCAGAGACATGGTCATCTTCTCTGTCCCAAATGGAAAATTCCTCACAAGCTAATTTTCAGACATCTACAAAGTCTGGGGAGTAATTTTAATTTCTGTTTTGCTGGATGCGGGCTTGAGGGCTCACAGCTGACTCCACAAGGGTGATAGCTGGTAGCTTGCTGGAAGTGGGGATTTCACTTGGTGGTTTGAATGCCTTGGGAACTGCAGGCAAATACTGCCACTCATACTGTAGTGTAGTCCCTCTCTGCCCTTCAGGAAGCAGGGAACAGTTTTAGGGAGGAAGCTGTAGGGTTGAGGTCAATGTTAACATCCTTAATGCTATTCCACGGAAATTACCTGTAGACCAAACCCATGTCTCTCCATGTTCTTCCAGCATCCCTGGTGGTGTGATGGCCTGTCCCAAGCCAGAGAGCTGAGCTTGGCATTTAGGACCATGGGAGTGGAAAAGGGCTCTAACTCCAAGCTGCAGATAGGGAGCGTGGGGCTACACTACACATTGTCTACAGCTTTTTTTTATTGCTTTTCAGATCAGAGCTTCAGAGACAGGACAGTGAATTATTGTGGTCAGCTGGCATGCAGCTCTGTAGAAGGAGAACTATTGAGTAGCATTAGTGGGTACACAGAGTTAACATATGGGTAAACACTAGTGGATACAGTGTTAACGTACAAGATATAACTACTGGAAGGGAAATGGGAGGAGGCAGTCTGACTGTGTCCCACCTGTGCTATGTGAGAGTTGAGACCACACATTTTACTGATCGTAAAAGGTTTGTTGGCCTTTGAAGTACAGGGAGGGTGTTCCTGGTGTGTGAAAAGTCTAACCTGACCTGCTGTTCTGACCTGTATTGTGTGCATACCTCAGAATGAGTCTATGAGAAATTTTGTGTCTGAGTCACATTAAGAGGAAAAGTCTATCTACCCACCGTAGCAAATAAGCACCTGGTATCCTGCATAACCTAGATTAAGATTAGATACTACACCATATGGGAAAGCTTTCTTGTTAAGTAATTGGAGGGTAGTTAATTTCTGACAGTGCGTAACTTGTATGTTCTTTGTACATTAGTCATTTGACACCTATTATTATATGACTTCATGACATCGCTTCCCCAAAAAACTTAAAAAATATCATGCAAGTTCCTTAAGATTTGGCTGGGGAAATCCCCAGAGTCTACAATAAAAGAGCTCCCTTGTCCCCTGGCTATCACATCTGCTGACTGAGAAGATGAAGCACATACAGGTGGCTCTGCTGCTCCTCATGCTGAGCATGATCACACAGGCTTCAAGCACAGCGGCAACGACAAACATGGTAAGATGGGGGTCTGATAACATAAGCTTTGATGCCTTCATTTCTTCTCATGCCATTTAGGTTGGTGTAAAATCTTTCCAGCTTGCTGAGAAGTTATTAGTCAAATGCTGAGATCTTTACATGGAGAAACCTTAAAGTATTCCCCCATCCTCCCCCCCGCTAATATATAGGGACTGGGTAATAAGTGTAAAAATGAGGCACGGGTTTAAAATCAGAGTCAAATTCTGCCTTTGGTTAGATGAGTGCAACTCCCACTGAGGATCTGAGTGGATATTAATGCTCTGTGTAGCTTCTAATTAATTAGCAAGGGCTTATAACAGGAAAGGATTCACATCTTTGATGTGGAAGGAGTTGGGAGGTGGGGGCTTTACCAGATGCATCATTGCTGTCATAATCAATGTCCAGGCACATGAAAGCCATGCTGGGTGTTCTTTGTGAGGTGCTCTCCCTCTTTGCCCTAAAATTGTATCTGTCTGGGCAATAGAGAAGTTCAAATCAAAGCCATCAATCAGAAAAAAAAATAATGGAAGAGGGGAGAAGAGAAAACTTTGAAATATTTTAAAAAGTAAAAAATGGCATCAGTGAGAGATTTATTTTGATTTTGTACTGCCTCTTTTCTTTTTTTTTAATTTAAAACTAGTCAAATTGTCAGAAGAAAAGTTTTGCAAATAGCTTTAAAGCATTCCCAAGTGGAACAAAATATTTTGTTTTAGGTTGACCCCAAATGACTGCTTTATAGTAATTTTTTTTTTTTTGAGTTAACATTAAGAAGACTCCCACTGTGGTTCCCAATGACTCTTTCTGATTTGTCTGGTTTAGTCACCAACCAGAAAAATCCTGCATTCCCCTAGTTACTTTTTTTGAAGTTTGGGAGTGCTGTGGATAGAGTAAGTGAAGTTAGCATCTCCTGGGAAGGTACAAGTACCTGGGTAAGGAACAGAAAGCTGCAAAAGTTAAGACAGAGGTTTAAATATATGCTGCTGAACTGAGGAGAGGAAACTTAACATGGGAGAAATTTATTCTCATCCTGCTTGGCTTAAAGTTAGTTCTGAATGTGTGTAATTTACACAATTTGTGGTGCTCTCTGCCCTGCCACTGTTAATTGCTACCGGCTGCCCCCACGATTTCCAGTGTGATCGTCTGAACACACAAATGGTTGTTCAAATGGGTTTCTTTGACAAACTGTCCCACAAAAGCTTGTTTATGCTGTGCTCTTTAATAGACCGTCCCTTTGCCAGCCACTTGGAACTCCCCACCATTCCTCAGGAATGGGGCTCCAGCTGGGGTTTGGGAAATGCAGAAAGACGGAGTGGTGGGTGTCCTCTTGTGGGGGAAGCCCATTTGGTGCTCAGTCTGTTACGCCATTTGACGTTGAGGGTGCCTCACCACAGTTCCCATCTTGCCATGGGTTTTGGCGAGGCTCTCTGATGGGTCACAGTGTGCTGCATCACCACAATACACCATCCTCAGCACGCTGCGTGGGGCCATGGTAGGCTCTCGGTGATATGTCTGTCAGAGCCCCAGCTCACACCTTTTGGGCAGGCTGAGCATCCCCTGCCTTCCCCTGGTCACACTTAACATTTCTTTGAGAAGAGGTGTCCACGAAGTGACACTGTGCTGTGGGAAATGCTAGTCTCATTAGCTGCTGATTAGGAAAGCCAATTAATTTTACAGTTGCTGGGGATGGCTCCCATAATCGAAACAAAGTGCTTTGGAGCTGCAGGATGGGGGCTAGCTGGTGGGGAAAGGATGGTGCCTAATGCAGGAATTCACACTTAAAGAAGCTTTTCTTTCCTTTTTAGACTCCTCTTATCGATACGACTCTTCAGTATCTGAGTCAGCCTAGAGAGACAACTGCCAGCCGCCTGCGCATGACCCCAGAGGTATGACCATTACTTACTGTTCAATAAAGTCCAGGAAAGAGCATAATTAAGAAATTGTGTCCTATTTTTTAAATGATATGCAGTCACTTGGAGGTTTAATCATTATGCAGGTAAGTCAGGCTGCCCAGGAATAGGCCTGTAGGTGTTTTATATCTATGGCTTAGGCGGTGTTGAGTTCCCAAAGTCATTAGTAATGCTTCTGTGTCATTCAGTGCTTTGGTCACATCTAAAGATTTGAGATTGTGCTCATGACTTCTGAATGGGAACCCAGACATGAAACAGCTGGTGCCATGGGGTGTTGATGGCAATATGCCAAACAGTTTGGTGGTGGTCTCCCTGGAGGAAGGTGAAGGCTGCTTTTCAACTCCGCCTTCCCCGTGTAAACCAGAGCAGGACCTTGAAGCTACATTCTGTCACCTATGAGAAGTGTCCGTTGGTGGTTGCTGGGGCTGAGAAAATCACGATTCTCCTCATTCTACTTAGCTGAAATTGTATTCATCTGTTTCCTGTTAGAGGGCTTCAATGTGATTTTTGTACCTTCTTGTACAGTGCTCAACTCCAAGGCCTATGGATTTCAGGAGTTGGTTTATTTCCCTCTCTTTGTCAGTGACAGCTCAATAGCGTGTTTCCTTTGGAGGTGATTCAACAGAACACACTTGCTCTGAATGGGCCTGCAACCTAATTGTCAAGAACAGTGTTTATCCAAAATGCACAGTTCCAGATCAGGCCGAAGATGCAACTTGACAGCAGGAATTCATCATCCAAGCTAGCCCAGTGTGGCATCTGGAATTTGTGGAAGGACCTCTTGTGAGAGAGCATTAAATCTTTGCCTCCAGCGGAGAGTTTAGAATCACAGAATCAGAGAATAGTTTGGGTTGGAAGAAGACACCTCCCACTAGATCAGAATGCCCAAAGCCCCATCCAACCTGGCCTTGAACACCTTCAGGGATGGGGCATTCACAGCTTCTCTGAGCAACCTGGTTCAGTGCCTCACCACCCTCTGAGTGAAGAATTTATTCCCATATCTAATCTAACCCTACCCTCTTTTAGTCTAAGTTTATTCCCCCTTATCCTACCACTCCACTCCCTAACAAAGACTCCCTCCCCAGCTTTCTTGTAGTTCCCCTTTAGGTACTGGAAAGCTGCTATAACATCTGCCCGGGGCCTTCTCTTCTCCAGGCTGAACAACCCCAACTCCCTCAGCCTGTCTTCGTAGGGGAGGTGCTTCAGTCCTCTGATCATCCTCATGTCCTCCTCTGGACTTGTTCTAATAGGTTCATGTCCTTCTTTTGCTGAGGGCCCCAGAGCTGAAAGCAGCACTCCAGATGGGGTCTCACGAGAGCAGAGCAGAGGGGGACAATCATCTCCCTCACCCTTCTGGCCACACTTCTGATGCAGCCCAAGATACGGTTGGTTTCTGGGCTTCAAACGCACATTGCTGGCTCATGGTGAGCTTCTCATTAGCCAGCACCCCAAGGTCCTTCTTCCGAAGGCCACTCTCAATTCATTCTCTGCCCTGCCTCTATTTAGTCTTGGCATTGCCCCAGCCCAGATGCAGAACCTTGCACTTGGTCCTGTTGACCTCCATGAGGTTTGCACATGCCCACCTCTCAACCCGATACAGGTCCCTCTGGAAAGTTAAATGGAGTTAGGAGTCTCTCTCTGAGACTCAGTAGTGGGACCCAAACCCCCTCCATTTCCTTGTCCAGCTGAGACGGTTTCTGTCCCTGCCATGTAGTTTCTGTGGATCCCATCCTTTTTCTTAGGAAGAGGGAGCAGCTACCTCAGAATTATAATCTGTGAATGCCACTGGACTGCAGCGTAGCTGGATGTTAAGCACTGAAATGGCTAGGTTGTTTTGAGGCTGTAACCCTAAGTCCGCTTTTAAGCAGATGAATAAACTTCCCAGTTTTCAGCAGATCAGGTGTCTGCTGGCTCTTACTCTCCTTCTTAAATTGAAGGGATGTGAGAAAGGAACATTTCTCATAGCTTCAACTATGTATATTTAACAACTTAATTTTACAGAGTGAAATATTGCTGTCAAGTCCTTGCTGTAGGCTAGGACAGTTTGCTCTCTTTTAAAGATTCAGTGTAAATTA
Organism: Anser anser; assembly: GCF_964211835.1. Classification (NCBI taxonomy): domain Eukaryota; kingdom Metazoa; phylum Chordata; class Aves; order Anseriformes; family Anatidae; genus Anser; species Anser anser. The sequence continues at coordinate 179,650,509 of NC_139720.1, read as the reverse complement.
TTAAACTTTAAAAAACATAGAACTCCATCAAAAGTAACAGCCTGTCTTTTGCATTTTTCCACAGGATGAGGGAAGACAGTTTTTTTATATGGTTATCATTTGACTGGTATTATATTTTGATTGAAACACTTGTTGACCCAGGAGAATCTTAACTAAACAGTGCTTCTTGGTCTCATCAACATCGTGATGCTGGTGTTAGTAATGTCAATGGAAGAGTGGAAGCAGTTCTGCCTGCCCAGGCTGCCTGCTCCTTTGGGGAAACCATCTCTTGGCATGCATATAAATATCACTTACTGAAGTGAAGCTCTGCCTTCAAATCTAGGCTCTCTTTCAACACCAATATTAAAATATAATGATTGTTTCTCATAGGGAATTTAAATGTACAACTTGGAGTTATTTTTTGGGAGGATCATTTTGGTTGAACGTTTGAATACACTTATGAAGGGTTTATTTAACATATATAATAGCATGGTACCTCTAGAAAAGATGATAGCTCTATGTAGTCAAGATTGTAGTTTATACTTGAGTATACAATGTATAGATCACACTATCCTATATGTGGAAACATATGCATATGTGTAGTACATACTATGCTGTTCTGTGGATGGCAAACTCTGTATTGGTATACACATGCACATAAGTATGTACATATATATCTGTGTTATACACAGAAGGGATGGAATACTATACCTTCCATACAAAAATCAGTATGCCAGTGCAAATGACAGTCTTATAGAAGATCCCATATACTCACGAAGCCATATTCCTTCCTTCCTTCCTTCCTTCCTTCCTTCCTTCCTTCCTTCCTTCCTTCCTTCCTTCCTTCCTTCCTTCCTTCCTTCCTTCCTTCCTTCCTTCCTTCCTTCCTTCCTTCGATTTATTTGCTGTTTATTTTCCTTTTATTTCTGAGAAATGTGCTGTCCCAGTCATGCTCACACACAGAGGACTCAGAGGTGCAAAAGGACCTAACTGACTTGGGAACCTGTTTTTCATACCAGTTGAGGTGCTGATAGATATATCTTTAATGGGCTGAGAACCTTAGAAATAGTTTGCAGTATGTTCTCAGTGGGATTTTCAGAAGTGCTTTGGTAACCTACCTGGCAGGGAAATCAATGCTGGGACTCTCTGGAATCCTATGAGATACTTCTCTGCTTCTTTTCATGTTAAATGTCTTCAGCAGTCTGGCCTGGAGTGAAGTTTTAAGGCCCATGGTACTTGAATAACACAGATAAACTGTCATTTCATGATTTCTTTCAAAATGAGATGCATGTTGTTTGTTATGGCTGTGGAAAAGAGGTTGCCAGAAGTGTGAACTCCTGCATGCCGCTGGTTCTTTTCTTGGGCTTACAGAGCAAGAGAGCTTTGCTGCTGGCCATCACTGTGTTTTCTGGGCTGGTTCAGCGGTGAAAAAGTTAGTTGAAATCACTGTGAAAAAGCAAGAGAAGAAGTGCTGAAATTTCAGCTTTTGGTTAATAATTTTATTTGCCTTTTTATTTTTAAGAGGGAGAAAGAAAGAGAAAATACATGAATAACACTGGGATTTCTGCAAGACAGGAGGAGAGATTATAGTAAGAAATGTTTTTGAAGAGCAAGCCTGTAGCTTTAAAATATGCAGCTGCATTGAAGTATGTGCCAGAATATTTTAAAGTAACATCAAATATCTTTATTAATAAATTTGTGATAGATTTATGAACTGGTAAATGTTTTGTGTACAAGCAAAACCCAAATGCATCACTGCCCCAAACGCACTCTGCATTCAGCCTAGTGTTTATAGGAAATGTGATCTGGCTGTAAATTATGTCAAGATCATGAATTGCCAGCCCTGACCTTTCCATACACCATACCCATTGCTCCAGTGATGATGCTCTGAGCGTGCAGTCAGGAGAAGGAGATTCGTGCTAATGGCATGGGTGGTAGATTTGTAGACCATCCACAACTGAGGATGAGCAGGCTGTGATGTGTAGACATGATGTGGAGAACTGTAGAAAAAGAGTTATCTCTATGTTAGGTTGAGCCTGCACATTTAATTCTTCACCTTTCAGTGGTGAATAGTTAAATTCATATGTCTGTTTGCTGGGGCTGGCTGAGAATTTTCAAATGAAGCACATTTCTTTTCAAAACTTTTCCTGCTACTAGTTCTATCTTGGTGCTTTGAGCTCTATGTATGGAAACGACTAGATGATCTGATTGATTCAATTCATATTAACAGAGCAGTAAGAGAGTAAGTTGCTAAGTTATTATTTTCCTGCAGTTGTGTGCTTTTCCATCTCCTGGAAAACTTACTTCATTATCTTAGGACCATTGTCCACAAGGTTGGGAAAGTAAGGACTATTATGTATTTCTGTTTTTCCAATGGTAAAATCTTCACAGCAGTATTTAACTGTTTTCAGGAAGATTTGTAAGGCTGAGTCAAAAAAAATAAAAAAAAATTATCAGATATTATGAACTCATTGGAATAAAAATGTGAAAGATGTCTAGCAGCAAAGTTGTTGATCCTATGATTGTAACAGCTCAGATTACTGTCAGACATTAGTTACTGATTCTAGAGAAGAATATTAACACTTTTTTCCTCATTGATTTATTATTACAGCTCTTTGCCAATGTGTCTGGCTCTCTGGATGACCGTGGAAACTGTCAGTGCTCTGTGTACTTGCCGGATACCACCTTTCCCGTGCAGAAGGCTGAGCAATTGCAAGTGATAGCCACAACGCTTGTGGAGAAATTTGAGAGAGAGCTGTCACAGGTAAGGTGTTCTTTTCTTATAAATACAATAATTGTATCTTTACTGAAAAGTAGTTTCCTGTGGAAGAGTACAGCAGTCAGCACTTTTCTGTGACCTCTTTCAGACAGCAGAGAAAAGGGGTTTCTGTAAGAACAAGGAGAAGGGTGATTAAATCTCAGATCTTTGACGTTATAACATGTCAAACATTTGAATACTCTTAGCTTTCTTTTCTAGGCCTTTTCAGCTAGAGGCATATGGTATTTTTGGAAGAAGATTTATATTTTTCCTCTTTTGGCTTGGTTTTATTGGTCTGTGATTGCTACACAGAGCTATAGGAAGCCAAGCCTCCTGCTCTTTCATGTGTTATTATTTGTATCAGGACAGCCAGATAGTAAGAGGGAAATGAAGGGAAAGAGGAGAAAGGTCAATACAGTCCAGAGTGAAGAAGGTGAATATTTGTCCCCTCACTCTTTTCGATTTCATGGATTAAAAAACAAACAAGCAAACATATGTGTCAACATCTGAAGCTGTGGCAGTGAGAGTGCTGAATTATACATTGTTGTTGAAGACAAACACACCTTATGCTACTTCGGCTGCTTGTTGCATGAATTCAGATCCATTTTTTGAGGAACTCGGGCAAACCCACACATGCTACAGTGCACTGGGTGAAGCTGCCTGTGAAGGCAGAAGTCTGCCTTTGACTTTTGATAGTGGATAAATATTCAGTATTCAGATTAGGTGTCCAGCAGAAAGTGTTTTCTTCAGGAACTAGGCATCTTAACAAATGAAGTGTCCTTGAATTAATCAGCAGAAAAGGCACAGCATTAAATTATGAATTCTAACCATAAATATTCATAAACCTCCTCTGGTATAATCAAGAACAGATAAGAAGTTAGGCATAAAAACCCACAACAGGCAGAGGATCCTATGGAAATATCTTTCAGCTCAAATCATTTGTTTTGAAAGAACCGGAGCTGACGATGAAACGCATTTGGCTGTCAACAGGGATGTGAAGGGCCAGCTGACAGAAGTCCCACTGCTTCCAAGCACAGAAATTACCTGATCACTTGCAGGAAGGAGGTGTAGCTCAGCTAATGATCTGTGACAATCACTGAGATTTCAGATTCTCATACTGTTCCCACTGTGGTTACTGCCAGAGCTTTAAACTAACTGCACTGAGACAGGATCAGAGCCAGGATTCCCAGCCAGAAACTTGGTGTGATTCTTCAAGGTATTTGTGTACCACCTTTTCCAGGTTCTTCCCATGGTGTAACCAGCCTCTTACCAGTACTATCCTCAGAATGGTATTTGTTCCTTTAGGATGTGTGCCATATCTGCCAGACCCATGCATATCTGCAGAGCATCTCAAGCACTGCTTGACCTCTCTGTATGGACAACCTCATATCTTCATTGACCATAATGGGTGGCATCTTGCTCCTGTAAAGACACAGGTTACTATAGATACCTGAAACCAGGTGTCTAAATTTGTATCTGAAACTTACCTTTAATGTCAGGACAAGCTGAATCCCTGCTGTGGACTTTAATGTCTAGGTTGCCAGCTGCTGTCAACTGGTGTAACTCTATTGTCTTCAGGTGCCCAGCAATGTACCGCAGTGTTGCCGCCAAACTTGGATTTCAATTCTAGCTGCAGACAGTGGAAATTCTTGACCTCACTCAGGCTTCACTGAATTTCATCCTGTCGAGACCAATCAGCCCAGCAGTGTTACAATACATCTAGTTAGATGAAGTGTGACATACACTTCACTATGATACAGGCAAAGAGACACTTTGGGTCAGAAATGAAAATGAACAGATTGTATTTCGGTGTAACTGTGTATGTATAAGTCTTCTCAGTTATGAAATTGTTTTTTCTGTAGAAAGAAGAAAGCTGTTGAGCATTGCCCTACTGATTTCTGAACTTCAGTAATCTAAGATATTGTGGGGCATAAGTCTCTATGCACACAAATTCTTCACCTTCCCAGTTGTGGAAAAAGCCCCCCTTAAATAGTCCAATATGTTATGTTTGTCATTATAATACTTAAGGAAAGAAAGAAGGAAATAATGAAACAGGAAAGCCTTGTTCTCATTATTAATCATTATTAGATATGATCCCGAGCAAAATCTTGGAGAATCATTCTGCCATCTGCAATTTTGCAGGAAATTCATATCCCAATCTGACTTTTTTAGCTCAAACCTAACCTAGTTTCACCACAGGGGTGGGAATTTCTACTAAGTGCTTGCTTTTTTGACTCCGAGAATCCCTGCCTTATTCTCTCTTCTAAAACATCCTTTGGAGCTCATGGGAGCTTTTCCTGGGTAAGAGCTGCAGGATTGGACCCTCTTAAGGATGCTTTCCATGTGCTAGAAGTCCCAGATAAACAACCTGATTGAATCGTTAACCTTTTGCCTGATTGTAGGCTAATTCAAAAAGCAAGGGGGTCCTTTTATAGAATCAGCTGGCAAGGAAGCTTGCAGATAAAGAGATGCTCTCATGTGCCAAATGAGTGCAAACTGTAGGCTGAAAATACCAGACTAATTTTTCCTCTGTCACATCAACCTTTGCCAACATAATTATGATTACAGAAGAAAATTAACCTTTCAGAGTAAAGCAGGAATTGGCTGCTCCTTTAAATAAGAAAGGGGAGAGGACATCAGTAACAGGGATGGATCTGCACTTCATCCCAAGGAGAGAAAGTATCTTTCGGAACTCAGCTCATAATGGTAACAACATCCTCACGTAACTGAAACAGGAGAAGAAAGCACTCCTGCCCTCCACCAGGAACAGCTGTTTTCAAAACAGATTAACCTGGAGTGGATTTCTTCTTGGTGTCAGCTCGCAGACTGCTTGCCAGCTGTACTCCTTATGGGTCTGTGGAGGTCACACCTGCCTGAAGCCAGTGTCCTGGGCCAGGTGACTTTATAAGGCTGATGCTTTTGTCACTTCTTTCTTATCTACCCATCTTCTCATTTCTTTCTTTTACACCTTCATCTTGCATTTTTGTTCCCCCTTCTGTACTCTCCACTTGCATGCTGGAGAAGTGTCTGTTTGCATGCTGCAAAACCCGTGTTGATAAATACCAGTTGCAGGTAAATGACACAGTATATGCGCATTGAAGATTTTTCCTGCCCTTTTCATTCCATGAGGATGATAATGCTTGGAAAGGAGGAAAAAATGGAGCTAAGGATTTTTATTTTTTTCCCCACATGTTCCTCAGATGGTTCTATTCTCTTCCTATAAAGGACTAATACAAGCCCTATGCACTCATCATACCCTACTTAAGACTTTTATGACAAATGTGGCAGCAATCAGTCCCAATTGCTGGTTGGTGTCCCTAAATATGGGCCACATACACATTTTCTGTGCCAGTCTATCAATAAACACCAGCCAGTCCCTAGCAAGTTGATACAGTAGAAGAGCAGAGATTGCAAGCTGCTTAAATGTATCTGCCAAGCAATAGAGCAACACCATGTTCCTTTTTCAACTGATATTTCTAAACTACAGAAACTCCTGAGCCAGGTCTGAGGGAGGCTGGAACGTCCGCTCAGTGGACATGCTTGGCATATTTGCTGGATTTGTCTACAAAAGCAGTATAGACCTTTTAGAGCAGCACCACTGATAAAATAATATTTGCCTAATAATTAGCCCCAGGACTTATGGGCTAAGTGGACTTGTGCTGTTTAGAGCACTGTGGAGTGCTGGGGCTAGTTCAGCCTTAACTCATAGGTATTTCTCAGCTATAATCCACTGGATGGTGTTGACATGTTCTTAAATGACCTGGGTGGTTGACTGAGTGAAAATGGTCTGATGCGGGAGGAGAACTTCTGGTCAGTGTCCTGCAGCACACTGCAGTAAGGGCTGAAATAACTGTGTATGCCTCGGCCCAGCCCTCAGCATTTATCCAGTGTCTCAAGGCCCTGGAGAAAACTCTAAATTCACAGGTTTCTCAATAATAAATAGCCATCACTAATTCCAGTGGTCCATTTTAGCGGTTTTAAGACTTGATCTGCACTGTGGAATTATTATTATTATTATTACCGTGAGAAGGACTGGTAATACCTAGATAGATTTCCAAATACCTCTATGATATATGTAGTACCACATAGCAATGCAATTTTGTTCATAGACCCATAGACCAGCTTTACATTTCTCAGAATGTAATCATATCTGCTTTCTTTGTTGTTGTTGTGCAAAATCTAGACATACAGTTTAGACACTGAACTTTGAAGAATTTTTCTCTCTTTTTTTTTTTTTTCTTTTTTTTTTTTTTGACGATATCTTCCAACTTCAGACTGAGTTTGGTGATCAGTGAAAGTGTAAGGTCCATATACATCTGGCTTTTCCAAGAACATTGCCCAGTTCTTCCTAATGTTCCTTCCTAACAGATGATGATGACAGCTAAGGCAAGGCATCTCAGCAGCCTCTTTTTTCAGCCAGATATAAGGAGTTGGGTCTAAGTCTTTATATGCTATCATTTATGATCCTTATTTGTAATAAATATCTTAGTTATTCCTTAGTGTGAAGTTACCCAGGCTTGACTTGGGAGATCTAGAGCATCCTTTTTTTTTTTTTGACTCAGGATGCTTCCACTGCAGCTTATGGAGGCATGCCAGTTTCTTTCAGATTTGTAGTGTAGTTATGCCACTATTGAAAACTATACTTTTGAAAAGAGGGCCTTCTCACTTAGGGTTCTCCTTCTTAAACCTAATCACTGGGTACCATGTGATCTTAACACATCTTTTCTGTCATTCATGAATTTTCACGTTATGAGCTCCCATACATGTTCGTCGGTACACAGGAGATTCAGGAAAAATTACAAAGAATTATTTGACAAGTGTTCTTGCTGGCTTTCCAGTCCCAGGGGCTGCAACCCTAGGAGAACAGGGATTCCACAATCTTCATTCCCTGACAGGGTTTTGGAGGCTATTCCAGAGCCAATGGGGAAAAATACTGACTTTTGGTTTATGTAAACGTAACATAAGAATGGCTGACAGGATGCTGACTAAAAATATTTCAGTTGAAGAAGTAATAGCTACAGAAGTTGTAGTGCTATAGAGAGAGGGACTAATACAAATACTATCTGAGAGTATAAATATGGAGTTACTGGTGCAACAATCTGATAATATTTATTCCTACTTACCTCTTGTGATATAATTACATTGGCTTAAGGGAAAACAGATGTGATTTCTGTGAAGCATATGGGAGAGAAATTTCCCAAGTGTTGAATTTAAAGAAACTAAAATTTTCCAAGGAATGTTCCAAGCCCATATAATATTCTTAGCATTCTGCATCGCAATGTTTGTGCTGTGACCTTTACCTCAGCAGGTATGTATGTGAAAATATATTTATCCAGACAACTATTTAATGGTTCAGAGGCTGAAGAGGCTGCCATGTAAATTACTTTAGCTAAAGCCTGCAATAAATTTTTCACTTTCATTTAAACCAGATTTGATTTCAACACTGTGTTTAAACATTTGCCCCCCCCCCCCCCAAAGATAAACCACAAACCAATTCTGCAAACTTTTGACACAATTCAAATGTACACAGGTTAAAATCATATTTGGATTCTGAGTTAATAGGAAATAAAGTTGAAAAACTTGGGAATTCTTTATTGCATTTTCCAGCCTCCTTGGGTTGCTTTCATGAGATAAAGCATCGCAGATTTCCTAATAAAAAAAGTGCCAATGTAAGTTGTTGGAATACTGAGGATAAAATTAGCTCAGAAACAATATTGGCAAGGAATTACAAAAATGGAAGATTCTGAGTAAAATTCTGCCTTCATTTATCCCCAGGCATTCCTGAAGGGACTTTGTGGAACTGTCAACAATAAATGAGGGTTAAGTTTTACATTTTTATGTACGTGATGAGAATTTCATTTATGCAGTTTATGTAAAGAATAAATATATCAAGCATGGGGAAGTTATGTATAGGATACTCAGAAATATGATAAAGATGTCAAGCAGGCTTGTTTTATTTGCTAACCTGGACTTGAATATGTAACTTTTTTTTTTTTTTTTCCTTTAAGGTTAAAGAGTACTCAAAAAGGATTGAACTGTATCAACAGAAAATTCTTAATCTAACCATCAGAGTGGAGCACATGGAAAAGAGCAGTGTATCTTACACAGAACTGGACTTCCAGTTACTGAAAGTGGAAATCAGTGACCTAGACAGACTGGTCACTCAGCTGAAATCCACTGTTGTTGGAAGCAATGTCATCGTTGATCAAATATATATGGAGGTACTGCTAGACTCTTAATTAGCCAAAAAGGGGTCAATATACACAGTAAATTCTCTCATTCGTGTTTAGGTTGAGGAAATATAGCCCCTCTCTACTGCAGCTATTTTAGCATTTCATCAGCATAAATGAAAGGAAAGCTTGACTTTAAATGTATTAACATCCTTTTCCTTGAAACAGGACACAGAAAAACAAAACAAAACAAAACAACTGACCAACCAAAAAAACCCCAAACAAATAGGTCTTCTTTATTTTTTGCCAACTATCTGCCTGAAAGCAAATGCTTTTGCATAGCATTAAGCACATGAACTTATTAAATTATTATAAATAAATATTAATTTATAGACCCCCATGCTTGAAAGCCTCTGCGCTTTAACTTAGATAATTAAAAAATTAACTTCTGGTTGTGGGGGCAGTGGCCCAATCAATATGAAATCAAGAAGTGGGAAAGACTATCACCTTCCCAGCAGACTATAAATCACATTTTCAAAATTATAATTAATCACTCACCTAGAGAGAATAATTGCTTCATATGAAAAGTGAAATATCATTAGTTTCTCCATTGTCCTCTAAATCATCAAGTAGGTGATTGAAAACATTATCTTTGCAAATAAAATTTGAAGATACTTTTGCAAGACTGGAAAAAGTACTTTCTTATATATAATTGCTTGCACTTGCCTAAGACTTATTGGATATTTTTACACTACATATAAAATAACACTATATTTTGCATTATGGTACAGAACTGAGTGTTAAAACAGCTCCCTGTGATCACAAAGCTCTGCTGGAAATGTAAGGCTAGCAGAAAAAGGCCTATTCTTAGGGATATTTCTTAAAACTTGTTCTGTAGCATCTTCCATGATATGATCGAATCTGCCTGCAAATATCTATAAGATAAAGTTAACAGGAATTTAAACTTTTTTTTTCTTTCATTCTCGCTTCCTTCCTTCTTCTTCTTTTTTTTTTTCTTTCTTTTCACCCTAGATCAGAAATCTGACTATACTAGTAAATGAATTAGAATCATTGGACAAAAACAATATCCTTGCAATTCGTCGACAAATTGTGTCTCTTCAAAATCGATTGAAGGAGTGTGAGGAGAGCAGAAACCAAACAACAGTACCCCCTTATTTCCCACCAGGTAAGCATTTCTCTTGTATATCAGGTGAGAAATAAAATAATACATGGATACTAAAAACAATTGTAATGATACTACTTAGTTTTGAAAAATCAAGCAGACAGCTACTAATGTTTCTTCAACAGGTTCAAAAGGAAAACGAGGGCGGGTAACAAACTCTTCCAGAAACATTAGCTGTTTTCAACTGGAAAAAGTTGTAAACTTCCTCTCACCTGAAGTGTGAAAAGCGAGTCTCTCCCCCCACCTTCTCTTTTTTCCAAACATTTTTTTTTTTAAATGTAGGAAACATTTTTTTCAGTCCAGCTTTGATTTTTAATAGTTCCTGTCAAACTGACCTATGTCACGGCAATTTTACTCTAATCCTGCTTGGGAAATGTATGAGCAACAACTGATGTACTAAAGCTGTTGGTATGCAAACTCAGGAAGGTAGCTTTGCATGATGATTACTTTTGCTTCGCAGGCAAAAGATTCTTCTAAATCGGAAGGTCAAGAACCTTGGGGGGAAATTCTGGTCCCAGGGAAATAAGTGGGAGCTTTATTAAAGATTTCAGTGGAACTAGGATTTTACCTGTTTTTAAAATAGGAAAGGTTATGTCCAGGAGCTTAGATCGGTGGTTCCCAGAGTGCAGTTCATAATAAAAGTAGAAATTGTCACAGGGCATGTGGCAATTAGTTTACAACTGGAATAATTTTTCTCTCGATGGTGTGCTCAGTTTGAAAAATCTTGTTGCAAATGAATTGTAGTCTGAGAAATTTTGAGTCAAGGATGATAAACTGGAGGAAAATGTTTAGGAAACACTTGTTTAGTTATGCTGGGTCAAGTTTCCCACTTGCTTACAGATGGTAGGATTTATTGGACAAAGTTGAACCCTTGAGTAATTTATACAAAGGGGGTTTCTATTGACAGAGCATTATAAAAAAGGAAGAACTCTATTGTATACAGTAGTCGGGGGAAGAATCCTGCTTTTTCACATAAGCTGGCTAGTAATCAACAAGATTAAATGTAAAGGAACCCATAAAAAAACAAGGCATGCTGTCTGGCTTCCAGGGAGCACAGATTTGCACCTACGAGCATTTACCTCTCATCATCTTTGGGTCAGCTTAGTTCAGGTGTCTCACTGAAAATTTGAGAGGCAACGACTGGTAGAAAGACAAGCTTTCCTTGGGTTAGCAGCCGTTCCTATTTTGATCTCCTCAGGGCTTCATGATGGTGCAGGCAGCTGCTCCAATGCTCTGACAGGATGTGCAAGCAACACCTTGTCTAGGGATCAGGTGGGAGAAAAAGCTGAAAAAAAGACCTGCATTGCAAAATTTCAAGGCCCTTCTCAGCTCCTCAAGAAAGGTTTAAAATGCTTCAATTAAAAAAAAAAAAAAAAAGCAAAACAAAACAAACAACAACAACAAAAAAAAACACCAAAAAAACCAAACCCACAAAACAGCAAACCACACACACACACACACAAAAAAAAAGAAAAAAAAAAAGCAATGTTTTAAAAGTATTTGAAGGGCAACTCATTGATTTATTGAGAGTGTTGGTGTGTGGAAAGAAACAACTTTCTCTTCAAGCCTACCGCAAGTCTTTGTTTCGGTGGGAACGTACAGAGCTCTGGAACAAGAATGCTGTGCCCTTCCATGAGTGATGGAGGAAGGAGCTGCTTTCATGCCTGGGTGGTTGTTGTGAGAGTCTGTGGAACATAGGAGCTTTCACAGAGTGGGAGAAGGAGGTCTGCCCTTCATGGTGCAGCTCCATGTGGGGATAGGCAAGTCATGCCTAGAGCAGGACAATATCTCTGGGATGGGGTAAATGTAACTGCACAGGGTTGTGACTGTAGTAGAATTATTTAGCATTGCTTGTCAGGGCATGGTGATGAGATGGACAGAGTTTATCTGGGATCAGATTGGTATTGCTTGAGCATTGCCTTGTTCCTTACTGGTGTGTCAGCTAGTTCAGGTACAGCTCAGCATTGTGTGGGAACCACAGAGCACAAAATAATCTAGAAGGCCAAAACCCCGGGTGGTATGAACTACCTCTATTGACTTCCTGTGAATTATCACAACTGACATCATCTGAAGACATCTTCCAGTGTTGTCTGTGAGTTTATCTCATGCCTCCAGAAACAGGAGGCCTAGAGGGCTTGGAAGATGGATGTAGGTGTATTGTCATGGTCACCTCTGGGGTGACGGTGGTCCCTGAGGCTAGCACAAGGGACTGGCAGAGCACTTGTGGAGGGCTGGCAAGTTTCCTGACAGTTGGAGAAGCCAGTTATACAGATAATCTGGGTGTTACATAGGCTCAGATGCCTGCTGATCCTTGCACTATTGACATACCGTGACTTCCTGTGCCTGATGGGGAGCAAATATCCTCCTCTGGGCAGAGAACTTTGTAGAGCAATTACACGTACTGCAGACTGTGTCTGAAAACAAGTAGTAGGACAATGTTATTGTCTGGGGAGATGGAGTAAGTATGTGAGACAGCTACGTTTTCTAGATGGTCATTTTCGAGGCTTTGCATGGATGCTCACACCTAGGCCTCTGTGCTCATTTGTGCGTTTGAACACAATTTCCATACGTTTTCTCTGCAAGCTTGAATGCCTTGAATTCCTGCCAAACCATTTGGCCTTGCCCTGCTTTTAGTTCATATTATATTTATAATGTTTGTATTAAACTGACTCTTTGTCCTGTTTTCAGACTGCATTTTCTTTCTCCCTTCTTCCTCTCTCCTGCATATTTTGGGTAGGCAATATGAATCAGAGAGAGCTTGGATAATCCCCAAGCTGTCTAAGACCATGAGTCTAAAGGCAAGTTTAATTAAAGCTTCTTGCTTCACAGTGCTGTACTATGCAGCCCCTCTGACTCTGTCCCCTAAGGCTTTTGCTGCTGTATTCTCAGAGCAGGCCCTTTTTCTCAAACAAAGTATCTGAAAATCGCTGGTCTCCATTTGCTGTGCCCTCCAACTGGAGAGGTGGGTGTCTGTGTGACTGAGATGGGGTCAGCAAATATGTAGTTACTCATCCTCATCAACGTCACTAACTTTCTTATCTGCAGCACTTCCCACTATCTCTTTCCTCACCACATGAGTAGGAAGAAATATTTATCCATTTGTTTTTCTTTTGTACTGATTTCATCTCACTGCATCAGGACAAGTGTAGAGAGAAAAGGACCCCATGATGGTTCTTTGAGGATTCAGCAGCAGATTCTTTGTCACATCTCACTGAAATGATCTGAGAGAGGCAGCAAGGAGAAGTGAGTCAGATGAACTCTCAAAGGAAAAAAAAAAAAAAAGAAAAAAGAGAAAAAAAAAGGTAGAAAAAGAATAAATTTTTTTCCCAGGTTTTGTACATTTAGAAATTAATAATTTCAAGTTACTGGTGAATAGGTCTCAGCAGGAGGAAGACTTGATGTAGCCTAATGCTGAAACTCAGACACTCATACTGGAGTGGAGTCTTACAAAAATTTCACTTTTACCTTAAACTTTACCTCCTACCTATTCAAGATGTCTGTTTTTTGGGGGTGTCTTGGATTGTGTTCTGAAATGGATATGTCCATACAGAAAGAGACTGATGCCTACAGGCACCTGAAGGGAGTTGGCCAGTGCCCCCTCTCCAACTGCCTGAACTGCCCCCGGAGACACATGCATTTCTCTGCTGGTTATAAAGGCACTTGAACTTTTAGCTGCCTGAAGGCAAGTCAGAAGAACTTAAGCCTTCCAGCCCATCCCCTTTTAGATGTTGCAGACGTAAGCCTACTCTGATCGCAGCTCCATCAGTCTGTGCCCATGCCCAGTGATACTGAAGGAGACTGAAGACTGTCTGTGTGGGTCTTCCTTTTAGTGAGATGGTAGGAGCAAAGATAAGTTTTTCCCTGTGCTGCTCTGTCTCTTGTGTCTCAAGCTATAGCAAGGCTGGTAACAGCTCGCACATCTGGATGCAGATGGGAGAGGAGGGTGCACATCTGGATGCAGTGGGGTGCATGTGAGTGTGCAGCACCAGCCTGCTGTCGGTTTCTGTGCCCCTCATGGGATTTCCCTTTAACGTGGGTGCTACCTTGTTTGTGATCTTCACCTGCAAAGGTGAACTGTGGTCCCTTCTCTTCTGAAATCAGATACAGCTACTTGCTGGATTTTTTTGGCACCTGTATTGTGGAGTGAGAAGCAGATGTGCTTGGTGAGTGCTTCAGAGTGAAACAGGTGAAGTGAGACCTAACAGGATGCATCTCATGCTCAGTTCTCCAACCCATCAGCCAAGGAAATCAGGCTTTTTTCAGTCATGACACCTGAGTGCCAGCTCCTTTTCTGATGGATCAGAAGCATTAGTAAACAACAGGGCTGAGATACAAGTGCTTTATGCAGGGAGAAGAAGAGACCTGTGTGTCTATGTATCTGCATCAGTCCTCCTCTCCCCTATTTGCTACAAAAACATTAAACAAGGGAAGGCAAAAATACCAGGACTTAATTGATCAGTGGCCCAAAACAGTGGAAAAAGGTGCTAAAAACTTGAAAGTTTGAATAATGCATATGGATATATTTCAAGTACCTTCTAATATTTACAAAATTACATGACACTTTGTTTCCTTTGTGCATCTTTTTCCCCACAAGATCGAGACAGAGGCAAGTTTAGATTAAATAAACAACATTGAGTTCTTCTGAACTTGTGCAGAAGACAGATCACCCCTTGACTACCACAGAGTTTTTTGTTAAAAAAAATATATCTGGGAGAGTTTTCAAAATCAAGCATATACTATATAGAAACCTCAGACAATTTTTGATGTCATTAAAAGAGAACACGCTTCTAACTTTATTTTAATAATTCATTGTTTCATAAATAAAAACCAAACAAGTGTTCAGCAGAGAGATCTCTTTAAGGGGAGAAATAATACTTTACTATTTCTTTTGTAAAAAAAGGTCTCTCTGCTGAACACACGTTTGTTTTTTATTTATGAAACAATGTATGAATTATTAAAATAAATCTGGAATTGTGTTCTGCTTAATGACATGAAAGATTATTTGAGGTCGCATATAGATGAGCTTAGCCGTGCTTCACTACCTGCAAGCTTTGGTGCTATATTTTTCTAAACAAATCAAGAGTTTTTGAGCATTTAATAACCATTTAATTCTGATATAAGTTTATTGTGATTTAAGCACAGTAATATATTCAATATGTCACCAGCTTAAAAGAAGCCCTCATGCCAGAGATAACAATACATAATAGAGATATAAGAAAAACACAGTCCAAATTGATTTATGGAGCTGGCAGGCTGCAAGCCATTTTGCACTATCTGCCTTAGTTTTCTGCCCTTGCATGAGCTGAGGTATGGGCACCTCCAAACATCAGTATTTGTGCCAAGTGCTGAAGCCATGTTGCTAGCCATGCCATGTGCCGTTTCATAAGATGCAGCCCGGCTATCCGTACAGCAGTGCCTTCCTTGTGTGCTGTGTTTTGAAAGAGCTTTCTGCTCCAGAGTCTCATCCTTTGTGAAGCACTTAAGTGCATGCCTGAATGCTTGTCTTCCCACGGCCAGGAAAGCTGACTTGCTGTGATTTTTGGTGGCACGAAGAAGTGCTCAACTGGGGCTGTCACATGTTTTACTTGAGAGAATCTCAGGACAGAAAATGGACTGAGTGAGGACACAGGGTTGTTCATGACTTGTGTCACCCTCTCAAGTCATGCAGAGCTGCTCCCACAGGGATTACTGACCCCAAGGGAGTTGCCAATGTGGCCTGGAGACACAGGGGTTTAGTTCTGCACAGTGATTTATATTTAACATAAAGATACTCCCCACCTTCCTCAGAGAGGCTGAGAGGAGGCTGCAGGTGAATCACATTTCCCCTAGCTCATTAGCACAAGAGAGTACAAGACTCTGAGGGGTGAGGATGTTACATTGTGGAAGGAGATAAATACCACATTTTGAGAAAGGAGGAGACATGGAGAGCTTCACTGCCCAAATTGATTTTACACATTGACACACAAATCTTACCCTCTTTCTTGGATGTTTCTAATGTTCAGACCACAAATTTTGTTGTTCCAGAGGCAGGGCACCTTTCCCTACCTCTTAAAAAGAAGTTTTTTTTTTTTTTTACATTTTACATTTGCATTTACATTTTTTTTTTTTTACATTTTACATTTGCAACAGTCTACTTCACACAAAATATCTTGTTTCCCAGTGTTTTCCAAAGGAGAGTGTCTCAGATTAGTCTCTCTCCACATTTCTACTTGTGGGATAAGACTAAGATGCATTTGAACACAAGATACCTCCTAGGTTTTTCCTAGCAGTGTTTTTAAGTGTTTTTCAATTCATTTCCATGAGTGTGCTCCAGCCTTTCTTAAGGATGGGCAGCTTTGATGGCAAAAGGTAAATTTTCTCCCTGTTATTCCTCTGTCGTCTTTGTGCTAAGACATAGCTTATTTATATGCTACATATTCCTTCATAAGACTGAGTTTATAACCATCTGGTCTTCTCATACAGATGGTAAACAATCATGATGCTACCTACAAAAAGTATTAAAATCTCAAAAGTTACGTTTGACTTTTGTCACTGACACCATAGCTGGTGGTACATGGAGTTCCTGTGCTGTGAGGCATTATTAACACCAAAAAGTTGTTGCTGTTAATTTGTTGGTTAATTGACATGTGAGACTTGGGTCTGTTCAGGTTATACTTCATCTTTAAGAAGGAAGACAGCTGGGTGGCTGGAACGCCTCACTGAATTGGGAAACCTCAGAGTACCACTAAGCTTGTGAGCTAATGCCAGTCACTTGATATCTCTGCCTCCATTACTACAAGTGGACACATCCTTACAATGAAAAGTCTGGGACCCTTCTGTGGCAGTCATACCAAAAGCTAATGCTTTTACACTTGAAGAAAAGTGTACTGTTTTTGCCTGTGGAAGCTTCAGACTCATTGAAGGTGTATGGGCATTTCTGTCTAGAGGATTTTTTTCACTAGTGACTTATGGTGGTCAGAATTTATCAGGAAACCAATGTCACTGATGTTCACTATGAGTAAAGGGAAAGCATTTCTTGTGTATAATATCATTTGGACATTTTTGTTCCAAATACTGTTCATCGTCATTGAATGTTCATTCTACTTTGTTGTTTTTTCCTAGTAAATGTGGAACAAATTCTACCCAGCTCAGTAGCACATCATGGAAAATATTCTTTAGGTGCAAAAAGTAGAACATTTTGGGTAGCAAAATGGAAAAAATAATAAAGAAAAAAGAATATTTTCATGACCCTGAAAATGGCTTTATGGTTGATGTACAGAAAACAAAACTGTTCTAGTTCAGCTTGAAATTACATTCGCTTTAGAGCTGCTTCAAATTAAAACTTGGAGTAATATCTATCTATATTTCCTAGGCTGTGATTGTTACTGTTTGCAGATTTCTTTGAGGGCCTGAGGTGGAAGGCACCATGTGGCTGTGATGGCACTGTTGCAAAACTGTGATTCTGACAGCAGAATGCTAATCTGAAATGTGGCTCTGGAAATACTGCTGCTGTTTCTCCTTTCTTCCCCTCCTCAGCAAAATACACAGAAATCAGATGCTCCTCTTTCCTATCTCCAATAATCTCAGTTCCACTGAACTAGAAAATAACCTAAAATGCTTCTCAAATTGTATTTATCAAGGGATTTCCAAGTGTACCATGCATCGAATGGGTAAAAATCTGTCCCTTGTCTGGAAAGGTGCTGTGAGCTCTTACTTTCTGCAAATTAATCCTGAGGATGGATGTCCCCATCTTTTTTTTTTTTTTTTTCCTCACAAAATGTTCTGTAATGATATATATATATATTTCTTTTAATAACTTTCTAAGTCAACTTGAAACACTTAGTGACATCCAGTTGATGACCATGGTCCCAAATGAGGCTTTTTACACATGAAGCTGTGAATTTATGTCTGTGCTTTGCCATAAAGCTAATCCCTTGTAAGCACACTGTAGAGGCTACACTATGCAAAACCTCTCTTTTAGTGATGACATTTGGAAAACCTATTCTTTTTTCTCTTTGATTGCAGGTACCTGCATTCACGGTGGACTACTGAATGTTAGCCAGCCCTATGTAGTAAAGCTGAACTGGAAAGGATTTTCCTACAAATATGGTTCCTGGGGTAGAGATTACTCTCCCTCTGACCCAGAGAAGGAAGTCTATTGGGTTGCACCATTGAATACGAATGGGAGATACTTAGAATATTTTAGAATTTATAAGACCTTTGATGATTTGCTGCTGTTTAAATCCATGTATGAAAGAAGAATAACATATGGAGAAGGAAGTGGTGCTGCTCTTTATAATAATTTTATGTACTATCATGCTTATTCTTCAACAAACATGGTGAAGTACGATATAACAAAAGACAAAATAGTTTTGAGCAAGGCACTTCCAGATGTCATTACCGGTAACCGTTTCTCATATGCAGGTGTATCATGGCAAGACATAGATTTTGCTGTAGATGAAAATGGGTTGTGGGTATTATATTCAACAGAAAATAACATGGGCAACATTGTGATTAGCAAACTCAATGAGACCACACTTGATGTGATAAATACTTGGCATACAAGACAGTACAAGCCATCTGTTTCTAATGCTTTCATGCTATGTGGTGTTCTGTATGCCACAAGGACAGTAAGCACTAGGAAAGAGGAAATCTTCTACATGTACGACACAAGTACTGGCCAAGAAGGTCGTGTTAGTATCATCATGGATAAAAAGTTAGATACAATCCAGGGTATTTCTTATAGCCCCACAGATCAGAAACTGTATGTTTACAATGATGGTTACCTTCTAAGATATGACATAACATTTCAGCATTAGTACATCAATGACACAAGCATTTGATAGAACTGGCAGCAACTAAAACAAGAGATCTGATATACCTTTAGACAACGCTATCACCACTTTATGGTTCGTCTAATCTGAGGTACTGTATTTGTGGGTGTTACATATATTACTTTAATTACTGTCCTTAAAAATTGCCTGCTCTGATCAGTTGTATTATTGGCAGCAGTGTTTGGCAATACTGGGCTCTTCAGATTTTGATTGGTGTTTATTGGTGCTCAGTGCTTTACAATTGTCCTGCCTAAGGGTAGATTTACTGCATAGATTTAGTGCATTTTGTTCACAGAAATTGATGGATACAGCCTATCCACTGACTGAGAAGCTAATTAACCACTAATATACACTGCTGTAACACAGGCAAGACACTCAGAAACTGAGAATGAATTTTCACTGATCTTTGTCAGAGTGAATTGAGACCTCAGTGAAATTAATAGAAGCTTTAAAATAATATAGGAAATGGGACTTAGTCTGAAGACAGCAACCTATTTGTTAGGTGAATGCAGCAGAAGCTGGCTCAAGGTTCAGGAGAGGGGGTAAAAATGAACTTTGCTGTTTGAAGTCGTGCCATGGGGAGTGAAAAGAAGGCATTTGGGCTGGGACAGCATAGAGCTCACTGTCCCTGCCATTGCTGATGCAGCTGCCCCACCTGTGGCTGCCTCCTGGCCTCTCAGTCCTCTCCAAAGCTGCCACAACACCAAGGTGGCTTCCCAGAGTGCCTGCAGGACCAAACGGACAGTGTGGCTTTCTCTGTCTTTCTCTCTGTCCCACTCTGTTGGCCTTATCAACTCCTTGTGCATAGACCTGGCCTTATGGATGGTCTTATTGCAGTCAAGCCATGTTTTGTTGTCATCATGGCTCCACTTTCCTGGAAGTACAGTGCAAGAAACACTTTTTCTTTCCTTTATCCTTTTGTAATCTGCTTCAAATCCTTCTGTTGACCTCATTGGCTATGGGCCAATTGCGTATATATCATGCAATGCTAGAGAATGACAGGTGTGTATTTTAATGTGCCTCTATTAAACATTTTTTCCATTCTGCAATTAGATTTCTGAGAGCCTTGTTAGCGTACGGTCCTGTTAATTCCCTGCGTCATTCTGTGTTACAGCAAGGTAAATGGTCTTGTGGAAAACAGAACTCTGGTCAAACTAGTTGGATAGGTGTTTGTTTTTTAAATGGCTAATGTGTAATAATTTTTGAGTGTGTGTACTATATCGATGTCTTACCTTCATCATGTTAGAAAACACGCTGAAATACTGAAATTGAGAGCTCTATAATGAAGAAAGTAGTTCATGTGGTTTGTTTTCTTCTATTACCTATGTAATCATGTTTGTGTCTTCTGATAATAAAAAATACATATACAAATGATTAGTTTTCTTTTAATTAAAAGGTATTTCAAAGAATCTCAGCTGTGTTTTAGAGTCATGTGAAGCTGCTTGTGACAAGTAGGTAACTGGGGATGCAATAGGAAGCCAGATTCACCTAACGTTTGAAACAGGATCGTTGTATTCACTTAGGCTTCATGTACTTAAATAGCTCCAGCAACAGCACCAAGGTGTGAATCAGTATGTCAACAAGTACATAAGAGGAGCTTTATTTCCCCACACTGAAATATGTTAGCTGGTTAGCGTAACATTTCTCCACCAAGCTGGGATGTTACTTGAGACATTAGAGGCTGATGAACTGATGACATGTTTTGAAGCCAGGTGCTGCCAGTTATCAGGTATCAGCATCTGTTTCTTGGAAACCTGTGAAATGAATTTGAAAGCCATGGAGGCATTGGTGCAGTAATCTGATCAGTCAGCACAGGCAGGGCTGCTGTGTGAATAATCCATAACAGCCCCAGTAAGGGTTTGGCTGAAAAAGAAAGTAAAAAATGCTGAAAAAAAAAATATATATTTTTTTCCTCTACATCTGTGTGTCTTGAAAGGTGAGCAGCTTTCCACTTATTATCAAGAAATGCCATAGGCACAGACCCTGAGGCTCCTCGACTCACCACCTTTTAGGGAGAGATCTGGTGTGACTAATTCTGGCAATGAATCGCCATTCCCACAGTCCTTTCCATGGATGGTCCCTTGTGGTCTGGCCTTCTCCTTTTTGGAAAAAGCAGTGTGTCTGGGCCAGATGTCTCTGCAGTGGCAATGGAGGTGGGGATGCTGAGGATGCCTGTCATACTCTGTTGTGGTGTGTCCCAGCCCCAGTGTGACCTGGCACTGGGCTCCAGCTGGAGTTTGAATTAGGTGGCCCAGAGGTGGGAAGATGGTGGTGACAGCTGTCTCTTCGGGGTACCACATAATGTTGTTGCAGAGAAGATGAGATACGATCACATTAGACATTGGTAGCTCAGGATCAGAAGGAAAACAGAAATATCCTTGCACTCAGAAAACCTTAAAATATATTGTGTAGAGGGGCTGGCTCAGGGTGGGCAAGGCTGAGCTCATCCTTTGATTTTGTCCTGTCCCAATATTTCTCAGGCTGCTGGTGCCAGGATGTGGCAGGGCCTCCCAGGGACTGGGCACTATAGGGGTTTGCTGTAAGGACATCAAGGCAGGTCCAGGCAGGCAGGATCCCTCCCACCACCACAGTCAGGAGCAGGACACCAGCCCCGGGCAGTGGGCATCTCATGGCAGCTCCCCCCAGACCCCCTGCTCCTGCGTGGGCTCCTCTCCATGGGCTGCAGCTCCGGCCCGGGGCCTGCTCCTGCGGGGGCTCTCCATGGGCCGCAGCCTCCTCCAGGCCACCTCCACCTGCTCCAGCGGGGGCTCCTCCACGGGCTGCAGTGTGGAGATCTGCTCCGTGTGGGACCCATGGGCTGCAGGGGGACAGCCTGCTCCACCAGGGGCCTCTCCACAGGCCGCAGGGGAACTGCTGCTGTGTGCCTGGAGCACCTCCTGCCCTCCTGCTGCACTGACCTTGGGGACTGCAAGGGCTGGTTCTCACTCCTCTCTCCCAGCTGCTGTTGTGCAGCATTTTTTTTCCCCTTTCTTAAATATGTTCTCACAGAAAACAGGTCCCTTTGGAGCCATCTGAAACTGGCCCTTATCTAACATGGGGCAGCTGCTGGGCCCTGCTCACAGAGGCCACCCCTGCAGCCCCCAGCTACCAAAACCTTGCCATGTAAACCCAATACAGCTGGGCAGGGTGTGGGGAGCCCTACGGGGCTGGGAAGGGACAGTCAGGGCTGTTAGTGGTCCCATGGCCCTGGCAGGTGGCACTGCTCCTTTGCAGAGTTGTAGAAATACCACTGTCATTTCAAAAATAGAAAAATAAAGGCATGAAATGACTGTATTCCAGCTCTTGGACTATTGATTTGGCATCTCTCTGTGGAGGTTTTGTGGATTATAAACAATATTGAACATAAATAGTACCTGCCAGAGAGTTTGGAGGAGAGGATATCTGTCTGCACAGTGACATGGACAACTATAGTACAGCGACTTCAGTGTAATTTTGTTGATGAGTGGTTTTCACACCGCCTGACTCTCGGCCCCTAAGTCAAGGGACAAGGCTGCAGTTTGTGCAACAAGCACATGCAGGGAGGGAGGTGCCTTCTGCAAAACCATTCAGAGCCCTTCATGAAAAGGAGTAATACATCTTTTCACTGCTTCCCTTAAACTTGTCCTTTTGAAACCTGGGTGACGGTGGTTCAGTACAGCTAGCTGTTAAAATTGAAGTATGCTCTTGAACTGGCCATTACGTGTGACCTTGGGCATGCTTCACTCTCTGTCTCAGGTGCTGCCTCTCCTGTAGATAGCGTTATTCCTGCTTTGTCTGGAGATGTTTTCTTCCCTCTTTCCTCCTTCAGCGTGGAGAAGTCCTCATCTCTTATTTCCCAGCACCACTTGCTACTGATTTGGTGACTCCATACCATTTCTTAGGCATCGTTTTTGGCTGCAGTGGCAGAAGTTTCACTCTGATCCTTTTCACTCAGGCTTTCCTGTCACCCACTGGCCTCATTCCCTTCAGGTTTGTTCAAAGGGCAGGGACAAATTCATCCTCTTTTGCCTTTTGCAGGCCTTCCTTTCACAGCTCTTCACCCCTCCCCCCCCTCCCCCCCAGGTTAGATGCAAACTCTTTTTTCTTTGTTCCATGAGTTTCACATCCTTCCGTCCGAGACACCCCATTACCTGAGCACTCCCTGCCTGGCTGCCTAAATGATACCAACCTCCTTCATCTACTTGTTCCCTTGTCACACACCCTTCCCTTTCACCCACACTGACACTTTTCTCTGCAATGCCCTCTCCAGACAAATCTATCTATCAGCTTTCCCGGGCTGCTCCAAATTTCTCACCAAGACCGACTTCTTCTGTGAAGCTCCTGATAAACTGCCAACTGATTACAGCTAACTTGTTGCCTTCAGTAGCAGACGGGTATTTATTTGCATCATGTATTCAATTAGCTGGCACATGCGAGCATGAAGTTGGCACATATAAATTCTCTTATTATTCATTCCCGTATGTCACTCCCTCACTCTCTGTTACACTCATATCTTGTCTTAAATGGAGATTATATGTTCCTCGAGGGAAATACCTGTCTTAGTTTGAGGTGGTACAGTGCCTAGCACAGCGGGCTGCTACCTTCCTTCTCTCTCCTAGGCACTTATGAGCAACAAACAATAAACAGAAGCAATAGCTGGCCAGGGCTTGTTGTATGCATCTGTGTTTTTGTCTGAATTTTCATGCATGCTGCTACGTGTGCTGCATATAAATTGGCTTTGAAAAGTAGGCAAACAATATGCTTGCCGACAACTGTGTAAACATTCTGATGGAAACTGTGTTTCAATAGTTATGTGCACATAATGTAGCTACAATGCTTCCCTAAATTTGTATGTTGTGGGGTAGGATCACTTTGCCTGTAAATATTAGATTGCTTTCCTTTCTTCCTTT
The DNA here is from genome assembly GCF_964211835.1 of Anser anser. Lineage (NCBI taxonomy): Eukaryota > Metazoa > Chordata > Aves > Anseriformes > Anatidae > Anser > Anser anser. The sequence continues at coordinate 179,626,717 of NC_139720.1, read as the reverse complement.
GCATTTTTGTGACTGCATGATGGTTGCTCTTTGAGAGCCAGACACCAACAGCACAAGGGTGCACTGCATGTAGAGCTTGCAGCACGATCCTTTTCATTCTGCCAAACACCTGTGACTTTGCAAGACCAGGAGTTCTCCTTCTAACAGATCAAAATACTTGCTTGTACCAGAGCTGGGTCTGGGGAGATCAGAACTGAGGAGTCACAATGCTACATTTTGTAAAAGTGAACACGTGTGAGGCCAAATGTGTGTGTCTAGCAGGAATCCTGTCTTCCCCTCTGCTTCCTGGGTTGCTGCCAGTTTGCAAGCTGTTAGCCATGTACAGGGAAGCAAATGGAGTGAGGGAAGCTACATGGGCAACTGTTTGAGTCTTCAGGGAATGGCTCCTGCCACTGGCCTACATTCTCCAGGCCAGTTGGGCTGTACTTGGCATTGGGCCACAGATGAGGGCAAATCTGGCTTTAAACCATTTCTCCTCCTCAGCAACGGAGCCAGTCCTCTGAACAGCAGCTCCCAAACTTAACTTCTGTGTTTCCTAAGCAGTAGTGGGATCCAGCCTTATCCCACATACATCTCTGCCTTTGTTACATGTACTATTCTGGAGAAGGAAGGAGATGGACAATACTGCTATATAACTAGTGAATGCACCCATGGCAGAAGTGTCACTTCAGGACGACACCCAGGTACAAAGCTTCTAGCTGGAACTGTGTAGAAGAGAGGCAGAATCCTGGACAGAGATCCCAGGAGATCTTGTCCACCCTTCTGTTTGAAGGCAGGATCACATAGGTCTGAGCTGCCCCTGACAGATGTTTGTGTAATCTGTTCTTTAAAACCTCTAACGATGGAGATTTAACAGTCTCCCTAGGTGGCCTCTTTAAGCACTTAACTACCCTCAAAACTAGGAAATCTTTCATAAATCTTATCTGCTGCAAATTAAGCAGATTTAAAAAGATAAGCATGGTTGTTGCTCAGACCATAGGCTCAGCTGCCCAGCATCCTGTACATAATATTGGCCAATAGCAGAGGCTTCAGAAAAGTGTGCTGGTGATAATCCCTCCTCTGGACTATTTTAACCTAAAGCTTGGTAATGTTTTTGTGTTCTGTCTGCAACAGATTCAAAGCATAGTTAACTCTTATCTGTATAAGAACCATTTACATGGTGGAAAATGCTTTTACATGTCTACGGTGTTTTCTCTGTTCTAGATAAAGGGAAGAAATCCCAGTTTCCCACCCCTTTCTCCTAGGTCATGTTTTCTAAATCCTATAAAATTTGTGTTGGTCTTTCAGTCAACCTACAATTCTTTTCATCATCTTTAAGAAGAATGTACCAGTTACCTGCAAATCTCATGCAGAACTTATTGAACTGGGACCATCTTTTGTATTGTTGTTTGGGCTGGGCCCTATCTGTTTTGAAAGAAAGCACTAAGGACAAAATAAGAGAAGAAGCAAAAAGGAGGTTAATGTTCTAGACCAAGCAATTCCCCTGAGCATGGACAGTCCCAAGGTTTGCCTGGTGTACCTAAAGTTCATGAATGGTATGCATGAAATACACATAATCTGCCTAAAGTACAGCAGAAAGACATGGGACTTTCTTTTCATAAGAGAGACACAGCAGAAGTAGGTTGCCATTATTGATCAGGCTTCAGAAATATTGCATTCCTGCCTTTGAGGTCATACAGTTTTTGCAGAATCACAGAATGGCCAAGGTTGGAAGGGACTTCAGATCATCTGGTCCAACCCCCGTGCTGAGCAGGTTCACCTAGAGCACTGCACAAGATGGCATCCAGGCGGGTTTTGAATATCTCCGGAGAAGGAGACTCCACAACCTCTCTGGGCAACCTGTTCCAGTGCTCTGTCACCCTCACAGTAAAGTGCTCCCTCATATTCAGCGGGAACCTCCTGTGCTTCAGTTTGTGTCCATTGCCTCTCATTCTGTCCCTGGGCACAACTGAAAAGAGACCGGCTGCATCCTCTTGACACCCTCCCCTCAGATGTTTATAGACATTGATGAAGTCTCCCCTCAATCTTTTCCTTTCCAGTCTAAACAAGCCCAGTTCTCTCAGACTGTCCTCGTACGACAGGTGCTCCAGTCCTCTAATCATCTTCATAGCCCTTCTTTTCAGAGGAGGGGTGGGGAATCTGCAGCTAAGCCCTGCACCCATCTCCTGTGTTATTCCCTGCTGGTGCTGTCTTGGGGGCCAAGGTCCATGTGCTCTATTGTACAGGGCTTGGCTATGGCTCCTAGTATTGTAGGAACAACTGACTAGCGGATTTTAGTCTTTGTCATTTCTTTCTGTCTGTCTGAGCGTGTCAGTTGTTCTGCATCCTCCTTTTAGAAGCTCAGGTCTCTTATCGGGTTGCGTGGGGAACCACGGATGTGTCTGTGCCCTGTGGTGCAACTCCTTACAGTGACACTTGGCCCTACGCTGAGAGGACGTAAAGCTGCAAGTGCCTCTTGGACCAAAGGCAGAGATCTCTTTGCCCTCTTCCATTTGGCAGAACAGACAGCTCCTTTAGGCTGAAAAAAATAGGATAGCTCTTTTAGCATGATGCTAACAGGAGCACCTGGCTCGCAGGCTATGCTAATGTGACTACTTGCTTCCTGAGCACAAGCACTGTGCAACACAGATGGCCCAGCTTGCTTAGAAATACCTGACAGCCCACTCCATGGCATGCTCAGCATGGTGTGGGTACATCAACAGGCACTTTCCTCTGTGCTGGGCACCCTGCAACCAGAGACGGGAATTCTTTCTGTGGCTCTACCCAGTGGGCTCTAGCTTTGATAACCTGCTTGGTTCTTGGCTAATTTTACATGCATACACATGACTCAATTATTTATCTCCTGATCTGTAATCAGGATGGGCCAAAGAAGTCTCTGGAAAAACGGAGGTGGTGTAGGGTTGCTGCCGTTGCTTGTGTGAGGGAAGATCAACATTCAAAAGATAGGCATAAAAGAACTCAGGTCTTGATGTTTATGTGGGAAGCACATACACAGGCAGCACAAATCATTACCATCTGTATTATGAACAAACCCCAGAGCATTAACCTGTTCTATCAGTTGCCTATGCTGGAAATACTGTTTATGTTAGCAAAGCTGAGGTACAAATCCTTCTTATGCATAATGCAGGACTTTTTATACATTTGACAGGAAAGCAATTTGAAACGTTTTGAATGGAAACATTCTCTGCTGAATCGTTTTATTGTGATGAAAAATACCCCCAAGAAACAGTGACGTTAAAGACGCTGGCTCTTTGGAACTCAGAAAAGTTTGGAGTGATCAAATGCACCTTGGTTTAACATTTCCTGCATTTCCCTTTTAGGTGTGTTTTCAAGGGTGAAGAGATTTGCTTGGCTCTTTTAAGTGGAAATAATAATGATTAGCTCTTCATATAGTGTCTTTTATGTGTGGATCACAGAGGCTTTCACTACCAATAATTTAGCATGGAAACCTCAATGTGAAGAAGGGGAAGATATAATAGTGCCCCTCATACTACTGTTAAATTCTGTGACTTTATAAATGGGGAAGGAGAGAAAGTCAGCTGTAAGTTGTGAAAGATCTTTTTATCTGCAAAGCACTTCTTTCACAGCTTTCCTCCCCTTGAGGAAACTGCTGTGGTGTTTTCCCTTCAAGCAACGTGACTCCCTTAGAAACTTTGGGGTGCAGCCTGTGCAGCTTCATGCTGTGCCCTGCCACACAGGACGGGAACTGGAATGGGAGTTGGTCCTGCTTCTGGCATCACCAGCTCCTGCAGGGATTTCTTAGTGCAAATCTTTGGGAACCGGATTATGTTTTGGAAGTGATTCTTTGATGTCTTCTTATCGAGGGCCTTGGGGCTTTAACTGTGTGACTGTTCTCTGTGGGAGATAGGAGTATTTTCTCTTTCCCCTAGCTCATACTAATTTCTGCTTTTCCCCTTGTAATGCCAGTAAGAGAAGTGGCCCAGAGATTCAAAGGTACCTCTGCAGGCACGGAATCAGGCTCAGGAAGGATGGCAATTATTTTTTTGTTGTTCTGTTCTTCTGGAATGATGTCCAGAATCTGGGGCAATGGTCACAACATTAGAACCTCGAGACTAAAGAAGGATCTTCTGTTGATTTTTAATTTTATTGAGTGTTACCTCTTCTTTCTTCCATATGGAGAAATATGAGCACAGAACTTCTTTCTTTTGCAAAACAGTTTTCCTACAAGCATTTTAATACAGTTAGATTTGTAAATCAATGGCTTTTAAAGTGCACTGATTCACCTCCTGAAGATGGTATTGTGGATTCTTAAGCAGATCACAAAAACATGTTTTTGCAACCCTCAGAAAAAACAAAATCTATCTCTGTCTAGATTGCAAGGGAAATAAATTGATTTCAGGTGGCAAAGACTGACACTGGTCCATACTGGTGAGAACTTCCCCATCTCTTCTATAGCTGGGTTGTGAAGAAATCTACGTGGAGAGTTTCAAAGCAGATCCAGGGAGTGAGGAAACACCATGTAGATGGTCAGCAGTCCAGCTTGGTTCCTCATCCTCTGTTATTTAGTAGCATAGCTCTTTTGGTGTTTGGCTTCAGCTTCCAGCACTGGGATTTCTGTGACACACAAGCAGGTCATGGATATACTTTTTCATAGCCTGGGAAACTGAGTTATGAGTGAAATGTATCTGGAGATCATGAGCTACAAGTTTTTCCACTGACAATACCTCACATGGTGAGGTATTGGACAGGCGGTCCTAAGCTGTGTGTCCAAGGCAGTCTGAAGATTGACATTAACAGGATAAAAGTGACAGCTGTAAATACAGGGATGTTACCAAAACAGAAAGATGTGCTTGAATGTCTTGGCTTTGAAAGAAGCTAGGGATGAACTGTTAACTGGGACGTGGACAGACTGCTGGGTTTCTGGACTCATAGTCTTCAAAAGAAATAATGCTTGACTAAAGTTTCCTGGCACTTAAATACTTTATTAAGTAAGCTTTTAGCACATTTTCCCTTTAAATAAATAGTATGTGTTTACAACTTGTAAAATAATTGTGTGAAGTACTTTTGGCCAGGCAGTACTGTGTGCCCATAAACCATGGAAGTTTCATGTGGTGAAAAATGCTGTTAATTCAACAACGCACTGAATAGGGTTTAATGGCAACACTTCTGGAAGATTCCCTTCCCAGGCATTAATACTTCACGTATCTCATTGAGGAATTATTTTATTAGTAGACTACAACAGGATGAAACCCATCCTTCATTAGCTCAGACTGTAAAACCTACTACTTCAGGGCACAAAACACAAGATAGGTTTTACCACAGGTACCAGTAACTGTATTTACTGTTGAAAGAGGGTGCTCCAAAGAGCACCACTTGCTTTTAGACATTGCAGGCATGATCAGCAGAGAAGTGGTTAATGTGCTGAGAGCTGGAAAAGAGAAGGCGGTTAAACAGAGCAAAAATTGCCATTTTGTACCTGACTCTTCACAGTCCTGCATTCATTTGCAGCTGTATTGTGACATCAAGCCATTTGCAATCCATGGGTTTCAGCTGCACAACTCCCATTAACTTTAATCAGAGTCAGGAAAAAAAACTGCTGAGCCAAGCACTCTGAAAATGTATCCCTCCATTCTTAACAATTATATTACTCTGCTTTGTGCAGTGGGGAATCTCTAGGAGGCAGAGCTGAACGCTACATCGTTTCAATACCTGCTCTTTGTGCATAATGGTATCAGCACGTCTCGCAGCCTGCTCTGCACTACAGCTGACAACTGATTTCACTACACAAATGACCAAATGATTGACTTTAGCATTTCTCTACATGAAACAGATACAAATCTTGCAGGGAGATAGCAGACGTGTTCTGTGCATGTGTTTGAGGTTATACAGGATGGGAAGGCTGTTTAGGAAAATTCGGTGTTATCGTCCTTTAACGAAGATTGTTGCCAGGATACCGTCAAGTCATGCAAGATAACTGTGACTGTGGCAGCTCTAGTGTTAAAGAGATATAACAGCAATCAGAACCAGTACCATGCATTTCAGGCTAGAGCAGAGGTCCAGGTGCAAGGTGATATATCCCCTCTGCCGTATTTCCATGAACTATGGCAAGCATGCAGACCCCAGGACGGTTGTTGCAAACAGCCCTGCAGCAGTCAGAGCCTGTGAGATGATGAAAATCCTCAACCCTCATTAATGTCACTGGCCAAGAGATACGGCTGCTCAGAAACCCAGATAGGCAGTGAGCACGTAGAGCTGGCATCTAGCCCTCTCGCTGTATATGTGCTTCCTGGCTTTTACGCCCAGGCTCAATTGTTCTGAGTAAATAATCACTCTCGTTTAGAAATCTGCATTCTGAATAATTTCTTCGGCATTCAAACATGCCCCAACCTTTTACATGACCCTCAAAGTGCAGATAAAACCACCGAGTTTTCCTGTGGGAACTTTAAAAAAACAATAACCACAAACTCCTCTGAAAGACAGATAAAAATGTGGTGAAAGTTTCATTAACAACAAACTCCAGCCCTTTTAGTTGCACCAGCAGCCATATTTTTTTGTTCAGCAGGACAGTTTTTGCACAGATGTCAAGTTTTGCTACTTGAGGAATGTGAAAATGAGAACAGAGTTTTCAATGTATTTGGATCAGGAGGCATAATCAGGTCCCAAGACTACCCTTCCTTATCCAGATAAACAGTAATTCTTTACAATGATTTCTGAAGTGTACCATGTTCCCATTTACTTAGACACGCAGTGCATATAGTGGGAACTATTGAAAAGCGTTGTCCTGCATTATCTGAGGGATTTTGAAGGAAATGAAGCAAATCTGCTTTACAATACATTGTTCCTGCAAGGAAGGATCTCACAGAATCTAATCTTTTTTTTTCATTCATTTTTTAGTGTAGCCTGCACAACAGAGGCAGCTCTTCAGCATCATTTGTATGATAATAGTGTTATTTTGTCCCAAATATGGTGCACATCTCAAGGACCTCCATAGTTACATCAGGGGGATTGTTCAGTCCAGACAAGGGGGAGGCAATTGTGGGGGGAACAGGTCCCAACACAGTGAAGTGAATTTCAAATATTACTGTTAAATCATTACATTACCTTTTTCTGCTACCATCAAAAAGCCTTTTCAGCAAGAGGGATGTTTGGCTTCGCATGGAATTTCTGCCAGACCAGAAAAAAATGAGCTTTTCCAAGAGACTTAGTCTTCTGAACGTCACCTGTCTGCCTAATCGTGGATGGAAATAGAGCTTTGGGCAGACAATAAATGCTTAGCTTCAAAACAGAGGTCCTTTTCAGCACGCATGGGTAATTAAATTTCAGGGAATTTTGGGGTGAAGCAGGACGTCACTTAGACCTTAACGTTGCCTAGGTCTAGAGATGTCTGAGGTGCATGAGAGTACTGTGCCTTGCCCTACAGCAGTTTCAGATAGGTGAGGGTTTCCTTCCTATCTGATAGCCACAATACCCAAGGGCATCGTGCCCTAATTACCCATATGAGAGCAACTGAATTAATTTATTACTGATTTTAAGTGTCTGTAAGATTGGGAGGGCTCTTAAATCTGTGGAATTTCTCTTAAGTCTGCTCTTTCTCTGTGGATTATGCAGGGAGTCTGGGGAAATTGGCTTCCTAATTCAGGCACTTCAATTGGGATGCCTAAAGCTGACAATGTGAATCTCCCAGGTACTAGTCAGATCACTGCCCGGGCTTCCATGAGCGAAACTAAGTGCTGTCTATGATGCTATAATGAGTAGTTTTATTTTAACAGAGCAAATAATTTGGCATGGGTACTTCAATTACAGAACTAAACTGATTTTTATTTTTTGTGAAATGTTAGCACAAGCTTATGAAGCACTGGCTGTGTTTCATTCGTAGTTCTCTCAGTGTGATGAGTTTGCTGTGAATATGCAAAGTTGACACATTATTGTACTGTGAGCCACATTAATTAGATGGAACAGAATTTATTTTATGCATCTTTATCAATTTAGAGGATGTATTTAGTCTAAGCTAGATGTATAGGCACTAGAGTTAGGGACCATCTAACCATGACTCATCTGCTCCTTAAGGAAAAACATGAAATAATAAGTAGGCTGGATAACACTATGAAGTATTGTGGCGTGCTAAATGGATTAGATTAAGCATAGAAAGCTTCATTCTGTTGCTCTTCCTGATATCTCTAGGACCATCTGAGGTATCTTATGGTATTCTGTTCTACCTCCACCTGTTCAGTGAGGCACTTTTCCTGTAACCCCTGTATCATATGTATCTCTTCTAAGGCATCTCAAATGGCCCTAGGTGCTTACATGGTGGGCAAGTGAATCCCTGAACATGTGGTCCTCAGTCATTGTGGTCAGTAAAACTTGGGATTTCTTTAGCTGATCAGGTGCATGTGTTTACTCCAGATTGTGCTCAGTACCTCACTGGAGTCCATTAGCTGTATTCAGTTGGCCTCGGGATCCCACCTCGTGTGTAGAGACCTACATGTTGGACACCTAAATGTAAGTGTCTGAATTTTACTGTTTGCATTCAGAGACTTAATTTAGATGAAATGAATCTGACCCAAAGGTTTTGTTTCTAATGAGAAAACAACAATTAACAGAATTAACAGTTTGAGGGTTGAGTCATAAAATCATGAGGAAAAAAAAATAGCTCAACTCACATGAAAGTGGAGTGCCTCTCCTCTCTTTTATTGGAGGGTGGGTGGGGTGGGGGTGGGTGGGGAAGGAGAAGCAGACACCCACAAATGATGTGATTTGTTCCATATTGGCATAACTAAAATGTGTAGCCAACTAAACCACATGTTTCATATACGGTTGAATTTCCTTATTTTTAAATGAGGTCAATTTTGATATGAAAAACCCTTTCAAAATAAAAAATGCAAAAGATTCCTTTTGAAAATGTTGAAATGAAACGTTGTGCCATTTGGAAAGTTTCATTCCTGTTTTTTTCAGATGAAATGTCAAATAAATGAAAATCAAATTTACATACTTTCTATCACGTGAAAACAACATATTTTATCAAATCTATTATTCACCTACATTTTCAGGGTAGCTCTATTTCCGATGTGTGAGCAGACAACTTATATAACTAGCACAGTGTGAATTCAGCTATAATAAGAAGATGACACTATTCTCTGTAACGCTTAACATTGTAAAAGAAAGACTGAAAATTCAGCTCCCACAGTATTCATGCTTAAAATGTTGGCTACATAATCATTTTTACTGAATAGACTGAACAGAAACTCAAATTTCACTTATACAGAAACCATTTTGGACTATGTTTTTGCTTGAAATAGATGTAAAAAGAAACTTAACTCAGCATATTAAATAAAGGTAAGGCCTAGTCCTCCCAATTTATGTATTTAATATCAGCTTAAATGTCAAGCTGTGTGTAAAACAATCCTTTTATAGTAAGTAACTTTAAAAAAAATATTATTATTATTATTATTTAATAAGGATATTCTCTGTGTAAGTATTTGGGAGTTATAGGTGTTTCTGTTAAACCTCTGAAAAGTTACGTAGTCAGTCTACATTTGGGTACTTGAGTTGGACAGATAATCTCCCTTTCAAAGTCTTTCCATAGTTGCTATGTATGGATATAACTTAGGAGGACTGCTTCATCATAAGCCCAATATTTAAAGTTTAAATTAGGGTCCAGTATCAGCAAGCTGGATTCAGTTCTAATGATGCCTATGACATTGTTTCCAGACAGCTGGTGAGAGTTAGGGGTGGAAAGAATATAGACACCCACATTATGTGTGTTCCTGTAATGGTAGCTGAGTGTCCCATGAGTCTTGTAGTCCCTTTTTCTCCCTGTTTTAAAAGATTATACATATATATATATACATACATACACAACCCCCAAACCACAGAAGTTTAACATTCATTTATGGGATCTATTTTAGGGGATCATTAAAGTTTTGCATGGTACAGGTGTCTTGTTTACATCATGGGATGATGCTGACATGAGGAGGAAGACAAACTGAAATGAGGATGAAGACAAACTGAAATGAAAAGTTTCTGGCGATGCGCACACTGCTTTCTTTATTTTAGCCTAAAATTTCCTGCAGGCAGGGACCTGAGTGTAAAGCCCAGGAATTAGCCTTTTACTTTTGGCTGTGCTGTCTTAATTTATGGCACCATGAGGCCCAGGTTCTGGGCTGTTCCTTCAAAAGCAGCCTTCCAGCCAAATAGGCTTCTGGACAGTGGCTCTGTATATGTGGAGACTCAGATAGAGTAAATCCTCACCCCTTTCTCAGGGAACTGGTCTCACTGCGTGTACAGGGAGTTTTCTGCTGCACGTGCTCATGGTACCCATGGCCTCCAGCATCCTTAAGACACCAGTGATTTCTGGAGTGAGTTTTCTATATGACTTTGGACAAGCCATGCTTTAGCTTCCTCATCTGTACACTGGGGATTATATTGCTGGAGTGAATGGAGGCTAAAATCACTGATGTTTGTAATTTGTGTTGATATTCTCTGGGGGAAGGCAGGCACAATAGAAGTGCAAATAAATTGTTGTGACTGTTTAGTATTTCAGTAAATGGAAAAGCTCTTCAAAGCGGAGTTCAGAGCAAGTACAATAGAGTGGAAAATTACATGTGCAGAGCTAAGAAAGACGATGGAAAGACTTTGAGGAAGCAATTTCACTGCAGTCATTCTAGTAATCAATGAGATGTGTACATTTATTTGCCATTGTGGATTATAATATTAGAGATGAGTCTCTCAAGAAGAACAATACCAGATTTAGGCAAGCAAGGAAAATGCTTTGCACGTGGATTGTGAAGCTTGCCCTGACTGTTTCAGGTCTGATCACCTCAGGGTGATGCCTAACAAGGCATGGCCTTGTTAGATGCCAGAGGGGAAAGCATAACTCTGCTGAGTGGGAAGGGGTAGTGAGCTCTCGCTTGGGCCATAATGTTGGAAGTCATTTTCACTTGGTAAGGAGGAACTGCTCCCATGAAAACACAGAAGGTACATCCTGAGAGTGAGTTATGAGAACCCTTTGTGGGCAGGTTGTTCACATTGGTAGTCATTGTTTTTCCTCTCTTTAAAGTGAGGCCAGTATATATCATTTCCTAACAGGGATGAGCAGGGCGTCGTTTGCAAGTGCATTTTGAATATGAAGACCTCCATTCAAATGCCAAGGGCTGTGACTGTGGGAATGGCCATTTGGCATCTTATAGGAAATGAATTCTTAGAGGAACAGTTATCGCCACATCACCGTTGTCACCATAATGCTCAGCACTGGTAGTCACATCAGCAAAGATGTCAGGGCAGTGTGAATGTGTATAATTCTTACAGGCATGACCCCTCCAACTTAGCACTGTTGCATGCTGTGAACTGAAGTCCTTGTCACATTCTTACTTATGCTATGCCATTTCTGTCCCTGAGCAATTCTCCTACGTTCCCAGATAGTCATTCTCACACTTTTTATAGGCAGTTAATCCCCTTACGGAGAGAGATGTCACTGAACCAAACCCCAGATGTAGACTATTCTCCATTCTGGGAGACGGATAGGAGTGTAAGTGAACATGAACTTAGAGCTAGCAGGCAGTCTGCATAACCAGTGAGCTCCCCTTCCTCTGTTGAAATGCTCCTGAACTTTGGTCTGCTAGGTGTATTGTTCAGTACAGTTCAATAACTGAAAGCTTAAGTCTATTCAATATAAAATGCATGCATATAAGACAATATTCTGAAGTGGGGTAGATTATATTAATCCTAGAGTGGTGGGAGGATGATGATACACAGCAGGTTATGCTGTGCACTATTTTTTAATATCTATATATCAAATGAATGACAAGAGAGAGAGGAACCCTGGGAGGAGAAAAGATGTGTGGAGCTAAAGAATGGAAAAGATAAAGTGAATCCCTAAACCCTAAAAGGTTCATACCTGAAAGCTTTATGAAGTGGGAGAGAAGGAGTTTAGCTGTCCTGAACAAGGACAGAAATAATGAGTTATGATAATATGGTATTACTTTATTTAAATAGCCCATTTAATTCTTTTTATTTTGTGGGATCTTTTTCTTGAAAACTGGGGTCCTTTTGACACTGAAGGAGTGTTAACCTTCCTTAAAAAGCTGACCCTGCTACAAAAGGGACTGCTAAGAAAAATTGAAAACAGCCTGTTAACAATGGATGCTTCAGTTATACTGCGCAAGTGTTGGAAAAGCATGTCTCAGGACTTCCAGAAGGCTGCTGCATAGAGCTGAAAAGCGATTAAGGCTGGCAAATCACTTTATAGTTTTGCACTGCCAGTCTTGAGACTGCCTCAGTAATGGTGTGACTTACTCAATTCAACATACCCTTGAAAAGGGACCTCTTGAGCTCAGAAATGCTGTTGTGTAGACCACTCATTTGCCTCGAGGGGATTGTCACAACATTTCCATGGCAATTGCTCTTGTAAGCTGGGAAACATTCAGGAGGCTGCCATAATATAGACACTGCATAGTATGTACTGACTTGTGTGTGTATGTATGTGTGTGTGTGAGAGAAAGGCTGTCTAATGGAAGGTCTATCTGACCTAAAAATATAGTTGAACTAGCTGAGGTGTTTGTCTCAGCGTTGTAAAGATCTGTTTTTAGACCGATTTCTGAGCTTCAAGTGGATACATTTGCAGAAATCAGAATTGTTTTGTGAATTATTTGTCAGCAGAAAAAGAGGGTTGAATGCATGAGATAATGAATTCATAATGCATAATTTGACTATTTTAGAAGCAATTATGCTTTTGAAACCATCAGCATAAGCTTAATGCAGACAAAATGGAGATCTTAGTAGCCCCTCCTGAAGCCCTCTTCCTTTCCTCTGCCTCTGAGCATCAAACAACCATTTTTTTCTCACCTGAATCATTTCTCCAAATCCCAATATATCAAACATGTCAAAATCTTTCTGTTTCTTCCAATAAAATGTTGCTATATTGCTCCTCTCACCCCTCCCCTCCCTTCCCCACCCCCCCACCCCTGTACACACACACACACACACACACACACACAGAGAGTTGTTTCACAGAATCACAGGATGGTTTGGGCTGGAAGGGACTTAAAAGAACATCTAAGACTTAAAAGAACATCTAATTCCAACCCCCTGCCATGGGCAGGGACACCTCCCACCAGACCAGGTTGCCCAAAGCCCCATCCAGCCTGGCCTTGAACACTTCCAGGGATGGGGCATCCACAGCTTTCCCGGGCAACCTGTGCCAGGGCCTTGCCACCCTCATAGTGAAGAATTTCTTCCTTACATCTAATCTAAATACATGTTCCATTTTAAAACAATTACTCGTGCCTTGCTGAACTTCATGAGGTTTGCACAGGCCCAGCTCTCAGGACTGTCCAGGTCCCTCTGAATGGCATCCCTTCCTTCAGTCTTATCAACTACACCACTCATCTCATCTTCTTACTCTCTCTACTCATTCTGAACCTCAGCACATGGTTACGTGTAAGAGCAAATAATTTCTTCTTTATACCTAATCTAAACCTATCCTCTTTTAGTTTAAATCCCCCTTGTCCTATCACTCCACTCCCTGACAAAGAATCCCTCCCCAGCTTTCCTGCAGGCCCCCTTTAGGCACTGGAAGGCTGCTGTAAGGTCTCCCCGGAGCCTTCTCTTCTCCAGGCTGAACAACCCCAACTCCCTCAGCCTGTCTTTGTAGGAGAGGTGCTCAAGCCCTCTGATCATCCTTGTGCCCCGCTCTGGACTTGTTCTAGTAATTCCTTGTCCTTCTTGTGTCTCCCATCTAAGCCTTTATGACGTCTCATTCACAAATCACCACTGTGTTTAGCCACCTCAGGAATATTTCTGGAAGTTTAATGTAAAAGAGGTGCTGGGTTAGAATCTGTGGCCAAATTTTCAGAGCAGTTTTGGCCATGCTTAGAGTCTGCAGCTCTGCAGCTGCTTACATCCTGTTTGTGTGTCCGCCTCCAGTCTGGTGGCTCAGCAATAAGTTTTCGCTATTCTAACTTACAGGATTGACTTCAAATTTATGAATTAGACTTGATATTGATTTAGGAGCTTCATTCCTGAATTTTGCTTGTGGCCACTTAACCTCTTGTTATGTGTAGTCTCAATGCATCTTGCCTTTTTTTTTTTTTTTTCCATCTGTTTATACCCCTCGAGGTTCTAAACAGTAGCAGATTGACTAGTTAGGATGCTTTTTACAGTAACCTGCCTTGATTTTCTGTATTTCTAACCTTAAATATTTAATCTGTCCCACTTAGGTTTACAATATGGTTTCCCAAGGCTTTGGAGAGTATTTCAAAATTGACCCAAGAAGACAGATGTGTCATGCAGAGCTCAGATTGTTAACAGCACCTTGACAGTTTTTCATCTCTCCTTGATGACTGCAAAGAAAATTCTTCAGAAAATGATTCCTGAAGCATTTGTAAAACTCTTTGGTAAAGCAATGTGTTCCTGTTATTTAACCTATCGCTGGCAGATGACCTGTTATCCACGATCAGAGAGCAGGATAGAATTTATGCTTCCTCTGCTGACATTTGCAGAAGCTCATCAAAGGACAGTTCATTTTCTCATCTGATTTCTCTGTTGTGATTAGAAGAAAACCTTCTCATATACAATCCCTCAGTCCAACCAGTTTGGATTTGCCTAGTGTTTTAGGGTGTATTGACTCTTTGCTGTCATAACCAAACTAACTTCTGAGTCAACAGCTGATTTATTCTTGTTAGTGGCTCAGACAGAATCCTCCTGTTTGAACCTTGAACCTCACTCTAACTTACAGAGTACGTTCACTCAGAATGTCTTTTGATCTTTCTTATTGAAAGATGAAGTGTGACAATCCTGATGATTCTTAGCAGTCCTCCAGAGATCTGTTATCTTTTCCTTTTCGTATGCTTTGTGGGCACTACAATCAATGTGACCACTGAGAGAGCATTTTAAAGAGCATTTTAATATGCTTTCTGTATTGCTCTACAGCTTTGAAAAGTTTGCACATCCTTTGTTTGTCTGCCTGTGTATCAATGCATATGTATATTTATTTCCAACAGAAATCAAGAGAGTATAAGAAATGAAAATCTTATACGACAAGCCCTCAATTGCCAGTAATGAACACAGAGTACAAAATCAAATTAAAAAACCGTATGCTAGGAGGTAGCATTAGGAACAATTTGACATTTATTGAACAACAGATGGTGATTAAAAGCATAAAACCATGATAGTCTTGCTGAAAAACAAACCCCATAGTTCTTTCTAAAGAATGTCTAACATTTCAAATAAAATACTCTAGGCATCAATGAAATCTTAGGAAGATCAAATTTGATCAATTTTGAAGGTGTTCTTATCAGAAGTGTTGTTAAAATCTCCCCTTTAAAAGTATCACATTTGTAGCTTGACAGCTTTCTGGGAAGGAATCTTCTCCTCCCATGCAGGTCACAGATAGTAAATACTTAACAGAGAGAATGTGCACATTAAGCTATTTTTTTTTTAAATATTATTTTTAATGAAGGAGGAACGGAATGCTTTCTTTCCCTTCTACCCCGTCTCCTAGCCCAGCTTTCAGTGAGTTGTATAAGGATACAGTCCCGTCCTTCAGAGTGTGAACCCCATGCAAGTGGGAGGGTCGATCACCCTGGGGATGAAGGATGAAGAGAGACTGAAAATTAGTCGGTAGTTTGTTCTGCCCTCTCTCTCCTGTAACACACAGTAAGATGATGCTCTCCACAGGGTGCCTGATAAAGGTGTTCTCTCTAATGTGTAGCTTTGAGTCACAGATCCCTAAAAGTCTATATCCTGTCTGTAAAAGAAGCCATGAAAGATGACTAGGAGAAACAATCTATTTTCTGTAGATCTATATTTACTTTCTAGTGGAAGGAGGGTGGAAGCACATCATACCACTCAGTGCTCTTGTGTGTGTCATCCCATTTTTATCTCCAGCCAGTGCATCTTGCCTGGCTGACTCTTCCCTCAGAGACAGTCTATTGGTGGACACAGGTTGAAATACGTTGAATTTATATTTATGGGATCAATTATGAACTGTTTTGTTTCATTTCTTTCCCTTTTTACTAAACTATTTATTACATCTTTGTGTGTAATGGTGCCCTTAGGAGAGACATAATGATAATTATCATAGGATGTATTAGGTAAGCGCACCTATATACATGCATCTCTCTGAGATAATATATTAGACAGATCTATTAGACGATTCAGCTTAAGTGATTTGTTGTTCTGGCTACACATCCTTCTCTGCATGCCCAGTTGCAGTGTCATCTGTGGATGAATCTTGCTTTATTCTCTCTATATCTAAAGCCATTCTGCATACCCAAGACTTGTTTGCTCTCATGTCATCCTTTGCCTAATCCATACTTCTCTGCATCTGCTGTCCTCCTTTTTCTCCTTCAGCATTTTTACCTTTTCCTTCCCTCCTTTCCTTCCCTTCCTTTCTCAGTCCTGCATCTGTGTTATCTATCTTTCACTGACTGTGCATATAGAATTTTCAGTCTTCATTCTTCTATATTTGCACTGCCAAACCTGATTCGTAAATTGCATTTGCTGTGTCTATGAACGATAGCCAACAACATGGTCCTAGGGACTTGGTAATATAAGATATCTTCTGTCAGAACTATCCTCTAAAGCCCTTGGAAGTCAATAACTCTAAAACCTCACACCAAAGAGCAGATACTAGAATCTTGGAGATGATGTAGATTTCCATGTCTGTAGACAAGGATAGAGAAGCATATATATTAGGAGTTTTGTCTCGTTTTGGGACAGGCATCATCATAAGGTGGCTGAACTTCTCTCTGAGGCAATTATACCTTTCTACCAGCTATCAAGGTTGACTAAATGACTGTCGTAGACTAGATATTCATCTAATGGGAAGTAGATTATGATCATGAACTGGAAAATAAGACACCTGATTTTCAATTTCTGTGTGCCAGCATCTTTGTGTTTCATCAAAAATATTTACTCTTTTGGTTTGAATTTTTCAGATTTTCATTTTTGGTGAGAAGGTTAATTTTTATTTTTTATTTTTCATAACATTGCAGGCATTTTATGTCAAGATCTAATTACAAATTATAATGTAACTTTAAGAATAAGAAATGGTACTACAAATGCATGATAATTTAACACCAGAAGAGAACTCTAGTGAAAAATCTGACTGAGGCGTTAGAAAGTTAAAGTACTGGTATTCCGACCTTGGCCTAAGTGTTGTAAAAGATGGCAGAAAAATGTTCCTTCTAGTTAAGAACATTGCAGTTAGTGTCCATCCATTACAGATACAGAAAGTAAGTGAAATTTGGAGGGGGGGGATACTGAGGACTACAGTGAGAGAAAGGTGAAACTGGAGGGGATAAGTGGAACTGCTGTCAATAGGATCATCTGAAGAATCTAGACACTGAATACAAAAGCTCCGTGTCTTCTTCAGAAGGTACGAGGTGGCTAGAGGAAACCATCAAAGGAAGACAGAGAAAATAGAACCATAGAATCATTAAGGTTGGAAAAGACCTCCAAGATCATCTGGTCCAAACAATCCCCTACCACCAATATCAACCATGTCCCTAAGCACCAGAGCACCAGGTCCAACCTTTCCTTAAACACCCCCAGGGACAATGACTCCACCACTTCCTTGGACAAACCATTCCAATGCCTGACTGCTCTTTCTGAGAAGTGTCTCCTAATTTCCAACATAAACCTCCCCTGGCACAACTTGAGGCCATTCCTCAAGTCCTAATTGCCATTCAAGGCCATTCTAGTCCTATCACTAGTCATCTGTGAGAAGAGGCCGACCCCCAGCTCCACACACCTTCCTTTCAGGTAACTGTAGAGAGCAATGAGGTCTTCCCTTAACCACTTCTTCTCCAGACTAAACAACCCCAGTTCCCTCAGCCACTCCTCAGAGCTTGTGTTCCAGGCCCTTCACCAGCTTCATAGCCCTTCTCTGGGCATGCTCCAGGGCCTCAATGTCCTTCTTGTAGTGAGGGGCTCAAAACTGAACACAGTACTCGAGGTGCGGCCTCACCAGAGCTGAGTACAGGGGAACAATCACCTCCCTGCTCCTGCTGGCTACACTATTCCTGATACAAGCCAGGATGCCATTGGCCTTCTTGGCCACCTGGGCACACTGCTGGCTCATGTTCAGGCGAGCATCAGCCAGCACCCCCAGATCCTTTTCCTCTGCACAGCCTTCCAGCCACTCTGCCCCAAGCCTATAAATACATGGAGAAAGATGGAGGGGATGTTCTTGGTATATTCCATGAAAATTTCTGGTATCTTTGGAGATGTTCAAAGCCCTGAGCCGAGCTGAGTGGAGTAAAGCTGACCGTGCTTTTAGCAGGAAGTCAGACCAGAGAACTTCAGAGTTCCAATCTCAGCTGAACTATTACTTTGTGACTATTTTCCAAACTTCAGTCATAGAAACATAGTAATTTTTCTTTATTTTGGAGATCAACAAATAGAATAATTCCTTTCCATTGCTACTGAGTGCACAAATACTTTCTGCTATTGTCCAGTAAAAATTGATATTGGAGACATGAAATAAGAAAATAGTCATCTTTAGCATAGGCTTAATATCATTACATTGGAATAAAGCAGTAAAAAAAGAACAGATCACAAAAAAAAAAGGAACAACTTATTTTGCTGATGCTTGCAATAGGTAATGACAGTATCAGCAGTAAGAACCTATTAAGCTACTTCAAATTAGTATCTGATCTACTTTAAAAAGACACTCATTATCAGTTAATTCATTAAGTTAATTCATTAATTCATTAAGAGTATTTGTTGAGGTTTAAGACATATGAAACAAAAATACCTCATTTGCAAGTAATTAATACAGAATTACTTAAGCAATACAGTTTCACAAATGAAATACTTATATCTTAATTCCTTTTAATCCACTTGAAAGAGATACTTAGATCTTTAATCATCAGATAAATTAAATGTTTTGTTAATTACCTATCAATCAATATTCCAGTTCAACATCTATGTTGCTCAAGAGAAGGACACACATGACATGAGAGTTTTTTTTCATTAAACATTCTTTCTTATTTATTTCCTTTCTGAAGCTGGCATTGAGGGCATTAACCAATTCTATTGTTCAATAATTCAAGGGCGAATTACTGCGCTTATTTATTTATTTATTTATTTTGCTGTGTTGTAAAGCTCCCAGTAAATTTGGTCATGTTTTCCTATGCAGTTGAAACCTGTGCTGAGTTAAATAATTTGCTCCTTCTTTCCTTCAAAACTTCAAGAATAAGTGCATTTAAAAACATTGTCACAAAATACACCATTGCCTTTAATCTCTGATTTCAAGCCCAGAGCTGATTATACTGCATTGGCAGTTGTGTTGATCTAATGGTTTTGTAGACCCACTTCCCTGTCCAAATTTGGCACACTCTCATGTTTGAGTAGCCCACTAAGTTCTCAGGTTGCCTAAAGTGGAAGCACTCAGCACCTGCAAAGGATAGACTTTACCATTCATTAGTCTTCTGACACAATTTGGAAAAAGAGAAAAGGAGAGGTGTGCACAACCAGGAGAAATTACCTGGGCTGCAGTTTAAGCCCAGGCACTCAATAGAAATCTGGGTCCATTTTCATGTTCAGGAAAAAAAATGGATCTTCAGATAACAAGTAGACCAGATTATTTCTTTTCAAAATATTCCCAATGATTCCCACCTAAAGTGGAAATGTCTACTTGTCTATAGCCAGGGATAATAATTGTTTTAATGTCTGATTTGAAAAATACTAAAAAAAAAACAGGGTTAATAATGAAACGCTGACACAACTTTATCTATAGCACTTCTAGCAGAATGGTTATAACATGAAAAAGTAAGGTTCAATAAAACGCAAGGCAGAAACAGCAAATTATATTAGATGTGACATATTAGCCATAAGGCCTTTTCTAAACTACAGCAAAGAAATTAGGACAAGGGTATGGTAGTATATTTCTCCCCACAGTGTGAGAAAGGCCTAACCCTCAGAGCATTCCCTCTAAACTTGTATTCTATTTCTAGCATGTGTTTTATTAACTTTTATTTTTGTTTTGCAGGCTAGACACACAGCACCAACCTTAATGTCAAATTAGATAATGAAAAGCAATAGTCATCTTAAGAAAAATCATTCAAATAACTGTCATGTTGCATTATAGTTTTTGCTGCTAGCAAAAGCCTTAATTAAGTCTGCAGAATGGTTTCTTTTCTCATCCTCTGATTTCAGATGCTCTGAACTTCCTAAGCAATTTTTCTGTTACAGCTACATCTTTATGCTCTTGTAAGAATCATCTGATGTATAGAATACAGCAATTGCTTAAAAAAAAAAAAAAAAGAAAAAAGTAGGAGGGGAGAGTTTCACATAAAATCATACCATTTATCAAGTTGTAGGAAAAAAGTGAAAGCTAGAACTTCAAATGTTGCCAGATTTCATGTGGAATGATCAGCACAATCCTAACGACTTCTGCTGATGTGTACTGATAAACAAATCAGAACAACAGCAAGTGACATATTAATATGAAAACCTGGAAATGTGCTATAGAACTGATCCTGCTGCAATGCGGTTACCAAACTGGGAGGTAACTCTGGTTGGAGCAGAACCAGGCTTACCCCCAAATCAATTTTCCTAAAGGAAAGGGTATTGCAGCAATCTCTGACTGAAACAGCAATTCCCAACAGGGAATCTAATTATGTCAGGGGCTGAAATGATAAGTACAAGGAACAGAAAATGCAAGGGAAATTGAGCTGTCTTTGGGTTCTGAATCAAACAGAACTCACCCAGATCTGGAGGAATGGGCATAATGAATGCATGCATAATAAGTTGCAATTAATACCACTGAATGAGCCATTGGTGTGATAGGTATTATCTACTCTAAATCCATCATTGGAATGAACAAGTTGGATGTGTTTCTACTGCTTTATGAATCTCCACCTAGTCTCCTTAACCTTGTGAGAGTCTAAGTCTAGCTGGAGGCATATAGCTGGAGGATTTGCTACAGTTCTTCCTGAAGTCACTTGAGGTCTGTCTACAGCAGCTGACTCTTCCCCATTTGCTGTGCTTTGATTTGTGCCATGAAGTGCTCTCAGCATTCATGAACCAGAGCCTTGCAGGTTGCAACCGAACTGGAAGAGGTGGCTGAGGATCTCACCTACTGCACTGCGGTTGGGAATTCAGTCCATAAGACCAGACTAGAACTATTATGAAGTGAAATATTCGGAAATGTGGCTGGGATGCCAGAATGTCTTTACAAATTACTAAGGTCTGTAGATCCACTTACAGTGGTCCAAACTGCCTGCTAACACATCTGGAGAGATCCTCAGGCCCCAGACACAAGCTCTGGCCATGAGGGACATTCTCCTCTTTCTGGCTGCATAGTAAGCAGCACAATGGGATGGGGCAGAGAATCAGAAAGTGCAAGAAGTCGTGGGTTGAGATAAAGACAGTTTAATAAGACAAGCAAAAGCTGTACATGCAAGCAAAGAATAAGGAGTTCATTTGCTACTTCCCATTGGCAGGCACATGTTCAGCCACCTCCAGGAAAGCAGGGCTTATCACATGCAACAGTTTCGTGGGAAGACCAATGCCATCACTCTGAGTAGGTCCTCTCCATCTCCAGCCTCCTTCTTTACCCCAGCTTTTATTGCTGAGCATGATGCCACATGGTATGGGACATCCCTTTGGCCAGCCGTCCTGGCTGTGTCCTCTCCCAGCTCCTGGTGCACCCCCTGCCTGATCACTGGCAGGGCAACACAAGCAGAAAAGTCCTTGTCTCTGTATAAGCACTACTCAGCAACAACTAAAACATTGGTGTGTTATCACCAATGTTTTCATCATAAATTCAAAACACGGCACCATGCCAGCTACTATGAAGAAAAATAACTCTATCCCCACCCAAATCAGGGCATTGGCACTTATATAACACAATTGCAAAACATTTCCAGATCAGGATATTTGACTGTCATGTGTTGCTATTTACATGAAAACCTTTAGGAATTAAAATGGTTATCCTGATACAGCAAGTAGTGATGAGCTAAGGTCTAGTTTTTCATTGAGTCTCCAGACTGTTTCCCCCCAGCTCTGTTAACTCCGTTGAATTTAGTCAAGTAGTTGCTCATTGCCCCAGTGAAACCAACAGAAATATTACTGTTTATTAGGGCTTGGCTGTGAAGCCAGTTATTGCATGTATCTCCAGGCTATTTCAGGAATATGATATTCCAAGATAGCCTTTATAATTGGCCTAAATTCCCCGTCTGTAAAACTGAAACAGTAAAACTGTACTTCCTCTGTACTTTGTGTGCCTGATTTACCTCAGTGGTAAGCTCTCTGTAACATGAGAATGTAAAATTATCAGGACAGTCCATCCTTTTGGGATTATATGCACCAGGGAAGTAGCATCCCTCTGGGAATACATCCAGTTTGACAGGATGTCTGACTACCTTTGTACTCCAAAAGGAAAAGCAACTTGGAAGGGAGCAAAGACTTTCCACAGAGAATGAAAATGTGGACACATAGAGAAAGAAAGAAGAAAGGAAAACAAGCAAACAGAAAGTTTTTAGGAATTCTTAATGAAATCTTTTGAACTGGCTGTTATCAGAATGTTCCTACATTTTGACCAGCTCTACAAAGTCGCAGTAGAGCTGGCAGGAGGGAGAGAGGGTTGGTCGGGACATGCCAAATTATTAAGAAGGTATACATTCACCCAAAGCACTCACAGTTTCTGCATCCAGTGAATGGTTTGTTCAGAAGGAACAGCAGCTGATGTTTTCTAGTTCTTCCTTGGATTCTTGACCTGTTTGCATAGTGAAAATAAGCCAGATTTAAACCTTTTTGAGACATATAGGCATGTTTGCAAATTCCTCCCTTCTTTCTTTGCTTCCTTCCTCTGCTAAACCAAAACCAAAATAATTCTCTTTGCATGGATATGTTATACTTTTCTCTGCCAACCTAAACAGTAATAAAAGACTAGGTCACTTATCACTACATGCACACAATAAGTGAGTAGGCCATATCCATATTTTACAGGGTTGTTTAAAAATGTTAGCTTCTAGAATGCAGATACTGGTTTATAAACTGGAAAGGACAGAGTAAGGAAAAGCATGTGAGGAAGATTTACACCACAAATATAAGGAAAAAAAAACTTTGTTAAGTAGTTTTTCATTTTGTTTTGTTTTGATTTTTAGTTTAGTTTGTTTATAAGTTCTGGAAAATCCATTGGATTAAAATACATCAGAAAATCCCCAGAAACCAGGCTGAAAGTGAACAAGATTTTAAGCCTTCTCCATCACTGTCAGCTGAAATTCTTTCCTCCTGATAAATGTAAGTAGATGCTGTTGCTGCTTCTTTATTGATGCTGGTGATCTCAATCCAATAGTGCAGGAGAAAGTGGAAGATTAAGATGTATAGTAAAGCAGGACTGAAAGATTATTGCAATAAAATGGAAAAATTGTCAGTCCCATAGTGCCTTAAGATGGAATGTTACAATGCCTTTGTGGTTAGGAAAGGTTAAAACACTTCCAAGAATATCTTTCTTACTGATAGACTTTCCCCAGAGAAGACCTTGTAGTCATTTAAATCCTTAGTGACCTGACTGTAAATCTGATACTATCAAAAGCCCGAAAATAAACTGACATGCTCCTTCAACTGTTGAAATTGTACTTGCTGTGAGTTGCATAAAAGAGGAAATTAGAATCTAGCTAAAAATCAGAGTCCATGGTGTTTTCTGTGCTAAAAACATCATTTCAATACTATTAACAAGATGGTAATACAATTAACAAGATGGTAAGATTTAGTGAAGAACTGGATCCATATGTTCACCAAGGAATCCAGCTGGAGGTGAGATGAACAGCAACATAAACCAACATTCCAAAGATAAACCACTTATGAGTGAATTAAGTTATTTGGACTAATCATAACAGCTCCTAAGATTTTGGTAAGGCCCCAAAAGCATCTGGGACCTGCTCCTTGGAAATTTCAGTTCTAAAATGGTAAAGATTGGGGTTGTTCATCCTGGAGAAGAGAAGGCTCAAGAGAGACCTTACAGTGGCCTTCCAGTGCCTAAAGGGGGGCCCGCAGGAAAGCTGGGGAGGGACACTTTGTCAGGGATTGGAGTGATAGGACAAGGAGTAATGGTTTTAAACTAAAAGAAGGTAGCTTTAGATTAGATATGAGGAAGAAATTCTTCTCTCAGAGGGTGGTAAGGCCCTGGAACAGGTTGCCCAGAGAAGCTGTGGATGCCCCATCCCTGGAAGTGTTCAAGGCCAGGCTGGATGGGGCTTTGGGCAACCTGGTCTAGTGGGAGGTGTCCCTGCCCATGGCAGGGGGGTTGGAATTAGATGATCTCTAAAGTCCCTTCCAGCCCAAACCATTCTATGATAAAGATAAAAGCAGCATAGAAAGAGGCTAGGGTCATGCTAACATTCAGTGTAACACCTGGAGAGAGAGTGGGATGTAGCTGAGGATATTGTGCACTGTAGCTAAGCATTTTGTGCAGGGGAAACCTGCATTGTCTGGTCAAGGAGTGAAATTGCTGTTACAGAAGCATGGGCTCTGGAAATGTGCTGCATGTACAGGCAAATCTCCTTATCACCATGGGAGAATTTAAACGGATCCCCTTCCCAGTACAGGATGCGAGCACTGAAGCCTCACAGTATTGTCATACATGTCCATGTTTCACTGCCTATTGTTTTTTTGTTGTTGTTTGCTTGTTTTTGTTTTTGTTTTGTTTTGTTTTTCTTTCTTTCTTTTCTTTTCCACACACTCTCCGTGTGGATGATTTGTATTGTGAAAAGGGCCAGGCAGAGTACCATTCCTGTTCTAGCATCCTTTGACACTGAGTTCAAAATATTTAAGCCTGTAGGGAAATTACTAAATTACCCATTTGAACATGTTTTAATCTAAATCTTTAGGCACATGGGTAAGGAGGGGAAGAAGTCCTGACAATATTGCATGGCATATGTCTTAACTTTTCAAAGATACAGGGAAAAAACTGACCAAGGACAATATTAGTACAACAGTCCTGTATGTCAAAGCATTTCCAAAATGCCTGTGCTTCCTATTTACACCCCTCTATTTGCATGTGAAAAGCCTGTATTTGCAGATGTCAAGATTTCACTGAGGGTCAGACTGAGCTGAAACCCTGAGATTCAAACATTTCAGAAGGCCTGGGAAGGTTTGTTTTCATGGCTCTGCTTTATGTCATTGTTGGAGATAAGAAACTGAGATGATTCCGTGCAGAAATAAATCCCTCCAGGGTTGGTGTGTACTTTGGGTTTTGGCCACTTCTGTCAGATGGCATTGCCTACTTGTCTTACGTGGCTGGTAAAGCTTCAAACTTTCACATTTTGCTCTCATTTGAAATTGAGTTTATTCTACTCTTAATCAAGATACTTTAGTTTGCTATAGAACTGCTCTACAGATCTGCTCTGGGGCACTCCTCATCATGATCAACCATGGCCAGGAAAGGGATGGCAGTAGAAAAATCATGCCAGGAAAGCAAAGGAAAGCAAGAGAGGGACGTTCTTAGCATCACAGTGATTACTGCAGTTCTGACCTTGGCTTACATTGGCTCACCCGAGGCAGGAAAAATGGTTCCCCCAGGTATAGTCCTTTCTGAGCAACTGGGGAAGCCATGGCTGGTGGACCTCCGTGTCCCTACCAGTGGATAGCCATGATCCTACTGTCTGCATGGCTATCCCTACCATAAACTTTTTGCTGCACCAAGTACTTTGCTGATGGAAAGCATCCTCAGAAATGGGGTGGCAGGGTTGGAGCACCAGAAAGCTACCGAGAAACTGCATTTCTGTACATCCAGCAGTGAGAGTGCAAGACTTTGTCCTTATTCCTGGGACAGAAAAATTTGATTTTGTCTATGCTGCTGTGAATCCTTGATCGTTCCCTAAGGACTGTTCTCACAGAGCTCAGAATGAGACTATCATTACATTACTATTCAGAGCAGGCCTGACGATGTAATTATTTCCTATTAGAAGTGCCTGCATCATTGCATTTTCAGAGTATTGAATTTGCATTACGCAAAACTACAGGTCAGGATCTTAGCTGATGTATCCCTCATAACTTTGCTGAAAACAATGGCACTGCAAGCATTTGCAATGGTTAGAAGTCTAGCTATATTTCCACATCTGTGTATGTAGATCTATAAAAAAAATTAAAGAATACATGACATTTGTAGGAAAAAAATCATATTCAGTTAGATGCTTCTATAATAGAGATTAGGTTTGGAGAACAAGGTTGATTTTTCAGCATGGGAAAGAATGGAAACTGGTCACTTTTGCCATTTAGTCAAATTAAACCTTGAATTATGTACCATAAGCCTTCAAAAAAAATTCTGCAATTACCTATCTATTCACTTCTCTGTTAAGAGATTTTGTGTCGAGGAGTGCACATGCAAAACAGGAAGGAAAATAATGATCAGATTTAAACTTAACTAAAAGGCATTTTCTCAGCTGGAGTTTAGAAAAAGTGATTCCATAAATGCAGAATTTTGTGTTGAATCCTTGATAATGTCTGGAATAATGTAGCATACAGCATAACATAATAATGACAAGCGAAAGTAAATAATAATAGTAAAACAAAAACAAAACAAAACAAAAAACACATTCTTTAAACTTAGTTGATTCAGTGTAGGTACATTTTTCATTTTGGTATTGTTTCTGTTTTACACAAAGTATATTTTAAAGACATCTTAGATGTTTAACTGCATTGAGATCATGCATTATACTCTTTGTCCTTTGCAGAAGAAAACATACCTGCCAGAAGCACATAATTTAATAAAGAAAATATCATTATAACTAGATTTTAGTGACATTACAATCACGAAACTCAGGCAAGGGGTCAGCCAGCCAGATTGTTTCTACTGGGTATTTGAAAACTGTGGGCTGCTGTTATTTTCAGCTACATAGTAATTTAATTTTAGTGTGGAAAATAAATTGGAGTTTTAAAGGGAGGCTATTCTTTTGTATCTAAAAGCTGCAGATGCTGGTGTGGAATTGCTTGTTGCCAAAACTAGCTATGAGTATATTTAGTCTGAGAGAAAAAGATTGGGTTGATAGTTCAGAGGTCGAAAAACCCTCTGTGACAAATAAGTTCAATTTACCATCAGCGTAGGGTCTTCTCTGTCGTCCTGTTCTTGTGCCTTTATTCTCCGTTATATTATTTTCCTGTTATTGTGTCCTTTAGGGAATGGGCTTTGCAAGCTGTTCAGTCTCTGAATGGGTTCAATCCTTGGCTTCCGTGGAGACCGCTGAGAAGGGTGTCACTTGTGCAGGCAGTTTTGTGAGGAGACAACTCACTAATAAGACACATACTCAGACAACCGGCTTGATTCGTGTAGGCCTCTGAGCAGCTATCAGAAGCTAATTGTAATGCTTATTAAAGACAGCTTAGCAGGGATGTGAAAATGGCAGGCAGAGCTTTGCTATTATCTGCACCAGCTCTCTGCCCTCTTACTCAGCAGCTCTGCTCTCTGGGCCTATTCAGGGACAGAGATGCTAATTTTCTAAAAGGAAAAGAAAAAAAAAAAAGAAAAAAAAAAGAAAAAAAAGGTCCCAAACCACTGTTACTTGGCAGTTCTGTAAAACCAGCCTAGCCTGGGAAAGCTGACAGAGGCTCTTTATGTTGCATTTGCATCACATGCCAGTCTTTTTGGTGCAAATCTGGTTGCAGGACCACTAAGCAGGTTGTACCTTCTTCGCAGTCTGCAGGTGAGCATCACAAAGGTGTTTCTGAGGAAAACTGGGAGGCACAGCTGTGAGATCCTTTATTAGTGGTGGTAACAAAGAAAAGAGAGCCCCAGAAAAGTACAGCTTAACAAAAATATTCCAGTTTAAGCATTTCATTGTCATCTCTTATCTTTTGCAACGTCTCCTCCCCACCTCCTCCCACCTCCTTCCATTTTTCCTGTGAAAACTGAGCAAGCATGGTATGGAAATCAGGGACACAACGAATGTCAAACTCAACATGCCATATCCTTAAACTCTCTGTCAGAGTAAAAATACAGTTTGAGGCTTTGCATCCTGTTATTCCTCATGCAAACTACCACTGCAGACAAGCACTTTGCCTGTGGTAAACGCTCTTGTTCAGAGCAGATGTTTCCCTCAATTAGCATTTTTTCAACTATTTAGCAAGTACATTCTATTAAAATATTTTAATTTATGCAGAAATTATGTTATTAAATTTACAAATTCTTTTTATAGGACACATCCTATAGTTTCAAGCTAATAATTTTCTGTCAGTAACTGTTACCATGGGCCGGAGAGTATTCCTCTAATAAGAAATCTGTACATTCTTTTTTCTAACAGTGAGGCATTTGCTTCTTTCATGTATTTCTCATAAGCATGATGATTGCATTTTTGATATCCTCCACACAAAGGAGGATGCTTAACATTTAAGACACTTGACAGTTTTTGGAAAACATGGAGATGTAGATTTTAGTCTGGAAAGTTTTGCATAAATGTAATAACTCCTTTGTTCTTTATTCTATTCTGTTCAATTAACTTTCCTCCTTCCAAAACCAGAGCCTTATGGATAGATAAGACAGCCTTTCTCTCCTTACCCTTCCATCTGTTCAGACCATTTTCACAGACCCTGCAGATGCAGTTCTGCCCTGCCCTGGTGTTACTCTTCCCCTGTATGTTGCCTGAAATGGACTGTGTAGCTTAAGAAATCCATATATAGGAGTTATAGTGTATTATAGTGCATTATAGTGTTATTTCTGACAACACTTTCATCTGTCAACTAAAATTAGCAGTTGCAAAGGCTAATGAAGTTTTTCTCATGGCAGGCTCATGCAGTTGATAATGAAATGCCGAGTTTTTTATATCTAGGTTGTCGGCAGGAATCCAGCTCAGGTTACGAGTGACCGACAGTTGCTACCATCTACTGGCTGTTTGTGATCCTGTGTGAAACAACAGGGCATTGAGACTCCTTCCTGGTCCTGTCGTGTCGGCCCAGTCGTGGACAAATGGCTTCTGTCTGGTTGGCAATCTGACCAAAAGCTTGTTGGGATTGGCACCCAACAAGGGAGGTAACACTTTCATGAGTCATTTGAGTAGGTCTTTGGCTCCTGTATCATGTAAGTGTTTTTCTCCTGCTATCTAACATAATGTCTCTTGTTTACTTTAGATGAGCACTGCTGTGTTTAGGAGTGTGCCAGCTAATCACTGCCGAACTGTGATTTTATGCAAAGCAGTGCTTGTCTCCCTTGAGTACTAAAATTCAGTATCCCATTAGTTAACCTGTGTTTAACCATCTCTTTTTAATGGCCTTTCACAGTGCTGGCAAAACCACAAGTCTTAAAGACATACTGAATAAAAAAATTGCAACTTTCATCAAGGTTAGACTTGAAAGATATTAAATTAGTTGGGAAGATCCTAAAATGGCTAAGCAGTAAAGTAGATAATCTCTTTTCATAAGCAATAAATATATTCACTTTATAATGAATATAGAGTAGAAATGTCTACTACCATGACACTATCTGTGTTTCAGGATTTTCAGAAGATTTGACATGATTTAATTGATTTTTTTTTTTTTTTACTATGTAGTAATAGGCAGAGTTTAACTTTCTTTCTTTCTTTCTTTCTTTCTTTCTTTCTTTCTTACTTTCTTTCTTTCTTTCTTCCTTTCTTTCTATTTCTTTTTCTTTCTTTCCTTCCTTCTTTCTTTCTTTCTTTCTTTCTTTCTTTCTTTCTTTCTTTCTTTCTTTCTTTCTTTTTCTCTCTCTCTCTCTCTCTCTCTCTCTTTCTCTCTTTCTCTCTTTCTCTCTTTTTCTTTCTTTCCATTGCTCTAATCTGGATATATGCATATTTATTTTTCATGCTTATGATTTTGAGAATTAGTGATTAAAACTAATATAAAA
Organism: Anser anser; assembly: GCF_964211835.1. NCBI lineage: Eukaryota > Metazoa > Chordata > Aves > Anseriformes > Anatidae > Anser > Anser anser. The sequence continues at coordinate 179,596,956 of NC_139720.1, read as the reverse complement.
ATGGTTTATTGCATTAACTCCAACTCTTCCACATTCCTTCCTTTAATTGTTATCTTAATGCCAGAAAATGCAAGGAGGACAATGCCATTTGGCTTTTCCTTTCACATCTCCTACATGTAGCCTTCCTAGACCTCAAAGTGGAGTGGCTTTGTCTAGTTGCCCAGTCCTTGTCAGCTACTGTTGAAAGAGAGGTTCTAAAAGTAGACTAGCAAGTGACAATAAGATGGCAGTGTATTTGCAAAATGTAATAGATTATAGCTCTACCCATCACCTAAAGGGAAGGCACAGAGGCAGCAATGACAGAATGACAGTAGAGTTTACAGAAGCCCAAATTCCAAATAGCATCGTAACATTTGACATTCCCCAATACAGTAAAATCCAGCAAGATTGAAAGTAACCTCAGACATCTTGTAAATTTAGGTCAAAGCAATATCAATATGAAACTTTTAGATAGCTATGGTGCTACTGTTGATTTGATGCTATGATGATGATATTACATGGTGTCTATCTGGCCATGGGCAGTTATCTTAATAATAGGAACTCTAGACCAGCTATAGTGCTTTCCTATCCACACCAATAATAATATTTACCACCACAATGGAAGAAGTAATGTCTTCTCGACAAAAAGTACTAGGTGGAATTCTCTGGCTTCTTTGAAAGAAGTCAGGCTAAATATCTGACATATTCTTTTACCTGAATCTCAATGAAGTCTACAGAAACTAAGCAGACCTAATATCCTCTCTGCTTAGTCTGATCCATCCCTCCAAGCTTAACACATGAACACACAGAGGTCATGGTGGGAATTGTTGTAGAGTTGATGTATTTGTTGCCCATGTAGTAACTTCCAACCTATGTAGTTTAATAGTAAAATAAGAACAGGAAGGTAAATTATGTTCTTCTGATACTTGGGTCATAAACTGACTTTTTTTTTTAACCAGTTCAAGATGAAAAATTATCGTGAACCTGTCACTTTTACTGAGCAATGGGATGATTTGCTCCGTTAGTTCCTTTTAACAACTCTTAACATGCTGTGGTCAGCCATGTGACCATGTAAGTGGTCATCACTATGCAGTCCCTAAGATGACCTAAATTAGTAGTTTTTGTATAGAGCTATTTAAGCAACTGGGCCTTCAGCGGCTGTATCTATACTCTGACAGAGCTGATCCTAGATCCTTGACCTATTTGTCCCTTTACAAGGACATCTTAAAGCCTAGCTGGCCAAGTGCACTGGCCCTTGCAGTAATCCAGAATTTCTCATGCCATTCTGAACTAAGGTGTGCAGACCTGCTGTTGAACGGTGAATGGATTTGATCCTGTGTCTGTTCTGACTACATCTATCTGATCAGTAAAATGAGATTCAGCTCCAGCTAAAGATGACTAACTGTAGGTGTCTAAATGAAGGTATCAGCTATAATCTTACTATAGTCCTATTGCAGGTATTTACTTCAGCACTATCTGAGGCACTTTCTAGGCACTACTGAATGCAATGGCTGGGAAGTGAATTCAGGTGCCCACACATTGACTCACTGATGTTTTAGATTACCCAAAATATCTTCCTTGGTTTTCATGTACAACTATGGAAAGTTATTGCTCTATTGTATGTCCTCTGTCCTATCTGTCATCTCCATGTGTCTTCCACACTATAGGGCATCTTAAACTTAACTCCTTGTATGTGTGTAACTAAAATAAGTCAAGATCTCCACTGACCATATGTGAAACTGATATATACAGGTCACAGGCAGACATCTGAGGTACCTAAACATTCGAGTCTACTGCCATTTGAGATGCCTTAGGATTCAGGACCTGACTGTCCTGGATACTGTAGGTTGCCTCAAATGTCACTGTGTCCTTTTGTTTAGTCAACGGCACCCTGGTCCTAAATTCAGATGTCTTAGTCTCAGGTTGAGTCATACCACAAAGGAGTGATACAGTTACCTTAAACACAAGTTTTCTTTCATGTTAGATACCCTAGGGTAACCCTGACATCTGCAGAGGTATAATACATATTCCACAGGATTTTTAGATGTGAGAGCTTTTGGAGTGGCAGCTGGAGAGAGAGATACCCTCAAGGTGTAATGTGACAATATAAACTTATGTTCAGGTGACTGAATTGAGCCTTTAGTAACCAGAAGCAGGGTTCTCAGGAGAAGTTAATAGTGACTTCCCCATCTCCAGCACTTACTCTCTATTTCATTGTAATTTCTTCCGAGTTCTCCCATGCTTTTGTCAGCTAATTCTCTTATCCTTGTTCCATCAGGGGCTGGAAAAAGGAAGAGATTTCACCATTCAATAAGAAAATAAGGATAGTGCTACATTGCTGGGTACTGCCAGGATGGCTTCCAAGCAAGCTGGTTTAGATGTGCATACTCCCCACATTCCAGGCAGAGCCGGAGTGGTTGGAGTCCCATGAAAGTTTGCCAGTGTGGACTACATAGATGTGTGTGTGTGTGTATGGGTGCTTTATTTGTGTCACCTGCTTCACTCGGAAAGGAGTATTCTGCTGCTTAGATTTTGGGAGGTCAGATGTGTTTCATTCCATTCACAGTCTGAAGTGGTCCGCCAGGTTAGGTAATGAACCATAAGGGATGTCAGCAGTGAAAATAGAAGTGCTGCTTGTACTTTTATTCCTTTGATGATTTTATTTTATTTTTCTTCCTGAGCCTGACTGACTGGGGTGAGCAAAGTAGGTAAGATAGAAATGGTTATGGAAGTATCAGGAGAGCTGGATAATAACAGTGCCTGAATTATCTGTTGGAGGCATTCTCTTCTTATTTACTATATGATCATCAGTTAAAAGCCATACTTGATCTGTCACTCTGTGTCCATTTACAGACAAAACTGGTAGCTCATTTTGTCTTTTGAAATCTATTTGGACAGAGGACTGAAACATTTTTTTTTTGATGAGGGGCTTGTCACACTTACTCATGTCTTTGTCATTCCAAGCAAGATTTCTGCAACATGTTCTGCTTTAAAGAGATTTATAAATGTCTGCTAGAAGAGAATGTCAGCAGCTCATCTTTTTTGGGGTGGTCACTAAATATTATTCCAACATTGCTCTTCTGGCATTTCACTCTGATTTCCAGTTTAACACCATGTGAACCAGAGTTATTTATGACTTTGCAAGCCTCAAGTATACAACAGCTCAAGAGAGAAGTCTTTTTCCTGTGAGAAATCCTGATAGGAAAGAAAGTTGTAACCAAGAACACATTTATTTTGAGGAGGGAAATGAAAGTGTTTTTTTTTTTTTTTTTTTTTTTTGTGGTGATAGGTCATGTAGGACAGGGATAATTTTACATAGAAACAGTTTTTGTGACAGTGGAGTCATCCTGCCTACATGCAAATGCAGTCAGCTTGACACCAGGAGTTTGTTATGTGTACAAGTATTCAGCTACAAAATATGTTTTGGGTGTATGGTTTTGTTCTCATCTCTGACTTGCCTTCCTCTCACTATTAGAATTAAGTTCAGAGGTGGTGACAGGGAAATTCCTAGTGCTGGAATAACAACAGAGCTATATCAAACTTGAATGACTGCCTGTAAAGGCAGAACAACACTGGACAAAAACGAACAAAACAAACAAACAACTTGTGAAGGGATAAAGGAAGTGAGAAGCTTAGCTTCATACCTTGGGTGCCAAGAAAGAGGAAATTTGGTTGTGGCACTGGAGGTGTGAGTCTGAGAAACTCTACCTATGAGAGAGAAATGTGCAATTCTGAGCAGATGCGAAGCTGTACAGTAAACAGCTGCACAAGCCTGCAGAACCTGTATAGGCCTACAGAAGCAGAAAAATGTATATAGATAGATTTTCCTTTGTCTATCTGACACAACCTTTTCCTTCAGAAACTCATTTTGATGGGATATTTTCAACAAGCTCTGCCTGGTTAATTTAAGAGAGAGGAACATCAACACCTTCTGTGCCTGTTATTATGCCCAGCCTTCTACTTCTGTAGGCAATGATGCCAGAGACGTCTGCTCAGAAATATGTGAACTGCTTTCCTCCATACATTTTGATTATGAATCATGTGGAATTAACTTTACTGGAACATCTCTGGAAGAAGTTACCCTCCCTATGACATAAATATCATCTGCTCAGTCCAGGGTACTATGCAAAGGACGCTTGTATATAGTATTTGTTCTTTGAAGTACTGCTCTGGCAGTTGCCACTCTCTGGAAACCGTTTTGTATGCTTCTCCATTGCAGAAATATTATGTTCAGATAGTATGGTGCTGAGTGTCTGTTTGAATGTACGTTAAAACACACAAATAAGCAAATTAATTATCTTTGGTTGTTACCAAATTCTGCCTTTAGTTCCCCACCATGGGGGAAAAAAAAGTTCACAGAGTGTTTTACAGAGTAAAAAATGCCCATGTATTTTATGAGAAAACATTTTCCACTTTGAAAACATAAAAAACCCTACACACTTGCATTAAACCTGGCTTAAGGTTTATAACATATGACAGTCTTTAAAAAGGGAATATATCTGGAGGTTTTCGTGACTTCATAAAAATACCCATTACACATGCTGAAAGTGCTGCACATTAGATACTCTTGTCTTGGAATGTAATTGCCTTAAAGGTGTAAAGGACCCTGAGCTTAACAATTCCCCCAGCATGTCTATTCTCCATTTCTGTTCTACAGAAGAAGCTAGAAGGATGTGGTATCATCAAAGAGGCATGTGTTGGGAGAGGGAAGAGCTAATCCTTAAATAGTTGTGCCCTGCATCTCAACTAAGGAATGAAAATCTTGCGAAGGGATTTCCTGAAATCTTACATACGCTGTATCCCTCAGCCTATTAAATGTTATAATTGTTGCACTAAGATAAGAGGTGCCTCCAAAGTAATCCATGCTGGGTGGCCCTAGGTAAGAAATTATTTATTAATATCCCAGAGTAATGCCATGCAGTGATAGTGATGGAAATTTGGCAAACCAACTCTACTTCTGTCAGATGAGTGAAACAGCCACTTCACTCAAGGCTGGATGACAGGCAGATGTAGAGATCATTGTATTAGGGAAATAAGAAGAGATGGCTTGTGATAAGGCTGGTGACTGAGAGAGATGGCAAAAAAGAAAGAGAAGAGGGTGGTGAGTACTTTCTCATCCAGACAATTTTACTGTCATAAATGTCTGATGAGTCTTTCTCCTGTAATCCATATTCCACTTACATAGCTACAAAATATTATTAATTCATATTATTAATATTTAGTACTGGCTTTGAATTTGTCAAAATGATTTGGGTTGGTGGACTGGTTTTAAAGAATCTCTACAGTCTGTTTTACATGGACTGGTATGAGTTTGCATAAAAAGTGGAAAAGGGTGGAGTAGAATTGAAATAATTTGCTTAAATGGAAAAAGTAGAAATCATAGGTGATAACTGGTGATTATTTTTTGTTACCAGTTAAATTATTTAGAAAATACGTGATAGTTGTCCTAAAGTTAGCATAAATTTGGGTCAAGAGTGATAATCTGGCAAAACAGAGAAACAGCTTTTCCTCAGCAGTATAGAGTCATGCAGCATTTGCTCAGTTTCTGGGAGATATAGGACTGAGTACCTGAGCTGTACTGAAACAATTTCAATTTCTCCTGATGCCCCCAGGGAAAGTCCCTCCTGGTAAGCTACTTGGGTCTGGGCTGGGAGTTCTTGTCTTCTGTTAGATAATGTGACATTTTTTTATATCATCCTCCCAGTATTCAAGTGCGGTAACTTCTAGGACAGAAGATAATTCTTCTTGTGGCTTGGAGGAAAACCTTGCAGGAGACTCTGACACTTGGTGATAAGGGGATGACACAAATGACACACATTGATGACACAGATGGTCCTGGATTGTTTGGCCATGATAAATCAGTCAGAAGATGGCCTTGATCTTGACTGTCTTGCTGGTTAGATAGCCCTCACCAGCGGTGTTTTGGGGAAGGATGTGCAGTTTAATATCCTTTCTAGAACTGTTCCACTTTATGAAGCAGACATTAAGATGGTGTACTGCTAACAACACATGGAACAATGTTGCAATGGAGCTCTAAATCCTAACTTGATCCAGGCTGTGGGTCTAGGAGATGTGGCTTCAACTACTACTAGCAATAGAAGACTCGTATCCAAATCCTGGCTTCAGGCCTTTGTGCTAATGGGTAAGAGGAAAATCCATGTCACATGGCAATTTTGTGAATTTGTCTCTCTCCCTTCAGTGGCAGAGGGTTTCATACTCATTTGGTGTGTCCAAAGCACTCTTATTCTCTGTTGAGTGGAATACTATACACTGAAAAAGCATTTTCCATTTCATTTTTAGTTCCTCTTGGGGTGAAGAACTGAAAGACATTCCAAACAGTTGGAAATGAGGCCTTTTTTAGTTTTGTTTTCTTTGCTGAGTGACCTGAGAAATCAATTACTCACACTGCCTGCTCTGGGTGCAGCCCTAGTTCTTGGCAGTACAGCAGACCTTGCTGTGAAGTCCCACTGAAGAAAAGTCGCTGGCATCCTAGAGCATATTGACTTCTGTGAAAATCCCACTGTGCCTGAGGGCAGAAGCATCTCTGCATTTCCTTCGTGAAGCATTTCTTCACACAGGACTGCGGGATGCTCTCTGTGCACTCTTGCTGCTTGTACCCATGCTGAGGTTTACTAAATGAAAGCAGATCAGAAGATCTGAACGTTACAGGCAATAACATGCTAGGGCAAAAAGGGCTTTATGAATGTCTTAGTGTCAGGGTGCAACCAGAGATGCTTGGCAGGGAAGAGAAGCCAGGATGAAGGTTGGCAGAGCGTCCTCTTTGACAAAAGCACAGTTCCATGGTGTCCCATGACAGGCCAGCAGAGCAGGGACAGGGATCAAGGGTTGTCTGTGAGCCCAGGGACCACCAGACATACCTGCAGTGATGAGGCAACACCAAGGCCAAGACAGGAAGTCAAGTCAGCAGGTCAGGCTCAGCAAGGTACAAGGTTTGGTACAGGCATATCTACAGTGTAAAGTTGTACAGGAAAAATACAAATGTTTGAGTACTTCTGTAGATGTTCCCCTCCTCCCACCCAGTACCCTCCAATATCAAGAAGGAAGATCTGCTAGATGGAAAAAGAAGACATAAATATAGTTTAGATGTTATAAAAATGAAAGGAAAATAGAGAAGTTCATAGCCGTATATATATATAAATTAGCAAAGGAAACAGACTATTGACAAAATAAGTTAAAGGTGTCTGTGAAATATCTACACGTACATCAGCAAAGGAATAAAAATAGCAACATTACTAATCATGACCCCAAAGGTAGACAGGTATGATTGTAATTCTTTTCCATACTCAGAGAGTCTGGATGATCTGTTAGCATCAGATGCTGAAAGACTACCGCTTAAACAGGAGAAGCCAGATGTTATTAGGTATAAAGTGTTTGTCCCTTATTCTGTCCTTTACAGAACCCAGGTGGATACATAAGCTCCCTTCTCTGTGTGTGAGCAAAGCAAAGTGCCTCGGGCTGGAGTCCAGACCTGTCCATGGACTGAGTCGGGAAACTCTAAGCAAATGAATGAACTTGTGCCCTTCCCCATGCTCCCACAGCGGAGCTGCAGATTTCAGGGAATTACCCTGGGCTCACTTTGCCGTGAAGTGAGCTGGAATCATTATAGCTATAAAAACCTTGTTCTTGTGTTGAGGGAAAAAAACCAACAACAACAACAACAAAAAAAAAACAGTCAGAAGATGCACTATCTCTGCCAATTTTCTACATAATAATGTAACTGTTAAATTACTCACTTGGAGAAAAGGACATTTTCAGAGCTCACCTCTATGTGAAGGAGTCCAGCACACATCTTCCACTGATCTGGAAAGTGTAAACTGAGTTGCCGACTATAATGAATAATGTCTGGTGATGTTTGTGGATAAACACCATTTAACCATACTCTAGATGTAAATGAAGAAGAAAATAGTCCTGAGAACAGGCCATAACCCAGAAATGCTTCTGGATGCAGGTGAGCTACCTACCAGCTTGGTTACACAGTTCGTGTCTTGTTTTCTTCCCTCTTCCTCTCCTCTACCCTGCATAAAGATTTTATTTATTTCTGAACTCTGCAGGTTGAAGAAATCCCTCTCTCTGTGACACCTACCCAGCACCCTGACAAGTCTGTACTCCAGAGCTAGGGCATTCTAAGGATGGCAGGAGATGAAGTACTGACATTAATGTCTATGCTGAATTCTTTGCCTTATGATATCCCCTGAAGGGTTGTTTTCATGCTGTATGGAGGCAGTGGCCTCTCACGTACTTAGGACTTCACCAGAGCACAAGAGGAGACAAATGGAAAAGGTTCCAGGAGTCAGCCCCATCCTCACCCTGCATCCCAGTGGCTGTGTGAGTCTTGCTAGAGATATGAGGGTGACATGAGCAGGTAACCAGTCTTTGAGAAGATGGAGGGAAGACAAATCATCATTTCCTATTGACTGTTGCTGCTGTCTGTGAAGCTAGTGAAGGGATTCATTTTTTTCCTGTCTCTCTCTACAGGCTTTCTTGTTCCTCACTGCTCATGTGTGCAGACCCAGCTGCCTCATGGTGATGGCAGCAGGGCTGGAGGAGGTGATGAGGACCTCTAGGCAGGGCTGTGCAGAAGATGTCTATGGCTGCTAGTGATGAAAGGAGGATGTGGAAAGGAGAGGTACCCATCAGCTGGATGTAGCTGTTGTCTAACTCCAGGCACTTTGTAAATGAAAGTATCCATTTTTGTTTATTTTTTTAGTTATTTTTCTGATTGCAGTTTTCATGTAGATACTTCAAATGTCCTTATGCCCATAATGAAATGGTTTCTATTCTTCCAGTAACTAAGAATAAGGCATGGTGACAATAAGCATGACTTAGAACAACCTCATGGTTCTCATTCTCAACACAGCCATGGATGGGGGAAACAAAGGTAAATTAGACTGTTTAGGAGGCTGCTTTCCCTAACATCTGCCTTTTTTTTTTTTTTTTTTTTTTTGGTCTGGCTCCAGCTGGCTCTCCCATGCTTCATATGCTCATATGCTTCAGGCATTCAATTCAGGGACCTCATGACAATGGAGGCTGTTCCGAGTAAATAGTCTTACCCACAGGCCATATTCACCTGTTCCAACCTTGGTATTTTATGCAGTTACCATGAAGACTCTGGTGCAGTTTGACATAGCACTGGAGAGATAACACAGGTTCCTTTATTGAGGTCATGGGGCAAGTAGGAAGCACAACACTTTCTACTCTTGGTGGAGCAGCACACGATGGATCCCACAGTTTGCATCTAAAAAGTCAGACAAAACTCAGTTTTGTATACAAGTAATTACTTCATTATACATCATGGCATGTATTCCTAATGATCTTTTCCCATGCCTCTATCATGATTTTTGTAATTGGCTCATTACTTTAGCCCTGTGCTCAGCATGCACTCGGGTGCCAATCATTACCATCACCATGTGTTCAGTTCAAGCTATGTATCTTTGAGTGCCATATTTGGTTGTTTTCTGGTCCCTACACACTATTTATACAATACCACATATGTTTTCTGGAGCCCTCTGATGAAATGCAGACATACTGCTTGTTAGGCTATTGTATAGCTGCTAATCAGTAGCAATTCCCAGATGCCCTTCAGTGGCAGAGTTACAATAATTAGCCTTTCTGGTTTTCTGGTCTGTGTAGTCTGTAACTTCATCCTTCACTGATGCTGGCCCTTGGCCTGTTAAAGGAAACAGGACCCACAGATGAAAATTAGGGTGAGGTTGCAAGAAATTATTTAATAATTGTAATCCTCGCTAAGGGTTTTATGCATTGACTAGTGCTTCTTGAGCACAGAGTAAGTATTCTAATGAATCAAAACCAAATATTTATGTGAGACAAGTAATTAGATGTGAGTGAATTAAAGAGCCTATTAAACCATCTAGATAGTTCAAAGGATTGGTATAAACTTTGAAGGGTTAATGACATCAGTTAAAATCTGACCTTAGGCAATAGTCATTAGATATTGTTGTCACCTGATTGCTACCTGGGAGGCTAAGGTGAAATGAGTCAATGATTGCATTTGTGTTTATAGCTAATTTTAGAGAAGTTTTTTTTTCCAGGTGTTTTTAATCTTTCAAATACATTCCCAGCAGAAAGATGGAATTTTAGATCATTTTGTCTCCATCAATGTTCATTTAAATTCAAATTGGAGTGTATTGTATGTGAGAAAGCTTGTGTTTCTGTGACAAATTATATGTCTTCCAATGATTAAAAAAGAAGTTGAGATTCTGAAGTAGATGATTTAAAAGGAAAGGGAAAAAATCCTATGAAAATTCCTCTGAAATCCACAAGAATGTTTTACACAGAGTGCAGACAGATATAGGAAGTTTTTTAAAAAAAAGAACAAACAACTAAGAGAAACCTGCTTATGAGAAATCTTTGGCAGCAGAAAAAAAAAAAATTACTTCTAATTTTGAACCCCCAGCAATTAAGAAACCAAGTCCTCAAACAAGCAAGAAACTTTGAAGAAGGCAGGCATTATACAATCAAGTTTTATTGAGTTAGAATGAAATTAAATTAAAGTGGGTGGAGGTTGACTCTTGTTTTGCAAAAACTGATGTTTACTGCTGTCATAGCTGAGAATAAATGTCAAAGTCAAAGACAGCTGCATTCAACCACAGACAGTCTAACAAGTTGTGAATATACCTCCCAGCTAAAAAAACCCTGCAGTTTGTGACCCAGTACTAAACTTAGCAGGAAGTTACCCTAGCCAGGAGATTAAGTGCTTTTGAGTGATGTTATTCATTCCTCCTTTCAAAACTCTGCCATTGGTTCAGCAGAGATGTGATTAAGCAAAGAAGGCAGGTAGCACTGGAATGCTAGAGCCTACTTTGGTTCCTTGCTTTCTGAAGACTGGGCTTCAAACTCCAGCTTCTCTACTTTTAGAAAGAGGTGGGTGCAGAGCTGCTTGGAGCAGAGCTTTTCTGCCACAGGTACCAGTGGAACACCATATAAGAAGACTACTAGGAAACGTGAGGCAAAAGAAGAATTAGTCTGTTTTAGGTTCCTTATGGACTAGGATGTGCTTAGATTCTTTGTTGGGCAATGTGGTTTTGACTTACAGCCTTATATTCTGGGCACCAACACAGAGCATGGAAAAAAATGGATACCCAAGAAAGGAATCTGAAGAAGTCAGAAAGTTTAGTGAGAAACTTCCTAAGAGAAGCATTAGGAGGTGTTTCCAAATGGAGGGAAGCCAGTTTTTCTCTCCATCACAGAGTGATAAACCACCTCCTATAGCTAAGTCCCTTATCCCCAGTAGCATTTCATTGGAAAATAAAGCAGCAGTCTGATACATGATAGTTAATCATCTGGAGGTCAGGGGCCAGATTTTGTCTTTATCTACGAAGTCTTCAACCTAAGTTACCCACCTCTCTGATGAATGTTGTAATCAGGAGTCTGTAGGTACTGGCTGGTTAGCGTCTTCTCTCTCAAAGCTGCTCTGTTTGATACAGGCTATTTAAGTATTCATTCGAGCAGAGGCTGCATCAGAGCAAGCCTCCCAGGTGAGTCTTCCAACCACCAAGCTACAACATTTCCCTCTCTCTGGCCTAATGAATATTTAAGATATGATAGTGATGACAGCCATAGAAAAGCCCATGAGAAAATTAATTCTGTCTTCATAGCAGGGTTTGAACAGTGTACCGTAAATAAAGCATTGGGGCCACACACTGAATGTGGAGGATAAAAGAAAATGCTGAATAGCTTACTCATTAAGCGAGCACCATCCAGCATGAACACAGAATGAGGCAAGAACTGGGTGGAAAAATAGTATGTCATCAAGTAATTAAAGACTATGGCACAATGCATATGCATAAGGGACTGAATTAATGTTTTCAGGAGATCTTAATTTTGGCATTTACTAGTACTGGAGTGCTTGACTTTGCAATCTGAGCAATATTCTTTCAGTGTATCTTTTTGTGTGGATAAGTCTAACATAAAAAGGAACTGAGTGAGCCTCACAAAGACCTTAAAAAGCCTATTCCTTTTTCTTCTGCCACAATTGCCTCTGAATAAGAAATTATGGTAGCTGGCTGAGAATCATAATCAAACAGTGAAAACTAAGTGTAGTGGATAATTATTACCACTGCATTTCCTCTGTAGGAATTATTTTCCTCATTTTCATTCCAAGCATTCTTTACTTCATAACTTTGCAGACTAACATGTAATGAATGTTACCAACAGGAGGTTTTTACAAAAACGTCTACTACAACAGCTGAAATTAAAGAAGGAGAGGGTGGGAGCATTTAAAGGGTGAGGTCTGGAGAAACAGCTAGAGTAGATGGCTAAATAATAAAAAGTAATAAAGACAGCAAATTTTGCTTGCTGCTCTGCTGATGAATTTTCCCAGGAGCAGATTGAAATATTTTAAAAACATATTCGTTATTCAAAATCATTTGTCAAGGGTCAAATTCTTTCCTGGTTACTCATAGTGAAGCAAGAAAAACCTGTCTATGGAACAAGCTGCTGCTGTATGTGAATAGACGTGAGGAAATCTGGTGAGGAAATCTGTTCCCAATTAATTTATGGAAATAATTCTCCATTTCATAAGCAAGTCTTTGTGTGTTTGTTATTCATAATATGAATAGTTTTGACTGATCTGTGAGTATCAGAAAACAATCAGAGAAATCAAATTAGAACAGAACATAGACGAATATTTGTACCAATGTGTCACAACATATTCGTCTATATTCTGTTCTAATTTGATTTCTCTGATTGTTTTCTGATACTCACAGCCTATCTTAACATTTCTCCCTTCTCTCCCTTCCCTGGAAACATTTTTTTATAGTAATCAGAGAAAGTAAACACAACAAGAACTAAAGTGAATTCACTTAGCCATCTACAAGACTCTGGGTGGTTTTTGTTTTTCTTAAATATTAGCCTAGTACTAGTGATTAATGACTGAGAAAAAAGTTACATTTAGGAAAATATGAGACAAGGAATGAGACTAGTCAGACAAGAAAACACACACATGCTATTGCTAAATTCTCTAATGGTTTAGAGTGAGAAGATAAAGGACATAAAAATTGTGTCTTGTAGCTAAAGCAAATATTATGCTTTATGAAAGACTTTTTATATTGATTCATTGGAAGACTTTTATCTTTTGGTAGCTTGCCAAGGAGTCGGTGTGGCACAATATTTCTTGCAGTCTACAATATATGTTTGTTTCCACTTTAGCAAAGGTGCTTTTAAATGTGACATTTGTGTGACTTGAGACACCTGACCCAATATTGTTATGATTTTTTTGCTGTCCTGCAGGTGTTCTGGGAGTGTTTTGAAGTCCTTTTGAAACAGAAGAACAACAGGGACTAAATTTTGATACTTTTTTTTTCTCACTCACACTGAAAAGACTAACCCTGGAAGAGTAAAGGCAAGTCCACAATCTGTCCAAAACACGGACTCTACAAGGAATCCATAGACATATTTTGTTTATTAGGTGAGTACAAGGTTTCTCCTCAGTTCTTTCTTGACTGACTTTGTAAAGGGGATTACCACTCAGCCATACCTGGCAGGTAGTTGTGAGATCCAGTTTGTAGTCATGGATCAGTTTGGGTTTAGCAGTTGCATTGACTACACAATGAAGTTTGTCTTGTTGAAGAGTAGTATGGATTTTTGGTAGTTTTGGAATTTCTGGGAAAATTGTACTTCATGCTTGGATTTGCCGTTATTGAGGAAAAATGCAGCAAAACCTTTTGCTTCCAGACCTGTCAGGAAAAGCTCAGTGGTATGTACTTTGGACCCTTTTGACATGTAAATCAGAATAGCAGCAGCAACAATTCTGCTGACTGTATCTTTATGTGGTAACTGACAGTTATTCAGGCCAGAATGCCCTGCACTGAAGAAGTGCTTAGGTCTGTCTAAACCGCAATGTATCCTATGAATTGCCATGTACTAAATATCTTTTGGGGATTTATTGGCGATAATTGTGTCTTTGGAATGGAAAGCTATTGCTATACATATTAGCTGGTGTGATAAGCTTGGAACAGCTGAAGTGGAAGACTGGGCCTCTGAAAGTGTCTTTTTGTTTAGTTTTGGGTCCATCATGTTTAATTTAGGTATCATCTGAGTGTATGGCTGTTGTGATTTAACTGAGATTAAAGACATCATTTTTTTTTTTTTTATCCAAGAGAACCATTTATTACTATGTCTACTTTGCTGTCTTTTGAAAGACAACTAGAGATCTATCTATGGCCTGTAGTTTATGTGGCACCATGTGGCTCGTGGGAGGAGCCCATCTCTAACAGATTTGCTTTTGGAACAACCCAGACCTGGGCAATGCTCTGTCAAAAAGACAGGGTTCTCCACTCACACTTGCTTCCTGATCCTCTAGTGCTAGCAGTATGGATACGTTTATTTGGGACCTAAAATATAAAAAACATAGACATTGTATATTAACACCCTATATTTATTGTATATTATATAATTATATATAATATAATTGTATATTAACACTGTGCTTGCAAAGGCTGAGTCAGGCAGTGGGTTGTGTTGCCTCTTGTCTCTTTTGCATCCCTGGTTTGCATAAACAGGGTTCAAGGACTGGGCTCATTGGTTCTATTTTCATGAGAAGTACAGATTAACATTTAGGCACCCAATCACAAATATGATGAACCAACTAATGAACTGAAATGTGAAGAATATTATTTTATTGTAATAACAGGTTCCAGTGGAAACTGACACTATCTTCAGAGAGTAGGTGGAGTAAAAACACCAGAAATTCAATTTTCTCCTAGAGTAATGGTGGCCCTAACAAAGGGAAAATACTTTGGATGTGAAAAGATGTAACAGAATGGTTGAGGTTGTCAGGAACCTCTGGAAGTTATCTAGCTGAAGCCCGCTGCTCAAGTAGGGCCATCTAGACACAGTTGCCCAGTATCATGTCCAGGCACCTTTTGAAGATCTCCAAGGAGGGAGAATCCATAACTTTTCTGAGCAACCTGTTTCAGTGCTCTGTCACCTGCACAGTAAAAAAGTGTTCCCTGGTGTTTAGATGGAGCCTCTTGTGTTTCAGTTTGTGCCCATTGCCTCTTGTCCTGTCTCTGAGCAACACTGAAAAGAGCCTGGCTTTGTCATCTTTCCATCCTTCCTTCAGAACTTTATGTACAATGATGAGCTTTCCCCTGGGGCTTCTCTTCTCCAGGCTGAACTGTCCCAGCTCTCTCAGCATTTCCTCATAGGAAAGATGCTTCAGTCTCTTACTCATCTTTGTGGACCTCTGCTGGACTCTCTCCAGTGGTTCAGTCTCTGTTTGTACTGGGGAGCCCAGAACTGGACACAGTACTTTCAGGTGTGGCCTCACCAGAGCTAAGCAGAGGGGAAGGATCACCTCCCTTGACCTACTGGCAATGCTTTTCCTAATGCATCCCAGGATACCGTTAGCCTTCACTGTGGCAAGGGCACATTGCTGGCTCATGTTCAATTTGGTTGAAACAGGACCTTGTGCTTTCCAGCTGGGTGGCCCCCAGCATGTACTGGTGCCGGGGGTTGTTCCTCTCCAGGTGCAGGACTTTCCCTTTGATGAACGTCATGAGTTTCCTGTCAGCCAATTTCTCTGGCCTGTCCAGGTCCACAACCCTCGGATATAACAGCCAGCTTCATGTCATCTGCAAACTGGCTGAGGGTACACTCTGCCCCAACATCCATAGATCGTTAATGAGTATATTGAACAGGACTGGATCCAGTACTGACTCTGAGGCACACCACTAATTACTGACTAGATTTTGTGCCACTGATCACCACCGTCTGGGCCTGGCCATTTAGCCAGTTTCCAATCCACCTCACTGTATGCTCATCCACCCCATACATCCTCAGCTTCTCTGTGAGGATCTTATGACACACATTGTCAAAAACCTTACTGAAGTCTAGGTAGACAATATCCTTTGCTCTTCACCTGTCTAACCAGGCCAGTCACTTCATCATATAAGATTATCGGGTTGGTCAAACATGACTTCCCTTTGGCGTACCCATGATGGCTATTCCTGATCCCCTTCCTCTCATTTATGTGCCTGGAAATGGTTTCCAGGATTAGTTGCTTCATCACCTTCCCAGGGATTGAGGTGAAGCTGACTGCTTGCAGTTCACTGGACCATCTTTCTTATTCTTTTTGAAGATAGAAGTGACATATGCTTTCCTTTAGTCCTCAGACACCTCTCCCAGTTGCCATAATCGTTCAAAGATAATTGAGTGTGGCCTCACAATAACATCAGCCAGCACCTCCAGTACTCATGGGTGAATCCTATTAAGGCCCATGGAATGTATGTCAAGTTTGCTTTAACGCTCTCTGTCCTGATGCTCTTCCATGAAGGGTATCTATTCCTTGCTCTAGCATTCCCCCCTCATCTCTGGGACCTGTCATTCCTTAAGGCCAGTCTTGCTAGTAAAGACAGAGTAAAATAAAGCATTCAGTACCTCAGCCTTTTCCATGTCCTGTGTCACCAAGGTCCCTGCCCCATTCAGCAGCCCACATTTTCCCTACTCTCCCTTTTGTCACTTATGTTCTTCTGGTAGTCTCTGGAATACCTCACCAGATTGAATTCCATTTGGGCTTTGGCTTTCCTAACTGCAGGCTTGGACAGTGTCTCTGTATTTCTCCCATCCCTGCTTCTACTTTCTGTATACTTGCTTTTTTATGTTTGAATTTTGCTAGGAACTCCCTTTTCATCCTTGCTGGACTTCTTGGGATAGACTGCTCTTGAGATTGGAGGATGTGATTCTTGAATAGCAATCATCTTTCTTGGAATCCTCTTCCCTTTAACGCCTTATCCCATGGGACATTTTCAAACAGATTCCTGAATATTCTTTATAGTATCCATGCAAGGACTAGCCTTTCTTCTAAATCATTTCTATTATGCCAGAATTTTCAAATATGCAAACCTGTCTTTGGTAGGATAAAAGTGCAATGCTTTGTGCTGTTTGCCAAAAAGCCATTCACTACAATGTTTCCCAGCTTCCCTTACTCAAAATTCTGATGTCCCAGGAAATAAATATTTCTCTAACACAGGCTGATTGGCTACGTCAGCACCTGTAAGCGGAACAGAACAGCGACCATCCTTTGGCCCTGCGAATGTCACAGTTTGCACCCATACATCTACAACTACCCTTGAAGCCAGGCTGGCTGTGCCAGATATCTGTTGGGAATGGCCTCAGAGCACTGTTAATCTCTTCACAGCGCTGTGAAACAAAAGCTGCTCTGAGCCAAAAGTGTGCCAGAGAAAATGCTTATACAGTTTAATATGCTTGGGCTCATTTCCCTAGTCCACTTTCTTTTACTGATATTGATGTATCTGTGTTGTCTGAACAGTTGCTTTCCCCACAGAACAGTTTCATACAAGTTACTGCTACACAGTTTTGACTTTTTGTATCTGGCTTTATAAAAGAACCCAGAACTTGTAACATGGCATAGAAGTTACCCAGCACAGACAGACGTAGTTTAAAACCTTGGTCTCCCACTGTCCCCAAGTCTGTTAAAGCTGGAAGCTGGTCTGGGAATGGGGACTGACGATATCTTCTCATAGAACAAGAGCAACAGTACTTAATTTTTAATTTATAAAAGAGTCCACTGTTTACTCAGGAAGGGATGTGAAGCCTTTTGTATGTTTTTTTTTTTTTTCTTTTTCCTTTTTTTTCTTTTCTTTCCACTTCATTTTAGATAAAGGCAAACCAAGCTGTTGTTCTTAAGCAAAGTAGTTTTACAAGCAAGCTCTCACAGGAATGAAGAGTTACTCCCGAATGTTTAGGCACTATTCTGTATAATTATGGATATTTTTTCCTTCCAAAAATATTTTTTTTTGAGAAGCTGACATTTCAAAGGCTTTCAATTCTGTGTGTCACTATCAAATAATCTTTTTTGTACTTGGCTGTTTATTATTGGATTGCAACAACGATAAAGCTCTAGGGGTTTTGTCTCCTTTGGTATGTTAATTAGCTATTTTGCCTTTGATCTTTTTCTTACTGAAAAGAGTGAAAAGCTATCTCGGTAGGGAATCTTACTGATGTACATTCATCCCCTCATTTCCATAATCTGAGGATCAGAGGGAGACAACAAATTTCACTGCTGAGTGAGGTTGCTATAGGCCTTAGTTATAATGTACTCCACTTCTAAATAATCCCACCACCATTTATATTTGGAATATTGAAGAGGAACCTCTGAGAAAAAGAAATGCAAAAATAATTAATTTTAAACAGCGAACTACCTTCATTAATTTAACTTTTTTTTTTCTTGAAGTTTTAGGCTCATGCATATGCCATAAGCTCTTTCTTTCTTGTATGCCTCTACACCTTTTTGCCTTTTTTTTTTCTCCCCCCCCCTCCCCTTTTTTTTCTTTCCTCTCTTTTTACTGTTGGCTTCTTGTACACCTTCATTTCTCACGGAAATAAAATATAGGCTAGATACAGAATAACTATTGATTGAACTTTTTAAGTAATAAATGTTAGGATAGTTTTCCTATGGAAATGATGAAAGTCCTGTAACTTGGGACCATTGCAGAACGATAGGGCGGGACTGTGGCGTGATGGGGAAGACACATGCACAGGTTCACACATATACATATTACACATCTTTCTGTCTCTCAAATTACTTCATCAAAAGCTGTCATCCTCATACAGTGTTACTTGAAAAACCTGAGTAAAAACATTTCAGTGACAGACAGAGGCAGATAGACCTGCTTTGTAGGACAATCCAGCAGTGGCAGAAGTATGGGCAAGATTATCTGCTAAAGACTTTCCAAACTGAGTTTCTCTGAGCAACTTTGTCAATTTCCACAAGAGATGGACAATGTACTTGGCAGTCTTCCTGCTGAGATTCTTACCACCTGGTGTTCTGTAATGGTGGGACCGGATCTTGATTGATGTTCGCATGATGTCATTTTAAAGAATATATTTAAAACGTGTAAGCTAAACCGTGCCCAGATAATATCCATTTCTCTCCAGTGAACAATTCATATTTGTATCAGATTGGTACTGGTGTTTTCTAAAATGAGATGGGACAAATGCTTCCCTCTCCCATGTGATACTGCATATGGAAGTGCGAAGAGCACCTAGTGCAGAGTACATAAAGTAATCTTGTCAGAGCACAATCATTGCAGCTGTTGCAGCTCACTGTAAAAATGGTTCACCTTTGTGCACATGCAAGAAGAGGTGCCAGGCTGTTCCCATAGCGTGTGTCACTTGCTGAGCGATGCACACCAGAACTGGCACTTTGCTTATGTGTAATCTGGGGCTGGAAGTTATTCTGTTGGTCTGCAATAAACAACCCAATTTATAAAACAGAGGTGTCTAATGCCATCTGAGGTGCCCATATGGGGCCGACGTGATGCATAGCTTATGAAAGCCACTTGTTCTTCTGGAGCAGCTGGAGCTGCTGTGGCATCTTTTACGGCATTTAGGCACTTCTGTTTAGGTGGCCAAACCTTGCTCTAAGACTGGGATTTAATGCCACATTTGGATCACTCTTGATCTCCTGGGCACACGCCTCTCACAGACCCCTGGGAATCATATTGTTCCCAAGGAGGCAGTGCATTGTTGCCTTACAGCTCCTCCATGTTATGGTCTGTGCTCTGGTGCTTCCAAAACGGAATCAAAACCAAGTGAAAACCATGTTGGAGCAGCTCTAAAGTCATTTCAGTGTTTATGCCTTCCTGCATGCTCCACAGCCACAGGATGCCACTTGTGACTGAAGCAGGTTAGTGCAGTGGTATGAAGAAACATTTTTTTTTTCTTCGCCTTAGTGAGATCTGTGTTGCTAATTTTCTAAATTCACTGCTTGCACAGCAACATCTCCCCTCAAGCTCTTTTCCACTGTCTCTAAGGCTTAATCTTTTAAAACAGTGTCTGTCAACCAAAGGCAATGAGAAAAAGCAGGCAGGAAGATTTAGATCCTATTACAGTCTTATGCAATAAAATTCTTGTTCCCAGAAGGATCAACAGTTCTGAGCAAGATTCAGGTGGTGTCCCCAGTGGTCTGTGTAATTACAGGAGGAAGGATTACTGCTTTCTGCCATGAGTTAGGCATCTAAGTCTAAGCTAGACACATGACCTTCCCTTTATAGTCAATGAAGAGAAATTGAAGTCTCCAAGGAGATTCATCATTTAAGACTGCTCTAATAAATCACTCTCTGGATGTACTGATTCCTGTCTATTGACTGTAAAAGGAGTCACAAATGATGAGCTTACCCCAACTTAGACTTTTATAAAGTCAATGAAATAAAGGCTCATATGGACCTGGGAGCAGTGGAGACTTTTCTCCTACTCTTCTGTCAGCCTCTACGTGCATACATGCAGTGGTATATACAAAATAATTATTTTTATTTTTAGAAATCTTTTACTGTTACACTACTTTCTCTATATTCAGATGGTGACCATCAAATGAAAATCAACAGTTTTCAGGAATATTTAAGAAATTCTGCTTTGCAATTGTATCTACCTTTAAGCCATGGTGATGGACAAATATGAACTCAGTTAAAGCAAACTGAATCAGGTACAGTGCAAAAAGCCCTGGGCAAGCTGAGTGGTTTTCTTTGTCCTGGCTGACTATCTCTTCAAGTACTCTGCTGCTTTATTTATGACCTCTTATCAGTTTTAAGTTTAAACTCTTCCCTCTTGACTGCTGTTCCTTCTTTGTGTTTTCTTTTCCTTTTTTTTTTCCTTTCTTTTCCTTCTTTCTTTCTTTTTTTTTCTTTTTCTTTTTCTTTTTCTTTTTCTTTTTCTTTTTCTGTTTCTGTTTCTGTTTCTGTTTCTGTTTCTGTTTCTGTTTCTGTTTCTGTTTCTGTTTCTGTTTCTGTTTCTGTTTCTGTTTCTGCTTCTGTTTCTGCTTCTGCTTCTTTTTCTGTTTCTGCTTCTTTTTCTTTTTCCCTGTTTTAATTCCTTTCCTCTCATTTGGATGTCAGTCAGTTCCTGAACTCTCCAGGCTGAGGATCATCTAAAACAGATTTCCTTGACCTGAGTGGCTCTTCTCTGCACCACCAGATCTGCAGTGAGATCAATCCTCTTCCTGAGACCTGACCTCTGTAACATCTTTATCAGTGACCTAGAGGAGGTGATGAACTCATCAAATCTGCAGATGACACCAGACTGGGGGGCACCAGTAGATACAGTCAAGGGCAGAGCTGCCAACCGGACAGACCCAGACAGTCTGGAGGAATTGGCTGACAAAAATTCATGAAATTTGATTGGGACAAATACAAATCCCTGCACTTGGAAAAAAACAAACAAACAACAACAATGACAAAAAACAGTCAACAAAAAAACAAAATCCTTGCAGGGATGCAAGCTGGCTACTATCAGGTTCGGAGAAGCTCTGTGGAGAGGACCAGGAAGACTTGGTAGACAGCAAGCTGCACAAGAGCCCTGCAGCAAAATATTGAAAAAGCCACCAAGGCTATAAGACCAAGAACACAGCCAGTAAACGGAGGGAAGTTGTCATCCCCACCTACTCAGCATTCATCAGACCCCATCTAGATACAGCTACCAGTTTGGGGTCCCTGGTACAAGAAGACTATTGACAAGCTGGAGCAAGTTCAGCAGGGCCACCACAATGGTTGTTGGTGAAGCACTTACCTTTGGGGAGAGGCTGAGGAAGAGGGGTTTGTTCAGTCTGGAGAAGACATGGCTGAGGGAGGATGTCGCAGGAGGTCATTGTGAAGACAGAGCCAGGCTCTTCACAGTGGTGTGTGGGAACATGATCAGATACAAGAGACATATGGTGAAACAAGGTAGGTTCAGACTGGATATAAATAGAAATTCTTTTCTGCCTGACAGCCCAGCAGTGGCAGAGGCTGGATGAGAGACCAACATTTCCATCCCTAGAAGCTTTCAAGATATGACTGGATACAGTTTTGAGCAACCTGCTCTGACCCCACAGCTGACACTGCTTGGAGCAATAAGTTGTACTAACAACCTCCTGAAGTCTCTCCTAAACTGAATTATCTTGTGACCCTATGATTTAACCTCAGTCCTTGCTTTGTATTTTTGCCTGAGCTAAATGGTAGTCCCTACATTTTGTTGATTTCTGATCTTGCAGCTTCTGGCCTCATGTTGCTGATTGACTTCCTGTCTTGACCTTGGACTCAACTTTATAAGCTTGATGTGCAATCACTAAACGCAGAACAGGCCACCGTCACCCGTTCAACTTTTTTCTTCTTCCTTG
Organism: Anser anser; assembly: GCF_964211835.1. NCBI lineage: Eukaryota > Metazoa > Chordata > Aves > Anseriformes > Anatidae > Anser > Anser anser. The sequence continues at coordinate 179,574,824 of NC_139720.1, read as the reverse complement.
GGTACCATGGGACTCTGCTGCTGGATGGTGAATCACAGACGGATTGAATCACAGAGTGATAGAATAGAATCAGAAGTTGGAGGGCGTGTAAGATTAACAAGAAAGTTCATAGAATCATAGAATGGCTTGTGTTGGAAGAGACCTTAAAGATCACCTAGTTCCAACCCCCCTTCCATAGGCAGGGATGTCACCCACTAGATCAGGTTGCCCAGGGCCTTGTACGCTTCCAGCGATGGGGCATCCACAGCTTCTCTGGGCAACCTGTTTCAGTGCCTCATCACTCTCTGAGTGAAGAATTTCCTCCTAACATCTAATCTAAATGTACCCTCTTTTAGTTTAAAACCATTCCCCCTTGTCCTATCATTATCCGCCCAAGTAAAAAGTTGCTCTCCATCTTTTTATAACCCCTCTGTAAGTACTGCAAGGCCACCATGAGGTCTCCTCAGAGCCTTCTTTTCTCCAGGCTGAGCAACCCCAGCTCTCTCAGCCTGTCTTCATAGGAGAGGTGCTCCAACCCTCTGACCATCTTGGTGGCCCTTCTCTGGACCTGCCCTAACATGTCCACATCCTTCTTGCGCTGGGGCCCCAGCCCTGGATGCAACACTCCAGGTGGGGCCTCACGAGGGCAGAGCAGAAGGGGACAATCCCCTCCCTTCCCTGCTGCCCACCCCTCTGGTGGTGCAGCCCAGGACGCAGTTGGCCTGCTGGGCTGCAGGCACACACTGCTGGCTCCGGTCGAGGTTTCTGTCCACTAGAACCCCCAAGTTCTTCTCCTGGTGTGTTCTCATGTCTGGGATTGCCCCAACCCAGGTGCAGCACATTGCACTTGACCTTGTTGAACCTTATAAGGTTCATGTGGGCCAACTTATCTAGCTTGTCCAGGTCCCTCTGGATGGCATCCCTTCCTTCTGTTGTATCAACTGCACCACTCAGCTTGGTGTCATTTGAAAACTTGCTAAGGGTGCACTTGTTCTCACTGTCTATGCCACTGATAAAGATATTAAACATCGGTCCCAAGACAGATCTCTGAGGGACGCCATTTTTCACCGGACTCCACCTGGATATGGAGCCATTGACCACCACTCTTGGTGCAGACTTCAAGCCAATTCCTTATCCACTGTATAGTCCACCCTTCGAATACTTATTTTGCTCCAATTTGGAGATCAGGATGTCACGTGGGACCGTATCAAAGGCCTTACAGAAATCCCAGTAGATGACATCAGTCAGTCTTCCTTTGTCAACTGATACAGTCACTCCATTATAAAAGGCCACCGGGTGGGTCAGGCATAATTTGCCCTTAGTGAAGCCATGCTGGTTGTCATGGAGACCCTCCTTGTCCTGCATATGCCTCGACACTGCTTCCAGGACTGTCTTTTCCATGATCTTCCCAGGCACAGAGGTGAGGCTTACTGGTCTGTATTTCCCCAAGTTCCCTTTCTTCCCTTTTTAAAAATGGGAGTGATTCCCTTTTTCCAGTCACCAGGGACTTCACCTCACTGCCAGGACTTTTCAAATAGGATGGAGAGAGGCCAACTTCATCAGCCCGTTCCCTCAGGACCCTGGGATGCACGGCATTGCTTGCAGTGGCAGGGACTTTGCTCTCCCAGCCAAACCTCGCCCAGAGGTTCAGGGACTCGAGAGATGTGGGAAACCTGACTGGCAGCAAAGACTGAGGCCAAGAAGTTGCTGAGTACCTCAGCCTTCTCCTTGTCTGTCATTACCAGTTCTCATTTATCAGATGGGACACACTTTCCTTGGCCTTTCTTTTCTGGTTAATGTACCTAGAGAATCCCTCCTTATTATTTTTTTGCATCCCTCGCCAAGCTCAGTTCCATCCATGCCTTGGCTTTCTTGCCCCCATCCCTGCACACCCAGACAACATCCCAGTGCTCTTCCCAGGCCACGCGTCCCTGCTACCCCTGCCTGTGCATTTCCTTCTCTCGCCTCAGTCTGACCAGCAGGTCCTGGCTCAGCCATCCCAGTTGTCTGCCCACCCTGCCCACTTTCTTACGCAGGGGGATGGAGAGTTCTTGTGCTCTAAGGAAAACATCCTTAAAGAGCTGCCAGCTCTGGTCAGTTCCTCTGTCCCTAAGGACAGTGTTCCAGGGGATCTCATCTACTAGGTCTTTAAATAGCTAGAAGTTTGCTCTTTGGAAGTTCAGGGTCCTGACTTTGCTCTTTGCCAGGCCAATATTCCTCGAGATCACAAACTCAAGCAGGGCGTGGTCACTGCAGCCCAGACTGCCTCCAGTCTTAACTTCTTTAATGAGTTCTTCTGCATCAGGTATAGGTATAAGTGATAGGATAGTTGTTGGTAAATAGTTTGGCTTTTGAGATAAGAAGGGAAAGTGGTCTGTTTTATTTACTCCTGTGGTTTATATAAGCAATAATACACTACTGTTAGATTTAAAATCTTTTGTTCACCTTGAAGATATGTTGCAGGATTATCCAGCTTCTCCTGTTACTGCTGATGACAGAAGGCATATAGTCTGAATGTTATTCTCATCTTATCCAGTAATTTTCTATGTAAATAGTAAAATATTCCGACATGACATTTTCTTTGATGTTCAAGGTCAAGGTCCTAGCAAAGGTGTTCATCCTTGAGTATGTTGTGCTAAACAAGGTAAAACATATCTACAGACTGTTGGCTGCAGTTGCTTCTGCATCCAGGAGCTGCAGGTTGTGGCTGGAAAAAAAAATGAGATGGAGGCTTTCTATGTGACAAAATATTTTGGTATGGTTATACTGGATTTGTTCCATGTGGTATTTGGGAAGCTACTGTAAAATTATCTGCTGAAAATTAACAGTGGCTTTTGTAATCAGAAAAGCTGTCCCAAACTCCCATGCATGCAATACTTAGTAATTAGCTGACCAGCTGCATTGAATCTTCTGATTAACCCTCCAGTTCTCAGAGCATCATGGAGAAGCTGTCCCCATATGTTGTTCTTCAAGGTCTTGACAGCACAGACTTCTCACAAATTGCATTGCCGCTAGCATATCTTGTTCCTTACTTCTACCTTCTACTGTCTGCCTGTCCTTGTTAGACAGATCTATCCATTCTACTTCCCTGCAGAGCCATAGCCTCTATGTTTTATGTGGGCTTGCAAGAAAAGTGGGCTAATGTTGTTGCTTCTTACATCCCTGGAGGGTTTGGAAGCATTCATTAGGAATTTCTTCTCCTCACATTGATGTTGTGTAGGAGATAGTTGCTTTATTTTAGTGGTGACTTTGAACTGTGTTGGGTTCTGTTCTAACATGTATTATGGAACAAGGGGTGGGTGGTGTCAGAGTAGAAATTTCATGACAAAATCACTAGGATCAGCTAAACAGACAAAGCTCACAGATAGGAAAATGATAAAATGATAGATATATTTGGCTGGAAAGGTTCTCAAGAGATTGCTAATTACCACTCACTGCAGTAAGGCAGAATGAGGTGTACCTAAACCTTTGGTGAAGGAGCAATGTCTACTCAGCTGTTATAAACCCTTAATTGCTCAGCTGTTTTAAACCCTAGATTTAGGTTGAAAACCCTAGATTTTACAACCACCTCACGCAGAAAACTCTGATGTGGAACTAGTCTTTCAGTTTCAATGCATTATTAAACAGCTAAATTAAACGAACTTTGCTGCAAATGAAAATTCCTTCTTTTTATTCTTTCCTTGGTGGACAAGGAGAACAGTTGTTTGCTATGAAAAACAGCAAAGACTAGCCCATTGAAACAGGAAAGTCTGTCTCAAGAGGCTTTGTTTATATGGGGTTTATTGGTACCTTTCTCATTTTCCTTGTCTGGAGGACAACGCTAAGATGCCAGATCTCAGCTACTCATCTAAGAAGGCTAATGAAAAACATCAGCAGAAGGGAGGGAATTTCCCCAGTATTACAATGATTTCTAACCAATCTTTTTTGAAGATAAAAATAAAAAGTAAAAAAATAACAAACTTGTAAATTCAAATGTCTGATGTTGCAGATAATGTCCAGAGCATGGTAGTGCATGAGACCTGATACTGCAGAGAGGAGAGGAGGTGGTTAAGGCTGTAGTATTCACACAAACATCCTATATCTAGTCCAGTGTCATCACATAAACTGAGCTGGTGGGATGGAGAAAGGCAGCTTTGAGCTTATGTGTTAAGGTGTTAATGCAGCCACCTCTCCCAGCTGCTTCCTGTCTGCTTCGGTCACACCAAATGCCCTTCCATTTGCTCAGAGGCATACAGGCAGGAGGAAGCCAAATGCTGTGCAAACTTCATGAGGATGCTAATTATGATGGCTGCCTGACTTCAATGTGGTAAATAGAAATACCACAGCTGAGTCCAAATGGACATGCTGGTGTTTGTTTTTACCTTGCAGAAGCAAACTGAACATGAGGGCTTGATAACATCTGATCCAAGTGCTCGAAGCATGTCCTGGCATACGGTATCCTGAGTGATGAGAGCATGTCAGATGGACCATTTGGATAATGAAAGTGACCCAAACTCTCCCACAGACCACATTTAGGTGATTTTGGATCTATACTTGGATAAATAACACAGCTGAACGATTTTCTTTGTATCACATAGCTGCTAGTGACCTTGTATTTCCAATCTATCCCAAAAACCACTTATCTTAGAAGAGTGTCAAGTACATCTGTGTAATACAGAAGGTGGTCCTGTTTATATTTAACACACACATTTAAAGAACAAAAAGACTGAAAGGTCAGCATTAGAAATAGCCAGCACTATTATTAAGCTTATTCTTGTAATATCATTTCTGTCCCATTGCATGTATCTGGTATTTATATCTATATTTACCCTAGTTATAATCTTTTATTCACATCTGAGAAAAATCCAGCATTTTCTGTTGTAATGGAAGACTGTATCCTAAGAGTGCTAGAAGGTCACAGGAGGAATTTTAGACCTGACATTTTCTAAATTTACACAGGCATTTCTTTTATACAAGCTTATTTTCAACCCATTTGTTTGTGTGTGCCTGTAAGATAAATATGCAGTTTATTCTCTATATATTCATGTCCACATCCTTTTTTTTTTTTTTTTTTCCTTTCATTATAAAAACATAATAAGAACTATATTTCATTTTTGGTATATCCATGCTACAGTGCAGGAAAATCAATTAGCTTTAGCCCTCTCAGTTCCTTTTCTGTAAAACTGGGATTTACGATTCAGGTCTTCGCAGTCCTCCTATGGAAAAAATGTGTTTAGCAGTATCTGGAGGTTGTTGTTACTGCTATGTACTCTCTGCTATCATTTGAAGGGTTTACTAGTTTGTTTGCCCAGAGATTTCTGAGCTGGGTCCATGAAAGCCAACTCAGGTACAGAGGTTTATTGCCTCCTGAGCAGCGCTTTGTATGTGTGACTATATTACATGTAGGACCATATAGGCTCAGGTATGCTGGAGAAAGGGTGCTGAGACACTTAAGCAGGCACTGGCATCTGATATGCTACATGGCATTATGAGGCACTGTATCATTTTTGGGATGGCAGTTAGCTGAGACTGGGACTTTAGCAATGAGCACAGAGCTCCAACCGCCTTCACGGTGCTGCAGCCTACAGCTAATAATGTCCAAGAGTGTCTGTACAATGGCAGGTGTATACCGCTGCTCTAAAATGGCAAATAGTAAAGCTGTAGCATGATTTTGCCCTACACTTGCAACAAAACTGAGCTGTCTGCATGCTTGGCTGTGTCATTTGAGCCTGTTTGTTTTGTGGTCAGTGCACGGAAAACATTTAATATGGGTCACAATATGCTACAATGCAAATAAAGCAAAATCTGGAGTGACTGCACTCTAACATATGCGTTCTTACATGCTGTCTTAAATCATGGCTCAGAGACTGTTTATTTTCAAGAATAATTTCCTCTCTGAGTGCTTGCAAAGGAGACGGCTTCTGTGTCAGTTCAGTGCAGTAGGATGCACCAACATGACAGCCTCCTCTTCGCTTTCTGACTGTGCTGCCTCCATTTTTATCATGAGCCCTACTGTGAAGTACATCCTATCTTTTCAAAAAATACTCCCCTCCAGCATCCCCTCTCTGTCTATCAAAGAAAACCCTTTTGTGAGTGCAAATCTAGGTGCAGTTTCTCTCCTTCCTCTTTCTCTTCTTCTCTCCCTCTCCTTCTCCCCCCCCCCCCTTGTGTGTGTGTGTGTGAGTGTGTGCCAGATGATGAGCATTTTGAAAAGAAATGTGGAATCTGAATGCATGAGCAAATCTATTTGGGCACCTGCCTCTTGAAAGAGAGGAAGACAGAGAAGAGTATAAATGGCAGAGGCACTAAGCAATTGCTGGAAACAGCTCTTCTCACATCCGTCTTTCCTCAGTGCAATCTTTTCTAATGGTAGCAGTATTTTTTTTTTTTCGCCAGTGCTTCTTTTCCCAAATTTGCTTTTACAAATGGAAAAAAAATGGAAATTTGTTGAATCTTGTTGCACTCTTGTGAGATAAGTAATACGGTATGTTCCAGTTTTGTCCTGTAGGTCAGTTTGTGTATAGAGGCATAAAGATGCCCACTAGTAAAATCGTTGGGATTAGGTTCTGTATCAGAAAAGGGGATGTACAGAAGTGCATGGAGACTAGTGGCATAAGTTGCCTCAGCTTATACCAGTGTCTGAGCAGAAAGCCTTTCCATCCTGTGGAACTTGTGCCTGATTAGGTATTTTATGGCATTTCTATCTTTTTTGGTTTCTATGCATTTTTTTTTCCTTATTCCCTCTCCATCTGTGTTTGAGTAGCAATGACCTGGAGAAAGACGAGGGAGCTCAGGAAGCTGCAGAGGACCCTAAACCCACAGGTCAGATGGCTCCAGCCTCTGGCAGATCTCCTGGGAGGCAGTTGGCTGTTGGGTCTGTGTTTCCCTGAGAGAAGAATTTAAAGGAAACATCTCTCCCACTTGTTCCATGTTACTAGTATTCCTGTGTGGATGGTTTAGCTTATTCATCACTATATGCTATCATGGCTGCTGCTTCATAATGTCCATCACAAATGGTCTAGGCTGAGTCTTGGAGTCCAGATATGACATACTCAATCCTAACTATACTGCTGCATTGATATTAATTTCTCATTCAGTGCTGTCACGGCAGCAGTGCTCCATTCAGCAAAGGAGAGATGCTACTTACTTTCCTATGCAAAATATTTAGATTTCTGTGACGAACAGCAGAACCTAAATTCAAAGTGTTATTATAAAATGTTAGCACCAGTAATAAAGAAAGCACTGCACCCAGATGAAACTGTAAAGATGATTTAGATAGTGTTGCAATTATCTCATTTATAAATTGAACAGGACACTGCTGGTAGCAATTTTTATGTAAAGTGTTGTAGGGTTTTTAAATGACCCTAAGTAGTAAGGGCATTTGCTCTGAGTGTATTGTGCAAGATGGAATAAATGGCGAAATAATTTGGGCTTTTAAAACTAGGTTGAATAAAAATGCTACGATATATCCTGCATGGGTGGGCTCACTGACAGGCAGATGCATTCAGGAACATAACGCGTCTTATATGCCTCTGATTTAAACGACTCTGTGAAGGTGCCTAAGGGCTGGTTTACACACAAGCTTGCACTGTTTTAATTAAACCTGTTTTCAGTCTAGGATTTTCAGTTCAGAATAAAAATTACTGTCATCAAGACAGCTAAAAAATGTCAGTCTAGGGGGTTCAGACTCTGCTTTAGGCATCCCACCATAGGTGTCTAAGGGCTCTGTTGTTGGCTCTGATAGTCAGGTATATATGCATGGAAAATAGGTAGGCTTTCTGAGAGCGAATGTCCTGAATTCCCTCAGGCAGGGATTTACTGCTCTCCACTGACTCCAGGGCTTGAGGAGATGAAGCCCATAACTTAGACAACTGGAGTGAGATCCCCAGCGCAGACGATGTAAATGATGTCTCCTCTCATTTGTGCCATCTTTTTTCTCTCTCTGATTGTTCTTTCAATGTTTACACCCAAACTGCCACTGCTGTGTGGAAATCAGCACCACAAATGCAAGTGTTCTGGGGAAGACGTGAAGAATAATCTGGATAAGAAATGAGGAGTAATAATAGCTTGCTAAAATATCTGTAGGAAAATTCAAGAAACAATGAGCAAATAAAAGAGAAAATGAAAGAACAAAAAGTTAAAGGGTGACAGTAATAACTTGAGGAAGATGTGACTGGAGGTGCTGGAAATGTAATATAGACGGATTTTTGAACACATTTGTTGGCCGAGCATTGAGCTTTCAAAGTCAAAAGAAGGGATACAGGCAACTTAGTGGGATTCTGGCACTTAATTTTCCTTCACAAAATCCTGCCTTAGATACCCAAGTGAGAACAAGCAAATATATTCTATTCATGTACATGTATGTTCACATATGTATGCACATATACCACATATATATATACATATGCATGCACATATATTTATGTATGTATATACATCACATGCACACAAATACAGAATATTTATTCAATATTTAAATGTTCAACATGCATAGTAACTTAGTATACACATATGTGCTTCCCTCCCCTTTATGTAAGTACAACCCATAAATTAAAAATGACTTCTAGGGTTTCTAAGACATAAAGAGCAGTAAGACACCTAAAAGTCCACTTAGATTATTAACACTGAACTCTTGATAGAGATCTTCAACCACCCCTCAATCTCCTTCTTGGTTTGTTTAGCTCTCTAAGGAGCTGCAAGCTTTCCTGTGTTCCTCGGTGCTTTAAATTCTGCTAACATAGATGCCAAAAGGCTCCACATGCCCGTCTCCTTCCTCAGTCTATCTAGGATTTTTAAATGAAGTTGCATCCTTTGTCTGATCTGTCAGACATGATCTAAGCCAGCTGTCCAACAGGATGGGTTTCAGACAAAATATAGCACTCAAAGTGGTAGAAATAACCTTGACATTGGAGCACTAATTTCAGAATTGTTAGGCTTGGATTCAGTTTTTTATTTCAGGAGATTAACATCTATGCTGCCTCACAGACAAAAAGCAACAATTAGCACTCCTGGAGGGCTCTTTCTACTGAACCAAGGCCACAACAACGTCTACATGCAGGACTGCTCGCAGTCAAATCCAGCATCAGTGTCCTGCACTCATATTGCTCAGGGCTGATCCCCTCTGTGCTGGCCTTCAGGCTCTTCTGGTCTCCCTGTAGCCTCGTACTCAAAGTATCTAAAATAAGGAGCTGGAGATCTACCTAAGGCAGTCCAGGAGCACTGAACTTGATGTACCCTGACCGATAGCACTGCTGAGGTCTTCATCAGGCTGTTTAAGAGGAAACAAGATGTTTCACTCCAAAGGAGGGTCCCCCTAAATTCTACACGTAGACAGCCAGGGCCTTGGGAGAGAAATGAAGAGGGAAATTCTCTGGCATCTATAATGTTTGTATCCAAGAGCCATGGGTCGAGAAAGAAGAGAAAAGAAAAGAAAGCCTGAGTTTGTGTTTTGATGGGTAGGACTCTTGATTGTGAGGCTTCACTTCTAGATAGTTTATGGTGCTCCTTCCTCATGCATAATGACTATGATCAGCCCTTGGCAAAACAGGTTGAGAGTAGAAAACATTCATAGGAGTGACTGCGGTAACCAAAGGTCTGTCCAGTCTGTTTTGCAGAATGAGATACTTCTGTCTGGGGAGAGACTGACTGGCAAAAGGGATGTAGTAAAACATAAACAATGGAAAAAGTGAATTAAATATAATTACTTAGTATAACACAGGTGGAGGTGTGTCCAGTGAAGTTTTCTGGAGAACTTCTAGCAAGCACATTAAGTACTTTTCACATCAATAAATTATGGAACTCATTGTAACTGGATACTCTGAGAACGCAGATTTAAGTAAGAATTGGGTGGGGGGCAGACTCTTGGGGAAATTATCTATTACAGCCCACTCAAGCTCTAATAGAAAAATCTATTAAACATGAGGATCTGGTATAACCTGTGGCTGAGGAAGACCCTAAACTGCTGACAGGAGGGATCAGGGAAGGTTTGCTATTGATGTACTTCTCTCTTTCTAATGCCTTTTGCAAAGCCTTTGCTATTGGCTGTTGTCAAAAACAAGGACTAGGTTAGATGCACCTTTGGTCTAACTCAGTGACACTACTCTTATGTCCTCTTAACCAAAATCATAGCTAATCCTGAGAATAGTTATTTTTAATACTGGAAAAGGAAGATTTCATATATTTTTCTTGTTACCACATAGTACAGCATACTGCCACGTGTGCTAATAATCCCATCTAGCTCTCCTTATTCCACAGAGGGATCAAATTCAAGACAACAGCTCCAGGCATTTAAAATATCATGTAGGAAGCCTAAATACAGGAAAGCAGTCAGAGAAAACCCCTTCTAAGCTGCTTGGGGTTGATTGAAAAGTTCCTGCATATGTCCCCAGAGTGTCGCTGATATTTTGTAGCAAATTCCCTAGGGGCTTACCTCTTATGTTGGAGGTCTGGCAGTTACAATTGGTGTCTTACAGTAAATGACAGGCCACGGGCAATTTAAACGAATCTGAGTGACACGAGAGGAAGTCTGTTCCTACTCCTACCCACTCCAATCCTGAGCACATGGTCCCATGACATCGCTAGGCAAGCACAAGCATCTATGTGGCTGTATGGTAGCTGGATCAGCAAGATGATAACCATATGGCTGAGTGCTAATGGGCGGAAATGTGGAGCATGAGATAAACCTGCTATTTCTGAGAGCAACAAGGCTTCCTATTGGTTTAGACCACTTGTGAAAGCATATACACAATCTCTCCTAAGATCTAATTACAAAGCATGTTTGGTCTAAGGTGGTTTTTTTTTGGATGACATTGATTTCAGCTAAGAACATGTGGAGTTAATGATCATTTATAGAGTACTTACTGTGTGGAGCACTTGGTCATGAAATGGAAGACCAAGGATTTAAATTAATGTTCACATTGTTCAGATTAAAGCAGAGGATTGTGCCTCCGAGAAGGATATCCTTGCTACAAGTCAAGGACATATCCTTAAGAAGATCCCTTACATCCTTCCTGTTTAAGGCAGGGGTGAAAAATTTACAGAGTCAGCAGGGAACAGAAAAGCTTCTTTGTTTATCCCTGGATGATTTTTTTCCTTCCAATGCTGATGTGCACGATGCACACACAGTGTCCTGTAACCAAGGCCGTACATACTGTTGTCCCTATTCTCAGGTACAGGTTCAGGCTCTTTTGCTGATCTTCTTTTGGGTGCCATAATTCTGCATGCCTGGCTGTACAAAAATTCAGTTTGAACAGATGTGAAGGCATCTTTCTACCCAGGTGAGCCTACAGATGGCAGTTCATGCACCCTCCGCTACTTCTGGGAGGTATATATTCAAACCCTGTTAGTTTGAGGAAGACGCTGAACTCTGCTTTCCCACTTGCTGAATGAGATGTTGTGCAAAAGAGAGCTGCCTTGTCAGTCTTCTCCTCAAGGGAAATCCAAATGCTTAAGCCAGGATCAGGTTTCAGGCTCTGAATCGCATGCTCACAGCAGTGTTTCAGATAAGTGCTCTAGTCTAAGCGAGAGGCAACGTTTCGAATGTATCCATCCCTCCCTTTAGCTTTGTCTGTCACAGCTGGCTACAGTGAAGGAACCAAATTACCTCTTGCTTTACTTGGAAGGAATTTAAGCACCTGATGCATCTGACTGGGGAAGGGCTCATCAGCCTTACCCTACCAATGCTTCCTGTGAGGGACCTCTTCTTGGAACAAATGGAATCTGCCTCAGCTGGATGCACACGCGTACGGTCTTCCAACATGGGTCTGTTTCTCATGCAGAAAGGATGGAAGAATTTGAATTAACCTCTAAATTCTCCAGCTGATGAGTCAGGATTCCAGCTACTGTAACTCCCAAATGCAGCTTTTAATTGGGTCTTGAGTGTAACCCCTGGACAGCTGAAGGCTACAGTTTGCTCAGGAAAACCCCCATGGTTGCCATCTTACATAGCAAAACCTGAGGTGTATTAGAAACATGAAACTAGTCTTCCCAGTAATTAAATGTACCTGCAACTAAGCTTCCAAACAAATTTAATTGATGTAAGGCTACCTTTTTATCCATAAAATGAACATAAAGGCAAATCAATTTAAAAAGAGCTATGTAGTTTTATGTAAGGAATAAAGTCAAGTTCAGTAACGTAGTGAAGATATTCCTGTTACTCACTTAGAGGCTTTTTTTTTTTCTTTAAAAAGGGATGTCTATTTGGTGAATATTTATATATTTTAAATAATGGTAATTAAAACAGTATGAAAAGAGGTAGTGGGAGGACATCATATACCTCCTATTCCTTGGATAAAAATCACAAGCTTCAAATACTAACATCAAAGATAAAAGGCTTGTTGTGTTGGCAACTTTATAGTCACTTTTCAAGCCTGTCAGATAGTCATGCTGTGGCATCAACCATTGTTCTTTTGGAGGCCTTATCCTTGTCTAATTTGATGGGAAAGAATCTGTCATCTCTTAAATGATATCCCCTTCCCAAATTAAAAGGAGGGCAAGAATTGACAGATCCCTCTTTAAGTGAGAGAAACCATCTATTATTTATATGCCTCTTTTAGCCCCGCTGCTGCTACATCTGACTGCAGAAAAAAAACAATAAACTGCCACCCACCATAAATAAATAAATAACATTGAAAATGCTGCTTTGTATTGAATTAAAATATCGGAAATGCAAAGCTCTACCTTGATGTTGGGATCAAGGGAGATGCATTTGTGCTGCTGCAGTCATGAGACAGAACCCATTCTTTTCAAAGTAATTGGCTCCCTGCTGTCAGAAGTCCTGAGGAAAGTTTGGCATGTTTGTATAGAGCTGAACTGTATTGTTGTATTTATTTGGAACAGGATGCTGTCTATAGCTGGACCTCTTCACTCAGAAGTTAATGTCTGTCTGCAATCTAGCTACTGAGTTTTGGGTATGTGCATGGAACTTGTGCACATGTGCTTGTTTACATTGTGCAGCGTACTTTTTATGTGTTTGTGAATGTAAGTTATTTTGGTTGGGATGACAATTAAAAAAATGCTCTGTGAGCATGAATTCTGAAAAACTTCCACTTCAAAATTTACAACAGAGACTTTCGAAATCCTTGTTTAAGAGTGTTGGAGAAGAGATGCAGCCTCAAAGCAGCTCAAATGCCTCATCTCTGTCTAGAAGCTCAGAAATAAATCTCACACACCATCTGGCAGGAAAAAGTAGCAGACTTAGACTGTGGAGAGGAAACAAGCCATTGACCAAATGTTTCCCACTTAAGTATTGCTCAGATGATATTTGCCCCCTTCTCACCCTGTGAGCTCAGATTACCCAGCGAACCTTTTTGCCACAGTATGAAATGCGCATGTATCCAAGATGCAAACCTCCAAGGAAAGCTGTTGATATTGATAGTTAAAAAACAAAAACCCCAACAACAACAAACAAACAACAATACATTTGGTTAGATCCAATGAAAGTTCATATGACGAACTATACAGAATTAGAGCTAAAATTTTGCATGAAATCACAAAGCAATTATAATCAAAAGGAGATTGAAGAGATATGATATGAAATCCTGGCACTCCCCTGGGATAAAATAGTCCTGCAGGGCTCTTCCTGACTCATGAGTTTGTATTGATTTGAAGGAGGAAAATAGGACATATCTGCTGATAAAACAGATAAAGAAGTAATAAGCTTCTAGTATTATGGACTAACCTGCCTCCTGCTGTAAATGTGTTTCTAATATTGAAGGGGCAAGTTCTGCCCTCATCTCTACCCCAAGTCATTTTTTTTTTAAATGTAGCCTAAAAGTAAAATGAAAACCAAAGGTTATGTCTGATAATGTTATCGTTCTACTAGTATCCAAAGCCTTTGAATCAGATTTATTTATTTATCTGTTTATTTGTTTATTTATTTTTCTGTGGAGACAAGGAGAACATCAGTATTACTGGTTTTGTACATACAGTTATTTTCTCCATATTGTGAAGAGTTTCTGAATTGTGATCTCTAGAAATCCAGGAAAAGTATGTTTAGCCAATTTCTTCATATAGCTGTAACAAAATTTCCCTCATCAACCAACTGCTCTGTACCTTTCCCTAATTTCAATTATCTGAAAATAAACTGTTTAACTCTGGGCTAGTAATGTAGATACTTTCCCTATTTAATGGAGTGAAATAGGCATATAAATGTGACACATCTCCTACTATGCTAACTAACATGGCTGGGTGACTCATTTCATGTCATGTCCATCTCTGTACAGATACTTTCTAGGAATTGGATGAAGACACGAGGCACTGAAGGCTGCACAGCAGACATAATAATTTTGGTTCCAAATTCAGGTCACTACTATGAACCTGGTCTAGATCCAATTAGTGACCTGCTATAGAGGTGAAAACCTGAATAGCCTATTCGTAATTCCCTGAGTTATTTGGTCTCCCAAAGCAATTTTATTTAGCTTGAAGCCTGTTCTTCCAAACTACTGATTTATATTTTAGCTGAGTGCAAGAAGGATTTTAATCATTAAATGTAATAACAGCATTTGTTCTTATAGGGTAAAATCAGCTCAATCCATATCCAGTAAAGAAACCTTGTAATTGAAATAGAAGCACACTACTCCATCACTTCAGGCATGTAACAATAATAGCTAATAGTAAAAGATGATATATCTCATCCCCTTAGGGATACTTGAGTAATTTGTAGGCTGACAAAAAGATCATCTATAGTACCTATTCAAAGTGGGCAAGGTAGTGTCTGTCTATTTGTATCTCTTGATTTATGCTTTGGATTGTATTTGTAATCTCTGGTGCTGTGGGTAGCTTTGCACAGGGTATTTGTAACTAGACAAATTACACAGATGTGTTCACACACTCTCACTTGTGCCCACACTCACACACACACTTTTCCTCTCATAATGACAACACATATTTGTGAAAATTCAAATGCTATAGAGAAGAACATGTCAAAGCTGCATATCACATAACTTTTTGATTTTTGTGATGGTAAATGTATCAATGGTGAAAATAATGAAACCAATGTATTCAGAGAAATCAGTCCATTGCTCCCTAGATAATAACAGCCCACTGTAAATACAAATAAGCTCTGTGAGACACAGGTGAAAGGTGGGACAGAATTTGCATGATTTATGCTCTAATTTAACACAACTTTTTTTTTTAGGTGATTATTTCAGTTGTGGTACAGTATGTTTCCAAAGAGTTGCGTGTATTCCAGGGACAGAAGTCAGTGTCTCTGAAGGTTTCAGGGGGCAGATCCAGTCCAGCCAAATGAATTGCCTATATGGAGGAAAGCAGGCTATCCCTTTAGAGATCTTAACTGGCACGTTCTCTGGGGAATACAGAAAATTCCCATGGAAAAAACTACTTCACCTGAAGATTAAAATATTAGTACAACTGAGACATCCAAGTCAGATGGGATTAAATCACTTCCTATTACAAAATCATAATACTCAGATGGGTCCTTGACTTGCTATGGAACCTTGGTTATTCCATAGTTCCATACAACAAAATTATTTTATTTTGTTCACTGTAGAATATTATATTGGAAAAGCTTTCAGAAGATTCCTTTTGTAATTCAGAGATGTGCACCATGCATCATCTGGTTCACAGTTATCCATACTCCTATTTAATAGCTTCATTAGATTTTTGAGAAACTACATACAGAGTCTCTTTCCACAGTACCTTGTCAGGCCAGCATGGGAAAGGAAATGTGGTCAGGGGGAATGTGGATAGAGGGAAAAATGAGAGTACAGATGTATAGGCAAGAAAAAGACAAAATGGAACAGAGTGATTAGTTCAAGGCAAAATAAAAAGGCATGTAGTTGATGCAATTAGATGGCTAATTTAGGTGTAACAAATAATCTTGAGGCTACTTGGCTGATATTGATAATGGAGAGCAAAGATGGAATAATAATAATAATATTTTTTTTTTTTTTTGCATGAGAGTAATGGCTATGGCATGGAGAAAACATGAATGAACATGGAGAACATGGAGAAACTCTGAATGAGTTTCATGTCATTTAATTTGGTTAGGTTCACCTCTAGATTAAAACACCAAATTCTAGGTTTATAAGGATGGCTTCTGCATGCAGGTGAGGCTGCCTGAGATTTGTAACAGACAATGAAGATCGTCAAAAGGCAATGAGTTCTCCTCAGGTTCTGCGTCACTTCTGTCATCCCTATCTGAGTATGTTAGGGTGACTCAAACTGCCATGGATGATGGTTTCATATAGATGACAACCCTACTCAAAATGTGTTTAAGGTTGGTGGAATCAAGAATATAGAAACAACAAGCAGTATGGTCTGCATCTACCACCCTATTGCTATGAGGGAAAGGTAGAGTTGTATAAAGAGAAATTAAATAATTAAGAAAATGAAAATTCTGATAAAACTTTCTGAAGAGGGGATGATTTTAGGATTATGGAACAGTATTTTGAGTGAAATCACATCAGCACCTGGCACTTTAAAATTTTGAGAGCAGAAAGCAATAGCAACGGTGATTTTCAACTCATTTGCATTGTAGATACCCAATTTACATAAAGGTCTTCTGCCCCTCCCCCCCCTCTGATAACTGTATTTGTCCAAATTATTTATTGCAAACAAAATAGGAGATGAATTCAACCATTTTTCCCTGTTTATGAATCATTTTCAAGCTCATCTTAATTTGTATGGAAGTATTCCTTGCACATAAGTATTTGCCAACTAGTTTATGAGGACAAATTACAGATGACAACTTGTTCATGAACATTTATTTCAACTCTTTATTACTCCTGAGTTGTGATTAGTCATCCATATCACATGGTACTGAACTGACTGCTACTTTTTAATCAAGAAAACAATGATTAATGATGGCAATTAACTGATAATGAGAAACAAGAATAATGTGAAGTTCAGAACTCACAAACATTTTCTAAATAAACCAGCAAGTATTCAAAGACACATAGGTAACCAACACTGGTTTCCTATGAGTATGAGCATGACTAGATTAATATGTTCATTTATTAAACATGTGTGTTCTCTAGGTATTATTCTTAAACATTCATACTGCCATTTCTACATCCAAAAGGAACTCTGGGATAGCACATAAGTAGTTTGTTGTTCCATGTTGGATATGCTTGCTTTCCAGGTGAAGGATTTTATTAACATTCTGTTTCTAAGGCCTGCATACTTTTAGATGTACTCTTTTGGGGCCATTCTGAAGTTTGGTCCTGCAGAATGTATGTTAATCCCCAGTTTTGATCATGACTGGAGCCATACACCTCAAAGAAACCCAAACGAACCTTTTCCCCCCAAACAAACAAACGAACAAATCCACAAACCAAACCAACCAACCAACCATTCAAACCATCAAAACGAATCAAAACAGAAAAAAAAACCAACCACCAGAAAATAAACAAAAATCAAACAAAACAAAAAACATCAGAAAAAGACAAGAAGCATCTGCGCGTGTTGCAGACAAATACTTATTTTGATTTTACTTGGTTAAAATAGCCATTGGGAACCCTGAAAGAGCCTTATTCTGGGCTATAAGGAGCAGAAGGTGTCATTGTTGAAAGACTGACTGATGTTTCCTGGTTGTGACAGAAGTGGCTTCAAGCACTGTCATTTGAGTACCACTGCACTAGGAAATATGTGGTGGAAATAAACTTGCCCTGGCAGCAAAATGGATGAGAGCATCTTAGGTATCTTTTAACAGCTCTTCTTCTTCTGATTTCAGAAATAAACAATACATAAAACACTTAAATCTGTTAGATTTCTGTTAATTATGTCTCTCTTGAGGAAGACAGCTTTGACCTTTTATCAAATTAGTGTGACTGGAGAGGAAGTGGAGCAGAATCTCCATCTACAAACAATCTCTACAATCTCCATCTCTATTTACTAACACAGAATATCCTTTGATCAGGCAAGCTATGAAAACAAAACAAAACAACAAACAAAAAACACCAAAACCAAAACCACACCCTGATTACTCTTGCTAGATGACAAAAATTCATAAAAATGTAGAGCCACCAGAGAAGCAATGAGGCAATCAGCACTAAGGAAGACAAAGTCCTTCTTCTCTCCCATTCCCTTATGGCCCTGCGTACTGGAACCAAGACCCTGTGAGCACTGATGGATGAGCCAACTTGATTATGGCTCTGCTATAGCCATTGGTGTTCAGCTGATTACACTAACTGATGTTTGGTTTAGCAAGCTGCAAAGGCAAACTTTTGATTATTGTCTGGTGGCTTAAAACAGCGATGGACAATTCATGAGCAACAGAGCAAATGAAGCTTGTTTTCCAAAGGATTTGTTCCATGAAGTTGTATTCTCTGGGGTTTAATGAGTGAGCACCAACTGAAGCTTCTCCAGCAGCTGGGGCATTCATAACGGTGCTCTCCCAGGTCTATTCTGTAGTGTGCAATAGTGTATATGCCCGTACTGCAGCCTTTACGCTGCTTTCAAGTTGTCCTTATAGACGCTATTTGTTATAAGAATATAATGTCTGTTGGCTCTCAGATATAGTTATAACTGATGAATGGATTTGGAAGGGACTGGAAAAGGGCAGAAGAACACACACACTAAAAATATATATAAAATAAATGCAAAAAGACAAGCTACACCCACGATCAGCTTACATGTATTTACATGGGCAGATAGTATTAATGGAACATAATTATAAAAAGACTTGGTTTACTTAGGTTAAAAAAAAAAAACACACATATACCTTCTTTTTCTAGATATATTGGCCTTGCAATTTGTCTGTGCAATTGTCATCACCAGAGGCGTACAGAACAGTCTTCAACACCAAAAAAATAAAAATAATAAAAAAAATAAAAAGCCACACCCTGAAAACCAAACCAACCAACCAACCAAAAAAAAACGGAAACACCCTTAATACTATTTCAGTGGAGATGTTGTCATATAGATATTCATATGGGCTGAAATGACCCATATGAAGTACTCAAGTACCTGAGTACTATACTTACTGATAAACTTATGGTTACGTCTTCATTATTATAATTATTCATGTAGAATAGATGAAATCCTGCAAACACAAAGATTAAAGCCCAATTGCAGACTGCTGACGATGCAGTTCTCTTTAAGAGAAGACAAATATAATGGTCCATGAGTCATGACACAACCACCTCTAAGGTGTGCAAAGAACATACCCCTGGCTTTACCATGTCATGGCTCTGCCCAGTCAAACCGGTTCAGCAGCATGTTGCTGAGATTAGCTGATGGCAGGGGTCTAGGGAAAATTATAGTATTAAGATGAGTAAGCAACTCATCTTCCCAAATGAATTGACTCAGGTTACACCAATCCAAAGTGCCAGGACTTTGTGCACTGAAGGTGGGAGTGCTGTGTTTAACAGTGCAAGACCAGAACTTCTTCCCTGATCCTGGCTTGCTGCTTTTAGATTTCCAGCTTTATCTTGGACCTCGTAATGGAAACCTGTCTGGTGGTCAACTGGGCACTTTGTTCTGCCTTGGTCCCTAGACCCGCTCTGTTGATCTTGCTTGGGTGTCGAGGGACTGTGCCCTTGACAGTGAGAACA
This sequence comes from Anser anser, assembly GCF_964211835.1. Classification (NCBI taxonomy): domain Eukaryota; kingdom Metazoa; phylum Chordata; class Aves; order Anseriformes; family Anatidae; genus Anser; species Anser anser. The sequence continues at coordinate 179,555,352 of NC_139720.1, read as the reverse complement.
CTGCCCCTGCCTGTCTCACTGCAACCCTCCACTTCCAGCTTCCCTTCACCTGTGCAGCAGCACTTGCTGCTCCTTAGCAGCATCCCCCTCAGTCTATTTTGGACCTCTGATATGCCAGTTCCCCTGGATGCCCTCCAGTTGCTGTCCTGGAAGGGAAAGCAATCAATTCCTATTCACTTTCCCAGGATTTTGCAGACTTCATTTCTTTTCGTACCTCAGTTTCTCCATAAGTAAATTAAGCCCATGCTTTCCTTTGTAAAATAATTTACAATTGAAAGATGAAAAGTGTTATGTAGGAGCTTGTAGGAACTTTCTAACTTCCCACTGAAACCAGTGGGAGGTAGACATGTACCTACACTGTGGAACTGGCTCGTACTGTAACTATGCTGTAATGATGGGGAGTTAATTTTCCCTAGCTTCAGTACTCTAAATAATAGGCATTTAATATAAATTAGTCAGCTGAGATACTTGAGTAGTTTCAGCCCACCTTATAATCCCCATGGTGTCCACAAAGAGAACTTTAATTACTTAGATGGCCAGACCTAACTGGTTGTTTTATGCTAGGTGTCAGAAAGTTAATGGCTAATTTACTTGTGTCCAGACTGATGGATCCAGTTTTAGTCTTTGTTAATAAGAAAAGTATTTGGTTATAAATCATTTGAATAACAAATATTGTCTTGTTGCAGTCTTATAATGCTGTTGGTTTAACATGTGTCTGAGAAGGTGCTTTGGGGAAAAACGGCTTAAAAGATTAGAGATAAGAGGAAGGTGATGTAATTCAATAAATAGTCTTCTGCATCTAGTCGAGAAATCAATTAATTCTGATTCTTCTTTAATTTCTACCAGGTTAAGGAAAAGATGGCTTTGAATTGATAAAGATGATTTGTTTCTACTCTGCTGCGCTTCAGTAACCTCAACTATATTTTAACCTGCCACTAGGGTACTGACTGTATGGCATATTTAGCTCTGTGTGATCCTGAATTATCTTCTTGGAATAGATTTTATTAAGAGATGAGTATTTTTACTGATATCTTTCTTTTCAGCAGTCTGAACCCTCTGGTCTTACTCACAAAATAATGTAATATCCAAGAGTTTAATAAAAATATGAGATAACATGACATTAAGACGTATCTCATTTGTATGCTTTTGGATTAGATTATTAATTTAGGTTCTGTTTCAAGGAGCAATTATAAAATTAAAACAAAACCCCACAAAATCTACCCTTCAGATTTATTTCTCAAATATATCAGTGCCTTCTCAATGGTTCCATTTCCTCGTGTTTAAATCTTGAAGCTATTGCACATGATAACACACTGCCATAAAATCTACAAAATATGCAGATAGTTGAGAAATGCAGATTGTTTTCAGGCTTTACAGGAGTCTGAAACAGGGATGAAATCAAACAGAAATTGTTTACCTCATAGGGAAAACAAAAGAGTGAAATAGCAGAAGTTTTCAAGGTCTTGTAAAAGTTTATGCTCCCATTAAAACAAACGTCCTCACTGCTCGCTGCATCACATTTGGGGAGTCTGAAGCAGCCTCCCTGTGGTTTCATTTGTTCACAAAGCATGCTAATGATGGCTTCACGATTAGATGTAGCAATTATGAAACGTGTAAAATGAGATCTGGAGAAGACTTGGGGAGACAACTAAATCTGCAGCAGATCAACAATAAATCACAACTCCCTCCTGCCTCTCACAGGGTCTGCCTAGGGAGCCCCACAGGGTGTGCCTAGGGAGCCATGTTGCCGCCTCCTCCTCCTCCTTATTATTATTATTATTATTATTACTACTATTATTATTAATTTTCAACGGAGAGGAGAGGAAGGCAGCTTGAGTTCCCGAGGGTTAGGTGCCACCTGGGCCGGGCTTTTGGCCACTGGTGCCTGCAGGTGGCCCGGCGTTGGCACCGGTGAAGCCTCTCCCGCATCCCTGGGGGCTGAGCAGAGCTCACGGCCGCTCCGGGCGCCCTCCTCGCTACCCACCTCACGTCGCCTCCGCTCCCTCCAAAAGCAGAGCCCCGGGCTCCCTCTGTAGTTCAAGCCGAGAAATAGAAACAGCTCTAGGAGCTGCTTCGTCTGAAGAGGAGGGAGGGCGAGCGGCCGGGGGGGGCTGGAGAGGGGTCGGTCCGAGGGGCATCCATCGCCCTGTCCCTTGCTCCCATCGCATCTCGTGTTTTTTTTTTTATTATTTTATTAATAAAAATAATAATAATAATTTTTATGTGTGTGCATGCCTTGTTTCTGCCCAGCTGGACCATCACCCTTCCCGCAAGACGGGCAACAACCTTGGGGGGGGGGAGCGGGGGGGGGGAGGTTTGGCGAGCTCCCTGATGACCCCATGGGGAGAGGCAGCAGATCTGTCTTCTCCAGGACTGTGATGGGGAGTTCCACCCTGGAGCATAAAGCAGGCCTGGCAAGCTGTAGGGTGTGTGAACCACATCAAGCCAATGTCAGATGTCCCAGGGGACACATTTAGAGTGTCTGTGCTAGCCTGCCTGTCATTTCATGGGTGCAGCATTGATCTTGCCTCGGAAAATGTCTTTCTTTAACTCTGAATGTCCTTCATTACCGCACGCTGCTCTGTTCTGAGATGGTGGGTCACAGCACATGGAAGAAAATGACAGGATGACCATGCACCTACAGCCCTTTCGGGGTTCTTGCATGATTCTCAGAGCAAGCATGATCCTGGATAGAATCAAAGAAATTACCAGAATTGTTAACAGCAAACATTGTTACCTCAGGCTTTATGCCTTAAGTTTATGAAAAAGTAAGACCAAGAGATAAGTCATGCACTGTTGGCCTCTAATTGCTAAAACATCATTGTCAAAAGCATATCTTGAAATGCTACAGTAGTTGTCAGCCCTGGTGGGCTAGAAAGAACCTTCCTGTCTCTGCCGAGTAAAAAAGACGTATTGGAAAATCAAATCATTCACAGATGGGAGATTTTCTGTACAGAGCTTATAGGATAAAGAAATATTCATGATTCCTATAAAAAGGATTTGTTCAAAGATAATTTTGCCACTGTTGCTAGGACCAGAGACCGGCAAGTGGAGCAGAGCAACTGCTTCCCAGTAAGTGCACTAGTGCATAAAATCAGGCTGACTCACAACTAGGCAGACAAATACGGAGGGGCTGCAAAACTCCTTTTAGCCTCCCTTCATAAAGCAAAGTTTCTGCCACTTTCTGGCTTTGACTGGTCTCTTCAGTCCCATTGGTTATAGGTTGTTTGTGTTTCAGTTCAAACAAAAGGAGAGCTGTCTTTGAAATCAGGGTAGGCTGAAAGCTTCTCTGCATTTTTTGTGCTGCTTTTGTGGGCCTTATGTTTTGCCACTTTGCCAAAATTGAGTGGTGACCTCAGAAGCAGGACTGGAACATGTCATTTGGGTGGGTGGTGACTGCGCAGCCTCTGAGAGAGACACTAGCTTTTAATACCATATTTTTATCTTTTTTTTTTTTTAATATTTTTGACTTCATATTGCTTTCTATGGGGGGGTGAGGGGGAGAAGGAAAAGAGAGGACTTCATAACATAGCCTTTAACTTCCCCTCTTTGATATCTCTGCAAATCTCTTCCACATGCATCCTTAACTGGCAGTACTAATTGATGTTTTTTAATCTTCCAAGTTTTACCCAAGAGATTCTCAGTGATCAGTAAAGCAGAGGGTGAAGAGAAGGGTTGGTCACTTGTTCCCTCTTTGCTTTGAACACCCGACTGGTACAGTCTGCCCTGGGTATGCCAGGAGTAGAAGACAATGGCTCATAAAGGACTGATCCTTCCTGATCGATTCTGAGTCATGATTCCCACTCCCCTGGCCCCACCTGAGCATTTGAATGACTGATTGTTCTGTGTTTCAGTTTCTCTACTTGTAAACTGAGAAACAGATTTGTTCATCCTGTAAATATGCAGGTTATACTGCAGCTGAGTATTATGCATATATTTGTGCCGTGTTTACATTTACTATTGAACTTTTCTTTATTTCTTGTACTGTAACCTTTTTTTATTTTTTAAATCTGAGATACTTGTTTATGCCACACTGATATTTAAATCTATGCAAAAGAATAAGAAATGATATTTTTCTCATCTAACAACGTCAAGTTCTTTCTTTTTCCATCCTTCATCTCTTCAGCTGGAGGAAAATTTGCTTCCAATTTAAGGTAAATATGCCTATTTCTCCAAATTAACATTTGGAAATATTGTACTTCGTATTCTTGTGGTGCCTGGAAAAGAAAACCTTAATGGTCTCCTTTTGTTTTTAGTGCCCATTCAGCTTTGGATCAATTGAGTGTGAAGGACAGTGGGAGAGGAGACAGTGAATTTAATGACTGTGAGTCTGATATCATTGGAGAAAGGTTAAAGAAGCCACCTTCAGAGATGATGGAAAACCAGGTTGGAAAGTATAAAACTAACATCTCAATTTTGGAGTGCAAGACATAAATGAAGGCAATGAGCTGAAACAAACCTTGGTCTGCTTTGCAAAGCCCCTGGCTGAAGAAAGGTAGGAGTAGACAGAAAAACAGGGCTGTCTGACCCCTTAGTTCCTAGCATCCCTGACTCACCAGTGAAATATCTCAGTGATGTTACACAAGTATGAAGCCATGGAGGTGGTTCAGTCCTATGTAGAACACTGCCACATCCCACAGTGACGTGTTTCTAAGTGCTTCATTTTTGTATGCTCAGTTTGACACAGCAGAAAATATGTTAGAATCACTGAATATCCTGAGTTGGATCATCAAGTCCAACTTCTGGCTCCACCATGGGCCACCCAAAAAACAAACCATATAGAGAATGTTGTCCAAATGCTGCTTGAACTCTGTCAATCTTGGTGTCATGACCACTTCCCTGGGGAGCCTGTTTTGGTGCCCGATCACCCTCTGGGTGAAGAACCTGTTCCTAACTCCCAGCCTGACCCTCCCCTGTCCCAGCTCCATGCCGTGCCCTCGGGTCCTGTCGCTGTCCCCAGAGAGCAGAGCTCAGCGCCTGCCCCTCCGCTCCCCTCGTGAGGGAGCTGCAGGCCGCCATGAGGCCTCCCCTCAGCCTGCTCTGCTCTGGGCTGAACAAACCCAGGGACCCCAGCCAATCCTCATACACCTTGCCCTCTAGACACTTCACCATCTTTGTAGCCCTCCTTTGTACACTTTTTAATAATTTTAAGTCCTTATATCGTGGCACCCAAAACTGCACGCAGCAGTCCACATGAGGCCACACAGCGCAGAGCAGAGCAGGACAATCCCTTCCCTCGCCCAGCTGGCAGTGCTGGGCCTGATGCACCCCAGGGTTTGGTTGGCTCTTTTGGCTGCCAGGGCAAACTGCTGGCTCGTCTTCAACTTGCCATTGACCATGGGGCTTCTCTCTAGCCTCTTGTCTCACCGTCTGTATATACAGTCAGGGCTGCCCGGATGATGCAGAGTCCTGCATCAGAGAGAGTCCTGAAAGTGAGCAAGTGCTGAGCACTGCTTTTTTAAGGATTCTGGAAGCTGAGCAGCAAAAACACAGACATTAAATTCATCAGGTTATCCTGAAATATTTGGCTTATACATGTCTGTATGTATTGCAAAGGGCCACTCATATGCATGCACTGTTAAAAAAAATAATAAAAAAAAATACATGAACAATTGAACTGCTGAGTGTTGAATCATATGTTTTACACAGGTATATATTTATTACAGCTCACATAATAGATGTGGTAGTATTGTCCAAGCATAATTTTAGAATATGGTCCTATTTCCTGCAAAATTAGCACAAAGAAATATTGATATACTTATTTGTAGATATAATAAATTGCTTTTTGGTAGAGTAAGCACACCTAAGGTCTTCCAACAGTTACTGTTATACTGCTGATCCAAGCATAAGGTTGCTTAAAAACAGCCATTACTATGGGAACATATTATTTTAAATTTAGTAAAACGTATCAGATTGTTGCGTTCTAGTGAAATATTCCATTAATTTAAGAGACTTCCAAATATCGCTGCCCTTCCAGGTACTATATACTCTGCAGAGGAAAAAACATACATGGGTGCAGAGAGCTATCACAGTTCTTATGCCCAACAGTTGAAAACAAGCAAAACACTTTCTCTGCATTACAAAAATGGTTATATGATTACATATTCTACAGTACCAATTTATCAGCACATACCTCAGTTTGAAAAGTCTAATTTTTATCCCCAGCAGCCAAAGCTGAATTGAGGTTTTTATCAAGTGAATACTCCTAAAACTGAAAGACTGTTAGGTTTATATGAAAGATTTCTAAATCATGGGCACACCAACAAGCCATGAACTAGCTTGTCAGGAAAGGACAGGGGATTAAATCACCCTTCACCTCTGAAATCACCCTAAATGCCTCTGAAATATGAACATCATTCTGAAAGAGCAATGAAAAGATATCACAGAGTATCACAAAAATGTACTGGGTACTTTTGTCCTTGTTTATGAGAAAGCATTGCCAACTGAGATATATAAGTAAAATCCCAGCAAAATCAAATGTTACTTTAAATTATGGCAAAAACAATCAATCTATAGACAAATCACCTTTTAAAAGTTATCCTGTTATTTCTAAGTTTATTTATTTATTTATTTATTTTCTAAGTATTCCTATTTCTAGCCTTTTAAAAAATATCCTATTATTTCTAAGTGGAAACATACTAAGGCATGTAATTAATGCTGCTAGTAATTAAAAAATAAATGAATACAAGGTGTATATTTATTCTGAAATGATTGCATATGTAAATAAAAAGACCTAAGTATAAATCTATAGTTAAACATACTCTATGTTGATTCTGTTTCTTATGAAATACCAATAAATGCCCAATAAATCAGATGGTCTATTTTTTTTTCCTTTTTTTCTTTTTAAGAATAATATAAAACTGGCCTCAGTCCTCTATCTGAAACAATACACTCAGACTTTTAAGCCCACATGGCTAGGTGAGTTCTGTGGTTTTGTATAAATATTGAGAAATGGCTGACTGGCAGAGCTCAGAGGGTTCTGATCAGATGTGCAGTCTCAATGAAGGTCTTTAGCTAGCAGTGCCCCCCAGAGATCAATATTGGGTCCAGTCCTGTTCAACTTATGTATCAGCGATGTGGATGAAAGGACAGAGTGCACCCTCAGCAAGTATGTGGATGATACAAAACTGGGACGAGTGGTTGCACCAAGGGAGGAATAACTCCATACAGCAGTATGGGTTGGGGGCTGAACTGTTGGAAAGCAGCTCTGAGGAGAAGGACTTGGGAGTCCTGGTGGACAAGAAGTTAACAATGAGCCAACAATGTGCCCTTGTGGCCAAGAAGGTCAATGGTATTATTGGCTGCATTAGGAAACGTGTTGCCATCAGGTTAAGGGAGGTGATCCTCACACTCTGTTCACCACTCTGTGGTGAGGCCACACCTGAAGTCCTGGGTCCAGTTCTGGGCTCCCCAATACAAGAGAGACCTGTAGCCACTGGAGAGAGTCTAGCAGAGGGCTATGGAGATGATTAGTGAACTGGAATATCTCTCTTGTGAGGAAAGCTGGGAGATCTGGGCCTGTTTAGCCTGGAGAAGGCTGAGAGGGGATCTTATCAATGCATAGAAATGTCTTAAGGGATGGCACCAAGAGGATGGGGCCAGAATCATTTCAGTGGTGACCAGCAACAGGATAAGAAGGCCATGGGCACAAACTGAAACAGAGGAAGTTCCATCTGAATATGAGGCAAAACTTTACTGTGAGAATGCATTTGAGAGCACTGGAACAGGCTGTCCAGAGAGGTTGTGGATTCTCCTTCTCTGGAGATATTCAAAACCCGCCTGTACACAATCCTGTGCAATGTGCTCTAGGTGACCCCGCTTAAGTGGGTAGGTTGGACTAGATGATCTTCAGGTGTCCCTGAATCTCTCTGTGACTCTATAAAGGCTCCTGTATTGGGACTCTAAGAAAATCATAAAAATAGCTGTACTAGAGGGATGAAGAATGCAGTTTATTTAGGTGACACATTAGAACACACACTTATGTACAGGTATCTCTGTATACATATAGATAAAACCTTTCCTTTTCAATGTTTTCTTTATCAATTGTACTCAGTCTGGCTGGGATGGAGTTAACATTCTTCACAGCAGCCTGTATGGTGCTATGTTTTGGATTTGTGACTATGACAGTGTTGATAACACACTGATGTTTTGTCTATTGATGAATAAGGATTGCACAATGTCAAAGCTTTCTCCTTTTCCCTTTTTTTTTTTTTTTAACTTTGCCCCCAGAGTACATAAACCATGAATGGGCAAGATGCTGGGAGGGGATGCAGCTGGAATAGCTGACCTGAATTGGCCAAAGTGATCTTCTGTACCCTATAATGTGCACTGTAACAAAAACTAGAGGTATAGTAAGAAGTGCAAGTGGGATTGGCTTTCAAGGTTGCTGTCACTCAGAGACTGACTAGTCTGTTTGTGAGAAGGTGGTGAGTGATTGTCTTTGCTTGTTTTCTTTTTCTTCTTTCCTTCATCTGTTAAGCCGTCTCTATCTTGACCTACAAGTCTTCTTGCTTTTGCATATCCTATTCTCTCCTGTTTTACTGGGGATAGGGAAGTGAACGAGCAGCTGTATGGGTGCCTGGCTGTTGGTTGGGGTCCACCCACCACATTGACCAGTAGGAATTTTGTGCATGATGACACAGGTCTTATTTTCAATAAATATGATTAACACTGTAGTTCAGTATAAAAATAATCTTATCAAGTGATGGACTCTTGAAAGAGTAATGTGCACAAATAAAGGAAAAAAATGAAACTTCATTGGCCGTGGAACTCACCATAATGGTGATATTAAATCCTCAAAAGACACCTTCTGAATGTGAGTGAAGAGAGGCAGTTGAAGGAAGGTGCAGTTGAATGAATATTTCAAAAGGGGAAGTCCTATCTCAGAGGTGTTTTCTCTCAAAAAACACTGAAGGAATAATCCTGCAGTCATTTCAGATAATGTTAATTCAATTTCCTATGAAAAGTAAAATTTGAGAGCTATTTAATAGTGACTTTAGTTAAAGAAGATTAATTAAAATCAGGTACTGTGCGAAAAACTGCTGTTATTAGGGCTGCTGACCCAGGTGAAGATAATTTGAGAACAGTCATGGGGATCCCAACAATTTATACAGGGTAAATATGAAGGATTAGAGCAAATATTTTCTGTTTAAAAATGCACACTTTCTCCTGGATCATTTTATAAGGAATTGCTTTTCACAGCAGAAAGACATAATTCAAGCACCTCACAACAACAGAAAAGGAGAAAAATATCCGAAGTATAATATAAATGATCAATGATCTGAGACCAGAAAGTTATTTTAGTGGATGAGTTAAGATGCTCTTTATACCCTACTTGGATAGCTCAAAGCTCTCCAGGAGGTAACTACATTTTGACTGCAAATTCTTCTAAATTATATTCTTTTTCAGCTTTTAGTTACATTATGTGTACTTACTTGAAACAGGCACTTTACACTTACTCTTTTGAAAACTGAGATGATTCTTGAATTTAAACCATAGATTCAAAAGCTAGCTCTTAGTTTCAGATGTGCTTGGTAGGAAGATATACAATTTCAGAAGTTCTGAGATTCAGCTACTAATCAAAACTTCCCCAAAGGCCAAGACAGTTTGAAGTCTACTTTTCAGGGAAAATACATACATGCATAAATCTTAGTCTGGAGTCAGAAGTTTGGTCCACATCCCCCACTGAACATAGCTTTCCACAGTCGCTGTGAAAATTAGTTTGCTGTTAAATGGACTGATTTTTTAGTGCTTTCAGTCTTTTTCCAACTATATATACATGTACAGCTGAGACCAGGGCAAGGATAACGTGGCTCGGTTGTTATGTGTGTTCCACCACAATATCAATCTTAAATAGCATTTGATTGTCACAGGTGACAGCCTAGTTTATTAAGGCAAGTCAGTTTACTTGCACAAGTCACTCTGTAAAGTATGACAGGTTAGTTGCTGCCTCATTTGCAGTTGCAAAGTCCCAGCTGAGACATTCATTCACTGAGAGAACGGTGGGTGAATAACTAGGATTAAGAGCCACTAGAGTCATCCCAGGGGAAGCAGCTGTCACTCTGGAACAGAACCCTTGGCTTGTTTGAAGTATATACATAACATTTACTTTAGGCTGCTGTAGTAATTTATCTTAGCTATAATTCAGAGACCTAAGGTAATAAGTAAGGCTGGGAATTTCCATGTACAGCCATTGACAAGAAGTAGGATCCTCCAAGGGGCAATTCAGGGCATGCAACTAAAGTAGCTGAAAATGGATGATGTGGTTACCTCCTTCTGTGCCTCATTTTCTTTATTCATTAAAGGGGAATAATAGTTTTTCTTCACTTCTCTTTTCTCCTCCTTCCCTACCCTTTCATTGCAAAATGCATTGTTTTTCAGGTACCACTTCCTTCAAAGGCACAAAGGCAATTTAAAATCCCGCATTTCCCATATGTATTCTGTGTTCACATCCTATGACACACATCGTATGAGCAACATATGCTGGGAAGGAATAATGCTCTGGTATTCATAACTTTGTATCTCTCAGCTTTGCTGACCTGAAATAGAAAAAAGTTTTCCACTGCCTATTATTGTACTGATAGGCCAGCTATCCTGTTCGACCTTTATGATTGAACTGAACTGAACTGATCTGTGCAGATGAAGAGTTTATTTCAGATATTTGTTCACCATGCATAGAAACCATAAAAACCTGAAAGAAAATTTTCTGGATCAAATCCACTCCATAAAGGCCATATCATTGAGCTCATATAAGGGTGGAGAAATCCATTCTTAACAGTTAATTAACCACTGCAGGAGGGCTTAGAGTGGGCATGTTAGATACTATGAAAACAGTACAATGAAAACTGGGAATCAACTACTGCCTAGCCTGTCAGCTGGTTTGAATACAAGACACTAATTGCTAAGTGACTGTGCCTTCACCAGATGCCCAAGGGCTCATTAACCTCAGTGGGATAACAGACCCATTAACAGGCTCGTCTATGGATTAATCATTCAAGGCTTATGGAGACCTACATTCATCCACTGTAGGTTAAATTAATTCCATACCTTCATATTCCCAAAGAATCTTTGGGAATACCTTTTTTTTATAACCTCTCTCCTATCAGAGCTCAACCAGGCTTTAGGAGGCTAGCAAGGAACTTTATTGTGGCTTAATTAGTGTGTTGAAAATGAGGTCGAAGTGCTTTTTTTAATTATTATTTTTTTATTATTATTATTTTTTTCCCTGAATAAAAAAAAGGATGTAAATTGTGTTTTGGTAGGTTTGTTTGTTTGTTTGTGCTGTTTGTTTGAAATATTGGCTGAAATTCCAATGACACTCTGAAAATATGTCTGAGATTGCTCTTCTGCTGTTTCTCAGATCTAGAATTGGTTTCTGGTAAGTTTACTCTCAACCCAACCCTAAAGCATCTTTGTTTTTCAGACACTTATAACAGAAGCTAAAATGGAGGCAAGATTGAAGAAAAACTTAAACTAGTTTAAAATCATGATGATAATTCTACTTCACTATTAATTCTACCTCTCTAGCTATCCTTTTTTTTTTTTTCTTTTCCCCCCCAAAGGATAACAAGGGAAACCAAGACTGTATTTCTCAGAGGTAGGAATAACTCTGTGCTATATGAACTGAAAAAGAAAACACACGTCTACCTGCAAATATGTGCCTGAGCAGTTTTCAATTCGTTATAGAAAAGATGGCTGTGTTTTTAACTAGAAAATGAATTTTCAGATTCTTATTACTTGTTGCAAGTGATCATTAAAATAAATATTAAAATAATACTTGCATAAACTTTTTTTTTCCTTCCCTCTTTGGTATTTAGAAAAAGCTCTTCTATTTACTCACTGTACTTTTCACTGTCTTTACTCTTGCTTTGTAGAGAACATAGTGGTGAAGAGTCAATCTGGACAACCAGTGCGTGTATGTATTCAGTGTTTCTTTTGGGGAAAATAGCATCTCTCCCTGAGTTACTGAATTTTCAGATCTGTTTTGGCTGCCATAAAAATCAGTTCTGGAAGGGAGGCAGCTGTCTCTGAGAAGCTTCAGAGAGAGAGAAAGTTCTCATCTGTGTGATTGTGGACACCTCAATCGGCCAGGCAGGCTCTCTGGAGGTATTCAAAGATACGTGTCTGTCTCTGCTGAATACACACACAATTTAGGCACAAGTTTAGAACACTCCTTCACTAAGCATCTGGAGTCAGGGTGTGAATAAAATGTTTAAATTGGGCAGATTGGCTCTCAGCAGATATCATCTGCTGTAGTCATCTTTTGGGACACCTGGACAGAGCTGGCAGTAATCCCAGAAGCCAAAAGTTTGGTTATGATTTAAAACTAAATGTAAACTAATGCGCCATATTCCGCTGCACTTTTTTTTCACTCTGTGTTAATCATATCAGTAAATTCAATGTAAGTAATATATGCAGAACCATGCCAAGGGTGTTATAGAAAATAATTTCTGTTGCAGAATGTTGACCTGAGAGATTTAAGGTGAATGTCTTAAAGGGGAGTTGTTTAGAGAAAAAGCCAACATCTGTACTGGGTTGCAGAAGAGAAATATTGGATACCAATTTACTGGTAAATTAGGTGGTGCCGTGACATTTTCTTGGGCTTGGCACGTGACCATCTATATCATCAGAGTAGTCCCTGGTACAGTTTTGGCCCAGGACTAATAGCATCCTCTCATGTTATACCTAGGGACTGTTTGGGTGTTAACATAGGCCAGAAGTCACTTCTAAGAGACATGTTGCGTGTTATCTTTTCTGGAGACCATAACTGTGTGGATGCAGGCCCTTTCACACCAACTGGCCTTAGTGCCTGAGACCAGCCCTAGACATTTTTAATTCAATGGAGTGGACTTATGCTGTTGGTGACTGCAAGTTTCAATGTTGACCTCTACAACCATCCCTGAAATTGTGCTCTGTTATAGTAAAAAAGAACTGTACCAATCCCAAAATAACTCAGAAACTTTTGCTATCAATTTTGGAGGGTTTTAACTCTAATACTTGTTTGATTTGTGAATCCTTAGTACTGTCCTCTGATTTGAGTGGAAATTTTCAGTAAAAAAATAAATAAATCACAAGCTAGTTAAAGCCAGGGGTAGAAATTTTGAAAGGAACAACAAATGGCAGTTTTGTCAATTTTGATGTTGCTTACAAGCAAAACCATCACTTTTGAATAGCAATAACAAGTCAGTTCTCTTGTTACAATTTCTGGATATCTGACAAAGTCCATCTTTTGAAAAAGGCAGTTATTTCTTTTAGTAGGATATATTTTTAAACACACTGGCAGGAAAGCTTACAAGAGGAGTTTCATTCTCATTCTTATGCACAAGCAAATATATGTAGGTGAGATTGCTTGTGAGTATTACCACCTTCATTCAATAAGACAGGAACAACCTCATGTATTAAGAAATGGCTCTGAAGTAGTCCCAAAAGTGTAAACTATGGTTGTGCTCTACCCTTCTAAGGAGATGGTTTCTGTCAAGCCATTGATTTTTCTCAGCCCTTTGAATGATGACTTGAGAGGTTTTGCTGTGTTGTAATTAGACAGGGAAGAAGCAAATCACTTTTAAAGTTAGCCCATACACACACATTTGCTATTTGCGATATGCATGAAAATTAATTACAGTTTGAATTTACTCAACACAAAGAGAAGCTAGTGAATCACAATTTGCAGTTCATTGAATAAATGTCAGTTATTGATTTCTGTGGTTGAGTACTAGTGAGGTAATGCCATGTTTGCCACTCATTAGAGGTGGCACAGCACAATATATCATAAAACGTAATTAGGGGAACATCAATCATTTAAAATATGCAGCTAAGATTAAATATATTTCTATGCATGGAGAAATGAAAGGGCTCATTAACAACATAGTATAATATGACAGCAAGAGAGAGCTTGATTTTCAAAAAAGGAATCTTCCACTGTGTTGAAGATCATGACAAGCCTCTTCTTCATATTTTAATTAAGGTTTTAATCTGATTTTGCTTATGCTGCTAGAACAGATGAACTTTCATGCTGAACATTTTGTCAAAAATATTTATGATAATGTTCGTTAACTGTTGATTAGTAGAACTTCTCATTAAGGCTCTTCAAAGACTGGGCAAATGCCTTTTTGAATGGGGTATTCAGTTCATCTTTGCCAAGATCTGAAATGCAGTTGTTTGATCACAACTTACTCCAACATGTCTTTGTCTTTTTTTGATATCTCACATGTGTGGAGAGACAGTGAGTCAGGACAATGAGAAGCAGGGAGGAAGGGAAAAATCAAAGCTTTACCTCACTGTGAGGGAACTTCTTCAAGGTGCTGGTGGGGAGGGAAAAAAAAAACGGGGGGGGGGGGGCGGGGAAGCAGAGGAAAAGCTAACATACTAGCACCTTTCTCCTTTCTTTAGCAACTCGAGTAGAATTTCATTAAGGGTGGTTCTTGCAGTCCCATAAAGTGTGATTCTACTCCATGAGATGTTAGAAATGTTTGAAAAGTTGAATGCCTGTACAGAAGGCTAATTTTAGTTCCACATGCAGTGGAGGGATCCAATTCTTGTGAATAGTGTGAAAATGATCTTTTTACCCTTCCTGCAGAGTCCCTCATCTGTTCTGTCCTAGGCTGTTCTTTCATCTGAGCTGCCAGGCTGAAGCAACAGCTGAGAAGAGAAGTCTCCTAGGAGGTAAAACACTACCAAATAGCTTGGCTAATTCTGCCACTTCAAAAGCTTTAAAAACTTCCTTACCTGAGGGAACACTGGATTTTATAAGTAATCTAGTTTTAGGAAGTGTGGCTCTGTGAGAAAGGGCCTCATTATGCCATGTGCTGAGTAGGAGGCAAAGCTCCTGTCTAGCAGAGACTTTCTGTGTTTTTAATGATTATCAGGTATTCAGACCCTGATTGTAATCTTAATATAAAGCAAACAATACTAGTATTTCACACTGGAAGTTTTCAGATATCCTTACCTGTCCTATGCCTTTCTACTTAACAGAAACCCTGAAGAAAAAAAAAAATTAAAACATGAATTCTAGTTGCATGTATTTTTTTTTCTCTCCCCTTCCTTCTTAGGGCTGTATCTCTGTCAGCACCTTAACTCATTATTGAACTCTAAAAAGTTCCTTGAAAAAGTTTTATCAGCATCTCAATACCCCTATCCCCCCAGGGTCCTTTGCTCAGTTAAAATCCAAAGCCAGTGCTAGGACTGGCTCTCTGAGAACACTTGTTCTGCTGTCATGTCTGGAATCCAGGCCCCTTTCCAAATTTTTATGAGGATGCAAAAGCAGCCAGGACCTTAGTCCTAAAACACCAATCTCTAGATCCCCTCCCCTCCCCTTTTTCCTCTTTTTCTTTTTTCTTCAGGACTGAATTTCATGTAGCTGTATTTGTTCAAAAATACTGTTCCACTAGTTCACCATGGCCTTTTTAAATGAGCTGTCTTCCCATCTCTTTTGCAACAGGTTTTCCAGAGGTCTGCTGATCCCTGTTGATACGCCAATGTCTTTGAAAAGGAGAGAGTGTTAAACTGGGAAAGGAGAAGGACTGTGGACTGTGAATTGTAGAAGGCTGTAAATCATAGGACTATAGGCATGCAGCACTCCCAACCTGTTCTTGGCCCAAGCAGCATCAGTGAGAAATGGTCGTCTCTAGGATAACAAGTCCTCTTGACTATAATGATCATACATTTGACTTTAGAATTTTGGCTATAGATCTATTAACTAGACATTTAACAGAAGCTTGCATTCCTGTCGTGTGTGTATACACCTATGTAGAGAACACGTAGGTTGATCTACTTGACTGTGTAAAGGCTTGTAAAGCTAATTCAGATAGTTTAGGTACTTTGACAGGTTTACAGCTGCCACTCCAGCAGGGCATAGGTATCTTGCATCCTTCCCATGTCTGCCAGCTCTTTGTTGCTATCTGTGATACCCTGGGGCCTCTAAACTATTATATAATGCCAATGTGTGAGGAACTGAAAAATTTCCTAGAGTTAGGGTGAACTGAACCCTACCCAGCTCTCAGCTGTGTTGACATATCCATCTGATCTTTAAGCTTCCTTTGTAGTCCCAGGACAGAATCATCTGAGTAGCTATAGTTTTAGATCTCTACTTGAGATGAGGAAAAACTTTGGAGATGAGACTAGCTTATATATTATAAGGCTTACACAACTCTGACCTACATTCAGTCAGGGGAATCACATGCGAAGTACTTGCAAATAGTTGTTACATTTTTTTTTTTTTCTTATCCACTGTTAGAGACTAGGACAAAGAATGAAGTACTGACACTGCTCACTCTCTCTTCTGTTTCTCACAGAAAGGTAGAAAGGTTTTCAAAAAGCAAACATAACAAATGAATCCAGGGTTCACAGAGGTGTTGCATGTTCTCCTTCTATGTCTCTGCTCCTCCACAGAGGTTACCTTGCATGTGTTTGGATCCTTTTAAATGAAAGAAAGAAAAAAAAAAAAGAGAGAAGGAGATCTGAAGTAAATTGCAGATCCCAGAATGTTTCTTTCTATTTGGACAATCTTATCATGTGATGGGACACAAATTTGTGATATTTTATCCTACACAAAGACAGAGCTCAGCTTTAATTTCTTACAGATATGTTCACTTGGATATAGCTTTCATGTAGGTGTGTAGGGAGAATGTAACTGCATTTAACTTTCATTTCTAGATGTTGCCACAGAATCTCAGAAAGTTTCTGTAACACTGGTAACTTTCATCCTGTGTATGACAGGTAGATAGTATAAAGCAAAGAAGCTTTCTGAGTCTTGAAAAAACTATTTTCTGTGTTCTCACAATATATTACTAGACTACTCTGAAACAAACCAAAATGTCCCTTGTGTGCAGATCATCCTCTTCCTGATATCTGTGGCTTTTTACCTTTTAGATGTTTCCTCAAACAGGTACAAAAATGCCAAACATCAGTGGAGACATAAGGTCCAGATCTTGTGGATTTTTGATTTAAATTCACATGTAGAGCTAGAACTGAATTTGAAAAGCATCTTTATGCCTTCAGTAAGGTGTTGATTGAGTCAAGGTGTCTCACTTTAAGAGAACTGCTTTTCTCTAAATGCCTTCTCAGGTGCTTTCTAACTAAGACGACCCTAAACTACAAATGCATCTCAGCATTTGCCATTAGCAAGTGAAGACACTTGCATGGAAGTACTGAAGTCCTGATACGAGTGATGGATTTTTCTTATCCCCTCCTTTTGCTTCTAGCCAAAGCTTAATCTTGTGGTGTTAGAATACCTAACAGATCTCAGCTGTAAACATAGGGCAATCATAGGATGCCAATGAGTTCAGTGATTGCTCTGTTAGGAAGAAAATGAAACCTGGTATTTAATCATTTAATATGACTTGAAAGTAAATAAATAAAAGTGTTTCATAGAATCATAGAATATCCCGAGTTGGAAGGGAGCCATAAGGATCATCGAGTCCAACTCCTGGCACCACACACGTCTACCCCAAAATTTAGACTATGTGACTAAGTGCATAATCCAAACACTTCTTAAACTCCAACAGGCTTGGTGCCATGACCACTTTTCAGGGGAGCTTGTTCAGTGCACGACAGCCCTCTCGGTGAAGAACCTCTTCCTGATATCCAGCCTTAACCTCCCCTGTTGCAACTTGACAGCACTCCTGCGGGTCGTATCACTGGTCACTAAAGAGAATAGATCGACACCTGCCCCTCCACTCCCCCTCGTGAGGAAGCTGTAGACCGTGATGAGGTCTCCCCTCAGCCTCTTCTTTTCCAGGCTGAACAGGCCAAGTGACCTCAGCCGCTCCTCATACATCTTCCCCTCTAGGCCCTTCACCATCTTTGTAGCCCTCCTTTGTATCTCTCTAACAGTTTCACATCCTTTTTGTACTGCGGTGCCCAGAACTGCACACTGCACTTGAGGTGAGGTTGCACCAGCTGTTTGTTGGTGGGTAGAAGTGAATAAGAGAAGGTTACGGGTCTTGGGATTAAGGTGATCAGATTTTTGTTTGGAATAAAAGACATGACTTTTGTGTAGGTTTACTTGAAGGAAAACACGTCCCAGCATGTTCATGCAACACAAAGAAAGAGTAAGAAATGAAGCCAATGCCACTTTGTCAAATCATAGAGCGGAGTCAGGTTTTGTAATGCATTGAGGAGCACTGGCTGTTATTGAGGTCTCTATGTATTTTGGGTTACGGGTTGAGAAGAATAACTAGATAAATCTCCATACCTTGGATACAAATTAGGGATGAAATAGCATCCTAGTGACTCTTCTTAGAAAACTAGAACTGCCCTGAGACTACAAAAATACAAATTTTTCCCTATTTTTATTCTGAGCATTTTTTTTTTCCCTCCAGATTTTCTGGAATATTTGGTGCTAAGATAGAAGATAAACTTTTAAACAAAAACTTTCAAGTTGAATAAAATACTAACTTTTAATATCAAAAAGTGTTGTGCAATCAAAATAAGAAATGCTGTAGGCTGTGCTGATAATATATCTACAATATTTTACATGCATGTGTAATGTACATCTGTGTTGTATCGGTCAATAATGGGGTAGAAAGAGCTAAGTAAATTGATTGCCTATATAAATTCAGACCCAAGACAGTAATTGTATAATTAATGTGTATTGCACAGCTTTAGCCGAAAATGTACAAACCTCATCTACTAAGCAATATACATTTAAATAATGTTTCAGAATTCCAGGGAGACACTACAGTGTATGAATAAAATAGCATTAATCTATGCCTAGTTGAGTTGAAAGCACAGCCAGAATATATGAATTTATTTAAAGCAATCCATGAATGTGCCCCAGTGCATTCTTACAAAGTTAGCCATGTAGAGAGCCTTTGTTAGTTTCCTTTTTATCTTTGTTTTCAAATAAAAGGAACAATTAAAGAAAGCATTTAGCTAAATAAAGAAGAAAATGCAAGGTTAAAAAAAAAGATTGTGAGTCAGACAGTCTTTCTGTATCATTCAACAGGCAGCAGACAGAAATTGGCAGCAGGCCATCTTTCTCCATAGGTGAAGGCAACAGTCTGAGCTCCACTGAACAATGACTTTTCCTAATGCATCAAAATTACAGTGACAACTGTGCTAAATAACTTTCTCTTGGAAGCGTGTGGAAGTTTCAAATGTGTTACTAGCTCTCACAATTGTTCATTTGGTGAGGTAGTCTGCTGGTTGAATATTGAGCTGCAGTACAGTGAACACGAATGCAGTTGGTCATGGGCTTGAAAGAGAATTTTAAATACATAGCTTGACTTTCTGAAGGTTTAGTAGTTCTTAATGTCTGCTCCCTGTATTGACAAGTAGAAAAAAATTATTAATTCCACTGATATAAATGAACCCAAAAAGGGAAAGGTGTCAAAGACAGGATTTTTCAAAGTGTGGTGTTAACTTTGGTCTAAGGCCAAGAGTTCAAAATTTGCCCATGTCATAAAAGCACAGTTCACAGGATAATTTAGCTTGAGAATGACCTCGGGACATCTCTAGCCCAACATCCTAAAGTTGGTGAGAGTGGATTGCACTACCTTTAGGGTAAGAGCCACTGCTAGTTGTACTCAATTAAAACACTTGAAAATCACCTCTTTGTGCTCAACTTACTGTAACTATTACAGCTGTACTGCTGTCTATACAAACTACAGACCTCCTAACTTTTGGACCTCCTAACGATTTCAGGCTTTCCAAAGGCTGAGAGAGAAATTTTATACGCACAAAGGCACCCTAACAAATACTCTTATAGCAAATATAACTTCAGAAATGCAAAAATACCTTTTGAGGGTAGGGGTGGCTGAATTCCACCTTCTACAACAGGGTGAGATGCCAGTTTTCTGGAATTTACTGAGTACTGATTCCATTGCCTCCAATGTGAAAGTTGAAGGTCATCTCGGGCACAGCAATCACAAATTAACAGAGTTTTTATTTCTTGGAAAATGCAAGGAGGAGGGTTAGCAAAACTGTCACCCTGGACTTTCAGAGGGCAGACTTTGGCTTGTTAAGGAGACTGGTTGGCAGAGTCCATTTGGAGGCAGTCCTGAAGGGCAAAGGAGTCCAGAAAGACTGGACACTCTTCAGGAAAGAAATCCTAAAGGCACAGGAGCAGGTTGTTCCCACATACTGAAAGATGAGCCAGCGCAGAATAAGACTGGCCTGGATGAACTGAGAACTGTGTCTAGAGCTCAGGAAGAGAAAGAGGGTTTATGACTTTTGGAAGAAGGGGCGGGCCACTCAGGAAGATTACAAAGATGTCGTGAGGCTATGCAGGGATAAAACTAGAAGGGCCAAAGCCCAACTGGAGTTCAATCTGGCTATTATTGTTAAAGACAACAAAAATGTTTTTATAAATACATAAACAAGAAAAGGGGGCTGAAGGAGAATCTCCATCCTTTATTGGATGTCAGGGGGAACATAGTGACAAGAGAAAAGGAAAAGGTTGAGGTACTTAATGCCTTCTTTGCCTCAGTCTTTAGGATCAAGGCCAGTTGTTCTCCAGGTACTCATCCCTCTAAGCTGGTATATAGGGACAAGGAGCAAAATGAAGCTCTTATAATCCATGAGGAAATGGTTATCAACCTCCTATTCCACTTATCTTGCCCCATAGACTTGTGTACATCTGGGATTCACCTGAGGGTACTGAGGGAGCTGGCAGAATGCTTGCCAAGCCACTTTCTATCATTTATCAGCAGTCCTGGCTATCAGGGGAGGTCCCAGATGACTGACAGCTAGCAAATATGACACCCATCTACAAGAAGAGCTGGAAGGAAGACCTGGGAAACTACAGGTCTGACCTTGGTGCTAAAGAAGCTCAGAGAGCAGATTATCTTGAGTGCCATCATTCAGCACTTACAGGACAACCCAGTGATCAGGCCCAGTCAGCATGGGTTTATCTAAGGCAGGTCTTACTTGACGAACCTGATCTCCTTCTACAACAAGACGACATGCTCAGTGAACAAGGGAAAGGCTGTGGACGTGATATACCTTGACTTCAGTAAGTCATTTGACACCATTCCCCACAGCATTCTCCTGAAGAAGCTGACTGCTCAAGGCTTGGACAGGTGTATGCTTTGTTTGTTTAAAAACTGGCTGGGTGACTGGGCCCCAAGAGTCGTGGTGAATGGAGTTAAATCCAGCTGGAGGCCAGTCACTAGTGGTGTCCCCCCAGGGCTCGGTACTGGGGCCAGTTCTCTTCAATATCTTTATCAATGATCTTGATGAGGGGATCAAGTGCATCCTCACTAAATTTGCAGGTAACACCAAGTTAGGTGTGAGTGTTGATCTGCTCGAGTGTAGGAAGGCTCTGCAGAGGGATCTGGATAGGCTGGACTGATGGGCTGAGGCCAACTGTATGAGGTTCAACAAGGACAAGTGTTGGGTCCTGCACTTGAGGCACAACAACCCCACTCAGTGCTACAAGCTGTGGGAAGATTGGCTGGAAACCTGCCTGAGGGTATTGGTTGATAGCCATCGGAATATGAACCAGCAGTGTGCTCAAGTGGCCAAGAAGGCCAACAGCATCCTGGCTGGTATCAGAAATAGTGTGGCCAGCAGGACTGGGGAAGTGATTGTCCCTCTGTACTCAGCTCTGGTGAGGCCGCACCTTGAATACTGTGTTCAGTTTTGGGCCCCTCACTACAAGAATGACATTGAGGCCATGAAACGTGTCCAAAGAAATGCAGCAAAGATAGCGAAGGGTCTAGAAAACAAGTCTTATGAGGAGCAGCTGAGGGAGCTGGGGTTGTTTAGCTTGGAGAAAAGGAAGCTCAGGGAGACCTATTGTACTTTACAATTACCTTAAAGGAAGTTGTAACATGGTGGGGATCAGGCTCTTATCCCAAGCACCAAGTGATAAGACTAGGGGAAATGGTCTCAAGTTGCACAAGGGGAGGTTTAGGTGGGATATTAGGAGATTTTTTTAATTTATTTTTTTACTGAAAGGGTTGCACTATATTGGAATAGGCTGCCCAGGAAAGTGGTTGAGTCACCATCCCTGGAGGTCTTCAAGAAATGTGTAGATGTAGAAATTAGTAGCATGTTTTAATTGTGGACTTTAGTACTAGGTTAAGGGTTGGACTAGATGATCTTAGAGATCTTTTCCAACCTTAATGATTCTATGATTCTAATGGAAGCTTAGACATCTAACTCACATTTAGATGTCTACCTTTAAGTGCGATAATCTTGAAAGAAACCCAACATTTGATGGATTTTTAGGCACATTCAATTTAGGCACATTCAGTTGCCTAAATGTAGGTGTATAGTGCCATTTGATATGTTATTACATACTCTGTGTGTCATCTAGCTGCCTGTATTGATGACACAGGGTCTCCTACAAGTCCTAGGTCAACTTGCCAGATCCATCTGGATACTGTGTACATGCTAAGGCATGCCAGATGACACCAGTTCCTATGTTCAGGTGACTAAAGACCTTGGGGTCTACAAACAGAACAGCTGGCTATCAATCTGTGTGTGTGGTATGAGTAGAGAAAGCTACAGGGCTAATTTTTCCAACTGCATGGAAAGTACCAGCAAACATTCTGAAGTATCATCTTTGGTTTGGGATTTACCTTGTCATTTACCATCAGTAAAGACTGTCCACTCTCATCAGCTGACACTTGCACTGCAGCTCCAACCAGCATCCATCACTGGAACTGACAGAGAAGAGGGGCAATCCTCTCTATAATTATCACAAAAAAGATGATTGAAGAATATGAATGAAAGAGCATGCACACATATGGCTGGAGACTTCTGGTGAAGTTCAGGTCATCTAATTTCTTATTTGCTAGTAAAGTAAAACCAACTGCATAACCCTGACATGCTTTGAAAATGTCCAAAGCTGCGTTATGTTTGAAGGGAGAGAGTGGGTATGAGATAATTTGAGAGGTACTGGGCAAATTGTGTGAAGTACAGAGAGATTAATCTCAGGTAACATTAGCCACCTTATGATTAGTGTAATTTTAGCTAATCACTCATGCTCCTTCTCTGGAAAACAGAGATACTTCAAGAGCATGGTGCATAAATGTTGAAGACAGATTAAACGAATTTTGCATATCCTCAGCTGATGAAATTTAGGAAGCTGAGACCAGTTGCCTGACTTTTACATAACTAATGTCAGATGAGGTGAGTCCCATGTGTGATATTGACCTTCTGTAACATAAGTGAATGGACCCTTTCTGTGTCAGTTTATTTGGCTGGAAAGGAATCAGATTAGGTAATGAATGAAAGAAAAATATTGACATGAAGATTGATGGTGTTTGGTTATTTAGATTATAAACTTTTTCCCCCCTCTTATTCACAATATTAAAGCTTTTTGGGGGCTGTTGTTCTACTGGGTATTAATTTGAAAGTTAACCTAAGATATTAACCTATTGTATTCAGATTTGATTGTCATTATTCTCATTCAGGAGCAGGGAAAAGAGTAGTAGGACAACTTGGTTTTAAGAAGACAGAATGCAGGACTGAATGAACAAATATTTTCCTTGTTGCAGGTTTCAGAACTGCAAGATTTGAGAGACAGTCTCCCTCCTATTCTAGTCCTTAAAATTGATTTGGTAACAGTTATATGTGCCTGAAATGTGCTAAAAAAGGCTGTAGTGACTAGAAATGGTAATCTGTGTACTTTCACCATTTTAGGGCACCAGTACAAGAGAATATTTTATTGAGCTGGAACTGAAGATACAAGCTTACATGATCATATGTCAAATATGCTGAATCCCATACTGAGATGTGGACAGCTATCTCTGGTATATGATGGAATATAGATGGCTAGGAGCAGAGAGAGTTTTAGCCTCTTTCATTGATATTTTGCAATCTGAGCTCAGTAACAAGCAAGTCATTTTTTGCCTATCTTCCTTCTCAGCTTGTGGATTTTTTTTTTTTTAACTTTGCCTTAAGCTTTATTTTTCCTTTCTGTTTCTCAACAATTGCCAATAACATATTGTTTTATTTAAACTGAATAAAGTTTGCTATTAAAGATGTTGATATTATCAGCTTCAAAAATTAAGAATAATAATTCACAAGTCAGACTTCAAAATCTGCAAGAATTCATTAAAATAAAATTCACAGAACCACAGAATGCTTATGGTTGGAAGGGACCTCTGGAGATTATCTGGTCCAAACCTTCAGCTCAAGCAGGAACACCTAGAGCAGGTTGTCCAGGACCACGTCCAGGTGGATTTTGAAGATTTCCAAGGAGGGAGACTCCACAACATCTCTGGGCAACCTATTCAAGTGCTCTGTCATCCACACAGTAAAGTCATGCTTGTTGATAAAAGACAAAGAAGAAAAATCTTCTATTCATATTGTTATTGTATTGTATTCTTCTATTGACTTTTCATCATTATTTATTCCTAGAGAAAGAAATCATCCCATCTTCTAAATTTCTGGACAAGGGTGAAATTTTAGCTTCAGATTTGAATTTGCTTATTACCTCACATTCATTTCTCCCGGTCATGCTGTGTCTGTCATTATATCCTCTGCCCCACATTCTCACTGGTAATGACATGCCCTTGTATCCACTTTAGTTTTACCCCTCCTTAGTTGCCTGTCCCTCAGCCAGTGAATTAATTATGCTCTCAGGATTATACTTCCGTTTAAAGCCCACATTTGACCCTGGTCATTCTGATCACCCAGTTTGGTTTTGTCTAACCAAGTGTAGACTTGTACTGTGTACACGTTGGTAGTGCAGCTAGTCAGCTCTGTGGCCTTTAAAGACAATGGAGAGAAATACAAACTGCATCTCATCTTACAGTTGATAGTAAAAATGGGTTAAAAGAATCTTTTCCTGTAATTAAAGTTTTCTTGTCATTGAGAGGGCCTAGGGTGACAGGCTTGTATTAACAGGTCTGTACTGCAGACCTGTAAAGATTGGTTCTATAGATACGACTTCTGCAACATTCAGGGTTTCTTAGTCATTGTTTTTCTCTTTCAGCATTGGATATAGAGGGAAGGCACCAGGAATGATCAGTATTTTTTATTTTATTTTATTTTATTTTATTTTATTTTATTTTATTTTATTTTATTTTATTTTATTTTATTTTATTTTATTTTATTTTATTTTATTTTATTATTTTATTTTATTTTATATTTTATTTTTATTTTATTTTATTTTATTTCATTTTATTTTATTTTATTTTATTTTATTTTATTTTATTTTTAACGAGAGAGGTGAGGGAAAAAATTAACAAAGCTTTGTGATGCTTCTTCTAAGGAAAAGTGCAATAAGTGGTTAAACTGGGTTCTGAATTGATATGGGAATAAGCAGCTGGCTCCTTTGAAACCACAGGCAGGTAGCAAATGCACATGGGAGTCTGGAGGTTGGATTTACTGAGAACAGCAAGCTTCATTTGTTGTCTGGAAGTGCTAAATAACTAAGAATTGAGCTAAATAGCTAAGAATTGATATAATCAACCTAAAGGAAATAAGATGCCCTTGTCTTTAAGCATGATTGATCAAGAGAACATAAGTGATCATGTTATATTGGATGATTGCAATGGGTTTACATCTTAATAAATACTGGACGATTTACTTTTTGACTAAACCTGGGATAAAATACAGACTGTAAGTCCTGCCATATGTTTTCATGACTTACTCAGCTGAGAATTTAGTAGATTAAAAACTCAGTGGTTTTTAGAGATTCCTGCTGTGTGCACCTTCAAAAACTTAGTGGAGTTGCAGCTTCCATTTCCAGAAAGGTAAGAAAACTGGGACACAGTTCCAGAAAATCTCATATAGCAGAGTTTCTTCCTTCTGCACATGCTGAGAAGTGGTCCACAGACACTGGAGTCTGCAGAAGAGAAGGAGACTACCACTGTACTGGCTTCCATGGTTTGCTGATTGATCTGCCTCAAAGACATTGTCATGAATTTGCAGCTTTGAGATGTATTCACATCAGATTTTTAAGTATCATACTGTTTTATTCTGTCTTTGTAAGGGTCTGTGGATGACTCTTGGTTTATTCTTCTGGTCTAGTTGGAGCCTGAGACAGACCAAGAAAGAATGCAGTGAAGTGGGGTAATCTCAAACAAACAAACAAACAAATAAATAAATGAAAATGTTCTTAAGGCTGCAGGAGAAAGCTATACTGTTTTTTAAAATTTATTTTTCTTCAAACATTTTATTTTCTCTCTGATCATCCACCTTAACAGATCTGCAAACATACATACACTGGTGGGCAAGCCCTGGTACTCTTGTATTATGCTTAATGTAACAGATCATGTTGAAGTCCAGTGATTAGGGACATAAATTTTGGGAAACTCATGGACAGGAGCCCTGGATTCCTATGTTCCTTTGCTCACAGCATGATTAATTAGACAAATAGATGTATTCATATTTGAGAGGCATCCCAAAAATATTTAAAAGAATTAAAATGAGTTATTGGACAGGCAAGGATGGGAATGTGCAACTGTTATGTCTCAGCCACTCTGAAAATACCAGAGCAGTCAAATCTCCATGGAAAGCATATATCAGCTCCTCTTTGATTCTCATGCATGTATGTCATGCATGCAATTATTTAGGCTTCAGTTTAAAATAACTGGAAAATTTACAAACATGGCTCCCAACTTGAACCTGGCAGGTACTCTCAGTAGCTGGGAGGGAGAATGTAAAATAGCACCTCCCCAAATCCCTAAATCATGTGAAATTCAAGTGCTGAGGAGAAAATCAGGAGCCTGATGATTAAATGTAGACAGCTGTCATTGCTGCATTATATTAAAATATCTTGCCTCTAGCAAACTGCACACTATTTCTTCCTTTAAATCTGTCAGTTTTCAGGAGCCTGTTACTTCAGCTGGCTGCATCAGTAGCTTTGGAGATTTGTAAGTTTTACAGTGAAGAGGGCACTTACAGAGAGACTTTTCTTGAACAGTGGGGGACCCATTAACCACTGAATAGCCACCTCGATGTGCAAGCTATATTTCCCTGTGCCTTAATGGGACTCGGTACAATCAGAAACTTAAAGCTGAAATGGTTCTCGGATGCACTTTTAAGCCACAGCAAGGCTCCAAGCAAAAGGGAACTTATTTGTTTATGGATTGCTGTCATTAATAAACAGATCGGAGACTTATTACTGCCTCAAGCCACAGCACTTTTAATGATGTCCAAAGCAGATAGCTATTAAAACTGTGAACAGCAGCACAATGGAGCTGGCCTGAATAAGCAGAGGGAAGAGAAATAGCATGTCAGTGACAAAGTCCCTGACACTTGGAGAATGAACAGAGGTTTCTCATTATAAAGACTGCTCTTTCTTTGTACCCTTTTTCTCTCTGAAACAGACTCTGGTGTCCTCCAATAGCTCTCCATTAAGTTTGTGCTTTATCTTGAACCTAGAGGCATATTCTCTTCTACTTGACCTCTGGGATTTTTCTTTACTCCTCAAAGGGCAGTTTTAACACATCTTTGTGAGAAGTGATTTTCCTGTCCCATGAAATTTTGTGCTTTAAAAAACTAACAGAAATGAACAGAAATGTCTTTTCTTTCCACAATGATTTTTTTTTTCTTTTCTGGAGTGTTTTTCACATCCCAGCTATGTGACTGGACAATGAGGCTATTAGATAAATTAGAGATAAAAATTAGAGATAAAAAATCTGCACTTTTTTTAATAGGTGTGTAGCATATCATTTTTTCTTTCTTGTTTTCCTGAAGAGAGGACTCCCCAAATTGTAGAAATATATATATATATATATGTATATATACATATTAGTAGACCAGAGAAGTGGATTAAGTTGCCAGGTTAATGTAGAGATCAAGGGGATTCAAATTCAAGACTCTTATCCATTGAATATTCAATCTCTGTTATGTGTCATGGAGAGAAGAGACAGGCATCTGCCATGCACATTGTCTCCTTTTCCTTTTTTGCATCTCATCCTCAGAAACAGCCTGCTCCCAGATGTTAGTGTCCTACCTCTATTCCCTGCTCATGATCCCATTGAATTCGTGGGTGTGTGAGGAGTACGTCCCTCCTTCCAAGCATGCAGATTTCCCCACAGCCTGGAGCTGGCTGAATAGCTGTGAAAACTGTGCAGGTAAAATTGAGTCAATGCAGAAATTATTTGCATGCACTTTGAGGGCATTTACATGCTTGATGTGTATTTGTGTTTGTGTGAATGTTTGTCGCATGGATAGGCATGTCATATTCATTTAAATAGCTCTTCTTTTGGAGGCAGCTGTGAAATTAAGTGCCCTTAGAGTTCTCCAGTCTGGTTAGGGAAAGGCTAAAGGAGGTAAACACAGGAAAAAAGAACTCGAAATGGGAAAAAAGGGGAAAAGTAGAGGAAGAACAGCTGTCTAAAATGTGTAGGGTGGTGTGGTGATGAATAAAACTTGTGCAAGTTTTGTAATAGGGAAAGGGGCCAAGGCATGAGATGAGAAAAAAACTGTGAATTTATCGTCTAATAACAGAAATAAGGCAAAGGCCTTTATGAAGAAGAAGCTGCATCTCCTTTTTTATGGCCTTCTCAGGTGAGAGTGCACAGATGGGATGTGGAGCAGTAGGAAGGTCTGAACCATAGGTCATCTGCCTTTTTTTTTTTTTTTTTCCTAGAAACCCTTGTGTGAACATTCTCCCATCAGGAAGATTCTCAAGGGTAAATCAGGAACTGTAATTACTGAGGGTATGGTGAAAAGGAACAAGTTCTCCACTGGCTAGTTTTTCTGCCTTCAGCAACAGTCCCTGCTCCTTGCAAAATGCTGTTTCTTCCATTGTCAGGAAGAGATCATTGCTAGTCTTTTCTTCCTTCATGCTGACATTGGGGACTTCTTTTTAGGACTTTTCAGAGGCCTGTGAAGGATCGTGACTTACCTCATAGAAAAAAATGCAGGAGTTAGAAGAAGAGATGTGAGGTACCAAATCATGCTTCATGTGAGCTCTGAACAGGGCTCATAGGACCTACTTAAAAATTCTGAACGCCTTTTTTGAATCAATGTTTATTAAAATATGAATGTAAATATTTTTTTTCTAATATTTTGCTATTCAGATAAAATTGACTTCTTAAAACAGAGGGGTAACTTTTTTTTTTTTTTTAAATGAGTGTATGTGTGGGAGCTTGGGATGTTTGCTGCATATCAACCCTCAAAACTGGTAGGTAGAAATAGGGGTATCAAAACTGCATCCTCTAGCAGTGTGTTTCTTTTGGAAAGTATAAATAGTCGCAGCCACATGCAGTGTCTGAATAGGAGGTTGTGCCAAAATCCTGGATGAACAGCTATCAGTTGAGGCATTACAGATGGGTGCTAAAAAGAAAGAATTTGATAAGCTCCACCACTGTTGATGAATGAAAGGATGGGGAGAAATGAGGGGAGAAAACAAAACATCCCCCAAAATGCTAAAGGGTGGATATGATACTGCTCGTCTTAAAATGTGAAGTATATACAGTACTTCTCCTCCACCTTGAAAAATAATAGCAGCTGGGAACTTTTTGTGTTACATTTGATGTTATTAACTATTTGAGTGTTTCACTTATCTATGCAAACAAAACAATTACATCATTTCACAGCACGCACCTTAGGCCATGTTACATATCTCGTTGGGTGATGGTAGTGGTGGTTTGTAACTAATTAATGTATCTGTATTGTATTTTCTATAAAATCATATCCATCTGTGTAGATGATTTCAGTGAGTTTTAACAGGGTCTCTATAAGATGTTATTACTTCTCTAATTCAGAGACAGCTATGTAATGATTTG
Organism: Anser anser; assembly: GCF_964211835.1. Classification (NCBI taxonomy): domain Eukaryota; kingdom Metazoa; phylum Chordata; class Aves; order Anseriformes; family Anatidae; genus Anser; species Anser anser. The sequence goes on along the minus strand of NC_139720.1, from coordinate 179,525,716 downwards.
CATAATTATAGATGGAGGAAAATGTTAGCCTGCATATTTAAAACTGTTATATACATTTCTACCTCATTAAAGAAAATCACTGGAGCTAGGTAGTGTACCCAGGTTGGAGATCAGGTGGCAAAGCATATAGATAACACAATCTAATTTTCTAGTGCTAAAGAGTTCCAGCTGAACAAAACCAATAAAACTGACCTTGCTTGCTAAAAAAGTTGCAAAAGAAAACTCATTTAAAAAGTGCTTCTGTGAAAACACTCACGTTCCTCTCTGTCATTGTAACTCTAACCTTGGGGATCAGTCACTTTGTATGTGCTAAAGAGGTGCTTTCATGAATAAGTGATGATAGGCTTTAATATAATTAGGGATCTTAATAGGCAGAGCAGGAAGAAGGTTACAGCTCTTGTGGTGTGAAAGCATAGGGCTAGATTCACAGAGGGGATTAAATCTACAATTTAGGTCTTTTCTTCCTCTGCCTAAATTTGGTATTGTGTAAATTTTTGATGGTGACCATCCATGGAGTTGCTCAAACTGACACATTTGGATGTCTCAGTACATATTGTGTATTTCCTAGGAACCGATAGGACCTATGTCAGGTCATATAGAGCACCCCTAGTGATGCCCTGAATTGGACAGGATTGTCCAAATTCTGCAGGGGACTTTTTCACTTCTCTCCACATTTTTTTTTCCCCACTGGATCAGTAAGATGAAAAAGATACTTAGAAGCAGAGCTCTCTAGGACAGCTTCAAATGGCTTGGTGTACCTGAAGGCTGGAAATCAGTGTTGGACAGAGATACATGCTCAGTTCTCAGAATCGATATAGCTTTCTGAGAGCGATAGTCTATCTGGGCTTTCAGTTGCATATGACATCATAGGATTCTCTACTTCTAAGCATAGACTTATCATAGATTCTCTACTTCTAAGACTTTTTTTCCTACAAAGGGAAGCAAAAGAAATAAATTTCATACTTTTCTCTTGGTGAAGAAGATGGCTAGAATTAAAAATTTTGAAGTAGGTTCAGCTGTATATCTTCACGAACTGTAAGATTCAGCAAAATTAAAATTCAACACACTTTTAGCTGTTATTTTGTGATCACTAGTTCTCATAAATGTTTCTATTAGGCTGCCATGGCCTTCATACAGTTCTACTTACATCAGATGAATTTGATATAAAATGAGCATGACAACAAATGTTTTTGAAATTTGCAGGTTTTGTTGTGGGGGTGGAACTGGTATTCAAATAAGCAGTGCTATGCAAATGGATATATTATATAAGCTCAGTGAATCATGGAAAGTGATGAATTGTACAACACCTAACTTACTACACCAGGAAAAAAGAAAAAAAAGAAAAAAGGTACAGTTAGAAATCTTTGACATGCAAAATTTATTTCGAAGCACGCAATTGCAATTTGTAACCATGTAGTACATTTTGTACATGTATTATTTAAGTATTCTTTTCTATGCTAATATAGTTTTCAGTTAAGAAAACTGGAAAAGGAGGATTTTCCAGTAACTATTGATATAGTGAAAGCAGCAAACACTAGTGCAACATATTGACGCAGAGAAAAAACAACAGATTGGGTAGCACTGAACTAGTCATAGTACCGTTTGTTTTCCAGTAGCACTTTCCTTGGTGGTTTTAGCAGAGGCATGCAAAAAAATCTTGTCACTGCAAGGCAGTGGGAATTTTGTCACTGATTCAGTACCATTAGATTTTCTCTGCAATACTTATCATTAGATAAAAGCACTGAGTAGTGGCAAACTGATTGATCAAGGTCACTGTAGAAGTACTTTTTGAAATGCAGGCAGCAATGTCCTAAAATGGCAAGCAAGTTCTAGTTCTGTCATTTAGATGCATGAGCAAAGCTTCAATAAACAGAAGGAACAGTGAACATTTATAAAACTCCTGCCCTGGGTCTGCTGGTGGTAGCCTCATTTGTCAATACAGGGCCCTGAAAACTCAATGCTAAGATGCTTCCAAATGAATTTTGATTCTGCAAGGAGCTACTCACTACAGGAACGATTTGTCTTTAGTCTGAGTTGCTTGCCTTTGTAATGCTTCACCCTTTTATTTTGTATGCTTGCCCCGAGCAAAATTGTGTGGAGTCCATTGCTGCGTCTCCCTATCTCACACAAAACTATTTTGAAGACAAGAGACATGATGACAGACATTTTTGGAAGAAGACTTTATGCATCTTTAGCTATCTGGCAACTTTCTTTTCATTTCAGAATATTCAACAGATATGGATGATTTTCATCTTTCCATAATGTCCACAATGACAATTTTATATCTACTGATTCATCAAATGCTCCCCAGCTGAATATTCGTATTTAATACTATGTTTGGAAGCTCTGTTCAGGGACTTGGATTCACATGTACTGCATACAATACAAACACAACCCTCCCAGAAACATTTTTCTATCTAAAAATGAGAAAAAAATGGATAAATTCAAGAGGGAAGTATGAAGGACCAATGAGATTAGCTTGAGGAAGTCTTGAAGATGAACTAAAGTTTATGGGAATTGTATCCCAGTCATGGGGGGGAGAGCAAAGATGAGTGTGTGACAGTTTCTACTAGAGAATGCAGAAAAACTGCAGTAGAAGCTCTGAGGTTGAGCATCAAACAGGATGGTGGCGATTGCTGGTAAAAAAGAAAGTGCTGAGGGATTGAAAACACTCTTTTTCTTGGGTTATGTCCTGTTTCAGATGAGACACAGGCTCTTCAATTTTTCTTCTCCTTCTGGTCCTAAGACTTGCATTCTTGCCCAGTGGTGCAGCTTCCACAGTTAAGGAAGCTAATCCCTTGTGCTCAGCTCTCGCTGCCAGGAATTTCACAGTGCCTAGATCTCAAAGGATGCAGGGGTTTAAGATCCCCCAGTCTGAGGCTGATTTCCCTCCTATATATAGGTGCAGTGACCTGCTTTTGTCAACACACTGGTTTTAAAAATGCATCAGTCCTAGAGGGTCTCTGAAGAGGGGCAGGAATTGCCTTGGCTATTAGAATGTCTCTCTCAGAAGGGTGTGTGTTATTGCTCTGTTTACAGAAGGAAGCAAGCATTTCAGAAGTCCTGGATCAACTTCTCAGACCTCTCTTCTAGGCCAGGGATCCAGCAACTGATACTGGACACAACCACAACTCACTCAATGTGTCTAAGTTGAATGGGTTCTGGGCTATGACTTTCAGGTGGAAGGTTGTGTGAGAACTTGAAGTGTACAGGATCATTGATGTCTTTTATCTTCAAATTTTTGGCATTACTTTCTATTATACACACACACATTCCTCCTTCTCAATCTATGAGCTGCTAGTGAAGTTTGCCTCTTTTATTTCTACCCCAATAAGTTCCACTAGTTCACTGCAAACAGTTTTGCCAAAGTGCTGTGCCTTTTGGAGACTGCATTTTAAATGATTCTCTTTCTCCTTTGTTACCAGTGCCAGCAAATGCATGACAAATTTCAAGCATGTGTCTGTCAGTCAGCATGAAAGTATTTCCTGGAATAGGACTGGTAAGAAGGGTGAAGAGTCCTCAGACCATATACTGCAGCTGTGTTAGGCTGCCTGCTCTTTGGTGTGAGATCAGTACAGAATTGTTTTCTACCAAGGTTATCTTTGGAAGGTTTCTTTTACTGCATTGAGGCAGAGCAAACTAATTCCTTTGCAGTGTGGATTCTGAAAAAGCTGATGAGCTTGCCATGGGAGTGGAGGCAGCAGGCCACATAAACTCTTGCCTCTCATCCACCACCCCTGCATTATTTAGGTGTCACGGTTGTTTAAATGACATTTCTGTCAAGCCCTGTGAGTTTGTAGTGTCTTTCTTTTTGATGATGGAATTAAAGATGCACTTTTGCTTTATGTTGCAAGAAAGTAATCTTTAATGGTAAGATGATTTTTTTTCCCCAGGTTTCTTTGTCTTTCTCAACGACGTCCTAGGGACTGTCAGCATGTTGGATGATTCCTGCTGAGGGAGCTATTATGTTTTATCCTTCCTGTATCCAGATAAGCTGATTCCAAAATCAATTTGAGATTGATATTTAAGACTCCAGTTTTTCTTTCTAGCATCTAACTGGAGTGGTTATCTCAAAAGAGTCATCCCCAGGAACCTCATCACATCAGTCCCCCAAGTACAGCAACGAAAGAGTTGTGAAACTACTCTAGTCCCAGGCTGAAAACTTCATGAGAGCAAGATTAGAATTGTTACTTCCTGGCAACAATGAAGACAATGCCCAACTGTATCTGGAAAGGGAGAGCTTACCCGATGAGTTGTGATTGTCTAGATATGTTTACCTCTGACGTATTTCCTCTAGCCTCTCTTTATTTCTAATGAGGGTAGTAAGCACTTTTGTGGCTCTATTCACTTCACCTTAAAGGACACAAATGGTATCTAAATTCTAAAAGAAAAATGCCTCAAAAGCACCTGTTTCATTAACTATAAGAAGAACCCTGAAGTGACAGGATCAGCTGTGGGCATCTTGCTTTTTGCAAGTCTAAGGCTAAGGAAGATGAACCCAGTGAAGAAGGGCCCTCTATTGTCTCAAATTTTAAATGGAGTTCACATGATCCTTTTGTGAGCAATGAGAGCAAAGAGCTTCTCTTTCTTATAAGAGTACTACAGAAAATAATGGAAACTCTTCATATAACTCTAAGTCAATGTATATATGGAAAGCTGTCTTCAAGTTTAATTCCATGAGGAAGCATTTCCAAAGTGCATTTAAAAGTCCTGTATCATCAGACGTGAATCTGAATTTGTCTGCCCTTAAGCTAGTTGGCCTAAATGTTAAAAACAATTTTAAAGGTGAGTATCTGAAAATCCCAGTGATTATCTAGCTGATTCTTCAAGATTTTAGATATCTAGTCCTTGTTACTGATGCTGTTTTTCCCATTTTTAACAATGAATGTGAAACTGTGGGCCTTGTGCATTAAAAAAAAAAAAAAGAAATAAAAAAAAGTCTCTTCATATTCATTGAGCTTGACAGGATGAATTTGTGAATTGGAAACTATACTCATCAAAGAGTGAAAGAAATATGAAATTAGGCAAAACAGTAGGTACATCTTATATCATATTTTTTGTTCTTGTGGGATACTACAAAGCACAGATCATTTGACTTCACAAAATATATTTGCTTTTGTAAAAAAACAGGTAGCTTTCTCTTCTTTTAATGCAAGCTTTAAAAAAAAATCATTTTATTTTATTTTATTTTTAGCTTTTCAAAATCCCTGAAAGTTTAGCTGCTCCAGTAGGGAACTGATAAAAGTAGAAACAAACTAATGGTACAAAATAAGCAAGAGTAAAGGGTGCATTTGACACAAAAGCAATTTGCAAAATGTCTGTGTTTTTGTTTGTTGCTGCTGTTAAAATAAACAACTGAACATCCAGGTTTATATGTCACCTCAAAGGACAGCTGCAAAGATTTGTATGGAGGCACAGGACACTAAACCTCTTGAATCCATTCCAAAATGGCTAAGTAGCTTGTTGTGCAGCCAGTAGCAATAGATATTGTGATATATATATATATTTTTTTTTAACGTAGTCTTGGAAATAGCCACTAGATGGCAGTGGTTTTGCATAGCTGGAAAATGAGCAACATTTTGCCACAGGAAAATCGAAACAGCTGGTTCCACTAAATTCTGCTTTATATCAGTAGGTGGCAGATTTGGGCTATCTATGGAAAAGAAAACAGTGTTTTAATGTTCTCTTGTTTCTTGCAAAACTATTTTCCATTATTTTTCTCCAGCCTTCTATATGTACAAAATAATAAAAAGTAAAAATTATGAGCAGAATAAAAGAGGACTGTTACTTAAAATCTTTGTTTCATCTTTTCAAATTACAAGCAGAAATATACTAGAAAGTAAGAACCTATTAAAACCATTAATAAAAAGGAAGTCAAAATGGAAATGAGTAAGAGCACAGTTCTAAAAGCAATTTCCAGACAGATTTTCAGTGATAATCAAACAAAAATTCTAAGATATACAAATACATGAAAGGCAAAATAGAGAAATGTCTCAGTTTAGAAATATATGACAGGGATACTTTTCACTTCTACGATACTTTCAGTCTATCTCAAACCCATCCTTTTTTAGGTCGCTGTTCGCCATTTTTAATACATTTACAGAAATGAGTAAGAAAGCATGCAAAAATGTCATCACCTCAATACTGGTTTCATTTCTGGATGCTTGTGTTCTCTCTAGTGCAAGAAATCAAGGAAGTAGATGTGGCTAACCCTGAAATAAATGAAAGCTGTTTTTTTCATGGAGCAACAGTTTTCATCCTAGCTATCTTGAGAACCCTAAATATCAGATCCAAAGCTGAGTTGCTCGGAAGGAGTACATCTACATGGTACAGGTACAGTTCCAGCTAGAGAGACCTGAACTAGCTCCAAAACAGCAGCAGCATGGCCACAGTTCATGTGTTGCTTTGTCTGGTAAATTAGCTTTCAAAGGATTTGGTGGTGATGTTGCTCCCGGGACCTGGGCTTTTATCTCTGCAAGAAGTGCTCTGTGAACCAGACAACAGAGACAATCTGAGGCCAGGAATCAATCTTCTCTCCCTATCACTCTGTTGCCCTACTACAGCATCAGATGCCTCCATCCACTTGGAACTGAGAACTTCATATTTTACACTTCGTGTATATTTACCTTTTTCTCCTAAAGTAGTGTACAGTGTCTGACTCTTTCTTTAATCTGATATGTTGTTGAAACTGTGCCACCCTCTTATGTAACAGGCCAGTGCAGTCACCCAAGAAGCAACAGCCTACTCTCAGCTCCCACCTTTCCCTGGGGGGATTGCAATCCGTGTCTCACAGCTCCTAGGATGTACTGTAAACACCAGACTGTGGGGTGCCTGAGCGTGGGAGCTCTCCCTTTATTTGTCCTGCTGATGATGCACAGAAGAGACATTTTTGTGGTCAGAGCAGAAACAAGAGTGCATCCCTTAAGGGATGTGGGTTCTGGTGCTCTTGCTTCCAAGTGGGTGCATGCAAGGCTACCCAGTCAGGCTGCTTCTTGCTCTCACTTTCTTTCTGCTTCCAGAACCTAAAAAGTTAACTATTTCCTATGCAGTGGAAAACCTTCAGTAACAGATTGAGGAATATAAACACCTGAGTATAAAAGCCTATTTTTTTTTCTTTTTCCCAGAGCCTCTTTTGGGCGATAGCTGTAGTCTTGAAACCCCCTCAGACAATGGTGGGGATTGAATGCAGGTCCCCTCTGTGATGTAGGCCTGCTGTTGTTGCAGCACAAAGACAGGGACAGAAACCTCCCCTTCTGGCTGCCTTTTCAAAGAAAGCTGTGAAAACCACAGTGTTTGATAAAGGCCCTGATTGTGTAGGTGTGCTAGGTGAAAAACATGAAGCTGAAGGGGAGTTAGAGTGGGTTTCTGAATGTTAATTGGGCTTGGGCATGAAATGCAGCTCATCAGTGCTGTCAGAACTGAATCTTTATCTGTGCACACCCAGAAGATCTTTAGGCAGTGACAGAAGTTTGATGTAAAAATGTATGCAGGTATCTTTGGGAACAGGAGCATTGGAACAAAAGTTTCATTTCTACAGCCCATGTTCTGCTCCTTGAGGATACCCAACAGCTGTCTTTTGGATGTGTCCTAAGTGGCCAGCAAACGAACTCTGAAGAAATTGATCTATATGCTTGAACAGAACAGAGCAGACATAATTCATTCCCTCCTATACCTCTGGAAGCTCAAAAAGATACAGGAGACTCCACTGAGCCGAACAGTCTGGCAGAAGGACAGCAGAGATTAGGCCAGTGTATTGCACCTAGAGCCGATATACTCCCTTAGGGATGTGTGTGTAGGATGGATTGGGGAAAACTGGATGAGAAATGCACAGGGCACAACAACTCCAGGCACATTACACTGATGCCTGCTGCTTGGGTAGGATAAACGCAATTAGTTATACCTGCTGTGCTAATCCTGCAAATCCCAACCCAGTCAATTCACTGAAATTGCATTCTCTAGCTCTCCCTTTGCTTGTCACATAGACACATTCTCGAGCCTAATTCTGGGGGCTTAACCAGGGCATCGCTCTGCACACCGTTGCTGGAGGGGATCATAGCAGGAGCCATGCCCTCACATGTTCTGCTTTTTAAAATTCCAGCAAACACTGTCCCTGTCTCAGAGCAGCTCTGAGCTCCTGCATTTCCTGTCAAAGCCAGTTCAGTACCCTGATTAAAGCAAGCATGAGATTAGCCAGCATCTCCCCTAGACTTAAGATAGAAGTCATTTCTTTCAGCTTTAGCTGTGTAAAAAGTACATGCTCAAGCTATTCTTCTAAGCATCTTTTCTCTAAACAAGAGAAATTGTCACTTCCAAGTGATGGTGCTTATTCCTTCTCCTGTCTTAGACCCTGTTTTAACACAAGATGAATTTCCCATTCTTCTCTTTGACTATGGAGGGGGCACACAGAACTGGCAGTCTAACTTTGAGGGTCTCACTGCTAGATGAGGTGAATACCATGCCATCTCTGTGAATGAATCTGAAAAAATTCCCAGGGTGATAGCTGTACTCCAGCTTTATGAGTATTTCTCTGGTGCTGTCCTCTGCTTCCTAAATTGCCACAAGAGCAAGTTCTTCTGCAATTTGGTGGATGGCTATGGAATCATAAAGTTGTTCATATTGGCATCGGCCTCCGAAGTTCTTTGGTACAACATACTGCTCAAAGCATGGACAACTGTGGGCTCAGACTACATTGCTCAGGGCTTTATCTGTGTGGGTTTTGAAAACATGCAGTGGGCAACCTGCTCCACTGCTTAATGTGCTTGCAATGGTGAAAATTGTTTTCCTCATACCTGCTCTTGCTCTGATGTCATGCACTGCTGTGAACAGCCTGGTTCTGTCATTTCCAGGCTGAACAGACTCCACTCCCTTGGGTTTATTCTCACGGGGCAAGTGCTCCAGCCCCAACCATCATGGTGGCTTTTGCTGAACTTGCTGTAATAGAGCAGGAATTGGTTAGTGTTCCCACACCAGCCTGCAAAATATCACTCACACCCCATTAGGAGCTGATTTAAGCCTGGACTCCCAGTAACCCCACTTGTAAGGTTCACAAATCTCCCTCTTGGTCTCATGGAGGAACTGTGAAAGAGCAGAAGCTGACAAACTAATTATTAAGATATTTCATGTCAGTTTTGTATGCTTATTTTCCTGCTCCAAATGTTCAGGCATGGAAAAGAAGGCCAGCTGCTCTCTTGCTTCTTTGTGCCCTGGTTACCAGGAACCACATCTTTGGCCTTGAGCAAGGACAAGCTGTGGGAGTGTTCTAGTATCAGGCCTCTAAAACAGTTAAGAATCTCAAAAAGAAAGTAGAAATGTACCTTGTGAGCTCTTCAAGGGATATCAATGCCTAATCCAACTCCACTATAAATCAGCTGACTCCAAATTCCATTGTTTAGTGAACCGTATGCCCATATGCATACTGCCATGTTTTTTCTTGACTCAGGATAGCCTCAGCTGCTTAAAAACTGTTATTTCTAGAAGAGTTCAACATGCTTGGCATTTCTGCTGTCGTTCAGCAAGGCTGATGTTTCTTCCTGCAACTGGTCTCATTACAGTGAATGGGTGTATTGTTTCTCTCCTTTTGTATTCCATACAAAGCAGCATGGTTCTGACATGACTGTGTTTGAAATGAAGCAAACTCCAGCATCTGCATTTATGAAAGAAGCTGCAGTTTGTTCTTGCCACTAGATCTATACACAGCCCTAAGAGCTGACTGTAGTCAGACTGCAAACAAGATGCCTGCGCTGGTATTGTGTAAAGTGTCAGCTCAAGAGGTGCACTTGTGTCTGCAGCCTCTCTGGGCAGGGTGTTGTGGTTTAACCCGGCTGGCAGCTAAACACCACACAGCCGTTCGCTCACCCTCCTCCCTCCCTCTCTGGGATGGGGGAGAGAAACGGGAAAGTGAAGCCGGTGAGTTGAGATAAAGACAGTTTATTAAGACAGGAATATAATAATAACAATAATAATAATAGTGATAATGATAATAGTATTAATAATAATAATGTGTAAGAAAACAAGTGATGCACAATGCAATTGCTCACCACCCGCTGACCGATGCCCAGCCTATCCCCGAGCAGCCGGCCCCCCACCCCGGCCAGCCACCCCTATATATTGTTTAGCATGACGTCAGATGGTATGGAATACCCCTTTGGCCAGTTTGGGTCAGCTGTCCTGGGTCTGTCCCCTCCCAGCTCCTGCTGCACCCCCAGCCTGCTCGCTGGCAGGACAGAGCGAGAAGCCGAAAAGTCCTTGGCCTGGTGTAAACACTGCTCTGCAACAATTAAAACATCAGCATGTTATCAGCGCTCTTCTCATCCTAATCCAAAACATAGCACCCTACCAGCTACTATGAGGAAAATTAACTCTGTCCTAACTGGAACCAGGACACAGGGTCACTAGCAGAAGGTCACAGCTGCACTGTCCTCCTTGTTATTCTGCTCTAGATCATCCAATTTCCATCTTTGGTTAGAAATTTGCACAGTAGCCCTAGAGGATATTTGCAAGGTATTTCTGTCTGCTGTGTGCCCCTGTGTATGTCCCACCCTAGCTGGGGCAAAAAGGCAATAGTGAACCTGGCTCCCCTGCCTGTCTCCACAAGCTCCCTATCATCAGAGGACAAATTCCTTTCCTCTTCTCCTTCATTTGCTATTAAAGCAGTCCCAGACTAGGATGTTAACAAGGACTGGGTTTCATCTCAGTTTACTTCTTTGACAAATGTGGGATTCCTTTACTGCCTTGGCATTAAGCACTTTTTAAAATGTAAATTTCTCAGCTGCAAGGAATCACATTAAAAAATATATTCAAAAAGCAACTGTCTAAATCAAAGACTAATTGGCTGCCAAATTATGGGTTTATGCAACTCCTTCGTTGCAACTTGTTTTGCTTTTTTTACTAGAGGTAGGTAAAAAGCATCAGAAAACACACAAAAAATATTTTTTGTTTTCCTTTCATAATAAAACATGCGATGTCAACCCATTTACTTTGAAAACTCGTGCTGCTTGCAGTGAAAATCCTACCCACTTGAGACTGTCCAGCCTAAGGTTTCTTTGCCAGTGAAACTGAAACCTCTCCTGTAATCAAATCCTGACTAAGGGGAAACTGAGACAAGGCAAATCATCACCAGCAAGCTACTGGGTGAATCAAGAACAGAAGTAGAGTCCTCAAAGACATGGCCATTGCATCTTTGCTCGGAGGGTTCAAAGAAGCAATACTGAGATCGTCTTGCTCCTGTTGCTGTGGCAAGAGGCATGAAAATTTAGTCTTCTGTAACCTGATTTCTTTTTTTTAATTCTAGACCCCTGAAAGTGAGGTCTCCCCTCCCTCTCTGGGGGCTTAATATACAACTGTAAACTCTTGAAATCAAAGTGCAGCAGTTGGTTAGCTTATTTATTTATTTATTTATTTATTTATTTATTTATTTATTCATGGGTCTGCATGGTGGCCGCAATCTCACACCCAGGGAACTTAATGGGAGGAAGAAATTACTTCCTTGACAGATGTTTGCAATCACATCAGTGAAATGCTCTCACCTAAGACCCATAGGGCACTGGGGTTAATGTTAGACCTGAGGTACATTATTTTGGGTCAGCTTTTTTTTTGTGGTTGACCCGCAATCAGCATGGAATTTGGAGACGATCTCCCTAGGATGTAACAAGAGTCAGATCACATTTTCCATTCTTCTTTCATTCTCTCCGTGACAGTTCCTCATCCTGCCTCAAGCTCTATTCTTGCCAGACTCTCAAAAACATAATATGCAGCAGACTACCTGGATGCAGCTATCTTCTTCTCTATATGACCTTGCAAAGATGTTATTCTTCCCCGACTCCGTGCCAGGAGTTTTATCTTAATCCTTTGTTGCAATCTCAGTATGTGAATTCACACTTGCAATGAAGAACGAGGATTTCAGGCAAATTACAGTGAAGCAATGGGAGTTTCTTGTAAAGTACTTGCCTTATTTCTTCAGCTATAATGCTTACCTTTTCCTCTAAGTTTTCCCAGTGATCTGTGTTCAGCAGGATAACAAATCCATAGCCACTGGGGAACTGTACGCCTGACACTACGCTGCAGACCGATTACTCAGGAATTCCTATAAATAGTGGGAATAGAAATCTGATTCTCCTCCTTCAGATATATGGTATCTCATTAGTGAACTAGGGGGTGTGGGGATAGGGAGCAGAGCGTTCCCATTTTAACAACATATGGCCTCTGTGAAACAATGAGGATTTTATTTAGTAGAGGGCTTGTGGTATGTATGTACATACACTAACCAGGGTGGTAACATACCTTCATCTTTGAAATATACTCTCCAGTAAACAACAACTTAGAAAAAGAAGGGTACAAATGCCCTTTCAAGAGCTTTTCTAACCATGCTGCATCTTTGCTGTGTGAAAAATAAACTGCAAAATGAAAAGATGAAGAATGAGCCTACCATTTTGCATCCTCACCTCTTAAAATAAAAGAGTAGTTTTAAAACGCATAAAAATGTTCTGTCATGATGAATTATACATTTATAACCCTATTTAGTGAAGTATTTTACCTTTGTAATTTTAAAACTGTCATTTTGACAAAAAATATAGATGAGCGAGTTGGCCTTTCACATTTAATGTTTTCGTTCTTATTTGCAATTCACCAGGTTCAGCTTTGATTAAAGAAGTGGTATAAATGGAATGCATAATGGTCAGGACTTGAAGAACGTATTACTCTGACACTGCGGGATAAGACTTTTTTCTTTGTATAAACAGATTTGGTTTCTTCACCTGAGAAACTTCTTGAGCCTGGGCTGCTGCTGGCTTTATCACATCTGAAATGCATCTTGCCTTTGACTCCAAATTTACATAGAAAAAGAGTCTTGATTTAAAGTGGAAGAGACAAAAGTCAGAGGATAGACATATTTATAAGCCTACACTTTCTTTTTAACAGACTTTCATTGAATGACTCATCTTTTTCTATCTGACTTTAAGCTGAGATGGGCTGTGGCTGCTGCAAAAGATCTTAGGGCCAAGACTAGTTGGTGATTAAGAAAGGTTCTGCTCTGGACTTGGTACCTCCAGTTAATGGGATGCGTTCCTCCATAGCAGCAGGAGCTGGTCAGGGTAATGTGACCCTGAATTAGCTCAGAGGAAATACTTCCTTCTCTACTTCTTGTCAGAGAGATGTTTTTATGTCTTCAACTCATTCTCCTTGGGAGATTCAGTTCTCCCATGTTAAGTTACAGTTTGTAGAAAACAAAAATAAAAAACATAACAAAACATTCTGCTAGAAATCTTGCTTTTAAAATAGTTACTCAAATGCATTCATAACTGCTGTTTTGATAAATACACGTTAAACACAAATTATCTCCCCTGTGACTTGCTCCAATCAATATAAGTTGCATTACAGCTTCACATGCAGAATATTTTATTGGTTTTCTAATGGAACCAGTCTGTATTGGTATTTACCAACTGAGGGCAGTAAATCCGGATGATCCTTTTGGAAAGACATTAGTTGTGTAAATCATTTAGTGATCATTAAGGCAGGTACCTCAGGAATGAAGCAGGCAGCCATTTAGTGGCTAATAGCAACATCATGAAATTATCTACCAAGGGTCTGTTACTACCTTGGCAATGTACTGGTTTTACTTCTCATTTGTGTCTTTTGTTTCATTGTATTCAATCAGATGGACTTTCCCTCCTCAAGAGTCAGTGATAACAGAATTTTCTTTAGGATCCAAGCATATCAGCTTGGATGAAAAGAATATAAATAAATAACTAAAGTGGAAGACAGATGTGAGAAACAAAGGAGATAACAGAATTCAATTACACTATTTGGAGAAAGGCCTGACAGAAGGCGTGAAACATCTACATATCCAGGAAGGCCAATTTTAGGAACTAGAGTATTGGTACACTGAAGCATTAATTCTTTTTTAATTTCACTCTTTGGATGTTGGTTTGCAGCAGACCATTCAGTAGCATCTTTGAGCCAGCAAAAGATCTGACACCTGGCTTCCAGATCCTGTTCCAGGGAATTTCATAAGCAGTTTATGCAAATCTGAATAATATTGAGAGGAGATATTGAGACCATCATTTTAGACATTGTACAATGTATTTTTTTTTTTAAGAAATCTTTCTTTAGAAGTAGAAACTGGAGGTTTAAGTCCATTTTAAGAGCAACTCCACATTTTCTGTGCCTGGGTTGGTGACAACTAAGGGAAAGAAGTAGCTTTTTCAGGTATTTTTCATGCCAGTCTAAGTCTGAGAAAGTCTTCCCAGCCAAAACTATTTGTCAAATTAATGTTGAATTCATAAACTGTTTTGGAATGGATGAAATTGCTTTTTGGGTATATGAATAGTTCATTCACAGGAAGAAAAATGTGCCCAGCTCCGGTGGATTATATTGGCAGAGATGTACCCAAATGTTGCTAGAAATGACTTCCTGGCTGAGGAAGGGTGACAAATCCCACACTTAACCTTAAACACGCACTTAAAAACTTTCCTGAATACGTACTATGGTCTCTTTACTGGAAGTGCTGGGACAAATTTTACACTGCTCTATGTGCTCCTGTATATTTGGGCAGGCTAAGTGCTAAAAAGAATGCAATATGCAACATGTTTGCAGAAGTGTTCATCACATCCTCACCTTTTTCCAGAAGTGTTTATGCTTATGCAGGTTTCTTTGACAGTGGAGAAGCAGGTCCAGTTTGTTAAAAGACCACAATTTTTGTATTGCTCTGTCTCATTTGGTTTGCCTGCAGAGATTATTAAATGGACAGACACAAAAGAGGTAAACTCTTTTGCTAACTATACATTTTCACGTCAGGGCAGTGAAAGCTTTTAAGTCAAATATGACTCTTTCAGGCTGTGGAACCTGTGTGACACCTCTGCTGTACCTTTTCTTCCTTCATTGTCACTTATTCCACTTTACGGCGGCTTGATTAGCTGGCTAAGTGGAAATGCTGAACTGTAGCTGAATTCTCTCTTTCCATATCAGTTCCTGAAAGGCCAAAATGATAAATGCAATCCAAATCTCGGAGCCTCACTTGCATCACAAAATGTCAAACCAACCAGTCTGCCTGGGTTCAGCGTTCTTAAACTCTGTTCCCTACCTTCTGTGTCTATCTTCCTATGTGTCTGCATATATGCACGTGACAGTGCACGTGTGTATTTAAAGGCCACCTGTTGGTTGTCTAGAGTTGCAGTCACAGGAAGCGTGGCAGATTTTAAAATATATCTTCAACCTCTCCTACTTGTTAATATCCAGCAATGCAAAGATCCAATGCATGAAGGTAAGAAAATGTAAGGAAGGAAAAAGAAAGGAAAACATTTTAAAACTCCAGAACTGAGTTGTCCCTATGTGGAAAATATGGAATTTGAATTTTCTCCAAAATAGAAGTGCAGCCTAAGGTTGTGATCCTATGCTCTTTTAAAACTGGAATGACTTCTAATTGCCTTTTTCTTAGCATGAAGGGACCACAGACAAGTTCTGAGGCTGGTATTCTGGGCTGGGAGGAACTCGTTGAACTGCCAAGACTTTTCTGTATACTTTTCCTTGGTGAGGTCTTTTTTTCGGACAAGAATTTTTGTTCAGGTAGAATTTGAAGATTTTTCACCTCTGTTTATTACAAGCTTCTGATTATCTCTGCGGCAGATACAAGAAATATGCAGAAGGCTTGACAGGGCATCAACTCCGCTTCAACTTTCTGTCGAGGGTAGCCAAAAATCCATTTCCATAATTAAAAAAAACACCCATGCTCACTTCCATAGCAAACTGGGAACCTATAATAAAAGATCAAAAGATCAAAATTGGTATAATGTGCCTGTGGAGAAACCAAAAGAGATCATGTTCAAATGTCCAAAGGTCCTTTTCAGTCCCTGTAAGCAAAACTTTTCTCACCATAATGACAAAGGGAAGAAACCTTAAATAGCTCCAGTCTATCAGATTTGCCTGAAGTACTTACTTGCCCCTGAGTCTGTGGTTGTTTTCAGTCCGAGTATGTGAACAAGGCACAGTTGCATGGCACTTAAGATGAATTAGTGTTACAAGGAGCATTATTTTGTCCTTCCCTCTGTCTGTAGCTGCAAATTCTACTGTCCCAGACATTACAATGCCATTGTATCTTACAATTACAATTTTATCACCTTGTGTGTTGTGCACCTGTGACATTTTTAGGCTTCTAATTGTACAAAGCTCATTGTGGTGAAAGGATCATGAGCATTTTCAAGCAGTTTATAATGAGGATGTCATTGCTTTTCATAGTGTTAACAAGATTACCATCATGTGTTCATGAATACTTAAGCACATTCAATAAAAAGGATGGGAAGTGAAGAGGATGAACAATTGCAGCTCTGAGACTGTTAATCAAGACTGTAAATTATCCATATCCTTTAAATTCATGGTAGGACAGCAACATCTAAGCACTGTTTCTCCAACTGGCTGCAGTCTGAAAACAAACTTTTTAAAAAAATTATTATTATTATTATTATTATTATTATTATTATTATTAGGGACATCACTATATTCTGCACACTTTCAAGGTGGTGGAATTTTTACTCAGAATCCCAAAACACATATGGTCAAGAGCAGTTTCTGCATTTACTAGCTTCTGCCAGCTGGTTACACACTGATCAGAAGTAGAAGGAATATTATTCAATGTACTGGATATGGAGGAGGATGTGATGCTTTACTATGAAGGGCATCAAATGTGCAGCTTGGTTTTCAGTCAGCTCCATCTATTTAATTACTGGTTTTTGTATTGAAACTCCTTCTGCCAACAAATTCATTACTGTTACTTCTCTGGAATCTGCTCATTCACACTCCTCAGTCACCTGGAAAATTTCCTTTGCTGTGCTGCTCTGGGGACACAGGACCCTGGATTTACAGTGCTGATAGGACCTGTACAAGATGTAGCAACACTTTAACCTTCTTGGATATATCAACAGGCACAAAAGAGGGTCAGGGGCTGATTTCTGTCCCAGAGGTCAAATGGCATCAACCGGTTACTCCCAACACTACTTAGGACTACCCCCTTACTAGAAAATCCTGTTGTAGTTCTGTTCCAGAAGCAAGGAGTGACTAACAGCTAAATAGTATGAACAATTTTGTGTCCACTCAGTCTCAGTGCTCTTTTTCTCAGTGGTATGGATGAAGTTCCTGAGTAAGAGTCATGTTGCCAGCTCCCTGCTTGCTAGGGTCCCTACCATGGAAGCAAATTGCCTGTGAGAACCTTTTTAGTGCTACAATGGTTTCTGGTGAACTATTCAGCTCTGAGGAGTAACAAAATCCTCACTTGTTCTTTACCTTTTCTGTTCACAAGAAACACTTTGAAAGTTTTTCCATCACCCTTAAAACTAAAATGCATTGCTGTGTAATGAATTATTATTGCAATTATATTGTGGTAATTCCCAAAAGCCAGTTATTAACTGGGGTGCTGGGAGCTTGTTAGCACTTAAATGCCTACTTAGGTGCTTTGAATACAGAGGGGGAGCCTTGAACTCTGAGCTCCACCAAGTAATCATTTTTTAAAATTCAGTATTGCACATTAGAGGAAGTGGAGATAAGGAGAACCTATCTATTGCATATCTTTAGACTCTTTACTGGAGTTTCATGATCTTTTTACATTTTAGACCCTTTAGATATCTGGAATCTTTCTTAGCTATATGGTGGGTCACTGTGAGCCAGGGGAAAGGTAAATGGTATCAGCCCTTCTCAGCCTGCTGTGTCACTCAGTGGTTAGGACACTCTTGTAGAAGGTAGAAGAAAGAGGTGACTCTGAGTCTCCTTTGACTGAGCAGCAAATTGAAACTAGGTTCCTGTGTGATTGCTAAAATGACCAGAATATTGAATAAAAGGTTGCTACATAACCGGTGATGTTTGTTCAGTGCTGTCAGAGAGTGTAAGGCATGTTCTCTCTAAGTATACTTAATTTGCTATTGAGCAGGATGTTGGAAGACACATTGACCTTGTTGTGCCCTGATGTACTGTGTTGAATTTAAACCTAAGCAAGACTCAATTAATATAAGCTTATTTGTAACCATATCAGAGATAAGTCTTTCATAGGACACTCTACTTGATGCAGGGGGATACTGTCACTAAACCACTTATCTGCTCTCTCAGTCATGTTGGGTGTCAATGTCGAGTGGCCACATGAGGAGGACACATTTCCTGAGCTTCTGTATTTGGTCCCTAAACTGATGACTCCAGTGTTTCAATTGACACTAACAATAATAAAAACATTGCACTCTACCAAGCTCCCATTTAGACTAGTTACCGCTAAGTTGTGATGACCAGTGGCTGGTCAAAAGAAGATGACTTGTCACACCAGGTGGTACTACAGAAATTGAATTCTCCTCATTTTCCTTTCAGGAGTAGAATGAAATAATATAGGAGGCAATTTTTGCAATTAATATGATGGAGTTATACAATGCAAGCCTTTGACAAATTAAAAGAGACTCTGTTATAAACAGGCTTTGTACATAATTTCTCCTGAAGTTGACACAAAAATACACTTTTAATCAGAAAGCTAGAGAACAAAATTCTTTCATGTTATTATTGCACTTATTATATTTTTTTAAACACTGTGCTGAGCCTCTATTACCATAATTGAACTGAACAGGTATTTTCATTAAACACCATGTATCCTTTCTGTGTCCCTCCTCAGATCCCTTCAAAATTCCCAGGAGTATCGGTCTGATTTGCTTCATATTCAAAGCTTCCTTCTTGAGAGGACAGTAAAAATATGTATGATTGCTTTAAGCTTTAGTTGAGGTAAATGCAATGTTCAATAACTTCATCAAATAAAGCTTGAATTTTATGGTGCAAATGCCAGTCTTCACGGTTCAGTGAACTTTTTCAAATAGTACACAGCTTGCCTATATCAAATTTGTAGAAAGGGATTGATTTTGTTGTTGTTGTTGGAATAAGGCCATTTCAGCCTCATTGCATGCTTTCCTGAAATAATAATGCTATATTAAAAGATAAATGATAAACAGATTACTGTTTTTAAGGATTATTCAGAATGTTAACAACAAACATGACAGACTTTCTGCTGTAGACTTAAATGGCAAGTCTCAACCTGCTTATTAAAGTTCTGTTTTCCACAGTCATGTAGGATTATAGGGCAAGCATTTTTGTCTGCTAGACAGGAGCATTATGCTTTCAACTATAACCGTGGACTGCTGTGATTATTATTTTTTTCCCATCTATTTCCTTAGTTTTGTGGTGGTATTGATAAGATAGCTATGAGAGACTGCAAAATGCTTCCTGTGCATAGCTAATGTTACCAACTGTGATAGCAGGAGAATATGTGATGAAAGCAGACACATTTAGAACATTACCCATTTCCAGACTGATAGTCAGTGACAGGACAAGTGGTAGCTGTTTAATGAATTATTTTGAAACCTGGATAGTGCAATGAATTCCCTTCAGATTTCTTTATCCATGTTTTCTGGAGGCCATTTATATGTAGTTTTTTTTTTCTTTTTTTTTTTTTTTCTCTCTTTCCCCTGTATTTGTTTGCTTTTATCTGCAGTTGGATGATGAAAGGACTGTCTTTAGCATACACATGCAGAATCACATTTAACAGCATCTAAAATGCAAATACACCTAAAATTTGGGTTAGGAAGTGTGTAGTAACAGCTCCTTAACTGGTGCCAATGATCGTAACTCCATAAAAGCCACTGGCATAGTGCTAATGCACCAAAGCTGAGCCCATATCTGTCTTTAAATCCCTTTCAAAGCAATACATGGTCAAAGACTTTTGTTCCTTCTCCCTTATAATTTGCAATCTAACATTCAGTTCTAATTGGTTTATCCTAATTTCCTTTTTGTTGGTGCCTTTTTGTGGCTCTAGCAATCTTAAGTGACATGCATCTTGGGATTTCGTAGGCAAAATTTATGTCAATAAAAATCAGATCTCACGGAAGCCTTGGACACAAAGAGGGATAGCAGGAGCAGATAAGAAAGAGAAACTGCACAACAGCTAGAGAAATCCAAGATGCTGAACTCAAGTTTCAAGATAGAGATAGCTTTTAAATATCAACAGACAGATTAGTCCACTGAATCCTGCTGTACATCTTGATGATATGAGAACTTAATGCCCTTAGACTACTTTGAAAAGCCTGGTCTTAAGGTATGCTTAGTGTAGTGAGAACATGATTTGTTCAATTAAAATGCCCATTAAGTCCTTGCAACCTTGTTATACTAGTCCTGACAGGTAATTGTTGCTAACCTGTTCAGAAAGTAACCTGAATACGAAAACTAAATCGGTACTGGATACGAGTTGTCAAGAAATAGGTAGATAAGTATGAGGGAGATAGAGAAAGCACTTCATTAAAAACACAATATTCAGGCAAGGTTAGAATTAAATTATAGATTCAACCTGCCTCTAGGTTTGTTGGGAAAAAGGGCCTATGTGCTGAAATCTCTTGGGTATGGCTGCCATCAGCTATAAAATGTACGACGAAGAGCTTATGTGGAGTTTTTTTTGTTGTTGTTTTGGCTGAACATGAAGAGCAGGGAAAAAAAGGATAGGAAAGATTAAAAAAAATAGAAAATGTTACCAAAAAATGGTAAATACTGGTTAAAACAGTAGGAACCTGAACCTAGACCCATTGTGAAAGGTTGACAAGGTGAGGCTGGCATTGCACATTAGAGTGTTTAACATATTGTTCTGTGCATCAACATTTTGATTTCATATTCATTTGATAAATAATGCAGTGAGAACAGGAAAAGGTACATATGAACCTTCTCTGACATTGCTTGTAACAGTGGAAAGAAATAGACTTTCAGTGCCTGGAATGTCAGTTGCCACACATACTAACAATTATACAGAAAAAAACCCCTCAGACAGCAAAATGCAAAATTATCCTCTTACAAGTTACCCTACTGGTGCACTGGAAAGACTTAAATAAACCTGCATTTCATTTGCACATGCTGCAAAGTGAGAACTATATCTCTAGTCTATTTATTTTTTGTGTGGCGTTGGAACTGGGCATTTTGAAAACTAACACAAATGAAAGATGACCCTCAAACTGAGTCAGAGTTTGTGCTCCTTATGTGTATACAAAACAGAGAGAGAGAGATTGGAAATAACAGGTGAATATCTGCAGCTCATCCAATTCCCTGGAAGGAATCTCACTGGAGATGTGAATTCTCATCTACCAGAAAAAATCGAGAGCACCTTCCCTGACCCCACAAGATGTTCTTCTTTCTGAGTGTCTTTACTCCCTCCTTTTGGATGTGCTTTTATTATTATTATTATTATTATTATTATTATTATTATTATTATTATATATTTATTCTTATTTTAATTTGTATTTTTATTTTTTAGAATGAAAGCAGACAGTATTGTGAGAGACCAAAGAATTATATGCATAATCAATACAGTGTTGAAACTATATTTTAAAAATATGAAAAAAAAAAACCACCACCCTTAGGTTTATAAAGGAATGTTGTTAAGGTCAAGCCCAGTTTAAACAAAAGCAGATTTGCCATGTTGTTTTCATAATACATGTTGATAAAAGGAATTTGAAATTGTTAATGGCATTTCCTCTTTTGCAAAGCAATGAGTCTGATTGTTACTTTTGGCTTTTATTACAACTGGCAATCCGATTCAATGAGCAATCAGATATAGTATGTGTAATTTTATTATTTATTGCTTTGTTCACTATTCACTTTAGAATGTGGCTTTAGATAGTTATCATTTCAAATTATTTGGTTCAGTATTGCAATTAGACACTTGATAGTCTCCTAAGTAATGCTTTCTCCTGGCATATGGTAATACTTGAAGAATAATTCCATTCTTCCCTTCGAGATGAAGTTGCTTAGAATTGTACATTCAATTTTCTCCTACTTCAGAATGGCTATTTGAGTTACTGCAGCTCCTGAACTTATGCAGTTTCAGCTACTTACTTACCTGAAATAAAACCGTTACAACTAAGGAGGCTCTGAAAGCTCTTCTGATTAACAGGCTTGATGCCTTGTTGAGTGCATTACTACTATGGAAAGAGTTATCTGGGAATAAGCAAGCTTTCTAGCCTTGGAGTCCCAGAAATATGTAGGAAAACAAACAAAAGTTACTTGGGTTCATTTGTGCTTAAATGGGATCTGGAACAGCAAGGTGCATTTCTTCCAGTTAGCTCGCTTATGAGGTAGCCCTGCCATGGCTCAAAGACTAAGTTCTGCCAGAGAACTAAAGATTCAAGTTGTTTAAATGCTTTTACAGAAGAGAGACAGATTGTAAAACAACAAACAATATTCAGATGATGTTAGCCTGCTGCCTGTTTCCATTTTTTTACAGGCTTTCTCCCAAATCTGGAAAAAAAAGTGTTGTCAGATTCTGTTTTTGTTACAATTTTTTTTCCTCAGTAATGAAATATCAACATTTTCATGGTTTGTACGCTACATGAAATATAATATTTTGCTGGAATCTTTTGACCTTTTCAAAAACCTGTATTTTGATTGTCTGGCAATTCTGCTATTTCCCTGCAGGTTAGAGAAGAAAACTGTGTTTTGTGGAGGAGGTGAATTTACAATGGCATTGCACTGAGCTCTGTGGCAGGTATTCAGAAGCAGACTGGATAGTCTATTGGATATAGGGATGGTGGTGATTTGTAATGATTAGTCCTGCAAAATGCAGTGACCTGGACAGTTTTTTTCTTTTCTGAGCGTCATTGTAATAGGATCTGCTCTGATGAAAAAAAAAAAAAAAGGTGAAAAAAAAACCTCCTCAGAAAATGTCCAGTTACTCAAGATGAAACTCAAGCTAGACCTTCAGGAGTGATACCCAATTCTGTTTTTCCCCTGAAGCCATCTTCTTTTTTCCCAACAACACAGACAAACACCACTTTTCTCTCTGGCACAAAGATTCCAGGCTGACAAAATCCCCTGCATTTTGTTTCATGAAAAGTGTCAGGAAACTATTTCCTTTTTGTATCAGAATGAAAACATGACTTCTCAAAATATTTTATTGAAATATTTTACTGAGAAAGAAAAAGACAAGTTCTTCATCCTTTTTGGTGATATGAAGCAGGCAAGGGACACACATGCAAGGCAGAGACAAGCAGGAGTAGAGCTGAGCTGTATTTACATCTTCCTTTACAACTTCTTGCTTCCACCTATTTCATCCAGCCTAATGACAGAATGAAATTATTTTTTCCTGTCAGCTATTACAGACCTGTCATGCACCTGGCTGGGTCTTTTCATTTGTTTCCCCAGCACCCTTACCCTTTTTGTCCTTCCTCACTTCAATTTGTTTTAGGCTGTTTTCTAAACTGAAGCATTCTCTCTTGATGTGGCCACTGTCTTCTTTTAGATTTCTCTATAAAAGTAGCTTTTTTTCCTCTTTGGGTTTATGCATATCGTGCACTTATATTTAATACTGCATAAAGGCTGGCCTCAATTCTGTGGAAATTCTCCCTTTGCACGTAAGCCTTTGACTGAAGTCCCATGGGCTTTCTTGGCCTTCTGTTAGGGTGTGAGGCAAACACCAGCAGAAATGTTATAATCACAGTGTTCTGGAAGCACAAATAGTACGTCTGTTTTTTTCAAATGACCATAAGTTGCAGGAGATGGTAAAATGCATATATAGCCTTTATACTTCTCAGCTCCAGAAATAATGCAGCTTTCAGACCCTTAATGTTAGCAGTGGCAGCCTGGACACAACCTATAGAGGATGAATTTCTTCTTAACTATCATATGTGATTTAATCTGCCATCACACAATTTTTGAATAACAATTTTCCTGCCTAGTTAGTTTCACATTTGACATTCACTTAAACCTTTCTTATATTGTAAAGAAAATAACTTTGATTTAGACAGTTATACTGTAATTTAACATTTGAGTCTGCATTACTTGGACATTTCAGTTGTATAATATGTTGTCTTGCTTTATCCACCTGATCCCTCCTTCCCATCCATTAGATTGCAGTCAAGCTATCGGAATGAGTGAAAGTTTCTCTTATTATTCTAGTTATGAAGAAATAGAAGATTTTCAGGATAGCACACTGCCTCACAAAAAATCTGATTTGATGACAGCATTAGATATAAGAAAGTGGCTGATCTTAGACACTTTGTAACAAACATTTCCTCTGTTATACTAGCATTTTTGTTAGATATGATAATATCATATTATTGCAGGGTGGAGAAACAATCTTTTATGTTTTTCTAGGAAAAAAAAAAAAGTGTATGTGTGAATTTTAATTCCAGACTCTTCATTTTTTCCAAGGTAGATTCCAGTATTCTTGATTAGATCTGCCTGGAGATATTAATCTAAGATATAATTTCTTAACCAAAATATTCAGGACTTGAATTTATAGACTGCAAAAATGTAGCTCATATCTTGTACAGTAGCAGAACCCCACAAACCCAGGCATTCCCAGAGTAAAAGCACATGTTACAGTAGATAACCACTAAGATTTCATTATACATTGCTCTTACATGAATTGTTACAAACCTTTTCTTTTATAAAAATGCATTCTTGAATGTTGATCAAGTAATGAACATTCTGGGTTTTCTTTAATGGATTAATTGTTGAATTAGATTACATAGGATCTGAAACAAGAAGAATTGTTTCTTTCTCTCACTCTCGGAAAGAGAATGCAGATTTCTTTTGCTAAATTGTGCTACATGAGAACCCAGGATTCACATGAAAAATATTCCTCTAAACCTTGCCATTACTGCCTGCCCTCTTTCTAATATGCTGTAAAAGGAAGAAATGCAATAGGTTTAGTCAATAAAAGAGAAATAAAGTCTTCCATGAGAAACTGCATTGCAAGCTTGTGTTTCCAGAGTTTGGGCTTAGAGGCGGCTCCATGGAGGAATGTTAACAAGCTCCATTGCTCTAGCAGCTTAAGAAAGCTCATCTGTACAAGCTTGGGTACCAGTTTTAAATGGAACAGAATAAACTCTTTCTTTTCTAACTTCACTGAAGTCTTCTGCAATTTCTAGTAGGTAATTGATGCAATATTAACAAGACTTAAAAAAAATATGATAATGTTCAGTACAAAACTATAAGAATTTCAGACTCTAGTTATTAATTGGAATAGATTCATATGCAAGTTTTAGCCTTGATTCTGCTATAGCATTTTTGCAGCTTTGATTCTGTTATAGCATTTCTGTTACAACATTTCTGCATAAGGATTTTTTTACGAGATTAGATTTCTTGAACCCATGCCACAGCACAAATGAGTCTTTGGCTTAGTGAATATTTCACAACTATATTGTCTTTATTTTCTGGGAACTCATTTTCAGGTTTTTATACTCTTAAAACACCTGTTACCCTTAATGGATATTTTCCTAGTGTGAAAACTGACTGAGACTTTAAGATTTTACATACAATATGTTTAATTATTAGAGTCAAATTGCTGCAGGGCTTGAAATCGAAATGTGGTTAAGTGTCTTTCTCTCTCTTTTATTTTTTATTTTTAAGCCTTATTTTCTGGGAAACACTTGGATAGTGAAAGTCTGATCACAGGTAAGAGACAGCTCAGGCTGGAAAGATGAGATAATAGAGAAAGGCAACAACAGAAAATTCCCCTCCAGAACCTACTCTGCCTGTTCCATTTCTATTCTGTCCAGAGGAGCTATAAAACTGGAGAAAGGTGAGTAATAGATTTGAGAGACATCAGAAATATAAATTATAGCTAGACATTTCCTATCAGCATCCCATGCAGTTAATGATAAACAGTCAATGAGATATATGCACTTCTAGCATTTTAATAATGAATTTATTGCTCCTATGACAGGTTATTGTCAAACATTATGCTTAGGAATTTATAACTTTTGATACCAATTTCATAGATGGTCTAGATATGCTAAAATCTACTTTTTCCTTTTTATAAGCATGACACTTTCACCTGTAATGTACTGAATGAAGTCCAAATGGCTCTGCAAACACATGAATATAAACACATGGAGGATTTTATCTTCTTTTTCTTTCTTTCTTTCTTTCTTTTTCTTTCTTTCTTTCTTTCTTTCATTCTTTCATTCTTTCATTCTTTCATTCTTTCATTCTTTCATTCTTTCATTTTCTTTTTCTTTCTTTCTTTCTTTTTCTTTTTCTTTCTCTCTCTCTCTCTCTCTCTCTTCCTTCCTTCCTTCCTTCCTTCCTTCCTTCCTTATTTCCTTCCTTTTAAATGACTGCCAATCAGAAGAGAACAGACAATAGTCTTATAGGCTAACAGTTTAGTGGTTCACAGGAAATGAAAAAAAAAAGAATTAATGCAAATGAGATTATTTAAAATTTGTAATTGCATTAAAGAGAATCACAACTGTACTTACCACCTTATTTATTATTGATCTTCATACTAGTTCTTTGTTTGTTTACAATATTAGATACCAGATGTCTTCAAAAGCACTGAAATGATGACTGTTCTGTAAACCTTATTCCATTTTGCATCAATCCAGCATTGTTTGCCTAGGAAGGAACTATTAGACCAGATTCAAGAGGCAGAAAAATGCAGTCTCTGATCTCTGTTACCAGGAAAGCAGGTTTCACCTTTGAAATTGTGCTTGAATATCAACCTTTTCACTCATCACTGTTTGATTCTGATTGTTTGTAGAGGGAATATTTGCATTAAAACTTTCTTGCCCTTTGCACCTAGCTTAGCCCTAAGGAGGCCATGATTTTAGATGACAAGAAATGCTTCAGCTTTCATCAGGTTAAATGCAATTTTATTTCTGCAACAGAGGTCTGGTTCTCCCCATGCTACTTTTATGCCAGTTTAACTCTACCGATTTCATTAGCTGCCAAGCTATGTGAGCTGTTCATGAAACACTTTCCTTTCCTTGCACTGCCTGCCAGGCAGTCACTGTCTCCTTGCCCTCAGAGTTCTACGCAGTGATGGCTTTCAAAGGTGGGTCAGGCTCCTTTTCCTGGCTTTGTTACTGGCTTGTTTCTTCCTTATAGGATCTTTTTCTTTTTAGTTGCCATGGGAGGGATGAGGCCTCCCTTGTAGCAATGTAGTTTTGGAAAGAGTAGATGACATATTCAAGTCACGTTTGGAGGTGAGTTGCTTATTTCAAAATAACACTGAAGATCAAAATGTATGAAAATGGCAGGCTAGGCCTTTTGTTTATTTTAGCACCTTATAATTTGAATATCAGTCTCCTCATTTGCCACAATATCACGTGCTTGTTCATTTTTATAAATACAGGGAGACTGTTTAAATAATGCCTTATAGCAGAGGTCTGATCAGTTGATAATAAGGCTGATGTTTTCTAACTGAATCTATGCTGAGGTTAAACAAAAAAGTTTTCCTTTGTCTTCTAACAGAAGAGTGGACAGTTTGGTACCATCTCATAACGTATGCAGGCTTCATGTATGCTCATTAGTTGGAGTCTAGGAACTGATGTCTAATCATGTCATCAAACTAGCAGTTATAGAGGAGCTGGTAGCTAATACCTAGTCCTCCTGCTGCCTATGGAGGTTGCATATAAATGTGACAGCAGTATGTGTGGTTATCCTACTTACTACAGCCAGGATGTGAACAAATGAAAACATGAAGGGAGAACTCCACAGAAACAGATACAGAGCAGTATAATGTGTAGGCTAAATGGTAGAAGTGGTAATGTGGCACCTTAAAGGCAGGAGAAAGTAATGAGAAGAATTTATGATGAGTGCTATGGACTCTATAATCAGATTTTCAAATGTTTTAGGGCACTTGGAACAGGCATGTGAACAACTAGTGATGGCTGTGGGCAAATTAGGATGGAGAGTCCACTGGGGTATGGACATTGTGAGACAGGCTACTTTTCCAAGAGGTAAAGCTGATGCCAGCTATCTTAAAGGACTCATATAGGCAAGACGGTTGTGAATGGATATACTGAAGAGAAAGTATGGATAAGAGAAAATATAAAACAGAGAGAAGATAAAATGGAGAAGACTATCATAGCAGTTCTGGAGAGGGATGGATGGGGCAGTTAATGGAATTCAAGAGAATGTCCTACATAACCCTACACTACAGGAAGACAACAGATCTCAGTATAGTCCTGTGTCAAGTTTTTTTTTTTCTTCCCTCATTTTTTTTCTTCCCCTAATTCACTCACAGGGACAACTGCAAGCGGAATTGTGTAATTTTGTCTTTTGTTATACTCTCTTGAAGCAAATTATTTTAAAGTCTTCTTTCTGGTGAGTATCTGAACAGTTCATAACAAATCATCCTTTCCAGGAGATCATTCATTATTAGACATATTGATGGCATGTTTGAATCTCTAAAGCGGTAATTTATGCTATTAGCTGAGTTGTCTTGATGACCTTCACTACACTAGTATTTTACTCATTCTTTCATATTCTTGTACTTCATACATACCAGAGAATAATTCATATCCTTGGTAACCTTTGCAAATGATTTCCCTAGAGGTTTTTCTTCATCAATACCAGAGAAAACTAACCCATTGTCATCATCCTCTAAAAAGTAATTAGCCATGAATAATTGCTTCTTCCTGACATCTTTCTAACTTTAAACTGAATTGATTTTTTTTTTTTAAAGTAGATCTATTAATTGTGGAAGCATTAGGCTGCCTTCACACTTTTATTCTCTCATTCCTTATTCTCTGCTTTTGTTACAAGTGCTCTGGATTACATTTTGCTTGTCTTGTTTAATGTTGCTTGCACAGTTCCCTAGCTTTATGATACTCTGAATTCCAGTCTGGTAAAATAGATTTTTCTATACAGTGTTATTAGATTCGATTTTGGAATACTTTTACTTCGTGAGTTATTTTCATGGAAGACTTAGGCCACCTTCACAGGACATATTTTCTCTGACTTGCCCAATAAGATTCCCGGTGTGTCTCTACCAAGCAAGATCCATGGAAGAAATATTCATCAGAGCTGTGGTCCCCTATCTTTTTGTAACTGATCCAGTCAATGCTACATGGGGTCTTTTGGGGTTAGGTAAACTACTGCCCAGGGCTTGGCGCTGTGGCATACTTGTGATATGCTCTGATGGTGTGATCCCCCCTCCACTTGCCTTCGGTCTGTCTGTTGCCTTGCTCAAACACTGGCTGTTGCACTCAAGGCCTTGCTCAGGCAGATAGTGGCCACTGCACCCTGGGCCTTGCTTACGTAGACAGCGACCACAACATTGGCTCAAACTGGGTGCCAGAGAAACCGACAGACAGATGTCTTGTTCAGCAGCAGAGGGTCAATAGAGCATGTGCCAAAAAAGCAATAACTGTTAAGCCATCATCTTACCCTATATATAGTGAGCAGGCCAAGAGCCCTTTGAGCTCCTCTGCATGGCGGCTGGCTGCACGACAGGATCTCCCCACAAGCAGGGACACCTCTCAAGGTCACTTATCCTGCAGAAATCCCTTACTCCTTGCGATGGATTCCTTGCTACAGCAGATCCTCGGTAAGTGAATAAAAGCTTGCTAAACTTTGTAAGCTTTGATAAGGTTATATCTTTGATTGCGCACATATAGTCCTTGGACATAAACTGTTGCCAAGCCTGGGACTAGGCGTGGATCCAGCCACACCTAGGCTCCTTACCTCTTCAGTTCAAGGAGTTTAGAAAGCAAGGGGATGCACTCTGAAATTTATGACTCAATGGGAGGGTCTCCCGAATCCGTCTGACTAACCCTGTCCTCTATGTAGTAACTAATCGAGTGTACATTGCCATTGAGAATCTATAGTTGCTGTTTTATTTATGATTAAGCTTTGATTGATCACTGTATTATATCAATAAATGTATTGCTGCTTCTCTCTTACAAGTGAAGTGTATAATTTCATCTGTGACATATGCTTATGTCTAACCAGTGAAGCCAATAAATACCGTACCTGTTTTGCCAGTGTGTGGCTGAGCAACTGTCTTGTCTGTGCTAAAACCTTCAAAAAAGCTGTCTCAAAAATAAAAATGAGGAAGAGAAAAATATGTTCACATGCATTCTCAAGCAATTTCCCTGGTGGGAAACCATCTTTTCATCAGTTATGACTAAGCTTCTCCACTTCCCATGGAGGTCTTTTTCTAAAGATAGTTTATGTTGGAAATGTTTCTTCAATGGACTATGAGGGAGAAATGTGATTCCCTTCACCATAAGGGAACCCTTCAACCATACCGCTACACAGGAACAAAAACTCAGATGTTTTAAACTGCTACAGCTCCATTGACTTTAATAGACCCATGCTTTTTTTTTTTTTTTTTTTTTTTTTTTTTTTTTTTTAATAACAAGCAATGACACAGGCAATATAGTGTTTTGTGTTCCACGTGTCTACTCCTATGCTTCTGCATATGAGTATGAAATCTCTCTGTTTTTCCCTACTGAACTGTGTGAAATCTTCCTGATATTATTTGCTGCTTCATCTCCACCTCTCTTTCATGTAATACAATGGTGCTGAGAGTATACTTTAGAAAACTTTGTATCTATCTTAATAATATATATACATATATATATTTTTACATCTATATTGCTTGGCCTTCTGTATTTATGGGCGTCTTTCTTTGTAGTATATCTTCATCCACCTTCAATATATTTGTAAATGTTTGTTATTTTTCTGATCAATTCTGTTATTTTACTTCTCTGGTTTGTTTGTTCTATATAGTTATTTGACTAAGTGACTATACCTGTGTTGCTCAACTTTCCCATCTGTAATATAATAGATTTTAAAAAAAATCTCCTATAATTGCTTGGTTTCCCTGGGAGTTTATTCTCTATACTCCTATTTTTTTTTTTTTTTTTTCTTGTAAGTCCGGGTGATCTTAATCACAATGGAGCTGGAAAATATAGTGGATTTTAATGGTCTCTAATAATTTTTCCTGGTAGCTTCTTATTTTTATCAGCCTTCAACATGTTAGGTCCTCCTTAATTTCCATTAAAGTTCTACCTTTAGGATTGAACTCTTGCTTACTTAAATCCTCCAAATAAACTTTTCCAGAACTGAAAACCTTTGCACTGCTTTATTATGTGAACTATTTTTTTTTCTACTCTGTTGGATGCAAGCATCCAGTAGTTACTATTTTCCATTTTCTCTCTCTTTTTTATTTTTATTTTTTTTTTCCAATCTGTAAGTGTTGCTGTAGACTAAGGATATCTTAGCTGCTGACTTAAGTAGCTGCTTCATGAATCCTAATATTGTCTTCAGAATGACTTAGATATTTGTTTCTGTACATATATCAGTGGAAATATAGCAATCTAGCATATTAGTCCAGGAATATTTTATACGCTCCTTTGTGTGTCTTGAGTATATTTTCCTTTTCTGTGTTTGCATTTCAACTTGTATGTTTGCTGTTGAACTACAGCTTGTTGGGGTAGTGAATATTTTCCTGGACCATAACACCACATAGCTTATTCCTATTTTTCTATCTCAGCCTTGGATTGTAATGCTTAGATTGAAAAGATGACTGCTTAGGTTGAAATGATGACTTCCAGAGAGATCCCCAGGGATCTCTCACCAAGGAGAATCTGTATTCTTCTATAGGGAAATTCTAGCTATATTTACAGATTCTGGTTATAAAGTTGCCACCGTAGAAAGGCTTCTCTATATTAGTCATGATTTGTCAAATTTATATACATATCTTCGCCTGAGTAGGACTGGCTGAACTTCGAGAACATTCAGATTATATAAATCATATGTTCAAGTGGGGAATGAAATTTGTCTTGAAGAATTTAAAAAATTAAATGTTTTTCACTTAAAAAAAAACTTTATTCATATAAAAATATACTGGACTGTATTAATAATGGACTCAAACACTAAGCAGTATCTTAATTGATTTATATCCCTCTGGCATAACTCAATCTACAAGATGTCAACAAACAGAATGTAAAGATTTTCCCGAATGCATGATCCTTTCATGCCATTGCAGACTCCGAGAGACTCCTTATTATTACTTTTGATCTCTATAGGTCTTGATATTATGAAATCCTTCTGTAAACTCAGCTGCATGCACATTTTATCTCTACAGAAAACACTTAGGTTGACTTTACATTTATTCCACCTTCAAAACTCTTTGTTCCTACCCATGAGAAATTAAATTTCTCAGGGGAAGTAGGATTGAAGCCTCAGAAGAATAGGATAATGGAAGGAAAATGCCCTATTGACTATACTGGGTTTCAAGAAGATCCATATACATCTTACCAGGAGTGTTCTTTAACCTCA
Organism: Anser anser; assembly: GCF_964211835.1. Classification (NCBI taxonomy): domain Eukaryota; kingdom Metazoa; phylum Chordata; class Aves; order Anseriformes; family Anatidae; genus Anser; species Anser anser. The sequence goes on along the minus strand of NC_139720.1, from coordinate 179,493,655 downwards.
GATGCTTCTATATTGCCTTACATATAAGCTGATATTTTTCATTTGGACTAAGTACATCTAATTATTCCTACAAAAAATGTAAAATAAATGTGCATATAAATTATACATTAGGAATGAGGACACCCTGGTAAGTAATTCCATATATTTCAGCTACTTTTTTCCCCCTATTATATTACTGGTTTAATTTTGAAGTGATATAATCCTTCTTTATACTTCTAGAATGGCTTGCATTATTCCTTGTTTGCTCCTTCTGAAGCCTCTATATATGAAGGGTTATTTATTGTGGCACTAGCACTTGCTAAAACTTAATGGGAAAAAAATATTGTAAGCATCACCATGGTATTTGTCACAGTTGCAAGTAATAATTTTGTTTCCAAAATCTGTCTGCTCATTCTTCTTCTTTTTCCTCCCCCCCCCTTTTTTTTTTCTTCAGAAAAGATGCCCTGCTGATATGAAAATTGCATATGCTGCACTTGGATGGACAGATTAAAAACACCCAGAACCAAGCTTATTCATGGAGGAACCAGGTGAAATTTCCTATTCAGGTAAATTTTCACTTTATTCAGGTGAAATTACTACTGTCAGTAATTAACTTGCCCCCCCAAATTGTTCTAGAAGGCATTTCAAAAGTTAATAACATCTCAGTGTTCCTAGAAATAGTGCTGATTCTTCCATGTCACTGTGGGGTCACAATGTTGTCAGCTCCTGCTTTTAATGGAGTCTCATGATATTTGTTGTCTTATTCTTGAAGTCCCAGATTCTGGGGATATATCTCATATTTCATTTTTAAAAGCACAGGTTTATAGTTCTTGTGGTACCTCAGAAACCCTTGATAACTTGACCTGAGTGCACACTACAGTCTTAGCAACACAGAGTTAAACAAAATGAAACAATCATTCATGAGACTGTTAAAAAATTATTTTTTTTTTTGGCCAGTTTTATTCCTTGGAAACTGTTATAGAGAGAATTCATGACTTCTGAAATATTACGGTTAGCAATGCAGAGTTATTAACATAAAATAATAGTTTCCCTTTATTTTCCCTTTATTTGCAGTAAAATATGCCTCTGATTGGGGTTTGTGCTCAAAGCTCAGTGAAGCCTAAGTTGCATATTCTGCCTAGCAGCTTTTCAACACAAAGGCTATTTTGGCCATCTGGGCATATCAGTGGGCAAATGATGGACAGGGGTTTAAACCACATATATCCTCCAGGTTTTCTCGGTAACTACGGGCAACCCATATGTGACTTCATCTCTGCCATAATAAAATGGGACTGATATTATTTTGCCCTTTGCACAGCTGCTTTGAGGACTGACTCAAAATTAATATTTGAAGCTTGTTCAGTTACTGTGAATGGGAGGGAAAGTAGATGTAGGTAGGAAGTGGTGGGCAAAGTATGTGCCGAGGCAGAGTGAAATATTATTACTTACCTTTGCTGAAATTGTGAGTAAAAGTATCTTTTCTGATACTTCCAGCTACATAGGAATGCACTTATAAAATATTTATGTTTTATATGTTTTTATATATTCATATGTATTTATAGAAAAAAATCCTTTGCAGTGTTAACTGAATCTCTTATCCCTTTTCCTCTGAGGTATGTGCCGCATGGTGTATTGAGGGTAGATACAAACTCTGCTCATGCTCTGAGGTGACCAAAATCTGCATGACCAGAGGAGTGTGCTGCAGCATACTGGCAGTGAGCACCAGCTGGAGGCTCCTCTGGATCCATGCATCCCACCTGGAGTTCAGGCACAGCTCACACAATGATGTGATGGGCAGCAGGGCTGTAGCTATGATTAAAGACTGATTGCTAACCCAGTTCCTGTCTGCAGGATTAGGTAAGTCAGCATGGGCTGCAAAAACGAGCATTTTGCCATGAGTCCCCTTGGCATGGCCTGATGATGTCTGGTGGTCCTCTGCAACAGCCGTCAGGCAGAGGTCAGATCCAAACTTCTTCACATCCTGGCAGCCTGGATCGCGGGCTGATTTACCTTCTTCCTGTTTGCAGGAGGTTTATGTAGATAGATCCCAAGGGACAAGCTACATGCTCTCCTCTGTCCTCAGGCACATTCCTGAAAGTCCCCTGTACATCCACCTGGGCCACCTTGCCATCGGGACTGGGACTGCTTGTCACACAGCAACAGACACCTTTCCTCCGAGGGGTTTTGAGTGCTTCTTTGGAGACAACTCCAATCCTGAGATGCTGCAATGACCACAAGGCTTTCTTTAAAAAAAACAAACAACACACATTACCTAATCATAACTGTGAAGGAAAGAAGGTAACATAACGGAAATTGGATTTTAAAACAAAAAAGGTTTATTTGCATGTCTCTTACCTGGGCTACTGCCAAATGCTGATGGAGATACTAAATAGGCTTCCTGTTATCTGTCAGCCCTAATGGCTACGGGTAGGCTATAACCCCTGTCTGTCTCCTTACCCACCTGTGAAACATGTACCGCCTTCTGCAGGAGTCGTATTTTATCACAGACGTCTTTTGTCGTCTCCCCTTCCTGCATTTGTAAAATCCCTACATGTTTGTTTGGCGGTCTTGTCTGAGGTTGTTTCTTGGCTTTCCTTCTGGTTTCACAATTTCTGTGTCGAGCTTATACATTAACTTTTTCCAGTAAGCCATAGAATAACTGAGTCAAAACATGGTACTTGGGAATTAACACAGAGCCACCCAATTTCTGCCCCATTCTCTTTCAGTTTTATGAATAGCTTTTTTGTTGTTGTTTTTGTTTGGTTTTGTTTCTTGCTTTTCTGAATACTCACATAGTATTTTATAGCATCTGGTAAAAAAAAGAGTGGCTTTTAACTGTTAAGGCCTTGTTTTATGGTACAGCAAAATAACACTTTACAAAATAAAGGCAAGGTTGCTAGCAGTTTTGAAATAGCATTTTTGCACCTCTCCAATATGCACGATTTCTTTTCTTATACTGTGAAATATTTAGGCAAAGGTTTTACTACAGCAATTCCCGGTTGGTAGTTTTGTGAGGCTGTGCTGCTGCTGGAATCAGAAGCAAGTATGATGGGGGAAATCCTAGTCTGGTAAAAGTGCTGCCATGGACTTAAATTAAGCCAGGGCTTTGCCTGAAGTTTCTTCACAGCAGAAAGCCTGCTATAGGCAGAGAGGAAAGGATTCTGCCATAGCCTCTTTTCAACTAGGGCTGGAAGTTAGCTCATCTAACTTAAGCTGCCTGTAAGTCCAGTACCTAGTCTAAACCAGTTTTCCAAGCTACCTTTATAATTAATGGAAGGAGATAAGCTCCAGAGGGCAATTCATGCTGCTTGTCTGAGACATCTACTTTAGGACTGGATCAATCAGTCTCTTCAGTGCTTTTCTTTCTTCGCTCACTACAGGTGGATGCCAGAAAACTAGCTTAGACCAGAAGTTTCTAGTTAGGGAGGTGAAGAGGATGCTTATTATCTGCGTGGTGTCGTGCCTGTGGAGTAGGAGTACAAAGTCCTGGAGGATCCCTGCCCTCTTGCTTTTTGTGATTAAAAAGGGAATCAATGTTTGGAAGTAAATTTGCCCCTTACTGTTTGCAAAATAGTGTCCTTAGCTGTGAAGCAGTAACGGCAGGCTTGATGTGGAGTAAGACAAAAATTAAAGCAGACTGCAGACATGAAACACAGATGCACAGCTTGCAACCAGCAATGCCTCTTGCCGTAGTTACCAAATATTCCTCTCAGGCCTGTGACTATTACAACTGCCAAGTTCAGTGTGCAGATCAGACCGCCAACCACTGTCAGCTTCTAGTCAAGGAGGAGACATAAATATAACATCCATAAAAAGGACAGTTTCTATACAGGCCAGTGTGGGCTTCATGCATTACTGTGTTTTGTTACAGTGGCATTTGTGGGCATTTGTTGCTCCACATCTTGCTATTTATAGCAGAATAACTGAAGGAGAGGAAGGCTCACAACAGCTGTCTAAACCCTGGTAAACGGCAAGGGGGCAGAGGCAGTGTCGACACTTGAGTTTGACAGGCTAAAGCAAAGTTAAAAAACAACCAAGACTTTAAGTAGTGTTTGTCTAACTATTTTCAAAGATAGCATTTTGAGCTTTATGTTGCTTTAGTCAGTGATGTGTTTTAGCAGAGAAACAACAGGAATCATGTTGAGCTCATCTCAAACGCACATAAAATATTTTAGTATCTTTTCTTTTATCTCCCCTTTCAGATACTGCTCAGGAGAAATATGTTCCAAGTGACAGCATCTTTGACAACTTGTACTTTTTGTTCTACCTTTTGTTCTTCTTCCTGTGAAAAGCCATGTGATGAAGATTGCTGGAGAACATTGATACCTTCCCTACTTATGAAAAAAAATAAAAATAAAAAAATAAAAAGAAGTAACTGTGTACTTCCCAAAGGGTCAGATTGAATCTTCAACTGAAACATCCATTGAAAGGCTCTGCATCTCTGAAAAAGCCCGGGGAAGGACTTATCCTTTTTGGTTGTATCAAAACCAAGCAATAGGGCACTGAACAGAATTCTTTGCTCTAGTGTTAACAAAATTTTTCACAATAAGCTAATAAGCCTATACAGCACCGTGGAAATGCTTTATGCTGGGTTTTCTGAATATACTTTCTCCTTTTTGTGCCAGTAAATGTTACTGTGATGCAGAGAGAAGCATATTCCAAAAACATATTCAATGTTTCTTAAGCTCATAGCTGTTGATTTCTTGAATTGGAACAACACCTTTTCATTTTAAGAATTTCAAACTTTTGATTTTTACCTTAATTGCACCTAGGTCCAAAGCCAGCAAGCACTTATGAATGTATTTAACTTTACTCATGTGACCAATGATAAGCTCAAATGCAACTAGAATTTGAGAGGCTTTTCCACCACCCTTATCTCTCTGGTAGTGGAGGCTCTCACAAGAATAATGAATTTTCTTTGCAGAATTCTAGTGAGATAAAGCAATGTTATTATCCCATTGTACAGCTGGGGGAAATGACACAGAAATTAAGTGCTTTTCTGAAAGTTCCCTTTGCAGTTAAAAAGAAAAGAAAAAAGGTTATAACTCCAAAAAAAATCATTGTTTTATTTTAAGTTAATTGATCTTTCTGTCCCAAAGAGTTTTTCCGTGTATCCATACAAAGCAAGTGGTGCTCTTACCTGCTAGTGATCATTTATGATGAGAGAGCTTTGCTGGAAAATGGATAAAAACTGTCTTATAATGTGAACACTTGTTTCTGTGTGTGCCTGTTTAAGTGCCTGTATTGGAGTTTAGAGTTACTAAAACAAAGTTTAGATACTCTAGGTTTCCTGGCAGGGCAGGCATTCCAAAGAACACTGAACACAGTAGACAATCAGCAGAGATCATCAAGAGGCACTGAAGAAATACACACATTACATTTTCAAAGCAAGGTCATTGTTCATTAATATTGCTATGGAGAGCTTAACTACACATTGAATTCTTCACAAGCTCTACTTATCAAAATGCTTGATGCTCAAAATCATTGTCTGCATGTAGAGCAGCATGACTAGTCATTAACTTACATAGGTGAGGGAGCTGGCTGAGATTGTGAAATCTGTTTCAGCTTGATGATGTTTTTCTTTTTAGATGTAGCATGGTGGTCTTTGAGGGTCATATCCTACAAACTGCAAAAGATCAGTAATGAGCTGTCTGAAAAATCTCTGGGCAGAAATCAATGGATTTTTATGACAAACAACCAGAAAACAGAATAAGGGCCAAACCATCCACATATCACCAGCTATTTACATCCACCAACTATTATAAGAAAAAAAGTTTTCTACAGATCAGGAAGCAATTCTGTGGAGAAGTGTCTTCTTACATGAAAGACAATTTTTACACAAAACTTTCAAAACTTTGATATCCTCATACATAGAAAAGGGATAGTGAGTGATGGAGAGGAAGGGGAAGATTAGGGACACATGAATGCTGTATGAAACAAAGAAGCCACAATGGTCTGTGACACAGTGGGAGCAGAGGAAGGAAGAGATCCATATAGGTGCTAGAACTGGGGGAGATGGAGGAGGTGAAGGAGGTGGAGGGGGAGAATGGGAAATCTTGTCTCAGAAGAGTGGACATGGAAGCATAAAGAAGCTATTACTTACCAGAAAGAAAGAAATACAGATTCTTGGTATACAGGAAGGAGAACTGCAACAAGTTGCTAAAACAAAGGACATGGGGAATAAAGCACACAGAAACTTTCTGGAGAGGTAAAGGAATCAAAGACTGCTAGTGCCTAGAGTAAACCTGGGCTGCAGAAGTAACAAAGTGTGCACCAGTTTATGAAGCAGTGTATCTTTGGATGCGCCTGTGCGATCAGGAGGATGGGGCACATATCTCCATAGTCAACGCCTCCCCTCTTAGATGGCTGTGAACACTGAATAGGCCTCAATCTCAATGCCTTCACTGGGAGAAGCCTTGAATGTAGCTCTCCAAGGCAAATTTGGTGTTAGGTGTTGGGAGCAGCTCTTACAGACACAAGACTACAGTATTTCTGTTTCAGTGCTTAGGAGTGATGGTGGTGAAGTACCATAGTTAAGTGGAGAAATGAGCATGAAAGTTAAAACTGAACAGACAGTCAAGCTCTGAAAACAGTAACACTTCTCCTATGAGAGAAAACTGTAGGATCAAGTGCTGTTACCAAAATTGCGAGGTATTTGTTTATTCACTAAGCCCACTTGAATGAATTTCTCGAGTCCTTTCGTGCTATTAGTTAAATTCAGTATCTGAGGCTTTCCAGCTGTAGAGATTCCATTTCATTACCATCTCCTGGATGCAAAACACCTCAGAACAGACAAGAGGCCATGCTAGTTCAGTGGTTTGCAAGATGTTCTTATATATATACTTTTTTTACTTTTAGCTGAAACCTTGCCTGTGGAAACAGTGTGAAGGTGAGAAAGAAGAAAAAGGCAATGCGGACAACTTGGGAAGGCCAAGGAGGATGTTTTCTTTCTCAGTGCTTTGAACCTAATTTAAAACACAGCTCCCAGCTACAAGAAAAAAAAAAAGAAAACAAAAAAAAAGATACAGACCATTAAGCTGTAATGGAGTTATGTCTTCAGATCTCTTTGAAGTACAAGAGAAGATATGTATAAAAGCAATAGTTAGCGTGTTTTTAGTGCTTTGTATCAAAGATCATCAAAGAACTTTGAAGAATTAGGCCTAACAGTCTCCCTGAGATTTCTGTATGAGCTGCTGTTTCCATTCTACAGAAGATTAAAATGAGTCCTAGAAAGATTCATAGGATGGAGGTAAAAAAAAAAACAGGAAGCCCATGTCAGATCTTAGTATACTTCTTCATTCCCAGTCCTATGCTTCAGCTGCATGACAGTCTTTGTGTTTTTGTGTGACTGAACAGAGGTTTAAAATAATAGTCAAGTTGCTATATATGCATTAAAAAATCTTTAAAAATACTTTTATTGTATGTTAATGAGAAAATTCTGCTTTGAATACTTTTGTCTAGTTTATAGTCATGGACAGAATGGGGATGGTATATAGGCATATTCTTAACAGATAACATTGTGTAGCAGGAAAGTTTGTTTTCTGTTTTTTACAGTTGCTGTAATATTCAAAACACCTGCTACAGCAGTCTGCTTCGGTAGCTTCCAAATTCTCATTCCTATGTTTTTCTTGCTGCTACTGCACATATCATGGATCCTATGATTTGCCTAGCTTTTAATAACACTAGATGGCATGTGGATTAGGACACTGGGCCAAAAGAGTTTCATGTGCTTACACCTGGACTGATTTTTGGCCTGAACAACTCTTTGACCACTTTTCAGCAGAGGAAATAATCAGAAGGACATGCAGCTGCTGTGTAAAGGCCAGGGGAAATTAAAATGTTTCCCATAAGGAAACAAATGAGCAAAATACATACGCGGCTTGATTAGAATTTGCATTGTAACATCGTTAATTACTAGAAAGCCACAGGTGGGAAGGACATGAGCCATGAAAATATGATTATGAAGGGGAAAATGATGATTCTGTGTCAATAGCACAGTCCTTACAAAGGAACTTCAAACTGGTGAATGACTAAGGTTGTCAGAACAACATCTTAGCAGATGAAATATTTCATAAGAAATAAGTGCAAAACAATAGATTTTTGCAATGCTTAATGCTTTTCAGTCCTTCACAAATAGAATTTATTTATTTATTTATTTAAACAGAAGAGCATGTAAACACCTAGCAAGCTACTGGCTTTCTGTAGACAAAAACTAATCCTGACATTATAATTTTACAGTTAGTGAAATAAGGGAGAGAGATGCTCAGCATAAGACAATGATTTTGTATCAGAACTGAGATCAGAAAAACCTGCATTTGATTGACAGTACAAGGATGTTATGGGCTCTTTTTATTTATGACTTGTGTTATCCTACCGTACTCTGCTTCTGGTAATTCTGTTTAGGTTATTCTGCCTGGAAGCTTTACTCTAGGGATTGGTCATTGGCATAGTCCAGTCTTTAGAAAGTTGTTTCAACTTTTACAGAAGTGTACTTTTCTTTTTCTTTTTTTTTTTTTTTTAATTAAACTACTAAATTGAAGTAATAAGAAAGAACACCAGGAATAGATCTAACTCGTAATGTTAACAATTATTTTACTACACAAAATTTTAAACCAATTTTACTGGACATGAGGCTACGCAGGTAAAGCTAGTTTAGCTAACCATTATAAATGCTGGAAAAGCTGCCAACCAGCAACTAATCTGTTCACTTGTGCTAATCTTTTCTTGCCACAAATTAAAAAAGTAATGGAGCAATACCTGTGAAGATTTTTGTAGGCTTCTGAATACAAAGTTCTGTCCCCTTTCAAAGAATTCAATAGTGGAATTGATAGATGAATTAAATCTTCCTTCAAATGCTGAGAAACAGATATTGATGTCTGTGTTGCCAGCAAAATGAGTAATATTCAGAAAAATAAGCCTTGCCCACCTTGAGGATATGCTGAAAGTCACCTCAAAGCACAGGCTTGACAGAGAGATTGGTGACAATAAGTGCAATGACAGTTCTGAGGATTGAGTTGTGGCTGCCAGACCAAAGCATCATCATTATACAGGGTCCCATCCCTCACCTGCTTGTGACATATGAGGTACAAAACCAGGAATTCATGAATAGGGCAGTTTGAACAGCTAACTCCAGTGAACACACTGCTCTGCTTTCTCTTTCTGCTGGATGGTTTGCATTAACTTTACGACGGAAAGTGTCTCTGTCTGGAACAGCTATACATATCTCTATGTAATTGACTTGGAACAAAAATTATTATATGGGATGAATCAAGAGCAGAAACAGAAGGCAAAATGAGACTCATCAGCAGTAGCATATGACTGTTCAGGAATACAAGTCCTTACATGTAAGTAACAGCATGGATGAAAAGGCAGCCTCTGAAGGCTGAATAAATAATCAGCATGAGCTTCAGCCTATCTGTAGTGCATTGAAGTCTTTTCACTCCTTTCTCCACAAAGTAGAATAAAATTTGTTTCCAACATTTTTCATATTCCCTAAGAGGAGAGGCACCTCACTGTGCTCAAACCAAACAGTAAAAAGTAAAACAAACAATCTGGAACAAAACCCAACAACTTTTGTTATATGATTGTTTCCTATTTCAAGTAAAGCAATAAAAATATTGATTGTTGGAGGAAGGCCTAAAAATCAAAATGATTTGTCTCAGTAGCAGTTCCTAGAAAAATGAGCTCCTCAGCTGCTGTAAATTGTCCAGCTTCTATGGATTTAGATTTTAGTGCAATCATCACATGTGTCTGAAATGTCACAAGAGCTATGAAGTATTAGATATTATACAGTAACAATAAATAGGGACGAACTATGTTTGTCTTCAGACTCAGGCCCTTCAGTCATTCTCTGCCTTGCTTGTTCTAACCCAAATAAAATGAAAGGATTTAGAAAACTATGACATAATTGCTGTCATGGAAACTTGATGTGATGAATCACACAACTGGAATACTGGAATAGAGGGCTACAAGCTTTTCAGAAAGGATAGGCTGGGGTATTGTCCTTTATGTTAGGGGATGGATTGATTACGAAGATATGCCTCTGAGAAATAGCCACGGATATGTTGAGAACCTGTGGGTAAAATTAAGGACCGGACCAATAAAAGACATCATGTGGTTGGGATCTACTACAGGCCACCTGATCGAGGGGAGCCTGTTATTGCGGCCTTCTGGCTTCAATGACCATCACGCTCACACGCTCTCATCCTGACAGGGGACTTCAAACACCCAGATTAAGAAAGGGAAAGCCACACAGCAGGCTGTAAGCAATCCAGGAGACTTCTGGAGTGAATTGAAGGAGACTTCCTGGTCCAGGTATGAGAAAAACCAACCAGAGAAATGTTACTGGACCTGGTGCTCACCAATGGGAATGAATGAACTCATTAAAGAGGTTAAGACTGGAGGCAGTCTGGGTTGCAGTGACCATGCCCTGACTGAGTTTGTGGTCTTGGGGAATATGGGCCTGGCAAAGATTAAAGTTAGGACCTTGAACTTCTAAAGAGTAAAGTTCCAGCTGTTTAAAGACCTAGTTGATAGGATCCCCTGGAACACTGTCCTCGGGGACAGAGGAACTGGTCAGAGCTGGAGGCTCTTCAAGGGTGCTTTTCTTAGAGCACAAGAACTCTCTCTGTGCCTGGGAAGATCATGGAACAGATCCTCCTGGAGGCAATGTTAAGGCACATGCAGGACAAGGAGGTGATCTGATAAACAGCCAGCATGGTTTCCCCACAAATTGGCAAATCTTGTCTGACCAATCTGGTGGCCTTCTGTGGTGGAGTAATTGCATCAGTCAACAAGGGAAGACTGACCGGTGTCAGCTACTGGGACTTCTGTAAGGCCTTTGACAAGGTCCCATATGACATTCTGGTCTCTAAATTAGAGAGATATGGATTTGAAGGTTGGACAGTGGATAATAAATTGGCTGTATGGCTGCATCCAGAGAGCTGTGATCAACAGCTCAGTGTCCAAGTGGAGGCCGGTGACAAGTGGTGTCCCTCAGGTGTCTTTTTTGGGATTAGTGCTGTTTAATATCTGTGTCAAAGACATAGTGTCCTGGGCTGCATTAACAGAGGAGTGGCCAGCAGGTGGAGGGAGGTGATTGTTCCCCTCAACTCTGCCCTTGTGAGGCCTCACTTGGGGTACAGCATCCAAGTCTGGGGCCCCCACCACAAGAAAGATGTAGACCTGTTAGGGTGGGTTCAGAGGACGGCCATGAAGATGGTCAGAGGGCTGGAGCACATCTCCTATGAAGAAAGGCTGAGAGAGCTGGGGGTGTTTAGCCTGAAGAACTGAAAAGGCTCCAGGGGTACCTCATTGCAGCCTTTCAGTATTTGAAGGGGATTTATAAAAGAGATGGAGAGCAACTTTTTTTACACAGGCAGATTGTGACAGGACAAGGGGGAACAGTTTTAAACTGAAAGGGGAGATTTAGTTTAGGCTTTAGGAGGAAATTTGTCACTCAGAGGGTGGTGAGGCACTGGCACAGGTTGCCCAGAGAAGCTGTGGATGCCACATTCCTAGAGGTGTTCAAGGCCAGGCTGAATAGGGCCCTGAGCAACCTGATCTAGTAGGTGGCATCTGTGCCCATGGCAGGGGGTGGGACCTAGATGATCTTTAATGTCCCTTACAACCTAGGCCATTCTATGATTCTATGATTATGTGATTCTGAAACTTCACTTTATTACTGCTACCACACATCAGTGATAGCTTATAGCTATGGAATAATTTTGTCCACAAAGATCCCCTCCATCACCACCTGAATTCAGATCAATGAACCTTGTAAAGCATGAGCCTCAGCGTGTTAGTATCAACAGCAGTCAGTTTTCTCTGCTTGCTATGAGTCTGTGCCTCAGAAAGCAGTATTATTTAATATACCAAGCTCCATTTAAGCAAGACCAGAAGGTGCTCTGGAAGCCCTATCAGGAATGTGTGCTTAGAATAAATTGTCACCCCCTCTGAAGAAAATGTAGACACAAAGAGATTCATTTTACCAGGGGTTTGAGGAATCATGATACTACCATCACACTGCTAAGGGGACTTTGGTAAGCAGAGACCTGTTGGGTGTGTTAATTGGGATTCTGCCTTATAAAGAGCTGCATAATACTACAGGAGTTCAGCTACCCATTTTAATTTTTCATCCTCAGGTAAACTTGTCCTTTATGGACTTTCTGTCTTATAACGTTTTTCACTTGCATCATTTTCCCTTCTACCTTCATATATCCTCCAGCCATTTTGTGTGCCCTTTCTGCCTTGTGTGTCCTCTGTTTTTCACTGTTGCTGCTTTAGCATTCTGAATCCAAACTCAGTAAGCGTTGCCTTTGGCCTAATCATTGTGCCAGCTATGTCTTGTTATTAGAATTTGCCCTCTGTCTTCTCATCTGTTTCAGTAATTGACCTCTTTATTTGTTAGTTTAACATTTTCATTCCTTGCTCTAGTTATTGTCATTATTCTACTTATATAGACTCACTAATGTTTAACTCCATAATCATTATATGGAGAGAAAAGCTGCAAGCAATTTGGAACAGTACGTCCCTCTAAAAAGAGAAAATGCTTTAGAACATTTTTTTTATTTTTTATTTTTTCCCTCTCCAAAAGATTGTTTTTCAAAGCTTATCTACTAATGCACCAGAATAAACTGCTCTGTCTAGAGAGTCAACACATAGCCCTCTGTCCGGTGAACAAGGATGAAATGGTGCCCACAAATGCCTCGAGGAGAATGATGTTTTCTGCATCCTCTCTGTTCAGAACAGAGATGGTGGCCAAAATATCGACTGCTGATAACCATTAAAATGCCCCTTGAAGGCTGCACTGGAGAAGTTGTTTTAACATAAGCCAAATTTCCAAATATGTTTCATATTCATGCTGTCCCTGCAGTTTTAATTGGAGAAGTTATGCTTTTCCCTTTAAACTTTGCAGTACAGTTTTAAAATGAGTATGTCGTATTTCATTTCAGAGGCAGCAGCTTGGCTCATAAATCTAGGCTCAAATGACCTAGACAGGCCATTTCGGCCATCCTTAGCCTCAAGGCAGAATCAGCCATGAGTAAACCTTTCTCCCTATCATATTTCCTTTTAAAATATTTTTTCTTTCAAAAAGCCTGCTTACAAGACTTCCCCTTAATGTTAGGAAAGTTTTCCTGATGTCTAGTCTAGTCCCTTTAAATTCTTTTTGGTTTTTTTTTTTTTTTCAGCACACTTTTATATGTTTGAAAATAGTGACCCTTGATCTCCTTCCTTATGACAAAATGGACCAAATTCTTTCCATCTTTTCTGCTGGATTTTGTTTTGTAGACCTCTGGGAATTTTTATTTTCCTATGGAGTCTGTCTTTCCTGTTTGCCCAATCTTGCCTTGAGCTATGAAGGCCAGTGATTAACATGACAGTATTTCGGGGCTTTCTTTAACATAGGCTAAACAGAATATGAGGTTTACCTCTTATGTTTTATATATAATCCAGATATTCATAGGTTTCAGTATGATGTGTTTTTCATTTTTTCTTCTTTAAATTTTATTTATTTATTTATTTTTAATTTGGTTAGATAGAAATGTTCCTTTACAGCAGCACTAGCCAAAAATGTAGGTGGTTATCTCAGATACAGAAGAAGCTAAAGAATATTAGAAAAAGCGTATTTTAATGTTTGTCCTTCATTCCCTTCCCATCTCCCAGGTGTTGCAAAGTCTCTGACTAAAAAAAGACTTGAGAGGTAATATGCTGTTTAATACTACTGAGCTACTGAAAGAGAATTCCTCTTTTGACAAGGAAGTAGCAGTGTTGATCTCTGTAAAACTTACTCACTCTGCTTTGCATGTACAAGGTTAAAGCTTCCTTTCCTCTGCCTCAGAGAGAGGACTGGGCTGATGCTTCCCTAGCAATCCTAAAACCTTTTCACATAGAGGTGGCTGCTTTAGAAGATGGTAAAACCTTATATAATACTCAGGCTTCATTAAAACTGTGCTTGATCTCCAAAGCTTGTGAGCTAATACAGTGTAAAGAAAGACAGTGCAGGGTGATATTGGTCAATAATATTTTTCTTTGCATACACCTTTCTTGTCCTCAAGCTACTCACTGAGTTATCTTGACTCTCATCTTTCTGTCTCTCTGCACGCTGAACTATAGCTGAAGTTAATGGGAGAGCTGCATGCAGACTTCCAGGTTCAAGCCCCCTCTCAAAACAATCTCTCCTACACTTGCAGATTCTGTGATATCATGAAAGCTTTACTGTGCGGTTCCTTTCCTCTTGTAAACAGGATCAAAGACAGCATGTCATTATTTTATTTTATTATATTTTGGTCTGCTGTCTGGTTGCTGTCATCTCTTTCTATTCTGGCTCATCGTGTATTTTACCTTGAACATTATATCTCACAGCACTTCACAGTTTGGTTCCACCCTTTCTGTGTGGTACATGACACATTTGAGTACTTTTTCCTATCAATATGGCATTTTGTATGATATATGTGACTCTGCTAAGCTAATTGTGATAAGTCATGCTGCTAGATCCAGTACAAATGCCCTTTTTTTCAAGATTTCTCTTATGCTTACATATCCTTCACTTTCTAAGCATGTAAGTTCTGTTTTTTTAATTGATCTATTTGTATGACAATTTCGTAATGTAAACTCTGTTGCCATTTTCCTAGGACACAAAAATACAGGCTTTTGTGGATAATACCTCAGAAATGTCTTGTACATGTCATATGGATGATGTAAACTGTGGAGGCTGTAAGTGTACTAAATGTGTCAGTATTGCAATTGTGAGTATTCAAACAATATGTTTTTCCCTTAATTCTTTTTCATAACCCTTTGGCAACATTAAGCAGCTGAATAGAAAGCAAACTCTTCTGAGCTCAGGAACCACTCTCAAATCCCAAATTACACTAAACAAGGTCATTCTTGCACTTCGCAGCAACTCCAGGAAAGTAATTGCATTCTTTCAGTCAAAAAGGAATCCTCAAAGCCATTATCCTTGCTTCTTTCACATCTGGATTTAGTCTTCTGACTTTCATCTGGATTTAGTCTTCTGACTTTCAGAAAGCATGCAACACTTTTCAGATGCAACATTTGCTCCTGAGAAATAAATTAGAATAGGGGTATGTGAGCTTGAGTCCTCGGAGGTGGGTGTAAGGGGTTACGCTGAATAATTACTCCATACTGTGCAATTAGGCTAATGCAATGCTGTGAGGAGAAAAATACCCTTTTTTTTTTTTTTAATATATATATATATATATAAAGGAATAGTTGAGAAGAACTAGTAGAGTGATTGTTCCTCTGTATACAGCATTGCTAGGAGTACTATGAAAAAGATGTCCTCAGCTCAAGGAGATTGTGGGAAGTCTAACAGGGAGAATGGCAGAACTTACCTTTCTTCTCTTTACTGAAAAGGTGATTGAGAGGCAATTACTGGATTTGTTTACTTTTCACTGGATTTAGTTACTTCTCTACAGAAAGGAGTTCTAATAGATGGAGAGGAGCGATAAAGAAGGAGCTCAGTGTGGCTGACCCACACCAAATGAAGCATTGTGCCTGAATGCTAAAGTTAGAAGAGCTTGTCTGTAAATGATAAAATGTAACTTCATAGCAAGGAGTTTTAAATAAGATAAAGGCAATTTCTAATGACACACAGGGAATCAAGACTACTGGACTAGTTCCACAGATTGCTAGCACATGGGGAGAACATCAGGCCAGACAACTACTACAAAGCATGAACCCACAATTTCCCATCATTCCATCTCTGCTTAGCCCATGGGGAGAAGAAGCTGAGCATTACCACTAACATGTGCAGCCCCATGTTAAGACAGAGATTACACCCAAACAGATTTCTATCTTCAAGGTCTGGAAAACTTTCCCAAGACAGAACTGGATGGATGAATTTGTCATTTTGCTGTCCTTGTCCACAGCCACAATTGGGAGAGTTGGGAAGAGTGGATCCTTGCTCCTGTGGGGTACAAACAACCCTCATGGTTTGGTCCTTGCCTACTATGCCAGATTCACATGCTCAGAAGCAAAGGTGAATTCTCCCTAATTCAGAGAGGGACTCTAGGTTTTTACTGCTATACAAGAGTACTACACCTCTGTTTTCTGGCATTGCAAAGGCTTTGGGCATTTGTTGTAGCAGTGTTTCAGATGATCTCTGTCAGAAGCACTTAACAGTTAGGTCTCAAGGGGAATGAAATGTTTTAATTTGAGTGAAGTTACTGGATTTACTTACAGGGGAGAGATGTAATGGCTTGTGATACAAAAGAGGTGACCTTCAGCTCTGATTTTAAATTCTGTTACAAATTCCTATGCATAGATATTGCTGAGGGAACGTTTTGGCACAATATGCATTTAATTTAAAAATGGTGTTTATTCCAATTGTGCAGAGATGTTTTAGCATGTATGAAGAGTTAAATCCAGAGAAAGACACTTTAACCAAAGATCAAGATGAAAAGCCAAGTTACATTATAAAGATACTTAAGCAAATGTACCATATTTAATCTACTCTCATCTTAAAGCAACTTCTCATTTGCACTTTCGCTTACATTTCTAATGCAGTGGTATTTATTACCTTTTGCCTACCTTACCAAATGAGCAACAATCTCTAGAGATATCTCCTCTCTGATTAGAAAACACTTGCTGCAAAATAATAGATTTATGAAATATACATGAAGAAACCTTTATTAAAATTACATTAATAGCCAAATTCTGCACACAATTACACTTGGCCATTGCAAAATCAATGAATTGCACTGGGATAATGGAGAGCAGAATTTGCCCCGACCGAATAATTTTAGATGATCAAAAACAATGAAATGAGATATTAATATTGACACTCCCTGTTTGAAATATCATTGTTCCGTGGACCCGGGATTCATGATTTAGGACTCAGTGTGGAGGAACAAAGCCACTCTGCCAGCCAGCCCTGCCAGTAAGACAATATATACTCAGACAAATGGTCTCATATATAACTCCACTTCTGGGAGGTAAAAGGAGGAGAGTCTTATTCTCTCCTGCTTTGCACTAGGTCAGAATTAATATTCTCCTACAGCAGCTGATGATACATACCTGAGTAAGCTTTACACTGTCTATCTCAGGTGTTGAGAACAGAGCTGTGGCAGGATGGCGTTCAACGGAGGCTAAGCACCCAAATATTTACTCAGTTCATCTTGTCACTAGCTCACTTCAGTACCTCCTTTAGGTTAGCTACAATATGACACTGGCTGAGGTCCAACCAGCAGGTTTATTACCTCTAAATGCAGAACTGGGTTTATTAACTTGGGTAAAGAACTGTGCTATTGTAATATATACGATACTGTATAGACAGGGAAGTAAAGTGGCTTTAATTCTTCTGGTCTGCAAGATAGCTCGTGGCTCTGAATTGTGTTTTGTATTCTGAGGGAATGATATTCCCCATTTTAGGGAATGTCTGGCCTGGAGGAAAAAAAAAGAACATCTGAGGCTAATGACTGTGCAGCAGAGGCTACCAAAGGAGATGGAGCTGGGCAATCTCCCTGTGCTGCTCTGTGGAGTGACTTCAGGGTTGCACCCTCTGCTCCCCATTGGCTTTGAACCAGAGGGTTATGCTACTTGGAGGTTTCTGAACTGAATGCTTAAATCTTAATAGATGTGAGACCCCAACATCTTTTAGAGATGCCCAAGATATAACTGCTTTGGATGGACCTCATCAGGCTGTGCTTGTGCCTGGCTAGAACCACAGCCTCTCCGTATGCTCCTGTACTGCTGCTGGTGGCTAGGAGTGGCACAGAAACTGCTGTAATAAAAAGGAGATGTGGAGATGACATTTGAAAAATTGCTCACAGCTTCGAGGGTGTTAAATATCTGCTTCTAAATGAGCTATCATACTGAAGAATAAATGCAGCAATGAAGAAGGACTAAAACCTCAAAAAAAAAAAAAGGGAAAAAAAAAAGTTTGGTTACACTGACAGACTGGGAAGACCCACACAAAAGTAAATTAATTACACTTCAAGCAATGCAAGCTGTTCTTCCTGACAAAGGTATGAGGGACCTGGAGCAAGGAAGAAAATGTAATCGTAAAATAAAATCATAGAATCCTTTAGGTTCGTAAAGACTGTCAAGATGATCAAGTCCAACCATCAGCCTGACCCACTGAGTACCACCACTAAACCATGTCCCTTAGTGCCATGTCCACACATCTCTTAAATACCTCCAAGGATGGGGACTTCACCACTTCCCTGGGCAGCCCATTCCAATATTTGCCCACCTTCTCCATTAAGAAATTCTTCGTAATGTCCAATCTAAACCTCTCCTGGAGCAACTTGAGGCCATTTTCTTTTGTCTTGTCACTTGTCACCTGAGAAAAGAGACTGACACTCTCCTTGCTGCAACCTCCTTTCAGGCAGTTATAGAGAGTGATAAGGTCACCCCTTAGACTCTCTTTCTTTCAAACTGAACATCCCCAGTTCCTCCAGATGATCTTCATAGGTCTTATTTTCTTGTCCCTTCACCAGCTTCATTGTTTTTCTCTGAGCATGCTGTGGGTTGATAACCCAATATCCTTCCTTTAGTGAGGTACCCAAACTTGAACATAATATTTGTGGTGCAGTCTCACCAGTGCTGCATCCGGAGGGACAAATGAGATACATGCCTACTCCCTTTGTTTTATGCCATAGTTCCGGGTGCTTTGTTTCCTGGGGTGGAGGAAAGAGCTGTATCTTTACCTGAGGAATCTGATTTCTTCACTTAATTTGGCTTTGGTCACAGGCCCCAGGTGAGAACATTTTTACAGTTACATTTATTGAAAGAGGACCGAGGGGCAGCAGTCCCCAGAGCCTGGCTTGGGAGCAGATGAGCTGCAGAGTTCAGTCCCTGTGGCCCAATGCTGTGAAGCTATTCTGAACAAAACGAGGGGCACCACTGCAGATACCCACAAACAGAGCATTTGCCTCCATGGTTGGCTGGCAGAGAGGCATCTTTTCTAGGCGCCACTGTGTGCCTGTGACAGAGTGGCAGAACAGGTCTGGGGAACAGGACCCCCGCATCCATCTCATTGTGCATGCTGAAAGGAGCAGCTGGATTAAGATGCCTCCTTCCTTCTGCAACCCTTCTTATCCGCACTGAAATCACCAAGACAATAATATGTTGGATGTCTGAGGACTTCAGAATGGATGCCCTATTATTTCTCTCTTTTGTTTTGTTATAATATGTGTGACCTTCAACTGCTTTCACACACTTTTCACTCTGCAGAGAAAATACCATGCTGAATGGCTTAACTGCGATTTCAATACAAAACTAACCAACAAAGAGTGTATGGGACAAAAGCAACAATGCGGGCAACGACATTCAGAAGTGTTAGAAGTAAATCTAACTGCACACAAAGCAGAGTTCAGCTAAGTGTCACTGCCAAAAACCATCTTCTGTTCTCTATGAAATGAAATTGGAAAAGAGCTAAATCGAGTGCAGAAACTCACTGGATGCGTTAATAAAGCTGGGAGAAGGGGGATGTACCTGCTCTGGGGGACTGAAGGCACCTGTTTTGCATCTCTGCATTTTTGACAGGTGGGACAGAAAAGGACTGGTCTTTCAGCTGGTGTAAAAACATACAGTGATTTGCTTATACAGAGGATCTGCTCTATGGCTTATGCTTATTTCTCCCAGGCAACACTTTAGAAAGAAATCAGATAGTAGTTCATATCTGATTTTGAGTGTACACCCGGAGGGAGATGCTGATTTCCTCCTTTTTGAAACACGTATCGATAAAATAATCATCTATTTTCATGTGCTTCCTTATCTTCACCTACTCTTCTGTCTCGGTTTTACTGCCATTCAGATTAGGTTTAGTCCTACACATCGGGGATGGAAAATGTGGCCCGGTTGTGCTGGAGGAATAGGCGAAGACCCCCATTTTACTGAACAAGGTTATGCTGTGACACACGAGTTGCTTTCAGATGTAAGGGGTAATGCATAAGCCGATGCTTCATTTGCATGCTAAGGAAGGTCTGAATGCCTGCTCGTTCTCTGCTTGGATCACTGTAATATGCATGAGTGAGAAAGGAGGATAATAACAAGAGGAAGGAGTTGCTTTTATTAACATGCTTTTGCATTTTTCCTTTTAGATGAAAACTTTAGAGGCAAATATTTGCTTCCTTTGCATATGTGTTAAAAAACATGGTTTGTGTGTGTGGGTTTCAAATGTTAAAAATGGGAATAAAAAGGTGTCAGTCCTGATTTTTTATTTAGAGTAAAAAATGAGAATGTCCACATGGGTTTGATAAGAGACGTAAAATGCTTCCACAGAAAATATCATTTTCCTGCCAGCTGCAGTGAACAGGGGCCTTGATATCTAGCTTCAACTGATGCAGGCCTGTGCTTAGAGCTTAGTCTGCCTGTGTGGCCTCTACTCTGTCTTGCTTTTGAGTACATCAATCTCAGTGACCTCTGCTGTGTACATTATCGAGTATCGGTACTGCAGCATCCTGTGTGCCACTTCAGGTGAGACATTTGGCAGTCAGCCGGTCAAATCACCTCGCACAAATAAACACTTAAAGGAGCTGGTCTTTGTCTGATGAGCTTTATTTTATTTTATTTTATTTGCATGCATGTAAATTATTATTAATTTATTTAGTTAGTTAGATGCCTTTTATAAACTAAAGGAATTCAGAAAGGTTTTAGTCACACTGAGAATTTCAGGCTGGCAAGGAGAGGAGCCATTAAACTGTCACATTCTCTGCAACCTTTATAAATATAGGGCACAGGAAAACAGTGTTCACTATTCCAGTCGGTTTCACCATTGCATATTTTCCATCCTCAAATCCAGGAAATGTACAGAAAAGGAAGTATTTTGCTTGACACGGAAAACTTGGAATCAAGGAACAACAGACAGGAGAAGTAACAAACCCTCCAAAAATAAGTACTTAAGAATCAGAAGGAATTAGAATACCTTATTTCTATAGTTTGCAGCAGGAAATGAATATTTATGTTTCAAATGTTATGTTAAAACATTCTTTCTTAATATGTATTTATATACAACCTTCCACAAGAAGTCTGCCTTCAAAAGCAGCAGGCGCTGACATCCTGTCTTGCCAAAAACACAACATCTCATCAGATGCTCAGAAAGAATTTATGTGAGACTTTGTGAAGTGCCTAACAAATAGCAGGCATTCTATTGAAGAAAGCATCAGCATTTCAAGATGAAGAAGTAAATCTGTTCAGTGCTTTAGGAGTTTGAAGCAACTTTAGGAGTTTAAAGTGACTTCTTTAAAAAATGTAGGCTCCCAGCCTAATGTTTCCTCTAGACCCCTCTGGCTAACAAATGACTTGTTTATAACATTTCTAAATATAGATCCAGGTAACAGATTAAATCTCATTCAAAGATTGCTTTACTTCTAAAACATAAGTAATGAAGATCCTATTGTTCTTTGTCATAGTTCTCTGTATGTAAAGAAAGTGTCTGAAAAATTCCTTATTAAAGTGAAAGTACTTATCATTTTCATGTAATCTGAAAATATAATCCTTTTTCCAAATAAACAACAGAAATATTTTTGAACACTTTTGTGTCTTTTCTGCATTGACAGCTTTACCCTATTCATTTAGGAAAGAACCAGCACCTCTGGCAGTTTCCCTACTTGGGTTTTTTATTCCCTATGACAGTAACATCCTGTGCTTATTACTTGATTATTTGTTTCCTTAATCAGTTTCCTGGACTTTCCAGCTTCTAAATTTATATCCTTTTCTATAATAGTACCTTTTATTTTATTTTATTTTATTTTATTTTATTTTATTTTATTTATTTATTTATTTTTTCATTACACACATACTGGCATGCACACACACAGATCACAAATATATTTTAGCTTTTGTAGATGCTTTTGTTCTCTCTGCTAAATTCAAGTTGTTTTATAACTAATGCCACCTCATTTTTCAGCAGTGGGATGGTAGCTTTTTGGCCATCAAATGAAATATTTAATCAGCTTTCCAAAATTATTCATATTTTTCTCCAGTTCTATCAGCTTTTAGTTGTTTTCTGTTTTATGAACCTGTCTCTTTTAAATCACCAATCATATTTATTACTGATTTGAGCTTTTTGGTTTTTCTGTTTGTGCGTAATGAATGTAATTAAGTCATGATAGCTTGCTCCTAAAAAAATCTTTGTTTTTAGTTCTTAGATGTGCGCCCTTTTATCTGCCAAAATGTGATCAAATTTATCGTTCTATGACACTATTTTTTTTTTTTTTGAGTTAGGATATTGCCAGTGTTGGTGTTTTTTTTTTTTTTTTTTTTTTTTAGAAATTCTGGGGTAGTTTATCTACTGACAGATATCCAATACATATCATTCAAATCGAGACGTCAGATTCTGAGCTTTTTTTTGCTTATATAGGACAGGCAGGTTTTTAAGGAGCTATTCATGCTGTTCTGAAGCGTGATATGATGGTCTGAAGCTGCCACTAGCTTGTGTCCCACCTTGTGCTATATTGGCTAAGAAATTGACCTGTAAACCTTCAAGATCACTTGCACAGCACTTTGTCAGTGGCTCAGACATGAGTATTTTGTGTAATTTGAGCAGGTATATAAAATGGCCTCTTCCTCCCTTGTTGCTACAAACCTTGATCTGCAGTATAGCTTGTTCCTTAGCAATGAATCTCTCCTTTGATTCTGCAACAGTAATGTTTTCCAGATGTGTTTTCTCCAAATATCCCTCCTGTATGCTACGTGGTGTCTTTACTTCTGTTCTTGCTTCATCCGTCTGTCTCTAAAGCTTGCCTCGCAAATGATTTATATAAAAATTCTTGCTGCACAGTCTCATTCTGCCACTAATCTGGGAGGGATTAGCTACTTGACGATTTCAAGCACTGATTGTGATCAAAGACCCGCTAGTCAGAGCCAGATGGGTCCCACAGAAGCACTGAGAAGCCAATCAGGAGGTCTGATAGGAGATTGAGACTGTCCCCACAGCCTTCCCAAAGGACAAAACTTGAGTAGAAAATAGACACGCACACATGTAAATGATCTCCCAACTCACCTCCTCCAATTGCACTACCTCTGAGCACAGGGTCTGCAGCTAGCCCTTTAGAAACTCCCTTGCTAGCTGCTCTGTTTGCCAGGCTCAGCTGTTTCATTCAGCTTTTTGATTCTGAGTAAAGTTATTTCAATGCCTAAGCAGAAGGAACGATGCATGCAATGCCCTCCTGGATTATCCCAAGTTATGAACTGTGAGTGATGGTGCAAATAGTAATATACATGTATCATGCTGAAGTGAGAGACGGTCCCAGTGATCACAACAGAAAAGCAGAGAATAAACAACCACCAGAAGTGGCCTCACTGGTTGAAAGAAATATCTGGTTTCTACTAAAGCTGAAAGTACTAAAGAACATTCTCAAGTTTTCTGAAAGACAGACGGAAATGTCTTAGGAAACTTGACGCAAAGCAATTATGGATGCTCAAACACAACAAAGATTTTGAACATGAAAAGAGACTACTAAAAGGATTTTTATACTTGACAGTTCATTTCATTGTATTCTCTTTTTATATTAAATTATTAAAGAGAGATATATCAATGTGTGTATTTTCAGTCCCTTTTTGCTAGTTTAGCTTATTGGAAAAGTTTAACATTTCCCAACAAAATATCTTCATAATATTTCACAAATGTTACAATTTGCCAAGTTTTTCGTCCAGTGAATTATTGGCTGTACCATCTGATGGGCTACTCTTCCTCTCTGAAATGAAACTTCCATCTTAATTTAATAGAGTATTGAGACTGGGATATGGATAAGAGAATTTGCTAATCATCTTTGAAATATATTTGAACCCTCATCTGTCAACCCTATCACTGAATCCAACAGTACCATGATTTTCAGAGGATTTATGCCTGTAAGAGCTGAAATAGTATATTAGAATAAAGTGGATATCTAATTCTAGTACTGACGATTTTTTCCTGTTGCTGAAGATAAAAATGTGTTAGAGCTTTGGGGGTTGCAAATAGATTTTTATACTGCTTAATAATTAGCATGTTTTTAAGTTCTTACAGATAACTTTCTGTAACACAATATGTAGACTACAGGCATCTATTCAGAGATATTCACATGGGCACTGCTATAACATATTGAGTCAGGGGCCCCTTGAGAGAAAGCAAGTCATCCCACCTCAAGATATGTGTCTAAGTACACTAACATTTACCTGGAAATACACATCTCTCTCCACTGAATGTAGAAACAGCTTGGAGACTAACTCAGCCAAGTACTAAACATTTAGATTGCTAAAATTTGGTGAGATAAATCCCACAGCAGGAGCTCAGGTTTTCTGCACAGTCAATGAAGAGGCAGGAGACAAAAGCCTGAGTTAGGAGCTGGTGTCTCTCCATCAGCTATGTATATCAGGACTCCACAAATCTAACTTGGGCATCTACATGAGAAGATGCAATTTAAATGCCTGGAGTGGGGTACCTATGTGGTTAAAGAACTTAGCCACTCTACCAGGACCCACAAAGCGTCTTAACGATAGCACACTGTGCTTATGTTACCCAATTCCCCAGGAATCTGGGTTTGCAACATGCTTACAAGAGAGGTTTGCTATACACATGCACAGAGCCATAACAGAGTTAAAATCAACTCAAGCAGTCATGTGATACAACTGGGGAAACTATTATCTTTGTTCCCCTACTCTATGAGTTATTATCTTCTGCCTAAATGAAGACTATGTGCAGGAACCAGAACTTTTATTTGACTCAGAGGTGCCATGTACTTTCCGGGTACTATGATAATATGCAGGACTTGTATGCAGCCAAAATATTTTGATATTGCTAGCCAATATTTTAAATTCTCTGTAGGAAGTCTGCATGTAGCTTCTCATAGCTGCTTCCATCCCTGCCACACAGAGCTTCACAGTAAAGCAAGGAAAACAACAACAAAAAAAGACCTTGTTTTAAATTTATGTTTTCTTCTTTTAGCATCCTGGCCAGCTGCAGCTTCTGTTTACTGCTCGACAAACCCTTGGAGTACAGGAGTAGCTGCTAAACTATCCCAGCAAGATCTGGGAAACCCGGACATTGCTGTAACTCACAACTTGATGTCTGCCCCCTGTGGGCAGCTGCTCACCAAAGAAATTTTGGGTGGGATGTGTACTGTTTTCAGAAATCATATAAGGGAAAAAAAAGAAGTTTACAAGGTGCAAGTGAAAATCTCACTGACTGCCTTTCCAAAGGAGTTCTTCTAGCTTCACTATGGATTAACTGCATGATAAACTGAGCATGATCTGGCCATTTTTTCTTAAGTTATTTTCAAATGACTGCAAGTTATGGGTACTGCTTTTACAGTAAAATGAAATACTGAAGGAACTTAGCTGAACACACCTCACCTATAAATGAGCTTTCTTCTGAGCAAAATGTGATATACATTAATGCTGATATTACTTTGGATTCTGTTGAATACTTTGTCCAGAAGAGTCTGAAGAACTGAAGAGAATAAGGAGAAGCAAGGGAAAAAAGGAAGAGTTAGGAAATTACTATTTTTGGAGAGTGAGGTGCAGGTAAAATCCCACCTTTGTTGGCTGTCACTTAGGTAAACTTTTGCAAAGCATTTCACTTTTCTAAAACTAAATGTGTAAATTATTATACAGCATCACAGCTAAGTGCAAGGGGCAGCCTGTTCCCACCTATATCTTTCCACTTTCCAAGGATGGAGACTCCACAAACTCTCTGAGCAACCTGCACCCATATTTGATCACCCTCACATCAGAAATGAGTTTTCTTGCGTTCACATGGACTTTCCTGTATTTGTGTCCATTGCCTGTTGGTCTGTCACTAGACTCCACTGAGAAAAGCCTCATTCCATCTTTTTTACACTCCCCTGTCAGGTAATTATATATTTAAATATTAAGATGTAAGCCTTCTCTTCTCCAGGTCAAACAGTACTATCCCTCTCAGACTTTCCTTGTAGCAGAGATGCTCCAGTCCCCTAATCGTTGTAGCCCTTTGATGGACTCTCTCCAGTCTGTTCATGTCTTTCTTGTACTGGGGAGGGTAGGACTGGACACAGCAGTCCAGGTATGGCCTCACAAGTGCTGAGGGGAGGGGAAAGATCTCCTCCCTTAACCTGCTGGCAAAGCTTTTCCTCACGCAGTCTAGGATGACGTTGTATTTAATTTTTGCAAGGGCACATTACTAGCTCATGATCTACTCATCATACACCAGAATCCCGATGTCTTTCTCTCCAGAGCTGCTTTTCAGCTGCTCATCTCCCAGAACATGTAAGTTCAATGAGATATTTTTCTCCAGATGCAGAAACTGGCAATTGCCTTTGCTGAACTTCAAAAGGTTCCCCCTAGTCCACTTTTCCAGTTTGTCAAGGTTCTTCTAAATGGCAGCACAATTATCTGGTACCTCAACCACTCCTTCTTGTTTTGTAACTTCTGTAATCTTTGCTGAGGTTGCAGTCTGTCCCATTGTCCTGGACAAGATGCTAAACAGTTTTGAAAGTATTACTGAACCCTAGGACACACTGCTGATGACTGGTCTCTAGACGAACTTTATTCAAAATACTTTAATACTTACTTTAAGCAGGTAATTTAGGCAGCTTTCAGTCTACCTCATTGTCTGTTTATTTAACCTGTGTTTTGTTAGTTTATCAATGTGTATATTATGAGTCTTAAATGACTTAATGACTTGCTAAGCTCTGCCCTCATCCACCAAACTAATAATATCTTTGTAGAAGGCTTGGTCAGATGAATTCCCCTTCATAAAACCATGCTGACTACTCCAAATCACATTTTTTTTTTTCAAGAAATGATTGGGGTGAAGTAGACCAGCCTATAGTTCCCTGGATCTTCTATCTTGCCCTTCTTGAAGTGACATTTACTTTCTCTCAGGCCTCAGGAACTTCCCCTAGTCACCATGACCTTTCAAAAATAATGGAGAGTGGAATCTCAGTGGGACAGCCAGGCCAGCTCTCTCAGCACTTTTGGGTGCATCAGGTCTCATGGACTTCTGTATGTCCAGTTTGTTTAAATGTTCTCTAACCTGAACCTCCTACACTAAGGAGCGTAAGTACTCCTCGTTTCAGACTTTCCCACTGGTCACAGGGGCCTGGTCTTGCTGAGGGCAAGGCAGTCAAGGCTGAGGCGAAAATTGACAATGAATGCTTTAGCTTTTTCCAGCTTGTTTGTCACCAGAACACCTGCTCCATTCAGCAGCAGGTCCACATTTTCCCTATTCTTCCTTTTTCTACTGATAACACCTGCAGACATTTTTCTTGTTGCCCTTCTTGGCCTTTGCCAGATTCCACTCCAGATGGGCTTTTGCTTTCATAACTCAGCCACTTCATGATTGCACAATGTGTCTACATTTCTGCTGGGTCACCTGCCCCTGCTTCCACATCTTGTGTGTTTCCTCTGTATATCTGTGTTTTGTCAGATCTCCTTGTTCATTTATGCAGGCCTCCTCCTGCCTTTGCTTGATTTTTGTACTCATCAGAACTGGCCATTCTTGTGCTTGGAGTAGTAGATACTTGAAAATCAAACAGCTTTCCTGGATCCCCTCTTCTCTTCAGGCTGGTCTCCCATGGGATTCTTTCAAACATATCTCTGACCAGGTCAAAATCTCTCTCAAAGTCCAGAGTTGTGATCCTGCTATCTGTCTTGCTCTTTCCTATCAGGATCCTGAGCTCCTCTATTTCAAGTTCACTGCAGCCAAAGCAGCCCCTGATGGTCATGGAGCAGTCCTTCTGTGTTTTTAATATGAAGTCCAGCAGAACGTCTTCCTCATCTCCTTGGTTCCTTGGTAGTCTGTGTCAAGAAGTTATTATGCACCCCAGAAAATCCCTAGAACTGCATGTGCCCTTCTGTGCTATCCCTCCAGCAGATATTAGTGAGGGTTTTAATGAAGATCAAGGCCTGAAAATGGGAGGCTTCTTCCAGTTTTTGGAAAGTCTCACTTAATTTTTGCCAGTTAGGTGGCTTGTGGCAGACATCAGCATCACCTGTTTTAGTTTGACCTCTACTCCCGACCCGTAAGCTCTCAACTGGCTCATCACCTGTCCCCAGTCAGATCCCCATGCATTTCACAAAAGGGGTAACTCTCCCTGCTCACTGTCTTACTCTGTCCATTCCAAAAAGCCTGTAATCACCCCTTCCCTTCCCTTCCCTTCCCTTCCCTTCCCTTCCCTTCCCTTCCCTTCCCTTCCCTTCCCTTCCCTTCCCTTCCCTTCCCTTCCCTTCCCTTCCCTTCCCTTCCCTTCCCTTCCCTTCCCTTCCCTTCCCTTCCCTTCCCTTCCCTTCCCTTCCCTTCCCTTCCCTTCCCTTCCCTTCCCTTCCCTTCCCTTCCCTTCCCTTCCCTTCCCTTCCCTTCCCTTCCCTTCCCTTCCCTTCCCTTCCCTTCCCTTCCCTTCCCTTCCCTTCCCTTCCCTTCCCTTCCCTTCCCTTCCCTTCCCTTCCCTTCCCTTCATGCAGAGCTGCTATATCTAATCCAATGCAGAACACTATTTTGTTGTTTTTCTTATGTAATTTATTTTTGCAAATTAAACGAACAGAACAATGGAGCTATTTGGTCTAAGGACTTTTCCACTTGTGTCGTTTCTAAGAAGCCTTGAGTACCAGTGGCTATGAGAAACCACTTTTCACTGACTGATTGGCATATTAATCCATATTTACTGTTATTATTTTATGAATTTTGAAATTTGTAGTCATATCTCATTCAGATAAATCTTCTACTGAAGTGAACGGAAGTTTACCTGTGTAACAAATGGGTAATAAATGAATAAGACCTTCAGGATTTGGCAGGCTAATGATTATAATTTAACACTACTATAGCTCTTTCCATCTTCAAAGTGCTTCACGAACATTAACCATTCTAATTAATTTCATTTAGAGATGTTCCTACTGTATCTTTTCCTCTGCTGAGCACTGTAGTACACTTACTGCTGTATTGTAATTCAAAGGTTGTTATGGTAAAGATTTTGACAAGAACAGAGAATCCCTTGTGAAAATTTGCAATTGTGCTAATTACATCAGAGATCGAATGTCAACATTATCCTTGAAAAAGATCCTAGTACATACCACAGGTGTACTAAGTCTCTCAACAGAAGAGCTAGACTTGGCCAATCTACCACTTCCTCTGGCATTTGTCTGCTATAGAGATAAACTTAATAACTTGCAAAATTGATTGAAAGCCATCTTAACGTTCAATCTCAGGCTCAGAAAACACAGATGAGGAAACAAAGAACTCATGAAACTATCCTACTACTACCAGTCAACTTGTCAAAGCCAAATAACGAAGGACAGAAGAATGACATATGATTGTAAGACAGTGCAGCATCTGCGTTTCATAATTTCCTATCCTGAGATGCATTATTCAAAGTGTTATATTGTTAGTCTATCTTACTGGAAGTTACAAAAGACAGTGTAATACATGCTTATCAGTCGTTTGACAGATTGGTCCAACTTCCTCACCATGAGGAGCTGGCTGTCAGTTTTGGGATGTCTCTTCGCTGGCCTCATACATGTGGTAGGGGTAGATCTGAGCATAACTGCTTGGCCACCCAGAGGTACATCGGGAGTTGCCCTTCTGCTGAGCTTCACAGGCTGTCTGAACAGTTTTTCTTCTTGCTATTTTTTCAGACAAAGTAGTAAGAAATAATCTCTTGGAAACCAGGCAGCTGGTGTTCCGACACTGTGTGTGCACTAGGACACAGTAGCAGTGTCCATGCAGAGGTACCCATCAGCCTTAGATCATCTTGTGTGAGCATCTTGTGTGAGGAAAATGGCATATGACTGTCTAACAAGAATATTTAGAGAAGTCAATGCTATTTTGCAGGTACAACTAGTGAAAGTGAGTTCAAAATACACTGTTTCTTGTAAGTATTGAGAATATGAAAAGAATCATAGAATCATAGAATCCCAGAATCACAGAATGGTTTGCATTGGAAGGGATCTTAAAGATCATCTAATTCCAACCCCCCTGGCATGGGTAGGGACACCTCCTACTAGACCAGGTTGCCCAAAACCCCATCCAGCCTGGCCATCACCTCCAGGGATGGGGCATCCACAGCTTCTCTGGGCAACCTGTTCCAGTGCCTCACCTCCCTCTGAGTGAAGAATTTCTTCCTTATATCTAATCTAAATCTACTCTCTTTTAGTTTAAAACCATTACTTGTCCTTTCACTACAATCCCTGAGAAAAAATCAATCCCCACCTTTCCTGTAGGCCCCTCGTAGGCAAAGGAAGGCTGCTATATGGTCTCCCTGGAGCCTTCTCTTCTCCAGGCTGAACAACCCTGTTCAGCCTGTCTTTGTAGGAGAGATGCTTCAACCCTTGAGTACTAGGGGCTATAGAAGGGGTTAAGGAAGGGGAATCTGCCTAGCCCATGTGATGTTTCCTGAAAATTGCCAACAAGAAAGGAGTTTTGGACTATGGCAGTGTTTCTAGCTGAAGGAAGTTCAGACCCCCAAGGCCAACTGACACCTACTGCTTCCCAGTCACGCTGCTTAGCAATAGATCTCCTAGCTGGAGGGCTCCAAAATGGAGTAAGGGGATGTGTTAACAAGTTGGGGGCAATCACAAGGCCAGTGCTGAGTCTTCTTCCCGGCTCTCTCATCTGTAACAGTTTCAGCAAACTTCTACTGAATCCCCCCATACTTTTTCTGGGAAGCCCAAATATTTCCCTGAAAACTGAGAACTATGTTACAACCTGTAAGATGGCATGAACCTATGACAGAAATTCATGCCCTGTAGGAATCACCAGCTCTAACCTATGTGGATTCATTCCAGCAGTGTGTAGTTCAGACATCTGTTTCTGTGATACTGAGATGATATGTATCTGGAAGGACCAAATGCAGAATCAGCTCCTAAGAATTTATTTGTGAACCAATGGATATCTGACATTCAGCAGCATATAACTGCAATTCATAGGGGCTCCTACAACAGCCTTTCTGATTTTTCTTTGAAAGATGGCTGGAGAATCATCCAGATATTCCTGTAGGAAAACAACAACAACAACAAATAAAAGACCCCACTGAATTTAACATTGATTTTAAATCACATAGTGGTATATAGCAGAGTATTATATTCCTGAAATGGCCAATTCAAAAAAAAATTTTTTTTTTCTCTATCATGTTTAAATGATTGATGTTTCTGGAGGTGTTCCTATAGAATCTTATTATTAGATTTCTAGAGAATCGCATTATTTTAATTGCTCTTTTTTTTTTTTTTCCCATCACTGTTAAACTCCTTAATTAATGGTGGCCACTGTGGTCAAGGATCTTAGGCTTCTGCATTTGGGACCTGAATAATACTTTGTTTATGATTTAACAGTGGATTGCTCCTTTTTCATGTACTGATACTTTGCAAAATATTACTAAATCCCAGTTTTTTATGTTATATAAATTTCTTAGTACATCTACTCTTTCTCCTGAGCTACTGGTTGCTTCTGTAGTGTTATTTAAAAGACGCGAGGTTTTAACCAGCAGTATGTAGCCCTTCTGCGCCGAAATCCTGTTATGTGCCTTTTTCCAACCAGTGCTGTCACAGTTTAAGAACAAATGACAATATGAAGGCTAATATTTAATCAGAGATATATATGGTTTTATCAGTCACATGACTTTCTTGTCCCACTGGAGCAGTTACCAGGGTTGGTAGCAAGGCCAGGTTTGCTAGTGCAGTGATTCTAGCTGTGGGGTGCATGGAGCTGGGGCCAGGCTGTGGTGTCCCCAGGGTTTCTCAGAAGTCTCTCAGGTTCTCTTTTTTTCCTAGGTTACTCCTGGAATCTCTGTCCCTGGAGTCCCTCTGAAAATTCTTTATTTTTGCTCGTAGGATTAGGTAGAAAATAACTCCCTGGTGACTTGTCCCTACAAATCACTTTTTTTCTGACTTGCTGTAGGCAATCTTGGTGCTCACAGTCAGCTCCTGTTGTTGACACTTGCTCAGAACTCTTATGGAAAAGTTCACACTTCTTGGTGCCCAACAGAACAGGTTGTTTCCACAAAAAATCAATTCAGTGTTGTTGTTGTTTTTTTTTTTTTTTTAAATTTTCATTTATTTATTTTTAATTTTTTAAGAGGTTTGTCATATTTCAACTACTTCAGCTCTGCTATCTAGGTCTAGCTCATGTTAACTGCTACAAGCCCTCAAAACGCTGTTGCCAACAAGTTGCTGACAAATTGTATGACTTACCTGATACCACAGAATAAGAAGGTGATACAAAACTGGAATTCAGGGTTGGCATTCTGCAGTTTAGAAAGTATAGACCAAACAGAGAAAAAGGTTCAAAAGGCTACAGAACACCTGCATGCTCTAAGGATGTCATGATACTGTAGGACATTTAT
This sequence comes from Anser anser, assembly GCF_964211835.1. Taxonomy (NCBI): domain Eukaryota; kingdom Metazoa; phylum Chordata; class Aves; order Anseriformes; family Anatidae; genus Anser; species Anser anser. The sequence continues at coordinate 179,461,421 of NC_139720.1, read as the reverse complement.
GCTCTGGAATAAAATAGGGAGATCAGATTCTAGACTGCTGTGCAGAGTGACTTTAAAGTAATCGTTTGATCCATGTTAGCATTTTCCCTGGCCTTCTCAATTTGCTTGTACGAAGAATTTATCCTTAGCTTTTTGTGGGTTGCTTTCAAACCCTACAGAACATCTTGAGCAAAGGGAGCACTATCTCAAAGGATCAATCACGACAGCTTTACTAGCACTAAATACAATCCATATCATTGCCTCTTCAGGATCCCCAGGTGACTGGCATTTTAATGTTTCACTTTGATTCCTCTGAAGCTGTGTATTAGAATGTAGAAAATGCCATGAAAAATTATGCTAAAGCTGTAATAAAATGTGTTTACTGTACTTAATGGTCATATCATTCTATTAAACTGTTCAGAAGTATTAACAAGGTATAGGATAATATCACCATATAAAGTTCATACACATTTTTAGCAGTTGTAAATTGTGTTATAATTATTTAATATCTTCGCAACTGGTTGTGTTTGATAATTAACGGCAGTAGATAAGGAACCATGCTGTTACTACAACTATCTGGAAAAGGCAGAACAGCCTCACTTTAACCATGAAAATGGTTAGCCATGAAAATGATTAGGAAGCAAAAGCAAACATTAAGGCAAATGTACTTGTTTACTTTGTTTCCACAAACATATGGATTAGACTACCAAAGTACTCTCTACTCTGGGATTGCTTTTAAAAAAAAAACAACCTTCAGAAACAGCAGAAGCAGGTTATAGAATCCTCACTACCTGACGGATAATTGTAACCTTTATGCAGGAGAGAAGAAATGGGTGGACTAGTGATGGTCATGACCTACAAATCCCATTTTCTAAGGTATTTAGACAGGTGCTTAAGTGTGAATTCCCACTATGAGCAGTGAGGCTCCCTGCTTTTACATCCTTCAAATCAAAAGGACACTGGTACCTCAACGGAGAACTGCTGAGAAATCAGGCATCAAAATATCCAAGCTGAAATTCCCTGCTCAGCTCTCATCCCAGTCTTCCAGTCTTGAAAAACCTCACAAGCTGCCTATAGGAATACCTCAGTTTTTGACTTTTAAACTATCCAAGAACCTCATGTTCTGCTTCTGTGCCTGTTCAGAAGTACCCAGTCTGGAGAGGACAGATGGAAAGTACTTAGTTCTCCCATAGGTCCACACAGACAGCCCCCTGACTGAAGGGGCTCAGGCTGATCAGGCATTGTCAGAGACTGTATACAACATGCCTGAAGGTTGTATATGACAAAAATATAGAGGTGGCTACTGCTTTCTTTGAAAATGTGCACAGAATGGTCTCACGTCTGAGCATTCATTCAGCTACAGGAGACAGAGCTCCCTTATCCAGCTGTTTCAAGCCCACCAGGTTCCCCCCACCCCTGAAAGAATGACAGAAGTCCTCTGTATCATCTTACCTCTAGCACTCAGATATGACCTAAATCCTATTTTTAAACAGCAAATTCTCATTTTGAGTGTAGGGTTGAAAGTTGAAATCAATAATAAATAAAGGTAGAGGAATGCCTGATAATCCCAAGGGATGTTTACTTGCATTTTGATGCCTAATTTATTTTGACAGCCCCTTTAAAATAGTCAAAGAATTGCCTGTATGGAAAATGGCTTCTCTTGCAGTGCCATCTTATTGCAATTTTTTTTTTTTTAATTATTTTTATTTCAAGTTCTATCTGCCAAGCTAAAGAAGGCTTTCCAAGTTGGAAGATATTAGTTGTGGACTCATGGCTCCATCCTTACTTTTTAGAAATGTTGGCATTCAGAGCATAAAATCACTTTGGTGTGTACAAGTTTGTGCATATGTTTGAGGGAGGGAAGGGCTATTTAAGGATAATAGGCTTCCCTCTTTTTTGTCTGTGAGTACTAATGCATAATGTTTGGACAAGATGGAAACTGTGTTTCTCTTTGTGTGCATTGTTTGTGTTCTTTGAGTCATTGTGCTGGTCATCTAGTATGCAAAGCTTACTATTTTAGCTTGTTATTATGTATGAAATAATTAAATAAAATAAATAATACCAGATTACTGAAAAACAGCTGACTGACAATGGTCAGTCTATAAACCTACTCCATTTCTTTACATTTGGTTCTGCCACCAGCCACACCTCACAACAGATCAAGTCAACAATATGAGCTAATCATTTTTGCTTTACGGGCCTTTTTCTGAAAAGGCAAAATTCTGCCTTGTATATTCCACTTGCTATCTGCCCAACACCAGTGAAGAGTCTCAAGACAGAATTTGACTGAATAAACAAGAGATGACTAAGGAAAGATGGGACTAAAGTCATCCTCAAGACACCACCATCAGGGAAGTTTCTTTGCATGACATGTAACTGGGGACCCTTTTCTGTAGCTGAATCTGGCACCATCTCCTTTCTCTGCCTGCTTGCCAGCTTGGCTGTGACTCAGCCCCGTAAGCCAAAACAGACTTTAAAGCAGCTGATAGAGCCCTTTGTAACAGGAGAGGGAGCTCTCACAACACCGATGGAGAATTTTTGAGGGTGCTGTTTATCCAAGGCAAGCAGAGAAGGACAGAAATCTGTTATTGTTTTTAGCAAAGAGGAAGAAAGTGTATGCACATATCTCTATATTAACTCATGGGAGGTAACCATACCTTAGGCTGCCTACAGCACAAGAAAGACTTGGGATTTGAATGTATTTAGGAACTACAAGTATCCACAAAGCCTGCAACTGGTTGACCCGTCTGTGTTGTAATTCATGGGAAAACGTCTACAAAAAGAAAGGTAAAAGCCTTCCTCCTGGGATCAGTCGAGCTGCTCTGCTGCTAGCGGTCACAGTGGCACAATGTGATGCCCAGTGCATGAGGATCCTAGGTGAAGTTGAAGAGGGCAGTGAAACACAAATGAATACACTAGCTCTCTGCCCTTGTTTTGGGAAAACTTACTGATGTGATACTAGGACAGCTGTCACTTTTACCTTGATCATTATTTTCCCCGAAAGCCCAGAAAGCTCATTTTGCCTTTCCAGACATATGCCCTGCATATTTACATATGTAGAAAATTAACATAGTTAATCAATGTTTCCAACAAATTAGTAATTCAAATCCCCCCACCCCCTTTTAAAAGAAAAATTAAGAAAGAAGATTTTTATTCAGTAAAAAGGTCTTAGAAGAACTAACATTAACCACTTCTTATATTTTATTTCTGGAAATTTCCAAGAAAACAACAAATTCAGAAACATTCCTCATCCATGTTGTACTTTCAGCTACTGACAGAACTTCTGCAATCTGAAACCTCCATGTGTTTAAAACTACATGTCATTAGTGAGCTATGTTTGATCTGCTATTATTACAGTAACTTTGGTAAGGGACAGTATTTTTGAACTGTTTAATATTTTTGTGAATATGCACTAGTTGGTACTATTATCTAGCTATGTCTAGAAACTGTCAATCTCTCAATAAAATCTTTATTTTCTGAAGATGTATGTTAGAACCTCTAGCTAATTTGGGAACCTGTGTGAAAATAGATGTGTACAGGGAACTCTTCCCTCTTCTTTACTTACATCCCTGATATGGAAAATTTCTTGTGCAATATAGACATAGCTCCTGTTTGTTTTTATCTGTGGACTCAAATGGCAGACAATAGTGACAGCACAGCTACAGGGAGATGAAAACATAAAAATGTGTACAAACAGATCCTGTTCTCTCTTGATGTAAATGATGTAAACACTAAGCTTCTCCATTTGCTGCAGTGAGCAGACTACTGATTTTGGCCAGAAGCTTGCACCAAAATCAGTGCATGTTGAAGGCTGTGCCAAGGGACATCATTATTAGTGTCAATGAGACAATACTTGGAGACCGGCATTTTTTCATGAAGAATCTCAGTATAAATTCCAGAGGCCAAGGAATGTGTCACTAGAAAAAGAATGAAGCTGAGAGACTCCAAATGCTAATTGGAAACTAACCCTTTTCACTTGTCTTTATAGATGACAAGAAGAGCAGAGAGTCATAATCTGTCATAAATCTGAAGAATGTCGAGTGAATTCAGAAGGATTCTTCGAATGGAGATCAAGAGCAGAAACTTTCTGTAGATTTATGAAGTACACAGAAACACTACGAAAATGTTTTTATGACCTTATGAGGCACAAAACCAAGTACATTTAAGCAAGAACCTGCAACAACAGAACATCACTGTTGTGAGTAATGTTAATTCTCAAATAGCTTTGACCATTTTTCCAGCAGGCAGAAAATTCATTATGGGACGTAGTTCTTATTGTCTTGATGACACATCCAAACATTAAAATGTTTTGGTTTAAGAAAATGTTGCAAAATTATAAAAGTAGGAATCTTCATTATTCAGTAACGCAAGAGTCAGAGCAGTTGGTGGAAACATGGAAAACAGTGGTATTATTTCCTTTTCTTCTACCTAAAAGGTGTGAACCTGTATAAGAAGTCCCTAAAAATGCCACTCCACTAGGGATTTTCTGGTGCTGTTTTATCCTTTAAAGAGCATTAAATATAGGCTGGAAGAGGTTTTGGAATCTGTCTTCTGTGATGGTGAGCTGCTCTCCGGCTGAAGAGCCAGACTCCTTGCTTTGCTATTTCTCTCAGAAAGTTCTTATACATGTTACATGAAGTAGAAGAGTGCCAGTAAGAGGGACAGAGGAAATCTTACTTCAGAGAGTGCTTCACACTAACGGCCTAGGACTTCCCTCTGGAAAAAAAAATGATCCAAATCTCCTCTCTAATTACTTGAGGAAAACAACGTGAATCAAGGAGGGATCTTCATTACTGGATGCTGAAGATATATCTCAACTCTATATAAAATATTTAAACAATTATTTGGATAACTGTCTAGAGAGGAGAGGAAGACATTCACCTAAGAAAGAAAGTGGGTCTACAATCCCTACATCTTTATTTGCTTAGTTGTCTAAGCAGAAAAGAACAACAAGGCATCTAGGAATACTCCAATATTTAGTCCAATCTCATGGGCGGTACAAAATGTTGATTCTTGTTCCTTCAGGTGTAGAAGGGTGCTGAATCTGAATCACCCACATTCTTGACTTATGCTCCTTTAAGTCTGAAGTAAAACAGCGACAAATATTTTTTCCAATCATTTTCTAAATGTAGGTTATCCTCACCTTCATTGAGGTAGGAGCTTCTTACAAGTTCTGTGAATGAGGTGTTTGGTGTCATGAAATGACAATTAGACAAGAAAGAACAAAACATTGTAAGTCTGTTTCTTCTGGAATATTTTTTTCTAATTCTATTTGCCATCCAAACAGAAAAAAATAGTGATTTTTGTGGCTTTAGTTTTGATGAGATGATCAGTTCTTCCATGCAGATTCTCTGAGAAAAAGGGAGTTTAGCCTATTACCTTGTCATAAAATTGATGTCTGATCTTAAAGTAGAGAACAGAGCAACAAAACTGACTGAGGAACAAGGAAGCAAAATGTAGAGCAGGTGAAAGATTAGAATTTATGTAGGCTCAAAACTGATTGTTAAGAGGGAATTTATTGAACCTTATAAAATCCTCAATTGCATGCATAATATCCCTGTAGTTTACTGTTTCCTTTAATATAAACTAAAGAATTATAAATATGGAACAGATGGTAAGAAACACATTTTCCATACTGAGAATCATAAGTGCATCTTCCTGTAGAAAGGTTGTTGAAACAGTTTCTAGAAGGAGTAAAAATTCTAACCCGTATATTATCTGTGTGAAAAAAATACAAGTAGGAAGTTTTGGCCACTGAACTTCGTATTAATTTATGAACTGTTGAGATACTGATTTCTGGAAGAAATAAGGAATTGTTATAGAATTGTTGCAGAACTGAACTGTGGTAAATGTTGAGGCATGTCAAGTCCCTTTGAAGCCAGGAGAAAAGGAAAACATGCTTAGCAGAACACAATATGCCATCTTTTGAAAGACAGCCTTTTTGTTTTTAATTTGTATATATTTCTTTACCTTTATAATTTCTCTTCTAAAGTAACTGAAATCTAACCATACCCCAGAATCTGTGCATTTGCAGATCTCTTTGGTGTTCTTGAGATGGCATTTTCTACACATAGAGAGTTGTCTCTGAACTGCCTGTCTATACCTTTCACTGAAAAACCTTTTTCAGGAGTACTTTTGGAGAGATTCACTGAAGAATTCTGCTGATTGATGAGCTCTACCATGTGGTCATGGGGCATGAAGAGAAGAAGAACTTTTGGGGAAGAACCTAAGATCTGCAGCATGGAAATAAATTTACTCCCAAACAACTGCATAGTCTTTGAAGTTAGGTAAATATCTCTTAAGGTTGATTTAGTCCATTTAGGACTTAAATTCTTCTCTGGAGGTATTCTCTCTCCTTGTGAGTTCTCTCTCCTTGTTAGTTCTCTCTCCTTGTGCAGAGAACAAGGAGAAAATCTGCACAAAATCCTGCAGAAAGCCAAATCATTAGATCATTTACATCAAAATTATTTCAGATTTATGTTATTGTAACAAAAAAGTGAAATGGTAATAATCAATACAAATGAAATTACAATCTCATGTTGCTTCCTCTGTTATGTCAGGGCAAATCAGGAGGGCTGTCATCACTAATCATACTGATTTTGGTGTCATCAGTATGGCTTTCTAATGGTTTAATTAAGACTAATTGGAGCCTGTATCTCTGAAATTGGTGTTGCATGTGTATTTTAAACAATGAAGGATGAAAAGGTATATCTCAAAATCATAACTATGTCGGGGATTCAGTGACCAGGCAATTAGACTTAGATATCACATTTCTCTTTATTTAAATGATTTTTACTGACCGATTTGTTCTTTATTGTTACTAGCATTGGACTATTTCCCAGAAGCTTGCTTTACAGACCAGTGTGCCCAGTGCTTGACAGTCTACAAACACAGAACAGATCTGCTGTTGTGAAAAATACAAGGCTTAAGAGAAAATTTGAGTACACTCTAAATCTTTGTAGATGTTAGACAGGTAGATGCAAATGTCTTTTCCATCCTTTGAGATGGCTTAAAATAATACTGTTCCAGTCCAGAGAAATATAACAATGTTAAAATGATGCTGTACCTGTGCATGTATTGGCAGAGAAGGTGATTTGGACACAGTGCTGTACTAACATGCTTACGTCTCCTATGGAAACCTGCTTGTTTGGAGCATGGGCAAAGGACCCTGAATCTATGTACCTATCCATAAGAGGCATACACAACAAGGCAAAAGCACTTGGCATGGAAAACAAGAGGTGGTCTCCATCTCTGTAAGAATATGGGAGAAAAGGATCATGCTGACAAGGAACGAAAGATCAAGTGGTGTCACTATGGATTGGCTCAGAAAGAAGGATCCATAATGTAATATCAGAGAGCAAAATTCCTTATTTTTCTCTACTTCCAATTACAGAAATCCCCTACTCTTCTCCCTTAATGAAAGTGCTATTTACTTTTATGATATATTCCTCTTTTTAGTCCCACTCCCTGTATTTATTAGCCAGATAATCCATCTTTACCTTACAGCCAGTGCCATGATTGCAAATCCTACAGGTTCTCAAACTGGTGATAAAGTAAAACTCTTTTAAGAGCTTCAGGATGGTGACTGGTTGCATAAAGCAGGTTTTTCCTGTCTGGGGTTTCTAGGAAATTGTTGTATTCCACTTATTACCTGTCTTTGAAATGAAAACATCAAGATAGTTTATCTCTGAAATGTTATACTCCACAGTATACGAGACCAAAAACTTAATAGCATCATGAATTTCATATAAAATAACAATACATTTATCCAAGATAGCTTTTTCCTTATTCCGCACCATGAAATCACAGTCAATAAACTTATACACCATTGCACCATATAAATGTATTAAAATCCTTGATTGACTGAACTAATCTTTTTTTTTTTTTTTTCAAAATAGGCTGTAAATAAGTAATCATGGCAGAGGATACAAACTTTGGCTATGTGCCCCTCATGAAGTGACAAATCCAGACGTACTGATATTTAAGAACAGTTTAAGTTAAATGTTAATGGGCAGAATGCACTCCTGAATTGCCCTGCAAAACACAAGTAATCCAAGCAGTCCTTAATGGTCTTCCTATCTATTGACTATCTTTTGCTGTTACTTACGTCTTGGCAATTACTTGGTCTGCAGCAGAGTTGCAGGGAGGTGTACATTTAAATTATGCATAGGCATAGAGGTATGGATTCATTCTACTCAATTTAGGTACCTTGCTGAAATGCTGGAGTTAGGAATCTAGTCATCCTAAACTTCAAGCTTAATGGAAAATTACCAGAGGGTGACTCAGCCCTTAAGTGGGAAGAATTATCCTCTGGAGGTCATTGTCCCTTTACTTTTACTACAGAGAGAACTTTGGACAAAGCTGTTCTTAATTTCTGAGCCTCAGTTAGGTTGGTTTAATCTGGAGACAGCATTTTTCTCATATAGTGAAATGAGTAAACTCACGGAAGTTATTGAGTTTGCATTGATTTAAAACAGAATCATAGAATGGTTTGGGTTGGAAGGGACCTTAAAGATAATCTAGTTCCAACCCCCCTGCCATGGGCAGGGACACCTCCCACTAGACCAGGCTGCTCAATACATGTAAGTAAGAGAAAAACAACTCCATATATTTTAGGAGCTAGGCTTAACCGTGGAAAACATTAGCTACCCCTTAGCTACCAGGGACTGGACAGAGGATAAAAAAAGGCACATTCAACCGCATGTAATAATTTGGGTATTCCACTAATTAACTGCCAATGATTTCTTCATGCTCATCTTCACATCCTTCAAAAAGTTCCCTTCTGTCAAAACTTTGTGCCCCTGAACCATGTGCCCTGAAGTCACAGCTCATTTCACTGATCTTTAACTCAGCTGATGCTACAGTGGAATCTGGAGATATAAATGAACACTGTCTCTACCCCACTCCAGAACTGTTCTCCCTGTGAAGCAAAACTAAACACCAAGCTCCTGAGCCTGTGTGCTCACCAGCAAAGCTCCTGTGGACTCACCTGAGCCCAGGGTTTTGTACAGTGACCCTGTAAAAAACATGATCTGTTGTCATTTTGTCTCTCTTCCATACTCATTTGTCTGTAATGCTGTTTGTAATTTCCCTGTTTTAGAATTTAAACATTTCATGTAGAGACCCTGCCTGAATATGTCGGTAAATCACCTATCACACAGCTGATGCAGTAATACAATAATAATAATTAATTAATAATGGGCCTATTCCTTAGAAGTGTCAAGAACTGGCAACTGACATTGATGTCAAACCCTCTCAGAGGAATCAAGTCATTAATAATAAATAATAGCAGGAAAATAATAATATCACATTCTGTTTTTTCTCACTGCTGTGATGATCAAATCTTTCTTTCCATTTGCTAAGTACGTGCATATGGATCAAGTTACAGAGAACATATTTCTGCAGTCTTGGTAACTGTCCTACACAAGCGCTGGGTTGTTTTCATATATTTGGCTACTTAGTGAAATTTGCAGAGCCTCCACATCCTGAGGGCAATACATTTGAGGGATCAGAACTCCAAGCATCCTGCAAAATAATGTGAAAAATTAAGTTCATAGTTAATTATATATAGTGTTTTAAACTTGTTTCATTTAAATTCCCAGATAGCTAATATCCATACCATCCTCTTCTCTCCCTCATTATAGTTTGGCTACTTTTACATGCTTTTGAACTTCCCCCTGTAAACCTGTGTATCCAGATACGCTTGCAACCTAATCTAAGGGGTGAGTGACGCAAGAAAGGTATTTGTTTCAGTGCTGGCCACAATGAACTTTCTCTGCAGCTACACAGAGGACTTCGTTTGAGGCTGTCAATCAGTCATCCTTCAAGCGTAAAAATCGCTTTTGTAACGAAGGGGTTATTATCCACATAATTCTCTGCTTTTCTTAACTGCTGCTTTTCTGAGTCCCTCATGTTAAGTTATTACATCAAAGTTGATTGAAAGCAGTTAAATGGTAATCACTTGATTTTTAATGTTGCTGGAATCTCAAAGGACTGTGTTACTTGTAATTACAGCATTTTTCTTTACTTCACTTTGAATCTTAGGAGACAATGCTTTCACCAGTATTCCTGGTTAATCTGCCTTTAGAATAGCTTTTTTTCTTCAGCTCATCAATTTTCATAATGCTAGCCAATAAAAAACAAAACTGCACAATAGTTGCTCTGCTATGTAGAAATATATATATATATATTTATTACCAAGACTGACTTAAACCTTAGGGGATTTCTGCTTCTTTGTTTACAAACACATGTGAATGAAGTCTGTGTTGCCTGAATTTTTAGAAGAATTGGCATTCTTATACCATGAAGTTAATGAGCACAATTATGAGAAGAAAAAAGAAAGGGAGAACAAGAGAATGCCATATATATTAGAAAGAACAGATTACAATTATGAATACTGCTTTAAAGTTTGATTTAGGATGTGTTTTATGCTGCTTTTGTTGCATTCTATTATGATGCATGGCCACTAAATTAATAATGCAACATCCAGAGGAGAAGCAAGGCAGAGGCAGCAGAGCTATGCCACACACAGAAGGGAGAAAATGATGGGAGCCATATTTACTCTTGGTGGCAATACAGAATTCACTCCAAATACATTTATTTCATAATCCAATTGCTGCATCTTTGAAACAGAAAAAAAATAATTTAGCATTTTTTAGGTAACGTCTTTTCTGTGTTGGTTAGGCTTGCTGGCTCAATTGAAATGCCTAAACATGGACATCTAATGACACATCAGAAGCTTCCTGTCCACTTGCTGCACCACCCATGGTCATGGACCTCTGGTAGGTTCGATGTCTCTGACAGCTTCTTGTGGCTATCTCAGTTACACCAGGCATTTCAGGAAGCACAGCAGCCAATGTCTAGACACCTGAGTCTCACCTAGGGCAACATTTTACCTAGCACAAAGTCTTTCTCAAGCTTTTTATGTGTTGCTTCAATCAAGAAATAATGCACATTCACAATAAATGTTCATATCTCAGAGCAAGAGAGACTTGCAACTCTTGGCATTTGTGTGGGCCCTAGGTACAGAAGTGACCCTCTATTGGTGCTGTCAGAGCTCGTAGGAAGCCTAATATGTTTTATGGCCATTATTGATATTGGGAATCTGCTTTCTTATGTTTGCAGAAACATAAACTAAGAACTCTGATGCAGAACTGGAGCTGAGGGTACAAAATTCAGAGTTCCCATTTAGAACAGAGCCTAAGGCTTTTTTGGTTTTGTTTTTCCTTAGAATGAGAATGCTGATACATTAAGTAATTTTGATAGTATTTGATAATACGTGAAAAAATAATTTTCTTTTTGCACGGAAATGCTTTTTATCTTATTTATTATTATTATTATTTTTTAAGGTATGAAAGCCCCCAGTTATTGACAGTAGTTATGGGCACAAATTGGTTATTCAGAACCAAGGTTTACAATATTTGTAAACCTTATATATGTTCCATGCTAATACTCACAAATTTTAAACTAGCAAAAAAAAATAAAAATAATTTTCACATAAAATTAGGACTTTGTCAGCTCAATCCGTCATAATTACAGTTTGTTTACATTTGTTTCCAACTTCATTAATGTTACTGGAAAGGTCCAAAAAAGCTTCTGAGTATTGTAGTTCTCAAGATATGTTTTCACTTAGCAGGGGTTTGAATTGATGCATTTTATGTTAAACAGGTAATTGATTAAAGGTATAGGCATCTCCTGGAGCAGGACACAGAACTCCTACTGCCTAGTCCCCCAGAAATGCCCGTTATGAAGGGTACAGAATTGTCACTCACTTTCTGGCCTGCTTAAGCTTGGATCTTTCCTTAGATCACCTACTTGTTACAGGGCTTAGATAGGGTTTAGTTCCAGAAAAGAGTTTTTAACTGTTGCTTTTGGAGTACTGCTTTTCATAACTGTGAATAAATAAATAAATAAATAAATAAATATGTATACTCTGAATTTCTTCAAAAGAATTTCGGCATTATAGAATATATTCAAAAATAGATATTTCTACACCTTAAGCTATCCAAGTAAACAGAAAACCAATTTGTTTTGAAATAGTTTTTAGTTTTTATAGTTCATTTCACTACACTTACTTCAGTAGTTTTTTGAGGTTATGAGGTTTTATGAGGTTATGGTATTCACTATGGGAACAGTTGTTTTTTACCTTCTGTTAGATACTTTCAGGAGATGTCAGATGAAAATGCATAACCGATATCACCGTAACATCTCTGGCTGTAGCACTTCCAGGGAAGTCTTTCCAGAAACGAGTTATCAGTATGGAGCTGTTTAGGGTACTAGTGAAGGATATGTCTTTTAACCCACAAAGTGATCCGTTCTCAAAAGTAAGTTGTTTGCATACACTGCAGGCCATGTATTTTTAGGGGATAGAGAGGATTTAAATTACTTTTTACAAAAATTGGAGAAAATATAACTCCTATTTTTCAGTGAATATTTTATAATGATTTGGGCATTATGAACTTTCATGTTCATTTTCCTTAGTTATAAATATGTTCCCCTGAGTGAGATTGTACCCGAGTCCTATCAGGGGAGACAAAAGAAAGCTTCATCCCTCTTAGTCAGACAAACCCAGATAATTGAGGCTAGGTAATGACAGTAGCTGTGTAAAACAGTGCAATGGAGTAGAGCAAAAAGGTGTATGTTTTTTTGCTGCACATGCAGAAAGACACTCCAGTGTGCTACAGTCAGTACCACTGCTGGAAGAAGAAGAGGTTTGTTGCTGATGTTAAGCTGGGCTTTGAGTATCTGGTAGGGACATCAAAAGTGAGCTGTAAAACCTGAGTTGCCTTCTGTTTCACTGGATATAGGACATAAGTGCAGGACAGTCGTCATGAGGGCGTCACAAAATTAGTGACTTGTTTTGGAAACACTGCTATATAATATGTTCCTTCCGTTGGCTAAGGTTGTTCTCTAAACTTCTGGTTTTGAAACAAAATATGAAATGTTTGTCCATGAAATACTGCTGAATTGTACTTTTGTGTTTCTGAACTGTTTTATTCCCCACCACCTATTCCCTCCCAAATTCAGCTCTTCTTGAAATAAAGATCTGACTGTGAGATGCTATATTCTCTTGTGCTTCATCCATTTTAACAAATAGTTTTTCTTCTGCAGCACTTCTCTGAGACTTCTGGAATAACTAAGGATGACTTGCATGAGTAAGAGCTCTAAGTAGCAAGAAAAAGGCACAAAGAACTGCTTACAAGAAACCTCATTTGAAAGCAGGTGCTGTTGTAGTTTTCCAGCAGAAGACTCAGTTCACAAGTCGTCTGTAGACTACAGAAGAAAGAAGGTTTAATACAAAAAGGATTGTCTCATTGACCCAACTTGATATGTGTTTCAAAGGCAAAGCTGGAAATGTACTACAATGAGCTTCACATATTGATCCGTACAAAGAAAGAATGACACAGCTCAGCCCATGTCATTGTCCTTTTTTAACTTTTTATCTCCTGCCCTTACTATTTTACAAGGAAAAAAAAAAAGTTGCGATTAGTTCATCTTAAAGAGATCAGACCTCATTTTCAACATTTGGACAAGATCCTGAGAAATAACAGGTATCCAGAAGGGATTTATGTTTGCTATACACATTTTGTCTTCACACAACAAATAAACATTTTTTAAATAAAGAGGAGGCAAGGAAGAAAAGAAATAGATTTTTTTTTCTTTCATTTTCTCTGTTTCACACACATACAGACATACTAGTTTTGCAAACTGAAATGAATATGGGCATCACTGTGAATAATCTCTCAACTCCTCGTTTTCCATTTTTGTGGGGATAATGAAATCAATTTAAAAAGACTAACAGCAGACTGTTTTCCCGTGAGTCAAAACTAATTTTCTGATATGAATGAAGAAGTTTTATGCAGTGAATAGTGTGGAGTATTGGAAAAATTTGAATGACCTAGATTTGGATTGGTTGTATTACACTCAAGTGGCAATGTATGAATAATATAGGTCAGCCTGAGCAAAACCAGATGTCTTAGCTACCAAAGTCCCATTTGCAGAAATCAGAAAGTGGAATTATAGCTAATAATGAGTTTGTAAAAACTCTCTGATGAGGCTGTTGCCTCATTACTAAAATGTCTTAATGTTGAATGTTGACTCAACTAACCCATATGTACTCATCCACCTAGTGGAATTTGCATCACCCACATTAGGCCCCTTAGACAATGCACAGGAACAATCAATTAAGCAGGCGTTGCACCAATGCCAGCACACTGAATGCTTACTCTCTGAGGCAGTTTCTAGAAAACTCAGATAGTTAGTACAATTACAATGTATTCTATCTACCTAAAAGGATGTTCTAAGCATTGTTTTAAACATTTTAAGTATTTAACAAGCTGAACTGGGCCTCCCAGAGGTGTTTCCCACTGTGGAGGGTGCCCAGGTCTTTATCCTGTCTGAGAGTTCAACAGTATATCTGAAGGACTAAGAATAGGCTTTTAGAATTCAGGCTTTTGGAACTGCAGTGCAGGAGGAGAAAGAGATGCCAGCGCACTTTTATGTTCCCAAAGCCTAGTATGAAGTCAACATCACAACCAGTTCTTGGAATAGGGTCAGGTTTTCTCAGGCGGGGCAGAAAATTAATTAAAACCTCCTAAATCTGAAAGAGTGCCCCTGGTAGAGCTGGCAGATCTTTATAACGCTGTAAAGGGAGGTAGGCAGAAAACTCTTCAGTATGTTCAAGGCTAAGCTGCTCTGGGCATGCTCATAAGAAGAACTTTGGGTCCAAAGAAACTTCGTATATGAAAATGCGGATGGTTCAAATGTCCAGGAACAATATGTATCTCCCTGTCTGGGTAGTAAGTACAGGAAGATTGGAGGATACATATTTGGATGGAAAACATGCTGGTCACCATGAGATGTTTTTACCTTTTCTGAATCTCTTTGAGGAGCTATTGCCTGGTTGAAAGTGATGCTAAACCTTTGTAGAAAAATGTCTCCATATATTAAAATCTTACTCTTTCCTTCTGTGTTTTCATGGGGGGTAAATATACCCACCTCTGCCTAAAACCTCTTTTCTATACTTAAAGAAGACTTTAGCACACTTGTTTATTTATTTATTTATTTTTCTCCAGTGGCATATAGCTTGGTTTCTAGGTCTTCAGGTCCACAAGACTTTGGACATGAAAGCTGTTACATTTCCATTTATAATTTGTTTGTTTGTCATTTTGCTTGCAAGAAAAACAAAACTATGCATTTCAGTCATTATAAAAGGCCATTATTAATTTATTCCTGAAGCGCTAGAATTTGATAGTCTGTCTGTGTGCTTAAAATGCCTTTGTATCTTGTTCTTTGTTATCTCCTAGGCATGTAATTTAATTAACACATATACCCTGCTTTGAAGATGTAAGCGATATATGAATGTTAAAAGCACCAAATTAAGGCTTACACAGCTGAAGCCATGGGGCAGAAGGCAGGAAGAACAACATACAAGGACAGTGTTTGAAGGTAATTATTCCTGTAAAGGTCAAGAACAAGAATAATACCCCAAAATTGCCGTGAGGAGCAAAAATACTAATGTCAACTTTTGGAAAAACATCTATTTTTTTTGCTGCCATCCAGTGCTGCCTAATCAGGTGCCTGCTGCTATTCTGTTCTCTAGTTTCCCTGAAATATGGTGGATTATTTTTCATGGTGACTTTACCATGCACTTGTGGGAATGAGGAAGGGAGGTAGCACAGGGGAACATAAGAGCTATCAGCTCAGGCCCATATTCTCCCAACTGTTAAAACAGGAAGAAAAAGTATTCACTAAGTTCATGTGAATAAAGTTAAACAAGTTCATGTCTGTCAATTTATGGTAGTACTGTATAATGGATAGGCTACATGATATCATCTAGCTTAGTCAGGGTTATATCTTGTCAGAGTTATTTTATATCAAAAGGTCACGTGTAGAAAACTACTTTAGGACTTCAGCATGGTCAGTAGCATTAATCTCATAATTCCACAGTAAAATGACATAATAGCTTACATACAGGGATGCAAAGAGCTCAGAAGAGGGGAAAGAACTGTCTGTTAAAAGAAACTTACAGACTTGGACCCAGTAGATTTCTGGTAGTTTGCAGGCCTTAGGATCCAATTTTAAGTAGCGAGAATGAATTCAGTTGCCTAAACACAGATATTTGTGCCACCTAAAATGCTGTAGGGTATCTGATCCTGGCTAAAAACTCAGGTGTGAACCCTACAGGGGACTCATGCCCTTTCAGAGCAGCAGCTGAAGCTCAGGAGAGCATTGATCTGACTGTCCTGCCTGCTAGCCTTGATGGATTTAGAAAATGTTAGGATGTTTCAGATGGCATTGAATGCTTATGTTTATGCAACAGAATACCGTCCATGCAGTCAAGCACCACTGTTTGGCATCAGAAAGAGCAATAGTGTCATGGTTTGTATTCAGTTTCCATGCTGTTAATCTCTCTTCTGGAACCTTTGCAGGCAGCAGACATTGGCCCAGTCACTACAACTGTTAACTACAGACTACATTAAAAATTTTAGGTTTTAACTAAAAGAAGATCAAATTACTCCAAAGCAGTTTTCAGGTGGAATTCCCTACCAATGGACAGGTTAATCCTATTTAGGCTTTGTCAAACATTTTGCAATTGTCATAACTTATTATAGTAGCACACTGCAAAGATCAGCCAATCAACACTGGTAGCACATTGTAGATTAGTACAAGAGAAGCAAGAGAAGCACTTAGTGTATCTCAACTGGAAATTATTCTTTGTGCATTTTATTGTGATCCTAAAACTTGTTACCTAGTGTGGAAACAACTTATTTTTAATTTTTATTTTTTTTTAAATATGTGCTTTATCTTGTTTTGGATGGAGGTGGGGAGGAGTGAGCAAATCAGCATATTTATCTCTCTGACTGATGTGTTCTCTTCTGATGGGTTTTATCTTGAACATGTTTATTATATTATTCACAACAGGACCCTGTTATGAAGTGGATGAATAATACTGTTCATTCAAAACGGATCCACATAAACTGAGAGTCACTGAATCATTGCCTTTTAGATGTCAAGAAAATCAGTACAAAGTTGGCTGTCAATTGACACAATTACATCAGTCAGTTTGCAAAGGATAGATATCCTTCAGTACCGACTATACCATATTAATTTCCTCTGCATAACTAGTGTTGCCATGCTATCCTAGCTTTTTTTTTTTCTTTTTTTCTTTTTTTTTTCCTGTTGTTATTTTAAAAGAGCCACCAGAAATCATACAGCAAAAGTCATTATCAGCTTTCTTAGGTTGCAGTGCTGTATCTCTTTCCATTTTCTTTGCTGATAAACAGTGAACAGGCAGAAGGGTTCATCTTTTATACAAATATGTAAAGCTCTGTTGTTACTAGTCTTCCAGTTTTGACTTGCATTCTAATTGCCTTGGGAAAACAATTTACAGATTTTAGTTTTTTTTTTTTTTTCCCTCTAGAGATGTGTAAATTTTCAAATTCAATCATTATAATGATGAATACGTGTTGAAGAAACATACTGAAAGAAGCATATACCTGTCACAGAAATTTTTTTCAGTATATCCAAGTGAAATCTATCCTAATCACTGTATCCATTTTTCAAAGGCAACAGAACAATGAGACATTTCTAGAATTGGAGTTAATGATGACAACTGAAAGATATAATAGTATGTGAAAAAGCCTATATGTAGAGTCACATTTTTCTTTTTATTGCGAGTTCTATGTATCTTGTATATTCTCTTGATGAGTCTGTGTAGTTTTAGTTTCTGCAAAGGTTTGAATGAAATTAAGGAGGTGCTGTCATGTTGTTATCAGCAAAAAGTTTAGATTTTTCTAAAAGAAAGTCTCTACATGCCAACATATCAGCTTTTACAAAGCTCTGCTTTGCTGTCCTGTATATGACTGAAATTTGACTCTAGCAGTTCACAGAATAACTTTTTTTTCTTCTGTAGAAATAAAAAGAGCAAATACATGTACATGATCTAAAACTAATCCATCTATATTGCCTACTGCTTGAATAGGTTGACTAATGATAACAGATGATTATCTGCTTGGAAAATAATGGGCAAATTTCCCTTGCTGTAACTTCACTGACTTCAGACTGCACTGTGTTTTAATTATAGCATGTTCAAACTACACTCAACAAAGAAAGAGTAGATGTGCTAAAGGAAAAAAATCCTCCTTTGGTTGGGTGTCAGACTATTGCTATTATTTATTTAAGTACTTCTAACGTGACAGTGTTGACCTACTTGGTCTTTTCTTCTCCTAATGGCTGTGAAATTGAAACAATTCACTTGGCATTTTAGACTGTCATTAAAAAAAATGCCCAGGAATGCCAGAATGGAGACATTTTTTGCCCATTTGTGTCACTACAAGCTGCTTAAAAGAGTTACTTTGCTGCACTGTTCACAGTGAATAGGATATAAAACCCTCTTGCTACAAATTATTGTACTTCGAGTACAAAACCAAGGTAAATTCATTTCAGCTACTCCATGATTAGTCATTTTTTGAAGATCTCAGACAAAATCTTTAACCTTAACATCAGTGGAAAGTATCTTGTTCAGTTAGGTTATAATTGAATTCATAGTGACCCTATCACATTTCTTAAAAAAATCATGAATCTTCAGTTACTGTGGTGAGAAACTCAGCTGATGTAATGTGGACATTGAATAGTGCTAGGGTGCCTTGTCACTGTGAATGTGTATCTGGGGATCTGTACAGAGGAAAGCCAGAGGTTCTGGCTCTGACATTAATTTCATTTGGGAACTTTTGTAGGTCATTTCTCCTTTCCTTCTGCTTCTCCTTCTTTTTAATTTACAATTTAACTTCTTCACTTTTAAATGAAAGCTATTCTATTTTGGGGCTTCGTCAAGCTTTTGTCAAGTGCTTTATCTATGAAAGACACGACATAAATGTTGTCTGAAATGTATGCAGATCCACAGAAGTAAACATTCAACAAGCAAAAGGTCTTCAAAGATACTGCAGTCAGGCAGGGACAGGAGCATATGTACTAAAATTTGCTCGGTAGTACAGGAAGCCAAATGGGAGGCATCTGAACTCAGAGAAAACAAAGACAGCCTCCTTGCACAGCTACTCACAGCTTTTCTCTTGCTTGCAGCTTCTTGTTGGACCTCCCTGCCTTTCTCTCACCTCATCCTCTCTGTTCACCTCTCTGTTCCCATTAACTAATCTGACTGTAGTCTTTCTTGAACTACAGATTTGCAGCTGGCATTGGCTCCTCCAGAGCTACCACCTCCTTTCCTAGCATGGTTAGAAATGAAAGCTCCATGAAAGAACCATGTTCATGGCAAAAAATCATGGAGAACAGGGAGAGAGGTGCTACACTGATGGAAAATGAAATGAGGACTTTCCTGCAGATTGAAAGGAGGCCTTCCTGGAATATTCCCTGTGGGCTCAATCTTCCTCATGGCCACCAGCAGAAGCAGTGGGACATGAGTGGCACAGCTAACACCTTGTAAGAAACCTGTCCTCCACCTGAACCTGTCTTTCCCCTTGCCCATGGAGGTGTGTCCATCACCAACAGCCTTCCCTCCATCGACTCCCCACAGGAACAACCCTTCTTCACTAGTCTCTCCAGCAGCAGTGACAATTTACCTTCCCTTTCTCCAACTGCAGCTCTTAATTTCCCACTCCCCAGCTCTCCAGAAGCCACCTCACCTTCTGTCACAGCCCTTGAGACAGTGGAGGAGGAGGAGGAGTCCAGCTTGATGTTCGCACAATTACTCCCTGTCTCCTCAAAGAACGTCCTGCAAGCCAGGCTGGGTTTGTGGGCTATTGGGCATGCGGTGGTTCATACCCCCACATATTCACATGTCCAGCAGAGCTGAAGAATTTAGCATAATGTGCAGAGTTTTTAAAAAAACAGAATAATTTTTCGATTTATCCAAGCTGTCCTTTCTGCAAGTAAACCGAACAATTAAAGGGCATTCACTTATTTTTCATGCACTGAAATTATGAATTTTTCATTATGTTCAGATTCTCTTTTTTTTTTTCCCCCAGCTTCATTAACTGTCTAGTGTGAACTTTATTGTCTACATGTTCATATACTTTAGCTGGCTGGTGTGTATGGGGGAATATTTTGCAGATGCTGTCTTCTATTCCACTCCTCTTCCTCTCTGTATAAGTCTTGTTATTCTCTGAAAGGGAAAAGAGAAAGAACAGGAAGAATAAATAATAATTAAAAAGCATGTTTCTTTTCAGGCAGAAGCACTCAGCACTCTGCCGTAAACCATGCTGTGTAGGATCTTGTAAAGCTTGATTGGAAACGTTATCATATTAAAAATGTGTATATCTCTTCCTTCCCTTAGAATTAACATTTTGCATTCAGTGGAGACAGAACAAGGGTTTCAAGTGGATTTTGCTCTGACAAAAAGCTGTGTTCTCTGTTAAGGTTACTCTTTTTCATGGAAACTCAAAGAAGCAGGTTTTTAAGACCTTATTAAAGACAAAGTTGGACCAAATAGACTGACGGCGTTACAGCCATTTCAGGTGAAAAAGACAGGGCTTTTCAGAGACTCCTCTGAGGGTGTGTAATGAAAACTATCTGGAAGATATCCTCATCGTCAATGTCCAGCTGCATAACTCAGCTCTATCGTGGCAGTTCAGGGATGAAATAGAGAGTGACCTGACCTGATTAAACCTTGATAGTGCCCCACTACCAACAATACACGTCTAAGTGCTGCCCCTGTTCACAGGCATGCATGTGTGATGTTAATATCTTGGGCTGTGTTTATACAGTCATTGAAGTCAGTATGTTGTTGAACAGTGGCAGGAACAGCCTCTTCCAATCTAAAGCACAAAAAGGTTGTCACACAGGAGGAGAAAGATTACATTTAGTTGTAATGTAGCTGTGAAAGTGGACTATTAACTTCTAATACATTTTTTTTTAATATTTTCTTTTTCTTCTGGAAAGATGCAGAGACATGGCATTAAACTTGCATCTGGCAAAGTGGGAGCAAGCAGGGGCAGATTGGCAAGGTCTCAGATCAGGGTGTTGTGTCACAAGTGCAGCCATTCCTCTAGAGCTGGCTACTGCTGCCTGTAGCCTTTTGAAAGCCTAGCCCTGCAGACTAGCAAGTGGGGAGAGAAAGAAAAATAATAAAAATAAAAAAAAAAATTGAAATAAATCCAGGTGGCAGTGCTGAGATTTTGGCAAAAAATATTTTTCTTTAGGCTGTTTAGGTTGATGGCATCTCACTAATTAGGCAACATCAATGCTTGGGCTGTATGAATTCAGCATGCTTGGTCTGGGTCTGCTTGAAAAATCCTTATATCCTAATATTAGGATATATATCCTAATATATCCTAATATGTGCATGACACTGACTGCATTTTATTGTTTTTGAATTTTAATTTTACTTAGGTATCAACTTCTGAAGTTTGTCAAAAACCTGAAGAATTGATATTTGTTCCTCAAATAGTCTCCTTTCCATTTGTTAGATGATTCATAGTAGTAATTCATGCTTTAATGTCTCTTAAGAAGGAAATGGAGGGAGTGTTTAACAACCAATGTTAAGTTATCCTAGACACACTGGACTTGTTTCAGACTGCCTTGTTTATATCAAGTGTGACTTTCATCAGACTTTAAGCACCTCTCTCTCCAGCGGCAATTCAGAACAGCAACCTTCAACCACACTCCAAAACCTGAACTCAGCTGGATGTGCAATTTGAATCATAGTTATTCCTAGCATCTGAAACAGATTGTCTGAATCAAATTGTTCCAAAAGCTACGTAAAAGCATAAAAAAAAATTGAAGGTAAAAAATTCTGAGACTTATTAGCTTATCAGTAATATTCTATTAACTCTCTGATGCAAGCTCTCCTCCTAATCTGAGGTCCACTAAATCAGAGACGGCGGAAGGTGACAGTCACATAGCAAAGTTGCTGGGTATTCAGATATTTACACTGTCGTTAGTATTTCTTTCTTTCTTAAATATTACTTGTTGAATTATAGGGGTCTTTGGCATTTAAATATGTCTTGTTTGCCAGGATATAACCTTACTTTATGAAGCTTATTGTTCAAATGGAGAGAAATTGTACGTGTTAGAGCAATTCAACAAAGCTATGGAGATCTGTTCTAAGTCTAGTACAAAGTGTCCACTTGTTACCTTTAACATTTATATTACGTTTTGGAGACATCAGCTGAGATCAAGATCTACAGAGCAGCTCATCTACTCATCTGGGGGATGAGACAAGTTTTGAACATTTTTGACGAAAATGAAGCAATATCGTTGCCATTTTATAGCAAAAGAAATTGTCCACAGAAGCTAGAAAGAGAACTAAGGGCTGGATCCAGATCTTCTGAGTCATACTTTGCAAAACTGATATTTCTGTTCTGATGCATAAATAAACCCTTTCCACTCAATGCATAAAATCCCTGACAACCTTAATCAAGCTGGTATTTCAAAGTCTGATTCCACATTTCAGAGTGAAGGTGCGATTAAGCGGGTGAGAAAGAGAGAAAAATGTGTCATACTAACTGGAAGTTAACTAACATTGACATAACTCTGACATTTGTGCAACCTATCTGTGAATCAAATGCTGTCATGAATGAATGAGTGTTTACTATTTAGGCAAACATTGTGAAGCCTATTTGTATCAGAGTGTAAGGTAAAAAGAGCTTTCTGTGTGCACTGAGGATGGGGCAAGAATTTTGTGAGAGATTCTTCCCAATCCATGCTACTCAGCCAAGGCTCCTGCCAGCTGCAGAGATGGACTCTTCCCATCCCTTGAGATTGATGTGTGTAACCATCACTGTGATTTTTTTAATTTTATTTTTATTTATTTTTATTTTTTTTTCTTTTCTTTTTTTTCAGTGGGGTTGCTCAGATGTAACTAAGGGCAAAGTTGGGACAGTGGTATATTTATTACTGGAAACAAGATGTGGAGTGGAAGGACAGCAGATTTTTATTTCCAAGCTCAGGTTGCATTTGCAGGCTGGCAGTTAGAACAAAAACATCTGTGTGTGCAAAAGGAGTGAATTTCCCTTGGATTTCTCTGAGGGAAAATAAACATGAAGCCCTCTGATTCTCAAAGCTCTCCTTACAAAGTCACTTTTAGAGCAGAAACACACTTTAACCCCAAACTGGTATAAAAAAAAAACACGTCAAATTACACATACACTATCTGAATAGGGAAATTGCACTCTAATTGTTGGATATAAGCTTGACTGCCTTTGAATTAACAGTTAAAGCTGTATGCATTAATCTGAACAGAGAAAAGCAGGCAGATTGTCACAACATACCTCAGTTCAGTAGTCATGCAGAGCAGGTGAGAGAATACTAGCCATTTACAAAGTGAAGCAGCTGATCTCCATCAGCCCCATCACTTAATGATGAAGAGAAAAAGGCAACCATCTGCAATATCTAGAAAAAGATTTATGATTTATCTAAAAGTCCAGAGTCCCAACAGGCAATGTACAACTTACAATTACCCAGAATGATTAAACTTAATACTTTTAAATACTTTATCAACTCAAGAACTACTAAGGACACAATTCATAAATGTATTATGGTCCATTTGCTGTACATACAGCTTCTGGGAAAAATATTTCCTTTGAGAAATAAGCATGAAATTCATTACGTTTGAAGAAAGCATTGGGAATGAGAAAGTCAATTCAGAAAGAAAAGGAACTGACCCCAAAATAGGGTTGAGGTAAGGTGAGATGCAAATTGTCTCCAAACAGTAGTTGATTAAAGGAACAACTTGGGTTCATGAAATCAGGTTGAACCCAATTTCAGTGCCTACTGAAATTTTCACTATCCTTTTTCTCTTCTTCTTCTCCTTGAGAGACAGGTTAAGGGTTAATGGGTTTGCCGTTAAGAAGTCTGGATATTTAACTTCTAGACTGCTTTGTTGTTGAATGGAAATTGCTGTTGTGTAAGAAGTGTAACATAAAAGCTCTGGCAAATCTTGCTGGTATAATTTAAGATGTTACTGTCCTCAGTTGTCTGTCCTACCTCTCTGCCAAAGAATATCACCACCCTCATGGGAGTTCATACAAAGGAATTGCTACCACTCCACCTGCTTGGCTGTACGTTTTGGCATTTTAGTTAAATCCACCCTCAGCAGCAGTCCGAACTAAAGCAAATCAGGCTAAGAAATTTAAGATGTCTTCTTTTTAATTTTTTTTTTTCCTAATTTTATCACAGAGGTGATGTGGGCCAGCAGAGGGATAGGGGTTGGAGTTATTTGAGTCAACAACATTTTAAACACAGCCAGACTTATAACAGATAGCATATCAAAACCCTGAGTTTTTTTTTCTTCCTTTTTTCCTCACTCTTACCTACTGACAATATTATGGAGTGGGACAGAGCAGAGGCAGCAATTCCATAGATATTCATTGTGAGAAGGAGCATTCATCTGAAAGAAATTAAATTGTTTCTGCAAGTGTATCTCAACTGGAAATGTAGTTACAATTGGAAACAGCTTGGAAATTGCTGATCATAACAGTCTTGTAAACATCACTTTTGAGAGGTCTGTGCTAATGTGAGTTGCACATCCAAATCACCTGGGACAGGTCTTCAAGTGACCATTTCATCATGCTACTGCTGATTCTCTGAGCTGAAGCAACGTCTTTCAAGATTGATACATAGAGTGAGCCCTAATAAAATGTATAGTTTGCAGGTTCCCACCTGAATGTTCCTAGTTACCTAACAAATCTGAGCAGTACCAGCTGCATGATGCCTCTGTCATATTTTTGCGTGAAGCTCACCTGGGAAGAGTCCAAAATACTGGTGAAAAATATGCTCTAAAAGACAGCTCTTGGCAATGAGTTGAGGAATAAGAGATCTCATACAGGGCAAAGTCAGTGGGATCAGCCATGTGGAATTAGCATGTCTTTGGTACAAATTAAATATTTTCTGTCTTCATTTTCCTTTACAAGAGAGGATTCGTAAAATTTGCTCTTGCTGACAGAACCTGGTTTATAGTTTCTTGCTCTAGCTGGATATGGATAGCCTGGAGATAGACATTATAAGAACGAAAGAAGGTTTTCCAATCTATCTGAATAAAGCATTGGTGAAACTTTCATGAGAAAGCCTATGCACCTTCATAAGGGATTTGGATAAGTCTCAGGCTGCTTGCTTTTGAATGTGTAAATGACACAAATAATATATACTATGCTATTTTCTGTTTTGAGATTAATAACCCATAGTCAACATATAGTCTAAAGTTTTTCATGCATAGAAAAAGATGCCTTCTTGCACAAGGTATGAATAATCTTGCTTTATATATATATATGTGTATATATATATATATTTTTTTTTTCCCTAGTAGCACAGAATTCACTTCTCTACCTGTAAACAAAGTGCTGAGCTGTGATGCAGATTAGCAACTGATGCTGTGCTATAGTCAATCTGGAATACCAAGCATAGCATACAAGATTTTGTGGACATTGGATACACCTAATCACAGATGTGCTGGCATTTTTTAAAATGATTTTTCCCAAATATCTGCCAAAACCAGACTTATTTGCACTTTTCACTGTTCTGTGTTGTGCGGAAGACAATGTTTTTTGAACCACATCTCCCTACAGCAGCACCCCTGCTCATTACAAACCACTGCCAAATCTTAATTGTGATGCTCAACCAAGCTGTGCTTTATACCTTGGGATGTATGTGACAAGGATGAGTTCATCTTTTAAATATCCATTAGCTATTTCAGGATTTTAGTACTTAGGTGATATAACTTCCTTGAATTAAAGTTACTAATTTAACTCTTAAACATTCATACTGCAATTGATATATAGTGAAAGTTGAACAACATATTTTCTACAGGTTATTTATTTATTTATTTTTTTTTCCCAGAACCAACCTGAGGTTTTTAAATCTTTGTTATTTTTTCGTTTTTCTTCAAGCCCACAAGGTGCCATTATGGCTGAAGTGTGCTGACTAAGCAGTGCTCACACCATGAAGACAAGAATAGTGAGCATGTCAGGATCTGAATAACAATAGACTGATGAATTTGCATGTCTTGTGAAATACGTTTACCGTGTATATGTGCCTCGGTCTACAACACACTTGTGATCTAACGGTATTCATCTGGCTCATATATGAATTGAACACATGAAGAAAAAAGAGAAAGCAGCACGTGCTTTTTCATTTTGAAAGTAAAAGAGATGAGTTAATTTCTTAAGTCAAAGCCTAGGTGCTCATCTGTACATCATATATTATCTTCATTAGTCTAACAGAAAAGGAATAGGGTAGTAAGGCACACTTATTCAAAGCTCAGGTACACTTCTCGAGCATAATGAGTGAATACAGCATTTAGTACTCCCATATGTATTCATGCCTGCTAGTTCAAAAGTAGGAAAAGAGCTGGGAATGCTTGTATAAGGATAGGTGTGCAAGCATCTGCATTGGGCATTGCATGATTTAGAAAAATGGCAAATGATGCCAGTGGTATTAGTCAAGTCTATATATGTATTCCCATGTAATTTTTAGAGATCTAGAAGCAACATGTTGGTATAGATTTTGATTTCCAAACTGAATGGCAAGTGGATGATAGATTCCATGCTGTACTTGGACACAGTTCCCAGCTCCCTCCTACTCTGTGAGAAATGACTGCAATCATAAACCCACCACATAATGAAGACTTCAGTAGGAGCAGGAAACACTACCACACCAGGAATTTGCAGGACATCTGGTAAATCAACAACATTATCACAAACATCATGGCCAACAGTCTGAGCTCTAGCAACAGTATATTCATTTTCCAAATGTTCCAACTGAGAAAGCTGCTCAGACCGTTCCCACTGTACACCAGATGGTTGATTGGTAAGCCAATATTTTCTCTATACAGCAGCCTACTATTCCATCATTAGGAAACATTTTGCATAGGGAACAGATATTTTATTAGAGACAGGACTTTCTCTGGTCTATGTTCTGCTGAAGAAAGATATATACTGTACCATATACACACCACAATATATACAACTGCAAGATACTGGAAGAAGTTTCTTCTTCATTTGTTCTGCTGGAGTCCACAAACATATAAAAAAAAAAAAAGAAGAAACTTTGTCAAACTGCCCCCCATCATTCTGAATGACGTTAAATATATCTGAAGTGAACTATAATGAACTAAATTGTATTAAATATAACACTATCAAATCCGTATGAAAATGATTCATTTTGTACTACTGCAGTATCAAAGAACCACAAAACTAGTCTAGTGATATAGTAGGTCAGGCTAGTGTTTAGAAGTACAATTCAGGCTCCAAGTAATTAGCATAGTCCAATATCTAGTGCCTTAGTCAGGTAAAACTGTCTGTGAAATCATTGGAAATTTTGCCTATTGAATATGTATTTCAAATAAAATTTGAGAATAGAAATCTGAATTGACTGTGTGTTGACTTTGCAAAGTGCTCTCCAAATTGCAATAGTGACTATGCCTACAGATGGAAAAATCCTTGTATTGCTAAAACTTCCAGTCTTGGTATTAGTTAGATAATTAAAAAAGTTTTTTCTTTAAATGTTCTTTCTTCTGTTTATCTGTGCCAAAGCAGTAGTTGTAATCACTGGACAGGTTCCTATCTTCATTAATTGAAGTTTTGTCAAATGTCCTATACAAGGCAGGAACCTCCTCAAAGCTCTTTCAGTCTGATACTTGTTTCTTCTATGAAACCTAGGAGAAATATAATTTTTATATGTGATGCTGATGGTTTGGCTATAATAATGATTACAAGGTATACTTTTAAAAACTCAAGGTTTTCCTTTCCTTATAACTTCACCAAATTGTTACTGCTTAACCCCAGTATTTCCGTGACTAGTATGTATATTAAGCTGATGTTTTAGAGGAAACGTGAGCAGTAATAGTAAAACCTCTGCATTGGGACAGGAAAATATATTGTCCTGTTCCTTTTAAATTCTCCTACATTTTGTCAGGGGAATTTCAGTACTATATTGGAGCAAAGATTTGAAATTAAGCATTGGGATTTTCCTAGATGTTGGAACAATGTCATTTGCTTAGTGATTGATCCATGAAAAATATCAGTTTGCACATACTCAAGAGACACTTAGTAGGCATTGAAAGCTATGTTCTCTGACATGTCTACAACTTGTGAGCATTATTGGTAAAGATCTACACAAGATAGGTTGGATTCTTCTTGAAACTGCTCTTCCTAGCAGTTCAAGGTAGTGGGCTGGTCACTGGAGCTAGATAATACAGTGATATATTTCAGTCAATGTTCACACATGCATACTAAATCACAAAATATCTGAATGGTCACCTAGGTATCTATACATTTAATTCAGAACTTTTGTTTCTTCTCAGCTTCCTGCATTTTTCTCAACTTCTCCATTTCTTCTATTTAAACCCCGATTGCACAAAGATATATTCATATGCCTACTTTAAAAACAGTAATACCACTGAAGACACCAGAACTCTTGTATGTAAAATTTTAAGCATGTTTGCAGGATTGAGTTTGTAAGTTTTAGTCTGAGATCTCTGAATTTGGAAGTCTAAAAGCTTCACGAAATTTCCAGCAGGGATTATTCTTATGTTCTACAGAAATTGTGGTGAACGTGTTGCTGGTGTTTAGGAAGAACAGAAGCTTTTCTCCAGAGCCATCTTTGGATGGAAGCGTGGTAGTACTTTGGTCGCAAAAGGTGAATAACAGAGACAGCACAGAAGGCTCTCCAGTCTGGATATGTTCAGACAAAGTAATTCAGCTCCTGGTCTCAATAAAGTAAACGGCAGCTATGCCCTGTGACTTTCCTTGTCAGTAAAGAGAAATGACTGTGTAATTGCTAAAATCTGATACTGAGCTGGTACCAAAGAGTGCATTTCATGGTTAAAGAAATATTAAAAAAAAAAGAAAAGGAAAAAGAAAAAAAAAAGAGTAACAGAAGAACATGGCAATGCATTGAATAAGGATTTAACAGAAACAGTTAATTCTGATCGTAGTTTGTTTTTTAAAAAAGAAAAAAAGATTTAATATACTTTTCAATCATGTCAACTGAAATGCAACTTTCCCCAATGACAGACTTGCCTACATCTATCACAAGGCAAACAATCTGTGCTAAAAGCATACAGACTTATTTTTCCTTTATTCTTATCTCACTGAAACAGTCCACTGACAAAAGCGCCTTTTGTCTGCAAGAGATTTGGTTGTGTTTCACCCTAAACTAATGCAGAAGTAGAGGTGTATTAAAGTTTTGACTGCCGCTGGCAGTGGAATTCATTGGCCATTATTTTGCTCTATAACAAGTAACACAATATATTGTTGCCAAATAGCTATACGTAGATTTGCAATTCCTTACAAGTAACTTATCAGGTTTATCAAGAGTTATAATGTCATTAATGAAAAGTGCTTGCAGAAGGAAAAGGAAAAAAGATAAAAATGTATTAACCTAGGAGGTTTCATTTTGACAAAACTAAATGATAGGAAACAGTATGTCTGGAGGGGTGATCCAGCTGTTGAATCTCTAAGAAAAGAGTTATGTGGGAGTTGTTAAGGTGTAACATCAGGCTGAAAGTAGTGGGGTTGTATTTTAAGTTGGGGGGTGGGATAGTTTTGTTTTGATTTAGTATTTCGAGGAATTGGATCCCTTCATACCAGACTTCCTAGAATTTTGGGCAAATGATAGGTAATGAATATCCAATGCAAAACTGTCACATCTTGATGTTCGACAGTTAGAATCTGTCTTCAGTGATTGAAATCTGGAAGAATCAGGATGGAGCTGAACAACTGAATTCCTCTTCCAGCCTCTCACAAGAGTGTGAATTACTTATAATATGTCTAGGGGCATCCTTAATTTATGGAACAACATTTTTTTTATGGCTTATGTCAGTTGTTTGCAGAATGAACATACATTTACATTATTCTTCAGGCCTTTTCCATCCTTTTGAAAAACAAATCTTGTCAGTCTTCTGGAATCTCAGTTTGGTAGAAGTGGTACTAGAGTCCCTTCTGTTTTGCATATTGTACAGTAACCTCCAATTGCACGTGGTCACCTAGTGAAATAAAGAGTAAAACTTCCAGTTTGGTGGTTTTATATTCCATCTTATCAGGTATTAAGTGATCATTTAATTGTGGGCATGTAATCTATAGCTTCACAATAATCCACATTTTTAAAAGATTGAGTATTAACATATGTGCATGATAGATTTGTGTGAATCATCTGAATGGTTTTAGGTAAATATGATGTTCTCAATACTGGAAAGAGCTGAATAAATTTAATGGTGCCACTGATTTTTAAACTTAAAACAAACAAACAAACAAACAAACAAACAAAACAATTACTTAAAAAGTAAATTTGTGTTGGTAGCACAATAGTTGAAAAAATCAATTACTTTGCTACTCATTGTAACCAGAATATCATGGAATTGAATGGAATGCCTGTGTCTGTTCTTAGCTTAATTACAGTCTTTGACACTTTCTTAAAACACTCCTTTCTAGCCTTTCACCTTCTTCATGCAATATCTTAATTACTCTTTCAAAAGAAAGACTAGTATGACTGCCTTGACCTTCTTTTCTCCTAATTCCTCACACTCTTCCTAAAGCTTCATTACATGTCTGATCAAATCTACCTTTTTGGTATTCTGTCCTTTTGTAGGGTATTTTGATTGTTCATTTTTAGCTTTCCAGCTACATCACTGGCTGCTCTTTTACTACCTTAGTGAAAAACCTTCTCCTTTCTTTCATTAGACATAGGATTCTGTTAGGAACTGATATCTCTTTAAGAGATCACTTGAAGACAAAATTTCATTTACATCAGTCACTCATGTCATTGACTCACTGTCATCTCTTCCTTCATCTAACTTGTTTGCCTTGTCTACCTTAAGACTTTCTGTATGTTCAGACTCCCTTGAAGTGTAGTGGAAATAAAGTCAAATTCCTTACTTTTCTTCTTAAAACCTGTTAGCTGACAATTCACTGCCAGTGTAACTAACAAAACTCATTGATGTTCTTTGTAAATGTGGAGGTCATTTTAGACCTTCCCTGTCTTGCTTTGCACTAGAAAGCATTGTTCTCTGTATATCAATAGTACTATTATAGCTGCTACTATAAAATATCTAAGATCCTTCTCTTTCTGAACAGACATTCAAAACACTCCTTCATTCATACATTTTATACAGTTTTGGCTCTTGTCATCTGTGTCTTGCTAGATTGCTGATTCCTAAATCATGGATTGCTTTAGGAAGCATATATATATATTATAGCATATATATATATAATTTTTTTCCTTTTTCCTGCAAAACATACAATCACAACATTTTCCTCAACAACTATTTTCTGAGGTCTTATTGATTCACATCATTGGTTCTCTGTTTCTCTATCTGCTTCAGTTTTCTTGTTCTTCTAATCCTTCCTGAATTTAATCTCATTCAAGTTTTTAGGTGAATGGCGAAGGATGAGTAAAGCTCTTTTTGTGGGGATATAAGATTATTAGACTTGGACAGGCAGCACCCAGGTCTCACAGTTTAATGTTGGGCGGTATAAGCACCTGTATGGAAGAAAGAAAGCACTGAGGGAAGAAGAAAAGCTTTGAATACTATTTTTTTTTTTGCAGAGGTGTTATTTTTCTACTCAGTTATTTAAAGGAGTAAATCTAATATTACTAACAGGTTACCAGCTCTTGTTCCATACTAGATATTGAAATTTCCTCAATTTTACGTATTCAATCTCTGGGCATCTAATTCAGCTTTATGTATTACACTGCTGGAACAAGACTTCTAAACCAGTATGCTTAAATATTTAAGTTAATCACACTAGATCTGTATCCTTAACTTTAAGACCTCTAAGAATGAACTTTTGAGCACTTAAACTCCTTTCTTGAAAGCCAACATAACCTAACTTTTGGAGTTGGGCTACCAGATTGATTTCATTCTCCCTTTCTAATCTTTTCAACAGAAATTCTCTTCCTATGTCTAATTGTCTGAAAATTGCCTTCTAGACCATGGCCAGAGGTGGGCAGAGACATACAGAGATGCCTTCCAGACTAAAATGGTGTAGTTAAGCTAGGCAGATAGAATTGAGAGAGTAAGAAAGAAAACTAGATAATAAATTTAGACTAAAAAGACTAAATTTAGACTAAAGTCAGATGAGTTAGATGAACATCATTCTGAGACTACAATTATTTCAATGGGGTATTATCTAAAGGAATTCAGGGAGAAATATAACTCCATTACTATGGTAATAGTATTATGGTAATGGTTCAAATTCTACTAACATGCCTTGCTTCTCCATGGGGCTAATGAGCTTAGGAACAATTCTGCTATGCCTTGTGCCATACATGTACTAATTTTCTGGCTATGAGTGCTGGCAGACTAAACTAGACCACGGCACAGATGTAAGCTCTGGTAGATAATTCTCTACACTGTTTAGCAGGTAACATTTAGGCTTGTGTCAGTTAGTGTTTCCCAGACAATGCCCAAAGTGGCTCATTTCTTAATAGGCAGATCTGTGCCTTGTCTTCAGGGCCAGAGAATGGGGCTGGATTGAATTTCTTTACTGATACACCTGTGGACAATGCTATCAACCCAGCTAGCCTCCCAGAGCACGACATCTCACAGACACACTGTTATCACCCCTGTAAAATTTCACTACTGTACACTCCTGAAAATATTAATATTTTTAACAGATCCATTTACCATGGGGAGCTGCAGCTAAAATAACATTTTGTTACTCAAAATTCAAGTACCATAACATCAGATGGTTACTGGTGGCAATGAAATACTGACTGTTGAACAATTGCATGCTAACAGCTTGTAGATTTAAGAAGAATCTGGAAATGATACCTTCCCTGAGGTTCCTGTTGAAAATTTGAATGGCAACTGGGTCTGACTTATTCTTCACAGGCCAGGATGTAGACCCTGTAATGGTTAACTAAGAAATTACATTCAACCATGTGACCAAATCCCCATTCTGTGGTCTTCCCACATCTCTTGCTGTCATTAGATGGTAGGGAATTTTGTATCTAATTGTCTTTTTTTTTTTTTTTTTATTTTTAGGGAATGTGTTTGGGGAATATGATTTTGTTGTGAGACTGCATAACAGCGGAGGGAGGACTGATACAAGGAAATTATATTCTTTGGAAACCAAGGGAGAACGATGAGTTTCTCTTATTTAGGACTGAGGCAAAAAGGCAAAATTGACCCCCAGTCTCTCTCTATGTACAACAGTCTAACCTAATAAGGAGTTTTAGGAAGTCTCATTAACTCAGTGCTCCTATAACTAATAACTTTTCTTGCAAATAGCTTAACTTGTTTTGCTAAACCAAATGTGAATAACCTCCAATAGAGTCATTTGGAAGGTAATTCTAACTGTCTTTATTTATATTTGTATAGATTGGCTTCATGGCAGGATCTCTTACAATAAAATGCAGCATAATAACTATCTACTAATGATACTTTGACTTGAAATATCGCCAGGAAGTTTAAATTGGTATCCACCTATTTTTAGCAGAAATAGCTGCAAACAGTTCACAGAATAAGCCCCAGCTGTAATAACAAGAAAAATTGACATAAACCAAATGCTCACCACGGGTGAATTTCCACCTACTCTTCACAAATAGAATGAGATCATAAACAGTGGGAGGCTGGCCTGTCTCTAATTTTAATTGTTTTATTTTTCAGTTCACAGCCTGATTAGATTGAGAATGGTAGGCAGGTATAATTTAATTTTAGCACTGACCCCCTACAGGATGGATTACAAAAGTGATGAGCCCTAGTAAGAATAGACTGTTTAGTAGTTCTTGTGCATGCAAAGAACTTGTTACACAATTTATCTGCTGCAACTTCTTTTTGCAGTGAAACTTTAGTTTGAAATGAAATTCATTAAATACCATAACATAAATCGATCATGGATATCAGCATACAGATATCCTTCATGGATTTCACAAACTGATCTAGTAACATTTTCCCTTATAAACATGATGATATATTTACACTATTGTCACTATCTTATGAGTGGACCATTAACACATTTTATGGATTAATAGGGGAAATAAAATATGGAGGATAATTGTCATTGAATATGGAGGATAATTGTCAGCTGAAATTGAAATATGACTTCCACTGCAAATCTGATTTTGAGCTTCCGTTCAATTTTGTAAACAAAGGAATATCTGTCTGAAAATGAAGCTCACCTTGGATTATGTCTTTTAAATTTGAAAATTGTTTGCTTATGCATTCCCAAATCTACTATAATAAAACCAGTCGTCTATCTTAAAAACTTAAAAGTAGAAAGCAAATAAAGTTGTTTCTAATTAAAATGCAGCGTTTGCTACAGCTAGAACAGTCTTTTGATAGTTTTATTTTTCGACAGTTCGACAGTGACATGTCAATGCTTTTACTGGATTCTCATAAATGATGATACAATACTAGCAGTTCTGTTTCACCATGTGGTTGACTCAGTACCTTCACCATCTGGTATCCTTCAAAGAACACATCGTTCTTCCAGACTTGAGTAAAAAGAGTGAAGACTATGGACTCTTTACAAGTAATTAAAAAAGAAAGTGTGGAACTTTGTTAGACCAGCAACACTCTGCAAGTCCTTAACAGTTTAAGCCCCCACTAAAAATTTTATATTTTAAAATGGGATAAAACTTTACAAAGCATAATA
Source organism: Anser anser (assembly GCF_964211835.1). Lineage (NCBI taxonomy): Eukaryota > Metazoa > Chordata > Aves > Anseriformes > Anatidae > Anser > Anser anser. The sequence continues at coordinate 179,426,895 of NC_139720.1, read as the reverse complement.
ACTATTGTGACTTTTTATTTACTTACTTATTTATTTATTTATTTATTTACCTTTACTTTGGACCTGCTGGTATCTGGCCTTGAGCACATGGCTGATATCACATCTGCCATCAATATGGAATCTATCTAGAGAGAATGACTTAAATACTGCTTAGAATTGCTTTAAAATTAAAATTGTTGGAATTCAAATTAATTATGAATTCCCAAGATACCTTAGCTAACTATAAAAAGGCAACTAAAGAGTAATTTTTCATAACTGGTAAACTTATCTGGATTTATCTTATCTGATTGAAGGAACTGAAGACCCCAAAATTGGAAATGTTCAATACACTCTGTGTATGTGCAGCACAGCATGACTTATTTTGTATGTGAACTGGAAATAATTTCAGATGGTGTCAAGGATCTGCAGAGCTACAGCACTTTAGAGTTTGACTAATCTGCCAATGTCTCAAATAAAAGCTTCAGCAAAGCTGTTTTGACAGTGCAGAGCCACATAGAAAAAATGTTCTAGAATAAGTAAAAGCTGTTTTATTTTCTACATTTACAAGTCACTAAAAAGGGTTTCGTTTCCTTTAGATAATAAATTTTATTAGCTTGCTTACCTACTACCATACAACTTCTACCAGTGCTCAGGTCTGAATTTTGTTCCACTGTTGTTTCCTCTTGTACTTGGTTTTGCATTTGTATGGTAAACAACCCTGTTCTCACCTCCTGGACTGCTTGGCAGAGAAGTGAGAATGATTTTACACAATAACAAAGTGAACTTCTGTAAACATTTGGTTTCATCTGAGTTATTTCCATATCCCAAATACACAGCTATGAGAGCTGTATTAAAAGCTGAATATATTGTACAAGAGCTGAAATGTAAAGATGAGGTTGACTGTATGCTCCAACTCGCACCTTTGGGGAAATAAGGTCCAGCATAATAAATTAAAAACAGATCTGGGCTACATTTTGAATCTCCTCGGGGGTAAGACTTCATCAGAGAAACAGAAGAAAGTCTGCATGAAAGCCTGGGAGGGGAAAGAGCTGTTAAGAACTGATAGTTATGAAAAAAGAAAAAAAAAGTGAGGGTTAAAATGCAAAGATTTGCATAAGGTGAAGCAGCTTTAATTCCTTTACACCCTACCTCTTAAAAACTTGTTGGAATTGCTCCACTGACGTGTAGATGTGTCTCTGATGGTTTTACTGCCATGTCAAGAAACTGGTTGCTGTATCAGTCCCATAACTTCTGGTTATGTGGATTTGGCTTACATTTTTAGTTGTTTCAGCTCATGCTTCCTATGGATGTTTGCTTTGTTAGCCCTAGGGTCTTGGTCTCCTCATCATCCAGAAAGTCTTTGAAGTATATGGCCATCCCCACCCAGGATGCATGCCTGGCTTTCCTCTGCATGGAGAGAAGAAGGACAGACATGGTAGTGTGGATGTGAACCCTGTGGAGAAACCTCCCTGGAGTCTGGGCTCAGTTACTGCCCAGTCCTGGCAATTGGGAAGCACTCTCAGGAAGAATAAGGATACAGACAGTGAGAGGACAAACACAGTGGGCAGATGCAGTGATTTTAAAAGAAAAAGAAAGAGACTTAACCGAGAATGCCCTGCTGTTTTAGTGCTACTGGAAACTAGTTATGCTCACATGTGGTATTACTCACACGCAGCCCTACTGGGATAATGCCAAGGTGGGGGCTTCTGGGTTAAGTGTTGGAAATGTGCCTGGCCAGGATTGGTCCCAGGACTGGGAGATGAATTTGTGAGCTATCTGGCCAGGCACCAGGCCTTTGAAGGCTCATTTGATCCACAAAAGGACATGGTGGACCATTGTCAGTAGAGTGGCCTTCATCCTGATGCAGAAATGATGCTTTCACTCCAGGAATTATAGCTACTACCACAAGACTCTGTAGCAGCCTCTGCTCCAGGCTTCAGCCTTCACAAAGCTTTTGCTTTTGAGAGTGCTACAAACATGCAAAAAATAACCTTTGAGCTGAGGAAACATGGCTGGTAGCATCCTGCCTGTTTCATGGGACAAAATGTTAATAAAAATGATTGATTCTCTCAAGTAGCAAAGAATGCTTTCTGTCTCTTATTCCCTAAATGCAGGACCTTAACTCCTTGCTTGTCCTAGTGTTGTAAAAAGATACATCCTTTAGGATTTTATGTACCCTGTTCTCAAGGGAGTGTTTTTCTAATTACTTTTCTTAAGGTAAATTTTACAAAATTATTTAAAAAGAGCATTCCTCTAATTTAGGGACTGTTACTAGAAGTTTTCTTTTCCTGATAAAGCAAAGCTACCACTGAATTCACCAGCTCATTCTCTTGCTTCTCCTTCTGAAGACTTACTTTGTTTAAGCTGAATTTCACGACTGACAACCTTAGCAAACCTGTGCTCTTTTAAATGCTTCAATGTCTTGTTAAAGAGAGACATTATTTCTGCTGCCACAGCCACATTTAATAAGACCTTGGGAGACAATTGGAAATAGGCAGCAATGTTGATTCCTAGGTGGGTGTGTGTTTTCTTTTTTTTTTTTTTTTTTTTTTTTCTGCACATAAAGCATTGCTGATTAATTCAACAGATTCAACAGATACCAATTTCCGTGGAGACACCCAGTGGGTATCCCAATAATAGCAGAAATAGGTTAACCCAAAGAACATGGGAAATATTCTACCTACACAGCTGTTGGAAAGGTTTCAGCATTTGGTTTTAGCTGTCTCCTTTGTAATTGTTAAGAAATAAAACTTTGCAGAGTATGGCAGTGCATGCTCTACACAATGCATTATATCAGGTTTTTGACTGTAAGTAGTCTAATGTCTTTTCATCCTAGATAAAAAACATTAGGTTTTCAAAAGAGGAGTCAATTTTAAGTGTGTTCATTCTGCTGGGCGAACTTTTTATAAAGCCAGGCTGAACTACTTGCGAATGTGAACTAAGTTTCCTCTTTTTGGAACTCAGCAGGCAAAGTTTGAATCATATTTTTCTGCCAGTGATAGCTTTGAAAGGAAAGTATCCAGGCTTTCTGTTTTCCTGTCCCTTTGTCCCACCGCTAAAGAGGACTCCTTCAACCTCTGTGACACAACAGTACGAGAGAGGTGATGTACAGTGGTGTCAGCGTGAGGCAGGGGGCCTTGAACTCCAGCTTTCTAATCCTGCCTCTGAGAGAAATCAAACCAAATTAAAAACATCTCCGGGCAAGATAGTGCATAACGTCACTGCTTTGGCTTAGAAGTAGTGCTGAGGTGTGCAGCCCAGCAGGAGCTCCTGGAGGCAATGTGCTGTCATTCAAACCAGCAAAAATGCTGCTTAACTCCACTGAGCAGCCTGACGTGGGGCTCTGAGAACGGTATGTGCACCGGTGTCTCTGGCAGCGAAACCACAGCTGCCTCCTCCACACCTTCAGAGAGAGAACAGCATGTGTTCTCCCAAAAACACTGCATTAGGCACACTCCTCTCAGTACTTCTTTCTGTTCCCTTTCCCTTTTCTCATCACCTGCCTTTATCTCCCACTGACCTGTAGTCGCTCACAACCACGCATCAGCTTACGACATTGCGTACATGGCCGTGGAGTTTGAGCTTCTGGCTTGGAGCTTCTGCTATGGTCGAAAAGCACAAAGCACATCTGAGGATTTGGACTGAAAATGAGAAATAAAGCTGATCTTGCACTCCCTTGATCAGTGGTTGTTTGTGTGCCTGGCTGGTACCCTTGGGTATATGGGGGCAGTCTGCAAGCAGGCAGCCTTAACTAACTTGCAGCAGATGCCAACAGCAGCAAGGGCAGCTGGACATTGTCAATGCATGGGGAGACCTTGGACACCACCCAACAATGAGAACTTCTCTGCCAGTTGTATGCCACTGGAGGATCCCTGTCAATTTGGGTGATTCTTCTGCATGATGGCTGCAGCACAGACAGGATCTAAGGCAAGAGTTTTCCTTTTTGTGATTATAATGCATGAGGTTGAACAGCTCTAGGACACAGCAGTGAGATGCAAGAGCAATACACTTATGTGCTATGTTTAATTGATGTATGTGCTTGCAAATGTGACAGGCAGGTTTCATTGTCAAAAGGACAATGTTGTACTCTGAGTTCTAATTAGAGAGCAATAACCAGAAATTCTCATATATGTTGCACACCTACCTGGAAACTTCAAAGGCTATGGGTGCTTACTTCTGCTTACAAAGTTTTAATTGGCCAATACTTAAATGGAAATCAGGGTATGTAAACAGATATTTGCAAGAGTGGGTTCAGCTCTGTACTCATTTGTGTTGAGTTGCTGTGCAAGGTAAATAAATCTAATCACTTCTAAATATAGAAAGTATGAGGTTGTAGAGTGCAGGAGGGAACAGAAAGTATTTAGGAATCTATTTCCCAGATCACCTTAGAGAGGAATGGGCAGAAGTCCCAACTTGAGACTCTGATCAAAACTTTAAAAAAAAAAAAAGTTTAAAAATGTCATGAATTAAAACTATTATATATGTGGAAAAACGTACAGACCTGCATCTTCATATATTCAATTATTGGCTGTAAGAAAAATTAGAAAGGTCAAAGAACATAGACAATATTTTTCCACCTTTATTTACCTTGCATTCTAATGCAAGTTTTGGTGGGTTTAATTGCTGAGCTCTGTATTAGTGGGCAAGATCAGAAATAGGCCTATTGAAACTACTTTTAGTCTGAGTGGAGTAAGGACATCTTCACGATATTTCAAGAATAAATTTGTCAAACTTAAGAGACCTGATTAATTCACAAGATAAAGATGAACCTCTAGTACTGACTGCTTGACCAAAACTCTGAAAATTCTGCATTAATCACTAAATGTTCATGCAGTATTAGTTGGAGTCTTTTTCCTTTACTCTGGAATTTTCTGTATATAGTTATTTAGATGCACCTGCTCCAGAAAGTGGTTGTGTTTTCTTGAATCCTGCCTTCCTTGAGATCTTGCACTGACCTGGTATATACATATTGTTTACATTTAGACCTTGACCTTAAACCATAAGTTTAAATTGACTTGAAAGCAATGCAACAGAGTGGAGGTTAACCAAAGTGACTTAAAAAAATAAATGGGTACAACTTAAAAATCTACAGTCCCAGGCCACTTTGTCTTGGCAGCTCTTCAATTATTCCAAGGCTTGTCCTAGGGGTTTTCCCTATCAATGGCAGTGACTGAAGGTAGATTGTGAGCAGTAACAATTTTATGAGAATATACTAGTGGGTGTGAGTGTAAAACAACTCCCTTTTGCCTGCTGGACATAGTTGCCAGGCTGAGTGGAAAGAAATGAGGAGCTTGCTTTCTGCTGCTATATTCATGTCCAGAGATTTTACATAATGAAAGTGCTATAACCAAAGCTTATCTCAATTTTTTGTGCTCAGAGAGTGCTGTTAAAAACTCAGATGTTTCTAATGAATCAGTCTGATGCCCCTGAGGTTGGAAATAATTTGGTATCACTTATTACTACTGGGGTAAAAATCTGTGCCTGAATCAAAAGGGCATGAGGTGTTTCTGTGCTTACTAAAATGATTCCCATTACGTGAAAGGAGTCTTTATCCCCTTCCTCTACCTTATCATCATTAAGATTTTGAGAAATTTGCTTATGGACTCAAGGTCCTTCCATTCCCACTGCAGATCCAAGAAATAATTTTATATACCAAGCAGGCTTTGTGAGAAGAATCATACACTTCATCATGCATCTCTGACTCTTATTTTCAAAGCAGATTTTCAGAGAGAAGTTGATATTTCAAAACCTGCTTTGCTAGAAAGACTTGCTAATAGGGCAAGGGTATGTTCTGCCTGACTGGAAAGCAAGGATCTTCATTTTTAATAACGGACAAACTGCAGCAGAAGTCTATCAAGATTGATTATACCATTAGAATAACAGTATGGATGCTTGAGAAGCAAACATCTTTTTAAAAATTCAAATTTTAGTTAAATTTGTTTGTGTATTCTACACCCAGATGAAGGCTCCCACTTTAGGTCAGTAATTTAGAATGTCTTCTAAACTTGACTTCTGTGGCACTACCCAAACATTTGAAATGAGGCTGGTACTTGAGTAACTTACTGAATCACGAAAAGAAATAGAAACTGGGTTGCCCCATGTTACATTACATGTCTGCAGAGTCTGTGGCACCACTGAGAATGTTTCCTAATAAGACTGATACCCCTTCTCACTTTCATTTGCCCATTAAAAGCAGAGGAAATGTTATTATGCTTGTACTGGGTTGGGCTGGGATGTTAACTTTCCCTGCAGCAGCCCATACAGTGCTGTGCTCTTCACTTGTAGCTAAAACAGCAATGGTATCACACCAGTGTTGTGTCTGCTGCTGAGCAGTGCTGGCACAGCATCAGGACTCTCTCTAACCCCCCTAGGGGTGGGCAAAAATGTGAGAAAAGAAACATCACCAGGGCAGCTGACCTAAACCAACCAAAGGGATATTCCATACCATATGATGTCACACTCAGCAATAAAAGGTGGAAAAAGGAGGAAGAGGGGAGGGGTGGGCTCTCATTGTGAAAACGTCTGTCCTCCTCCTGAACACCGGCTACGTGCGTTGAGGCCCTGCTTTAAGGACGTGGTCAAGCATCGCTCATTTGTGGGAAGCAGAGAGTAATTTCTTTCCTCTGCACTTCCACATAGCCTTTGCTTGTTTCGCTTAGTTTTCCCTTTCCCCCTCCCTTTTCCCCTTTCCTTTTTTTTCCCCTTTAGTTAAATTGTTAATTGTTTAGTTAAATTGTTTAGTTAAATTGTTTAATTAATAATAATCTTTCCTTAATAATTATTTCTTTTTTTTTTTTCCTTTAATTAAATCATCCTTATCTCAACTTGTGAGTTGTTCTTTCCTTTACTTCTTCCCCTCCTCATCTAAGGAGGGGGAGTGAGAGAGTGGTTGTGGTGTTCAGCTGCCTAGCATGGTAAAACCACCACAATGCTGCAGTCTAATTTTCCAATACACTTCACACAACTTTTATGTGATGTGTTTCTTACCATTTTAACCTTTCCGAACACAATGGGTACCACAGTTTTTTTCCTTTAAACAAAGACTTGCTAGCATTAAACCCACAAAAGAAGACAAATTTGTGTCCCTTCTTAAGAAATAAACATGGGAACCTAGTGAAATAAATTAATATGCTCTCAATTAGTGCACTCATTAGGAAGTGTTTTGAGCAAACTAACGAACTTTTTGTTTCTTGCAGAAGATAAAATTTACAATGAAAAATGAGCAAGTAAAGATGGTGTATGTTACTGAATTATAGAGCTGTGTGAATGTCTCTAATAAAAAACATTTTCACCCTGCTCAGAAATGATGGATTTTATTCTGCTGAACTTGAATAATAGTGTATGCTGTAATGCACTCCTTAGCCCTCTAAGTGGCTAGTAAAAATTAATCTTCAACAACAATGAGCAGTACTGGAGTGATTCTTCTGCTTTAAGCTTGAATTACTCAGACTTTAAGTCCTTGGAAAAGGGAACAGAATATACTACATCCTGTTTACCAGGTGTTTCAGGAGCAGTCAACATGAAGGCATGGAAATTTAGTCATCAAAAAACATCAAGGCATGCTGTGAAAAGCCAGGGTGACTTTTAACACATAACATTAATTTACATACTTTTTATTATTATTATCCTTTTGTTTTACTTTAACAATAGAATAAAATTGAATATGAAGCAATTGCTCTTAGGTATTTCTCTACTACAGTTGCTAATATGGGTGCCTTTCACATCCTCTGTTAAAGAAATTGAGGGTGATTTTTACAATAGTCAGTCTTTTGGACCCATGCTGTAGTTTAGAAGTGCTTATGTCTTCTCAGAATATGGAATTTAGGATATCTCTGCTCCTGATCTAGGCACCTCTGTTGGGGTAGGTGGGATGAATATGACCTTATGCACAGAGGAGTACACAAACCATGTTTTGGGATGATATCCTTCCATGGCTCACTAAAATAATGATCACTAGACATTAGGTAGTGATTATCAAGCAAAACAGAGAACAGATTATTCTGGAGCTAATACAATAATGAAATTATTTCCATGCATTTTTGTTTTGTTATGTTTTTACTGTCAATATCGGGGATATCTTATGCAGTGTTCACACATTAGATATAAAAAGAGACCATTTTAATTATTATTTTTATTTTTTAATTTAGATCACTCTGTCTTCAGGGCTGGATGTCCAGATTCATAACCTGGTTGCACTGTGTTTTTTTGCTCGGATATTTTCTGGCTCATACTACACCAGTGAATCTGAATGAGCAAATCTTAGCTGATCAGCATGGGAAGACAGAAAGGAAGGGAGGAAATAAAGGAAGGAAGGAAAAAGACTGCAGTGCAGTTATGCAATTAATTAGATGGCTTTCTAATGGCTGTATGTATAGAAAAATGGGTACAGGACATAAGTAGCCATTAGCTGAATAAGTCTCTCTGAACATGTGTATGTGAGAGAGAATGAATTCGGTTAGCAGTAGTCATTACTGTTTTCATCAGGTTTATATTTTCAGCTCTCTTCTACTTAAATAACAACATCCTTTGCAATGCCTAGTTTGAAAAAAGGAGGGACAATGATTTCTTACTGAGGTGGTGGCTTTTAGGAACAAAGAAAATGAACCAAATTAAAAAACTTATAGAATGATAGCCATGCAGCTGAAACTCTGTATCTTATATATGAAGAAAATACCAGTCCACAAGTCTCATCAGTAGTATCTGACTCAGAATTTCCAGTTATTCTGCTTCCAACAATCTTTTTTTTTTTTTTTTTTAATTCATTTCTTTAAAACCTTTCTCTTTCTCACTTCTTTTGGAAAAAAATAGGCAGAATAGGGGAAGAACATCTGTTTGTATGAATTTTCTCAATCTCTCTAAGAAAGTCTGTGTCTTCTGTGATCAGTGATATGGTTATTGTGAAATGTTCTGTAGTTATAATGGACTTATTCCAGAAGTTTCACTGAGCTGGTCCAATCCCTAATCCCTGCTCTAAATTGTTTCTTTTGGTGCCACATCACAAAATTAATCTTTCCATTTGCTTTGCACGGAATCATTTAACAGTGTTTGAATCCATATAAAGAGCCATGAGGCAAAGCTTTAGATAAAAGTTAGCTAGAACTAAACCAGCCTGCATATCTTATTTAGGAATAAGAAAATAAAAGTTTCAGGAATGACAGATCTGACTTCAACTTTTAGTTTTTCCCCTGCCCTGCTGCTAGAATGTAAAGTCCATTTAATAGTTTCTTTTGGTTTTAGTATATTTGCTGTTTAATCAGTTGATTTTGAGAGATGACTGGACACTGGTCATTCTGGGCACATGTGCATTCCAGTGATTTGAAATAACATTGTGATAGTGATGCTCTGCATCCAGAAAAGCAATACCATTAGTAAGATTTCCAATGAGGACCTAATGGTGAGTTTAAATGGCATGTTATAGTAGTGTTTGTAAAAGTACTCTGGATGCAGAATCAGTCTTTGGGAAAAGAAGGTTTATATTGGAAAAAAGAAAGAAAGAAAGAAAGAAAGAAAGAAAGAAAGAAAGAAAGAAAGAAAGAAAGAAAGAAAGAAAGAAAGAAAGAAGGAAAGAAAGAAGAAAGAAAGAAAAAGAAAGAAAGAGAAAGAAAGAAAGAAAAGAAAGAAAGAGAAAGAAAGAAAGAAAAGAAAGAAAGAAAGAAAGAAAGAAAGATAGAAAAAGAAAGAAAGAAAGAAAGAAAGAAAGAAAGAAAGAAAGAAAGAAAGAAAAGGAAGAAAGAAAAAGGAAGAAAGAAAGAAAGAAGGAAGGAAAGAAGGAAGGAAAGAAAGAAAGAAAGAAAGAAAGAAAGAAAGAAAGAAAGAGAAAAAGAAAGAAAGAAAGAAAGAAAGAAAGAAAGAAAGAAAGAAAGAAAGAAAGAAAGAAAGAAAGAAAGAAAGAAAGGAAGAAAGAAAGAAAGAAAGAAAGAAGAAGAAAGAAAGAAAGAAAAAGAAAGAAAAAAGAAAGAAAGAAAGAAAGAAAGAAAGAAAGAAAGAAAGAAAGAAAAAGAAAGAAAGAAAGAAAGAAAGGAAGGAAGGAAGGAAGGAAGGAAGGAAGGAGGGAAGGAAGGAAGGGAGGAAGGAAGGAAGGAAGGAAGGAAGGAAGGGAGGGAGGAAGGAAGGAAGGAAGGAAGGAAGGAAGGAAGGAAGGAAGGAAGGAAGGAAGGAAAAAGAAAGAGAAAAGAACATATTGCTGGCCCTTTGAGTCAAGTCTTGTTATAATGGCAGCTGTAATGAAAAAGCTTGTTGCTTTTGTATAGTCACTTAGTGGAACACTTGAAATGAGTAGAGATGGTTTTTGCCCAAATCTTGAGCCTATCTCTTAGAATCACTGCTGCAGCCTTCTTTGACATTGTCAGCAAAAGCACACAACGGTTTGCTGGAAATGCAGCTTCTCTTTTGGGCAAGTTAGAGTAAAAACGGGCTAGTCTGCAACTTGTGAGTAAGATATATATAAAGTCTTAAATGCTGGAAAATTTCTGACCTAAAAGTGGCTTTATATTAACTAGCTTTTTACTAGGTAGCTTGCCTTTAAATAAAGAAATAAAGGAGGAAAGAGGAAATAAATTGTACTTGAAGTGTGAACCATGTTGTCTAACTTTCAGGGTGTAATTTTGTACCCATATGTCAACTAGATGTTTAAACTCCCACTACAATCAGCATAGGAAATATACCACAAGCAGAACTTTACAGTTTTTCTCTAGAATAAAAACTCTCCTCACTTTCATGCTCAGGTTTGACCCTGATCTTTCTTTTCCTCCCTAGAAAATGTAGATGGAAAACATTGTTTATTTTAGTTCTAGAGCATGCCAGATCTTTTGAAATGTTGATTTTTGTTTAATTCTGGCAAAATGCAAGTGCAAGATTATTGCAATCAAGATTTATCAGCTAGCCTAGCAAACAGGAAGATTGAATTTACTCCCTATGGAAAAAATGTTAACATAATGAGCAGTATAAAATATATATTTAAATTATTAAAAAAAAGTCAATATTAAAAAAAATTAGGATTCCTTTGACAAAACAAGAAGTAAGATTTTATTGTTTACAAAATCCTAACCAAAATATCAACACTTCCCTGCTTGCAATTGAAACATGCTGCGGGAAATCATATAGACATGGAGTGAATTCACACTTAAGCTACCACTCTTGTTTACTTACAACCAGCTATCTTCACGGTTGGGTTATTACAAGGCTGGGCCTCAGCATGTGAGTTTACAAGCCTCTCACTTCAGTAAAATGAGCTAGAAACTAATCATAAGATGTAATTGTCCTCATATGACAGAATAGCGCAGACTAATTTTATCATAATTGAAGTCAGATCGGTGTACATGTTCCAACACTAAGAAAAAAAAAGTTTAAATCTACATAATATAAAGTGAGTTACAGAGTTACCTTATTGACTGTATCTATTCAATACTTCAGCAGCATTCCCAGGAACAGCTGTGTATAGAGGGTAGATCTGACCGTTCCTTCTCTTTTCTCCTCCATTCTGTCTTTATGAAAGCCTTGCAGAAGCTTACAGATGTTTTAAGTTTTGTTTTGTTTTGTTTTGTTTTTTCCTCATGTGCCTCACATATAGTTACCTAATTTGGTACTGACAGCATATGAAGTAATCAGAAATGTTGAGACAGCCTGGACCAGCTATTGTCCTGGGGCTGCTCCTACAGGTCCAGCTTCTGAACAAAAAGGAAATCTGGTCTTAAAAATATGACTGGGTCTGGGGGAGGAAAAGTGGCAGGGAAAGGCATGACAGCTGTATTTACAAAAAACCACAACTGATTTAAATTTAATGACTTGATTTTATAACACTGTTGGTGTATATTTCTAGATCATTCTCTACAAATAAAATAATAATAATATATTTTAAAATTTGGAATTTCTTCTGGTAATACCAGAAGATGGGACCCCTAAATCTTATGATAAAGCATAATGCCTTTATGAGATTAACAAGAATTTGAAGTAGTACTGCAACACTGAGATTGATAAGACTTGAAGTAAGCTTCCAAAGGATTTTATATGAATGTCTAGATTGATGCTAAAATTTGTTTGATCTAATTTAGTGTTAAGAATCCTTCACTAGTAGAAAGCTTAAGCTAATGGGAGAAATTTCAACCCCATAAAATGGTAGTTATTGTTAGATGCTCTGTGTGAAAAAAAAAAAAAGAAGATATCAATTCTTAGATCCTTTTTAGCTCTTTCCCTTATGGATGTTAAAGCACCTGTGAGAGATTGTTGGAAAGTGCTATATTATATTATTTTCTATTTAGAAATGAATTTACGTAGTTAAAGCCTTGTCTGTTGAGCTGAAAATGAAGTCCTTGGGGCATATATCTGATGTCAGCAGGAATGAGTAATTTAGAGCTTGAAGCCTGTACTTCCTCCCCAGAGTATGAGGGAGAAATATAAAAGGATTTTAAAAAATATCCTTCACATTTACATCTAGAGGAAAATTCAATAGCTCCGATTTGTTCATTAATTTTTCAGCTAATGCTTGGGAAAACAAAATGAAACAAAACAAAACAAAACAAACAAACAAAAAAACACAACAGGGACAAAATGTAACCATACAGCTAGCCAGGCAGTATTGTGAAAATATTTGAGCTACCAAGAGAGTGGTTGTAACACAGAAAATGTATTGCATATGAATCCAAAAATAAAAAAGAAAAAAAATCAATAAGTATTTAGGTTTGTAATCTTCAGCAGTATTAGCCTTGTAACATACAGGAAAGAACATGAAAAAGAATGTGTATGTGGAACTGGAATAGAAAAGTTACTTTATGAATGTACCCCTTATGTCATAAAATACATCTGCTCCATCAGCAACTGTAGTTAACAAATTTTAGACAATCTTTTTGTATAGTATTGCTGCTCAGATCAAAATATAAGAGTTTAGGTAACACCACTCAAATATGCAGGATGGACTTACTATTTCATTTAAAAAAAAAACAAAAACAATTTTAAAGTTTTCTTCCAGGTATCCCACATCTAAGTTTTCAAGCCCTGATCTCTGTTGCTTACCTTGTTTCTGCAGTAACATTTCCAATTAGCTTGCAACTGCATGCATAAGTGTAACAGCTTAATTTGAGATCACAACATGCTGGTTTAAAATCTCTTTGCATAAAGTCTACATCACACGTTTTGTAAGTTGTTACCTACATGAAAAATAAAAAAAGGAAACTTTTAATAGTTTTTTTTGGTTGGTTGGTTGTGTTTTTATTTTGTTTTGTTTTGTTTTGTTTTGTTTTCTTGGTTGAAGAGGAGATCTCAGCTCATATGTATTGTTTTGATCCATTGGCATCCCTAGCTCCCCTCGTACTGATTTACATAAACTTATATCCATCTACCTCTGTATTACTGACAGGGATGGCTTCCTTCTAAACAACACAGCAATAAAAAGAATGGGCACACAAAAATTCTAAGTCAGAAAACCTCTACATGCTGGTAGACTTGTCACAATAAGTTGTGAGGCCATGCATTTGCCTTATGCAACAAGATCACTGTGTCACAGCTGTCTAGGCATTGGTCATAGCAGCTGGGTTTTTATGGGACCAACAAACAGCATATCTTTTTATGTATATATCTTTAAGTTTTTATTTGCTTCACCCATGTATGATTCCAGGTCTATGTTAGACCTGGAAAAGCAATTCATTTATATATATATATATATATATATATATATATACATTTTTAATGAAGGTTGTTTTTCATTGCCTGCTTTTGGCTGCTATAGTACATATGTCTTTCAGTCTACAGAATTTTCCACAGTATGTATAATCATCCCAGAAACACAATGGACAGACTGAAAATAAAGAAAAGCTAACACCCTCATGTAAACAGAGCTGTACACCCATATAATGGAAGAATGAGTTTAAATACTAGAAATGTGTTGTACTTGATTTGTATGATATGTAAATAATTCAAATATACAAAGGCTTCAGCTGTTTCTGCAAGGGTAAGGAAGAGTTTATTACCTACTTTTGATGAATAACTTTCCCCCCGCTCTCTTTCTTGGGAACAACAGAAATTGGCCTCTTCTACAGTCATACTGTGCTTATTCCTACCTTCTCAGTTAGAACTGAGAACTCAGTTAGAACTCAGTTAGACACTGGTTGCTTAGCTACTTAGTTTAAAAGTTTTGATCACTGTGTTTGTATCAAATATTTTGCCAAATTTGAAGTCAAGAAATAAATTCATCCTTGAAATAGTCAGAGCTTAAGAGATTTTTGCTCTCTTATGTTGGGCGGGCTGTGGTCCAGTTCTCAGCATCATCTTCAGGACATTGTCATTTATCACATTCCCAGTTATAGGAAGGGCTTAAATATTAGCACTATATACACTGTTTGCTCTTCTTTCTTCCTGTAGCCTTCTCTAGATTCAAGGTTTTTGATCCCTTCTACTCAAAGTCCTTATTTGTGGAGCTTAGGGTTGTTTTGACAGTTGAGCTATGAAAACAGATTGATGATATTTGCCATCTTGTGTTTCTACCACATAAAAAATCAGAAGACATTGATATATTAGATTGAGGGTGGGAGGTAGAAAAATGAATATTTATATAAAAAATCTTCATTCATGAATTCATAACTTTTCCTTCCTTCCTTCCTTCCTTCCTTCCTTCCTTCCTTCCTTCCTTCCTTCCTTCCTTCCTTCCTTCCTTCCTTCCTTCCTTCCTTCCTTCCTTCCTTCCTTCCTTCCTTCCTTTCCTTCCTTCCTTCCGCCCTGCCCTCCCTGCCCTGCCCTGCCCTGCCCTGCCCTGCCCTGCCCTGCCCTGCCCTCCCCTCCCCTCCCCTCCCCTCCCCTCCCCTCCCCTCCCCTCCCCTCCCCTCCCCTCCCCTCCCCTCCCCTCCCCCCTCTTTTTTTTTTTCTTTTCTTTTCTTTTCTTTTCTTTTCTTTTCTTTTCTTTTCTTTTCTTTTCTTTTCTTTTCTTTTCTTTTCTTTTCTTTTCTTTTCTTTTCTTTTCTTTTCTTTTCTTTTCTTTTCTTTTCTTTCTCTTCTCTTCTCTTCTCTTCTCTTCTCTTCTCTTCTCTTCTCTTCTCTTCTCTTCTCTTCTCTTCTCTTCTCTTCTCTTCTCTTCTCTTCTCTTCTCTTCTCTTCTCTTCTTTCTCTTCTCTTCTCTTCTCTTCTCTTCTCTTCTCTTCTCTTCTCTTCTCTTCTCTTCTCTTCTCTTCTCTTCTCTTCTCTTCTCTTCTCTTCTCTTCTCTTCTCTTCTCTTCTCTTCTCTTCTCTTCTCTTCTCTTCTCTTCTCTTCTCTTCTCTTCTCTTCTCTTCTCTTCTCTTCTCTTCTCTTCTCTTCTCTTCTCTTTTCTTTTCTTTTCTTTTCTTTTCTTTTCTTTTCTTTTCTTTTCTTTTCTTTTCTTTTCTTTTCTTTTCTTTTCTTTTCTTTTCTTTTCTTTTCTTTTCTTTTCTTTTCTTTTCTTTTCTTTTCTTTTCTTTTCTTTTCTTTTCTTTTTTTTCCCTTTCCCTTTCCCTTTCCCCTTTCCCTTTCCCTTTCCCTTTCCCTTTCCCTTTCCCTTCCCTTCCCTTCCCTTCACTTTTGGAGCTTGGAGGAAGGGAATCTGAGAAAACAAACCAGAAAAATCCATTCTGTCAAATTGTATGCCCTGCTGCTTCATCACCATTATTATACTGAGGTTTTACATTAAAGTACCCTGGATTTTAAATTGAAAGTCAAATATAATTTGCTACTAGAAGCATGAAGTGAGTGACTAGAAAAGCTGATAGCTAGGCGCAGCATGACAAATTGGTATCTATCTAATAATGAGCCTTACAAGGTCATGGATCACTACGAACCTCTCAGTTTTATGTAAGTAGAACTGGACTACATTGTGTCAATTGTTGTTTCAGGGGAAAGGGCAATATATTTTAGATTGGCCCATGCATTTTCAGAGCTAGAGCTAGACAGGTACAATAAGTCCTGTTTTTAGAGAGAAAAACAGGGAAAGTGACAATGAAAGGGAGGAAGAGAAATTTTGTTTTTTTCACACGCCCACTTTCAGGATAAATTGTGGACAAATAAACTCTTCCAGTGTGTAGGTTTAAGCTCTTGAGAGGGAAAAGAAAACCACACAGATTTATAAATTATTATTTTTTAAATAAGCAAGTGGTCATTTAATGGGATTTTTAGGGTAAATAATTAAATTGATTTTTAGGGTAAATAATGAAATTGATTTTATGTTTATAGGTGTATCATCAAAAAGAGAAGAACAGCTGTGTTGCTATGCCAGAAATAATGTTATTAATAGAAGAACATTACAACATTTGAAACATTCAAATCACTTCTCAGCAAGTATTAATCAATAGGGTCCTGAAGTTGATAGAGGTATGACTATTTATACCATGAGGTAGATTGTCTTATAACATCATCCCTTAATGACATAACCACAGAGTTTGTGCAGCTGGTAAATATTGTCATTTGAGACTTACACTCAGCTGAGATCATTTACTAGGACTTGCTCTTCTGGGACACAAAGACCTTTATCAGTTTGTCTTATGACATTATTTTTATGTGCCTTTATGAGACGTGTCAGATTCATGTACCATAACTTTGGCATCTAAAATGTAGTTCATTGTTCTAAGTTCTTTTGTCATTTCTGCAGTGGAACATCTTTTGGAGATTTTGAACTCTAGACAGAGATTATATAATTGGCAAATAGGCCTTTGGGATAGATCAGGTAGTCTCCTAGAAGACAGAAGAGGTTCTGGTGATAAGGAGAGCCTAGGGTGAAAATTTTGGCTTCATCACCTACCCTTTAGATATCTGAAGTTGGATATGTCAGTCCCAAAAAATATGCTACTCTTCTCATCAGTGTCACCTAACAGGAAAATTGAAAACAGTAAGAAAAGAGAACTTGTAGGAAGAGATATGTATCTGTGAAGGGCAATGGTTGGAGGGTACAGATTTGGGGCAGAGGTGTGATTCTCTGGGGAGAAATATGTTTTAGGAAGCTGTGGAGCTGACAGGTAGCTGGATGGCCTTATTAGGTGACTGTTGTTCTGACCCAAATTGGAGACCAGAATTCAGCAGAACTGACCCAAACTATCTGTGTGCCTTATTCAGTCAAACCGATGGCCATACTGCTTTTTCTACAGAGGATTTTCAATCTTACTGAAAGATTAGTCGTGATTTACTGTTCCTCTGTTGTCCTAGAAATAGGGTAGTAATAGCATTTCCAAAGTAACATGCAATGAAGACATCTCCCTGTAAAGATGCTTTCTATTGAAAATCAAAATGCAGAAGATGTGATCATGTTAACAGATCCAGCTATGGAGTTTGGCTTTATAAAGTATCTTGTTTAATCTATTTCTATGTTGGAGGTCTCTTGTTTAATCTCTGCTGTGTCAGGTAAAAGTAAGGTGGCTGCAACAGCAATGGTCATGAACAACGTACACTATATGCAACAGTTAGAATTTTATTTCCTGTGCAATGAACCTTTCAAAATGTTAGGAGTCTGTTAGCTGGAAGTGGCTGCTATTTTTGTTTAATTCACCTAAGGTATATATGGTGCACTGTCTCTTGATTCTTCTAGTTTTACTGTTTTTCTCCAACCCACAAGGAAAAACACAGTGTGATATATAATACATGGGAGAAACAAGCCAACCTTTTGCAAAACTATTTAATCTGAAGTTCACAGAAATAAAGAGAAGAGACTCTTACTGATGAGTGCTGGATCAGATCCTCAGTTTAGTAGTGAGCCCCAAGATTAACATGATGCTCAGTGAGATTTCTTTTCAGCGGGCAAGCTGTCAAAACAGAGTCAGTGCATAGAAGGACTGTGCCTTGTAGGCGCAGAATAGCTCCCAGAGAATAACAGAACCATGAGTAACAAACAGCATGGTTTATTGGAATAAATCTTATCAGACAAATGTGATTGCTTCTTCTGATAACATTATCAAATAAGCAAATGAAAGGAAAATGGCAGACCTAATATAGTTTGACTTCAATAAAACATTTGATATAGTGTCCATGAACTCTCATACAATTAATTCAAATTGACAAATAGGAGAACTGTCACATGGATTGAAGATGAGCTCAAAGGCCATAAAAAAAGAATATTCACAGATCAAGTTGAATAGAGATACACAGTTATTTGCTGTGATGCCGGTACTAAATCAAGACTTATTTAACTTCTTCATTCCTGATTTGGAAAGGAGAATGAATCAGCTCATTAACAAAATTTACCTGTGATACATTGGAAGGGGTTTTGAATGAGTTTATGGGGAAAGAATAATACAGTGTGTCAGAGATGGATGTGATAAGGTAATAAATAAATGATAAATGTGTGACGCAACATCTCGTGAATAATTTGAAGCAAATATCAAGTATTAATTTGGGAAAGATGAGATAACAAAATATATTTGTTGCAGACAATGGACGTGGAAGGTCAACAACAAAGCAAATAAAATTATAGGTGCATATGTAGGATTACTGAAATAAGATGATACAGTAATATCTCATAAGACTAGATTAATTCTGAACATAGAAACAGACCTGATCTATACAGCCCCAACACTCACAGGATCAAATAGGGTTCTTGGAATGATTAATGAAAGGAACTATAAGACACTGAAGTGAAAGTCAAATGACCAGATGCAACCAGGAACAACTACACATATCAGTACAGGCTGGGGGACGACCTGCTGGAGAGGAGCTCTGAGGAGAAGGACCTCGGGGTCCTGGTGCACGACAGGTTGACCATGAGCCAGCAGTGTGCCCTCATGGCCAAGAGGGCCAATGGGATCCTGGCATGGATTAAAAGGATCGTGGCCAGCAGGTCAAGGGAGGTGTTCCTCCCCCTCTACTCTGCCCTGGTCAGACCTCACCTGGAGTACTGTGTCCAGTCGTGGGCTCCCCAGTACAAAAAAGACAGGGATCTCCTGGAAAGAGTCCAGCGGAGGGCCACAAAGATGATACGGGGCCTGGAGCATCTTCCCTGTGAAGAAAGGTTGAGAGACCTGGGTCTGTTCGGCCTGGAGAAAAGAAGACTGAGAGGGGATCTCATCAATGTGTATAAATACCTGAGGTGTGCGAGACAGAAGGATTTGGCCAACCTCTTTTCAGTAGTTTGTGGGGACAGGACAAGGGGTAATGGCCACAAGATAGAGCACAGGAAGTTCCGCACCAACATGAGAAAGAACTTCTTCGCAGTGAGGGTGACGGAGCACTGGAACAGGCTGCCCAGGGAGGTTGTGGAGTCTCCTTCTCTGGAGATATTCAAGGCCCGTCTGGACGCCTACCTGGGCAGCCTGCTCTAAGGAACCTGCTTTGGCAGGGGGGTTCGACCCAATGATCTTTCGAGGTCCCTTCCAACCTCTACAGTTCTGTGATTCTGTGATTCTGTGATTTTTTTTTTTTAATGAAGGAATGTTAAAATGGGTAAAATGTTACAGGCTAAATGAAAAAGACCAAGTTTGTACATGGATCAAAAGACCTCAGATTAAAGAGTTATTGACTATCTGATAATATAGTTCTCCTTGTACCTGCTAGTCTCCAAATATCAACAAAGTACAAATCTCAAGGCTGGAGAAGAGTTTTGTGTGATGCAGAGAAGTGCAAACAAGAGTAACATGAGGAATATGAGAAAAATGTTATTAAGGTAATTAGAAACAAAATTTACTTGCTATATTATAAGTGTATTGTGAGGGAAAAAAAATGCATAAGTAAATATATGCAGTATATATAGTTCTTTGCCTTTCACCTTTGTAGCAGTGTACAACACTTGTAATAAATCTTGCTTCTTTAAATGAAAGTTTCCTTTAGTGGGAAGTGTGCTAGAAAGATAAAATATTTGGGACCACACCATCTCCCATATGCAGAGTCTTTACCACCCCAGATGGCACACCAACTGCCAAGTCCTAGAAATACTACTGACTTATTACCTTCCAAACATGAAGTGGACTAAACCAACGCTGCATATAATAGATCCTCCCTCAAATGCTTCCAAAATTAAGACTAGGTGCCTCTTTTTGTATACAAAGCCCAGATGGTACATACAAACCAACTGTGAACTGCATCACTGGTCTGGCATTTAAACCTTGCAAAAAATCTATACTAGTATAATAAATGGCTGCTGTTTACAAATGGAAAAATGAATAAGTGAAAAAGATGTAAAGTTTTGCAGCTTGCATTGAAGATCTTTGGCTAGATAGGCATTGACTATCACTATGGCCATTCTTACATTAAAATTTGGTGCAAAACAAGTTTTGCACAAGTAGGATTATTTAAAATTAACATATAAACTCTAATGTCTAAGCTTGCAGAAATCTAACTTAAATTCTTGCTGTGAAAACCTAACTATAAAGTAAGCACCCATAACACTTGAGGTAAACATCTCTGGTTGTTGAGTAAGTAGAGGAACAAAGAGTGGAAGCAAGGAAATGATTATCAGTCTAACATTTGAAGAAAATGAGAGCTCTGTGTTTCCACTAGTTTGTCAGACTCTCTTCTGACAAATCTTCTGACAATATCTTTTAAATCTATTGGCTAATTTCATGAAAATTTTGTAAAGGTGAAGAGGTATAAAGATTAATACTAAACAAAAAAGGAACCAGATAGATTCATAGCTTCACCACAAGTGACATGAATTAGTTGCATGGTATCAAAGTATTGAGTAGAGGAGGAAACTCCTAACACTACCGCTAAAGGAAAGGCTGCATCATAGAAGTCCTTATTACCTTCTCCCACTGAGAGGGCAGGAAAGCAATATTAATGGAATCAAAAGTTTTGGTCGGAGTTCACGTGTTATTGTGAACTAACAGCAAGTTTAGCTGGATACCAGCATACCTTAGTTAAAGATTTTTCTTGTGTAGATTCTTTGTAACTGCTAATGTACAAACTCACAGTGAAGTGTTTTATATGTGGATATATGTTGGATATTCTAAGTTGTTTTTCAGGCATTATCTTTCTCTTTCTGTCTCTTCCCTTTTTCACTTTTCTTTTCCTCTTTCCCAGCTCTTCTCCTTCTGTATATTCTAATGTTTATTAGTGGATGAAATCTGCATGCATCCATACCACAATTCATTTAGAAAAGCAATTAGCAGTAAAGCAGCAGTTCCAAGAAAACACTACAGACATGAGACTGGATTGGGTGGATTTCTTCTGGCCTTAGGAGAAAGCTATGAAAACTAAAATATATTATCTGAGCTATAAGGGAATTCAGTTCAAATTCAACATTCACCACCACATCACTGCTCTGCCTCTGATATTAAATACAGGAATACATAAAAATTAGGATAGACTTTTGGAGAGTGAGTAGTGAATTAGTAGCATTTGCTTTTTGGTAGACAAATACAATCTGATAAAAACAAAGTAATGCAGGAATACTGTTTCAATAAAACTTGACAAATGCAAACAAGCAGACTATTATGTTTTGACTCATTTAGGAATATTTCCAAAATAAGAAAGGTTATAGAACCATAGAATCATAGAATAGGTTGGAAAAGACCTCCAAGATTATCTGATAGAACCATCATCCTACTACCAGTGTCACCCACTAAACCATGTCCCTAAGCACCATGGCCAACCTTTCCTTAAACACCCCCAGGGACTGTGATGCCACCACCTCCCTGGGCAACCCGTCCCAATGCCTGACTGCTCTTTCTGAGAAGAAATGTCTACTAATTTTCCAACCTAAACCTCCCCTGGCACAACTTGAGGCCATTCCCTCTAGTCCTATCACTGGTTACCTGTGAGAAGAGGCCAACCCCCAGCTCCCCACACCTTCCTTTCAGGTAGCTGTAGAGAGCAATAAGGTCTCCCCTGAGACTCTTCTCCAGACTAAACAACCCCAGTTCCCTCAGCTGCTCCCCATAGGACTTGTGTTCCTGGCCCTTCACCAGCTTTGTAGTCCTTCTCTGGACACACTCCAGCACCTCGATGTCCTTCTTGTAGTGAGGGGCCCAAAACTGAACAATGTACTTGAGAAGCAGCCTACTAGTACTTGAGGTGCGGGTGTACTACCTAGTAGTAGTACACCCAAGTACTTGTGTGGTACCTACTACCTGTGACTACTACCTATTACTCGAGGTGCGAGTGTAGCAACATGCTATTCTTACCTGGCTGTCAA
The DNA here is from genome assembly GCF_964211835.1 of Anser anser. Classification (NCBI taxonomy): domain Eukaryota; kingdom Metazoa; phylum Chordata; class Aves; order Anseriformes; family Anatidae; genus Anser; species Anser anser. Next base: position 179,404,867 of record NC_139720.1, on the reverse strand, counting down.
TGTATGTGAGGCAGGTGAAGGCAGCTTTGGAAAAGAAGACTAGATCTGTCCTCTGAATCACCATTTTTGAATTACTTATAGTAAGATGTGTGACAGCACATTGTTGACTTGTACTTCTGCAACAGATTTAAATAAGAAGGAAAGGTGCTCCATACACATACATTACATTCACATTTTTCTGTACTTTTAAGTGTATCAGTTTAAATAACTTCAACTTATTTGTATAAAATATAATCCACGTGTGATAACACCTAATGTTACTGGAGCACAGTCTGCTTACCTAATTGCTAAACATTTTGGGTCCTTTAAGCATAAAGGTCATATCTTCACGCAGTGACTTAAGTGGAGGTACATCAATTTACACCAGTTGAAAAAAAAATGGTCTTAAAGATTTTTGTGGCCAGGTTTTCTCATAATAAAACACTTGGCAAATCTGAAAGTCATTATTTTAATGGCACTGCAGACACCTATTGTTAAACATGGGGCACAGTCCTAGGGTAATTATGGTATTATAACATTACTGTGTAATTCAACTTTTCTGATCTTAAATTACCATCATTGAAATATAAGTGTTTGCCTTGCTCCCATCTAGTCAAGTATCCTGCACAGAGAGTGCAGAACAGGATGAAAAGCTTTACTAATCCAGACACCTAGAGTTAGTACTTTGACATTTTAAAAGTGTTTCATAGGAATAAGACAGTGAACAATTCCATGAGTATTCCTTGTTGCAACATTTGGTGCTCTGTTGCCCTAGGCAGCATCCAGCTTTTCTTGTGTAGAATTGCCTCCTGGCTGTTGTTGAGGTTGAAATTGTTGGATAGGGTTGAGGGAGATCTTGGAAAACTGGGATACCTAAATATATTTCTAGTGACTATTCCAATATCGCTGAAGACTATAGAGTACGCAGAGAGTGACATATCATGCAAATTCAACTCCCATGACTCACATTCTGAACAAAAGGCATGTATCAGCCATTATGGTTTCTCTTTGGCTTGCTGATTGCATTTGATGGTACAAAACTACCCAGCTCATCCAAGGGTCATGGCTAGCACTGAGAGGTCCATGCATGTCTCTCCTCAACTACAGGCTCAGGTTACACCGCTTCTCCTGACAAGTGACCTAATCAGGGGAGAGGATGTTTCAGGATGGGGTGCACACAATGAAGCCAGGGGTACTGAAAAATGAAAAACTTTGAAGGATCTGCAGCTTTCAGAGGTGCACAGGAAGGCTGAGCCGTTCTGTGGGTTCTTTCATAATTGTGTATGAAGCAGAGGGGCAAAGTCACATCTGCTTATGTAGTGCTTTCTGGTGGGACTAGGTAGAACTGTCACATTGTCATTTTGACGCTGGTTTATGTGTGATACTTAAGGATTATCTGAAACAACAACAGAAGTCATAACCACTGCAATGAAAAAAAGGCTCAGAAGGAGCAATGTAATACTTGGAAAACGTGAGATTTTGAGTTTTACAGGAAAGCTTTCAGTTTGGGTTTATCTGAACTCAAATAGGTCTGCTTTTTTTTTTTTTTTCCTTTTTTTTTTTTTTTCCTTAGCTTCTGTAGCATTGTGGAAAGATTTATTTGTCTCAGCACAGCTCTACAAGAGTAAACTGAATCATTGCTTGTTCATGCATCCTGATTAAGGGTCTTACCGTCAGTTCTGTTTCTCTCTGCTGGGGCTTGAAGTGTTGGTATTGAGTACTCGCTATATCATCATGGTACTGTTTGTCTGAAATTGAACTTGGACAATAGGGAAGAAGCTGACAGGCATTCTGGCAAATCCAGAATTGCTTTTCAATTCAGCTGTGTTCACTGACAAAGGGAGTAGTCCTTGGGAGCTGATATGATTAGCAGCAAAATACCTTGGCTTGGTTTAAACATAAGAAGAGGGGCTGTAGGTCCATGACAATGTGGGTTTCAGGCACCTCTCTAGGCTAAAAGGACATGTGTTAATCCTGCAGTTCCCTCCAGAGATGTTTTTGAGTGTTCATTGAACACTTGGCCAGTATTTCTGTTTGCAGGATTGCTTGGGCATGGCTCTTCTCTGCTCATTTACCCATAAACTTACAAAACCAGACACCTGCTTAGGAACAAAGATATTTGCTATTTGTCCCAACTGCTCTTCCACTGAATTTATGGACATTTACAGCTTCAGGCAAATAGTAAGGGAAACCACCATGAAACTTAGATGACCAAACACACCATTTGAATAACAAATAATGCATGCTGAATAGTCAAGGACATAATTAAATGAAAAGTTTGCAACAGGCAAGTTGATTGAAAAATATTTGTACAAACCGCTTCAATGATTCAAAGAAAATGAACACGTTTACGTGGATCACAATATTTTTGCTAATAATCTGTCAACCAAAAAAAAAAAAGGGACTAATTTATTAGCTAAAATGTTTCCCAAGAATGGTTTGCCCAGCTCTAGCGTGAAATGACATATTGAATTCAATTCCATACTGAATCATTTCTTTGAAAGAAAATGGTTTGTAGCTAGTTAAATACCCCTAGATAATCACAGAGGTCAGAAGCTGTGACCTTGTTGTGTTTCTTGCCTATTTACAGTTCATTTCCACTGCAGGTTGTCAGGGCTTCTAGTACCTGCTTCACTTGAAGTAAAAAAAGAAGTCTCCATACTTTACACCATGAAAAACTAGCCTCCTCATTCCTCCTCATTTATTGAAATTGTCTTCTTAACATATGAAAAGATCCTAGCCCATTCAGTGATTCATGTACCTCCTACAGTGCTGAACTCTTAATGATAGCTAGCTGTGTCATCTGCCACATTGTTTCACCAAACTTTTCTTATTTTCTGCATATTTGTTTCTATTTGCAGAATTTTTCAAAGTTTCAGTGAAGAAATACTAACTCTAAGCATATAAAAATATTTAAGTTACTTTGGGAAAATGCATTCTGGTCATTTCTGTGTTGTAGTCCTCCCAGATCTCCTCAGGGTTGGTAACTGTTCTATTATTTTTTATTGAATATTCTTTTTCTTTCCTGCTCCTCCATTTAATTTGAGCAAATTTGATAACCATAAGCATTTTATTTTTACCATCTGTTTTCCATTTTTATTAAATAGTTATGGTTTATTGTTAATTGAAATTGCAAATTGGCCATGTTATGTTTGTGTTATAATAATAATATCTGGATTTAAAACTGTGGGAAAGATTGCTTCCCAACTGTTCTCACTACATATGGGCCTAGAGCCTTAAAATTACACCTGTCCTATGGGGGATTTCCTGCCTATCTTGTTGCTCTCATAAGTAACCGAGGTTTTGCTTAAACAATAACAGCTCTCCTTATCACTTTGAGAAAAGAAAGGTTAAGGTTCCAGAACTATTGTAAGTAGCTTCAAGCATTTTGATATAATAAAAGTCTTGCAGTAACATCAGATCTTTCAGGACTCTGTCCAAAAAGCCCTCCTTATTTCTGGAAAAGCCAGCTACACAAGAAACATATGCTGAACTGCAAATATTGGCAAAAAGGCTTGAGAGAGGTTTTATTCTGTGCTCTTTGACAATCCAACACACCATTTCTAAAGACATTAGAGAGGTATTAGTATGTCTTGGGGGGCTATTGAACATTGCAAATTTCCCCAGTGTATCACAATTATAGGAACACCTGTTCTAAGTAACATTTTGCTGAGCCACCACAAGAATTTGGTGCTCGATAGCCCTCAAAATTTCTCATTTCTTTCCTGTGGTGAGGTGATTTTGCATCTTCTCTCTGGACTGTAATAGAAAACTCCGAGGTCAATGGTTCAATACCTCTTAAAAGACAGCCCCTACCTCCCCTATTTCTTATTAATAGTGCCTTCTTGACACACTTATGATTCTTTGCTTATCAGTGCCTATTTCTTCCTCTCTTTATTTTTGTTGTGCATAGATGAGGAAGGAAGGGGATAAGTAGCAAATAAATTACAGGTATAGTCAAAAAATTAAAATACACAGATGCTATCAAGAAGGAAGGAGAATTTACAGAAGAAAACAAATGTATAAAGATAATTATGAAAAAAGAAGTATTATGAAATAGGATCTAAGTTCCAAAAAGCTATGAAGTCCTGTGATGCAAGTGAGAGCCTGATTTTGTATGAGATTGGTGGGAGACACCAGTTCCCTGCATATTAGTGGCCAAGATAGATATCTATATATCTAATATATCTAATATATCTATATATCTAATATATCTAGGCTCTAGATATATTCTGTGGTGTTCTATGACTCACTCAGGTCTCAAAATAAAGGGCCAAGCTTTTAAAGAGCAGGATGCTAGTTGATGAGTGACACTGAAAATCTCAGTAATGTGTTGCAAATCTAGCTCCTACACTGAAGCATTTTCATCACTTGGTTTTATGTCTAGAGCATTAAATTAAGGGTTGACCCGGCCCAAAAAGGGGCATAGGAAAAGGAAGAAAACTAGTAACAAATTCATTTATCAAAGGTGCTAGGAAAAAACACCATAAAACTGTCCATAAAGAGCTATATAGGATGCAAGATACTGGTTTCCATTCTTGCCAATATTGTTTCTGTTCAATTTTACCTTGAGCAGACACTTTGCCTTTTTTTCCTCCTGTTCTTTGTCTTGAACTTGTCTATTTCAGTTAAAAGATTTGGGGAGAAAGACTCACTTTTTCTTTGTGTTTATACACTATCACACATAAATCTTGCTTGGTTTCACAATGCACTTTTGCAGGTAGTATCTTATATTACTAGATGAAAGGCTTGAGAAGGGATAATGTGAGAAAAATGAAGCAAACATTGTAGAATGCAGTAAAAGCAATAAACAGGCACCCTTGTTGTGCACAAGCACCTGTTTCTTCTCCAGTGCATGACAAAAAACACTTATTCTGCCAGCTGTAACTCTAAGCTGTTAATGGGCCCCAGAACTGGATGAGGTAAAAACAGCAGTTTATCCAACAAATGTTCTCCTTTTTCCTCTTCCTAGATGATCTATTTACAGGCCTGGATTTCAGAGAAGGCATTCATTATTTCTAATTTTTTGAGGAATGTTTTCTAGTGTATGGGATCCTTTGAATCTATTGGGGTTTGAAGGTTAAGTATGTCACCATACCTTGTTCTTTTAACCAGGAGGGAGTATTTTCATATCTGGTGGGAATATTGACATGTAAACATCTACTAAGTTAATGTATGAAAAGAAAATAGACATTTTCTTGAACACTCCTGTCCATAAAAGCTCAAGGGTGAAGATATATCCCTCCTAGACTGGAGCAATGATAAAGCCAAAAAGTGCACATTATAAATTTATTGTCTCGATTAACAGTGATTCCAAACACATAAACAATAAAGAACATATGAAAATAAGTTTTCTCTAAGTTTATATGAAAAGCTACCAGACAGATGTAGTTTGATTTTAAAAGTAATTTGGCATTTATAATGTTAATGAAAAGATTTTCCTTTGTGACTATCAGGAAAAAATAGGTATTACTAAGTTATTGTCCTTTTTTTTTTTTTTTTTTTCTCTCCCCAGTGTTTCAGTTATGCAATATGCCACTTGAGTCATCTTCAGTTACAAAACTGTAGTCATTAAAGTGTAGCATGTTTAAGACTACTGTCTTCTGGAATCCAGTGATCCATGCAATTGCTGTCATGCTGGAGAAAGCAATGTTTGACTTGACATTAATTTCTTGTCCTTCCATATTGTATATGACACACTGTCTTTCCTTTTGCATTTCACTTGCAGGATCATGGCATTTAAAAGAAGCAGAAGATACCTTGTTGGGCTGTCAGTCATTGACCAGTCTTGGAAGACTTTTTGTCTATCCAGGGAATCATAAAAGCCACCATTTCAGGTATATTGTCTTTTCAAGCACTTCAACAGAAGTCTTATATGAAACTTCATTTGACTTAGTTCTCAACATGGAGAAATATGGGAATGCAATTGAAGTCCTGAGTGTGTAATTCCTTGCAGGGAGCGTTGAGCTAGTAGTTAAAATCTCAGCTAGGTCTTTTAATTTCTGGGTTTGATTTCTACTTCTCCCTACTCCTTACTTTCTGTGATTCTATCATTTCCTGACACTCAGTATTTCTGTGAGACATTAAAAATTCTATAATTCACATAGGAAAAAATTACACTCACAACTCATCTCTCTAAAGAATAAAGCCATTTTCTGAGGAGTATTAATCTTTATGGGGATGCATAAGGGATCCATGACGAAGAAACTCTTCTTTGCTAGCCTCTGTAACCTGGGAACAATAGTTTCCTATGTTAGAAAACACTTATGAAGATAAAAACTGGGAACTTTATAGAGGCTATGTTGTATTCTTTGCTAGTTTCCAAACTCTCTCAGGGTTCTGTAAAAATCCCAGCCAAATTCATTAGTGTTCAGGCCTGCTCAGAAACAATAGTGATGGAAAGTAATATGGTTATAATTCAGTATGGTTTGGGTGGGGTAGGGAACGTTTTTAATTTCCCTTTACTGCTGGTGATGGATTTTTACAGCTTCACCTTTCTGTGCTACCAATCCCAGCAGTCCCAGGCTCTAACCAACAAACAGCTTGACTTGCAGAAACTTTCCACTCCCTCTGGGGAGGACCACAAACTTACAGCATATTTTAAGCTGTTCTTCGATTTTCTGAAGGGAGAGAATTGTCTCTAGGTACAAATTAGTGCTACCAGTGGAAGATGGAGTTCAGCTCTTTATATACTAATATGCAGCAATTATGATAAAACAAAACTCATTCTGAAATTCTGCTGTAACTATAGTAACCTACATTCAATGTATTCCATTAAATATATAAAAAAGTTTCCCCAGCAGGAGCAAGTAAATATTATCTATTATTGACTGCTGAAAGTTCCAGACTGTGAAAAGTGGTTAATATATTTTTGTGATGAAACACATTTGTTAAACCTTCCTTTTTTGATGATTATTTTCTGTTTAAATAGCACCAGATAGTTATTTTTATATTATTTTTATATTATTATTTTTATTATTTATTTATTATTATATATATATAGTTATTATTATTTTTACATCTATTTTGAATCATTTGCTTCCTTCATTAGAAGGTCTCCATTTTACAAAGGGTCTCTGAGAAATTCCTTTATTAACTTTATTTTATTTAATTTCTAGTGTGGGATATTTCCATTAGTATTTGACTGAAACTTGACAAAGACTTTACAACCCCAAATGAATTCTGTATACTTTTATCATTTCAGCTTTAATAATAATAATAAATCCTCAAGGATTTGGCTACTTAATAATGAACAAGCAAGTTATGCAGATATTCTATTGCTTTACTTGCTAATACTTATGACTTCCAAGTTATTTAAGCTAAATGTTGCAAATTACCCACAAAATAAAAACTTGAAATTCAGATAGGAACAATAATATGAAAGCATAACGAGATATGTGTGTCTGGGAATAAGCGAAAACTGGTGGTTTGGAGTAGGTACATTGGCAAAATGCTGCCTATGCCCAGACTTTGCCAAGACTTTGCAGCTATCACAAATATTGCAAGCCGTTCTAAAAAAGGAATTAGATACCTGTATGAACAGCAACACTGATTGGAGCCCCTGGTCTGCGCTCAGAATAATGGGAGCGTAAAGGGATGGGTGGCAGACGACACCCAGCTAAAGATGCCTGAATTTCAAGCCAGAGCCTACTCATGCTCTATATGCCATAGGTTCATGGGCATGGCACATGACAACAAGGGAGATATGGTCTCTACCTTTACAATTTCCTTATAGAGACAATATCCTGTCTTCTCTTGTCTGTATTTAAAACACCCTTCTCCTTCACCTGAAGTGTCTGAGGTAACACAGTGCCACAGTTTAGTCAGGTGAGTCAGAATCAGAGTATTACAGCAGTGATAATATTACTGTGTTAGCTTCTCATAGGAAAGATACCAAAGGATATCGAAAGCAATATTGAAAAAGCGTTATAGAGAATTATTTTTTGTTTGTTTTTGTTTTTAAATCAAGATTGAAATCACTGGTAGAACCTTGTAAAAAAAAAAAACAAACAAAACACATATATGGATAATATCTTTCATGTGGTAAAAAGGTTAGGTCTTCAGCAATGTGTCCCACAATTACCCACTTGTGACAGAAAAGTGTTTGCTCTGAGCTATGCCTACAATAATACAATACAGTGATGCTTATTCAGATCCACTTAGCTTTATCTGTAACATTTTGCTTTCAAAAGGAGAGAAAAAAAATGAAAATAATGATGATAGAATGTGAATATTTTTTTATTTTATTCAAAGTCCAAACTGTCTATTGGCTTGTTTGCTTTTGTTGTATGAACTTACTCTGAAGTGATGATATGGATTACCAGGCTGTTATCCTGAACAAAAAGTGCTGTCGTTAATTCTCTTTTGCTGCAGCTATGGGCCATTATTTCCAATAGCTGTAGCTGTCACTTCCAGTACTGTGACCCATCAGGAAATCTCTCAAGAAACTGAAAGAGTTTACACAATGGCCTGGCAACAATATAATTTTCAGGGTAGCAGAAGGTGCAATGGCCTACTGATCTCAGATTTATTCCTCATTCCTATTGCAGACTTAAATAAATACAACTAGATGCTCTTTTCCTACTGTTGCACTGTCCACCTGCTGCTCTGTAGTGAGCTCAAGTGCCCTTAGACAGTATATCCTCCATCCATTAACTGGTTGCCAGTGTCAGAGCAAGTGCAACCACAAAGGGCTCGCTCTGCTTATGCCAGCATGACAGCCTTCTGCACAGCACTGGCACCACTGTGAGAAGGAAAATGTTCATCGCTCCAGGGAATACAGAGATGAAAATAAATCTGGGAAGCAGTTACATATCCATAGGGATGAAGGAAAAATCCTTAACTGGTTAGTAACAGGTATGAAGAGGAAGGAGAAAGATGAGAAAAGCAGCAGCACTATGGGGATGAAAGTCTGGGACTAGGTATTCTGTATATTGACTGATTTTTTTATTTATATTATTTTTCCTTGTATACTTTCATTTACAGTCTTATAGGTATCTGGCCTTTTGTATCTCCAATGATAATCACAAATGAGAGCTGTATCATCCAGATTTTCTAAAAATTTGTTTATGCAGTTGGGAAATATTTAGCGACTGTGTGTGAACTTGTGCAACTCATCCTTAGATAACACAAGGTGATAGAAGGAACACCTCTTCTTATACCTGTCATTCAAATGCTATAAAATGATCCCCTGAAATTGAAAGACAAACCTATTCTATTGGAAGTCCTGGAGCTGGACAAACAGCTTGTGATTAGTGTCTTTCTTAGGAAGCTTTGACTTTCTCTTTGAAAATGACCTCTGAAAGGGTCGTGGCTCCCCATGTGTATTCACTGTTCTGTCATTTCCTGAGTAAATTCAGTGACTTGTGAAGAGTTTGTTGTGAATACATGACAAACAAAACAGCAACTCTCAAATAGTGCATGCCTCACTGTATATGTTTCTGTTACTTAAATCTGAGTGCAGCTGCTAGTATCAGATTTCCAGTGCAAAATTAAAATATTCTCTCCATAAAAAAATTGACAAATGTTTCCTCAGAAAAATCTTTTGTATTTCATATTAGTGCATTAGCTTTACAGAAAACATTTGGAAAACGAACAGTAATCATAGGTCAAATTCATTTACTCTATAATACTACTTGCAGACTAATTTTTTTAAAGCTCTTCTTGATCAATGGATTTATATTATAGTTGTCATGTAATGGTTGGGTCTGTATTAATGGCTTTTAGTATCCTCACGGATTTGATTGAAAGAAGGGGCCTTAAGATTGCCAGCCTCTTTATTTTTACAGAACTTCCATTGATTTGGATAATGGCTCCATATAGCTCTTCAAATATAAGTAATAGCTCCTACTCTCCAGGCCTGTATCTGTGTTTACCCTTACTTCCCTCAAAACATATTGGATTTCTTTAATAGATCTGTTTGGTCCAGAAATCAAAATGGATTGCTACTGAAATTAACTACTATTTACTAATCTAATTCTACCAGCCTCATTTGTTTCCCCTTTCCACATTTCCCAGTACATTTTATTCCATGTCTATCCTGCTTCTGCTACAGCTGGAGTGCAATCAGTAGCTCTGATATGTTACTGCACTATTTCTTATTACATATTAAGAAAGTAAAGAAGAAAGAACAGAAGTAAAACTTTATAGCAAATTGCCACATCGCCTGTAGTAAACAGAATATACTGTTTTTGATAGACTCTACAAGAGATCTTTAACGAGACAGTACACAGGAAAAATAATTATTAACATAGTTGTTGCAAAATTTCACATGGATTGCAATTCTTTGAATCAGGGACTGTCTTTAATCTTTCCAAATAATGCCTGACCCCTTATGCTACTTACAACTCTTAAAATGTAGTGCAAAACATCAGAGAACAAAACCAAGCTATAATACGACCAACATAATGGAAGACACAGATTATTTGGTATTGCTTATAAAAAGCACAACCTGGTAGAAAGCTGAGTACTTCTGCCCAACTAAACATGTGCAAGAATTACAGGGGGAATAAAATCAACATTTTAGGATATGTTAGAATTTCAACTTTTAAAAATCACATATAATACATTTTTAAATGTATTTCTCTTTAGAATCCAGTTTAGTTTTGAAATTTTGCATAACATACAAAATTAACGATATGATAGCCACCTTTAAAATATTAATCAAGTATTATGCTTGAACTTGTGAAGAATTTCCATTTCCCTCTTATTATAATGCTTTCCATCTATCAATTTATACAGAAAAGTAACCAAGATTTCTGTGTGTTCACAAAGCATTTTTTGCCTTTTTCTAACTGGCATTTTCTGACTTCTGATAAACAGTTATATCAGTAGATTGCCAGAAAGCTTTACCTGCAGCCTTCAGCCGGGTAGAGATTTGAGGAGTGAGAGAAGGAGCACAAATCCCTAGATAAACTTTCTTGTTATTCCTCCTGACTTAAAAATAAGATGGTTTTAGCTATAGTGTATCTATTTCTTCAAATATAAAAGTCAAACTTCACCTGTACTGGGCTATGTTTCACAACAAAATAAATTTTAACCTGGAGAAACAATATTGCCAGTATGGAATATCGTGGGAATGATAGAAAATTTCAGGAAGGAAAGCAAGCCATGAAAAGAACTTTTTCTTTCTTTCTTTCTTTTTAAAATTATTTTTTATTTTTAGCTCTGTATAGTTTTCCAGGTACATCTTGCCAATGAAAATATTACCCCTGAGGCATTGTTATTATGTTTTTGTCATGAAAGTGAAAGAGGTGTAACTCAGAGAGCCTCAGGCAACAGTGAATTACCAAGGACTTTCCTATAAGTGAGTGAAATATAATTACACTCCTCAATAGTTGAGGCAAAATATATTTTGGGTAGAGAATGGAAGGTAAAAAAGTATGTGAGACAAATTGGCTGTGCTGTGTATTTTTCATTAGGCAGGAAGGTAAATGAATGCATATGAAAGTAGGAAAACAGCCAAACTTTTATTGCACAGCTGAGGACAACCCTAGTTTGAAGGCACGGCAAGGCACGGCACAGCAAGGCATGGCATGGCACGGCAAGGCAAGGCAAGGCAAGGCAAAGCAATGCAAGGCAAGGCAAGGCTAGGCAAGGCAAGGCAAGGCTAGGCAAGGGAAGGCAAGGCAAGACTAGGCAAGGCAAGGCTAGGCAAGGCTAGGCAAGGCTAGGCAAGGCAAGGAAAAAGAAGCTTTACTTATGTTGGTGTTGTTATATTACTAATGAGGACTAAATCAACAAGTAGATTGCTGATGAGTCTGACAATGCAGGGACGTAAGCATGGCCTCCCTCCTGCCCCCCGCCCCCCCCCCATCCCCAAACTTATTCTTAAAGTAGAAATATGTCAGCTATTTAGTTGAATGTGTGTCACTTAATGCACGACATCTGACTCTTTACTCTTGGCATGTCTCTTTCTCAACATAAGACACAGAAGAATCAGTTTTCACTGAGCGTGTGGTTACCTCCAGCTAACTGTGGTATTCCATAGTAATTTAACCATGCCTGTGTTACCTTACCAAGGCTTTTATTAGATCAGTATCAGATTAGTAAAACACTGTCTGAATATTCCACAGTATGAGAAATAATTTGCAGGTTCGTAACATGCTGGCACTGCATTCTACTCTTGGCATGATTAACTTTGATGTTTTTGTCCTTGCAAAGATAAACACTACAGAGCAATTACAATAAGAAAGAAAAATAGAATTAAATTATTTTTAGGTAGGACTGCATTTCAAAGAGTTTTCTTTTTTTTTTTTTAAAGTAGCATTTATGTCAGAAAGTACTACACAAATATTAACCCTTAAAACCCAAAGGAAAAAAACAAAACAAAAAACAAACAAACAAAAAAAACCCACAAAATCACTTAGAAAAATTATTAAAATTTAAGAACTGGGATTTAATGGACACATATTTTGCTCAAATGTTTATTCAGTGCCAATAAAAGTGGTAATAATACTGGATACCATATGAATCCTAGAACTCCAGCAGAGGGGTTGAAAATCTTCTTTCTGACACACTGACTATTTAATTAGAGATATCATATTCTTCAAACTGATTTTTTTTCCTCCTTCCCAAATAATAACACAACTAATAAAATTTGTAATAAGTGTTGGCATATATTCTACTTCCAAGCACTTTTTTCTTTGCTTATGTACAGGAGCTGTCCATTAGCTATTTGTTCAAACTGGTACTGCCAAAACCAAAACCTTTGAAGATATATCAGTAGGGAAAAAATGATACTTCTTCAGGTGAAAAAGATTTAGCCCTTAGAGAGGAGCCCTCCAGGCCTTTTTTGGATCTTAACCTAACTGTATGTTCAGGAACTTATTTTTTAGCTTTTTCCCTTTTCTATTGACCCAAACTATAAAGACATGAAGTGTGAAAACAAATTATTCACACTCTAGCAAACAAGATTTACTGTAATCTTTAAAAAGACAGCTACCCATTGAGGTCAGTTCCATCATGTGGCTATAAAATATTTTTAAGTCTCTTGCACCTATTCAGAATTGAGTCTTTTTTTTTAGGGGGCATATTTCCAAGCAGAGACATCTTGTCTGCCCCTTCTGTTGAAGAGTGGGACTCTGTAATCAAAATTTCTTAGACTTTAAAACAATGCCTCAGACTTTGGAAGACCTTTCCCCAATCTGATCATTTGCTTAGACACTCCTTCACAGTTCATACTGGGCCCTCGATACTCTGGGGTTCTGCATGAACTTCCTTGAGCACAGATGACAAAAAACAGGGGAGATAGCCTTAGCAGAGGGATTTATTGACTTCAGTCTCTTTATTCTCCAAAAGCAAAGCAGAATTTATGCCCTTCTCAAAATTATTTACATCCCCAAATCATGCTAATTTCAATTTTGGTCTCACCATATCTGCATCTCTGAGGTTTGATGCTCTTAGTGATAATTAGAGTCCTTGTATAAACTTTTGCATATAGTAACAGGACTGCTATTGGAGAATTGTCATTTCTGTACCTGCTCTATTACTTTTCTTTCATGTCTTGCAACTCTTCCTCTGTTTTGAGAATTCACTATTCTTAATACAGAAAAGCGAGATTGGAAGGAACATTTGGAGACCACCTAATTCAATCCTTTGCTCCAAGCAAGTCCACCTTCATCCAAGGCCAGAGACTACACAGGCTCTAAAGGGAAATATTTTCAGGGTTTGAACCAACCTCAGAGAGAGGAAATAAAAAAAAAAAAAAAAAAAAAGCTTAAGAACCATTTGAAATTTCCTATGTTAAAACATTTTCCTTTGCCTTGTATCTGACCACTGTGTCCTGCCAAAAAAAAAAAAAAAAAGTGTGACTTAATCTTCTTGCATTGGGCTGATTAAAGTTTCCATAGGACTACCATTTGACCACCATCTGAAGGCTTTCACAAGACAGAAGCAGAAGTGGAGAGCTGCTCCCAGGGAATGGCTCAAGAGCACTTTGAAGTATTCCTCAGTGTGACCCCTCAATAAAGCAATAACAGGAGACCATTGGTAAACCCTTCTGAGTATTTTTTTTTTTTTTTATATCTCAAAACAGATGATTTGTTTCCTGAAGCTTTCAAGAGGACCAATAGAATCTTTGAGATTCCTCTGTCTGTCCTGCAGGTTCTTCAAAATTAGCAGAAAGCAAAATCGATTAGAGCCCTCTGGGTAGCCAGCACAGCAGCTGTTATTTCAGTGTTCCCCAATAATGATATATTTGAGTTTGGAAAAAGGGCACAGTGACAGAAAGTTGCTGACCCGGAGTGAGAGACAAAACATTCTCTGAACAATACAGTTCTCTGTAAGGCAACTCAGTAATTTCATTTTGTAAGTTTCGATGTCATTAAGACACATGCTCTACTCATACTGTAAATGGGTTTCACCCTTTGACAAGGAAAACATTACTTTTGTGATTTAACCCCCCCTTAAACTCCATATTGTTCATGTAATTTATTCATTCTTGCAAGGCAAATAAGAAAACAGTCTTTAAACTTTGGTGTAATAAGAATGGAATCCAGTGTAAAAATAAATTGGAGATAGAATTTAATTATTGCTTTTCTCTGCATGACTTGCTTCCTAGCCCCTTTACAAACTTTCTAACACTTATTTAAAATTCTTATTTTATCCTTCATCTGCTGACATTATTTACATACAGAACTCTGATGTGTTTACCATACAATTAGAATAGATCTTCATTTTAATTAAATATCAATTCAGGATCACAGCTTCAAGCTATTTGTCAGCACTGATAGTGATCAATAGAAGGAGATGCTGAACAAAGAAGACAAATAGATTTTCTGAGTAGTCAAATATTTTTCATTTCTTCACGTACTCCATTTTTTAATAGAGGATGAAGAGATTATATTTCTTGCATCCTTTTAGTTATTCTGTGGCACATATTTAGAAAGTTGAAATCAGAAGCTAATTGCCACATCATTATGCTTAATTGACATGCTACCTTCTTCTATGTAACTCACCATGACAGCTTCATTTAACTAGGATGTTGTGACTGCTTGTCCCAGGAGTAAAATTTTCAGTAGCTGTGGGCAAATTCCTAAAACTAAAACTCAGTTAGGAACTTAGGAGTTGTACCAGACCCCTTAGGGCCATGCCTCCTCTATCTTGCTATTGCAAACTCCACATCACACAACCTTGTATTTACAGCTTAAGTATATATCATACTCAGTTTACACTCATTTATTTTTATGCTGACATAACTTTTGAGCTTTTGCAGTTCTTTCACCCATTGGCTTCCATCCCTTCATGATATATTTATGATCATACCCCTTCTCAGTCTTATTTTATTCATCTTTGTCTGATCCTTCCTTCCTTCCTTCCTTCCTGCCTTCCTGCCTTCCTGTTCATATCTAACATATCAACATGCATTCAAATAACAGCAGTTAAAACTTACCTTGCAGTGAAAATTTTGTGTAAAGGGAATTCAAGTGATGAAAATATTAGTGCAGCACAGCTGCTTCATGGATTTTTCCATTCAAAGTAATAGTGATTACAGACTTTTGTATGCATTAAATATAACTCTTTTATACTTTGTAGGACATTATTCCTCAGCAATTTAATTACTTAAAGTACTAAATTTTATCTCTCAACATTTATTCAATTTGATATCTTGTTTTGAGGCATGAAATTTAAAGAATGAATTTTATTTTTAAAATGCCTTTGTTTTGCAAGAGAAATAAGCCAAGGGGTGACAGAAAGGGAAGCATAGCAGAAATAATTTTATAGCACCTTATTGACTTTTCACACAGGGGTAGTAGATAGACAGAGACTGCACTTTGTGGAGAGATTGGGGGTTCAAACAAAAATAAACTTCACTGATAGAAAAGTTTGTTTTGCTTCAGGTAAATTCAACCTGTATTAAATTCCTAGACGGAGACTTAAATAGATACATTTAAATATTCTGTTCTCACTTTTAATAGGACTGAATTTTAACAAACCTAACAAGTTTTACGTCCATACCTACTGAGAATTTGTTTCATTTATACTATTCAGTAGCATACTTGTGTATATGTACTCCGTACTTATGCACAAACAATTTATGTGTGTATAAGTGTGTGCATTATGCTTGCATGTGCTAAAGGATGGCTAAGGAATTTTTATATTTTTACTATCAGGAGCTTCAGGCAGTTAAAAAATGAAATGGATGTGAAAGAGGAAGTGAAAAGACAAGTGAATGAAAGGGCAGAAATGGAATGTCAGTTAGCAACTAACAAGCCAAATTTTTATTTAACAGAGCTCTCTCTGAGGAACTCAAGATCTTGTCCTGCTATGCCAAAGAGTATTTATTTCTTAAAAAGGTATATTTGATGTAGCATATGCAGTGATCTTGTGATTGGGACTCAGTAATATGTGTATGGTTCACTCTAGCTGCAAAAAGTATGATTGAAATTCTTTTATGGCTCATTTAATAGCTTCCATGAACCAGCTCTTTTATCTGTGTCAAATGGTATTCCCCTCTCACACATAAACACTATATTCTTATGTGAATATTTACATGCCCTTGTTTATCATTCACATTTCCATGAGTATCCAAGCATGTGAACTAATAATTTTCCAGTACAGTTTCTTACAAAGAGCAAATATCAGAATTGGAAAGTCTGAAAAAAGCCAGATAAGTGAATAAGGCCACAAGAAACTCGCTTTCAATTATACAATATTTGCCCAACTTTGAAAACCATAAAATTTAAGAAAACCCTTTACTTTTGATTCCTACAAAGTAATTATTTCTTAAGATGTGCTAAACAGACCTGCCAAGAATAAGGTCAAATCAAAATTCTTTTCTTCATATCAAAAAGTTACAGCTAAGTCACACCTGATCGCAACACTGTCTATGAATATCAAATATCTAATGTTGCTGGGGACTGTAAAATGTATTTTAGGCATAACATGATAGGACATGAGTCATTAGGAACATGCAGTGTTTAAAAATCATGAATAAAAATCCAAATGATAATAGGTCCATATGAATGCATTCAATCAAAATTTTATCTAGTCACAGATACTCTGGAGCCTTAATTGAATAGAATTTTAATTTATGCCAACTTTGGAATTTGGAAATGTGCTGGACCAATAAAAATATCCATTTAGATTTTAAAATAGCTGAACTTATTTATATAAACAGAATCTTCTTTCTATTACTAGCCAACTGAAAAATACCATCAGGCAAACACAAAGTGGGACTTAAATACCACAGAAGTTCTTCAGAAAAGGCATTTACTTTATATTGCCCTTAGATTTGCAACTTCAAAAACTCTGTGTCTTGGGGATTTTAACTATGGAAGGATTTTAGCAGTGCCCCCCCCCCCACCTCCTTTTTACTATTTTTTTTATCCAAACATTTCTAAGAAAGATTTTCAGTACCGCATAATCTGAGAGTTGATATCTCTTTCGCACCCCTCCCATCCTTCAGCTTTTCTACATTTTCCTGGTTGCCAGTGGTTCAAGTAACATATCACATACAGAATTATAAACATGAATTGAAAAATCACTTGTTGATCTATCTAATATCATTCAAGGTATGGGCACTGGTCCAACAAAGTATTTAGACTCCTTACTGTTATTTAGGCTTCAAATGTTCTTCTGAAATCTCTTTCACTGATGTTTATTACCTCACAATTGGGGTGGACTAAAAGCAAGCCCACAGGCAATTAAGGAAATTCAGCTAATGGCTGATAATTTATTAGGCTACAGTAATTCAATTCTATCCAGTTATGTGCCTTAGCTCTTCACAAGGTCTTTCAAATGAAGTTAATTCAAAGGCTTTACTTAGCATGTTTATGGTGGCATAGACAGGCCTTATCAAATTTCTCAAGGATATGTTATTACATAATGGTTTTTAACAAAATTACAGCCTTCCTGCCTATTCATGCAGACCAGACCAAGAGAGAAGTATTACATAAAGCTATTAAAAATAAACAAAAAAAAAACAACAAAAAAAATCAGAGTTTTTTCCAATATAAGGCCAAATATATTACCCAAAGGGAAGGTGACATTTAAAATGCAATCTTCCTCATGTACAGTGACTTTATGCATGTTAACTAAGCAATCCAAACATTTTCCAGTTTCTTGTGTGCAGCTGTATGTACAACGTTGGATCATTGGTTGATAGCAACTTTGAGGTAGTGACGTACTTTGGGACCAGCCTTGTTTAAATGAGTCATACTCATGTATGTGACTGTTCACATGGCTGCTGAAAATTCCTGTACAGATTGGTCCTGGCCAGCTTTTGCTTTGGGTAACAGCTGAAGTAGAAAATCTGTCTCTAACTGGCTTTCTCTTGAAAAAGATGAACTTGCTGGAACATTTTAAATGCTAAATTCAGCAAGAACAAAGATATCTCTGTGGGTGCGTGTGACTCAAGTCCTAAATTACTCACAGTGAAACAGGTTGGCAGTGTCATTTAGAGAAGAGCAGGTGTAGTGTTACAATTAAAATACTTTACTTCCCAGTCCCACCCACCACCTATCTGTCAGAAAAAAAATAAATAAAAAAAAATACACCAACCTCCAGTAGGACTGATGCTTATAAAAATAAAAAATATAGCGAGGGAACCAGAAACTGAGCAAGTGGCTATGTATAAGATATATTTCTCAGGGAAGGTATGAAAAGATTAAGGCAGGGAAACATGCTAGGTGGATAGATTAACAGTGGTACTTCCCAAAGTCATCCAAAGGGATGTGATGTGTCCATTAAAGAGTTGTTGGGCAGGTGGTGGATAAGACTGAATTTTGTTTTCAGAGTAATGAAATGCCAAAAATGTCTGCTACCACTCACAGATGTAAACAGTTTCAAAGTACAGAAAAAAAATCAATAGAAAAGAGAGTCAAAGCATCCATATGTATCACAAATAAACGAGCAGAGTAAATTTTCTGCAGCTTGCCCTCTTCTCTTATTTGTGTGAAAAGACATTTTGCCATAAAGATTGCTTCTTTTGTGTGTGTGTGCGTATGAAAGTCAGGATATACCGCCTGTGTCATGAAAAAAAAAAAAAACACAAAAAACCCCACAAACTACCCTGAACTGAGGCCTGAATGTGCTGTGTGTACTCTCCTCACAGGAAAATATTACATTAAATAATCATGTAGTGAGGGGGAAGATAGATGAGTGAAGAGGGCTAGGGCTACCAGTGACAGAGATAGTATTTCAATAATTGTAAGCCAAAGCAAAGAGATCTCATTAGGGGAAGTGGTAGCTGAGTGCAGTATAGCTGCATGAAGGCTATACTGAAAGCTACATTTCCATTGTCCATGTGGCTGTTTTAGAGCTGATTTTGTGCTGTGCTGTTACATGTCTTCTTATGTGTGAAAGAAAGATTTAAATGGATTAAAAATAGGGATGACAATAGTAACAGTGAATCAGTCATCTAGTATTTGCAAACAGATTTTTTTTCAACAATTTGTTTCCATAAAAAATATATTATTCTGATAATTTTTCCATTATTTGTCCAGTTCAAACTGAGATCCAAATGATATATTGATCTCTTGAAAGAGATCAAGATTTGAGATATGAATTAAACTGGCTGCAGAAATGGCTACAAAAACACATCCACTTTCCAGAGAGGGATAATAAAGGGGCAATTAGCTTAATGTTGAAACTGTTTTAGAATGGAAAACTGGATTTTCAAAAAAACCTTCCCGCTCAAAGGTTCTTGAAAAGAAGATGGACCCTCAAAAAAAAAAAAAAAAAAACAGGTTCTAATGAAGCCTGTAATTTATTAGTTTAGGTAACTGGCTGAAGTGCCTCAGGAAGCTATATTTACCTGGAGTAGGACTTAACACTTACATTAAGACATATACATGAGACATCTATGCATTGAGGAGGCCTGATGCAAATGCTTAAGCATAAGCATCTCTTGCTTTCTTCTGCACCCACCAGTCCAGATGCACAAGGAATTGTTCCAGGTCCTCTGCCACTTCTGGAACCTCTATTTAGATGTCTCAGACACTGTACAGTGTCTCAAATGCAACTGTATGTTTATGCGGGTGTTGCCTACCCTGGGTAACTAAGGCTTCATTTTGTATCTGAAGGAGATTTAATCAATAAGGTCAGTGGAGCCTGGAGATTTGGCTGACACAAACAAGCAAAACAACATATTGACTTCTCTTAATATGAGCACAATAGCTCAGTAGATGTCACTCATCTTGTCAACTGAGATCTCAGTTCAGTTTCCTGAAGACAGGTGTCTCATGCCACTTTCAGATGCCATTAAATACCCAGACTGCCCACAGAGGATTGCCAGATACATTACAGCGCCTTACAGGAAAGGGTAGGGGAGATGGAGGCCAGATTTGTTTGCCAAAAGTGTTTTAAATACCTCTAAATGTTTATGCTAAATTGACCAAATAGATATCTGGAACTCTTCTCATTAATATAGGAACTTAGAAACTTAGTGGATATGTTGCAGAATCAGAATGGTTGATGTTGGAAGGGACATCTGGAGGTCATCTGCTCCAACTCCACTGCTGAAGAGCAGGTTGCCCAGGACCATGCCCAGGCAGATTTTGAAAAATCTCCACGGAGAAAGTCTCCAAAACCTCTCTGGACAACCTGTTCCATTGCTCAGGAACCCTCACAGTAAAGAAGTGTTTCCTGATATTCAGATGGAACCTGCTGAGTTGCACTTTGAGCCCACTGCCTTTTCTCCTGTCACAGGGTTCTTCTGAAAGGAGGCTGGCTCTGTCTTCTTTGCACCCTACTTTCAGGTATTTATATACATTGACAGGATCCCCCCCCCAACCTTTCTTCTCTTCTTCAGGCTGAACAGTCATAGCTCTTTATCTTTCTTCATAGGAAAGATGCTCCAGTACTTCCATCATCTTCATGGCTCTTTTCTGGACTCTTTCTAGTATATCAACGTCTCTCTTGGGCTGGGGAGGCCAGAACTGGACACCATATTCTGTATGTGGCCTCAGTCTGTGCTCACTAGAGGGGAAGGATCACCTCCTTCAAACTGCTGGCAATACTTTGCCTAATGCAGCTAAGAATACCATTAGCCTTCTTAGTGGCAGTGTCAATAACTGCATGTCTATAGTTAGGAGCTGAATCTTGCCCTTGTATTATTTTTTGGATCTTTTTCAAAAACAGATCATATTTTCCACAATTTATTTCCTTCATTGGTAGGAAATAAAAAGAGCATTTTAAAATGTGGAGAGTTTGGGCCTGAGTTCACAAGGGATACCTCTGGCACAGCCTTTTGCATAAGCATACTGCTTATACAACACTCAAGAAAACTGTTTATTTAAATATTGAGTATTGATTTTTCTTCTCACAGATAGCTTTTAATTAATTGACTTCAAGCAATGCTAAAATAGCAGTGGTGTGAATACAGAACCAAACTCAAGCCACAGTGCATGGTCTTATGATTTTGATTATAGTACTCACTCGTGTTATTTTTTTAATATAGGCTATTAGTCTGTCCTAAAAATGACAATCAGGTCTTCTAGCTTATAGCAAATAAAAGGAAAACAAAGCCAAAGATTTCACCTTTGGTAGGAACAGAGATGTGCATCCAAAGGATTTGTGAAATAACAAGAAAAACATTTTTGTGTGGCTTTTGTCAATAAGATTCCTGAGGAACCTCTGGAAGAAATGAAAACTGCCTACATCTACTGTACACCCTAAGGCAAGGTATTTGGTCTTACCATGGTATGCCTTCTGCCAGAATTAATCTTCTCTGGAGGATTAGATGGTGCAGAGAGATATAAATTATATATAACTGTACTACTTTGTGGAAATTTGGTCTTTGCTGTCAACTCAGACTGCTCTGGAAATTTCCTGCTCATTTTTATTACCTACTAAACTGCTTTACTGTAAGGCTGGAAGCGGTAAGTATTTTGATGTCAGAACTCATGGGATAATACCTTCTTGAATGGCTCACAGCTGTGTGAATGATGATATTGTCTGCTACTAAAGAAAAATCAGAGATATGGTCAGTGTTTGTTATCATGTCATTTTATACATCATTTTATCACTTGCACTATCTTCAGCACCTAGAATTGTCTGCTCAAAGCTTTTACCCCTTTACTGTGAGTTGCTGAGTTATTGCCAGGGAAAATTGCATTTCCTCTTGAAAATGTGTAGTGATGTGGTTAATCAAAGTAAACAGTAAAAGGATGCTGAACTCCACATAAGCTAAAGGTTTGATTCTGCCACCCATACTTCCATTGAATGGCTGTTACTGAAGTGAGTACCTTTACAGAGGATAATTGAACTATTCAGATGAAAAAACGTTACCAACTGTGTATAGGAATTGGAGAGCTTGATTCTGCATACTTGATGCTGAGACAGAATTCCCAAAGAATTATGAATTACAGTAAATAGAATTTTTAACTGAGGTTTTCTTTACTTTCAAAGAAAGGCAGTAAAAGTTTTCATCTGTTAGTTTGCCTAAAGTTATGTCCATCGTGTAATGGCTGGCAAACAGCAACTGAGCTTTTGTAGTGATGCTGAACTGTCAGTCCATCTTCTTAATAGTGATGGGGTACTTTTTAATAGCCTGTGATAGCTGCTCCTGAACTTTGCCTGTCCTATAAAGCTGGTGGAAAGCTGATTTTATGAGAGGTACTGACACCTCTGTTTTTGTGATAGCTTTTTCTTCTCAGTACTGACAAATGACTTTGATGCCTGCATATATTTGCTTGGCAAACAAGATTTGCAGCAAATATACATACACATTTAAGTATTTGAAATCTAGCAGGTGAGGTCCCTTGACTGTTAAAAGAAGATTTGGATTTCAGGTAGCGTATGCTATAGCTTCCAGAAACTAGCTCTTAAATTAACAAGTCACTGAGTTCTTCAAACTTTTCCAAGCGCTGATTAACAAGGCAAGGCAAACCCTTTACAACTTTTTGCCCTTTCCCTTTATTAAATGCCTGACATTTAGCAGAATTAGTTGATGGAATATGATGAGTCTTACTACGTGTGCTGTTTGATGGAACTTGATGCAAAACCTAACACAAAATCTGAACTGAAATATTACCATTTGTTTGGACACCCACTGTTTAATGTGATTTTTTTTTTTTTCTGAAGAAAATTACTCAGAGGAGCCAAGCGTTCCAAGAGGATGCGGTATTGCAGAAGGATAGCACAGCCCCACATTAATCTTTTTCCAATTAGAACTTTGGAACAGTTCTCGTGCCTGAAGGGCTGCAAGATTTCCTCAAATACTACCTCTCCATTAGCAGCTTCAAGGTATTTACTCACAAAACAAACAAACAAACATATAAAAAATTATCCAAAGAAGTGAAAATGAAGGTGGGAAAAAAAATTCAAATGTTTGAACTATAATGCAAACAGCCAAGGCAATAAAACAGAAAAAAACAGAGCAGTCAGAATTACTGATATTGTGGGTAGATAATAAGACATAACAGATGTCACAAATACAGTACAATACTTATCCTGAGTAAAAAGAAAATAAAAAATGCAGGTGTCTGTTTTAGGGGAAAAAAACGGAGGTAAGGATCAAAGTCCATAGAACCATAGAATATCCCAAGTTGGAAGGGACCCATAAGGATCATCAAGTCCAACTCCTGGCACTGCACAGGTCTGCCCAAAAGTTTAGACCATGTGACTAAGTGCACAGTCCAATCTCTTCTTAAATTCAGACAGGCTTGGTGCAGTGACTACTTCACTGGGGACCCTGTTCCAGCGTGCAACCACCCTCTCGGTGAAGAACCTCTTCCTGATGTCCAGCCTAAACTTCCCCTGCCTCAGCTTAACACCGTTCCTGTGGGTCCTATCACTGGTGATAACGGAGAATAGGTCACCTGCCCCTCCACTCCCCCTTGCGAGGAAGTTGTAGACTGCGATGAGGTCCCCCCTCAGCCTCCTCTTCTCCAGGCTGAACAGGCCAAGTGACCTCAGCCGCTCCTCATATGTCTTCCTCTCTAGGCCCTTCACCATCTTCGTCACCCTCCTCTGGACACTCTCCAATAGTTTAATGTCCTTTTTGTACTGTGGTGCCCAGAACTGCACACAGTACTCGAGGTGAGGCTGCACCAGCGCAGAGTAGAGCGGGACAATCACTTCCCTCGACTGACTAGCAATGCCGTGCTTGATGCATCCCAGGATGCGGTTGGCCTTCCTGGCTGCCAGGGCACACTGCTGGCTCATATTCAACTTGCTGTCAACCACAACCCCCAGATCCCTCTCTGTGGGGCTGCTCCCCAGCGTCTCGTCGCCCAGTCTGTATGTATAGCCAGGGTTGCCCCAACCCAGGTGCAGGACCCGGCACTTGCTTTTGTTAAACTTCATGTGGTAGGTGTTCGCCCAGCTCTCCAATCTGTCCAGATCTCTCTGCAAGGCCTTTCCACCCTCATCAGAGCCCACAACTCCTCCAAGTTTGGTGTCACCGGCAAATTTGCTCAAAACTCCTTCTAGTCCTACATCCAAATCATTTATAAAAACATTGAAGGGGACTGGCCCTAAAACGGAGCCTTGAGGGACCCCACTAGTGACCATTTGCCAGCCAGATGTGGCCTCGTTTATCACAACCCTTTGAGCCCTGCCCGTCAGCCAATTGCTCACTCATCGTATGATGGTTTTGTTTAGCTGTATGCTGGACATTTTGTCCAATAGGATCCTATGGGAAACCGTGTCAAAAGCTTTGCTGAAGTCCAAAAAGATTACATCGGCTGGTTTCCCTTGATCGACTAGATGGGTGATTTTATCATAAAAAGAAATCAAATTTGTTAGGCAGGACCTACCCCTCATGAACCCATGTTGGCTGGGACCAATGACTGCATTGTCCACCAGGTGTGCTTCAATAACTTCAAGGATCATCCTCTCCATAATTTTACCAGGCACTGACGTGAGACTGACAGGCCTGTAATTGCTAGGGTCTTCTTTCTTACCCTTCTTGAAAATTGGCACAACATTTGCCAGCTTGCAGTCCAATGGGGCCTCTCCAGATTCCCAAGATCGTTGAATAATAATTGAGAGAGGTCCCGTGATGACGTCAGCCAGCTCTTTAAGCACCCTGGGATGAATTCCACCCGGACCCATGGACTTGTATGAATCCAGGTGGAGCAGCAAATCCTGCACACGTTCAGGGTCAATTGTGAGTTTGTCATTCCCACCGTCAAGGTCCTCCAGCTCAGGGTACCCAGGGTCCCGAAGTCCATCATCAGTGTTGAAGACATAGGCAAAGAAGGTGTTAAACGTCTCTGCTTTGCCTATGTCATTGTCTGTGAGGAGACCCTCCTCATCTAGTAGAGGACCTATGTTTTCTTTGGTTCTCCTTTTTCTGTTCACATATCTAAAAAAAAGTTTTTATTGTCTCCCACACACATGGCCAGCTTCAACTCTAGTTGGGCTTTGGTCACATGAATTTTCTCCCTACAAACACAAACAGCATCCCTGTATTCCTTCCTCGTCGCCTGACCCTCCTTCCAGCAGCCGCACACTTTCTTTTTTCGCCTAAGCTCCAGCAGAAGTTCCCTGGTCAGCCAGGCCGGCCTTCTGCCCCGCCTGCCTGACTTCCGATATTTTGGAATTGCCTGATCTTGTGCTTTTAGGAGGCAATGCTTAAAGACTGACCAGCACTGATGGACGCCAATGCCTTCAAAAGCAGTTTCCCAGGGGACCTTGCTGACTAGTTCCCTGAGCAGCCTGAAGTCTGCTTTTCCCATATCGAGGGCTGAAGTTTTGGTGACAGTTTTCCTTCTGTCACCGTAAATTCTAAACTCAACCACTTCATGGTCACTATGACCGAGACGGCCACCAATTGCCACGTCTCCCACAAGACCCTCTCTGTTCTCCAGCAACAGATCAAGGAGGGCACCTTTCCTAGTTGGCTCTCTTAGCACCTGCACCAAGACGTTATCATCTAGGTGCTTTATGAACCGCCTGGACTTGCTCGTGTCAGCCGTGTGGTGATCCCAGTTGATGTCTGGCAAGTTGAAATCTCCCATAAGGACAAGGGGAGTTGATCTCGAGGCATCTCTTAGTTCCGCAAAGAATAATTCATCGGCGTTGTTGTCCTGGCCAGGTGGTCTGTAATAGACTCCTACAACGACATCCCCTTTATTTGTTCGTCCTTTAATCCTTACCCAGAGGCTCTCAACTTTTTCATCCCCAACTTGAAGTTCCACACAGTCCAGTCCATGCTTCACATACATTGCCACCCTGCCACCTCGCCTACCCTATCTGTCCCTCTTGAAGAGCCTGTAACCATCTATTGCAACACACCAGCCACAGGACTCATCCCACCAGGTTTTGCTTATGCCGATGATGTCGTAGCTGTGGGACTGGGCCAAGACTTCTAGCTCATCCATTTTGTTCCTCATACTGCATGCGTTTGTGTAGAAGCACTTCAAATGTGCCTCCCTACACGCAGCACCTTGTGGAGCCGACCGAAGGGCCTCACTAGCACAGTCCCTCTGATTCTAGCACACCATCCCTTAGATCATCACCGGCGTGCCTGGTTTTATCCCCTTCCCCCTTTGACTCTAGTTTAAAGCCCTATCTATCAGCCCTGCCAATTCCTGAGCAAAAATCCTCACCCCTCTATGAGAGAGGCGCATCCCATCTGGTGCCAGCAGGCACAGTGTCGCGCTGCCTAATAACATTGTGTATTGACTATGTGCAAAGTGGAAGGAGCTGAGAAGACAGAAAATTTTAAGGTATCAAAATGTGACTAGATGAATTTCAAAACAAGTTCTATTGAGATAGTGTTAGAAATAAAATATGGATGGCTATGTTCAGATTAGACAAGTAGCCAAATAAACTAAAAGTCATATGATGATATAAATTTTGGTTTCAGTCATAAATTTATTTGGAAACAGTTAACCACAGAAAATAAATTTGGATTGAATGCTGTCTCTGTTCACATTAAATGGACGGAAAATAAGATACAGCTTAGAAATCTTGAAATGTAAGATTTGCTAAAATTCAAGTTTATTTAGCCCTTCTGAATGAAAGTAAAATAAACATAGAGTAGTTTAGCCCCCCACCACCCCAGGATGCAAACAGTGTGATATTGTGATATTTATATTGGACACCATATAGTTAACATTTAAACCACATGTGACCTAATATGCCCGAGTTTTAACACTCATGATAAAACAGGATAAACCTAGGATGGCCTGTGGGAATGAAGCATGGAAATGTAAATGGCAACATTTAATTCAAATAATTTAATACAAACAATTGGATGATCTCACTAACAGACTAACTGTGAAAACTATCACATAAAATTAGATAATGAGGATTCAGATAAAAAGTCTATTCAGTGAGGAATGGTATTTTTCTCCACAATATGCCAAAACAAGTTTTGAAGGATAAGAAAAATTGAGCAAAATAGAATGCCAAGTAAACCTAAAACACTTTTTGATAAGGTAGCACATATTCCCGATACAGGAAAAAGAAACAAAAGAATCTCTTTGATCTTCTAAAAGAAACATATGTCACATGGGAAATTATTAATTCATGTGGAGAAGATGGCTGTAATTATGTGAAAATTAGCAAATTGGCCAAAAGATAAACAGCATGGGATTGTGCTAGGAAATGGCCTGAAAGAAAAATGTCAATACAGATCCTCAAAGGGATTTAAGGACTGATGTAATTTTTATTTTTCCTTTAAAAAATATGGTCACAAATTTGTGAAGATGTAAAGCTGGGAGCCAGTGTAATTCAAAAGCTGCTCACTGGAAAAACTAGATGTCTTTGAGGACAGAATTATAACGTCAGATGAAATTTAATTGTATAACATGCAAGATCATGCACATAGATACCACCAGGTGCAAATTCACCACCTGGAAATTGCAGATTCATTGGTTTATTACTATAAAGATGCCTCAGAGCCATGAATGAGATGTAGTTGTGAAAAGGGTAAATGTGATAGCAGAATGCTAAAGATGACGGACAAAGCACAGAAATACTAATTATATAATATGATAGCAAAAAAAAATAATAAAAAAGTTTGCAAATTTTGGAAGATTATTCTGAAGAGGAGTATCAGTAAAGAAGGCTACCAACATAACACAGATAACTTTGTGAACCTTTACTGGGAATTCTTAGTCACATCTCCCCAAGACTTGCAAAATGAGAAGTCAGATGACTTGCCAAATAGGATCAACTGTTACCATAAAGCCACCCACCAATCCATCATTTCAAAAGTGTAAAGACATTGGGGGAAAACCAATGTCTGTTCAACTGACACATTACCTCTTTGAAAGACCTAAGTCTCACATCTGACCTGACAGTATTACTGATGTAGTAGAAGCAGCTGAGAAAAAACATATAAAATATTCTGTCTTTACTGGAATAGAGATTTAATTGCCACAGAGATCCACATCCAACTGAGATGTTGACCAAGATGTGTAGCCACCAGCTGACTGAGACTCCAGCTTTTAACTGGAGACAAGGGCTCATATCATTGAAAAGCCAGTGGTTACATTATCTATAAGAAGGAAGTAGTTCTCAATTATCATTTTTTCTCAGAAATTTCTTTTAAAATGATCCGTATCAGTTGAATTAGCTACAGACTTTCTCAGATGTAAGGGCTGCATAGCATTGTGACTACAGCCAGAATTGAAGCTTTCATGAGCCCAAAGAAAGCACAGATTTTATGGGATCTGTCCCAGGACATCTAGGAGACTGAAACTCCAAACTAACTGAAGTAATCTAAAACTGATAGGTAAAAGCATAGCAATCATTTTATTTGAAGTAAGCCTTTTGTGTACCTTATTAGAGCTTGTATTCAGTTCTGAGAAGAGCATTAATCCTTTGGAAATCTTTCTAGCAAGTCCTTCTGCTGCAAAACCAGGAAAACATTAGCAGGCTGAACATCTCTTCTGTCTGGCACCAACACAGGTCTTTAAGCTAAAAAGACTCTTCTAATCTCTTCTGACCCTACTAAATCTGGTCAGCAGGATGTAAATCATTTTGTTCAAACAAATGCACAATGAATGCTTTCCGTATATCATGATTGAATATGGTATCTCCCACCTAGGGCCTGTAAGATGAACTAAGGCAAAGTCATAGAATCATTTAGGTTGGAAAAGACCTCTAAGATGATCAAGTCCGACTGTTAACCTAGCACTGCCAAGTCTACCACTAAACCATATTCTTAAGCACCAGATCTACAGGTCCTTTAAATACCTCCATGGACGCTGACTCAACTACTTCCCTGGGCAGTCTGTTCCAATGCTTCACAACCCTTTCAGTGAAGAAATTTTACCTAATATCCAACCTACACCTCCTGTGGTGCAGCTTGAGACCATTGCCTCTTGTCCTACTGCTTGTTGCTTGGGAGAAGAGAACGAGCCCCACCCTCCTTTGAGGTAGTTGTGCAGAGCGATAAGATCTCCCCTGAGCCTTCTTTTCTCTATGCTAAACAATCCCAGTTTCCACAGCTGTTCCTAGTAAGACTTGTTTTCTAGACTCTTCACCAGCTTTGTTGCCCTTCTTTGGATATGCTCGACATGCTCCAGCACCTCAGTGTCCTTCTAGTGAGGGGCCCAAAACTGAACACAGTATTTGAGGTGCAGCCTCACCAGAGATGAGTACAGGGGTACAATCACTTCCTTAGTCCTGCTGGCCACACTATTCTGATACCATCCATGTTGTTGTTGGCCTTCATGGCCACCTGAGCACACTGCTGGTTCATATTCAGCTGGCTATCAAACAACAACCCCAGATCCCTTTCCACCAGGCAGATTTCCATCCACTCTTCCCTCACCCTGTAACATTGCATGCAGTTGTTGTGCCCCAAGTGCAGGACCCGGCACTTAGCCTTGTTGTACTTCATACAGTCGGCCTCTGCCTATCGGTCCATCCTATCCAGATCCTCCTGCAGAGCACTCCTACCTTTGAGCAGATCAATACCTGTGCCTAACTTAGTGAGGGTGTATTCAATCCCCTCATCCAAATCATTGATAAAGTCAGTAAGGTGAACCTTGAAACCAGTATTTGGCCAAGTCCTCAAAGAATCAGAATATATGTTGAAGGTTAACACTTATTTCCTTGCTTCCTAAACTTTTAAGAGATGTCCCTACAGAATATCTTTTTGAGGTGCTATTCTCCTGGATATGTTCACACTCAGAAACACTTGTATTCAGCCAAGATTTTTCAGTTCTGGTCTGGATGGTAGGGAGGTCATCTATTGTGAACCGCTGCACTCAAATTGGGTGCGTTGTGTGACAAGATCAGATAGCTTGCAAAATTTCATGGCTGAATGGGTTGCTTGATTTTTTATTTTTTTATTTTTCAATTGAATATCAAGAATTTTAAGAGTAACACAAGCAGGATTGAAATATTAGACAATTCACTAATTACATTTTCCCAATTAAATGATGTACAAGAGGTGTGATTGATTTTATCTATTTTTAATTGTTGGCAACATGACCTTCTACCTCAGTTCTCTATCTTAGGCTTTCTCTATAGATGGTAGAGAAATACTGACACTTTTGGGGGTGTGCTTGAACTGGAAAATTTGAGAGGAAACATGCTCCAGTTTTCAGTTTTGACTTAGACTTATTATTCTGTTGTATTACTGTTTAATTTGCTTGATATTCTACTCTATATTCAGCAGAAAAGCTGTTTGCTTGAGATGAATTTCAATTATATTCTCATCTTAAATATTATATCTCCTCCTCTTGTTCTGGAGATTTCTCATACATTATAGAATTCCAATCAACATTCCTCAGAGCTTTCAGCTGTCTTTCGCTGTCCTCTTTCTCAAAGTCAAAACACTTTTAGTACACAGCATTTTCTCATGAGTATTTCAAACTCAAAGATAAACTGATAAGTAGATCCAGGATGCCCTGCATCTTCAATGTGATTTCTTACACTTAGCTCATAGGATCAGGTGTGGAATATCTTTGGACCATAATACCTTTTAAAGGAATTACTGAAAACAAAACATGCCTGCACTAAGAACATGTAGTTTTTAAGATTGTGCTCTTCTTTATGATTGCATTCCTGTTAGACTAATCAATATCAGAGTAACTAAAATTCCTCATGATCAATGTTTCTGCCTTGTTTGGAAGGTGTCTCTTATCTCTAAAAGGTTGCCATGATATACTTTTTCTATCCTCGCTAAAGGCTCTTTGCCTAAACTCATTTGACTCCCTACTTGGCTAAAAATTACACTTACACTGCCTCTATTGTCAGATAAAATTGTACAGTTTTTCCTTTCATGCTACATATGATCGCTATGTAACTTCATTTTTCTAAGAACTGCACGGTATTTTCACTGCAAGGATATGTTAGTTTTTTAGCCAGTACTTTTATTAGTCACAATCTAATATCCTTCTCCAACCTCAGGGAGACTACTATTTTTTATATGTGTTATCATCCCTACTGGCAAACATTTGGCTTGCTCTATGTTGTGTTCCTTGGGACTGTGAGTTCTGCCAGGAGATGAAGGACAGCATTTCAACCACTATAAAAAATAAATAATCTTGGCTTGATTAGGGTTTCTTTACTAATTTGCCTATTTAAAAGCCTTGTGTGGAGCTCATCTGACTTAACTCAGGGAACTAAAACTTAGAAACAAAAAGGTGAGCTAGCCACCTGATACCTCTTTTTCTAGTCAATGCACAGACACACACTTCCAGACAGTGAGATGTTCTCAGAGTGGTACCTAGGAAAGTCTGATGATTCAGCCTCTGGAAATGTCTGACATCTCACAGATTCACAGATTCACAGATTTCTCTAGGTTGGAAGAGACCTCAAGATCATCGAGTCCAACCTCCGACCTAACACTAAGTACTCCACTAAACCATATCCCTAAGCTCTACATCTAAACGTCTTTTAAAGACCTCCAGGGATGGTGACTCCACCACCTCCCTGGGCAGCCCGTTCCAATGCTTAATAACCCGTTCGGTAAAGAAGTACTTCCTAACATCCAACCTAAAACTCCCCTGTCGCAACTTTAGCCCATTCCCCCTCGTCCTGTCACTAGGCACGTGGGAGAATAGACCAACCCCCACCTCTCTACAGCCTCCTTTCAGGTAACTGTAGAGAGCGATGAGGTCGCCCCTGAGCCTCCTCTTCTCCAGGCTGAACAAGCCCAGCTCCCTCAGCCGCTCCTCGTAAGACTTGTTCTCCAGACCCCTCACAAGCTTGGTCGCCCTTCTCTGGACTCGCTCGAGCACGTCCATGTCCTTCCTGTAGCGAGGGGCCCAAAACTGAACACAGTACTCGAGGTGCGGCCTCACCAGAGCCGAGTACAGGGGCACAATCACTTCCCTAGACCTGCTGGCCACACTGCTTCTTATACAGGCCAGGATGCCGTTGGCCTTCTTGGCCACCTGAGCACACTGCTGGCTCATATTCAGCCGACTATCCACCAATACTCCCAGGTCCTTCTCGGCGAGGCAGCTTTCCAGCCACTCATCTCCCAGCCTGTAGCTATGCTTGGGGTTGTTGCAGCCCAGGTGCAGGACCCGGCACTTGGCCTTGTTGAACTTCATACAGTTGACCTCAGCCCATCGCTCCAGCCTATCCAGATCCTCCTGCAGAGCCTTCCTGCCCTCGAGCAGATCGACACACGCACTTAGCTTGGTGTCATCTGCAAACTTACTGAGGGTGCACTCAATCCCCTCATCCAGATCATCAATAAAGATATTAAAGAGGACCGGCCCCAGTACCGAGCCCTGGGGGACTCCACTAGTGACCGGCCTCCAACCAGATTTGACTCCATTCACCACAACTCTCTGGGCCCGGCCATCCAGCCAGTTTCTAACCCAGCGAAGCGTACGCCAGTCCAAGCCCCGAGCAGCCAGTTTCTTGAGGAGAATGTTGTGGGGAACGGTGTCAAAAGCCTTACTGAGGTCAAGGTAGACCACGTCCACAGCCTTTCCCTCATCCACCAAGCGCGTCACTTGGTCATAGAAGGAGATCAGGTTCGTCAAGCAGGACCTGCCTTTCATAAACCCGTGCTGACTGGGCCTGATCGCCTGCTTGCCCTGCAAGAGCCGCGTGATGACCCTCAAGATAATCTGCTCCATGAGCTTCCCCGGCACTGAGGTCAAACTGACAGGCCTATAGTTCCCCGGGTCTGCCCTCCGGCCCTTCTTATAGATGGGCGTCACATTGGCTAGCCGCCAGTCAACCGGGACCTCCCCCGATAGCCAGGACTGCCGATAAATGATGGAAAGCAGCTCGGCCAGCTCCTCCGCCAGTTCTCTCAGTACCCTTGGGTGGATCCCATCCGGCCCCATCGACTTGCGCACATCCAAGCTCCGTAGTAGGTCGCCAACCATTTCCTCATGGATAGCGAAGGCCACATCCTGCTCCCCATCCCCTTCCACCAGCTCAGGGCACTGGGTGTCCGGAGAACAACCGGTATTGCCGCTAAAGACTGAGGCAAAGGCGGCATTAAGCACCTCAGCCTTTTCCTCATCCTTAGTAACTAGGTTTCCCCTCGCATCCAGTAAAGGATGGAGATTCTCCCTAGTCCTCCGTTTCGCGTTGATGTATTTGTAAAAGGATTTTTTGTTGTCTTTAACGGCAGTAGCCAGATTGAGCTCCAGATGAGCTTTGGCCTTTCTAATTTTCTCCCTGCACAGCCTCGCTACATCCTTGTAGTCCTCCTCAGTGGCCCGCCCTTTTTTCCAAAGATTATAAACCCTCTTTTTTCTCCTAAGCTCCAGCCGCAACTCTCTGTTGAGCCAGGCCGGTCTTCTTCCACGCCGGCTCATCTTTGGGCACGTGGGGACGGACTGCTCCTGTGCCATCACGATTTCCTTCTTGAGGAGCGCCCAGCCTTCCTGGACTCCTCTGCCCTTCAGAACCGCCTCCCAAGGGACTCGGCCAACCAGCGTCCTGAGCAGCTCAAAGTCAGCCCTCCGGAAGTCCAAGACAGCAGTTTTGCTGGTCCCCTTCCTGGCCTCGCCAAGAATAGAGAACTCTACCATTTCGTGGTCACTCTGCCCCAGACAGCTTCCGACCACCACATCTCCCACCAGTCCTTCTCTGTTTGTGAAGAGAAGGTCTAGCGGGGCACCACCCCTGGTAGGTTCACTGACCAGCTGCGTCAGGAAGCTATCTCCCACGCTCTCCAGAAACCTCCTAGACTGCTTTCTCTGTGCCGTGTTGTGTTTCCAGGATATGTCCGGGAAGTTGAAGTCCCCCACGAGGACAAGCGCCGACGATTTTGCAACTTCTGTCAGTTGCCTATCTATAGCACTTGACTTGGCTGTAGGCCCCAGCCTTGAATTTTCTTTTGGTTGTGGTACCTTTTTCCCTCATCACCAGCTGAACATGTAGAATAGACATATGAGGTGACTCACAAATTTCTAATGTATTATATATATATAAATTTAGTAATAGCTTTATTTTTTTAAAGACTTCTCCTTTATCTCAGCTCATCTGTCAGAGATGACTATCTGCAAATTGTTCCATTGACACTTTTATTATCAATACTTCTCAGTTGTTATGTACAATAGCTTCCTCACACGTTAAACTACAACCCCATCCCCCCTTGCTCCTATCCACTGATATTCAGTGCCTCAGTTCTCTCAGAGACTATTATTCCACTCTCCTTATTTGAGCACCCCCTTTATTCTTGCTTCTTTTCCAGACATTTACCTAGCCATTGACCTTTCTTCTGACTTACTTTTTTTTTTTTTTCTGCCCTATGCCTCAGAAGTAACCTTTTTGCTGTGCATTCACAGCTTGTACTCCTTTCCTGATTTTGTTGCTCCCTTTTTGATACTAACTGCATGCCATCTATTAATCTGTCATATTCACCGATCTTCACAGGAAAATCAACCAGTTGCTCTAATTTGGCTGTCTGATCTTCTTGTGCCACAGCTAACTGACAACACTCACCCACAAAAAGTCTTTTTGAATGTCCTCAGCTTGATAGCCACGAACATTTCACAGTCAATATGTTCCATTATATATATCCTGAACTTCACACATACTTCCAAATGAAATAATTCATAAATAATTTTGACTTAAGCTCTGAAGGGATAAAATAAAGGCAGCCAAATGACAAGGATTCAAGTAGATTTCACGGAGGTTCCAACCCTTTTAGGTAGATGTAACATCTTTAATTTAAATGAAAACATAAAAGAACATTCTTTATTCTTTTAACTTTGAAATTACTAATTATAAACTGTTTGCCATTCTCTTATTTTCAAAGAACAGTGAAGAATCTGTTCCTGTACATTGAAAATCTTCAGATTACCTTGTTAAAAAAAAAAAAAAAAAGTAGATACTAGAGGTCCATTGCATCGAGTAAGTTGAAGCTGGGTGCTGAGGCACTGAAAGTTGCATGTGCCTACTGCCTCTAGTTGCAGGACTACATCATTCTACCTTCCCTATATTGTGCTTCGTTATTGTCCATAGACAGGTCCTTCAATATTTACACTGGTATTTATTTTTTTTGTCAAGCAGGTTTAGAACAGGATAGGAGCTCCACTATCCTTCTCCATTGCATAAACTGGGGAGAACAGATTAATTGTAAAGGATAGAACTTGGTAAAACAAAAAATTAGAGGCTAGAGTTCTCACATTAGAATTATGGTTGCTTGAATGACTTAAATATCTATTCCTCATTTAAAATAACAGCCTGTGTTTGATAGCTTCATAATTTCATTAGTGTAAGTTTTAAAACCTTTTAAAGTTATTTTACAAATGCTATTTTCCCATTTTGACACTGAAAAAGGACCAAATTTGTGATTTAGGAAACACAGAAAATAATAAAAATATCTTCCATACAGTTTTCCCTTGTTTTTCAGATACAAGAAATATGAAATAAAATGAATGCTTTAAAAGAATTTTTCCAATTATAAAAGTAAAATGTATATGACAAATCTAAATTAAAATCCTTACAAGACATATAGAGATTAGGAGTAGAGCCTATCTGTACAACAAAGTAACTGATTAATTAGTTTTCAATTCCAAAATGAAATTATTATCAAAAAAGTAGATTTTTTTCCCGATAAATTTAAGGAAAAACAATTAGAAATAAAGAAACTAACTTCCTATGTTTTTGAAATTCTAATAATAATATTAATTAGCTTTCATTGCCTTTTTAAAAGTGACCTTCAGGGATCTGTGGACTAAACCTAATAGATAAACACAAGCCTATGTCTGTGAGTTGTATTTTTGCATAGAAAACTTATCAGAATTTAAGTCATTGCCAGATATAGGCCTCTGAGGAAGGTAAGCATAACTCTTCTGATCAGATCTAGTATATCTTCATAGGGTGCCCCTTTCTACCTTCATTTCCGAAGGTCTTTCAAACTTGACAGATTAAACACTGACACGTTGTGAGCATCATGCACAAAGCATTTCCCCTTCATGCAGCCTGCAAACATCCTCAGACTTCCTTAGTGTGGAAATCTAGCTTCCATACCTGTTAATTTTATTTTAATGCTATTTTTATATATCAGTATTATAAATTAATGTGGTGGTTCCTCACGGATGGCTAGGTAAACTCCACCACACTGTCCTCTTACTCCCCTCCTCAAAAGAACAGAGGGAGAAAAAATGATGAAAAAAGGCTTAAGGGTTGAGATAAAGACAGGGAGATCACTCACCAATTACTGCCACTGGCAAAACAGACAGCATAGGGAGATTAATGTAATTTATTGCCTGTTACTAACAGACTAGAGCAGTGAAAACTAAAAGCAAACTACTGAAAATACCTTCTGCTGGAGATCTGCTCCATGTGGGACCCATGGGCTGCAGGGGGACAGCCTGCTCCACCAGGGGCCTCTCCACAGGCTGCAGGGGAACTGCTGCTGCGTGCCTGGGACACCTCCTGCCATCCTGTTGCACTGACCTTGGGGGTTGCTGGGCTGGTTCTCACCCCTCTCTCCCAGATGCTGCTGTGCAGCAGCTTTTTTCCCTTTCTTATATCTGTGCTCGCAGAGGCCCAACCAGCATAGCTCACTGGCTTGGCTGTGGCCAGCAGCGGGTCCCTTTGGAGCTGGCTGAAACTGGCCCTTATCTAACATGGGGCAGCTTCTGGACTCCTCCGACAGAGGCCAACCCTGCAGCCTCCCCTGCTATCAAAGCCTTACTGCATAAACCCAACACAATTAAAAAGGAGATTTAAAATGGCATGGTATGATATACCGTAAAAATATGTTTGAATTATTTTTTTTGGCAGATGTCTAGAGTTTGAAGAATTGTAGATTTTGAAGTTTGTACATTTGGTGAAATAACCATGAAAAATTAAAAAAAAATAGTGTGTGGAGATTATCTTAATAAAATAAACTGTTATCATGATAATATCTTAAGACATAGCAAACAAGCTTCTCGGAATGAACTCCTTTAACCACAAACTACTACTTTCAAGTAGTACACAACACCTCAGGTGTGGTAAGGTCCCTAGTGACCTTGCCAGCACCAGAAGAGGTAAAAATACATTTGCAGTTAATGCAAAAACAGACACAGCATTTAATTTTAGTAGCATATTGTACTTACAATGTATAATATATGTATTATATTTATTATGCAATTTCTAACTTTTTTTTTTTAATTGCAAAAAGATTTCTACTATTATAATAATCACTATCAATTAGTTAGGTTTTCTTCAAAGAAAAGTAAGGAAAATTTAATGTTAAGAATAGCTTATAAATTCTAATTCTGGGAAAAAATTGCTTGTAGAAGGTACATCACTGGAAATCTAAAGACAGGTATAATAAATGTCAGCCTGATATAGATTTAATTGATCCAGCCTTGGGTAACAGAGCTGGACAGGGTAACCTCCTGAAATCTCATTCAACCTTAATTTTCTGTGATTTTGTGCTAAGAAACAGTTAGGAAGGGGCTATTAATTTAATCTTTTAAACTTGCAAAATACCTGAAAATACTGTGAAGTAGATTCACACACAGTTTTTATATAGGATCTAGTTGAGTGTTTTTTGTTTGTTTGTTTTGAGCCTTCTTGGTCCTACATAACTCCTTTGTTTTATTTGATTCCCAAATACAGCAAACACTTAAATAGAGAAGGTAAAGTTTTCTGGCATTAAGTTTTTCATTTACTGAACTTTATTTATGAGTTTATTTTATGTGATAAAGTACATTGGTGAAAATATTCTTCCTGACCTATATGGCAATCAGCCTACACTCTGAAGCATGACATTTGATTACCTTGTCTTAGCTTGCAGAACTGCAAATGTTATTAATGGTCATAAAATTATCCAACCCTTTTAAAAATCAGACACAGTATTTGACTTGATGACCTTCTACAGTCATGAAATTCACGTTCTGATTGAAATGATATCAGTCTGGAGGATCTGATAGAGCTCTGGTGCAAGTGTCACAGCTCTGCCACTGAGGTGGAAAAGAATCTTAATGAGCTGTTATGTAGGCAATGTACGTATCTTTGAGTTTCACTGTTTTCTGATTTATTCACACAATACAGAACATTAAATGTAAATTTGTGATACCTTGCATTTTCACTGGTAGTAAACAGGTACCAAATTCAATTGCTTGCATGCCCTTTAGCAGCACGTTGCAACCACTGGAGCAGATGCCCCTTGACCATCAGTGCAGTGATCAGTACAGATGTAGCAAAGGGAAGCATTTTTATGCACATCTGGTAATCATGGTCATCTGGGACAAAAAAAGTTTCTTTACTTATTTTTTCTTGTGTGAAGAGCAAAAGGGCACATTCTTTTGTATCATATCTTCCAAAACAGGATTTGCCAGAGTAACTAATATTGCTTGAGTAGGAAAAAGGACTCCACTTAATTTGGAAACCTGATGGCAAAATGTCAACATTATGAATTATTTAATTGCCAATTATCTGCAACATCTGTGTACCCCTACGATTTAAACAATTTTCATGTAGCCATTCCCCAAGCTTACCCGCACACTAGTGAAACTGAAAGCCATCCATGACATAATGCAGTTATTTGCTTGTAGCATGAGAGCTGGCAGCAATGTATCAACCTAAGCAGGTGTGATGGAAAATGGCTTCCACCATGGCTGTTGTGCAGTGAGGTGGTCAGGGTGTTTAGTCTGAAGCAGCCACGCTGTCCAGTAATTTCATTACTGTTCAAACTACAAAGACCCTGTGTGGCTAGAGAGAGTCTTTGTTTCTGTAAAGGAACCCTGTTCAGAGGCGGCTCAGTTTTATGAATCCAGTGAACATAAATGTTGGATGAAACCAAACACTTACTAGTTTCTGCTGGTTGTCTGGGTTAGTCCTACACCTGGAACCCAGGAGTAATTACTGTAGGAGTAATTACTCTGCAGAGACAACACAGATTCAGTGGGGCGTGATTCACCTTCATTACCTATATGCACAGGACCCCCCCCCCCCCCCCCCCCGATATGCATTAAACCCCCCAAAGTGCTCAATTCTGTAGCACATTGCCATTTCCCAAACCCTAGCTATACAGGGGCTCCATATACAAGGCTGCTGATTTTGGACTACAGTGCCAAACCCTGAACATGAGTGTCTCCAGGTATTGAATCTGCTTTTACTGCAGGCTCTTGGGAGGCTTTTAAGTTAGCGTGTGGAGAGTTTGGTGTCATGCGAAATCTAAGCCTATGGACTAGGAACAAATGTGCAGCTCTGCACACACACACAAAACTATGTTGAAGACTCTCATGTCTGTGGGAACACTGCTAGACATAGGGACCTTCTTTTAAACTTTAGATAACTTAAAAGACAATTGAGGTGGGCAGTTGGTTTAAGGCCTCAGATGAACAACATCAAAAATTATATAGATTTTAGATTTTTAACTTCTCCTTTCTATCCTCTAATTTACTTCAAATAGTTGCAGCTTCCTCCCCTTTATGTCAATGCTTTCTGCAGAACTTGAATCCATTTTACTTCAGAGTTCATACACAACACGGGCTGTACATGCTTTCCCTTCCTTATATCCCACTTCCTTCTTTTTACAAAGTCTCAGAGACTTTACAGAGTCACTGAGAAACTCTACTCTAGTTATTCCTTTTATTTTATTTTATTTTTCTAGAGAACTTCAGTTCACAGGAAGGAATGGATACCTTAGGTCAGCTTGACATTTTAATCTCAGTGGTTTGCTTTTTATATTGAGTTAATATGGAAGAGCAAATATAAATTGCAAGAGGGCTATTCTTACCAGGCTACTGCTCATTGTAGTGTGTAGTGGTAAACACCTCTAGATTGGCCATTTGAGAAAAGAATAAATGATATGGAGAACTGAAGCTGAAGAAGAAGGATTATATTTTTACTAAATGCAGCTGTTAGGTCCCTGCCTCAAAGGAAAAAACAAACAAACAAAAAACAACTAGGTATGGCAGCTCTGGATACACAGATCCCTCTCTGCAGGCAAGACTGTTGGTGACTCTTTGATTACATGTTATTTATGAAACGGCCCCATATACTCAATCTTTTGATACTCATATCTGCTAA
The DNA here is from genome assembly GCF_964211835.1 of Anser anser. Taxonomy (NCBI): domain Eukaryota; kingdom Metazoa; phylum Chordata; class Aves; order Anseriformes; family Anatidae; genus Anser; species Anser anser. The sequence continues at coordinate 179,364,577 of NC_139720.1, read as the reverse complement.
AAATTCCTAATTTGGCAAGGATTAAGTGTTGTGAGCTCTTTCTCTGTGAACTGAATCTCTCCGACAGCAATTAACATTTCGTTGCTAAGACTAGTCGATTTGTTATTTGTAGCTGTGGCCAAATTTGTGCATTTGAACTTTAAAGGCTTTGTTTGTATGGTCTGTAGCACAGCAGAAAATGACAAAAACAGCTAAATCCTCTGTAAATAATATAAACTAGAAAGGGCCAGCCTGTTGCTGAACTAATATGATCCCCTTTCTGTATTATTGCAAGCTTTACTCATTTGCTGTTGTTTATGATTGTCTGGAAAGCACAGTCCTCCTGAAAGCCATTTAGATATGTTGAGAAAAGCCTAGAAATCCTAATGAACTTGATTCACTTGTCAACAAATAGATGTTGAGTGCTGTTTGAGATGCCTTAATGTCCCAGCTGGTATCTAGGGGCTGCTTCGGGAGTGCACAGATGTCCCTCAAGTTCTGTGTCATGTTGGTCATGATAGTATCTCGGCTATTGTGAGACATCCCAAATGGCACATGATGGCACGTGTGCAACTGAATTGAACCCCTACAGGTAGGATTCGTGTTGAGATTGCTGGTACCTAAATGTCCAGCTGTGGGACAGAGGTGCAGGATGAGATTTTGTTCTGTAATATGAGTACTTAGGGTCACTGTGTAAAAGCTGGAGCATCTGACATGCCAGCTTGGGGCTGAAAGATGTGGCACAGGACTTGCAGTGTTCACCTTTACACTGAGCCTTACAGGGATTCATGTGCTTCTGGAGGAGCAGATGAATGTGAGGCAGAATACCCTAGGATGGCACTAGGCACCTCAATTTAGGCAGCTTTAAAGGTCCAAGTTATCTAATGGCAGGTTTATTCAAGAAACAGAGGAACAGCTGAGCTGTTAATATGTTATGGATTAAAATTTTGGTTGTGGAAAAAATGATCTATAGTTCTTTTTCTGTTCTTGCCACCTGTGAATTTTTCTCTGCTTTTTAATTGTTTATTTTACCAGTGCTTATATCCTTTCCCACTAAAGTATAAACAAGATTACACTTTTTATTTGAAACATATATTCTCTTTAAGCATGAAGTTTCTTGAGGCATATTGCTATATTTATGCCACATCAAATGTCGATATGACGCAGGAGAAAATTTGTTGCGACTGCTTATTTATTTGTGGATTAGTATAGCATGTCAAAGCACACCAAAATATTCTATTTACATTTGTATCAGTGAAAAGCACTTGTGATCCTTGGAAATGGAAAAATAACATGGAGATAGATATCCATGTCATATGGCAAAAGATGATGTTGGAGAGGTTCCCAAGGAATAATCAGCTTTTTGATGCAGTATTCCAAAATGCCTGAGTTGCTGTATTCCAGGAGGGTCTGCTCTTTGTTGCCAGTGGTGATCCTCTTAGTCTGCAATGAAACAATATTCATAAAAGCATTATATCAAATATTACGTGTCCCTCTTCATAAATCTGATGCTGTACACCTCTGTGGAAAAGTTTTTTGTTATTGTTTGTATAAATGCTGAACATGTATGAATAACTTGGCAGCTGTATGTCAGTCTTGTAGTGTCCCCTTCATAGTTCATCAGTCAGCCAAGAAAGACCTGTCATCAACATCAAAAAGACAATTTTTAACACTGGAAAGTATTTGTACTCCCTTTGACCCAATATAGTATCTGTCATCTTCCCTCTAGTTCTGAACTAGAACTTCCATGCTGCAGATGCTCTAACAACAATTAAGCAGTATACAAAATGTTAGAACACATAGTAAGAAAAAAAAAATCAAATACTTAAATCTCATGGGATTCCCATGACAATTGTTCATTCACAAGCAATGTTGCTAGTTTGAATGCTTCCTATGACATATCACAAGTGTGGTAGTTTGAACCTCAGACTTAGTCCCTATGTTATGATGTCTTCACATTTCCATGAAACCATATTTTTGAATAGATCCTTTCCAGAAAATTAATATTTTCTTAGAAACACGGGTTATGCTAAGGCAGTGTAAGTGTGGCAACAGCAACCAAAAATTGTATTACGTCTCATACATTTAAATCTGTGCATATGAAGTCCCATTTTAGTGACTACCAGTCACAACATATGCCCACAAAAATCTCAGTGCTACTATCGCAAGCCTAATTGCTTTCTGAAACTTACGGCTCACAGGAATAGACAAAGGGAAGAGAAAGAGATCGATTTTCTACATGTTAGTTTAGTCCATCTCTCTTCAGAAACATTTTGACACAGCAGGTGTTTTTAAAACAGTGTGGCTAAGGGCTGTAAATACCTTTTAGCATGTCCATGACATACTTTAATAAAAAAGCAATGTGCTTCTGCCTTCAGGGTGATGGACTTTCATGCTGTCAGCCTCCCAGTTCTCTTGGTTCATTGTCTGTTCTCTTTTAAACTAGGACACCCATTGTATAGCTGGATATAAAGAGGAAGATATGTTTCATCTTTTATAAGAAAGTCCAAGAGGTAGAGCCAAAGACAAGAATAAGTAAAAGATGTTTTGTCTTATGGTGAATAAGAATTAGATTCCAGTATCACACTGTCAAGCTGCACCACAACTATCCCTTTATTTAGGTTTTGTTCTATAGCACAAGGACTTCAAATCCTATTCATCCTTAACTTCAAGGATAAGTGCTTTCTTTATAAGCAGAAAGAACAATCTTAAAGCAAATGTCACATGAATTTGGAAATTCGCAACAAGTTTCATAATGAGTATTAACCCCCAAGAGGAAGATATTTGAACTCATAACCGGAAAAGCAAGATAACTTACAGGTGGCACCCAGGTGGAAACGTCTTCCCCCCATCTTTCCTTTACTTGCATTGTCTAAAATATAAGCAAACGGTATGACACCGTATTTGCAAGTACTGTTTCTGAATACATTAGGTGGGTTAGTTCCCTGGGACAGCCAGTATTCTTTAGTGATGAGAGATATTGAAAAGGCTATTTTTTGCTTCAGTGCATGGGTAGGATCAGAACATTAAAAGGTTCAACTTTTTTGGCATTATAAATATACTTTTTTGTACTGAAACTGAACTGAAATGAGAAAATATCATATGTTTTACACTCACAATAATATGCTGGTGCAAAGTTAATGAGCTGGTGCTCATGCAGTGGTACCTGGGATTCCACCCAGACCCGAGTCACTGAAAGCCCATGTATTTTTTTTGTTGGTGTGCTTTTTCTTTCAGAAAGGCATGCATGCTGTATTTCGGTACATAAGAGCACTAGCTGTAAAGAAAGTAGAACACTTTAATTATTGTAGAAGAGCGTGTGTCACATAAAGCTAGAGTTTGCTAACAAAATTTAATGATAACTCAAAGTTGGAAGGCGTTCTCACTACAGCAGAGGACTTGAATATTATGCAAGAAAAAATGCAATGTCTTGAGAACAGGAACAGTAGCAATGAGATTAAATTTAATAGAACAAAGTGTGAACTGATTTTAAGAAATAATAAAAACGTGGGTATAGTCATAAATTGGAAGAAGATGAGAGAAATCTTTGCATGCTAGTTGAGCAATACGGTTTTGATGAATCTTTTATAAAATTTAAACCAGTTTTACAGTTTTTGAGGGAAACAGGGACAGAAGAGTCCTAATGCTACGGTGCTGGTGCACTTATGGGACTTCCTCAGGAAAGTAATATTCAGTTCTCCGTGAACTATGCATTCAGAGTACAATGAGGCATATAAGTCCTACAAATATGATAAAAGAAGTGGAGGTTTTATTTTTGTTTTGTTTTTGAAATGACATCTTGTTGTCCATAAAAACATCACAAGGTAAAACTTCAGACTACAAGCATTATTTCACTGAGGAGATAATGTCAGCATAAGTGCAGGTGGACGTAAATGAACCATGAATACATTTAGGCTGTCAGGTAGAGATAAGAAGAGATACGTTAGAAAAAAATAACACATGAGGTTCAAGGACAGGTTTCCAATATCAGTCATAGGTACAAAACAAACAAACAAACAAACAAACGAACAAAACCAGAAGTATTTTAATTTGAAAATGGATAATATTGTAAATAGATGATGTCCTGTCTTATTTTCAGTAGTAAAAAAATTAGACATAAAGACCCAGCATGTGCCTCTTAGTTCCTTATATTTGCAAGGTGGTGGCTATCTTTGCCCCAGATCAGAAGACATATGAAGAGCTTTTTACTGCAGACAGAGAGAAGGGGAGGCAAATGAGAACTTACAGGAAATTATGAAGCCAGGCAATTTATTGATTTTGTATTTATTTATTTATTTATTTTTGTGAGAGAGACATACAGAATAGAGTTGATTGAATTCTCTGCAATTCACTGTGGTCCAGTGCATCACTAATGAATGATTAGTGATGATAATAAAAGAATGGTATACACTGAGGTGGTTCTGAGGACTATTCCATTAATGATTCACACACCATCTGCATTTCTTGTGCATGGTAACATTTTTCTGTTAAGGAAATATGTCTTTTGGGAAGATAAAAAAGCATAAATCCACACATACCCACACTGAAGAATCGTTAGCTGGATGGTAACAGGAGCATTCTGACATGCTGATGCTAGAGAGCTCCAAACCCCCAGATGAGAAATTTACCTTTTCTTAATCAACACCATTCAATATTATGTATTCTCTTTCTCTGGGTCATCTCTTCTTCATGCAATTCTCTTTCTTGAGCCAATCAAAATACAAAGATAAATAGAAATAAACTAGGATGGATACAGAATCATTTGAGGTATGGAAAATCAAGATTCATATGTTTGTAAGACATTCTGAGATGAATAAATAAATACTACATTTAGGCAAACAATGTGACATATTAACTTCACTGTTGGTGAAGAGTCTTAGCCTCTGTATCACTGGCTGAGCTGGAAAGGCTGGGTTACTGCACAACTGAACATCAAGCTCCCTTTTGCTTGTCTCTCTCCTTCTTCCTGCATATTTCCTTGCCCTGCCCTTTGCTAAGTTTCCATAGGAAGGATATTTATGTGAAAAACAAACAAGAAAACAATAACAACAACAAAACATACACAAAAAAAGAGGAAAAACAGTGTGTGTTCTAACTTGTGCCCTGTTTGGATGATGGTGGACCAAGAACTGAAATAAATTGACCATATAATTGTAGATGCAACCTCTCTCTCTCTCTCTTCCCCAAGAATTGTATTAGGTGGTCTGGGTTACATATGCAGCAGGAGAACAAGAATTTAAAAATAACCGTTTTGTGAACTGGAATTTAACTTTTTTTTTTTTTTTTTAAATATTCTTAAATGAATGCAGTTCACCTCCAGCTGCTTCTTTTTCATACAAGAAGAAAATACACTTTTAGCCACTGCTCTAAAGCTATTCCAAATCCATCTGATTACAAACCTAGTCACATGCACTGTAAATGCTTTCAGGGATAGTATCATATGTCTTCAGTAGTGCCTTCTTTGTTCACTGCCAGGCAAAGTATCCTTGCCAAGTTTACCAAGCAGTTCAGAACAGCTTTGCTTGAGTGATCTTTCCCTTTATTATTTATTAGTTAATCATCATTTTTCATGTGCACAATTGATCAGTTTTGATTTTTTTTTTCTTGTTGTGAAGAAAAATATTAGATAGCAAGGATTCCAGAACTTAACCTTGGAAAAACACCAAAAGAAATAAGCATGCTCTTCATGGTTTCCAGGTTAAAATTACTTCCCTATTAGCTAATCCATTTAGTATCTCATATTCTGATTATGTGTTGTGTAATTTCTTAATCCAATGGTAAGTAGAACCAAATCAAATGCTCTACTGATTTTTTTTGCAACTTATGACTAACCTCATACCTCTGTTATAAAAAATGGATATCTTGTTAATTTGACAAATTTCATTGCCCATAAACCATACTGGATGATATTAAATATGCTACCCTCTATTATTTATTAATCAATTTTCCTATCTGATGTTCCATTATTTTTCCTAAGATTGATATCAGGCAGACAGGCTATTTACCTATGCTATCATATTTGAAAGCAAAGAACTGACATGTCTCACTTTCAGACAATGCTCATCTTTCCAATGTTTATTACAAATATTTATAAATGGACTAATAAAGCTTATTAGACAGTTCTTGTAACATTCTTGGTGCATTTTTACTAAAAGACCCTTAGCCTTAATAGCTACTATTTGGTATATGTTGGTTTTATTGTTTTAACTGTATCTTTTCATCACCATCTTTGTATGACAGAACTACATCTGGCTTTTTCCCAATCCTAAAACTGAAATATTTATTCAGCATTTCAGTCTGTTCTGCATTATTTTTGACAACTGCATCCTTCCCATGTAACAATGGACAATCACTACTGGAAGGTTGTTTTGCTCCATATCTATTAAATTATATATTCACAGTACTAAACTTGCAATAGAATTCCTCACATATCCTCTTGTCTTCAGTAGCAATTTTCTACTATTTCCATTTAAATTCTACATGAAAGTGACCTAATCTAATCAGTTCCTCCCTCGTCTTACTGCCCAATCTGTTTATATCTGAAATTTAACATTACCTTTATTTCTCTTTTAAGCTAGACTGGTCTAGAATAGATTTTGTCTTGATTACAGTTCTTAGATCATCTCTTAAAATGCTTTAAAATCTCTTTATTGTTGTTCTTCCTGTTATTCTTCCTGGTATTGATTTGGCACAAACTTGTACTTATCTGCTTGAAAGTGGCCATTTTAAAGTAGCAGGTGTAAGAATTACTGGTTGTGTTACATTCTATTTCATGTAACAAATATAATCAAGTTATCACTTTCACTTAAGAAACCACTAACTTTTAGTCCCGGAATCAATTTAGATTTAGCTGTCAGGATGACATCTAGTACAAAATTCTCCAAGGAGAGTCACAAAACTTTTTGATTTAGGAATTTTTTTATCAATCATTTTTCAGAATTTCAAAGCTTTTTTATTACTGGAAATGTCAAACCTGTAGAGCTATGTCTCTCAACCGGATATTCAACCAGTGAAAAAACTGTTTTTAAAGCTTATAGAGCACAGAAACTCCTTTCTCTTTCTCCTCTCTATAGACACTATGAGTAGGGTTTTGAGGGACTAGTCATCCTGCTCCATGAGGTAGTTTGATGCTAAGTAGCTGTCAGCAAATAATTGCCCTTGCCACATTTTTTGTGTGAGTAGACTGATCTGTAAACTCAGGAAATATTTACTCATAACTGTCAGTAAGTTGAAATCAGCTATTACCAGCTACTGCCTGTTCCCTTCTCTTGCCACAGAGTTTTTCTTAAATTGCTCATAGTGAGTTTAACATTCATATCACACAGATTTTCTTTCAAGTTCCAGTAATATCAAGCAAGTCAAACATGTTTTCATCATACAAGTAGTTCCTATTCTTGTTTACCACACAAGTTCCTGCCATTCATGAATAGGCAATTAAAGAATTTCTTTTCTTTGTGTCATTCTGTGTCTTGATTAATTTTGTTCTTGACAACTTGAGTGTGCTAAATAAGTGTTTATTTGCTGCCCTTTTTAAATCTATCTCTTTTTTTTTTTTTGTAAGTTTAATGCCATTATGACTAGTCTAGTCAGCTTGTCCCTTGTAAAATTGATTTCCCATTTAATGAGCTGAAGGCTTTGCAAACCACGATGTAACTCCTCAGTTAGAAAATGGCTCTACAGTCCACCAAATTGATATCTCCTCTCCCTTTTACACTTCTCTAATTGCCAGTTTATTCTTAAAAACTCCTGATTCATGATTTACTTTCTGAGACAGGAGCAATCTCCAAAAAGCTTCTTTGGGTATTTTCATACTTCATCAGCTTTTTAAACTCTCTGAAATCATTCGTAACCTGTAAGTCATCCGATGATGCATTGCTAGTACCACTAGCACTAGCACATACCACTAATAAGTCTCTTCCACTTTTAAGTAAATTTTATTTTATTTTTTTCTTCACTGAAAAGGACTTGAGACTGTGTAAGAAGAAATATCCTGAAAGCCTTATCCTACAGGGAAGTTGGTAGTTTTGTCTGTAATTAGCCTGTCTAATACTTTACATTACATAAGGATTTTGAAAAATTTCTTGGGAACTTTCCCTCGTTTGTAACAAACTTTTGATATTTTGCAAGAGAAATGTTATAAGGAGACAGAAATGCCTTTTATCTCTTGCATGATATTCTTTTCACCTGCATGATATTCCTTTCACCTTTTGCTCCTTGCAGGTAGAGCACACTATTCCCAAAATAGCCAAGCTCTCCAGGTCTGTGGAATACCAAAGGAGAGAGAAAGAGCTGGGCTGACTTATTCCCCATGACTACTCCTTTAACTCAGTGTGTGAGCCACTTCTCCATCACCCCTTCGATACAGCACAGCTCTGTAGCTGCCATCTAGCTTAAGTTAACATGAGGGCATGGTTTGTTCCGCTGTGCTGCAAGCCCAGAGGTAAAACTATGCTGTATAATGCACTCAACATAATAAGCAGATTGCTGAAGTTGTGTTTTATCGAGCTTACTCTTTACCTTTGTCTTTTAAGAACCCCAAAAGAGCATATCCATTGATTGATTTATATTTGTAATGTCGTGCTTTGTACAACATTTTAATACAATGTCAAATACTTGAAAGTTAGAAAACAGTCTTAGATGGCTCATGTAAACACACTCATGAACTCTTGTGCTCCATGCATTGCTATAGGATTTCTGGCAAATGGATTGTGTATTATATCTTTAAATGTTGTATCCTAATTGTGACATACAGAGGAATCCAATTAAAGCTCCATGAGAACTGTAGTCATGAATTCCTGACTTTCATTCCCCATCACTTCAGTAATCTTATTTGTTATAGTTTTGATATGGCATTGGTATATCTTTGAATGTATATAAAGCTATGGTGGCTCTGGTAGTAAAATCCCTTGACATTAAAGCTGTGGTCAAGACAGTTGTTTCATTTGTTGGACAAATGTAAAGGATGGGAAGTTATTGCATAGCGGTAGAGAAGTGATATCCAGAAAATTTGAACTCTGTACCAACAAGTTCTGCATTACCTCAGGCAAGTCTCAGTGCTAGACCTTAACACTGCAACTTGCCAAAAAAGGGATACAGCCTGAAAGCCTATCCAACCCATAAATGGCTTGAACAAATCATAGGTTGGTACTGCCAGACACTGCTTGGGCTGCCCAGCTTGACGGTGATGTTGGAGCATGCTGAAAGCAACATTTGTGTGATTTTGTGTCCTTTCCATTTTTTACACTTTTAGGGCATTTCTCTAGACTGTGATCAGCAATGCAGATACCCACTAGAGGAAAGAAAAGCTGGAGAGAAACCTTGTGTCTTGTTCTCAAATGAGAACAGGGAAAATGGACAAGTGACAATTTTACCTTTAGAAAGCAATTTACCCACCACAATTTTGTGTGATTGTATGCATGTTAGCATTGAAAGACTCCTTTCAAAACATGATTCCAGTTTCACCATGCCTCAGTTTTATTATGCCTAAAACAGCAATGACTCCGCTCTTCAACAAAACATTGTCAGTAATATTTGTGAGGTTGTGAAGTGTTCCGTAATCTTCACTTGCCAGCTGCTCCATCATAATGAAAGCTTATTAGTTATGAATTGCATTGTTTCATTTTTCCATAGACTGGGAGGCTTAGAAGTTATTGCAAAAAATAAGATGCTATAGTGAGGTTTCAAATTATACTTATTTGTTTCAATATACAATTGTGGTTAAACCTCGTCAAATCCCCTCCTTTGCCTTTCCTGCTATTGCTGATTAGTTAAGAAGCAGAAAGGAACATTGCACTGTAAAACATCTATTTATCTGCCAGTGTCAGGTTCTCCTGACATGATGTGCTAATGCAAAGTACATTAAGCATTAGCAGCAGGTGCTCCAGACCTAGCAGTTCCTAGACAGGCATTAAGAGACCTAGAATGAGTCAGTGTCACTCTACGGTTTAACCTAATACCAACCCCTTAGGGCACCTCTATCAAATGTAAGAGAAATGAAAGGTTTTAAAGGCTATTAATCCCACTGACTCTACATTAGAAGAGCACAAAGCTATTTGTCACAGATCTTTGTCATCATGATATTGTGGTAAAATGTGAAGTATTCAGTATTCCTGACATTCTTTTTTTTTCCCACCTGCTTAAGCACAGAGGTTTTTTGTTGATATAATGCGGAGCTGTGGCACCTACCAGCTACTGTCTGTTCCTGGCACACTCTTAACTCCCTGTTTTTATCAGTGAGTTTTTTTCATATCTACAGTGCACTGAGAAGCAGCAAAAACATCTTTGGAAAACAAACCTTGAACTGAAAGCTATCCTAAGTAAACAAGCAAGTGAACTCTCTGCCCCTAGCCAGACACCATTACAACATGCATAAGAGGCATTAAATTGGAGCTGAATCTAATGGAAGGTGTTAGCTGCTTTTGCCATACTTGTTATCAGGAGCTGCTATATTTCTAATGCGATAGATGTTTTGTTCTGTATTTCTTACCTTGAAGTTGCTGAGACTCGAAAGTAATCCTGTTGTTTTAGAAATCTCTGATCCTGTGTTTGCATGGAAAGGTGTCTCAGATAGCTGGTTGTCTGGCAGCAGCTGCTTCAAAGGGTCTGGCAGTCGAATGTGAGCATCTCAGGTTTTGCTGAAAGTGGTGACAGTAACATGATTTCAAGCTCTTGCCAGGGTCTCAATTTGTACATTTCAAATTCACTTCACACACATTCAGTTGACAAAAATTTTCCAACCATCAGATCACCACATTGGCAAATGCTCTGGCTTCAAGCCCTACCTCCGATAAAAACTCAGTCCCTTTAGCTAAACACCCCTGCTTTTGTATTTGCAAAAAGGTTTATGTGCTACTTACACCAGTAAAATGTTCTGAAAGCTATTGATGGCAAGCTTGTGCAAGCATTTATATATTTTTTTTTATTTGCTGACCTGCACAGTAGCAAAGATACATAGCTTACAATGTGTGCATTTCTGCATGCATACGTATATTGGTGTGTATGTTTAATAAGTGTGTACAATTGCTTGGCTCTGAAGAGTTAGTCAATATTTTAAGCTTTGTCAGGATGCTCTGAAATCAATTGTAAACATCAGTCTTCAGTGTTTATACAAACACAATCCTATTTGTTTGAAAAGAGTCTAGAGAAAACCCTGTACCTCTGAACACAGCAGGAAAAAACAGTCAGAGCACAGGAACATGGTGATGGTTGTTCCAAGCTGGACCAGAGGTCCATCTGCCACAGTCTCTGATGGTGGCCAAAAGTGGAGGCCTGCAAAAGAGATCAAGAAAAGAACAAGTGTATTTGATTTTTCCCCATGCACTCTCATACCAACCAGTAATTTGTGTCTCAGAGCCAAGATTTACTTGTGAGATTTCTCTGCTGTGAAGTTGTCCAGCTGCTCCCCATACCCATATGCAGTGAGGGTTGTGGAGCAAGGGTTTTGGCAGTTCAAAATCACAGTGTGTGCAGCGTCACAGTTTGTTTCATTTGTTGTGAAAATACTAATTGCTTGCTTCATTTGATGACCTGTAGATTTTGTACTAGAAGAGATAGCTATACCTATCCTATATGTACTCTTTAACAGTTGTGGTTTTACAGACTTATATCAGTATTCTTTTTTCCATCCCTGTACAGAAGCTGTTCCACCCCTTTGAATGTGCATTTTATGCTGTTATGAGCCTTGCCAGTGCTGCTATATCAGTTCTGAAATGTGAACAGCTGAATGGTACACAGTTTTCAAGATCTGCACCAGCAGTCCCTGGTGAGTGGAAAAAGGGAAACATCACTCCCATTTTAAAAAAAGGTAGAAAGGAGACCCAGGGAACTGCAGAGCAGTGAGCTTCACCTGTGTGCCTGGGAAGATCATGGAACAGATCCTCCTGGAAGCAATGTTAAGGCACATGCTGGATAAGGAGGTGATCCGGGACAGCCAGCACGGCTTCACCATGGGCAAATTTTGCCTGACCAACCTGGTGGCCTTCTATGATGGAGTGACTGCATCAGTCAAAAAGGGAAGACTGACTGATGTCATCTACTTAGACTTCTGTAAATCTCTAAATTGGAAAGATATGGATTTGAAGGGTGGACCATCCAGTGGATAAGAAATTGGATTGATGGCCACACCCAGAGAGTAGTTGTTGTCAACAGTTCTGTGTCCAGGTGGAGAGCTGTGATGAGCAGTGTCCCTCAGGGGTCCATCTTGGGACCGGTGCTTTTCAATATCTTCATCAATGACATAGATGATGGAATCGAGTGCACCCTCAACAGGTTTGCAGATGACACCAAGCTGAGTGGTGTGGTTGATACCAAAGAAAGAAGAGATGCCATTCAAAGGGACCTGGACATACTGAAGAAATGGGCCCATGTGAACCACATGAGATTCAACAAGTCCAAGTGCAAGGTGCTGCACCTAGGTCAGGGCAACCCCAGATAGGAGAACTCATTGAGAGCAGCCCTGCGGAGAAGGACTTGGGGGTTCTGGTAGACAAAAGGCTTGACATGAGCCAGCAGTGTGCGTTTGCAGCCCAGATCATCCTGGGCTGCATCAAAAGAGGTGTGACCAGCAGGTCAAGGGAGGTGACTGCCCCCCTCTACTCTGCCCTTGTGAGGACCCACCTGGAGTACTGCAGCCAGGTTTGGAGCCCCCAGCACAAGAAAGATGTTGACCTATTACAGCGGGTCCAGAGGAGGGCTACAAAGATGATCAGAGGGCTGGAGCACCTCTCGTATGAAGAAAGGCTGAGAGAGCTGGGGATGTTCAGCCTGGAGAAGAGAAGGCTCCAGGAACACCTCATTGCAACCTTTCAGTATCACAGTATCACAGTATCACAGATTTCTAGGTTGGAAGAGACCTCAAGATCATCGAGTCCAACCTCCGACCTAACACTAAGTACTCCACTAAACCATATCGCTAAGCTCTACATCTAAACGTCTTTTAAAGACCTCCAGGGATGGTGACTCCACCACCTCCCTGGGCAGCCCGTTCCAATGCTTAATAACCCGTTCGGTAAAGAAGTACTTCCTAACATCCAACCTAAAACTCCCCTGTCGCAACTTTAGCCCATTCCCCCTCGTCCTGTCACCAGGCACGTAGGAGAACAGACCAACCCCCACCTCTTTACAGCCTCCTTTAAGGTAACTGTAGAGAGCGATGAGGTCTCCCCTGAGCCTCCTCTTCTCCAGGCTGAACAAGCCCAGCTCCCTCAGCCGCTCCTCATAAGACTTGTTCTCCAAACCCCTCACCAGCTTGGTCGCCCTTCTCTGGACTCGCTCGAGCACGTCCATGTCCTTCCTGTAGCGAGGGGCCCAAAACTGAACACAGTACTCGAGGTGCGGCCTCACCAGAGCCGAGTACAGGGGGACAATCACTTCCCTAGACCTGCTGGCCACACTGCTTCTTATGCAGGCCAGGATGCTGTTGGCCTTCTTGGCCACCTGGGCACACTGCTGGCTCATATTCAACCGACTATCAACCAATACTCCCAGGTCCTTCTCGGCCAGGCAGCTTTCCAGCCACTCATCTCCCAGCCTGTAGCTCTGCTTGGGGTTGTTGTGTCCCAGATGCAGGACCCGGCACTTGGCCTTGTTGAACTTCATACAGTTGACCTCAGCCCATCGCTCCAGCCTATCCAGATCCTCCTGCAGAGCCTTCCTGCCCTCGAGCAGATCGACACACGCACTTAGCTTGGTGTCATCTGCAAACTTACTGAGGGTGCACTGGACTTAAAGGGGTCTTATAAAAAAAGATGAAAAAGGACTTTTTACTGGGGTAGATAATGACAGGACAAAGGGGAATTGTTTTAAAATAAAAGAGGATAGATTTAGACTAGACATTAGGAGAAAACGAGGCACTGGCACAGGTTGCCCAAAGAAGCTGTGGATGCCCCATTCCTGGAGGTGTTCAAGGCCAGGCTGGATGGGGCCATGGCCAACCTGATCTAGTAGGTGGTATCCCTGCCTATGGCAGAGGATTGGAGATAGCTGATCTTTACAGTCCCTTCCAACCTGAGCCATTCTATGCTTCTATGATTTATCCAGGAGCATGAAGATGTTTTATTCTCTGGTCCTTTATAATAATTCTTATAATAATTATTAATATTCACTTTTTTTTTTCCTAACTAATACTGAACAGTAAAATAAGTTTCTCATATGTCTGTAAGCCCAGAATCTCATACCACTGTAATTCTTCAGTGTGTAAGGTTAGGATTTTTAGGTCCTTTTCCCCTTCCTGTGATCCTCCCTTTAAATTTGCTTGTATTGAATTTCACTACTATCCTACCTACTCACTCTGTACTTTTGGATTTATCCTATTAAATGAATCTAGGCCATAAAAGGCTTTCAAGCACTGTGGTGCTGGTGAGATTAGCATCTGTGCTAGAAAGATATGGTAGACCAAAGGTGCTTATTTGTTCCTGAAGGTAAGTGGCATGGCACTGCTTGTGAAAATAGGACTAATAAAACAAAACAAAACAAAACAAAACAAACAAAAAAGTGGCCTTCTCTTTACTGTCTTCTGAGCATGTGTTTGCTGGTTTATACTAGAAAGCATCCCTGGTATCCCTGGTTTATTGCTCTCTTTCCCCAGTTGTGCCCAGGCGTTGTCTAGGAGGATGTCAGGGAGCACAGGGAGCATGCTGACAAATGACAACATGGGCAGTAGTGACAGAGCCTAAACCTGTGCTCTGCCCTGACTTAACCCACTGCTAAATTGCTAGCATGTTCTTTTACATGCTTTTGGTCCTTGCCACCTAGTATAACTAGTACTTTCCAAACCAATGACCATTTTGATGGTTTGGAGATAGCATGTGCCGGGGACCATTCACAGTAGACTGTATGGGTGAGAATGCTCTGGTTTTGTCTACCTCCACTCCATATAGTTTTCCAGCAGTATATAATGCAGATTTTTTTACTCTGAATTGGCCACACTTACCTTCAAGATGGATGCAGAATATGCAATAAATGTCCAGTTTCTTGCTAGAGAAATGCTGCTCCGACAGAGGGTAACACTGCCCTCGCATTTTGTATTCACTCTGAACATAAACAAAAAGAAACAGGCAAAACAACAACAACAAAACCCACACAGTTATTACTTTTTAGGATCACTATATGAAGAGTGGAAGAGATGCAATGTGAAGTACTATATAATGTGGATTCTACCAGCATGTACTACTTGGGTCAGGGCTGGAAAACAGTGCCTGATTCGGGTTTATTTAGTAGTATGGGTAAATCCATATGACCCTTCTGATATTCTCTACTGCCATTCTTGAATACCTGATACTGTGAGTGATCATAATTGCTTTGATCCCTTTGTCCACATTGCTTATGAATATTTAAACTGTCCAGACACCTGTTGCAGATTCCTGTGGGACACAACTCATTGGCTCCCCTTGCTGGGAAAGCTGAACATTTACTCCTACACTGTTTTCTACTTTTTTTTACCAGTTATTTATACATATGAGGTCCTTTCCTGTCATGCTATTGCAGCCTGGTCTCTTTAATGGCCTTTGGCGAATGACCCTGCTAAACATCTTTTGGAAAGACTGCTGTTTACTTGCTCTAAGATCCCTTTAGATAATTCCAGCAGATTTTACAGTGATGACAAGTAATTTCACTTTATAGAAGAGACTGTTCTGTTTTTCAGCATGTCATATTTATCCATAAGCCGTCTTATGTTATACTTTCGTGCAGTTACTAATTCACTCAGTGCAAATGCTATTTATTGGTCTATAGTTTCCCAGTTTTTCTTGTAGCTTCTTAAAATGTATGTCACATTAGCCACCTTCCAAGACTTCTGATAACAAGGCAGATTTAAATGAGAATTGACATACACTGGTGAGTTATTGCACTATTTCAATCTTGAATACCTTGAGAACTGATGATATGTGACTATTCAATTGATCCATTTGCTTCATAACCTGTTTTGCTGATGCAATCAGACAATTGCTCAATTTGAGACAGTTCTTCTGATAAACAAGGCTTATGAAATGGGAACTTCCTCAGATTTCTTCATACTGCAATGCAGATACAGAAAATTCCTTAACTATTTAACTGCCCCAAGAAGCTTTGAATGCTCCATCTGTGGAAGTGTTCAAGGCCAGGTTGGATGGGACTTTGTGTAAACTGGCCTAGTGGAAGGTGTCCATGCCCATGGAAGAGGGGGTTGGAACCAGATGATCTTTAAGGTCCCTTTCAACCCAAACCATTCTGTGATTCTGATTTTCTGCACTGAACTTTTCTTTATTGTGTGCTCCTTTGTTCTCTATCGACACTCCTGCTTCTACCTTTTCTGTTAAGTAAAGGAAGCTTAATGGTGCATCCTTGTTCCAAGGCCAAGTGGTACTAACTTGATTACATCCATCTTACATAGGACCCTACTGCAAACTGGTCCCAAAGATGGGATTTGGGCTAAAATCAAAACAGCCAAAGAATGAGACATGAATTAAACAGCAGAGACTATAGCAGTTGAGTGTTTGAGGTTGGTCATTTATCAAAACAAATGTAAGCACAGACTCTCCACCAATCCTCCTGTTCTGATGTGTTAGAAAAGAGAATTTATTAGAAGACTTTATGCCTTTTTTCAAGTTAATCTTCCAATTCTTTTCAGGGTGATGAGAATTGTTATTTTTGCCTAAAGTTTTCATGGGGAGTCCTGAACTCCAGGAAGTTCATCTTCTGTTTCCTTTCATGGTTTGCTTTGAGATATTTTTCTTTGTGTCTTCTGACATTCTCTTCATGGCTTTTCTGTCCAAAGCTTGAGTCAAGCAACTGGCCAGCCTTTGGATTTACAATCAAAATTAAAGGAAGCCATCTCATTTTCCCTGAATTAGTTCACTCCCAAGTTTCTCTCTGGCACTGGACAGTCATTTCCAATGTCTGAGAGCTTTTAATACACAAAGGAGTTCAGTGGTTTCTTCCATTTAACCTAAATGGCTAAGTTTCTCCCACTTAGCCACTCTCAACAGCTTTAACGATATCTGTGATTGTCTGCAGTTCAAAGACAGGCTTGTTAGCAGCCATTAGCACTTTCCAATGCCAAGAAAGGTATTTCAGCAATATTTATAAAAACCTTGTAAATGGAAAGTAGTACAAAAACAGCTGTACTTTGTGACATATACCTATTTCTTTCTGTTAGCATAGTGGACTTTTTCTTATGTCACTACTAGCCTAGTGGATGGCCGTGTATTTATGTATGTTCTGAATTCAGGTTCATATAGATTTAAAATCACTTTATTACAAAATTAATCATAAAATTAATTTTAGGGATATTACTATTCTTACTCCGCAAATTTCCTATAGTTTCCCAGAGATAAGGTTGCCACAAGGGCATCCATGATATCCACATCCTGGCAGCATGTGCTTGTCACCCTTCTCATCTTGAAACAGATGGCAATGAAGGACCTTTTGTATTTGCACACATTAGGATGAAGTTAAATTCAAGAAGCAGCTAATTGGTAGCCATTGCAATTCTGCACTGGGCTTCAGAGCACCAAAATTTAATACAGAAGTAATCATCACTCATCTCACTGGTCACAACATCTTCCTTCAACTTCAGGTTAATCTAAATTGATTGAAAAGATGTAGAGGACATAGCACACATTTGTTTTATAAGATGGGCAAACTATCTCAGTAGAAACACTTAGTCTATCAAAGAGCTCACAAGGTACATCTTATACTGAAGTTAATGGAGGCAAATGAGACCATAGGGGTGTTTAGAAATATATTTAACTGACTAACTTTTGGCACCTGCAGTAGAATATAACTTACTTTTAGTTTAAGGCCTTGATTTACAAAGACCACTCTATTATTAAAAATATTTGTAAGCCACAGTTGCCATTTTTTTGTAGGGACCTAATTCAGAGCTCACTGAAATCAATAGGAAGTTTTCCCACTAGCATCATTGATCAAGGCATAGGACAGTGGTGTGCATACATCAACTTTAGACACTGTTAAATCCCTTTTCATACTGAGCTGAGACATACACAATGAAGATTTCTCTGCTGCTTGAAAAATTGCAAGCAAGAAAGTTATCATGACATCCCTCATAAAAATTTTGTAAAATAAATAAATAAAAAAAGAAAGAAAAAGTGTTCATTTTATGTGTTCACATTCAAAGTGTTCTATTTCATGATGTGTACCCACATAAGTATGTGTTCATTTGGATGTATGGGTATTGTTAACGGTTTGCATGCACAGGAATAAAGAAAGAGCCAGGATAATAAGTAAATAAATAAAAAGAGAAAAGCTTAGAGAAGAATCCACATGAGAATTAAGCCCTTCTTTAAAAGGAGTAGTTAACACAGAACTAATTTCCTGACTGCTGAGGTTTTTTTTTTTTATTAATATCATGTTAAAGAATGAAGGCTCAGCTATTCTAATGTGCTCAAAGTACTTTTTCACTGAATGTTACATATACTCATGCAGAATTCTTTAAAATATCCAGTTAGCAATGGCATGAACACTGTTGGTGACTAAAACAAAATCACAGAATCACAGAATCATCTAGGTTGGAAGAGACCTCCAAGATCACCGAGTCCAACCTCTGACCTAACAATACAAGTCCTCCACTAAACCATATCACTAAGCTCAACATCTAAACGTCTTTTAAAGACTTCCAGGGATGGTGACTCAACCACTTCCCTGGGCAGCCTATTGCAATGCTTAACAACCCTTTCAGTAAAGAAGTTCTTCCTAATATCCAACCTAAACCTCCCCTGGACCAACTTTAGCCCATTCCCCCTCGTCCTGTCACCCAACCCACACCTCGCTACAGCCTCCTTTAAGGTATCTATAGAGGGCGATAAGGTCGCCCCTGAGCTTCCTCTTCTCCAGACTGAACAATCCCAGCTCCCTCAGCTGCTCCTCATAAGACTTGTTCTCCAGACCCCTCACCAGCTTCGTTAATAAATGGTAATTGAAAATCAAGCAGTGAAACTAATGTTCACCTATCCCAACTGAAACTCTGTTTAAGTGAAAATGGTTCCAGAAGACTTCCTGTACCACATTAGACCCACAAAATGAATTAGTATGCTTTACTTGTGGATGGATGCAGGAAGAGTAAATGCTTCCCTTAGGATTCTGCCATTAAGTCTATATTTTCCTTTCTGTATATATTATTGGCACCATGTTTTCCAGCCTTCTCTAGTCACAGCTGATTTCTTCCTCATGCCAGATCCTGCCACTAACTCACTCTGAGTTGTATATATTCTCAGGCAAATGTTTTCATTCATTAGTCCCATGGATTCAATGGAACAACTACTCCTCTACTTACTGTGAGTAAGACTGGCACACTAAGATTTCATATAAATGAGCTAGTCACATGAAAATGCAGCAAAAGAATAAGAGAATGTGTATCAGATACCCCATCATCACTAATGTTGCATCCTTTTTTTTTGACCTTTCCAAAAAAGACTATGCAGATGGATAGTAAAACTGACTTGTCCTATAGTGCGCTGTGGCAGAGTATGGTTATATACGAGATAACATGGTAAAGGACAGAATTATTTACAGCTCTGAATAAAAGAAAGTTGGTTGGAAGTATACTCAGAGCTGCTACCAGAGGTAAATAAAATTAAAATTGTCATGTAAGCCGTGTTTTTCACTCACATAGCCAGAGAGCATTTGTTCCCCACTTTGAATATTAAAACATACTGTTGCAAATAAAGCTTGGAAGTAATTGTTTTACAAGTAAAAAAAGCAATATTAAGAAAATTTGCACTTTATTGACTGCTAGATGGTTTATTTTTAACTATCCCTTGACAGTTAAGGGCTTGAGTGGCTGGGAAAATAAGACAGAAGAGACAAAACCACATGACCAATTGTACACAGATCACAGTGTGAGAACCTCTGATATTGTAAATGCCAGACTGCTGCACCTATTTACCCTATCCTTTACTACAAAATCAAGGGTAAGCTCTTCAGGGTAGAGATCGTGTCATTTGGGAGCAAAATCAGCAAAATGCATAATGTTTGTTTGTTAACTTTCTTTCAGCTTTCAGCTAGGTCACTGTTGAATGCAGGATATTTGAGTAGATGGAGTATTGACAGTTAGTCCAGTATGAAATGCTCTAAGAAAATTGTCAACAAGCTGCCGATTTCTGTCCTGCGAGATGATGCCAGAATACATTTGAAAAGCACACGTTTCCAACCTGGCATTTACTTTAGACTGCCAAAGATAAAAGGTTTCAGACAACAGAAGACTTTAGCAGTGTCAAGAATAATTCATTACCCAGCACTATGACATTCTCTGATGAATATGAGGAATTTAGCATTGCATCTTGCTAACATCTCTGTTGCAGACATTGTTTTGGACTTTTGAGAACACTTTTCACATGCAGAAAGCAATTACTGAGTCATACCATTGATTATATATTAGTCTCTATTTTTATGAGATTTCCAGTATAATTCTGTGATGCCTATTAGGCTAAATTTACTGAATGGTGCCTCTCTTTCCTTGTTTTGTTTTGTTGATTTGCTTGTTTTCTTCTTGGCTTTCAATCTGTGTGGAGACTGTGTTGAAGTCTGTATGGAACAAAACATCTCCAACTTGCTGTAGCTGTGCATGTGGTTCAGTAAGCAAAGAAGGAAAAGTCTAAGTCTGTAGCCCAGTGGTGTAGCCCACAGACCATGGCTTCAGCTGTTTGTGCTCCAGGGCTTGGGTTTGAGGAGCACAGCTGTGTGACCTTGGCTCAGTTTTACTGAGAAAAATTGTTGTTGAGCTGTAAAAAAGTATATAAGCTAAAGCCACTCAAGATAGGAAAATTGAAAACAGAGAAGTGAAATTGGTTTGCTGTTAATTGTAACTCAAGGGCTCACGAGAAAAATAGTCATATGAAAAGGTCTAAAACCTTGTGAGGAATTATAGAGAGGTGGAAGATGACAGCAGCAGGGCTTAAGATCTGCCTTTTCTATGGGGCAATGGGAGCTGATGCTTCCCTATGCCACACTCTGGCCAGCAGAGACTTACCTGTGCACGTAGCAGAGGTAGTATGTATGTTACTGATCTGTCCTGGCTGGGTCCTGTTAGACAGTAGGTGTTGTGCACTTTTTAAACCACGTATGTGTCTGCTTCCAAGTCTCTACTCATGGTAAAAGGTGTCCAAAGAAAAGAAACACAGCAAAAACACAGCCTGTTGAGGTAGAAAGAGGGCATGCTGAGGTAGGACAAGGTAAGGTAAGGTATGATGAGGACAAATGAGATATGACAAGGCATTCCTAAGTATCTAAGTATACTAATTGCAACCTTTCAGTACTTAAAAGGGACTTATAAAATAGATGGAGAGCGACTCTTTGCTCAATCAGATATTGACAGGACAAGGGGGAATGGTTTTAAACTAAAAGAGGAGATTTAAATTAGAGATTAGGAGAAAATTCTTCACTCAGAGGGTGGTGAGACACTAGAACAGGTTGCCCAGAAAGGTTGTGGATGCCCCATCCCTGGAGGTGTTCAAGGCCAGGTTGGATGGGGCCCTGGGCAACCTGATCTAGCGGGTGGCATCCCTGCCTATGGTAGGGGGTTTGGAACTAGATGATCTTTGAGGACCCTTCCAACCTAAGCCATTCTATAATATGATTCTATGATATGATCTCATGATATCTGCTTCTGTGGACATTTCTGTTTTCACTTAAAAATTGTTGAATGTAAAATTTATGATCAATCCCAGAAGCCAAACTTTGAATCTATTATTCCTTCCCTTTCACCCATGTGTTTTTTATGGAAATTACTATGATGCTCTTTGATAGCCTTTGCACACAAGGCTAAATACATCTTCAGTGTTGATGTAGAGACTAAGCAATACAGTTACTTTGTGCAAGGAACTCTACATGAAGTGGTGGTGTACAGCCAGGGGTGCTTTCAGGCAAAATCATAACATTCAGGTATCTTGACTCCTTGTGCAGTGGCTATGTCAGGATCCAAGGTCTGGCAGCCATGGATGGCAGCCAGTCTGAATCACTCAATGCTTCTTTGAACTTTGATGTCAGTGCAGCCTCCTAAACAATTTTTATGCCTGTGTCATTCAGATAAACTCACTCCTGTTCCAGTAGAATAAAAGAAACATAGAAGCTTTCCAATGTGCCCCGTCATGCCCCCCCCCTCCCTCCCCCATCACAGTTCAATAGTATCTTTAAAGCACGTTTATTTTTCATTTTGTTGAAGGCTTCCCACTTGGAAAAGGTATTATGAAGCCTGCGTTTTTCTAAATATGGATATACTGTGTGGAGGAGGAAGGAATCAATTTCTTCTGTTTCTTTTCCAGAATGATTCCTGACATATGTTACTAAGACTGTTTTCATAATAGGAGAATTCAGTAAATCAATAAATGTAAATAGTTTATTCAGAAAGTATATGACTGTCATCGACAGGAGAGATTTGTGGCTTCCCGTTGGAGAATAGCTGTGGTTTATGTTTTAGTTCACTCAGCTAACAAGAATGTGGAAAAAGGCTCTTGAAAGAAAGGAATTGTCTTCACAGAGTTTTTTCCTGGTACACTTAGTATTACAGTAGAAGCCTCTAAAACGACATTTGTGTCAGCTAAGGGGAAAAATGCAGCACGTTTGTGATAATTTAAAGCTTGTATCACTAACGAAGATAAAGAGAGAGAAGTATTTAAAGCTTAATGATACAGCAATAGCAATTGCCCTGTGATAATGAACAGCGTAGATTATCAGGCAAAGCTTAATGAATGACTTGCTTACAACAAGCTTTTTATAAACAAATACTGGTTGAGTCCTCTTTCAAAATTAGTACTGACATGAAAGTGAAAATATAATTAAAATATGCAAGATAAATAAGGACTTGGGTAAGAATGCTGTATTGAATAGTCTGGCAAGTGTTTGCTGATAATAGGGCTTCCAAAATTACCAGGCAGGTACAGTATATATCTGTTTTGACCCACAAAATAATGTTAGTACTCTAAGGACAGACTGAAGCTTTATCTACAGCTCTGCCCATGTATTAAGAGGGAAGAGCTGCTTTTATCTCCTTCCACTGGATTCCCACAGTGTGAACATACACGTCAATGAAAAGCATTAGCTGCTTTTCCTCTTGGTTGACAATGGGAGAAGCAGGAAATCAGAGCAGATATTAGCACCCAGCATACCCATACAGTGTAGCCAGGGCAGTGCTGGTCAGAGTGGTGTTTTGCTGATATCATTGTCTTCAGTATCTGAATTCAGAGACTGATAGGGAGGAGAGGAAACCTCAGTGCAAGGCATCTCCATCATTCACAGGGAGAATAAGTGCGCACTGCTGGCTCATGTCCAGATTTTCGTTCACCAGAACCCCCAATTCCTTCTCTGCAGGGCTGCTTTCAATGAGTTCTTCTCCCAGTCTGTGCTCATGTCTGCGATTGCCCTGGCCCAGGTGCAGCACCTTGCACTTGGACTTGCTGAACCTCCTGAACCCCGTTAAGATCATGTGGGTCCAATTCTCAAGCATCTTCAGGTCCCTTTGGATGGCATCCCTTCCTTCTATTGTATCAACCACACCACTCAGCTTGATGCCATCTGCAAATTTGCTGAGGGTGCACTTGATCCCACTGTCTATGTCACTGATAAAGATATTAAACAGCACCAGTCCCAGGACAGACCACTTTTCACTGGCCTCCACTTGGACATAGAGACATTGATCATCACTCTCTGGCTGCAGCCTTCAAGCCAACTCCTTATCCACAGTATGGTCCTTCCATCAGGCTGAACAGCCTCTAGGCTGAACAGTCCCAAATCTGTCAGCCTCTCCTCTTATCAGAGAGGACCCAGTTTGTTAATCAGCCCCTGGCCCTTTCCTGGACTCTTTCAGGTATATGTCTCTTGCACTGCAAAGCCCAGAAATGGATACAGCATTTCAGGTGTGGCCTTAACAGAGCTGAGTAGAGTGGAAGGATGGAATCACAGGACCATAGAACAGTTTGGGTTAGAAGGGACCTTAAAGATCACATAATTCTCCCCAAACCCCCCAACATGGGCAGGGACACCTGCCACTAGACCATGTTGCTCAAAGCCCCATCCAACCTCGCGATCACCTCTTTTGATCTTCTTCATGCTCTTCCTCATGCAGTTCAGGATGCAGTTGCCCACCTTGGCCATAAGCAGATATTGTTGGCTCATACTGAACTTGTCTGCTAGGCTCCCCTACACCTTCCTCTGCAGAGCTGCTTTCCTTCTTCTCAGTCCACCTCACTGCCTACTTACCTAAGCTATATTTCATCAGCTTTTCCATGAGGATATTATGGCATCAAAAACATAGCTGAAATAAAGAAAAACATCCTTTGCTCTTCTCTAGCCCACAAAACCAGTCACCTCATTGTAGAAGGCTATCAGGTTGGTCCTGTTCTTAAATCCATGGTGACGACTCCTTATCACCTTTTTGTCCTTCACATGTCTGGAAATGGCTTCTAGATTTAGTTTCTGCATCACCTGTTCATGTATTAATATGCAATGACATCTGCTGCTATGTTCAGACTTTGGTTGGAGCTGCAAGCAGAACTACATTTTGCAGGCTGATTTCAGCTGGGTGAATATAATTAATTTAATGATTATTTAGAATTAAAATTACTTAATGGAGAGCAAGTCAGTTGTGGAGGCCTTCAAAACAAGGCTATAGAGAAGATTACCATGAGATGCCTTCTTGCACATGTGAGAAATAAGGTTCTAAACATCCACTGATATCTTGTAAAAATATTTAACCACTTCTTTTTATTTTCTTTTTATTTTTTACTTATTATTTTTATTTTACTTTATTTTATTTTTTCCTTCTAATAATATATGTGACTTCATTAGAGAAAAAAACATTGATTAGAAATGGTTCAGCACCTGGAATTTATGGTCAGACCTATACCACTCTGGGCTTGTTGAAATAACACAAAATGAAGTCATAGACTTTGCAACAAAAACAATCCTGTTTTCAGTGACAAATTCTTTTTACCTTTATGTTAAAATTGGGGCTAGATTCTGGTATACTGGGGTAAAAGTCTGGTACATATAGCAAGGCTGTAGGGAAGGCAGAGCCCGTGGACCGTGCCCATAGTGAAATGCATATGACTCTTTCTGTCCCTGTCATTATGAGAATAGACACAAAATGTTGTATTAGTCCCACAGAATTTTTGGGAGTAAGTGTTAGTTAACAGGTGATTTAATGAAATTGAGAGGACTGGAGCACTAGAGGAGAACACAGTTAAAAAGCAGTAGGAGTAAAATATCTGTTCAGCCTCATTTGCTCCCTTCCCTGAAGTCCCAGAGTTCTGGCTCTATCTTTTGTGTTTTCTATTGTTTAAGCCACAAAGCAATTTAATTTCTTTTGATGTATGTCTTAAACAAAGGATCACTAGCATGTCCACTGCTCTCAGGATGACCTGTGACAGCCTAGAAATCTAGAACAATTCTGGTTGCTTTTGACCAGCAGTTTCTAGCATGAGACAAAACAGAAGAAAACAAAAAAGAGAAAAACAACAACAACAAAAAAGAACAAAACAAAACAAAAACAACAACAACAGCAACAATAACAACTAAACAAATAAAAACAAATTCAGTGAAAAAATTCACATAAGTGAAAGAGACAGACTACTAGCAAGGAAAGTCTTCCAAATTGTGGGGGGAATGGCTTCAGGAAGTAGGAGGAAAATTACACTTCTAGCTCAAACAGTATTGTTCCATAGTACTTTGAGGGACATGTTCACACAAGTAGGGATAAGTAGGGATACGTAACCCACTCTGAATATAAATAGAAAGGAAGGGGAAAATCCACATTTTTTTTTTTTTTTTGGGTCTATTTTGTGAGTATTTCTTACTTCAATATACAGAATTGGGTCAGTCTTCTGAAAAATTTTGCTAGTGATAAAACGGGGAATAGCAGGTTCAGCCTTCATTGATCTACAAATGACATTTCTTGTTGCCCACTCTTAAACTGGGGTTAGATTTTATCTATTTATTTTGTGTTCCAGAAAGTGAATAATTGTCCTGGAAAGGCAAAACAAATGTGGGCAACAGCAACAGTTTTCCAAATAAGCTATGTGTATTTTACTTTCTTATGAAAGCCACGGAATCCATTCAGAATTGTAAACTGAGTCAAGCAAATACATTCTATACATATTAGCCATTTTGAAAAATGCCATCATATGCTGCTCTTTTGTTTACTTCTGTTACTTGTAAAGATACACTGCAGAGCTCCTAGCATAACCCGAATGGCAAGGAAATCAGTGTGATCAGAGTAGAAGTAGCAGGAAACTTTTTGTAGGAAAAGTGTCAAGGCTGACAGACAATTTAAGGATACATGGAAAAATAATGACAAATTGGAAATTCACATCTTTTCGTATAGGCGTTTGTACTCAGTCCCATGAATTTATAGTTAACCTATGAAACAAATAAGAATGGACCACAGCTCAAAATTGGCAAAGTAGAGTGTCAGTGACTTGATTGCAATACAATTTTTGAACATTTTTCTTTTTCTGAATATATTTTGTTAAATTCAAGTGATGGATAATTCAAGATCAGTTCATGGACAATCAATGAAAAGGGAAGAAAAGAAAAAATGGATTCATAAAATAAATTTCATGTTACAATTTACTTGCTTAGCTCTAGTTATAATAGACACAAAGGAAAAAGTTGAGGCCTACAAGCCATCTGTGTGTGTGCATAATGTGAAGGCTGGCAATGACAAGGTAAGTAAACAAAAATCTGCCCAGTTTGGTTTACAACTGTTGACAGCATGGTGATTGCTAAGACAGGTGATCCTCATTAGAGATGGCAACAGCATAAAGTATTGGGATTTTAATTTCGGTCTTTATTTCTCACTGTGTGATAGTTTCTAGTCTCAGTATGAAACAAAACAAAACAAATCAAAACAAACAAACAAAAGACTGGTGGGAACAGAAGGCCAGAAAAAAGTTTCTTTTTGTTTAAGTAAACTCAGCTGTAGAGTTCCAAGTGAAATGACGGCAATGAGCTTTTCCAGAGTGCCTATTTAAAGGTTTCTATTTTATGGCAAATGTTGTACCAATGCTGCAGAGAATAAAATTATTTCCAGAGATTTCCTGTGGCAGGACGTGATACACATTCCCTTGATGCTTCAGGATGTACAAGGCACCATGTCTTGTTCGCTCAAGGCACTGCAGCTCCAGTCTTAGTATATGGATTTCAAACTCCTTGGGGTGGCACAATATCAGTGATACAGATTTTAATTGCAACATCCCAAGATCTCCAAAGTCACTCTCTAGTCTACCACTTCCTGAATGCCAATCAGTCCTACCTAGGTAAAAATTTGGACTGCTCTGAGTGCTTTATTTTAGAATGTAAAAGGATGAAGATACAAGATGCTCTTTTTATTTTTTTCCCCATACTGCCAACTTAGGGTGGCATTTCATTTTTCATTTTGTTTGGTCCTTTTGATGAATCAAAGGTAAAAGTACCTCCTGGTACATATACATGCAGTACATTCTTTTGTGTTAAGTGTTCCTTATACTATTCTCAAACAAATAATTAGACAAAAAATGTTGATATGAAAAAATTAGTATAGTCTTGTTGCAGACCAGAAGATACTAGATTTACAGTTATCTTGTGTCACAGTATTCTCCATTTTGTGTGTGTGTGTGTGTGTGTGTGTTACACTTGGACCCTTTGAAGTTGCACCTTGAACAAATATTACAAGCAAAAGAAGAAGGTAGAAGTAGTAATAACAAAAATTATTATTGTTACATTAATCCACTTTGATTTTACAGGAAATCCAGATTACAACTGGAAAACCTGGTAACAGTGTTCTCAAATCTGTTAGAGTGGGAATACAACCCAAAGGGGGCGGTGGTGGGGGAAGCTTTCTTAAACATCTCCACCCTAAGAGAAATAGTCCTACTAAAGTGCTGTGTCATATAGTCACAGTTTAACAAACTTCTGAGTGTCAAAATGTCTAATTAAATGAGCGATCTGTCTTTCCTATGGGGGAAATCATCATTTTGCTGTGAGATTGCTCTAAAGGTTACACATGCATTGACAATATTGATGAAGAAAGTACAGAGCCTTTATCCATTTAAAGATATGTTTGAAGAGTTGGGCTGTACAAAAGGCATCAAATTAAAGTTGTTCAGCTTGTAAAGTGCTCACCTCTCAAAGCACCATTAGTATTAAGGGAGCAGATTAAACACAATTTAGATCACATTGAAAGACTAAAGTCAATTTAGCAGGTATATAACCATGCATGATAATGGTCTCTAAATCTACAGCAGCAAGGTGAGGATATGCTTGGATATTCAGGATAAAGATGTGAAACTAAAATAATTTCCTTTGAGAACTATAAAAGAAGCAACGACGAGAAGGCAAATTTTAGATGCTAGTTTGTTTAAGTATGTAAATTCAATGGACTGATCTGGAAGGGAAATAAATCTGATAGCAGTTTTATGTATGGTCTTTAGGGTATTGTGAACTTGACCTTTGCTGGAGCAAATGGGTTCTTAGCTGAATGGTGTAGTATTTCATTATTATTTTCATGCTGATAGCAGTGTGCAGATGCAACATGGAGGATACGTGAAAATCTTTTTCAGAAAAGCATATGATCTTCTAACCTATTCTCCAGTAAAAATTTTAAGTGTTATGTAATTTGTGTGTGTGTGTGTGTGTGTGTTAGTTTCTAATCTGTTACCCATTACATGCTAGAATGTGTACGAGGCTCACAGGGGAGAGGAAGCTTTAAACTGCAGCAAAATCACATTGTAGATTAGAAGGTGTTTTTACCTTGGCAACACAAAGTTTCAAAAAACATGAAAAAGATGAGAAATCAAACCAGTAAAGATTAAATTTTTGTGGTGCTCAGATAGAGGTGTGTTTATAAAAACAAACAAGCATTACATCTGTCTATGGAAATCTTATTTGATTAAGCTGAAAAGTATCCAAGTTTATCTGTACAGTATAGCTTGGTGATTCATGCTTACTTATAGGCATAAGTAAAACATATGATTAGGCGCTTAGTGTTCAGTCTAATCAGCCTAATGTAGATGCTTAACTTTTGCCTAGACATTAGGTAGGGAATCAGGACAGAACCCTAAGAAGAGAAGAGAAGGAAATTCAAGGTCTAAATGAATACAGGGCTGCACAACTTGCCTTGAAAACGATCTAATACACTCGGAGGTATAAAAGCTGGAAAGGTGCTGCAAGTGAACTGTCCTTGTACATAGTTATTGACAATACTTCCTTTATGGTACTGCTTTTGCTCATGGATTGATTTTGCTGCCTCACTTGGCTGGGACCTCCTGTCTTGAAGTGACTGGGGATCTACTAGCAACTTCTAGAGGCCCTTTACCATCCCTAATGAAGCAGCTGTCAATGAATACTTTCCAAGCCAACTCCAGGACTGCTTGCTTTCTCCTGGATCCCTACTGCTGTGTGCCTGCTCCCAATTCCACATGAAGTCTCAACCAGCAAGTCCTTAGGGTCTGCCTAGACACGTAATGCAACCCTGTTGCTTTCCCCTTACCAAACATTTTGTGTTTATCAGGACTTGTAGTAACAAGCTACAGGAACTGCAAGTCTACCAAGTAACAGCTTTCTGAGCCCACAGAAAGGCGTTAGTTTCAGATACTCCTCACTACCAGAATAAGATGGGGTAAAACTACCCGTCAACCGATAGTTATTGGAAACATTTAATTTGTTAATTTCTGACAGACTGTACTTTGAAGAAAATGACATAAAAACAGAAAAGTTATCTTTTATAAACTGAAAAATAAAAACCAAAAATAAATACTCTAACACACTAATTACAGTCCTGTTTTGGGAGGCCTGTAAAACTAGAGGGTTGGCTAATACCCACCAGACATAAACCACCTGTTGCTAGCTTTGCCTAAAATGTTCAAAATCTTGCAAACCATCTGTTATAGCTATACTGCTCTAGTTCTTATCCTGTGCTTATACCTATGCTTATACATGTTTTGACCTCCTGTGCTGTTGATATCATTCTCAACTATTTTCAGAGGGTGTGAAAAGCTCCACTGTTCTGAATTAACATTCTGACTCTGTTAGGTAGTAAACTGTGTGCTTAATTGCAAGCAGCAGTTATGCTGTGGCAAAGGGGATTTCTTGCATGCATTAAATTAGAATGGTACTTAAATACCTTGCTGAATTTCAGCCGGAGTTTGCATATTGAACTCTTCCTAATAAACAGCATTGTATTGTATGTCAGTGTCACATGCCATAAGTAACCCAGTGTTACATGCACTCAGTTGAGCAGAACTGAAAATGAGAAGAAAAAAAAACAACAAAAAAAACACCTTTCTGTACAGAAGGCAGGGGGTTAATTAAGGACCACATCAGGTTTTTCATTTTGATCAGTACAAAAATTTAAATATAGGTTGCATGGTACATTAGTGTGTCTGTCAAAGACTGTGGCTTTGGCCAGGCAATTAAAGAGGGCAAAATATTCTAAATTAATTTTTAAATAGCTTCTTCCAGTCATTAAGCACAGTTATCACATCCATATTTCGTAAATGTAAAACACCGAAGTTCTCAAAAGTCTGTTCTCTGCAGTAGTTTTTATTGATGATCCATCTGAGCTTCATTTCCTAACTGAAAACCCTTGTCGGTCAATTTATTTCAACATAACACTATTTGGTTGGATAGTTATTAATCCTGTAATTGTTCATGGCATGCCAAGAATAATTCAGCTAATTATTACAATATGTCTTACTTCTCCATGCTTCTATATGTCAAAATGGTCTTTGCACATATTGGAAAAAAACAGATTCCCAATGTAACTGAAGATATAAAAATTGATTATTAATTCAACAAAAAATAAAGAATTACATTTTTTTCTCTGCCCCACATATAATTTCTACTGGTCTGGATACAATTTTGACAAATATTCTGCTGCTAACTTTAATTGATCCATGAATAGTACTGTGCAGCAAAAGCTAGGAGTGCTGCCCTCACTGAACATTAGTTTCAATTACAGAACAACAGTAACAAAGCCTGCTGGATCATAATAGAAAATAACTTCATTTTTTCCAGTTCATCTTAGGTGAAAGAAAAAAAAAACAAACCACTACTTAAAAATGAGATTAAGAGCTCAGTTATCATAGTAAAAAAAAAAAAAAAGTAATCTATATAATCTATACATATGTACTGTATTAATTGCAGTATATATATTCTAATGCATTTAAAATGCACATTTATGCATAAAATGCAAGATATTTAATTCTGTACTGGTGAATTCCCACCTATAAATGATGGTTTGCTGTTCTTTGTATTTTTCACTTTTGACACTATATCTTGATGTCACGGAGGTCAAATCTCTTATCTCTTATTGGACTAATAAGAATAAAATTAGTTTCTGATGGACTGAAATCCCTTTTTAGTTCACAATAGATTCAAGAAAATTGAAAGCATAGTGAGTATCACAGAATATTTGCTGTTTTATAGTTTTCATTAGCACATTTCCATAGCACAAAACAATGTTCTTAAATTGTATTCAACTGGGGCAAAAAGGATCCCTCGTTCCTAATTAATGAATGACTGTGAGTTCTCTGAATCAGAAAATTTTACACAGTGGAGTCCCATGCCATGATATATATTGAAGCAAGACAGGATATTTGAAAATAACCATGTAAAAAGTTGGTAACATTTATTCTTACGACAGTTTTCCCAGAACGTTGTTCTCACTTTGAGAATTTCCTCCAGAGAAGATGGCTCACTCAAGGCTTCATGTATTATGTTCCACCCAGGGACTTATCCAGAGATCTACCACACAATTCTGAGAGCCTTTTGAATGGAGATGGATTTATTTATTTATTTTATTTATTTTTTTAACATATTTGAAGTCAAAGGAAGAAACAAAGGAAAAATGGTCTGAAATCACAGAACCACAGAGGGGCTGAGGCTGAAAGGGACGTCCAGGTGTCACCTCATACAACCCCCTTGCTCAAGCAGGGAAACCCAGCGCAGGTGGCCCAAGATTATGTCCAACGTCTTTTGAAGATCTCCACAACATCTCTGGGCAACCTGTGCCTGTTCTGGGATGCTCTTACAATAAAGAAGTGTTTCCTGAAAGAATTACTCAGCTCAAAATTAGCTACTGAAATCAGTGGAAATAATCCTGTTATTGAGACAGCTGCTATCTTGACTGATAATGGGAGTTTAATCACAGAACACCAGGATTACAGTGATAAATCTGAACAAACCAGTCTCTAGCAATCATTGCAGCTAACTAGCCTGCCCTAAGAAAGACACGCAACCTGCAGCAGCCAATTGGTTTCAGTGACCAGATATAGCTAACTCTCATTTGGCAGAGAAATCTGCCAAGTCACCAAAACACTTGAACCTTTTGGCTGAGTAAGTTTTTTGAAAAAGTTTCCCGATTTGCATTCATTGTTGACACACAGCCAGACGATTTAGATGTCTGTGTGGTTTATCTGAACAGTGCAGATCCTCTGAGTTTCAAAAATTGGATAGGAATGGTCTTTCTTCTAAGATTTTTTTTTATTATATTATTTACATTTTTAATTGATGTGGTGTCTCACTGGGAACCACTGTCTTGATATTTCAGTATTTATTGTTGTGAACAGAAACAATTATAAGACACCACCCTGCCCCCCTAGCAAAACAAAATAAAACAAAGAAAAAGCCATGCTAGAAACTACAAAAAAAGATTAAAAAACAAAGCTTAAGAAATAGAGCCTTGAGAATGGTCTTTCTGTAACTGAGCATAATTCCCAATTAGACATTTCAAATGCTGTAGTGTCTAGACTTTGTGAATGCTGTGGTTCTACTTGAGTATATTTTCCCTTTCATACTTGTAATGGGACTACAGTTTAATGCTCACTTTTCCATTTATGTAATTCTATTTTTAACAGTATTTTTCTAACTAGGGATATTGTATACTAACTTAATATTCAGGGATGTGGAGATGAAGATTTGGAAATGTGTATTATCCTCAGTGTCATGTAGCATAGATGCTCTTACTCGGTTTGCCTTGTAAAGTGAGAAAGCACTCTTGGTAGCACTTCCAAAGGGAGCTGTCTAGGAAACAGTGGAAAGCAATCTCCATTCTGCTAGAAACATTGATATTTTAATTTGATTCTAAACTAAAAGAAAAGCTTCGATTTGTAAATCCCCAAAGCAGGAATTTTGAATAAAGCAAGGATTCTTCTGAATCTTTGACCATTTAATCATTTTATGTTGGATACAAAAAAGTATAGCTTAAAATAATGTTAGAAATTAATACAGTTAATAATAATCAGATAGCAACATAATAGAACAGACAACATAGTGTACAATCATATAATAAAACTTATGATATTCCATAACATTATTTCAAATTATATTATCGTAAATGTAATGAATGCAAAGTTAATGTCTAAATAAAACAGTTAATAAAGCTATTAGTTGTTTAGATACAATAAAAAATGATCTGAGAAAGTTAGAAAAAGGTCTGTATTTTTTTTTTTTTTTAACAATGTTCCCATGAGATGATTCAGTTTGAACAAAACCACATTTTCTCTTGGAAAAGTACTACTAAAAATGTTTCTTTCTACTGGAAAGCTCATGATGTCTGCAAGTTCAAAGAAAACAGCAGTCAGGTCAAATAAGATGCTTGTTACAAGTATCTAATCTTATCTCTTCTTCAAATTGATCATGTTTCTTCCATGAAAAATGTTCTATTATAAAAGAAAATTGAAAAGTAGGAGACAGCTCATTTCATACTTACACTGTGACGAGGATTCAGTTCAGTCATGCCATACCAGGATCTTAAGGCTGTGGCAGAGTGGACATAGGATATGCTCATGGCTATAATTTCCAAAGCCAACATCATGCTGCTGCAGTGAGTTCAATTCATTGCTTATGCAGTTACAGAAAAATAAGCATATATTTATTTACACATAGATTGTATATCTGCCAAAGTGAAAAACTTAAAAGACTAAGACTAGCAATTTCTATTGTGCATATTTCAGGAGGGTCTTTTGTTTAAAATAAAGGCCTAAAAATTAGTGAGTGCAATGGCATATTCTAGATTTTGCCTTGCACTTTCTCTGTGACCTTGAATAAAACATTTTAAGACTACTTTTACTTAGAGAAATTATTTGTATACAATCACAAATGTGATGTGGCTCTAATAGTGCAGAATTTAAAGCAAAACTCTTTTCTGTTCTTCATATATAAAATAATGTTAATATCACTCCACCTAATTTGCCTTTTAAAAATTACAATGATGTTTTATTGATTCATTAGTTTATCTTTTTGTGCAGTACTTTGAAAACTGCAGAGTTTTATGACAGTTATACATAATTACGAACAAAGGCAGGTAATTTCAGTTCCTTGATCTATCCTGCTACATATTTATGCCATTGGTTTTTATCATGATATCAGCAAAGAAAATGGAAATTTTTCACATGCTCTATATTGACTTTTGGGGCCTTCTAGAAGAGGGAGCCCTACCCTGCTCCTGAATTGGGCCATGCCCTGATTACACATCTCAAAAAGATCTATCTATCTTTCATCTCCTCCCTATGAGAATTCTGTTTTGTCCTAGAAAGAAATATGTGCTCATGGTACAAAGTGAGCCTAGGCACACTCCATCTGATGCCTTCATTTCAGTGACCAGTGAGCCAGCACCATGAAACACAACATGGAGTGCACCAGCCCCATAGTTTAAACACAGTTTCTGGATAAAATACTCATACCCACTTATAGAGGACAATAGTAGAGTGTGGTGGAATGAGACTCTGGAGACCTGGTTAATGCTATCTGGAGCACCCACTCACTTTCTGTCCCTTGGTTTTGATAAGTAAATGTAAAATGAACAAAGACCTTGAGAGTGAGGAAAGTTACTAATAATTATTACTAATGCTACTGTTGCTATTGTTGTTAGATGAATTCTAGGTGAAAAGCTAGAGATCCTCAGAGCTAGTGTATCTGCTGTAATGACTGTGCTGATTCTGGAGTGATTAGATGAGTCTCTACTGCAAAATGTAAATAAAATGCATCAAAAACATAACCTGCCCCATAAACACTGGGTGGTGTGGCTTAGATACTCCTATTCTTATTCAGACTCAGCCAACTGCACGGGAGACAGCGATATTGCTCGGAAAGGGAGTTCAATGTTAATATGAATAAGAGTGAAAGATTCTGGCTTTTTGTTGTTAGTGTAGTTATTAAACCATATTTTTCTAATATGAAAGAAAAATGCAGGTTCTCAGTATATGTGCTAGAAATACCTAAACTGCAGTTATATGTAGCACTTGTACTGACTTTATCTAACCTACATTGTAAACGTTCCCATATTTTTTGTCCCTGAAAAGCTTCAGGCATCAACTGTGTTTGTGACCTAAGTGTAATCTCAAACTTGCTTTCAATTATTTCTAGCCCAAGAGGCCTGAACTATACAAACATACTTTGAAAATTTGAAAAAAAAAAGCCCATGTTTTTATTTTTCCTGTTTGATACAAGTTATACATATGAACCATTTCAGGGCAAAACATTTGTTTCTAGTATCTGACAGTCTAGTATTTCAGTTTGTATGTACTAGCCCAGAAGCTTTGTTGAACTTGGAGATTATTTTTGTAATTATTATTTATAGCTTGTATTACCACAATACCTCGGATGGTCAGCCTCCATCTCTGTTAGGTACTGTGCAGGAAAAACATAAAACAAGCCCACCTCCCTCCACCCCCTACCCCCTCCGCTCCCTCCTCAACAACCCAATTCCCAGTGTGGTGTAACCACTTCAGGATACCCCTTTTTTGTTGTTGTTGTTGTTGTTGTTTTCTTTCCTACTCGACATGTTGCACAGGCATTGAGGATCCTTTGGAACAGAAAGAAGATGCACAGTGATGACAGAGTGCAGGCTTTTAAATAGGCATAAATTGGTATTTTTATCTTCACAGTGTCTGTCCGTGAAACTTCACTTTATTTTAATTTGATTGGCCTCCTTTTTCAAATTAAATGTTAGGGTTTTTTTTTGTGATATTTTTACTGACTGATGTATAAAACAGGATATATTGTATTTCATAACACATTTTTATGCTTGCCAAAATAGATTGTACAAAACCTAACGGTTAATAGAGATAGTTTAGTTCTGTCTTGAAGATAGAGTACTAAGAAATTGGGTCCATCACTGTCATTTTTCTCAGAGATTCCTCTCATCTGTCACAACACAGTAGTTATGAAAAATGAAACCATAAATTCAATTTAGAGGGCAATTTGCAGCTAATCTTTGGAGTAATTCCAGTGTGAATAATGCAGCAATTTGGATGCATGGTCAGTCAATTCCATCTCTGATTTATTAGGATTTAAGATTTTTTTCTTTCATTAATGATAATTACCCAAGAAGATAAAATAATTCCTCAAAAATATCTATCTTCACATCTGTGGTTTCAGTTTTGAGAAAGGCTGCAATGTTGTTTAAACTTATTATTATAGGAAGGGGGAAAAGCTTTTTGCAAAAGATATATGAGGTATTTAAATTCTGAACTGTATCTCTTTACAGCACATGTGTGAACTGATCAGCACTGGTTTATGGCTGCTTTTATATGACTCCCATTAGAGCTAACATTTTGAATATCTCAGCATAAGGACACTGGGATTTGCTATTGATTCTCCACACTTCCTACACCTTGAAGATTGCATTAAAATCCAGCTCAAGCAAGAGTGACATTTTTTGTTCCTGTTTAAAAGTCAAATTTATTATCTGAGACTTTTTCTACTTATTAAATCCCTACTTTCTCTGATACATTATTTATGTATATTTTTTTTCCTGTATCTTTCCTTCAGTTCTCAAGGTCTTCTCTTGATTTTAACAGAATATCTACAACAGATATGTAGAACAGGTTATATGTTTGTGTCTATGTTGTTAATGGAAAAGGGAAGGCCACAGGGAAAAACAGTTCATTTAACATTGGCTTTGAGATTTAGTCAAAATTTTAAGGCATCTACAGAAGTACTGCTCATGAAGTAAGCGACTTTGAAAACCTCCAGAGGAAGATCTCAAAATCGAGATGCCTTGACTGACTATGCCTTCAAAGCCTCTCTCCAGTGCTGATGAAGAACTGCGGTACTTCAGAAGTGCTGGCTCTCAAGACACCTAGAAAGCAGCTGCTAGTTAGACAGATTAAGGTCTACTGTTGCTCCTCACACCTGACACATGGCCTTCTTCCTTAGCTTTATGTCAGGTATCTCTAGTATCACACACCATTATACTGTGTAGGGAACCGTTTCATGATTAGGAACAAGGAGAGTGAGGAAGGATTTATACCACCCTCCAATCAGCCCAGGGCCCAGAAGTCAACCTAGGGTCCAGAAGGATTATCTCACCAACAAAGTTTTTACTTATACATCCTTGCTCTTTCCAACCACGGATTCTTAAGAATTACACTTTGTTTGTTTGTTTGTTTGTTTGTTTTGTCAAAATGCTGCAGAGTTAATTTGCTTACTCGCACAAGTCCTTTGGGGTTCAGAGCAGCAGGTTCTGAGCTACAATGCCAATCAAAGCCTGAGGTGCAATCCACAAATCTGTGCATCATGGTTTACCAAAAGGATGATGATTCTGTTCCAAAAGATTAACAGATACTTTCTTCCCTGACAGTATTAAGAGTTTGGTATCTAAATAAACAATCAGCTATGCTTGGCAAATTTATTTCATTGGAGCACTGTATTGCTCATGAATAAGCTGCCAAATGAAATATACTGCCTTTTTTTTTTTTTTTTCTCAGTATTATTTAGTATTTTGACCATTTAAAATGTCTTATTAAAGTTCCTTCAGGTTTGGTATTGTTTACAATTGGAAATAGCTAAGTTTTAGTTGAATTTTGCACTTGAAAAAATAAATTTGTATATAATTATTGAAAAAGGGATGAAAGACAACTACCTTACTTTCACACATTTCCTTACACTAGACTGTGAGTCTTGTCAAACAGGTCTGGAAAACTGAACCTGGAAATGGTTTTTGATTACTGAAGAAAGTACATGTGTTTGTCTGAGCACATCACCTCTTTGTGAAAAAAATTTAAGCTGGCTTCATAGAAAATGCATGCACTGTTAACAACTGTCAAATCTGCATACCACAAGACTAGTGGTATTTAAAAAATAAATTTATTTTATTTTTTGGTAGAATAAATTTCATGATTTAGTTTTTATTTTTATTCAGTGAATAGGTTTCCAAGTAACAATCTTCTGTGTGAAGATAATAGAAAACAGAATTTTGCTCAAGTGGCACACTATAACTTTAAACCTTCACAACCAAAAGATTCTGTGTACCTTTCTGAATGTTGCAATTATGCTTGGTAATAACTTCAGACTCCATCACAACTTCCAGAATGATTACCAAAATAAATAAATAAATAAATAAATCTTGGTGATGCATTATTTAATTTATTATTAGTATATTTAAGTAGTTTACCTAAGGATGTCTAATTAAGATATGAAAACATCCATTCTCTGAACACTTCAAATCTTTTCTTAGCTGAAGTGAAGTTGATGAACAGTCTGTGAAGTGGGGTCATTTTTGAGATGGAACCACCTGACATATTAACTTCCAGAAACTATGAGATATTTTTCCTACATCTACTTCCCATGTCAAGGACTTCTGATGACTTATTTAATCTGTGATGCAGTTTCCATGCAACTTGAAAAACAAGTGGTGATTGCAAGAAAACTGTCCATGTGCAGTAAGTGAAATATATCCTGTGTACATCAGGCTTGTTGGGAGTGTGCAGTGAACACCCACCCAGAAACTCAGTGGAGATGAAGTCCAAAGCCTACCTGTAAGAGTGAAACTCAGCCACTGATATGGGGAATACAGGCAGGTGTAGTGCTTGTGTAATAACCTGGTCCTACACGTGTTCTCTCTAGCAGGCTTTAACAAATCAGTTCAAAGAGGCTTTCAGAACCCAATTCTTCTCCTTCAGAACTTGGGAGAGGCCTGAAAATGTGTGAGACAGTGCAAAAAGTGATCACAGTTTTACAGCTGCAAGCCACAGGGCTGGCTTACCCTTAGATTGATCCACTAGACAACTCTGATGGACGGCAATCTCCAGAGGTTGACCAACAGTTCTCTTCCACAATACATCTAGACTCCAACTGAGCAGACAGTGGGAACTGGAAGCAGAATGACCCTTGTACTGGAGTCTCAAGACAGGTAATATATTACACAAATGCTTTATTAAAGATCTGGACCTTGTGTTAATGCTATAAAAGAAAATAAATGGAAGGGAAAGGGTGATCCCGCACAATATTTTCCAGTTTAATTTCTCTCTACAACATATGTCACTTACTAGGTTAACTTTCTTCTAGTTGAAAACCTTTGCAAAAAAATCCAATGGGCTATGTGGCAAACTACCTCACAAGAAATCACTGAAGCAGGGGATGAACTGAAGTTCCTTGACAGTTTTGTAAGGTCTGAACAAAGTGCAGCCAGCAAACTTGGATTTACTATGACTTTGTGCATTGTGTTGGTTATTGAAAAACCTTAAACTGCTTTAGGCAAATGCTTCGGGGAACATTACTTCTTCATTCACTTATCTAGGGGTTTAAAATCTTCACTAGTTGAGGGGTAAATACATCTGTGGAATTAATTTATCAAATTAATACTTGTGTTGTTGAGCTTTATTCTTTCCACTGGTTATCTTAACAGTGATTTGAGGTGTGCAGCCTAAGTGAAATCTGCTTTAAAACATATGAGAATTCTATAGATGCACTGTTGGCTTGAGATGGATTCTTAGTGTGCATGAAATTACATGCAAAATTAAATTATGTATGGTAATGTGTGCATAGCATTCTGATCTCAGCGCCCTTTAGTGTAAAATATAAAATTACATGGGCTATTTTATTCCAAAATACACATAAAAACTGTTTTATTATTATTATTATTAACCTTTTATTTATCTAGACATCATCAATTGATTTATTTTAAGGAACTGGAACAAGTATTTTTATACATCCTTAGTACAAGCTACGTGAATACTTATATGTTAATTGAACACAACTGGTCAAAACTGAACATTTCTGTCTCACATGAGACTTTGACATTTTCAAATTTCTGAGTCTGTTTTTTGTTTGTTTGTTTGTTTTTAATCTAATTTTAACCTAAAACCGTTAGTAAAACAATTTGCAGTATTTTATAAAAATTCAATCTGAAATAAAAATTCTGTTCAGAACAATGTTTTTTTTTTTTTTTTTTTTTTTGATTTTTTTACTATTTCACAATACATGGACAGAAATGCACAATATTATACCACGGTATACAAGATGGAACTACAGAGAGATTAATTCCTCCTACCTTTGAATATTACTATTGCATACATCCATATCAGAACTAGTCATTTAGAATCCCTTTGGGATTGGCACAAGAGATTGGCACTTCTAGTGTGCAATACCTCTCAGCTGCAGTTAGAAAACTTGAATGTCAGATGAATCACAATGTAAAAGCATTTACTACACTCTATTGCTCTAGAGGGAATCTAGATAAAATATAAGTATTGTAATTTCTGTAGCTATCAAAAGTGAGGTGTGATAAATTGCCTTTTACTTGTCCTACTGTGACATCACATAATGACCAAAGTATTCAAGTATAATTGTGAAATGTAGCTGCTAGTTTAAAATATAGTAAATAAGTTATTTGATACATAGGTTATATATGAAGCATAATTTCTAATTTCGAGTTTCCTTATAAGGGACTTGGAGGATGAAAATAATGGAAGCAATCAGGATCGTGTTCATCTCATCTAACTTAAAGCATCTAACTAGTTTAACATAACAATTAAATTAACAGCTTAATTGTCTCAGTAATCAATGAGAACAGGTAGACATCTCCAGAGTCACATCTTAACTTGGTTCTGGAGGTACTCTAAGAGAACATAGAACAAGAAGGAATATCAGCTGAAGTCCTTGCATATTAGGACTTAGTTTCACGAAACTCATTTAAGTCCCAGGCATCAGTTTAATCATCCCAAATTTTCAGGACTGTCTAAGCCTGAGGCCATCTGAAGTTATTAGTTGGCTTTGTTAGCCTGAACTTCCCTGGACACTTCACTCTAGGGACTTATACATGCTCATGCTTGGGAGTTCAATACTTATTTCCTACCGAAGCTCTTCTGTAAGTCATATTCAGGCTTCTAGTGAGTAACTTCCTAGGGAAATCTGAAGTGCTAGATGTAGCTACCACTAACTCAGCATAACAGCTGAGTGGTTAGATTATTCATAATGGAAATAAAATACCTGGAATGTAGACTGTTCTTAGCCAGGAGGACACCAAATAGACATCATTTGCATGGTAGGAAGGTGTGTAATCACCTAGGAAGTAGCTTTCATAAATACATAAATGCACAACCCCTGAAATAGAGTCCCAGTGCTGTCAGTAAAGCAAGAGTCAGAGAAAGTAAGCTGGAAGGAGGAATGCTTGCTCTGACCTACTAGTTCATTAAGCTGAGAGAAAAGAGATACAGGTAGATTGGAAAAAAGACAATATAATGAGTTAATATTTTCTGTTGGTTTCTTATATTTATAATAAATATGTAGACAACTCTCACAATTTGATATGCTGGAGTCTCTGTGGATTTGTAGGAAGAAAGATCTGCCTTAATCAGGTGATTTTTCTCTTCAGGCCTTCAAAGGTATCTACTACTTTTCTGTTCTCTTCATAGAGAATATATCTTTAAAGAATGCTGTTATTTCCCTGCAGTCTTTCCTACCTATCACCCTAGGTTTGTGAAAGAATTTTAAACTAAATTTCCTCTAGATCCCAACTTAGGGCTTTCATTTTGGTGCTTAACATGGAGAAGGATAAATTTGCATCAATGCACTCACTAGTGCAGGAGGTCTTCCCAAAATTGTCATGTTAGCCAAGAAAAATTTTCAACAGCTGCTAGCAGTTGTTCTTTAGACTTATGATCTGCCATCTAGCCTTCTTGATAAAATTATGAAATTGTTTAATTATGACATAGATTAATCCAGAAAAATACCATGTTTCTAGTACAACTATGTAATATCTGTTTATAGAATCATAGAATCATAAAATCATTGAGGTTGGAAAAGACCTCAAAGATCATCTGGTCCAACCATCCCCCTACCACTAATATTATCCACTAAACCATGTCCCTAAATACCACACCCAACCTTTCCTTAAACACCCTCAGGGATGGTGATTCCACCACCTCCCTGGAAACCCATTCCAATACCTAACTACTATTTCTGAGAAGAAATGTCTCCTAATTTCCAACATGAATCTCCCCTGGTGCAACTTGAGGCCATTCCCTCCAGTCCTATCGCTAGTTATCTGTGAGAAGAGGCTGACCCCCAGCTCCCCCCAACTTCTTTTCAGATAGTTGTAGAGAGCAATAAGCATAATAACATTTCTAAAATTAGAATATTTTAATTATTATATTGTTCATATAAGCACACGTTAGCAGCAATAAAGATTGCAATGTCATAACCAGTATGACTGGAAATATGTCCTGTAGTTCATGTTGTTGTTTGTATTATGATAAAATTCATTGACATGAATAAATTCAAAACAGTTGATATTAAATTGTTTTATTTCCAAATAAACTTTAAAATATTTTTAAAAAGTATCCTGAGTAAAGTTCATCAGAACTCAAAACTGCACTTTTGACTCATCTGAGTATTAGGTCATGGAATTATCGCACCAGAGATAGATTTTACATATGAGCTAGGATGACTTGTTCAGACAATGATGTCTACAGTAGAGGCATCTAGGATGAGATTCAGCTTCCAAAATAAAAACTTCTAGTGGAGTAATATTTACACAAGAAATGACTTGTACAACACAGGAATTATGGTAGACTGATGACATTGCATACATTAGTCCATAATGACACCTAAGTTGAGGCTGCTAAATCGCACCTCCAAAATTAAATGAAATGAATGGTACCCAGTAGGTCTGCCCATCTCTAAAAATAAACATATATATATTTTTCAACATATAGAAAATGGCAAGCCTAGAAACACATTTTAATGCATCTGTCATGTCTGAATTCTTACTTTATGAAGCAAAAAAGGAAGCTTACTCACTGTAGGAGTTGGAAATCGGTCCTCTTCTATGCCATTAATATGAACACAGCAACACAGCAGATGGAAGGCTTTAGAACACATTTTGAGTTAAACAACTTATTTTTTCCTACTTTTTTTTTTTTTTTTTGGTTGGCAAATAGGAAAATAGAACAGGCTTGGAGAAGAGCTACTGGGATGACCAAGGAGATAAACAGTCTGTCTCCTACAAGAGGAACTTTAAAAGTTTAGTTTGTTTAGCTCAGATAAATTCAGCAGAGGAATAAGCAGCAAGCAAAAAGAAGAGCTACTTAACCTACGGAACAATTCTGGCATAAGTACAAGTGTATGTAAGTTGGCCATGAATAACTGTGAGCTCTAAACTAGAAGGCGTTTTTTTATCAGAGCGATGAGTTACAGGACAATCTGCCAAGCAGACTGATGGCATCAAATCCCCCTCTTCTCTCCTGTCTCTGTCCAAAGTTTTATGTTTTAAAAACAGAAAATGATGAATGTAAGAATCAGATTATCTGATGTGATTGGCAGTGGTTGCAGGCAGTGAAATTCCATGGCTGCCTCCTTCCTTCCTTCCTTCCTTCCTTCCTTCCTTCCTTCCTTCCTTCCTTCCTTCCTTCCTTCCTTCCTTCCTTCCTTCCTTCCTTCCTTCCTTCCTTCCTTCCTTCCTTCCTTCCTTCCTTCCTTCCTTTCCTTCCTTTCCTTCCTTCCTTCCTTCCTTCCTTCCTTCCTTCCTTCCTTCCTTCCTTCCTTCCTTCCTTCCTTCCTTCCTTCCTTCCTTCCTTCCTTCCTTCCTTCCTTTCCTTCCTTCCTTCCTTCCTTCCTTCCTTCCTTCCTTCCTTCCTTCCTTCCTTCCTTCCTTCCTTCCTTCCTTCCTTCCTTCCTTCCTTCCTTCCTTCCTTCCTTCCTTTCCTTCCTTCCTTCCTTCCTTCCTTCCTATGATCTGAGGGTTGTTCTGTAATCCATCAGAGTTTTGCTTTATAGTATGAAATAGATATGGGTCATATACCTTGGGATTGACTGTGCTGCATACTGTACATGAAGGTACAGAACCTGCCGGGCTTTTCTGTTTTTTTGTTTATGCTTTTTATGTAATTATGTTTAACTTATAAACCATGTTTTATTTAATTCTATTTATTTAACAAGGTTTAGTTTCTTGGTGACCATAAAATCAGTAATTCAAA
Organism: Anser anser; assembly: GCF_964211835.1. Taxonomy (NCBI): domain Eukaryota; kingdom Metazoa; phylum Chordata; class Aves; order Anseriformes; family Anatidae; genus Anser; species Anser anser. Next base: position 179,320,436 of record NC_139720.1, on the reverse strand, counting down.
ACTGGGAAACTCCATGTTTTTTGTGGATGACTGTCCATACAGGAACTCATATACTCTCTGCTAGAACTACAGGGAGTGTGTTATTTCCAGGGGAACATTGATGGAGGAAATCAGCCTTGGTACAGTCTCACCCACGGGAGCTGACCCTGACATGAAGGATATCCCAAGCCTTCTCTTGTCTTGGAAAGAGCTTACTGGAACAGCCCAGAACAAAGTAGGTGAGGAAGCTAACTGTGAGGAAGCAATGTCCTTGATTAAGGGTGCAGTGTTTGATCTTGTTCTTTGGTTGTCTTTTATACAGGTGTGTTACTATTTTCTCCTGGGTGAGATTCTTTACCCTCTGTTGAGGTATGCTTGAGAGACTCAGAACAAGGTTTAGAAGATACAGGTAACCTGGTAACCATGGTAAATCTAAGGTGCTAGCAAAGGTACTCCTAAAAGTAAAATGCTGTCAGTAGAGAAATTAATCTTCTTAGACTTAAAATTATGGTCCTTATTTGGCCACTACCAGCCAGAAGACAATCATTCTAAGGAGTTCTATAGATGCATTGATGAGGTAGTGAGTACTCCTTATGGAACACAAACTTCTTGACCATAAGTGTTGATTTTCATTGGATTTCAGCATTGTTTTTGACAACAGAAGTGCCTATGAACTCTGCTTTGTGGGTAACCTGACTGTTGTTTACATGTGACTGTTTCTTCTGTGCAGAGGAGCAGCATTTTGCTCCTCTTTGCTCTGACAGCTTAATGCCGTGGGCACAATATATATTAGAAACATACTGTGGCTTGAATTGTAGAAATGCTGGAACTGGGAGTTCTGCAGGTGTGGTGGTTTTACTCAGATGGGCAGCTGAGCTCCAACACGAATGCTCTCTCACTCCTCCTCCTCAAAGGAAAAGGGGGAGAAAATATGATGAAAAGGGCTCAAGCGTTGAGATAAGGACAGGGAAATCTCTCAGCAATTATAGTGACAGGCAAAACAGATTCAGAGTAGGGAGATTAGTAAAATTTATTGCCTAACAGGCTAGAGAAGTGAGAGACAAAGGAAAGAAACCAAAACCATCTTCCCCTCATTCACCATCTTCTACCTCCTCCCCCCGAGCGGCACAGGGGAACAGGGAATGGGGGCAGTTTTTCTCTGCCACTCCTTCACAGTCACTCTCTGCCCCTGCTACATATGGGGTCCCTCCCACCAGATGGGGTCCCTCCCACGGGATGCCGTCCTTCCTGGAATGATCCTGCGGGGGCTTCCCACAGGCAGCAGCTCTTCAAGAACTGCTCCCACATGGCTCCGTACCACGGGGTCCATCCCCCAGGAGCAAACTGCTCCAGCACGGGTCCCCCACGGGTGGCAGCTCCCCCCAGACCCCCTGCTCCTGCGTGGGCTCCTCTCCACGGGCTGCAGCTCCGGCCCGGGGCCTGCTCCTGCGGGGGCTCTCCATGGGCCGCAGCCTCCTCCAGGCCACATCCACCTGCTCCACCGGGGGCTCCTCCACGGGCTGCAGCGTGGAGATCTGCTCCATGTGGGACCCATGGGCTGCAGGGGGACAGCCTGCTCCACCAGGGGCCTCTCCACAGGCCGCAGGGGAACTGCTGCTGTGTGCCTGGAGCAACTCCTGCCCTTCTGCACTGACCTTGGGGGCTGCAGGGCTGGTTCTCACTCCTCTCTCCCAGCTGCTGTTGTGCAGCATTTTTTTTTAATTCCTTTCTTTAATCTGCTCTTACAGAGGAACAAACAACATCGCTTATTGGTTTGGCTCAGGCCAGCGGCATGTCCCTTTGGAGCTGGCTGGAACTGGCCCTTATCTAACATGGGGCAGCTCCTGGACTCTTCTCACAGAGGCCACCCCTGCAGCCCCCTGCTACTGAAACCTTGCCACGTAAAACCACTACAGCAGGCTAGCCCTGCCTTTCTCTCAGGATCAGTTCTGTTCACACAGCTGGCATGTAACTTACCATAAATAACGACAAGGAACAGTGCTAGGCTCTGTTAACAGGGTTTCCCTCTTTTCTCTCTTTTAATTAATTATTTTTAACATATAGTAATTATATAAATATGTAAGTAACATATACATAATTTTTAATATATCACTTAGTAAAAATTAGAGAATTAAAAGAATGAGTTACACTCACAACATGTATAACTTTATACTGCTAAGAAGAGCAGTAGAGGTTGGAAGAAAGGCTTCAATCTGACAAGAGAGATGAGGGTTGTGTCTTGCACTGTGCATCCAAAACTAGATGTAAAAACAATATCTGAATAGTTTTTAATAGATGTGTCAAGACCAGAGATGGAGGTGAGCCAGTCTGTAACACATTTTGCTGGAAGAAAATTCTCAAATGTTTTTCAGGGAAGAAGGGGTTGACAAGAGCAGGAAAGAAAAGAAAAATTCTTAATTTATATGAATGGAGCTGATGAATGCATGAGGGTGAAAAATGGGAGAAAAAACTTTGATTTTTGTGAAGAGAGTATGATAGTATTATTTCAATAAAGAGTGAAAAATTATTGTATTAATAACAGTGGCTCACTGACCTGAATGAATGGCAGCAATGATTTGTGCAGTTACCTGAATCACATATACTGACACATACAGACTCAACATACTGAAATGTATTAAAACTGCTGGTAATGTTGATGGTGAAACATAAAAATTGCCTTAACACTCAGATATTTATCAAAAGGTTTGCTAAGGTTCATAGGCCTTTTGAATGAAGTTGAGCAGAATTATGGTTTTGCAATGACATCATGAAAAATTTGTGGTGCGCTATGAAACACAGTAAAACTCCTCACTTACAGAGGAGATTTTCAACCAGGCAATACATAACACCTGCATCTTTGTTGGACTTAAGCATAATACAGCCCTTATGCCTTTGAAAATCTCTCTTCTTCAAATAAAATCAACATTGTAATACACAGCTTCTTTGCATCTCAGGTTTAAAGGGCAGATTGTAATTAGTGTTTAGAGCATGTGTCATGTGTCTTGAGGAATATACTGTGTACAGCTTACAAATGTTGATTAAAAAACTGTTTCATTTTGTGCCTCCATATGTGATGAGTCACCTAGAGCTGGCGAGATTCCTGATGCATATTGCATGTCGTGTCTGAAAGATGTAACAGTACTTCCACAGGAAGATGCTAGCACTGGGGACTGTAAAGTGGTAAGAGGATGCATGTGCTAAGGAAAAGAGTTATAAAAATCTAGTTTGACAATGCCATCTAAGGGAATATGAGTGGGAAAATATAGATTGAATCTCTGCAGAAGAATGAAGACAAAAGGTGTAAAAGCAGGTTTAAAAGGATATAGGAGCAAAACTTTAGTTTAGATTTAGGATTTCATAAATTGTTCTGAAGTCCTTTCCCATTCCTCTGTCCTTGTTTTCAGGGCCTAGAAACACCCATGACATAAGATAGACCAAGAAAGGTCTGCTATGAGGAATTCTTTCCCTTTTGTTACCCTTAGCTTCATTGCTCCCATTCACTGTTTCATTCCACTTCTCAGTTTCACTTGGTTTAGAAAAAGAAACCTGCAGCATAAGCAGTAGCTGTTGCTGCTGTGTGCTTCAAAGTCCTGCCAAAATAGCTTCTTAGCTCTCTGCTGGGACTGCAAGACTGGTGTGCTTTGAATGTCTTCTCACCTGGTGTATATTCCTCTTGTAATCATCTGTAATGATCTTTCTATGTCCAGAAAAACAACAACAACAACAACAACAACAACAACAACAAAACTAGTTCTGGAAGAGCATGGAAAAAAATCTCTGGATTTATAGTAGCTTGCTTCAAACTCAATGCATAGAGACTTCTAGCCACCTTACAGAGGATGTTCTACAAAATATAGGATGCAGTTAATTGCCATGTAAGTTATTCAAGGGGAAAAAAAACCCTGCATGGTATCAAAGATTTATGCTAAAATAAAATCTATTTGTTTGTTTGTTTAAAGAAAAAAAAAGCAGAAGTTATATCCAAGTTTTGTTTCAGTGCTTTACATCTAGAGACAGATTTTCTCATATAGAAGGAATGTCAGATTCAATATAATGTGAAGCTGGCTAGAGTGAGAAATGTGTGTAAACATATTACTACTCCAGAAGAGTTATGGGGATAAAGATTCGAGAAAAGGAACGTATGAACTTGCAAGTACACTGACTCAAAATTTACTCAGGATTTGTCAGGAAGCTGATGTATGGAATGACAAATAAGAATATTACTGTTTTGTCTGGAAGTAAAAATATGCATACATATTTCCTAAAGTCTCTATAATTTAAAATGATTATTTTTACAGACTTTGGCAAAGTTTGTGTGGTATGTGTTCAACTGTCTCATCTCCCAGAGAATGCAGTCAACACCATACTTCTATAGGGAACACAGACATTTGTGTTAAGCATCAGTATGGATGAAGACTAGTATTTCAATTTTTTGAAATATAAAAGCATAGCTTAAAAACAAATATTTACATTTAAAACATAATCAGCCTTGTGGTGTATGTAAGGAAAAAACAAAACAAAACAAAACATTTTCTTTATGTCAGAGTTCTTTCCTATGTTTTTAAGGGAAAAAGTAGTTCCTGCATTACTGTGTTATAAAAATAATCTTTTCTTGGTCATGCCTTTTTCTTGCATTTGCCTTTGCAAAGTGATTCCTCACTCCAGGACTTAGATTGCTTCATCTGACCGAGTAGTCTTTGAAGTATTCTCAAGAAAATTCCCTCTTTCCTTGAAATATTTCTCCTTTCCTTATCTCAACATTAAATATCTTTACATCATTCAGTCTGCAGGGGTTACTAACAGCTCTCTCCAAGAAAGAGCTTCTTTTATGTTTATTTCCATATTCTGTTTTTCATGTGATATCAGATTATACTTTCTTGGTGTGCCATGGCTGCCTTTAAAAGAAAAGAATCTTTTTAAAGTTTTCAGTGTGGATTCTCCCCAAAGAAACAAACAGAAAATGTGGGAAAAATCTTGTGAAAAATATGAATGGAAGACAGAAGTAACGATGGCTGAGAATTAAACACAATATGGTCTCTGTTGAGAGAATCCACAAAAGGCTAGTTTATCCTCAAAATGGAGTGGTAGTAGCAATGACAAGACAGTGGAAGGCTGTTTAAGCTTCTTTAGTACACTCTTATGAAAATTATTATTAGGGCACAAGTAGTTCTTTTGTTAAGCTAAAACATTTGTCTTTGTACTGTATGGTCTGATTCTTAGTACGGGATCATCTTAAATATCAAATCTGAATCGCACTCCTAAGGCTGGTATACAGTGTTGGCTGTATCTAATCTCCTAGGAGATTAGCATTGATAGGAACAACTTAAATCATGTAAAAAAAAAATTAAGAATGAGCAGTTTTGTTTTCTGCCTGTATTCTTTTTTAGCATTTATCTTAATTTTACATGAAGCAAGATAGGAAATTATGGTAGAACAGTGATGAAATCGGGTACCTTTGGGCCTGTATTAGCACCTCAAAAATCTATTCCTAAAGCTATTCACTGGACCCAAAATATCTTGAAATGCATGTGACAGAGGAAAACATTTTTCCTTTAAAAAAAAAAAAAAACAACAGCAAAGAAACAACCATCTCTGCACTTCCCCCCCCCCACCACCCCCAACAACAAACCATTAAGTGTTGCATGGAGGATTTTGGCTCATATTTTGTAGTGAGTGAAAGAGTTATATGGAAGTTCCCCTGGGTAATGGATTCTGGAAGTTTGGCTAGATTCTGTGTGAGAAATAAAGAAAAATATGGAAAGATTATTATAATTATTTTAAGAGTAAATTTTCAAAATGAAAAACTTTGCTCTGCATACACTGTCAAAAGGAATTTGGCCTTCTTGACAATTTTTTTCCTATTTTAATTCTAAAATGAAATTCCAGGAAAACTGACATGATTGTACATAGGTTTTGATGGCACTGCATATTCTAATGGAAAATGGCTCTTTGGGAGTGTCTCTGCGCAGCTTTGGTAATGAGTTTATCCATGAAACATTTGCTGAACAGGTAATGTCTACTGAATTGAATTACTGTGCTTCCTTTATAACACACTGATCTTTAGATTCATGACTTCATTTGTTTACTTTCCTCTTTTATGGCTAAAGTGAAACTAATCAAGGAATAATAATAATAAAAAAAAGGATAGAGCATTATATCGGCAGGCAGTTTACATTTTTTATTTGCAGATATGCAAGCTTTTCAAAACTAAAGGCAATAGAAAATTAACTGTTCTATTGAAGGATGCTGGGAATAGCTCTCAGTCCCACCAGGGAAAAGTTTTATCTTTTGAAACATGGCTTGACTTTAGTTTTTATTATAATTAACTCAGTTAATAGAAGGAGAAAAAAAATACCTGTCAAGAAATTAGCTGTAAGACCAGTCAGTTCATTAAAACAAAAAAAGAAAAAAAATCACCCATTCTGTCTCTACAATACATCACAAGGGGGAGAAGAGATTATAAAGAGGAAAAATAAAGTGATTACTTTGATTCATTATAAGTTGGTGTAGTAAATTTTACAAATATTGTACTTCCAGTCATTCTAACAAAATAAAACCTGCAAGTTGCTCGTTCACCTAGGTATATTTTGAATATTTCAAATTTATCTTTTTAGGAAATGTATGGCTTTGCTGTATAACCTCTTATCTTTTTCATTGTCTTAAAAAAAGTGGAGCACTGAAATGGTAGGGATAGGTGAATCAAAAATGATTTAAAAAGTAATCCTCACTCTAGCATAAATTTCCTTGCAATACCATTACAGGATACTGCTTGTTGCTAACAGGGAATTCTGATCTCTGCTTAACTGAGATTTTTAGGTCTTGCATCTTAAGCAACCTTTTCCTCAAATTACTCACTACTGTTTGTGCTGCTACAGCTGCAGGCAAGTAATTGTGTGCTGTTTGTGGTATAGGCACAATGAAAGTACAGCCTGTGCCACTGAGATCTTTCAATCAGTCAGAGAACATGAGGAGCCAAAGAGAAAAAAACCTTCACCTTGTGATAAGCATCAGACTGTGGCAGAAGCTCCCAGGCTGCTTTCACCAAGGCCTGGAATCAGCGGGTGTTTCCTCCACATTCAGGTAGGAGCCGGTACAGAGGGTGCGTAGCAGGCTGGGCTCCTGTCTTCTCCTCAGCTCGTCCTCGGGGTGGTGGAGGAAGCACAGTATGTCCTCCACCAGCCACTCCCTCGCGCAGGTGCATTCCAGCTCCATGCACAGGTAGGAGTTCCTCGCTGGCTTCTCCCAATGGCCGGCTGCAGCCATGGCTTGAAGAGACAGTTCCTGAAGAGTCCTTAGCAGGCACCAAGAAGTTCCTCCACCAGCTCCTCCTCCACCACCTTGCACTTATCTGCCATGTATGGCACTGGCCACTGGGTGCAGTCGGCCCAAACCCTGCCCAGATTCCAGGTGTTATCAGAGTCACTGTCTTCATCTGCATCATCATTGTCGTCCTCCTTCCTTGTAGAGCTGCCCTGCTTGCTGCTGCTGCCTGGCTCATGGCTCCTTTTCCTGAGCCACCAGCAGAGCCCAAAGAGCAGGATAAGGAGCTCAACCGAGGCCCAGAGCTGCCACTGCTGCAAGGCAGTGAAGAGCAGAGCTCCCAGGGCCACCCCACTCTGCTCCTGGCTCCTCTCCTCCATCTCTTGCAGCAGTTGAGCCATGCCCCGTGTGGTGGTTTTACCATGCTAGGCAGCTGAACACCACAACTGCTCTCTCACTCCCCCTCCTTAGATGAGGAGGGGAAGAAGTAAAGGAAAGAACAACTCACGGGTTGAGATAAGGATGATTTAATTAAAGGAAAAAAAATAACTAAGGAAAGATTATTATTAATTAAACAATTTAACTAAACAATTTAACTAAACAATTAACGATTTAACTAAAGGGGAAAAAGGAAAGGGGAAAAGGGAGGGGGAAAGGGAAAACTAAGCGAAACAAGCAAAGGCTATGTGGAAGTGCAGAGGAAAGAAATTACTCTCTACTTCCCACAAATGAGCGATGCTTGACCACGTCCTTGAAGCAGGGCCTCAACGCACGTAGCCGGTGTTCGGGAGGAGGACAGACGTTTTCACAAGGAGAGCCCACCCCTCCCCTCTTCCTCCTTTTTCCACCTTTTATTGCTGAGTGTGACATCATATGGTATGGAATATCCCTTTGGTTGGTTTAGGTCAGCTGCCCTGGTGATGTTTCTTTTCTCACATTTTTTGCCCAACCCCTAGGAGGGTTAGAGAGAGTCCTGATGCTGTGCCAGCACTGCTCAGCAGCAGACACAACACTGGTGTGATACCATTGCTGTTTTAGCTACGAGTGCAGAGCACAGCACTGTATGGTCTGCTGCAGGGAAAGTTAACATCCCAGCCCGACCCAGTACACCCCGACTCATCTGCTCTGCATGCTTTTGTATTCACTTGTGCACATCCACATCCATGTGATTGTCCACCAACCACAGCTTCTGGGCAATGCCCAGCACCGACAGGGTGAGGAAGATCAGCCGGGCCATGGCCTGCAGGAGGTGCGAGCTGCACTCACCGACGGCCCAGGCCACAGTGTGGTGGCCCTGCCTGCTGCTGGCCCTGATGACGGCCCCCCCGCTGTGACTCATCCTTTGTGCTGGCACAGGCACCACAGCCGCATCACAGCAATCCCCCTTGCCTCGCATCTCTAAGCTTGTGTGAAGGTCCTTGCAGTTCGTGGACATGAGAAAACTTATCATGTCACACATAAGGGTCTGTTCAGCCTTGAGAAGAGAAGACTGAGAGGGGATCTTATTAATGTTTACAAATATCTTAAATGTGGGAGATGGAGGGATTTGGCCAACCTCTTTTCAGTGGTTTGTGGGGATAGGACAACAGGCAATGGCCACAAAATGGATCACAGGAAGTTCCGCACCAACATGAGAAAGAACTTCTTCGCGGTGAGGGTGACGGAGCACTGGAACAGGCTGCCCTGGGAGGTTGTTGAGTCTCCTTCTCTGGAGATATTCAAGGCCCATCTGGACACCTACCTGGGCAGTCTGCTGTAGGGAACCTGCTTTGGCAGGGGGGTTGGACACAATGATCTCTCGAGGTCTCTTCCAACCCCTACAATTCTGTGATTCTGTGAAGGTCCCTAAACCAGTGACAAATTTCATCCTCTCTTAATATGTGATGCAAAAAATACTTGCTCTTACTCCTTCAGATATAAATACGATTTCTTGAATTGATTTGTTGTAAATTATCAAGGTGAAAAGAACATCTTCTGGTGAATGTTGCAGAGCTACATAGAGAGAGAGTAAAAAGCCATCTGGACATAGAATCATAGACTATCCCGAGTTGGAAGGGACCTGTGAGGATCACTGAGTGCAACTCCTAGGTCCACACGGGACTGTCCAAATATCAAACCATACTTCTGAGAGCATTGTCCAAATGCCTCTTGAATTCCAGCAGGCTTGGTGCTGTGACTGGTTCCCTGTGAGGCCTTTTCTGGTGCCTGGCCACCCTCTCAGAGAAGATCCGTTTCCTAACACATGGCCTGAACCTCCCCTGTTGCAGCTCCATGCTGTTCCCTTGGGTTCTATTGCTGGTCACCAGAGAAGAAATCAGCACCTCCCCTTCCGATCCCATCTTGAGGAAGCTGTAGACGGCAACAAAGTCGCTCCTCAGCCTTCTCTTCTCTAAGCTGAATAACCCAAGTTTCTCCTCATAAGTTTTCCCCTCTAGACCCTTCGCCATCTTTGTTGGCCTCCTCTGGACACTCTTAAGTTGTTTTGTACCCTCCTTCTACTGCGGTGCCCAAAACTGCCGACTCCTATTCAACTTGCCCAAAACTGCTGACTCCTATTCAACTTGCCATCGACCAGAACCCCCAGCTCCTTTTCTGTGGGGCTGCTTTTCAGCCTCTCATCCCCCAGCCTGCATGATTATTCAGGTTTGCTCCTTCCCAGGGGAAGAATCCAGCACTTGCTCTTGTTAAACTTGATACAGTTGATGACTGCCTGGCACTCTAGTCTGTCAGGATCTCTCTGCAAGGCCTTGAGGGGGTCAGCAGCACCTCCCAGTTCAGTGTCATGGTTTAGCGTTGCTTATTCAAAACACCTTCAAGTCCTACGCCCAAGTCATTTATGAAAACGTTGAAGAGAACTGGACCTAAAATGTAGCCCTGGGCAACCCCACTAGTGGCTGGCCAGCAGCCTGAAGAAACCCCATTTACCATAACCCTTTGAGTCTGAGCCTTCAGCCAATTGTTCACCCATCATACTATGCATTTATCTAGCTGTAGGCTGAACGTTTTGTCCAGAAGGATATTGTGTGAAGCGGTATCAAAAGCTTTGCTGAAATCCAAAAGTATTACATCAACTGGCTTCCCTAGGTCAACTAGATGGGAAACCTTGTCATAAAAGGAAATGAAGTTCATTAAGCAGGACTTTTCCCTTATGAACCTGTGTTATCTATGACCGATGACCACATTGTCCTTCAAGTGTTTTTCAGTAACTCCTAGAATAATTTTCTCCATAGTTCTACCTGGCACTGAGGTGAGACTGACAGGCCTGTAATTATCACGTCTAGAGCACGGTCTTGGGCAGCCTGCTCTAGGTGGCCTTGCTTGAGCAGGGGGAATGGACCAGGTGACCTCCAGAGGTCCCTTCCAACTTCAGCTGGTCTGTGGTTCTTTTTTTTGGAAAATGCTTACCAATTGTGTGGCAGCGGTGCACTCAGTACCCTATGTCCATGTTCCCCCACAAAGTGCTGCACAGGCAGTCATGGACAGAGCATTTGATAACACGAGCAATATATTGGCATCTGTATAGGCTGAAGCTTCTGGAGGGAATGGACTCTTCAAGAGTTTGGGTGCTCACTGCCTGGCTGCTAACAGCTGTCTCTGTTGCAAGCCTCCACACCACATCTTCCTCAGCTGCCCGCGACCCCAAATACAGTTTGGCTACAGAGAAACTGTTCCAGAGCAATTCCCACTGCCTGTTGAGCAGCGTTTTCTGTGTGTCCAGTGTGCTCAGTCCTGAGGCACTAGCACCAAGGGGATGTCTGGGACAGGCAGATTCTCCAGCTTGGCCCTTGGCAGGCACACTGAAGCCCATCAGTGGGCCTCAATAAACTCAATTCTGGGAGTTTTTCAGTAACTCCCAGAATAATTTTCTCCTTAGTTACACCTGGCACTGAAGTGAGAGGGACTGACTAGAGGAAATAGCCTCGAGTTGTGCCAGGGGAGGTTTAGGTTGGAAACTGGGAGATGTTTCTTTTGGAGAGAGTGGTCAGGCATTGAAGCCGGTTGCCCGGGGTGGTGGTGGTGTCACCGTCCCTGGGGATGTTCAAGGAGAGCGTGGACCTGGCGCTTAGGGACATGGTTTAGTGGGTGACATTGGTGGCAGGGTGATGGTTGGACCAGATCATCCTGAAGGTCTTTTCCAACCTTAATGATTCTATGATTCTATGATTCTATGATTCTATGATTATCCTTTCAAATTAAATATCATGCCAAGTTTAAAGTTCCTGTATTTTGGATGCTATCTTGTCTTGCAATATTCAGAAAATAGAGATAGTTTCTGCTTCAACAAAATCCAATTTTATCAAACTTGCAATGGTTAAATTAACATCTCTTCAAGAAATTCCAGAATTATTGCACACCTCTAGAGCAGAAATTTAAGAGTCAAAAAACTGTAGTCTGTGTTTTTCTTGGTGAGAATAAGTGCATAACTTGCATTGGATGCTTCTGCAGGACCATGAGAGCTGATCAGAATAGTCACTGAGAATTCACCTAGAATGTTTTGCTGTAAAGAAAGTAAAAGAATATTTTTAGGGAGGGAGACGACTATGGATAAAGTCTTGGCTTTGCTCCTGATGGACTAAGGGTGAGAGAAATTGCTGTAATTTGCTACAGACATACGTTAGCACAAGTTAAGTTGTTTGCATCAACTGGGAAAAAGGTAAGGTAAGTAGCTCTATCTTGAGTCATAGTAGCTATTAGAGACATCCCTGCAGAGATGTAGAACAGGTACATCCTTTAATCAAAATTGTATCTAGGCCACAAGGTAGTTGTAGCATTATAATGGTATCCTTAACATTAAAATTAAACCCCTGTTGAGAAAGGAGATTTTTTCACCTTGTTTCCACAATTGTATAGAACCATCTATGTGAGCATATTCTATGATGTGAGCTTTAGGACACAGTCCCTAAGTTCTCTTTGCCATTGCAGATGTACTGTGAGACCACTTAGGATCATGAACATCACATAGCTTTTCCTCATGAAGATTATTTCATGAGAGCTCCAGAATGTACACTTTCTTTGAGTTTAGCTGTGGGAGAAGTTCATGGTGCTAGTTTTTCTCTATGACACCTTTTCTCATTTAGATTGAGAATATCCCACAGGTCACCTTTTCTTTAACTTGGCAGTTTAAGAATAAACAATTTGTTCAGGTTTATAATTCCCACACATATTTTCCTGGTATTGAAACACACAATATCTACAGAAAGATCCTTTACTTCTAGGAGTACTCCCTTTTGTTATCTAACAGACCATACATTTGTTCACCTTCACAGAACTGTGTGTATCACTGATTTTTTTTTTTTTGGTTCAGTGGTTCAAACAACAACAAAAAATCATTTTGGGTCAACCTGAAGAGAGAAATGATTTTTTTTTTTTTTTTTCCTCTTACAGATCCTGGGATTCAAACACAAAAATTATTTGGATTGAAAGAAATACCCTGTTTGACCCTGAATAGCATTGTATACTAAAGTAAAATAATAAATAAATTCTATGTGCTGCTTTTATAATAAAGAGGAAATTTAGGAGCAAAATATTGAATACACAAGGGAAATTCATTCATTCAAAAAAAAAAAAAAAGGAACATGTATTGTTCTGCTTGCTCACCCTTTTTTTTTTTTTTTCTTCCCCTAGAATCCCAGTGTTTGCAGCAGCTTTTGAGGAAGTGGGAAACAGTTTGAAATTCTCCCTCTCTGATTCTGAATATAGATTTTCTTTGTCTGTAGCATGCCTATTGGTGAATTTCAGTCTTGCTTGCTGAAGATATACCATTTTTTGTAAATAATTGAGTATTCATCTCGATAGGGAAATAAATGTGAAAGGGTGGTTCCTTAACTCTCTGATTATGACAATTTAGCTTAGAGGTATGAAAGTCATTTAAAGTCCTCGCTTCAGTGATAGTTTAACGACTTCTTCTGCCTACAGGGGCTTTGAAAAGAGGGTTTGTTCCTAGAAATATTGGAATGCCTAATGGTAAGAGTGCTTTTTGCTAATAAGGGAGACCCCAAGTTCAAGTTTCTGATGCACACAAGATGGAGAAGAACTAGAAATCAGCTTCCTGTTCTCCACCTAGAAGTGCCTTCATTGGTGTATATGCATGATGAGTGGCAGTACCACTTTGCAGTATGTAGTTCTTGTGGGACTGGAGTAGAGGTTTTTTTGTTTGTTTTTTGTTTTTTTTTTAAAGTCATGAAAGATTATGTTGTTTTGTCCATCTGTGATGGTGTACTTCCCCCCACCTCCCACGCTTAAGCAGAGCATCTGGCCTAAGCAGATAACCATCAGTGGCAGTCATGATGGATGTGTCTGGTCATAATGGCTGTATCCTGGGTTTGGGGGAGACAGAAGACAAATATCCAAGGGATAATTTGAGGAGTGCACATACACACACACACTAGCCACAGTGCTACAAATTTGGAAGAAAGTCCAACTCAATCCAAATTTGGAATAAATTAACATCTATATGCATATGACCATAAATCATCTTGCCCCATAGTGAGCAGCCCAAGAGCCATCTGAGCTCTCCTGACGTGACAGTGGGCTGCACACCAGTACCTCCCCTTGGGCGAGGATGCCTCCCAGGGTTACTTCTGCAGGTTGAGATGGTCCTTATCACTACAGATAGTCAGCATGCAGATTGAGAAAGTAAAAGTATGCTAGTGTGCTGTAATGGTGCTTAGATATCACACTTTATCATACTAGCTACGTAGTATAAAGGATTTGTGTAACATGCAGTCCTTTAGACATAAACCGTTGACAAGTCCGGGACTAGGATTGGATTCAGCTGCACCTAGGCTTCTTACCTCTCCAGTTCAAGGAGTTTAGAAAGTAAATGGGTCCACTCTGAACATTGTCACTCAATGGGAGGGTTTCCCTGATGTAATATCACCTAACCTAGTTCCTTTTGCGGTCTCTATGTAGTATATAAAGTGTTCCTTGTAGCGTCTTTGAGTATTATACAGTGTCTTTTATACAGTGTATAAGTGTATATTCCAATTGTAATCAGGTATATCTTGCTATCTTCAAATCTTTGTTAAGTCATAGGAGCTTTGTTATCAATAAATCATATTGCTGCTTCTCACTTCTGAGTAACACCTGTGACAATAACCAACACTGTTTGTCTAAGCTGGGGTGAATTCACAGATAGTTTCAGCTTCTCCAAAATTCATCTTTTGGTGAAAAGAGACATCAAAGTAATGCCTGCCAATGCTAATTCAGATTTCTCCATAGATTTAACTTGATAGTTAAGACCTTTTTTAAGGAGAGGCTACATAGGGCAATATCAGTTTGTGTAGTCTAGGGAGTTTTTCTATATAAATGAATAACCATGTGAGAATTAAAAATATTCCAGTTTCTGTCTTGATAGACTTTGAGACAGTCATATTTCATAAATAGAAATAATAAATGTGATCAGAAATTATTTTAAAAAAATAAAAAAATAAAAGGAGAAGAATTTGTTAGAGGAAAATTAGAAGAAAAATCTGTAAATTTTTTACAGTTTAACAGGCTTTTCCAATTCTGGATGCCCCTGCAAGTGATGCCACAGAGCTTTCTTTTATAAGCACACCCAGAAAAGGCTGAATCTTTTTACCATCGTATTTAAAATAAGGGAAAGATTTTTATAATGACAAATAATAACTTCCTGAGAATTAGTTTGTAAGAAATAACAGAATCTAATATATTTTTAGGAGAATACAAGTTCAACACCCAGAGGACTGAAAACAACTATATGGGTCACTGAGTCCTCTTGCTAGCAGTCGTATTGAATCATGAGATCTTACTGCTGAGAACAGGTTCAGAGAACACATTCACACAAGCTTATATCTGTTATCCAAGTCTGCCTCCAAACACCCTTATAATAATTAAAGACTACAAGGTCTTATATCCGCAGGAAATTTGCAGAGTTTTGCTTTTTAAGACCTTCAGAACCACTGTATCTTAGAAATGACATTATGACCCACTCTTCAGAGGAAGGCAGTTAAATACCTGTGGTCCCTACCAATTTGACCTGAGGAGAAAAAGCCATCCTGATCCCATTTTTGATGGTTAATTTATCCCTGAGAATAGGACTACAGATCTACAAAGCGCTACAGGAAAATTACTTACCTGGACCAGGTTTTTAGACACCTATCTATTTTTAAACATCTACCATGTCTAACATGCCTACATATGAGCCAGCCATACAGACTACCTTAACAGAAAACGTGGAAAAAATATCATTTCCAGAAGGCTTTTGTGTTTTAGTACCTTTCACAGTCTGACAAGGATTGTGCACTGGAAGTGACTGTAAAGGGAATATTTGCTCTTAGCTTAAATGTAGACATCAGTACCACAGGTGTCCAGGTATCCCTGATCTATTCTGTTTATTTTAATTAAGCTTAGTGTATCACATATGGATGCAGGACACCCACCTAAGATGTTGCCTGGAACAACTGCACCATCATTCTTCATTCAAGTTTTTTTGTATTGTAAGTGTCCTTTCTTCATCATTTTTGTCTCCTTTATTTTTGCCAGATCAGGGTATAACAGGCTATGAAGGCAATGGAAGAGTTTGTTTTACAGGGCATTGATTCTGAGAAACCCTAAGGTAATCCAAAAAGAAAAAATGAGGAGAAAGAGAAGAAAAGAGAAAGAGCAATAAAGTCAGCTGTGTAAAATGTCCTATTACATGATTTAGTTATATAAAGATAATAATCTTGAAGCACAAAATGTACCATTTTGCTTTATTGCTGAGAAACCCCAAATTTATCTGCTCTAGAGTTTAAAAAGTCAATTTTTTAATGAACAAGAAGCCTTGCTGGCGTTATATTCTCTCCCTTGTTTCCATAGAGTTATATGCCAAGCTATTTTATTAATCTGAGAATGTAATACAACACTATTTAAAATTTTGGAACCTTACTTTATTAAATCTAATATTCAGAGGTTATTGGGAGAATGAGAAGGCAATTGTTTCAATTGCCTTTAAAGCAATGGTAATGTTCATTTCAGTTTCCTTTTTAATTCTTACCAGAACCTTATGTCAATCAAGGAAAACTCATTAATTCAATTAACAAGCATAACAACAGCTGTTTTTTGTGGAATAAAATAGGTAGAACTCGCTGACATACTGCCCATTGTCCAATGTCTTCTTCCTTTTCTTGTGCCGAGCTTATAGCTCTTTATGCTATAACATATTCTCCCCCATTGTACAATAATGAAGAAAAGGACCCAGGTAGTATTTCATGTAGTGTCTCTGGATTTTGTGGGCTCAGATATTCTTCCTTCAATGTCTTTCAAGAAGAAAAAAAAAGAAAAAAAAATGTCAGAGAAGCAAATGATGTGGAGAGGAGAAATAAATATTCAGTCTCCTGAAATAACAACCAGCTTATTCTGGACAGCATGATATGGCTGAGGATGGTGTATTTGTGGGTGACATTTTTTGCATACCTTACAGGTATCTGAGAGATGGGCCTCCGCTACTGTGAAAACTCATCATCCAGGTAAAGAATTTCACCTTGAAGCTATAACTGAAAAATAAGAATGAATATTTTAAAGTAATTAAAAACATAGGACTTCAAGTCCCATTGGCTTTCAGTCAGGAATAAGTTGCTTTATGCAGAAGTTATCCCTTAATTTTTTTCCTATCAGCTCATTTCTGGCAAAATTGTATCCGATATTTCCAATCAATGTCGAAACTCTCCATGGATGTGCTGTTGATAATCTGAAAAATTTATTTTATTATGACAAACAAGGATTTCTTAAACACACCAATTAAGTGTTCTCTAATATGAGAAAGACATGAAAACACTTCGCATTTTAACTAGAGAGTTTTAATAGGAAATATGGCTGCAGTGGTTGACATTAGTTATTTCCCCCTTCAATAACATAACAGTTGCTTAAAACTGAATACAATCTGTAAATAAATTGTTGCAAATATTGGCTGAGCATTTGATAGATTCAAATATACACATTGTCTTTAGTTGTTTTTTACCCCAAAGACATTTGAATAATTGAGTTAGACTGGCAGGAAAACAAATTCTAAAGATACAAAAAACAATACTGAAATTCACATGCGTATATACTCATGCCCAGATTATATAAGTGCTCACAAAGCTGGGAAAATTAAATAAAGTCACATGTTTTACCAGACCAATTACAACATACCAACACAGATCATGTTGCAAGCACTGCATATCAAAAGCTCACAGGAAGCTGTTTAGGCTCAATCCACATTTAAAAATATTCCCCAGAAGTGGTCAGATGATTTTGATTAACAAATAAACCAGAAAGCAGATTTGCTAGCAGATATTCAGCAAGTAGAAAATGAGGTTACGTTCAGCAGATGAATTATTCATTGTGAATTATTTGCTCAGTTCTAATAATTACAGCAGGGAAAAATTAATTAATGTTACAGCAAATACTTTAAATTTTATAATAAAAAGATTGATCATTGAAATGAGCCTCAGAAAGAGATTTATAAATGGAAGAAAGAAGGGGACACGATCAAGAATAATATGAAGCCTCAACCTGAATAAAATTTACACCTGTGAGTAATCCTGCACAGATATAATCCCATAGAGATATAGATTTAGTAAAACACTTGGAAATGTAAATTATTTCTTATTTACCTTCCTCTGTATTTTGTTTTGGAGAAATGTCCTTTTCATAACCACAGTTTACAGAAATATTCATGGGGTAATATTCTAATTAGGTATGGTTTTAGTTCTGATTATTTTACTAATAATTTTATTGTTACTTCTTCACTTTCTGCAGTCAAAGTCCTAGAAGCCTTACTGAATGGAGGGATTCTCAGTAATGAAGCAACCATGAAATTAGGTTTGAAACCAACAAAATGATGGTTTGGATATCAATGGAGGCTATCAAGAGTATGTTGAGGGGAGATCTTTGTATTGGCATGGAAGGAACACACTCATTCACTCTTAAAAAGAAATCATGGAAAACAATGACAGAAAAAGCTACTTTATCTCAGCAACCCTCTTTACTCTTAAATCTTTTAAAAGAATAAATAGATTGCACTAGAGAAACAAATGTCCATGGGGGAGCAGTTTATAATAGGAGAAAATATATAAGCAAAAGACATTTAAATAATTTAATCTTGCAGAAAGTTTATTCATTTATAGGAATTAATTTATCAAAAAATGAATTTCTTGAGGCATCAAGAACATTTATTGAACCAAAATCTGCCTTTCCATCAAAATGGAAATTTCCACAGAAGAGCTTGGCAATAACACTTTTCATATTTTTGTGAAAATGAAAGGTTTTTTTTTTTTTTCAATTTTGACATTAACAAAAGGGATTAAAAGCCATTAGATATTTTAGAAGATTTGAAATAACAATAAAATATGTTTTGTTTGGTTTTGCTGACTTTTTATTTTTTTTATGAAGTGCAAAATCTTCTCCTGACCAAGTTTAATAGATTTATTTCATAATTTCAGTAGGTTATTTAAAAAAGAATATGATTTTTTTTCTTTTGTCTATGTAGAGCTGATTGAAAGGGATGCATTTAATTTTCTCTACTGTGTTGTTTAACTAACAGAGCTTCTATGCCATAATATGTTATTAAACTCATGATTTTAAACTGTGTTCCAGAAATGCTTTCTGAAAACACTGGTTACCATCAGAATACAGATGCTTTAGAGCTGAGCAACTATTTTGTGGTTATGACTCAACAGGGTGAAAGTCAAGAGCAGCACCTGTCAAAATGTGTATGCTGAAAGCTGTCCCAACAACACAGCGATAATAGTGGGATTAGAGATCTACTGTGCTGAGAATCCTAGCAATATTCAGCAAGGGTGTCCTTGCCCCAGAGATTTTTCCACTATAATGTAATACAAAACATGAACATCAACACGAAATGGAGAAGCTCTGGAATGAAAGGCAAGGATAATAGGAACTTACATGTGTAGCCACACAAAATGCTTGCACGCCTTGTTTTATAGGTTTGTGTTTAAAAAGTGACAAAAATGTAAGAAATGAAGGACATTAAATATGTCAGTACCCCTACTAGCTACCTGCCTAAATGTTAGTCCAAGTACTTATTAAAGCAGCTTGAATTTAAAGAGGCAAAAAGCTCCTTGAAATCAGAGTTCAAAAACAATGGTAGACAAGAGGGTTTTCTGCAGACTCACTTTCCTTCTTCCCAGGGAAGTTCTAGCCCTTGGGTCTATCCACACTTAGAATATGAGAATTTTTTATTTTTATTTTTGTTTTGTTTGTTTGTTTTCTTTCTCCCAGTATATTTCCTGGTTTCTCTCCCTCATGGAGAAATTAGCTTCATCTGAGCTCTGGTGCAGTTTCCCATAGCAGACATCCACAGCAGTCTCTGCAGTAGGTCAGGCATCTGCTGAAGTCACTTGCTTCTGCGGTTTTCATTTAACCCTTTTTGCTACAGGCACAAAGAGGAATCAGAGGCGTGGGTGCTAATTCCTCTCATCACTGTTCTTTGCAGCACCTTAGATGTGATGCTTCAGTCCTCTGAGCCTCATTTGTGGGATATACAACATGTCAATTCATGGTTTTGGTTTGGAAGTAGCATTTCTGGGCTCAGCAGGTTTTTCAGCCATTCACTTCTCCTCTGCCAGCTTCCTCTGTCAGCAGCATGAGCCTTGCTGCATCCCCTCCACACTCGTATGAAGCAGTTTGAAAGCATTTTTGCTTGACCACTATATTTTATTTTATATTTTAATTTAATTTAATTTAATTTTATTTTATTTTATCTTATTTTATTTTATTTTATTTTAGCCTAGCCAGTGGCAGTTGTTAGATCTCTCACTGGCAATGCAATACCTCTCAAATTATAAGACTGTACCAGATACAAAATATCAGTGTTTCTCTAATACTGTGGAATTGCAACCAATGCATTAACACAGGAGTCTTTATGACATTAGGTGCTACAATTCATCCCTTCAATTTTCCTTAAAAACTACAGCTTGAGAAGGGAGTTTTCAATCACACAGCTACACGTTTCATTAGTGTTCTCATTACAGTTCGTACTATTTATTTACGGAGTGCTCAGAAGAGCGATAGATGCTATATGGCTCAGCAGACCTTGGGAGCAAGCCTTAGATATGACGAGGCAAGTGAGACCTGAACAATAGGTGAATCAGTCAATTGCTTTTTGTATTAATTGGATCTGAGAGGAAAACTGAAGGGGGAATAAAACCCAAACAAACAAAAAGAACATACCACTGCTCAAATTGCTCTAAAACTTTCATCGACTTTAATGGCATTAGTATTGAGGTCTTAACTACAGCCTCGCTCTCTTTGGGAAGTGATGACAATAAGGCTCTGTAAAACCTCCTGCTTATTTTTCTTTCTACACCTCTTCCAGTAAGATTTCTGTGTCAGCTCCTCAAGTGTCCCCAGTGGGGAAAGCCTGATTTTTGCTTTCAGTGGATTGCTGATGCCTAACTAGTGATAATAAAAACTGTTTGAGTCCCTGAACCCTCCCAGGAACACTGCAGCCCGAATTGGGTGTTATGCATTGCAGCTCTGCCTCTCAGAAGTGCCTACGGACACAGTGCACAGACTTGTCAGGGGCTGTTCAATTCTTCAATTAAAATGTGAGCTGTCTCTTTTATAGGTCTGTGTTTTGTCTCCATTTCTTATTGCAGCACTTCTACCTGATGCAGGTTATTTTAACACTTGCTTTTCGGCAGTCAGTTATATATTGAAGATTTTTTTTGTCCTCTGGGAGGTATGCTCTGTTGTTTTGATTGATTTTCACTCTTTTTATTACCTGCAAAATACTAGATTCTGAAAGTAATAGCAACCATCGTTAAATAGTATAGGAAATAAAAGATACTTTGGTTGTCTTAAGGCTGTTTCAATCTCCTTTCCGCTTTCTACAGAGGCACATACATGCTAAGTCTACGGCTTAGCAAAAAAAAAAAAAAAAAAGCCTTTCTTCAGTATAGAGATTTTTTTGTCCTTTGCAGGTAAGCTTGAAAGGCTATACATTGTTTGAAGAGAATAAGAATAATAAGTTAAGCTCCAAGAGTCTGCTTTATTCTGCCCACTACATTTATTCCTGCTGTTAGCAGGATTAAAATTTACTGCTAGAGAGAGGCATAAATAAAGACATGTTCTTGGAAAATATATGCAAATGTGAACACACCTTTCAAAACCTCATTTGGCAGTTCAGATGCCTAAGTGCCTGAGCTAGAAGCTACTGTAAAATTGAGTGCAGGGTGGAGAAAATGCATAGAGTATGCCAGAGGCAGAACAAAGCTACAATATGGGTCTGTGGCGCTCCAGTCCATGACAGCATCCTCTAGGCTATGTTGCCTTATATTTGCTTTGTTATGCTTATGTGTATTTGTCCTTCCAGGATGGTCAAAATTTGCTGGCTGGGAAGGTGGATCTGGGTCATCATTTTCTACGCCTCCTCCTCCAGTGGAGGAGGCTTACTGAGGGCTGGCTGTAGACTTTATGTACATCCGTACTCAGCACCAGGATTTTCAAGGTGGGTAATTCAACATGGCTCTAAAATCTTCCTGTACAAATATCCCAGCTGTGATTGTCTGAAAATTACCCGACCTGTAAGGCCTTGACAGTTGGTGTTGTTTGGAGCCGATTCTCCAGTGATCACCTTAAATAACATCTAAATAATTATTCCCCAGAGTGCCGGGTGTGCCTTTATCATACAGAAATGGGACAGGCACGGGTGCACCACTTGTGGGTCCTGCTGCTGGCCCTGCTGGTAAACAGAGATAGGACTGGGAAAATGGCACAATGGCTGATGTGCCCTGTTAAATAGCTGCTTGATCTCTTTTCTGGGCACCTTGTGATATTAAATGATGGTGTGATTTAAAACAGCCTGTGGATTGCTCAAACACAGGCCAAGGGAGTGCCTTTCACAGAGCAACAGACCTTTTGCACACAAGCCTCAACCTATGTGATTTGATTGCACCTGAGAAACTGACCCTTTGAATGACAAGGGCAACGACCTGAACCTGACTTAAAATAGACTGAAGGCTGGTTTTAATCCTGCCATTATTTCCTGCCAGAATGATTTTTCATCAGAGGGCCCAACCTGTGAAAAGTGTAGCTAGTTAGCGTGTATTTCATTCTTCCTTATGTGTTTATTTGCATTGTTTTCCAGGCATGTGAATGAATTATGTGAGTAATGTGATTTGAATGCTTCACTGACTGGGTCTTTTAAATAAAACCAAGAGAGGATTGATCAGTGTCGCAAAAGAGCCAAAGAATCCCTTAAGCAGCAGCTCACATAACTGTGGATTGCATAATTCAAAGCCGTCCTGGGGCATCTTTAAATGATGCATAGATTTTGTTGTCTTTACGTTTTTGAGAGGAGAAAGTTAGATGAAAGTTTCACATTGGCCACAGTGTCACTGAGAGATGTTTTTCCATTGGAAGAAGTTGCTTTGCTTGCTGCTTACTAAGAGTGAGGGGGGAAATTAGCTCAGCTACTTTCAAAAAGAGACGCTGCCTCTTTTTGCTCTCTCTGTGGTTAATTAAGATACATATTGAAAAGGTAATACAAGCAGACAAGTTCAAGCAAAGTCGCTATTAGACAGCATTAGCAGGGATTTTGTGACCATTCGTGGTTTTGATTGGGAGGGGATTTGCAAACCAAATTGTGGTCTGGTGCAGAAGAAGGTTCTGCCAGGGAGCCTGGCTGATCTCACTGAATGCTGCTCTGCACAACAAAACCCGCAGTGCTGGGCATCAGATGGTGAGAGGCAGAAGGCATGGTGAAGAAATCCAAGATAATGATTTTATTTGTTCAGGACATTTAAGTTTTTAAAATCAGCAAATTAAGACAACATAATTAGTTAACAGCAAACTGTATTTGTTTAGCCTGCAAGTCTGAAGAACTGGCATCATTAAAATAGCACCTGTGGGTTTTGTTTAATTACTGCATTTTGGAGATGGAGGTATACATTTTAATTTTCTGCCTTTTAAAACCGAAGTCAAAGTTTAACAAGTTGATATTTATGAGAGAGGAGATTTTAATTTCTTGCCCAAGCAAGCCCTCGTCACGAACAGCTCCGGCTTCGCAAAGCTGCTGCCCAGCAGCCGCTAGGTGGCACAGCCCACTTGCAGTTCGCTGCCGCCGCTGCTACGGAGCAGCACCGGGGCTGGGGCTGCTGCAATCACAGCTGAGAGAAATGTATAAACAAGCCGGACAAATGGCCAGCATGAGAAATTGTGATGGAGGCAAGAAGATCTTTCAGGTATCAAGCTGCAGTCTTGACTCCCGCTGGCAAAGCGAAGTGGAGGCCTTGATGTGGAAGAGAAATAAATGGTTCTTGTAAGTGGCTGTGTTTGGTGAATGAATGAATGGAGGGAGAAGGTTTCTGAGTGATCTTGCACCACTCTCCTAAGATATTATACCTCGTGTATGCGTGACTGGCAATGCAGTATTCAGTCACTGACTTGCTTGCAATCTGCAGTTCCCTTTGCAGTCAGCTTAGAGATATTGTAGGGGTTGACAAATCTACGAATAAGAGAGGGGAGGCAAAAACAAAACAAAATAAGCCCACAAAGTTATTGTGCATAACATCCTTTTGGGCATGGTACAACTGCAGCAAAGTGATGCTGGTCATATACTGATCGGTTCTTGAATGCCCCTTCAGTAATCACTCTGGGCCAGGGACTGGCTTTGTGTTTAGGACAGTAACAAGTATGCTGGCAGTGCTTAAACAGCACATGGCAATTCAAAGAGGAGCGTAATTTTAAGTACACTTCACTGACACGCTGTCAATGTATTAGCATGGGGGATCCCACAAAATTATACACCGTAACTTGTAATAAAATCCATTTTCCAAAGCAGCATGCATTTGAAGAGAGGAGGGGATGGTAAATACATTTGTTTGTTTACCCATTTAGACAGAAAAATATCCTTTTACAGCACAGAAAGGAACTTGGCAAGCAAGCTGATGAGAAAGGACAGATTCCCCATAGTGTAAGGGGATTGCTGCCCTGCGAGTGGGGCTACAGGTACCCTATGAAGCATCCCTTCAGTGCAAGGACTCTCCCATATCTCCTTGGATACAGGGGATTTCTGGCTGGACACAGACATCTCTGCATCTCTGTGCTGCCTTATGGCAGTCTGCAAAAAGGGAAGGATTGAGGCAAACCTCTGGTCCCTTGTAACAGGTGCAGTGTCCCTGGTGGGAGCTCGCAGCAGCAGCACAGTGAAGAGGCTGTCAGGCAGTGTTTTGGAGAGAGTATTTGCATAGCGAACTGAGAAGGTGATTGAGGCACTGATAAGCTCTTTGTCTTCCTGGGGGGCTTGGGGTTTACTGCCAGATTGGACTGCCTGGGGTGCGTGTATCTGTCTTTCCCAAAACAAGTAATAGGATATCACACTGGCATTGTTGCTTAGCTCCTGTCAGTATAGGATTTCATCCTGTATATCCTGATCCTGAAGGCAGTATTGCAGGTGGGTGAGGTCATTCAGGCACGGATAGCAAGTCAAAATCCTGAAACCAAGCCTTTTCCTCTTCTTCCTCAGAGACTCGGGGAAAAGATGGGTTGTGTGCATCTAGAGTGCAGCTGCAGGCACTATCCCAGCACCCTCACAGCTGTCATATGTTGGGGTGACCGGAGCATGAGGACTGAGCCTGGTGCATGTGCACCCACACACTGCACAACCTGCCCATTTCCAGGGCATAAGGCAGTATGATGTGAGTTCAGTCGTCACTCTTGAAGCTGTGCTACTGAGCAGCTGAAGATGAAAAGATCCCATGGGCCAGCAAACACAAAAAAGGACCATTGTTTTATGGCTCAGGGGTTAGTGTACACAACTGTGAGATGTTGTTTCTGGATTTCCTGCATTCTTCAGGTTTTAGCTGTATGTTGTTTTGCTTTGTTTTGTTTTAGTGGCTGCTTCAGGTATACTAAATCTTAAGTATTTCGTGCTGTATAATGGATGCTTATGGCTTTGTGCCAGGAGCATGTCAGGCTGTCCCTGGCCAGAGCAGCGCAGCAATGTTCAGTAGGGGAGTGAATATCATCAGCCGCTGGAAAACACCCCAGACATTCACAGAATTACAGAATGGTTGAAGTTGCAAGAGACCTCTGGAGGTCATCTGGCCCAAACCCCCTGCTCAAGCAGAGACACCAAGACTAGGATGCCCAGGAGCAGCTTCCATTACTGCAGAAGCAGCAGAAGACTATAGCCCAGAGCTGCTGGCAGAATGAATATCCCTATCGTACAATGCTGTTTCAGCATATTGCATTTAGTTTGTGCTCTCTCCTGAATTTGAAACTTTAAACAGTAAGACCTACTTAATGAAATTGTATGTGATAGTAACCTGGGGTTTGAACAACTTTTGGGATTTGCACAGTAAAATCAAAATCACATACAGATTGAATAAAATAATTAAGGGTTAAAAATGACAAGACAGAAAGCAAAATCGGAGATCACAATCAATAACTTCAGGATAACTGGACTTTTTATTATTATTGTTATTATTATTATTAATTTGTATTTACTGACTTCAGACAGGTTCATTAGCTGTTGCTCTTTATTATTTCAGAAAATATATGTTCTTTCACTTCTTCAATGGATTTTTAGTTTTTTCATAAGGTTATCACATTCACTTAAAAGTTGTTTCATTTTAATATGTATAGCTCCTTGTTTTCACCTCACAATTTACTGCATTGCAATTAAGGCACTTTTTTTTTTCCCCTCTTTTGAACAGCCGCACTAACATTTTATTCCTGTGAGTACAGGATTTCTTGATCATGAAGACAAACTGTCCTGGGCCTTGCAAAGGAGTTAGACATAGATCAGTCAGGAATTAACAGGTTAGTTAATTTCAAGTGATTGAGCTTTAAACAGCATTTGGATTATCCCATGCAAATGCACCTCATGCTGTAAATCACAGTGGTAAAACACAGTGATTCCTGAGGGTATATCAATTGCAAACCTTCCCTAATGATTTTAAAATCTCCCAAATGAATTGGTATATTGACACAACTCTGTCCACAGTGGGGAATATTTGTAGTTCAACAGCTATAAATCCTAGAACAGTTGAATAATCTTACACTAAAACCAACTCTGTAAATGTTATACACATTCACTCTGCCTTCTTCAACCATATTAGCTTATTTAATAGCTCTAACAGAGAAATACTATCTATTACTGCTGTCTCCACCGGCAGGCTCACAACAAGGATGTGCATCTTGAGAGGCACTGAGGATGTGCATCCCACCCCATTCACAGACAACCTATCAATCAATTGTGTAAGTACCTGACTACACACTCAGGGTGAAGGTGCTGAAGATTCCACCTCTGATGGGGACAGCAGCCATCAGTTTTTTATAAACATATGGTTGATCCCCTGCTTCTTGATGTTTCACCTTTTCTGACTGAGCTGTTTCCCTTTTAACCTAGAGTCCTTGCTCTAAACATAATTTTGGAGAAGAATGATAGAAAATCACCATATATTGACAGCTCTTAGTTTATCCCATCTACAAAAACTTGAGTGCAAACAAGTGCATCAGAAGTACTGCTGGAATGAAAGAGTCCTGGCTTTGATGGGAAGACAGCAGATTTGTGCTGGAGGTTGATGTTCTCAAGGTACAGTGTTCAGCTATAGTGACAAGTGTTGATAGATTTAAAAGTGGCGTCTTTCATAGTGCGAGTAAATGCAACATGCTGCATATGGCTGTAAGAGAACATTTCTTCTAATGAAATTACATACATAATTAATGCTATGGACCTCATTATGCATGAACAGTGGAACAGTTCTGAACTATTCCAGACATCTGTCTAAACAAATCAACGTAAAGTCTGGTGATCTACACTAAAGAAACATCTTAAAGTCTGAATATAAGGTTTTTTTTTTTTTTTTTTCTGTTATAAATAATGATCCTGTTGTTGCTTTTAACTTGAACTTTTATAGAGAGTGAATTAATGCAGTAATGGCATCATCAAACTTCCCTGCATTGTAATTACAAAGATTTTGTATGTGTATATCCTTTTTCTAAACAATGTCACATCATTTTATTCTGATCCCTGATCCCACTTTCAATATATCTAGGATTACAGTAGTGAACAGTACATAAAGCAAACATTGCCTGCAATCAATACGATAAAGGCCTGTCTGAGTCAGCTGCAAGTGCACTTTAGAAACTGCCTCTTTTTAAATCATGGCATGGCATTGGGGATCAGAAAGGCCCTGAAGATACTAGACCCTGAATTTACATCTCAGGGTTTCACAAAAGGGCATTCACAGTGGAAGACCCAGCAGAACCTTACATACTGTGCACTAGAAGAGAAATGGCAAGGTCTACTTATTCGTCCTTGGACTTAAATGACCTGATTCAAATCTCAACTAAGTTAATGAAGAGACCTTGACCAATTGCAATGGACTTTGGATTAGAGATATATTAAAATAAAGAGAAATGTTCCTGTTTTACTGATGTAAAATGTCTCTCCTCAACTACACCTACCAAGTCCTCAAGGTGTTGAAATTTAAGAGTGTGATCGAATTGCTCAGTGTTCTGGGAATGTACTGGCACAGACACTTAGGCTTTCTCTACCACTTGCACATGTTACCACTAAAAAACACAGTAGATATCTTGCTCTTTTCCTATCCTTCTCCAGATTTATTCTTCATCTTCTTTCTCTACTATATAGATAATGGCAATTGATAAAATACAATCTAATAATTGTCTTCTGGAATTAAAAGACACACATCTCAAACATATTGTTAAATAGAAAATAGAAACTGTGAATACTTATATTAAAAAAAAAAAAAAGTGAACAATCTCTAATGAAAAGGATACACAAATTCACAGAGGATATTTGTCCCAATACAGGACATTGCTGCTTACAATAAAACATTGAGGTGTGCATAAATTTCTCAAATTATCCATCCCTGCTCAGAAATATGGAACTTCCATCTGTTGGGAAATGTTTTCATTTCAAGATCTGCATTGCAAAGTTGAAATCTCAACATTATTTTTGGCAATGGGAATATCAGAAAACATTTGGTAAAGTAATACAATCTAGTCTCCCTGGACTTCCCCTTGAGAAGGGTTAATTTGCATGCTTAATACTCATAGTGTAATTCCCTCCTCTGGGCTAGGCTTCCACAGTCTATGCACAGACAGTCCTGCAGCACATTGGAATGGTCTTCTCCACTTCTGCTGCAACCCAGAGGATATAGCTTAGTGGAGAATCCCAGATGATAAAAGAAACAGGACTGACACTAAAACGCTAATAAGAGACAGCAGGAGCTCAGACAAATGTAGATTTATATCTCTGTCACTCAGAGAGAAATACTTCAGTTTGGGGTGATGTACTGAAATATTTTTAGCTTTCCTTCTCAAGGAAACAGAGCTTTTGTTATTGTCCTTGTTGTCTGTCTACCGCATTCGTCTTTCAGCCATTTCCCCCAAAGCAATAACTTTTGAACTTTTTTTTTTTTGGCAATATTGATCTTAGCACTTAAATAAATAAATAAAGTCCCTAAATATTTCTTGAACATAGCCAACTAAGCAGAGAGAGGGGGCTTATGTTAGCACTCCACAGGCGGAATACATTGCTGTAAGTGGAATAGTTACCTATTCTGTTTCACCATGAGGATGCCCAACAACAAATGTAGGGCTCAGCAACAGCCAGAGCATAACCTGCACTCTACCCAGACAAACAGCAACACAAATCTGTAGACGGTTAAACATACTGTAAGAAGAAAGTAGGTAATACTACAGGAGAAAGGTAGGACTGTTATGGGAATACATTGGTAGTATGTGATGCAGTTAAAAATCTTAAAAGAACATGAAGATATGTGTGATATGAAGATGACTAGGGATGTAACAAATGTATGGAAATATATTTCATTAGTCTGTTCACTCACCTCTATTTGAATACTGTGTTTGTTTTTCTTATCCAAAGCAGCATATTTAAATCAGAATCTGGGCATATTTGCTGTTTTGGAACAGACTACGTCCAAGCATATTTTTCTTGAACCAAAGTGAAATATAGGTGTATTATACAAATACAAATACCCACCATGCAGAATTCTCTGTCAGCCTCAGCCCTCTGCACTCCCTTTTTAATCAGTGGAAGCTGTAGATCCTTCTAAGGGGTGATTCATGTCTTAGACATTCATTTTCTTAATGGAAAATTGGAGAGCCTCAGCACTCTTGAAACTCTCTCTCAGGCATTTAGAAAACTCTCCATAAAGTTTAGTTATTTCTGTGTCCAAGGTAATGGTTCTCTGTATACTTCAGAACATGATGATTATTACAAAATGCTGAATTTCTAATGGGAACCATTTTAGGTTCTGAGTGTCAGCTTTTAAGGTTCACAGGAGGATCTTCATTTTGCATAGCAACAAACTAGTCGTAATTGATTGGTATCAGCAGAAATAGGTAGACAGGCAGCACAAATGTGGAAAATAACTAAATAATAGGAACAATGTCTACAATTCCAGGAGAGACAATATCTCATAAAAATTGATGTGAGATGTATGAGGAGATGCAGTCACCTAGCTCAGACATGAATCTACAAGGCACTGCTGCTGTGTACCACTTTTATAAGAGCTGCAGTACATTATCACTTCTGACCTATACCCGAACAAGAAATAACACATATCCCACAAACGATAGTTCCTCATGAACATAAGTTATCTTGGCACTTATTTCTGTGTTTGTTGTCAGAGCAGCTCAATTTGTTACCAGTTACAGATCCAGACATCCTGGATTTTAGTATCTGTCTAGGCACTGCAAGAGCACTGGTCCCTCCCTAAAGCAGCCTTGCAGAAATCCTCTTTTCAGAGGAAATGTGTTTATATATGCCATTACAAACGTAAAGCAGAAAAAGGGCAGCATACTCAATTACACCTTTCTTGTGAATTCCCCTCATGAGTTTTCTTTAAAAGAGAGTACAGAGAGTTTGCTGAAAACATAATACATACTTATATCCAAATTTTCATTAAAATCTAGACAATCTCCAGTGACATGCTTGTTTTTCTCTACTTCTGATTTTAGCTGAAAATAAGAAAATATTACACCAAGAAAAGTAGGAAGTATGCTTGCAACCAGAGTGAAGATTTTCTTTAAAAAAAAAATAATCCACAGACTTCAAATATTATTGCATTAGATAAAAAGAATCCTTTGGATTCTTTGTATTCCTTCAGCAATTTTAGTAAATTCTATTAATGTACTTCGGCTGCTTTTCTGATTTGGTTCAACATACTTGGGAAGAACTTTCAGATTTCAGTCTTTCATTCCCATTTAGACAGCTAAGAATTTAGTGTCTAACTGCTCATTGGCTTTAGTCTTCTTAAGTGGAGAAACATTCTCATGCTCCATTGGCATTAATAGTGTAGCTAGCATACACTTCTCTGCATCAAACGAAACAAATCTCCCCATGCTACTAATGGAAGATGCTAGCCATATTGTCATTGCCTAGCACAAAAGCAAAAGTATTTTGAAAATCTATATGTTTGTGTAGACTTAGAAATGTGGACTGCAAAAGAGCTTAAGGTTTTTTTTTTTTTTTTTTTTCCTCCCACATGTGAGTGGTTTACAGCATTAGTGTGATTTCACTGCTAGTCCAGACCTGGAAGAAAGCCAGAGTCTAGATTTCATATCAATCACCTGCTGCTTCTGTTGGTGATAGGCAGAAACATCTTCATTTCAAACATGTGAGGCAACCACCAGCTCTGAATGAGTCAGTAATGTCACAACATCCATGACACCAGATTTATGTCCTGCTTAGTTCCATCCTGTAAGCACCACACCAGACCAGCTCTTCTCTGTACTACCTCACCATGTGCTTGTCCCCTCACCTCAGCACCTTTCATCACCACTCTAAAGAGGATGAAAGGTTAGCATGAGGCACAGCTCTCCCATCTCCTGATTTACAAAATTTACAGCACTCCTGTTAAGTGCTGGAGAAGATCTGCTATACACTAGGTTGGTTGGTCCTAGGAGAACATGTAAAAGGGAAAGATTTGTGTGAGGGTGGGAGAAAATCATGGAACTGGATGTAGTCCTTATGCTACAACTTTTACACTAGCATACATTTCCTTCAGGACAAGTCTTGGCTGCCTGAACCATACAAATCCACTGGGAGTCAGATTGTTAAGTTGGGGGAGAAAGACCCTCCTCATGTCCGCAGCCTTCCAACATTCTATGGACCCCTTTGTGTAAAAGTTTATGGTAACACCTGACACCCTCAGAAGTCTTTCCATGTGTTATCTGTAAAGATTTGAGTAATACTGTCCATTATTTAAAATTCTTTCATAATTATCAGATTTTACATTGGGTATTACCTTGTCTCACCAACTACTGTACTTACTACGGCTCCTTTTGAAAAGTTCACTGTGCCATTTAGCTGAACTATCTGTTGTGGTTTGAAAGGATCTGGACCGTGTTTCTTCTCATCAGAAATGTATCCAGGATTTTCTAGGATTTGGTAGAGTTTGGATTTGATAATTAGGTTTCACCTGTTAAAATGACTCCTAGGTGCCAAAAGGAGAGCTGGAGTTCAGAGCTGCTGCTCTTCAAAGTTTGGCAGTATTTAAAATGGATGTTTCAGGCCTAACTCTTGTTATATTTTCCAAAACTTTTCTGCCATTCTACATTCTGTGCTGTAATACCAATACTCTAACACTCGACTGCACTACTTATAATGCTCCCAGTGCTACTTGACTCTGCTACTAAAAATGCACCTGATGATAATGCCACTTGCCCACTACTTCCTAATGCACCACTGGTTGGCTCATTACTGGATGCCTGGAGGCAAAGTGAACTGTCCCACTCCTTCCCTCCACACTGGCAAAGATAAAGGTAGCATAATAAATACCACTTAGCCATTCGATTTCCCAGTTCCACTGAGTTCACGTGTTTGGAATAGGTTGTAAATTCTCTTGAACACAATCATCCATAGATTAGCACTGATGCACAAATTTTGTGCTCTTTATTTCAAAATAAGCAGTGTCTTCAGCAAAGCAGCTCAGCTCAGCTGCTTTCCCATCTTCATGTGCAATAGATTGTATCTTTAACAAATTATTAATGTTCCTATTACAAACTGATTTGATTTATATTTTTGCTGCTGGCAATGGTCTAATTATTTTCATATTACTGTGTGGTCATAATGATAATTGTCCTCAATTTACACACTGACTAAGCATTTACTTTCACATATTTGGAGATTGTGAGATTACTGAGGAGAAAAAGCAGAGAATGTAGAAGTTTA
Organism: Anser anser; assembly: GCF_964211835.1. Classification (NCBI taxonomy): domain Eukaryota; kingdom Metazoa; phylum Chordata; class Aves; order Anseriformes; family Anatidae; genus Anser; species Anser anser. Next base: position 179,288,017 of record NC_139720.1, on the reverse strand, counting down.
ATATAATTAGTTTTAAGAAGAGTCTACTAGGAAACCATAAAATCTTAATTTTCATTGAAAGGATCATTTTAAATTGTAAGGTTTTTTTTTTTTTGTTTTTTTTTTTTCCCAGGGAGTAGAGCACACTGATCATAGATATTTGATCAGTCTGTATGTTCTCTGAAGGTTTTTGTTTTTTTAACTCCTTATGGAGGACTGTGACACGAGAGGTGATATGAGGTGATATGTAGATGTTAATGCATTATATTAAGGACTGGGACCTAACTGTTCTATGCATTTTATAATATTTAAAGGAGGACAAGAAATCCTGACCCTGCCATCTTCAACAGAGCTAAGATTTTGCCATTGGATTGACAAAACACACATGTGTATAAAGCATCCATCAGGGAGAAAGTGGGGGATAAGATAACAACAAAATAAACAAATTATGCCACAGTAAGTCTGAGCTCACTAATAGCTTGGCCATTGTCTGTAAGCCCTGTAGGTTTCACAGGGGAGGCATGTTGTAAATACTGATTTGACAGTAATTACAAGGATTTGTGAAGGAATGTTTGCCATGCATATTGAAGGTGGCACGTTAAAGCCTGAGCTCCTCACCCTAAGGTCTTTTTATAGTTAATGGAGAGACACAGACATCTGCAGAGAGGAATTCATCAGGTCTATGCTATATTCCTCTCTGAGGTTGAGTACCAGCCTGAAGATTTCTATTGCTCTCCATTAACTATAAGGGAAGGCACAGAAGAATTAGGCTGTACATAGACAACTAAATTTTAGATGTCGAATTTAGGGAAGATTAGTCCTACCCTAGCCATGGAGGGATTATGTTACTCACCTTCACTTATAAAGTACAGTAAAAGCCAATGGAAGGAAGGGAAGGAAGTACTATTTAGAAAAGTATCAAAAAAATATTGAAGCTTTGGAAGCTTCAGCTCACTGTTCTGTCTCCATAATTACAAAAACAAAACAAAACAAAACAAAACAAAAAAAAGCTTTTATGGAAATGACTGTTCATTCTGTACAAGAAGAGTGTTATTTTTACTCCGTTATAACTACAGAAGAATTTGGTATCATGCACATTATGAGCATTGTGCAGAAAGATATTCAAAATATTTGTGGAGTAAACCTAGCATTTTGTGCTTATTCTAACAGGTTTTGAACATTTTAAATAGATGTCTCATATTTACCTGTAAATTCATAATGGTAGATTTTCAAAATCCCAGTTTTTCATTATCACAACCATAGCATTAGTATTTCTCTTTAGGAAAACAATGCAGCCTATGAAAGAGCAAGTAGTTGTAACACAAGTAACTCCATTAATTAGAAACCTAGTTTGACAAGTTATAACCCTTCTTCCTAATTTTAATTCTACCTGATGGATCTGTAGGAATGAGTTATTAACGCTGATATTCTGAAATGCCACTTAGGTCTTGTGTAATCAAAGAACTGTATTCTCTCAGAACACAAAGGAACCCCTAGTGTGCATCTGTAATTAACATGCTGAACAGGATGTTTCCACCCATGTACTGAATGCACTCATTGGGGCTAATAAACAAGCAAAATGGATTCATCCTTTCAACATGATCAAAGAATACATGAGGATACAGGCACACGCAATTTTGGAAAGTGTGGAGACATGCTTAGCATAAGCTTATATCAGAAGGATGTTAGATCTGTGGTTTTGGATATGAATAATTTCCAGAAGAGACAGAAAAACATCTTGACTAGACTAGCAGCAAAGATGTACTGTGTTAGACAAAAGATAAGGCAGCACCTTTGGTATAACTGAAACTGAGCAAACACTTTACAGCTGTGCCTGTATTGGAAAGACTGGGAAGACACCTGAGCTAACAGGACCGTTTATATCTAGAGCAGAGCTTTTAGGAAAAGAAAATGTCTTTCATCAGGCCAACAAAACAGACAGCTTTCCAGGCATAACAGCCTTCCTTTAGTTCACTTCAAGCTCGTGAGTCTGTTTTATTTCTGTTGACGGTGTGCTATTTTTATCTATTTATTTATTTATTTATTTATTTATTAAGTACATCAGGTGGCAGTAAAAGATGTCGCTTCTGTACAAAAATTGCTTTGCTTGAGCCCTTAGGCCATAATGAATGGCTACTATATATGCCAACCAAATGGCTGCCTTAAGCAAACCGATGAAAGGCATAACTTGCCATGTCTTAGCTATGTTCCTGTAAAGCTTGAACCAAGCACAAAAATCACTGAAGTTTTTATCAGGAGGTTAACCATGGCCAGGGGGTGGCCTCATTTAGCTATCTTATAGTAAGAATGATGTAATGATACAAGATAATGATCTTGTCTGTTAGACGTTAGACTAGGGTGGCTACTTTAGTTAGAAGATATCCTACTGACAGAAATACCATTTTCAATGAAGATATAGTCCTAAATTCACACCTATTCATGGCACACTGCTACATAGCTATAATTCTACAAGAGGTAAAAACCTTGTTGTAGTTACAGCATATTTCCTAGAGGTTAGATTAACATTTCATAACCAGTTTTTAAGATTCAGTCTAAGAACAGAATCACATTTAGGCATATTTAGACATGGATGACTAACCGCGCTTTGAGTTCTCTGGTTATATTTAATATATCTCCTATTGATTCTTGGCTGTTACTAACATTTGCTGGAATCACAGAATCATAGAATGGTTTGGGTTGTAAGAGGTCTTAAAGATCATCTAGTTCCAGACCCCTGCCAGGGAGGGATACCACCCACTAGATCAGGTTACCCAAAGCCCCATCCAACCTGGTTTTGTTCAAGACAGGGATGGGCCATCCACAGCTTCTCTGGGTAACCTGTTCCAGTGCCTCACTACCCTCTGAGTAAAGAATATCTTCCTAATATCTGAACAAAATGTACCCTCTTTTAGTTTAAAACCATTACTCATTGTCCTATCACTACACTCCCTTATAAAGAGTCCCTCTCCATCTTTATTGTAGGCCCCCTCTATATACTGGCAGGCTGCTATGAGGTCTCCCCAGAGCCTTCTCTTCTCCAGGCTGAACAACCCCAACTCCCTCAGCCTGTCTTCATAGGAGAGGTGCTCCAGCCCTCTGATCATCCTTATGGCCTTCCTCTGGACCCACTCCAACAGGTCCATGTCCTTCTTGTGCTGGGGCCCCAGATCTGAAGGCAGCACTCCAGGTGGGGTCTCACGAGAGCAGAGCAGAAGGGGACAATCACCTCCCTTGCCCTGCTGGCCACGCTTCTTTTGATGCATCCCAGGATATGGTTGGCTTTCTGGGCTGCAAGCACACATTGTCAGCTCCTGCTGAGCTTTCTGTCAACCAACACCTCCACGTCCTTCTCTTCAGGGCTGCTCTCAGTCTAGTCATGGCCCAGCCTGTATATGTGCTTTTCTAGATTAATAACAATAATAATAAAATAGTAGTTTTTCTCCTACAATAGCAAGCCAAATATCTTCAAGAAGGTATATTCAGTACTTCAGACTTCAAGTCTTGACCCTTTTCCAGGGTCTAAAGATATGGCTTCTCTTTCAAATATCTACTAGTTATCAAAATAAAATATCTATAGCATAATACACACTAGAAATTGGGAAGGCTGATAAATTCTGCTCTTAACTGAACAGTCAGCAAAGGCCTGAAAAGTACAAACGTGTCTGAAAACATAAATAAACAGAAGTCTTATCTATCTATCTCCCAGCAAGCTATCTAGATACTATCTTAGCTTTATTTTCTGTGTAGACACTATTATCACAGAATTTAAACACCTAACACTCTAAGGAACATGCAAACTGAAGTAGCTGACAAAATACTTGCCTGGAACATTGCAAATCTTGCTATTTTGTTCTATGTTTGCACAACTCCTGCATGAATGCTCTCCCTATATTACTGAGATTTTGTTTGTTAAGATAGTGAGGATAAATGAGGAAATATATATTTTGTGACTTGAACTGAAAGTGCAGAAATATTTCCAGTGTTGCATAATCTAATTTTTTTTTTTTTTTTTTTAACATATAGGTTTATGGTAATGAGGAGGAGTTCATGGACATTGCTTTCTGTTTTCCAAATCTTATTTTATTTATTAATAATTTTAAGATGTCACAAAGCCTCAGTTTGTTAAATGTGATGTTACTTCTTCTGAAAAGAAAATCATGTGGATTGTTAAATTATCAATTCAATTGGTTTATCTTTGAAACTAAAGAGACCAGAAAGCTAAGAGGATCCTTGGGGAATTCATAGTAAATTTAATCAGATGCAAAAGCATTTGTAAGTCTCTGTGCATCTTCATGTTATTTTTCTTTTCAGTAACCATATTTTCAGGAAAATGGTTGTGGTGCATTGTTGCAAAACTATTTTTGAGAGAACAGGCATTCCTTATTCTCTTATGGATACTGTTCTCATTTTCTCAATAATATTCATTGCTTGTTTTGGAGAATCCCTTTTCAGCCCTTCTTTAGCAGAACCCACGCTGGAAGTCATCTTTAACTCTTGGAATTAAATGCAAAAGATGGAGTACTATGTAACACTACTGGGGTCCCTAATCTAACTTTGGACAACTCCAAATTCTGTATTTTTTCAATCTGTGAGCCCATATCTACTGCACAAACTTGGTCTGGTGGGTGCTGTGCGCTGCCAGAAGTGCAACCATGCTCAGGCTGTGAGGCTTGAATGCCCACCACCTTTCTTTTTTTTTTTTCAGCTCTCTGACCCTCCTGCAGGTTTCAGTGGTTACAAACCTCAGAGTCAGCATCACACCAGTGTAGTAGAGGAATCTTCTTTTAACAGTTGTGACATCTGTGAGCTCCATTTATAAGTCATTTGCCTCTGCTGTTCTAACCCCATCAGCAGTTATGCACATGGACAATTTTATGGACTGGGGTAGATCCTTGCATGGGTAGAGACACACTGCCAGTTAGGCTGCGCAAGCATCAATCTGTTTGCAGTAAGAATGCCTTAGCCTTTAAGATTTTCAGGCAGGGCCTACTTATTATGGATGTTTTTTACAGCTCCTAGCACATGTCCTCCAGTCTATTGAACACCCTTGTAGCTCCAGTTCATAAATGCTCAGCTGGAACAGAGCTGGATTCACCTCAATCCAAGTGAGTTTGGCACCAGGAGAGTTTGGATTATAGGTCCCCCAAAGAACAATTAGAACGAATTCATAAATTGTGGGTGAACACACGGAAGGTGAAAGAGTTGGCGAATTCTCTTTTGGCCCTGTTGTTTTCATGGGCATAGAGAAAAGATCTGCGTCTGTAACAATTGCATTGGTGCTTATCAGCAAGACAAGTATTTATAAAATGAAGATTAAAAAATGACGTTGCCTGTTCATAATACCATATCAGTTCTATCTAGTTTTTTATGGTATATGTAAATTATGTTTTGGATTTGATGTAATCTACAAAAATGTGATTAAAATGCTTTTTTTCTGTTTATTTCATTCTATCATCCGTGACAAGATGACATCCCAGAATCAAAAAGCTATATTCATTAATAAATAGGCCCATATTTTCAATAACTGTTTTGGAAAAAATGGGTTTTATTCAAACACGGATGTAAAAGCTTCATTTCTCTGAGAAGAAATCTTTGGATTTTGTACTCGCCACTCACTGCACACCACTTCCACACAGCAGTGATACCTCCTACAGAGCATCACACCCAGTACTCACCTTTCATCACCTGTTCTCCGCTCTGCATTTATCCTCCCTGTCTGTACAGAGAGCACAGGGATAGATCACCCCCTCCAGATTCAACCCCCACATCAGAGGTTATCTATGGGGTGAATCTCTAGCGGGGGGTCACCCTGCACAGTGCTTCCAGCATCTCTCCCAGCAGCACAGTGCACACCAGGGGACGTATTGTTGTGGCTGCCTGCTTGTGGCTGCTTGTAGGGCCTGAAGAAGGGTAGGCTCCAGGGAAAAGATAACGCGGCTTCAGATTGCTGTTTCCTAGGAGATTCAGTCGAGAGCAGTAGGGGCGGCTGAGCCTGTTTGGAAAGCCTGGTCCCTCATGTGAAATGGCAAGACCTGCTTACACACAGCTCGCCCTTCAACGGCCCAGTGCTGCTGGGGCTGCTTTCATGGGAAATGCTGCTGCTCAGCCTGGCCTGTTGAGACATCTGAGCCCCATGGGCTTGGATTAGATGACCACATCGCTTTCATCCCTGAACAGAAGATGGCTCACAAAAACACATCTGGAAGCAGTGACTCTAGCTTTTGCTTTCTGCATTGCACAGCTAGGGCAAACCAATATTTGGCGTGTCTAAGAAATGGATTAGAAATGGCCAAATAAAACCCTGTAATCTTACATTAGTTGTATATGAAGCTTAAGTAAACCTTTTGAATGATATTTAAATATACAGAGATGAATGAAAAAGGGGGTACAATAGCCTGTGAAATAGCAAGTGGATTGTGTCTGACTAAACTTTGGTAGAAGAACTTGTCTGAAAAGATTTAGCACTTAATCTACTTGTATTCAATGCACATGGAAAATTATATACTTGGAATAAAAGGTGGATTAGCACAAGATCACAGTGTGGATGAAAGGAATTACAGTCAAAATTATAAAAATTCATGCTAAAAGAAGAAGTGAAGTATTGGGTGTAATTCCTTAAAAATCAGATCCAATGCTACTAAAAATATTAGCAATATCTTGAGTCCAAAAAGAAGGAATAAGATAATAAATGTTTTCAAGTAATATAAACATAGCAGACATTAACAATATGGAGGCTGACCAGAATAACATACGAGAAGAACTGGATAGCTCTGAGAACTGAGACAAAGCATGTGATTTAATTAGTTTGAAGTGTGAGGTAATGAACAAAGGGAGCAATGAGAATTTCTTCAATCAGAATTTCTTCAATCATCTTAAGACCAATTGGTTGAAACAGGAAGACCTTGGGATATTAGTCAGTCAAAGTATTATTATGCACCACCTAGGTGTACGTGGCAATAAAAAATGGAAATACAATCCTCAAATGTATCAAGTGAGGCTTTGACAAAATGAAGGCATTAAGCATTAATTATATGTTGCAGTGGTGAGACATTATCTGGAAAGAGCAAAAGAGTTAATTGTATTGCTACAGGAATGGAAAGCCTATATGTGACCAAAGCTTATCAATTTGTTTAGCCTAACAGAATGAAAACCAAGAGTACTTCTAGTCCCCTTGTATAAATAAATGAGAGAAGTAGACGCAAAAGAAAAAGAAAGCCCATTAAAGCCAAGAGACAATTTTGACATAAATGGGACATAATAAATGTGGCATAGAAATTGGAAAAAAATGTTCTAGAAAAATCTTATAATCGGAGTAGTGGTGGAAAGAAACTGAATTGGTTTCAAGACATAATGTTTTCAGTGAAAGAGATTTGATAATGTGATTGATTATGATGAAGGAGAGCTGCAGTCAGTGATGAGGGAACTGTCCCAATGCAAGGCATATCGTGTTGGAGATGGGAAAATAAGACTAAGAAAGACCAAGACCCTAATTTTAAAAAGACATACACAAGTCTTCATGCATATACATCTAATCTGTTGGAATCAGAGTAAGATTTAACTGAATGAACTGTGTAACAGTGATACTGAAACTAGAAAAAGGCAAAGAAACAGAAAAAAAAAAAGGCAGAACTTGCTGAAGTAATTTTTTAATGGAAAATAGCTATCCTGGTTTGCTAGGTGCTTATTAATGGTACATATGAATATATACTTATATACAGGTATCTGTCTATATTGATATGTCTACCCATGTTTACTGTCAGAGCTCTCTGAATATCACTGCCCATACTGAGGGCTGGCTGCCTGGGCTGGGGGCTACCTCGTACTGTGGCTGTCTAGACTCATCCCTGCTCTGTTGACTTGGCTGGGGCACCATGAGACTGTGCCCTTGTTGGGGAGGACACTGCCCATGCCTTCCTTGCTGCCACCCTCCCTCCTGGCTCCCCTTCTCCTATGTAAATGGCATCCTTTGCTGCAGCCTGACTTTAGCACCCCTGACACTAAATTACCTTCATGATATGGTATTACTTCCTTTAAGAGGAAAGATTTTTCTAATTTGGGGACTTGGAAAGAGTTTACCATTGCTTCTTTCTGACCTATGTACAGGTTTTCTTAACATCGCAGGCTAGTTGAGCACGGAGCATGGAACTGGGTGGGATGTGGAGGGAAGCCTGGCAGCTGGGAAGCACTCTGGAGCTCTCTCTTTGGCAGCTGCCTGCAAGCCCAATACTTGATTTCTCCTGTCAATACCAACCTGAAAAATATCTGAGGAAATGAAATCCAAAAGGATTCTTCTGAGCATGCGGCTAAACCAGTTAGAAACTCTGAAGACAAAACAAGTGCTTCAAAACACAGTATACTAACGCTCTCACTGACATCCAGAAGTGCTGGAAACATAGTCCTAGTGCTGATGAAGTGCTGGTGGATACAACAGGGTTAGAAACACTGCAATTCCTCTACAGTCCCATGAGTTGCAATGACACATGTCCTGGGTGTTTTAAATTTTGTTTTGGATATTCCATGTAGCTCTATTTCGTATGGACTCCTTTGCAGGGCACTCTCATTTCAGCAAAAGCAGCACAGAAATGATTCTCATTCCTAGGTAATTTCCCTCTGTGCTGCTGCACAGAAGTAGGAAAGGGAGTTCATTTTCCTTTGCAGTTACCAACACTTGAGACTAGCCAACTTAAAACAAAGATTTCTTTTTTTTTTTTTTCTTCTTTTTCTTTCTTTTCCCTCCTGGAGTGTAAAAAAGAAATTGTATTTGTGAAAATAAACAGCATGTTACTATAACACTTCCCTAGTCTCAAGCATTTTTTTAATTATTATTTTTTTTCTCCCTAAGATCTACAGCACTGTGCTGGTATACTAGAGACCCCCTAGGATTTCTGTATGTGGACTACATTAATGAGTTCCATGTAGACCATAGAATATTCTAAGTATGCAGAAAACACTTTAATACATCTTTCTCCAAAAGCAAAGTTTCTTCAAAATAGAAAGTGACGGCGTTCTCAGCAAAGTAACTTTTACTGTTCAAGAAATTTCATTTATTTTCTGAATTTACTGTTGTTCACATCTGTGTGTATTTTGCTAGTTTTACTTGAATGCACTGATCATGTTAGTATTTGGTTTATGTTAACGAATACAGTAATTTGATGATAGAGGGAAAGAGGAACCAAGATAAAAACAAAAATGCTGCAGGAGAACCAAAAGACCAAGAGGGTTGAATCCATTTCTCATTACAGACTTTAGGAACGTTACCACTGATTTCACTGAGATTTAGATCTTGTTGTTAGTGAATAAATAAATAAATAAATGAGAGAGAGCAAGCTAGGGTCACTAATGGATGTTACTATGTGTTAGGTTTACATGACGAGGTTGTGGTAGCAGGAGGCCTCAGTGGTGGCCTCTGTGAGCAGAGCCCAGCGGCTGCCCCATGTCACGTCAGAGCCAGCTCCAGCTGGCTCCAAAATGGACCCACTGCTGGCCAGAGCCGAGCCAGTGAGCGATGTTGTTTGTGCCTCTGTGAGAGCAAATTTAAGAAAGGGGGAAAACGCTGCACAACAGCAGCTGGCAGAGAGGAGTGAAAAAATGAAAGAGAAACACTAACCTGATGACACCCAGCGCAGTGCAGAAGGAGTGGCAGGAGGTGCTCCAGGCACCAGAGCAGAAGTTCCCCTGCGGCCTGTGGAGAGGCCCCTGGTGGAGCAGGCTGTCCCCCTGCAGCCCATCATGTACCAAGCTGGAGCAGATCTCCACACTGCAGCCCATGGAGGAGCTCACAGCAGATCAGGTGGTTGTGGCCTAGAGCCACACATGAGCAGGCCCTGGGCTTGGAGCTGCAGCCTGTGGAGAGGAGCCCACGCAGGAGCAGGGGGTCTGGGGGGAGCTGCCGCCTGTGGGGGACCCGTGCTGGAGCAGTTTGCTCCTGACCGATGGACCCCATGGTATGGATCCATGTGGGAGCAGTTCTTGAAGAGCTGCTGCCAGTTCAGGAAGGACAGCATCCCGTGGGAGGGACCCCATGTGGAGCAGGGGCAGAGAGTGACCATCAAGGAGCTGCGGAGACGAAGCATCAGGGACTGACCGCAGCCCCCATTCCCCATTCCCATGTGCTGCTCAGAGGGAGGAGGTGGAAAAGGGTGGATTGGGGCGGGGGGGGGGGGGGGGGAAGGTGTTTTTAGTTTGCTTTTAGTTACTCACTGTTCTAGTCTGCTAGAGATCAGCAATAAATAGTATTAATCTCCCTGTGCCGAGTCTGTTTTGTCCATGATGGTAGTTGGTGAGTGATCTCCTAGTCCTTATCTGAAACCATGAGCCTTTTTTTGTCATATTTTCTCCCTGCTCTTTTTGGAAGGGGGAGCAAGAGAGCTGTGTGTTGTAGCTTAGCTGTCCACCAGTGTGAAACCACCACATGCTAAAAAAAGGATGCAACCCCCATCTTCCTGAGATCTGTGTAGAAAAAGCCATCTCACAGTTAGTGTGTTCAGTGACACATGGTTTGGATAAAGGCATTGACCCAGGTGTGGTCTGGACCTCAATATGTAGTGTGGATGAGAAATTGCCTTCAGAAAGATAGGTTAGCTGTAGAGACGCTGCCTTTGCCTTGCTGGTTCCCCTTATGGCCAGAGAACAGACACCAAAATGTTTTATACACTAGTATAGACATGTCCTATGAGTCCTGAAAACTAAATGCTTTACCCCTCTGACAAGTTTTCAGCATTCTTACCACAAAACTCCTGTCTGTTTTTAAATTGGCATAACACTAATGATGCCAACAAAACAAATTCTTTGCCAGAAATTCACAGACTAGTCTCCCCTGACATAGCCCTGATTATTTATTTTGAAATATTTTCAACATTGCTTCTTCTGTTTTCTGTTATGTCAGCACTTACAGATTGTCATTTTTTCTGATAAATTAAGTTGGTATTTTGAATTCAGAGAAGTAAAACATAAATGGATTAGAGTGAAACAGACAAACAAACAAAGGATGAAAAATGTAGGAAACTGGGAATTCAACTGAAGTTGATGGATTTTAAAATATCTTCCTCTTTATGGCAGTGTTACTTGAAAAGTCTGTGAACAATACAGAACAATTCATGCTATAGAAAAACTGTGAACTTTTAATCTCTTCTAGAAACTTGAGTGGAGATGAGCATTTACATCATACTGAGTTTGAAGAACAATGAGTGAGGGACTCTGATCAGAGACCCCCAGCATACTATATGATGTTAGATTCTAAAGTAGAGAGGTTCACTACTCAGCTTTTGACTTGAGACTTGCAACACAGAGATATCACAGCTAAGGATGCCTTCTGGCTCCACAATAATTTCCTCTTTCTTGCTGTACAGCATCCACACACACCTTTGATTGAGTGAGAGTGGGACATCAGGTCCAGGGCAGGAAAAACGCACATTGTCACACGCTGTAGAGAGTTAAGATAAAACTCACATTGATGCAAGAGCCTCAGAACCTCTTAGATTCAGTAGCCATTCTATTTTGAGAATGTGTATACACACTGATCCAATGCTAATGGTTACAGCTAATTTAGATTGCAGATGTCAAGGCAATATGTTTGTAGGTGGAGGGAGAATGCAAGAAAAAGAGGTGTGGGTGGGCTGCCAGGTAGATGATAACTAGTTTATTTATTAAATGCAGAAGTCATGAATACTGTTGGTTATATGCTATGACTATTGTAGAAGGGTAAAAATTTAAGGGTATCCCTCAGGTAATGGGACTAATTCTAGCGTCCCATTTCTATCTCTTATGCCCTGCATTTTAGACTTAAAATGTAAGTATTGGATAGCTTGTCTTCAGCTGGGATAGAGTTAATTATCTTCCATGTAGCTGGTATGGTGCTATATTTTGGATTTAGGGTGAAAATAATATTGATAACACACTGATATTTTAATTGTTGCAGAACAATGCTTGCACTAGGTCAAGGACTTATCAAACTGCCTTGCCAGCAAGGAGGCTGGAGGTGCAGAAGAAGCCGGGAGGGGACACAACCAGGACAGCAGATCCAGACTGAGCAAGGGAATTTTCTACACCACCTAACACTGCGCTCAACAGTAGAACTGGGAGGAATTGGCCAGGGGCCGGGAATAATTGCTTCAGGACTAGCTGGGCATTGGTCACCTGGTGGTAAGCAGTTGCACTGTGTATCACTTGTTTTCACTACCCCCCCCCCCCCCCCCCCCATTTTCTTTCCTGTTCTAGTGTCCTTATCTTAACCCATGAGTTTTACAATTTTACTGATTCTTTCCCCCATCTGTCTGGGAGGGGAGTGAGTGAATGGCTGTGTGGTGCTTAGCTGCCAGCCAGGCTAAACCCCAACAGGTTAATATTGAAGCCAGTGGGTAGCAAATTTTGTATGACTGTTCACTAAGGCCACTGTTCAGCAGTCCATTCATGTTCAGCAGAGCTCTTTAGAAGGTGAAATGTGCCAAAAATGTACTTCAACCTCATTGACCATCCTTATTCCTCAGAGTCTTGGCCTTTGGTAGATGTATATGCTCCACAGCCATGTACGGCTATGATCCATGCACTGTTGGGTGACCTTGGCTCTCCCTGGAGTCAGGAGTCCTGTTACAGCAAGGCACTAATGCCCATGAGTGGTCTGATTGCAGAGAAGTACACGCACTAGCCTGATCGAGGCCTGTGACTCCACTGGTGTGGAAAATACCAAGTCCCTTGGAGGACTTGGCCCTAAAGGCTTTGAGTTGTTGATAATCATGCAGACTTACACTGGCCATACTGGCAAAGAAAGGAAGGCTAAGGCTTTCAGCACATTGCAGTGCTAGAAGAAAAATCTATCATTTATTCCCAGAAAAGGGAATAACAGTGCAGAAAGGCTATAAAGCTGCCCTCTCTCGCAGAAGTTGAAGTGACAGCCATTCAATCCAGCTCTGCCAAGTTTTCTCAGGTCCCATGTCAAGGGAAGCAGACAATGATACATTGAACTAAGCAGGTGGGCTGGTGAAAGAGAACGATGCAAGAAACAACCCACAACAGGGCAGAATGGTCCTGCAGCTGTCTTTGCTTTGTCTCTGTTTTCCAGCAGTCCCACTTGAGGAGGGACATGACTTAACACTCAGGGGGGGTGGTGACAGCTGAGCACTGTTTTGTCGAAATGTTTTAAAGCCCTTTCTGTCTTTTTTTTTTTTTTTTATCGACCCCAGCCTCAATTTTTAAACGATCTTTTAATATATGAGGAAAACAAGCAAAGTATTTGCACTCATGTCAATTTAAATGAAAGCCATTTCTTCTGATTTTTTTCCTAAGCTTTTTGCAAGTATTATTTTATCGTTGCGTTTCTCTTTTAATCCCCCTTTGTTTCATTTGGCAGCTGCAACAATAGTTTCTAGCCTCTGGCAAGGAAAACAGATGAGCAAATATTCTCTGTCTTGGAAGCTAAACACATCACCCCCGTGCAGGCCTCTCCAGCTTTCCAGCTACCATGAGTCCTGAGCCTACTCTTAAATTGGTAAGTCAGCAGCCATGCCAGCACAATGCATTGCCAGAATTGTTCAATCAGGCCAGTCTATATTGATTTATTTTAAAATGTATTCAGCAACAGTTCCTCTGTTTTCTGTCAGTTAGCTATACTGTCACAGGCTTTGATTCACCACTCCTTCCACTGCAAATTCTATGAACATATTATCAAGCAGCCAGTGCACTTTGGATTTGAAGCTGACAATATAGGATCAATGTCCTAGTGGTTCAACCCTGAATTTCAATAATTCAATTAAATTCCTTGAATACTGGATTCAGCTAGAACATCGATTACACATTGCTTGCACGTTCATGTACGAGGCATCCGCCACACAGAACCTGCCTATGGTCCCCTTGTCGGTGTATAACGCAGGGAAAAGAGAAGATATTGAACCAGAGGAAAGATAATCAGGCATTGAACCTGCTGAGCCTATTATGTGAAAAACTGTTCAGGAGGATGCTGCAGCAGCTGAAGCCACTAGAGGATATTGTATGTAAAATTGGGGTTCTATTAAAAATGTATAAACATATCCAGGATTAGGTTTTAAAGCTATTGCTACAGGTATGAAATGAGCTTAACTGAGAACTCCTGGGTTCCCCGTAGACTCATTTACAACTAACCAAGGGAAAAAATAAACTCTTTTATTGCTTGAATAATTCTATGCTACCTATAACAGTAGTTAATAGTTAATAAGGATTTATGCCTCTCATAACTGAAAGGTGTATCTAGTTTCAGCAAGTGGGAAGGCTTACATTACGGATACTAGTAATTCATAGCCCATTACTTTGTTCACAAACAGTATAAGAAGGAAGAGGGAGAAAACAAAAGAGTCTGTACAAGCAAGCATGTCTGAAACTGCATTTTATTACCACATAGAAAGGTTCTTCAAAGAATGCCCTAACTTCCAGGCCTGACCCCAGGCATTTCTGGAGCTGTTTCTTTGGATGCATAAGTCTACAACTGCATGTTGCCCTTGGTGAATTGTTACTCCATACCAGGTGTAAATGTCACAGCCTCTCATCCAACAGCAGCTGCAAATCTTTAATTGCAAGATGCTCAGAGTAGTGATAAACACTCTTCATGTTCCTTAGTTTGCAACTGACAGCTCCCAGGAACACGTCTTGGGATTGCCTCTAGGTGGGTGTTTGCACAATGCCCAGGCTAAGAAGTTCTGATTTAAGTAATAACTTCAGCTCCCACTGTAACAGAAGCATGTAAAATAGCAGTAATTGGTAACAATAACTGTGAAATCAACTTCCCAGGCAACAGAAAGATCGGCATGGCTAGTGGGCCTAGAGGCTTAGAAGAGAATATTCATTCTTATGGTCCAATTCACTGGTCATTTTTCACTCTCCATTAAGGGACAAGTCATCCTCCCTTTTAACATTTTTTACTGGAACTTCAGTTAAAAAAAAATTCAACTGTGTCTAATTAAGAATTGTGGATACTGAACATTTAAGCAAAACATATGAGGTTCTGTGGCAAATGGTCCATATAGAACACAGAATAACAATACTCCCAAAAGTAAGACTTTAAATGCCTTTCAATATCAATACTTGCCTTAGTATAGCCAGCAACAGTGAAACAAAAGAATATTGTAATTTTTTAAAGTGGACAACCTTTTTTTGAAAGACCATAGCTATTTCAACTTCATAAGTCAGATACCTGTATAACTGTTCTGATTCTTACTTGTTACAATAGCACAAAGCAACCCATTCTGAATTGAGTTATTGTACAAACACTCAGAAAAATACAAAAAATATATTTACAAAACATGAATGAACATTTATGGAAGTTGAAAATGGTTGGGCTTGGAATAAATATCATGAGATGTATAAAACCATTTACATAGACAATGAATGGCCATGTTGGGTGCAAACTGACTAAACAATAGTCTCAGCTTAAAATGTTGGTATTGATGTGGTGAATGAGAGAAGGATAAGTAGACAAGTACTGTATTTTTTTTTTCCAGAGGAAACACAATTCTGGTGACTTTGCAATCTGCTCTCTACCTAGGAAGACAAATCACTTTTCTTTTTAAAAAGCTTTATTCCCTTGTTCTCAAACCACAGTGAAATTTTCATTGACAATACAATATCTCCAGTGACACCATTTTAATATCTTTCAATGGTAAGGACCTGCCTTCTGACAAGCTGGGTCACTGTGGGCAAGTCACCTTTCTATATCTTCATTCACCACACAGATCTTTTATATATATATATATGTGTGTGTGTGTGTGTGTGTGTATTTAATTATTATTTCAATCAATAGTTCACTGGTGTAGGAACCTTTTTTTTTTTTTTTTAAATTTGTATAGGTAAAGTTAGAACATGCATCTCTTTTCATATTTGAGTCCCACACACTGAATTGTTTATGTCAATACTACTAATAATACTTGCTTGAATAAGATTTCAGGATCATTCCCCTAGACTACAAGCGTAGTAATTGTTCATTATACAAATATGCTTGTGACACAGGCTGTTGTCCTCTGTGGCTAAAGCAAAGCTAATCCAATTAATTTGTTCATGAAAGACAAGCTGGTTTTAAAACACGGTCTAGCATAAAGAGGAAAGGACAGTTTTTTATTAACTTTCTCCCTTGTCTCAAGATATATTTATTGCTTTCTGCTCAAGCAGAAATAATAAAAACTTAACACTTTGACTACTTGCATGAAAAATCTTTCAGCTCTTGTACATGTAAATAGATTAGACTTGTGATTGAAAATACTCTATGCATTTCTTAAGGTTGAAACTTTAAGGACTTATAAAATCCCTATTTTGGAAAGATAACAGTATGTGCAAAAGAGTGACTTTCATAGTATGTGGCAGCAACATTATTAATTAAAGAGGAGGACACTGCAAGGATATATCAAAGTAAAATAACCTTCAGCTAGCTGAAACAGACTATAGGTCAATTTTATTGCATTACAGAGGCAGACATAGTTTTTCACATTGTGCTACCAAAGATACCAGCAAAATACTCAAGGCAGGTTTTTGCTTTAAAAAAAAAAAAAAAAAAAGAGGGGGACTACATACAAAGCCACAGTAGTGACATAGAGAAATTATATGACGTAGAGAAATTACATGGTGGAACAGAGATTGTTTCTGACCCATGGCAAATGGTAATGGTAATGGCATGGTAAATTTAATATTTGAGAGGTTTAAAGAACAAGCTCTGTGCAGGTATGTTTTTATTTATTTATTTATTTATTTATTTATTTTTTAATAAGGCACCCAGGGACCACCACTTACTGCTCTACCAGGAGACCTGCTTGTTGAGTTGCAGGCTCACGGTCATGTCAGTTACTCCCTTTCTGGGTGCTGAATACTTACTTCTACCAGGATGAAAACCTCCCAGAGAATGCTGATAACAGAACAGACTTATCTTGGGTCCTGAAAATAAAGACTGCTTTATCTGAGTGTCTGACTGAAAGTTCTTGCCCTCTTGATTATGACACTAATAGTCATTAACAGGCTTAAAAAGCTTTATGTACGCTACCAAGGCAGGATATAGCAGTCACCTCAGGTTGTGCTGAGGCAGACGTTGAGGCACTGTTCTCAAACTTATGATTGCATTGAGAGATGGGGTCATGCTCAGAGAGTTTTATTGTCTGTCTAAAATACCTGCCTTGAGAAGTATTTGTCCAGTTATGAGCAAACTGGTTTCTCTAAGACTCGTGGTACACCTTGACCTTTATATATTGCAGCTATAAACAGGAGAGATCTTCACCTGGCTTTATTTGCCACGGGTACGCTGATGTTCAAATCCTTTGAAAATTTTCACCAGGCAGCATCTGCACTTCTATTTAGAACACATCTCCTTCGCGCAAACAGGCTGAACTGAATAGTACTGCAGTGCCGACTATTAATGTAGTCCAGTCTGGAACAGTGCTAATTAGCAGCTGCTGGAAACCGTCAATTGGTCAAAACATTGCTGTTAGGGAAAGTCTATGCAAACCCACAATGCAGTCCAACGTGTGCAATGCTCTGCAGCTTGGAATATGATTTGGAATCAAGTTGCTTTCACGTTATAAGCTCTTGACCTGTATTGGGCATGTTAAGTAAACATCATCAAAGATAATCCATACTGGAATAATCTCAAAGACCATTATGTGGAATTCTACATTTTCAGTTGAGGCTAATATGCTTTCAGAAAATAGTCTTCTTGACCTGGAGGTAATAATGGGGGAAAACAAACATACAAACAGTAGATCTCATTAGATTGACTATATGCAGTCATAATACTCTGATTAAAAAAAAAATAAAAAAAAATATATCAGAATAATGACTTATTCTGGATGTGGGATATATCTGTCAAAGATGAAAGTATTTAACCATTTCCACCAGTTAGAATCAGAAGCACAGCAACAATACTGAAAATGAGAAAAGCATCAGATACACACAAGCTTCACGAGTCTTGTGATGGTGCCATGTTTGCTTGAGGACTGTCCCGTCGTTCAGATGACCTGAGCAACAGAAGCAGTTGTATTTTTAAAGGCAGGCATTTCTAAACCAGTTTTGGAGGCCAGCTGAAACTCCATGCACACATCTTGCATGCCTGAAGTCAGTGTGTTTTGGCTGAAGTGAGTGAATGAGTACTTGCTGTGCAAAACATTTATCCAACCACACCACAGTGTGCTGTGCAGAACCAGACCTGCTTGTGATCCATTCCACTTGTGCTCTGATGTGTATCACTGTTGCTTTTCACCTGTAGTGCTGGCAGAGTGTCATAAGCCAGTGGTGATGGCTGGCCATTCATTTTCCCTGTGCCTTCCACAGCAGCAAAGCTTGTCCAAAACTTTACAGAAACACTTTTTTTTTTTTTTTTCCAGCAAATGTGTCCCCTTCTCTCCTTATGTAGCCAGGATGTGCTTAAGAACAATCCCTGTGCTGTTAGCTTTGCTTAGCACTGAAAAAGATAAATAGTAAGGTTAAAAAAGTTTAGAAATGTTTAAATGACTGTCCTGGATATGCCTCATCAGTGTTAACATGGCAGTCTTTCTTGATCTTATATCAGGAAAAGTATTTTCGTTTTTACCTTCTTGCTCACTGTCTTAGCTCATTTTCATGCACCTTTTTCTTTCTTTCTTTCTTTCTTTCTTTCTTTCTTTCTTTCTTTCTTTCTTTCTTTCTTTCTTTCTTTCTTTCTTTCTTTTTCTTTCTTTCTTTCTTTTTCTTTCTTTCTTTCTTTCTTTCTTTCTTTCTTTCTTTCTTTCTTTCTTTCTTTCTTTCTTTCTTTCTTTTTCTTTTTTCTTTCTTTCTTTTTTTCTTTTCTTTCCTTCCTTCCTTCCTTCCTTCCTTCCTTCCTTCCTTCCTTCCTTCCTTCCTTCCTTCCTTCCTTCCTTCCTTCCAGCTATAGCAACATTATAGATCATTCATTTTCAGATTTTTTTTTTTTGTGAGCATCTATTCTGACATACTTCATGGCACATAACAAGGAATGTAAATACTCATTCCTGCATCAAGTTTACAAGCTTTGACTGAATTGAAGAATATCTTTTACAAAATGTAGGGCCTTCAAGTAGTAGAGGCTCTGACATGTTGCAAAATAAATTCTTCCACTGATTAATTTCTTTCATTACTAAAAATAATTTATTACTAGTCTAAATTTGTCATTTCTTTTCAGTGGAAGGTTTTTAAAATCTTTGCTTGCTAGTCAGAATTTTTTCCCTGACATACATAATGATCAAATCATCTCATATCTTCACTGTGCACATTAATGGGACTGAGCAGTCTTAGGCTCTTAGAAAAAGTCAGGTTTCCTAGGTCTCAGGTAGCCCCGTTTGGTCTTCATTAAACATTTCCAATTGGTCAACATCCTTTTTTGCAGATCACACTGTTTTAGTGATTTAGCAGATTACTGTTTTATTAACATTGCTAACAGATATACAGTGGAGTAAACAGTTTGTGCTTACTCTCAGTATTATTTCTTGCTAATGAATATGACTAATGTGACTACTACTTGGCCTTTTAGGTATTATCACGAGCTCATGCTCGAAACATCATCTGTTTAAGACTTCAGACATTGCACTTTTTCAAATACCATTCACCTTTCATGCAACTCTGACCTAAATTCCATTTTTGCAGATGCTTGTCCTTAAATTTGGTTGTTTTAAAAGCCATGCTGCTCAGATGGTTTCATCTTGCTAGGTGAACTTGATCACTCTGTAGAACTGACCTGTCCTTATCCTTATTTACCACTTCACTGATTTTGTGTAGTTTACAGCCCTTACCAGCAATGATATTTTTTTCTGGATCATTGATAATGATATTGACTAGTGTGGAGCCAAGAATAGACCACAGTGGAATCTGACTAAAAAACATTCCTATTAGATGATGATTACCAGTTAACAATTAGCTTTGCTATCAGACAGTTTTATTCCATTCAATATATACCACATTGATTTTTTTTCTTTTAATTGAGTCAATTTATTAATCAGAATGTGATGAGCTACTAGGTTAAAGTATATATTCACAGATAACTTTGTCACGCAAACCTGTAATCTCAACAGAAAATAATTTATATTGATGAGATCAGTTTGCCATTAAACCTTGTTGTGTAACATTAATGCTATTGTGATTTTTTTTTTAATTGTGATTTTTTTTTTCTATGATTTTTTTCATTCTGAGCATGCAGTGAACCTGCAACTCCAACCTTCATTAGAAATGTTCTCCAGTTCCTCTTGGTGGGAGGGTGACGTCTCTGCTCCAAGAAGCTGAATCTAGGTCCCCCCTCAAGTGACATCACAGTGACTGAATGGTAAAGCTAAATGCAAATTCAGAGGAGAAGGAGCATTTGAGAGGAAGTAGAAAGTGGGGAAGAAGGTTAAATGACAGGGTAGACAGTCCTCTGTACTGGGATTTTATACTTACTTTAGTCCTTGGAGAGTTTTGGGGGGTTTTAATTTTTATTTTTACTTTCTCTGTTAAAAGTTTTGTGGTTCTCAGTGGTGTAATACTGGGACATCCATGACTTTTCAGGATTTTTTTTTTCATTAAATTTTGTAATTCTTAATAGTCAACCAGAATAATATATCAGCACATGTGATTAATAACTAATTTGTACAGGATATCATCCTTTTCTTGCTTTTTCTTGAACTGTAGTTGTCAGCTATATCATACATGCTTCATAGCTACTGTGCAGGCTTCAGTGAAAATGTTCAACACTTCTGCATTTTGTTTAACATCCTTCCTTATCCCTCCAAAATTAGCAGAGGGTATTACAGACTTCAATAGCTTTTTTTTTTTTTTTTAGTAAATAATTTACAAGAAAACTGGATTACAGTTGTATCTTGGAATTTTTGTATAGATGCTTTACAATAGGCTCAGTACAAACATTCCCATTGTAGGGACTGTCGACTTTTCCTCCTAGCCTTACTAGTCTGGCCCCAAATACCATCTCAAAATGACATTTCTGGATCAGGAAATCCATGAGCCACAGATTGCTGGAGGCTGAGAAAGTGTCATTGTATGCTTGACCTATTTTATTCTTGTCTATTGGCATCTGCTACTAGGCTATTGTTGGAGACAAACTGTTGGGTATTTAGTTTAACCCAGTTTCTCATTCTTGTGATCTCCATTTCTCTGATTATTCAGATATATTCTTTAAAGATACCATCATGCGAATCAGCTTTTGCATAAGTTTTCAGAGTCTGATCACTATGGCTAAACACAAGCTATATCACGGCCTCATGATGTATATTTTCGCTTTTTTTTCTGGTGCTACAAATGCAGTGTTCATTAAATACAAGAATATTCTATTTACATTTTTTGATGCTGAGAAATCAATCTAGCCTCAAATATACTCAAATTCTCTTCATGTTTCTGCCACAGATAATAGCTATCATTTGCTCCATATTTATATTTTCAGCAAACAGCAAAGTTTTTCATGGAAAAAGGAACAACATAAAAGCCCAAAGAAAGTGGTAGATGATATTAATCTATATTAATGGAGGGTGTTATTAGCCATCAGGCTTGTTAGAATGCAACTCAAATAAAACACATGCTTTTTACTGGAGATAAAAAGGAGTAATACTTATCATATTGCTTTTACTGTCCTTTAAAGTCTATGATTTTGTCCAGCCCAAATTACATGCTGATGGATGCATATATAATTGCCGTGATACCCCTATATCCAAGGCTTGAAGGTACTTCTGCATGCTTGTTGTCTATTAAGACAGTTCTCATGAAGTTCAAGCCATTAAATTACAGGCTTTGATAAGATTTTCATTTTATGATTTTATTTATTTATTTATTTTTCCAGTTGTAGTAGACCCATCTGGTCTCTTTCCCCATTTTTGTATTAGAGTCAGTTGAAATCTAGAGCAAATTTCAAATGTTACATGGATTTATAATTCAATAAAATATTCTATCATCTTCTGGTTTCTGTGTCTCTTGATTGGAGGTATCCAAGACATCAAAGTATATACACACACTTAACAATATAAACCACCAAATCAAAAAAGCACACTCTACAGAAAATGTAATACAGCCACTGTCTCATGAGTCCTTTCCAGTTCAGACTACTGGCTTGCAATTATTACTGACATACCGAGGGAGAGTGTAATATTGCAATGTACTTATCCAGGTGTAGACTGTGACACAAAGAGATGCCCTAAGATAAGGACAGAAGCCAGAGTACTCAACTGAAATTGCTTTCTCAGTACTTTTTGTTATTCCCCTTAGAGAAAGCAATATACTCAGTCTTTTTATATTTTCTCAAAATAATTGTCTGCATGGTGCTTAAGAATCTAAACTTTTCCACTTTCTACTTTTTCCATTCAAAAGCATGTGTTGAACAGAGCTGGAGATTCAAATGTGCATCTCATGCCTACTGAAGGCAGCAGAAAGATGATGTCTCTACAATACATGGACATGGTTTATGTCTCTGCCCTGTTACCTTGCCCAGGCTGTGCCATGCTCTGCTGTCATGTAAATAATCTGTATAATCTATGGAATCTATATAGATCTCTGCTCTCATGTTGTTAACTGATCTACCAGTCTACTTCTAGCTTGGATGGATGCAAATTAATATAAGAAACCCATGAGTGAGAAAGATTGCACGTAGATTTATTTTCCTTCCTAGGAACCTCATACAGAGTTAAAAGTGTGGCAGCCTGGCAGGAGGACAAGAATTTTTAGCACTGCTTAATGAAATTAAAACAGGTCAGATGTAAACATGAGGTGGCTGTCCTGCAAATCTTTATGCACATGGATAATTATGTAATTGTACATGAATACATGGCTTTTTGTGTATCAAACATACGAGCTGCTTCATTGAAGCCAGTGTGGATCTACTTTTGTAGCAAAGGTTTGGCTCTGCAGGTCCAGGAAGAAAGAAATAAGAAAGAATTAGGTTTATCTTTTTTTTTTTTTTTTTTAAAAAAAAAAAAAACAACAAAAAAAAATAGGATAACCAACATTGGATTTATTTTTTACTTTCTTTCTTTTTTACTTTCTTTCTTTATTTTCACCATCTCTCCCCCATCTCCAAAGCAGTGGGAATAACCTTAATTGCCATATGGTGCCCTGTAAGAAAGAAAATTTATGATCTGGGCATAGAGGTCCTTGTCTACTAGTAGCAAGACAGATGCTGTAAGGAGTTCCCACTCATTCCGATTCTAAAAAGAAATATATATATATATATTAAAAGTTAGTTCCAAGTCCAGTATAAAAAATCAAATGTTCAGGTTATGCTGCAAAAGGGAACTTGACTCCATCATGCAGATAAGGAGATGTGCTTCTCCCAGAACTATGGCTTCGTTACACTAAAAAATAATTTGTTCAAAAAGCTGAAATAAATCAAGGAGTTAAACGTTTAACCTCCTCAGAGTTAAGCACTCTGAATAGAAGGCTCCAGACAGAGTCTGTCTTCATACCTCTCTTTTTTTGGCGTTGGACTGTAACTTTCTTGCTTTTATAGTACCTCAACTTTCAATAAAATAATACAAACCAATTATTTATGCAACCCTTGAGAATACACTGGTGATGCAGGGCTTCAGCACACTCAGACCTTAATCTATTTTAAACCCATCTAAATTTTAGCTAAAGCATTATTGTAAAAACCATTGCTTTCCTGAGGAGGTGCTTGTGTGGTTTTCCTTTCCTTTTGATTGAAAGTGTTTGTTTCCTGGTCAAAAATATAATGATTTTATGGTGTGGATTTTGTTGTTGTTTTTGTTTGGTTAGTTTGTTTATTTTTTGCAATTAGTTATAAAGTTATACTATTACTGAATAGAAAGAACAATGTCCAAAATGAGAATTTGCTACTGCAAGTGATAATGTTTGCTCAGGAATTAATTTGCTTTGAATTATATTAATTCAGTCATGGAAAAAAAAAAATCGTCTCAGCTACCTGACAAGTTATGACAATCGCATTTCCTAAAATAAATATTTGCCAGAAACAGCTGTAAAACCAAATAAAAAACACACATTAATCTCATAAATTACTTTTTTTGTTTGTTTTCTAATCTAAATATATTTTTACTCATTTTACCAGTTTTATAATGTATATCTATTACTCATGTAGGGGCCTAAGGTATCCAAATTTTGTGGACATTTCTAACAGTTTTATTCCATTATATGAGCACTGATAATACAATATTAAAGACAGAGATATTTCAGTATTCTATTCTATTCTATTCTATTCTATTCTATTCTATTCCATTCCATTCCATTCCATTCCATTCCATTCCATTCCATTCCATTCCATTCCATTCCATTCCATTCATTTCCATGTATCTGCTGTACTCAAAGATTTAGAAACAAGGAAGCAAACAAATAAAGTGCCTGAAGATAGACTCCAAGTAGTTTCCATTAGCTTCCATAGGATTTGGTAGAATTTAGCACTTCTGAAACTCAGGCTATTTCTCTAGTACCATAGTATGGCTTTATGAAGCTAACTTGTGCTTATGAAAATTTTGGCCCAGGTAGTAAGTTTACATTATACTGTATTTTTGTAAATTGAGAAAACAGATCAAATTAAGAAAATTAGCCAACATAGCTCTCTTCTCAGACAGGTAGGTTAAACAATCTTTCACAGTAATGATGCCTTCAGAGGTTTTGTTCTGCCTACAGGGGAAATGGGATTTTTCCTAAGCGAAGGGTCAAATAAGTAAATTTCACAAACTAAATCTTTAGCAACAATTTTAGACCTTTTTGTCTTTCCATCTTCTTAGTGCTCATGTAACACTTTAGTTAACTCAAAAGAAAGTAGAATTAGGAGGCAATCATGTTGCAAGCTTGAGATGCAGTCTGATTTCCACCATATGGTGTTTTCGTTTTTATAACCATCTTTGGAACAAAGGGTAGAACTCTCTAACTTGTTTGTTTCTATGCTATTTTTTTTCCCTTTTCCAGAAGATCTAAATGGCTGACTTAAATCCCGTAAGTTTCATTACTTTTTTTTTTTTTTTTTTCTGAGCTGCTTTCACATATCCAGCATTGTATAAAATCCCCATTTGTAATTATATTTAACCTTAAAAAGCCTCTGGGTAAAGTCTACTCATTAATCTTTAACCTGACAAGCCTTGGGGGTGGTAGAATTGGCACAGCCATGTATTAGAGGCTCAGAGACCACAGACTAGAGGTACAAAAAGGGTAATTAAGAGGTGGAATGAAAGGAAATGGAACAAAACTAAAGGGATATGATCATATAATGGTACATGTCAAACATTAATAAGGACAATGGAATGCAAATTCCCGTAGATACAGATCAAAAAATAAATGAGGCAGTACATTTTTCAAAACAAAACTATTTTTATGATTTCTTTTCTTGGTCAAGCACAGATATCTTCACTAAATTAGATCTGAAATATAATAATAATCATACAGCATGGACATGTGGTTAGTTTTTAATTGCATGGCCCTATATATCTTTGTTCTTAAAAATAAATAATTAAAAAAAAAAAAAAGGGAAAAAAAATGGTCCTCTCAGTAACTGTAAATGGTACCAGTTAGTATAACTCAGTATATCTTAGAAGCAAAAAACATCACATAAGCAAGTGTCATTCTGTAAAAAAGGAACAAGTCTTGCCAGGTTGTGAGGAATGCCTGGTTACTGGGCAGCTGCCCTGTGCTGATCCCTGCTCTCCATGGGCTTGCAATTCAGATGATCATCAAGGTTTCTTGGAGTGACTGAGATGTTGAGCATTTGTGGGAAAGTCAGGGCCAGGATTCAAAACACTGGCTCTTATAAGGCTTTATGTTTTTTCCAACACCTCAGCAGGGAGTACTTTGAAATTGTGGAAGCTACTCTGTTTGTTGTCCTTAATTGTCCTTTAACAAGATCTTGTCCTTGACAAGATCCTGTCATCTTTTTGACTGCACACTGTGGCAGGTGCTTAACTGTAAATTCATGAATTATTCCATTGACCACAGTTAGCCTCTTCATGTGATTAGACACCTGCCTTAGCACCTTTCTCAGTCTGATCTCTTCCAACCAGTCTCTAAATTGGTGGCATTAAGTGGTGATTTTCCCTACTTCTGTGCAAAAAATCCTCATAATTCAATGGTGATATTTAGACTTGGCTCCAGGGAATGGGTTTCCTTTAAATAAAATTTCATTTTATGCTTCTGTAAGCCTTCAGTGTATGACTGAAAAAAAAACCAAGACTGTCATGCATTTGTAAGCTGATAACATTATAACTAGTAAGTACCACATTGGGGAAGGATGGGGTAGGATGAAAACCCAGCATTACCAATTTTGTGGTTTTTATATCCACTTCCACTACACTACCCACTTTACCCACTTTCACCCAGTGGTTCAAGCAGCATTTCTTAAGAGGTTTCGCGACAACCTTAGTTCTTACCGGGGGGGGGGGGGGGGGGAAAGCAGCTATCTCTGGCCTTTCTTTTTGCATAGGAAAAGTGTGGTGGCTGTTTAGAAGATGCAGCATGGTCTTCTGTACCTCTGTTCCTGTAAGGAAATGTCGCTATCACCTCCAGCACAGAGTTTTGATTGCACTTGCTCAACAAAAGGATTCACCTACATTGTCAGACAGAGTCCTGCTGGACACCAATCCTGTATCTGAATATGTATAAGTGACTTATGAGCATTTCAAAATAAATATTATAGGAAATTTATTTTAAATCCCCAAGGAAGGTAAAATATTTTTACCCTAGAGAGGAATAAGTCTTAAATGGGGTATGCCCATCTTAATGTGTTTATCTAGATAATAGCTAATTATAGATAATACATACTGGGGGTTAGCGAAGTAGGAAGGGACTGAAAAAAAAAAAGAAAAAAATAGAAGGAAATAATGGCAGTCATGAAAAGAATGAATCTTAATCTGTTATACTCAATGGAAAATACTAGAATTGTAACTATAATTAAATCTTCTTTAAAAAAAATGCAACAAAAAAATGAATAAACTGACAAAAAGCACTTCACCACTCTACTGCTTTGAAAGGGGTAGCATAACACAAAATGTTGTCAACCTTGCACATAGAGTGCATAAAAAATCTAACAGCTCAGACACTCCAATCTGAAAATGGTAGCAGAAACTAAAGGCTTCATGTTTTGAATCCATTCTTTTCTGCTTTACTTTTGTAAGAAGTATAGCAAAGTATGGTAAGTGGACAGAAGGCCAAATACAGCTTTTTTTGTTAACAACGGAAATCTTCTCTGTGTTCCTATAATTATGGTATAGGCCTTTTTAAACCAAAACTTAATATTCTGAGGAACCAGACCTCAGATTCAAATTAGTAAGACATGCTTACTATGGCCAATTAATTTGAAAGTATAGAATTATAGGGAAAAAAAAATCAGGAGGTCCCATACTGTCATTATTTTAAATTTCATTGAGGATGTAACCTTATCTACTGAGAAGTATCCACATCTCTTGGTTTATAGGAACTCTCAAATCTGTTGAATTTACTTGCATTTAAAGAGTTAATCTAGAATTAAACCAATTTAATAAAATACAGAATCATGTCCTGACATATGAAAGATCATTGTAAATAGGAATAACCCTTCTGCTTTCTTCCCTTAGCCCAGCAATTTTGAATAATGAAATAGAGAACATGTGTAGGTCCTACTTGTAGGATTTGCTTATCTTTCTCAGCCTTCAGGGCTCCCAAGAGGAACTAAATAAAATCTAATCAAGCAAATTTTTACTAAATTTAACAAATAACTAGGAGATACTAAAGCCAGAATAATGGATACAACCAATACATGAACTCAGGTTATAACTGTAAGACAATTATGGGAAAGAAAAATAGGTCAGAAAAAATGAGGCAGAAAATGCTGTGTTTCTAATGCTGTATTTATTAGCTGTCTGGGTCAGCTACTTTATCTCTTTCTAATCATCTGTGTAAATAAGACTAGTAATGTCATATTCTTTCCTTCCTGCACTACACTGACAATTTTCATTGCTTAATGAGATCGAATGTTTCTAGGTTCTACATATGTATACTCAGTCTCTTCAACCCTTTGGGGCATTTTCATTCCCACGACGAAAAAAATCCTCAAAGAATAATAAACAATTTGTGATGAATGCAGCAAATAAGTAGGATACACATGCTACGCTTTAAATTTTCAGTTATAATAAAAATGCAGTCAAAAACGACAACATAAATCTCTGTTTGAGGTATGGTATGGCACGAATCAGTGCACTGGTCATTTCATCCAGAATCTACTGTATTGGCTACTGCTGGATACAGAATATTAGCTTAAATTAACCTGTCTTGGTTAACACTGTGTCAAATCCTTTGTTACCTTGAACATGAGCAGTCTTTTCAGAAAATACCAGTATTTATATTGATAAATGGTTATATGGATTATTTTTTAATTTGATCATATAATGTGAAGTTATGCACAGTCCCCATCTGGCCCTTTCCCACATTCATGCAGAGATGTTTGCGCATAAGTTCCTTGTATTTGATTCTTTTGTCCTCCTTAAAGGAGCGGTACCACAAATAAATCAGATCCTATGAATATCAATCCAATGATGTTGATAAAATCATAAAATGTTAGTCTGGAACAAGTATCTTTTCAAGACTCTGGGGTAGAGACCCCAGAATAAGCTTACTGTCAAGCCAAGACATTATTTGTTTGCAGTGGAAGAGCAACAAAAGGGGAAAAGTTAAGACCTGCAGGCAGACTGAAATAACACAGAAACCAGTTGAAAATCCAGAAACAGCAAGAGTGGGACTATCTGAAATAGAATATTCCCTCTTAGATGGTCATAATTCTTAGGAGGAAGGAAATCTGAGAAATTCACAAAGAACTCACCATCCACAACTGATGCACAGAGGAATGGGGAGGGGAGGGAGGAATGAATGCTTCCAATGTTGGTTTTAGTCTAGCAGAATAATCAAAATGTCTTACAAAACATAGAAAACATGAATAATAGAATAATACACCTTTTCACTTCTAAATTTTAATTCCTGGAAGGTCTCTGTAACACTGTTAGATATATTTGGGGCATTTTTACTGCTAACAGATACTTTCTACTTTTGCATGACCCATTGTCAGGTCCATATTGTTACATATTTAGGTTTCTTAAACACTGTCACCAAAGGCTGACTGGAGAATTTGAAATCTACCTAGAACATGAATGCCTTTTTGCTGTCCTTGGTCTACCTTCAATTCTTTTCAATCATTTCTTATTCATACAGATCAGTTAAATACATGAAAAAGGAATGATTTGTCTCTGATGATTCTGATTAAGTTGATACATATTTCATTATCACACTTTATGCGTACCTTTTAAAGTAGTTTCATCCACTCACATTATTAATGACTATGCCTCCTAGATCTTGACCTAACTCCTCACTTTGGGTTTGTCTCCCTCTGCTTGGTTTAGCAAAGTGATCTGGAGTTCTGACATCTCCTTGTTAGACTGCTGCCAATTTCAGCTTGACATGGCCATGTGTGATCTACAGTCCTGCCCTGTCACTGCATTCACACCAGTCCTGCCCTGTCACTGCACTCACACCTGCTCTTTTTTCTTCTGTCATTATCAACTACATCATCATGCTCCTGATCACTCAGCTCCATAAAAAACCCATTCCTGTTAACCCTTTTTTCTCCATGGATTTGTACAGATGAGCTACTTTCAAGTATTATCTTCCTCATTCATAGCATTTCCAGAAAGTGGACACTGTTGTTTCTATCTTTAGGAATTTATGAGTTAGGCATCTAAGCTTGACATAGTCACCCTAACATTTCTTTATTATCTTTGAGAGAAAAAGGCATATGCAGCAATGGATTCACCTCATCTATCTTAAACATCTGTTTTAAACTGAGATGAACCAACCTCACTCAGTCCCAGTTCCTTTCCAAGTACCTGCAGGAACTGTTAGGTGCTCTGTTCAAACTTGGAAATCTCAGGTGTTAAAATTCTGAGCACAAGACTGCTGATCCTTTAGAATTTATTTCCCAGTAAAATGCTGACCAACTTTACTACTATGCTAATTCAGAGATTGCCACACTACAAGAAGTGGTAAATGTATTTCTGCTGGGTTACCATTACTGTCCCACTTCAGAACAACAGTCCCTTTTCTTCGACCACAGGATGACCTCTTGTTGCCTTTAGATTTCTTCCTACAATGCACTGTCTGATTTTGGCTCCATGATTATGACTGGGCCAGTATCACGTGTTGCCATGGCTAGGGGTGACCACGCGGGTTCAGGTAGGTGGGTAGAAACCATTCAGTAATATCTTTCATTCCTTGGACTTACTTGGGACCTGTGAGGTCTGAGCAGGAATACTTTGTCAGAGTAGATGTATTGTGGTTGTCAAACGGTTTGCTGTTTAGCACTGAAACAAATTAGCCAAGCTGTAATTCATATTAGTATTACCATAACCTATTAATATAATAGACAGTTCTGGACAGTGGGGTGGACAAGAAAGTAGACTGAAAACTGGCTGAACTGCCTGGTTCAAAGTCCAGCTGAAGACCAGTTGCTAGTCAATAGGCAGGGGTCAATACTGAGACAAACTGCTGTCTCAATACTGTTTTAACATAGATTCCTAGGATCATGCAACATCCTGAGTTGGAAGGGACCCACAAGGATTATCAAGTTCAAATCCTGGCTCCACCCAGAAATCAAGCCATATGTCTGAGAGCATTGTCCAAAAGCTTCTTGAACTCTGGTAGGCTTGATGCCATGAACACTTCTCTGGGGAGCCTGTTCTGGTACTTGGCGAAGAGCCTTTTCCTAATTTCCAACCTGAAACTCCCCTGATGCAGCCTCATGCCATTCCCTCAGTCACTAGAGAGCAGAGATCAATGCCTGCCCCCCTGCTCCCCTCGTGAGGAAGCTGTAGGTTGTCATGAGGTCACCCCTCAGCCTCCTTTTATCTAGGCTGAACAAAGCAAGTGAGTTCAGCCATTCCTTGTATGTCCTGACCTCTAGAGCCTTCACCATTTTTGTAGCACTCTTTTGGATGCTCTCTAATAGTTTTATGTCCTTCTTATAACCTTATATCCTCTCTTTCTCTTTTCTTTTCTCAGGGGAGGCTCCCCAGGGAAGTAGTCACTACACCAAGCCTGTCGGAGTTTAAGAAGTGTTTGGAATGTGCACTTAGTCACATGGTCTAAAATTTTGGGTAAACCTGTGTGGTGCCAGGAGTTGGACTTGATAATTCTTATGGGTCCCTTCCAACTTGGGATATTCTATGATTCTATAATTCCATGAACAGCTGCATTAGAAGTGTTGTCAGCAATTTGAGGGAGGTGATCCTTCCCTTCATCACCGGTGAGCTTCATCTCAAGTGCTGGGTCTGTTTTGGGGCTTCCCAGTACAAGTGAGACAAGGATGTACTGGGGAGAGTCTAGAGAAGGGCTACTGTGATGATTTAGTGAATATGGAAAAACTGTCATTATGAAGAGAGGCTGGGGGAGCTGGGACTGTTCATCTTGGAGAAAGGAAGGCTCAGGGGGGTCTTATCCATGTGTATAAATACCTGATGGGAGGTAACATACAAGACAGAGACTGACTTGCCTCAGTAGTATGCAACAACAGGACAAGAGGTCTCTTGGTCTCTTGTCAAAACATACAGAAATCCATCTGAATACAAAAAAAAACCACAGTTTTTTACTATGACATTGGTCAAACTCTGTCATGGGCTTCCATCAATGTTGTGGAATCTTCATCTATGGAGATGTTCAAAACCTGATGGGACACTAGTCTTGGCAACTTGCTCTAGTTGACCCTTGTTTGAAAGGAAGAAAAGGGCTTAGACAATCTCCAGAGGTCTGTGCCAACCTCAACTATCCTGTGAAATAGAAGAGGATAGAACAGTAAGCGTCCATGGAGAAATAGGCCATAAAGGTATCATATCAGTGCTATTTGGGTATTTGATTTTTTTTCTGCAATTCAGATAATCACAAGTTGTCTTAAGTGGTGGTGTCAAAGCAGGTGTCACAGATAACAAGATAATTTGTGCAATACTGCTTAGGAGATTATCATTGATGTAATCCTTTGATACTTAAGATATTAACATTTTATTGATCCAAATTGTTTTGAAATGGGGCTCATTTCTTATCTGCTGTCACAAGGAAAGTGGGCATATGGGATTTATAGCTTTTATTAATGGTATGGAAATTGATATATTTCTTTATGGTGTGTATGTTTATTTCAGAACATATGACATAGGCATATGTATGAACATGAACATAGGCAATAGTATGGACAAAACTCTGGCAACTTTATTTCTAGTATGTCAAAATTGCACAAGTTTGCTTGTTATATGTAAGATTGGAATATGAAAGTTGGTATTGTAGCACATGCAAGTGCATGACTAGTACTGTGAAGAAACACCTGCATATCCCCATACATGGTAGGAAGATATTTCTGCAATTATTTATTTGGAGTTAGGCTGATAGCCAAATTTATGTAGTTATCTCCAGACTTTTTGCCATATTTACCACTTGTTCAGCAACAGTTTGTTTGTTTAATTGCCTAAACTTAGACAAGTATTTTTTGACATCTTTGAAATGCATAAAATTTAATATTTTCACACACGGCACTGCAGCACACTTTTCTTTGGTATTTTTTTACAAGAAATCTTGCTGTTGAAAAATGGGGAGTGACCAATTAGGTTAAACTTCCATCAGGTTGATTTGATGCCAGTTCATCTTTATATAAAAAGATTACTTCTATAGACTACAAAGCTTTTCAGACTTCTTTGTACTACTAACTACCACTACTTTATTTTTTGTTTTTTTTTTTTTTTTTTCCAGCTGGGGTGGTGGTGATGATAATGACATTCAACAGCATTGCCTCAGGTGTGGCACAGGAGTATTTTAATGGCATGTGGATGGGTATGTGAACTCCCAGGATCATACCTAGGAACTGGATTTTGATCATACTCTTCCACACACTCTCCGAACCCTCTCTTTATTTGTAATACAAATATAACTACAACAATGAAGCAAGAATTGTTCTTTATGACTAATCTATAGAGGCTGTTAGAAATGCTCATAACCCTTCTGACAGGCTTTGTGTTTATGATTAATTATGACCAAAGAAAATAGATGCTTAAGTGCAAGGTCACTTTGAAATCTCAGATCTATACATACCGCTATTCTGTGGTTTAATGCTCTCTATAACCCTTACCTTCTCTCTCTTTGGTCTCTGACTACTTGCTTCCTTTCACAAATTAGATTCTGACTCCTTGACTGACTCATCCCCTGTCCTTGGACAATGTCACTGTTTGGTGCTACTGAGTACTGTTGTTCTGAAAATTAATAGAAATGAGAATATCACATGTATATGGCCTATAACATGCAGCTGAAAAGTTCAGATTCTGTCTGGGAGAGGGCTCATGAGCTCTTTCTTTATGCTCTTTTTGCCTGGTCTATAAGTTTTTATTCATGTCTGAAGTGGTCTTACTTATGTAACAATGGGGCTGCAGCAGTGACACCACAAAGATATGAGCTAAGTTATTTAAGAGGATCTGTTGCTAATCAACAGTTTTATGTTATTTAAATGTGAAATGCAATTAAACTAAAGATGTACCTTTGAATCTTCTGTTCTCATTTTTTTTTTGCAATGGTGGGTGGTAAGACCTAATAGGATTTCTCTTTCTCATCCATCAAACTGACCTCTTTGCTAATTAATGTGAGTGTGAGAATCTACAAGACTTGTGGCTAATGAGGATGTTTCATTTATTGGTGTATGTGAAAGTATTCACAGCATTAAAGCATCATTCCAGGTGAACTTAGGTGAATGTTTGGCAGAAAATTCCTCCTAACTGAACAGACCAGAAAAATACCCTTAAATCCCTGTTTCGACACTCATCTGCAGCCTGCATTCACTCATTCCTCTTTGCATTTAAAACACTTTGCACTAGGTTTTAATCATAGAATCATCTAGGTTGGAAAAGAACTTCAGGATCATTAAGTCCAACCATCAAGCTGACCTACCAATTCCCATCATTAAACCATGTCCCTAGTGCCATGTTCAAACGTCTTTCAAATACTTCCAGGAACAGGGACTCCACCACTTCCTTGGCAGTCTGTCCCAGTGCTTGACCACCCTCCCCATGAAAAAAATATTTCCTAACATCTGATCTAAACCTCTCCTGATGTAACCTAAGCTTCTTTCCTTGTGTCCTATCACTTGTCACTTCAGAAAAAAGGCTGACACTTTCCTTTCTCCAACCTCCTTTTAGGTAGTTGTAGAGAAAGATGAGGTCTCCCTTCAGCTCCTCTTCTGCAGGCTAAACCACCTCAACCTCAGTTCCTTCAGTCACTCCATATGTCTTGTTTTCTAGTCCTTTCACCAGCTTTTTTGCTGTTCTCTGCACACGCTCAAGAAACTTCTTGTAGTGAGGGGCCCCAAACTGAACACAATATTTGAGGTGCAATCTCATGAGCGCTCCATACAAAAGGAAAATCCCTTTCCTAAATCCACTTTCATAAACCCATGCTGTCTGCATGTGATCACTTGATTTTCTCATATGTCATATGATGTCACTCAAGATGATCTACTCCAAGACCTTCCCTGGCACCAAGCCAGACTGACAGGCCTGTACTTCCCTAGATCTTCCTTCCTGCACTTCCTGTAGATTGGAATCACATTCGTTAACCTCCAGTCAACAGAGAGCTTCCTGGTTAGACAGGAATACTGGAAAATTATTGAAAGTGGCTTGGTGAACACTTCTACAAGCTCCTTCAGTACCTTAGACATGACTATTCAAATGATATTGTAGGTCTCTTACAGTTTTCTATTGAATTATAGGAGCTTCATCTCACTTCCCGTCACTCCCAACTCAGGGGGTTGGGTACCCCAAGAACAATTAGCTTTACTAAAGAAGACTGAGGCAAAAAAGATATAAACTACCTCAGTCTTATCCCTGTCCTTCATTATTACATTTTCCCTCACATCCAATAAAGAATGAAGATTCTTCTTAATACTCATTTTGCTGTTGATGTGTTTATAAAAGCATTTTCTGGCACTAATCAAAATGTGTTCCAGTTGGGCTTTGGCCGTTCAAATTTTGTCCTTGCACAGTGTGACAGGAGCTCTATAGACCTCCTGAGTTGCCTGCCCCTTCTTCCAGAGTTCATACTCTTTTTCTTCCTGAGTTCATGAAGAAAGTCTGTTCAGCCAGACTGGTTATCTCTGTGAGATTGACTTTTGGTGAATTGAAGATGGCCTGTTCCTGTGCCTTTTGGATTTCATTCTTGAAGAAGATCCAGCCTTCCTGGACAGCTTTACCTTTCAGTACAACCTCCCAAGGGACTCTGTCAACAAAGTCTCTCAAGAGACCAAAATCTGTCCTCTGGAAATCTAAGGTAGCAGTTCTGCTAACCCGCTGAACAGGACAAGCTGGCACAGTCAACACCTGAGGAGGAGTTTATGGCTGTGGGTCCACTGCAGACCGCACATGGAACAACCTCTCTAGCTTCTCCTCAGCTTTCCTGGTACTGCACAGGAAAGGAGGCAAACCTGCCACCTGTCCATGCCACAAAAGAAAGGTCTAGACATTCCCTGCTGTCTAAGGTCTGCACTGCAGCCTCTCCCTTCAGCAGCTTTGTGTGGGTGGAAGTGTCAGACAGCACTGGGTAGGATGAGGAGACTCTTGCACTCTTGGACTTGCATGTACACAGGCCAGATTCGTCCTATATAATTCAGGTGCACAAGACAAATTACTCAGGACAGTATTGTCCTATGGTCTGAGGACAACAGATAGAGGAAGGCACTTCTAGAAGTCAACCCAAACCCTAGGTAGGTTAAACTTCCATCTGACATGGCCTATTCTCTTTATATAGTAGAAACAGGTTAGGGTGGCTTCAAAGAGCTAGGGTGATTGCTTCATTCTTACAAAGACTCATCAGGAGCTGTGTAGCAGGCAAGATAGCGAAGTTCATCCTCAGCATCTTTTATCACCCCAGCAGCCTTATAGAAGCAAATGTTAGGAATGGCTGTCCAGTGGTTATTGGCTAACAATATTGACTTCCTATAAAAGAAGAAAGGAAAAGGAAAAGGAAAAGGAAAAGGAAAAGGAAAAGGAAAAGGAAAAGGAAAAGGAAAAGGAAAAGGAAAAGGAAAAGGAAAAGGAAAAGGAAAAGGAAAAGGAAAAGGAAAAGGAAAAGGAAAAGGAAAAGGAAAAGGAAAAGAAAAGGAAAAAGAAAAAGAAAAAGAAGAAAAAGAAAAAGAAAAAGAAAAAGAAAAAGAAAAGAAAAGAAAAGAAAAGAAAAGAAAAGAAAAGAAAAGAAAAGAAAAGAAAAGAAAAGAAAAGAAAAGAAAAGAAAAGAAAAGAAAAGAAAAGAAAAGAAAAGAAAAGAAAAGAAAAGAAAAGAAAAGAAAAGAAAAAGAGAAAAAAGAAAAAGAAAAGGAAAAAGAAAAAAGAAAAGAAAAAGAAACAGGAAAACAAAAGTAAAAAAAACGGAAAGAAAAGGGAAAGGAAAAAAGGAAGAGGAAGAGGAAGAGGAAGAGGAAGAGGAAGAGGAAGAGGAAGAGGAAGAGGAAGAGGAAGAGGAAGAGGAAGAGGAAGAGGAAGAGGAACGGGAACAGGAAAAGGAACAGGAAAAGGAAAGGAAAAGGAAGAGGAAGAGGAAGAGGAAGGGGAAGGGGAAGGGGAAGGGGAAGGGGAAGGGGAAGGGAAAGGGAAAGGGAAAGGGAAAGGGAAAGGGAAAGGGAAAGGGAAAGGGAAAGGGAAAGGGAAAGGGAAAGGGAAAGGGAAAGGGAAAGGGAAAGGGAAAGGGAAAGGGAAAGGAAGAGGAAGAGGAAAATAGGAGAAACATTTAGAGGAATATTAGCACAGAGTATTGAAAAGTTATGTGGGGGGACACACGTGGACTATATTTCAATCATATAAAACATTGATATTTTTGTGAGTTAGAAAGAACTCTATGAAAGACTATCCTATAAACTACTGGAAAGTTTTTGGCACTTATCCCTGAAACAGCTGCTGCTAGAGACTATTGGAAATGATCTACTGGTTTAAATGAAATGTCAGCCCGGTCTTTTATGGAACGGTTTAATAACAACTACTTAAGAACAGCTACTTTATTTAGTTTTCAACTGTTGTGACAAAAAAATGACAAATAATACAAAACAAGACTGTAGT
Source organism: Anser anser (assembly GCF_964211835.1). Classification (NCBI taxonomy): domain Eukaryota; kingdom Metazoa; phylum Chordata; class Aves; order Anseriformes; family Anatidae; genus Anser; species Anser anser. Next base: position 179,251,019 of record NC_139720.1, on the reverse strand, counting down.
TTCCAGAGACCATTTTAACATTGCTAGCTTTCTCCATGACAGTCAAACCTGAATGGGAAAAGCACATATACTCCTTTCAGTTAATTTGAGGGAAAGCAAACTGTTGAAGTTTCATAACAAGCTGCATTGACTTGGCATTTTTCCCCTACTTCAATCATGCCTGAGTGTGGAAGAAAAAGTTCGGAAAAATATAAAGGAACTAAAACATGCTAAATGATGAGATTTAGTAAGATGTAAAGGCACACAGATGTTTACGATGCTGCTGTCTCATAATTTCCGCAGTATAACATAAATAATATATTTTTTTATTAGACACAAATAATCTATTTCCTACTGCACGGTTAAATGGCAGTTGGTGTTTTAATTTAGGCTACGTGCAGAGTGTGTCCAGCATATTTGTCAGCAAACATAAATAAATATAATTAGTTTATGCATTCCTATAATTAGACTGTGGACTTTGTTAGGAAAAGAGAAGTGAATCCTTCAAGCAAGAAAGTGAAAATTTTAAAATAATGGATAGCAGCAATTGCTTCTACCTAAAAGAACTGTCACAGCAGATACAGGCATCTTGTATTTTTTGTCTCTTACCTCCTTCTGCATGGCTCAGCACTGAAGTCTGCCCCACAACCTTTCCTAGTCTCATTACCTTCAGAGAGTATAGGAAGTAAATTAAAAAAGTATAGTACACTGCCATGAATCTTGACCCTGTAATATTGAAATGTTAGAATATACTTAATGACTGGCCCAACAAAGGTCACAGTGCCCTAAAATTTCTTGACTTCTTACTTCCCCCAGCCTTAGTAATAAGATAGTTAAACACACAGATTCAAACTGATTCCAGTTTATACCACCTAGAGTATATATATATACATTGTTTCAAGGATAATAAAATAATCAAAGATGTAAAGCTGAGATTTATTATAGTAACTTTAAGTGATTTAGCAGAAATGCTAGATGTTAGAACAGTTTTCTTCACTGCATAGCAACACATAGAACCCAAGAATGTTTGAGGTCTTAGATTACTTAAGATTATGGAAACCTGCATATAACTGTACCAACTTAAATGTCTAATCTGAATGTCTAAAACTGAGTGGTCTGAATGTCTTCCATCATCACTGGAAATGTTTTTTATTAAAATTTATATCAAAAATGGAGATGCAGAAAATCAAGGTTGATCCTGACCATCCACGTATTTTATTTTTAGTATTTCTTTATTGTGTTGACAGCGTATTACTGTCATGTAAGTAAATATTACAAACAAAATTTGGTTAAAAATCATACTACTTAGAAAAGGAATAATTTATCTTCTGAATTATTTAAATAAATAATAAGATTCTCACTTTTCTGTTCAACTAAAAGAAGCTACTAAGCTGGAAGAAGTGTTGAGAAGTTGTTAGTCTAGTAGTTTATAAACACAGTGAAAGAAAATGTAAATCACATATAACTATTCCTTAGTACTCCTGTTACTTACAGTATACCTGTGAAGTCTGTAGACAGAGCTGTAAGATTTTTGAGGAATTTGAGTTTTGATTTGAATTTTCATCTTAGAAAGCTCTTAAAAAGTAGGAAGCAATATCTGGAATTTATTAAGACTCAAGACTGGAACATGTAGGCCAGCCAAGTACAATTACCTTTCTCAGAAAATAATCTTTAGCAATTTTTTCAGCTGCCATCTAGTCACACTGCATGCTCCCATTGAGCACGAACAACTCAAATCTAGTGGCAGGTCATGACTAAATTACTTGCAGACATGCTTGTCAACATGGTTCATCTCAGAAAATTAATGAGATAAAACTGGTGTTATGAAAGACTATCGTTAGATCATGCACTCCCTACTGGGACTTTTTTTTTTTTTTTTTCCCCAACCATTGGTTTGTTTACACTAAAGATATAAATCTTTCAAATCATCCTTGCTGTGGATGATAAAATGAGTACGATGAGAAGACAAACTGGTCAAGTTTTTGATGTTAGCTTGCACATTTAAGAATGTGATTTCAAGATTGCTGATAACCTGCTAATTTACAACTAATTATAATGTCAAGGGATTCAAATGAAAAATAACCTGAAGAAGAGATGGGAAAGATGAATTATGAAGAAAGCGTGAAAAATGCCAGTGTGTACCACTGACTAGATAATACTACAGGATGCAACGTCTGTCTACAAGTATTTGAACTCTGTGAACACCAATAAGTCAAAGGATTTGTTTACAGAGGTCCAAGGGAGCATAACTAGGAATAATGGAATGAAAATGAGATAAGAAAAATTCAGACTTTACATCAGAGAAACTTCCTGGGAGGTCTATTAGTCTGTAGTAATCTCCCCGAGGAAGTACTGGAAGCCTATCACTTGAATAATTTAATACTAGACCGGATAAAGTACTTGAGAATATATTGTAGGGAACAATCCTATACTGACTTATTACAGCTTATAGATGGCTAAACTACATGCCTGCATTGCAAGGATTTGGGGCTCAGGCTATTCAGTGTATGTCAGGACTATGGTCTAGAAGGCTATGCCAAGTTTTCAGGCTGCAATGAAAGACTCTTCAGGTCTCAACATGCATCTGCCCGATGTTCTCCCCTTCAGGTCAGACCACAGCAGGGAAAATTTAATCCTATTTTGAACTCTGTTTTTTTTTTTTTTCCTATGCTGCCAACAATGGCAATCTAACAATGTTAGATGGATGAAATTTAGTGCTGTGTCAGGTTATGCATATTGGTGATGTGCTAACTGTTCTATGCCACTTATGAACTACCAATCCTACAGAGTTCAGTAAGATTCAGGAAAAGATGTATTGAAAAGATCTTGTAAAACTTTGATATAGGCACAGATTTTGTCCTGGATCTGCTGGGGGAAAATTAGATATGTTCTTAACATTGCTGACTTGTTTTTATCATGTGGCATTAAAAATGCTTTTTCATTGTATTAAAAAATTGCAGGATAAATGTAGTTTGAAGCCATTGTTTTAAGTAGGCAGTAGATATTTATAATGTCATTTTAACTTTATTAGCAATTAAGCGTTTGGCCTTCAACAGCTTAATTTAAACTGTAAGCACACTTATGAAATTTCAGTCCCAGTATGGTTTTTAGTAGAATTAAGTGTGCAACATATGTAACATTGGAATATACAGCCCTGATAAAAAAATACTGCAGTTTTAGAAAGCAACAGGATTAAAAACATGTTCTGATACTCTTTCTGTGGCCTGCCGTAGGGTCTTGTGTATTATTAGACTACCATGACCACTGGAGAGCACATCAAAGATGCATTCACTGTTTTCCACTCCAGCAGTCCTAGGCTGGTATAAAGGCCTCTGAAAGGATGTCATGTAATTTTATGTAGGCAGGTTCACAGAATTTTGACTGCTGTGATACGGAGGTCAGGCCCTGAAGAGGGCATGTAAAACAAACAAACTGAATCACTAATAAAGCATATTTACTATTTTTTTTTTTAACAGTTTAATCACAATAAGAAGCATGTCTTTCGCTCCAGAAAGGAAATGGCTGAACATTGAAGGCAAAAGCTACATCCAAAACCCGTAGCTTTTTGGTATGGTGCCATCTATAAGAATCTGTATTGAGCTTATATAGGAAATTTTGGTAGTAGGGGGACCTGCAGGGGTGGTCTCTGTTGGAAGAGCCCGGAAACTGCCCCATGTCAGATAAGAACCAGTTTCAGCTGGCTCCAAAAGGAACCTGCTACTGGCCAAAGCGGAGTCAATGAGCGACAGTGCTTGCTCCTCTGTGAGAACAAATTTAAGAAAGGGAAAAAAATGCTGTACAACTTCTGGAGCAGAATTTCTCCTGCAGCTCATGGCGTGGAGCCTGGTGGAGCAGGCTTTCTTCCTGCAGCCCATGGGTCCCACACGGAGCAGATCTCCACGCTGCAGCCCGTGGAGGAGCCCCCGGTGGAGCAGGTGGAGGTGGCCTGGAGGAGGCTGCGGCCCATGGAGAGCCCCCGCAGGAGCAGGCCCCGGGCCGGAGCTGCAGCCCGTGGAGAGGAGCCCACGCAGGAGCAGGGGCCTGGGGGGAGCTGCCGCCCGTGGGGGACCCGTGCTGGAGCAGTTTGCTCCTGGGGGATGGACCCCGTGGTACGGACCCATATCTGGAGCAGTTCTTGAAGAGCTGCTGCCTGTGGGAAGCCCACGCCGGATCAGTTCGGGAAGGACGACATCCTGTGGGAGGGACCCCACGTGGAGCAGGGGCAGAGAGTGACCGTGAAGGAGCAGCAGAGACGAAGCGTCAGGGACTGACCACAGCCCCCATTCCCTGTTCCCCTGTGCCGCTCGGGTGGAGGAGGTAAAAGTTGGTGAATGGAAGGAAGGTGTTTTTAGTTTGTTTTTAGTTTCTCGGTGCTCTAGTCTGTTAGTGATTGGAAGTACATTATATTTATTTCCCTATGCTGTTTCTGTTTTTTCCGTGATGGTAATTGGTGAATGATCTCCTTGTCCTTATCTCAACCCTTGAGCCCTTTTCATCATATTTTCTCCCCCACTTCCTTTGAGGAGGGCAAGTGATAGAGTGGTGTGTTGGGTTCTAGTTAGTCAACAGCGAGAAACCACCACAGAATCAAAGAAAGATTGATACTGGAAGGGACCTCTGGTGGTCATTTGGTCCAACCCCCCCCCCCCCCCCCCAACAGGGTGCACCTAGAGCAATTTGCCCAGGACCATGTCCAGGGATTTCCCAGGGGCAAGGCTTCACAGCATCTCTGGGAACAATAAAATGCTTCCTGATGCTCAGAGAGAACCTCCTGTGTTTCAGTTTGTGTCCATTGTTTTTCCCCTGTCACTGTGATCCTCTGAAAAGAGCCTGCCTCTGTCCTCTCTGCACCCTCCCTGCAGGTATTTTTAGACATTGAGGTCTATTCCTCTACACTGATCCTTCCTTCTCTTATGGAGGCTGAACCGTCCCAACTTACTTAGTCTTTCTTCATAGGAGAGATGTTTCACTCCTTTAATCATCTTCATAGCATCTTGTTGGACTCTTTCCAGTGGTTCATTGTATCTCATAAAAATCAAGAGACAACAGCATTCCTCCTTGGGTGGGCTTGACCCACCAACCTTTCAGTTAACAGCCAAATGCACTAACCTATTGCACTGCAGAGACACACATAAATAAAGCAACTGAGCTATAACCTTCTCAGTTTACAATGAAAAACAACACTTTTTGGATGGGCTCTTTTGTTTGGGTGTGATTTGAAAATTAAAGTAGTAGAGAAGAAGGAAGAATATATTATATTATAGGAAGAATAGATTAATTTGCTATTGTATGGCAAGAGAGACCTTCAGTTCCCTACAGGGTGATAGACTTGCTTGGTGATTATCTACAGGTCTGCTTTATCTGTTTTAGTCCCTCACCTATAAAATAAAGATAATATTTCACAGACTTGTTAAATACATTAAAAATTGTAAAGTACTCAGGCATTACACTAACAGCAATTATAGCAAGAGGTAAAGTCTCTTTCTTGTAGTATATGAGAATAAAGGAGCTAATACTACCAGAATGTACACTATAAAGTATGTTTTTTTTTGTTTGTCTGTTTTTTTTGTTTGTTTGTTTGCTTTCCCCTGGGCATGATCTTGTTTAGCAGATCTGTGGTAACTTTGATTAAATTGTATTATTGTCTTCAGATTAACTGTAGCATTTTCAAAATATTCAGTAAGCCATGAAAAACTTCCTCCAAACAGGGTGATTTTTTTTTTAATCAGAATTTGGCAAAAACAATAAATTTCAATAAGCAGTACATTTCTCCAACTGCTGATAAATATGGAAGTTCAATGATATTCTCACTCAGGTTGTTTAATTTTCTGTTATACAGAATGACAGAAAACAAAGTTGAATGAGACAAACAAAACTGAAACTGCCTATATTAAAAATAATAATAATAATAACACTCTCCTTTTTTACTGAAACATTTTTTGAATTAATTTTCTTGGGAGATTAAAAAGCTTTAGAAACTGACACAGGCATTTCTTTGCCCTAGTTTCTTAAGTGCTCTCGCTGATGATTATAGATCTACTTATAAAACTCCATCCTCATATGGCAAGAAAAGTCTATTTCTATGAGCAAGAGCTTGCAGGGTCAAGGCATGTAGTTGTAATAGAATACTCAGGCAGAACTAAATAACAAAGAATAAAGTGAAAAACACCAGTAAATTAAAATAAAGCTGGAATACACTCAATTAGCTAAATTACTATTGATATCTGTCATTATAAAATACCCAGGGCTGTATAATTTTGTTCTAATCCCCTAAATGCGCAACTAAGCAAGTGAGAGAACATATATTCCTACAACCCCCAGTGGAGACATTGAGATTATGCATGCTCTCACTAATTTAAAGAGGGACTTTCACACTGGGATACATTTTAAAAAGGGAACATTTAAATAAAAAGCAATTTGGTCTTCCTGTAATTGTATTCCCCTCACTGTTACTGCTAATTATTGAAGATATTTGTGCTAGAATGGGTGAGCTACTTTCTTTTTTTTTTCTTTTTCTTTTTTTTTTTTTCCTCTTTCTTTTTAATTTTAAACAGCTCAGTTTCTACTTTCACTCAATCCTACTAAAATAACAGGGTAAGGGTCTTTCAAGTTTACCAGTAGCAGTCAGGAGAGCAAAGTCATCATGCTCAAATGGAAGGAAACATACAAATGCTTGGCTAAAATCTGAAACCAGAATGAATCCAGCCACATTTGAAACAAAAATAAGTTCAAAAGATTAAGAGATTGAACAATAAGGGTGATGAGCCCCTGGGGTGAATTTCTCAGAGAATTAGTAAGTTCTTTCTCTCTCTGTATGTCTGCATATTAAGACTGGATGCTTTTTAGATCTCAGCCTTTAAAATCAAGCTACATATCAGCCACATACAAGCTACTGGGCTTAACAGAGAGGTGATGTAGTTATTTTTAATGTGTAGGAATCTAATTATCTAGTGACCCATTCTGGCCTTTAGTACAGTTGAGTATAAACTTTGACCTTACTGTAGTGAAGCTGAGAAGTGATGAGAAGTGCAGTGAAGATGATTAAGCTTAGAAGCATTTGCTGTTATTCCATTTTATGATTTGTGTCTAACAAAATATACATTCCCTTCTTTCCATACAGAACAGAATAGCAGATGGAAAGACACGTGTTGAGTGTAGTGGATAATACGGTGAATTTGTTAACATTCATGCCCAAACTGTGGACGGACCTTATGTAGTTGTTTTATGTAATATGGGTGCATGAATTTTGAGCATAGTGGTCAACTGGTGGCTTCTCAGCAGTTCAAGAAAAAATTCCATGCTGGGAATACAGCTATAAACAGATAGGTCTCGGCTCAAAGCCTCCAGGCGAATCAAACACCCAGTTGTTGGAGAGAGTGGGATAGCTGGAATTGCTCAGGTCAAAGTTACCAGGCTACCCCTGTACCCTGATATGTGCCAGTCCAGTGGTAGAAGACTTTATAATTCCTTGATGGTGAATTACAGAGTTCTCTTAATATTACTCTGAAATGTGGTATATATCTTATATTTTTTCCGGCCTATGAGGGTTTCCAAATGTGGTTAATAGGATCAGAGAGCCTGGCTGTCCTCCAAATTAATACATCTGAAGGATGAATTTCAGAAAGCATATTTTGAATAAAATGTCCAAAATATTTTCTAACCAAATTATCATATCTAGATATGTGCTAGCATGCTTTTAAAAATGCACACTTCTTTGTAGGTTTTTGCCATGTAAGTTAATAAATGTCATTGTTTATCCTGATAAGTTACACACATTCTCATATGGTACACATCTGAACAGTTTCTCAACACGTTTTTGCTAACAATAATAATTTAGTCAATCATCTTGTTTAAGTAAAGGTACTTCATCTGGCTTTAGTTTTCTGCAACATTAGTCTCAAATCTGGCTATTAGATTATTTTTTAATACTTCAGCTATTTTACTCTTCTGCTTATGTAGTTTAGCAATTGCAAGAAAACAGTAAAGAAGAATTAAGGACCACACAAAAATATATTTGGTGGTAGGTTTGAAACAATTTGAAAAAGATGTTTATAACATAATTCAAGAATAAATTGTGTAATCCCGTGCTATATTAGGATGCTAAGACTAGATATGCTAGATACAGATATATTTAGGGCATTGGTTTTTGGCACTGAGTCTGACTGGCAAGCAACAGCTAGTATTTGCTCTAAACTCTTGTAGCCTCCAAGACAGTGACTGCATCCAAACTACCTATTGGGAATGGGCCTAGCTTGTGTCTAACTCCCAAATTGTGCCTTGGAATTATTTGAGAGAGATCTAATTGGTACAAGACAAAACTGTGCAAGGGACAGTTACAGCAGTGTAACAGATGATCTAGTTCCAGTTTGGGGAATATTTCCTGGCTCTTTTTAATTTCATAGTATGGATGCTAAAAACATTAATAGTTCCAAAGAAAAACCAAAACCAAAACAAAACAGAACACAAAGAGCAATTGATCAAATAGTAAACATGATCTATTAAATGAAAAGATGCATACAAAATAAAGGCTACATATCATCTACAAAAACAAGACCAAAGTTCATTTAATTCACAAACTGCCGAAGTCTAGAAGAGTATCACTAAGTGCTTGTATTATTCTTGCATTCATCCGATCTATGTGGACCTAACTGTTGGTCATTCGTGAAAACAGAATACTAGATGACACTAGGAAAGAAATAAGAGATGATAAATGTATGTTTTGTTTTGTTTTGTTTGTCTGTTTGTTTACATTCAACAGATGCAGGGCAGATGCAAAAAAATGTTTGGATTGAAGGTAGTCCCATGAAAGATGCCTTTCCCAATATGAGGTCTTATTGCTAGGTAGGAGGACAGCCTGGAGTTTTACTTTGAAAAAAAATAAATATATAATAATAATAATAAAAGCAATCTATCCAAGACTCCTAGGAAGCAATTCTGCTTGTTGCTGATTTACTGCATCCAGCACGTAAGAGTGTAGAGCCAGGAAGATGTTGCCATACAATGCTGGAAAATGAATTGTACCTATGCCACAGGAATGAAGCTGAAGACAAGACAGAGTGGATGGGGTATGAGAGGGGATTAAATGTTCATGGCAAATCTATGCCTGGAGCTCTAGAAAAGCAATTATAGAGGTGAGCTGATCACTTCCCATTACAGATGAACTGCTATAGCACATAACCCCGCCACTCTAATACTTTAAGAAGCAGCTGTATGGAAAATATGAGATAACAAGAATATCTGGTGACTCAAGACATACAAAAAATACCCAGATTTTCAAAATACTGACATTTAACACTCAGTCCTTTGAAACAACTTTGGAAAGTACACTCTCCCTCTCTCTGTATACACACATATAAAAGTACATATATATATGTATGTATATATATATGTATAAGTATATAGTGTTGTGGTTTAACCCCAGCAGGCGGCAAAGTACCACACAGCCACTCACTCACTCTCCCCAGGTGAGAAGGGGGAGAGAATCAGAAAGGTAAAAGTGTAAGAACTCATGGGCTGAGACAGTTTACTAGGTAAAGCAAAAAGCATGCACACAAGCAAGGCAAAATAAGGAACTCATTTGCTACTTCCCATCAGCAGGCAGATGTTCAGCCACTTCCAGGAAAGCAGGGCTCATCACACATAAGTTTCTTGGGAAGACAAATGCTATCACAGTGAATGTCCTCCTACTTCCTCCTTCTTTACCCCAGCTTTTATTGCTGAGCATGATGCCATATAGTATGGAATATCTCTTTGGACAGCCTGGGTCACCTGTCCTGGCTGTGCCCCCCCTCCTAGCTTCTTCAGCACTCCCACCCTCCTCGCTGACAGGGCAGCATGAGAAGCTGAAAAGTCCTTGACTTTGTAAGCACTGCTCTGCAACAACGAAAAACATCGGTGTGTTATCACCACTATTTTCATTGAAAATCCAAAGCACAGCATCATACATGCATCTGCAAAGAAAATTAATTCTATCCCAGAAAAAAAACATGGCAATATAGCTATCTATCTGCCTATATATGTGTACATATATATATATATAAAATGTGCATCGAAAAGCAAAAAAATTAACATTTCATGTTATATAAAATTGTGTGATGGAAGGATAGAATATTTTTCATCCCTTGGAATGGAAAAGACAACTCGAGATAGCATTCTTCAACAGAAAAGTTATCTTCCATATCTTCTAGCTAAATGTGACATTTTTCATATGTTAGACTTGCGTTTGCTTTCAGATAGAGTACTGTTTATTTTCATACTAATGTTCTTTTCTTTGCTTAGCCATTTAGCTTTTTGACAAATGAAAGTGTACTTGTTTTGCAGCCACAAGCACAGGAGAACTTTGTGGAATCTATCAAAAAGACATTGACTGTAACAAAAACAGCTGAGTGAGCAATTGAAACTGTAGACTAATGCATGCCACAGGCCTGATTCCCCTCTGCCACTGGTGTGATTCAGGGCTAGCAGCCTCAATTGCTGTACAGCTGCATTAACGTAAAATCTGTGCACATGTGATCAGAACTGATCTCCAAATAAACACTACATCACTTTATGAATTAATGTACATTTCAAAGGTATATTTATTAGATGCCTCAGTAAATGATCTATGTATTTACTGCTGATACAATGAAGAGGAGCAGTAACTTCATCAGAGGTAGACTTAGCATCTGCAGATGTTTTACAAATTCCCCAGTTTTATCTTACTACATCCTGTTGTATCCTGTATGTTCTGTGTTTAAGTTTGCTGTTGAGGTTGTATCTCCCTTTTCAACAATGACTGAAAACTGTGCCTGTGTTTATCTTTACCTTTTAAACTGACAGGTATGAACAGATAATATGTAGTTGCTGAGGCACTGACAGGTGTGACTAACCAACTGGAGGGAAAAAAAAGGTCCATTGCTTTTAGGCTGATCAATATTAGTCTTCATCCCAATTGTTTGACCTTGAATGTTGCAAAAATACATCTGTAAACACTTTCAAAAGGGACACTGCCATTTATTAAATCTGAGACAGCACCATTACAATCAACTAAAACTCAAGATCTGCTGAACAGTTGAAACTATAATTTACAAATATCTTTCTTTTCTTTAATTGAGGTTTGTTCTGCTGACAGATGAATGCACCCTCAGCTGAATTTGAATAGAAGTAGTGCAATAATCATTGACTTGACTTAAGTGAAAAAAAACACGTAGACCAGCTCTCTGCATGGTTATGTCTAGGAATGTCTCTCAGACAGACCTGACTCCTCCTTTTCCTAATTAAAAGTGGTAATAACGGTTTTATTGGATCTAAATTACACTTTTACTTGACAAACTTAATTTAAAATGTGACCTATCAACTTAATGACACTTTGAGGCTGGTCACAACTATACATAAATTAGATGAGAGTAAGATGCATTACAATAAAGAGCTAAAATGAAGACACAAAAAAATACAAATAACGGATAAAAACACACTAAAACATTGTCACTAACGAGCTTTGCAATTTGTCTGGAATGAAATCAGAACTAACTCTGCAGAATATTGCTTAGCAAGCTAGTGGTTGAAATCAAATATATGTAGCTTTGGTGGTTCTGATAGATGTGATTTGGTATCTGTAATATAAATGTAGTAAGTTTTAGAATTGAATTTGCAAATAGAGAATGAAAAGCTGGCCTTAGCTGTCTGAATTCCAGCAAGAAGAATATCTCCCTCTTACATGTGCTTTTCACCCACATAGTTCTCTAAGTCCTAAACAGGCAGCTAAGCATCCACATTGTAAAAATGAGGGAGCTACTAACATTGTACTACAAACATGTAGAATATTTGAAATGACACCTAATAACCTGATGATGCTACACTTGATGTTATATAGGGCTGAATTGTCCTGTGAGGGGTAGAGATATTTTGTAGGTAGTGGTATCCATATCAGCTTCTCAGGGGCAGAAGACAACATTATCGTCTGTCCTTGAAAGTTGATCCTGTGGTAGGGATTCTGCTTACTACAGTCAATATAATTGAAGAAATTCTTGCAAAAAATTGTATTACAGCTATGTTACAGTTCTAAGCTGGTTTTGTTTGTTTGTTTGTTTGTTTCAGTAACTGCAAAATCACTGGAAATAGTCATGGAACCATTTCAATACTTTCTCTGAAAACAATTTTGGAAAAAGTATATAAATATTGAAAATGATACTGTAACATTTCAAAGCATTTTTTTTTAATTTAAAGGAAGAATGCATTTTTTTTCAATTTCTTTTCTGAAATATAACCTCTTATACATTTAGAAAAATATAATTTAGACATTGGAATTCAAATACAATGTTACAAAATGATCTGTGTGTGGTTGGATTTGCTTTATTAAGTTTTTAGACTTTGATTTACTACTTTGAAATGGGTAGAGAAAACTGTCCACAATTATAAATTACTGAGATGTGATAGCCAATGTCAAATTACAAGGATAGTACGATACAATAATAAACAGTCAAATTGCTATGTTTCAACAAGTAAACTTTTGTTGGAAAAGCTGTGGCCTCTGTCTGTGCATGTACAGTCACTCTTTTTAAAGCAATTCCAACAAATACATTGTGTATTGTCTTTGCCATAAAAAATGGACTTTGAGGTACTTTTGGAATTATAGTGACACATCTTGAGGAGCAGGGGAAGTGTGTGTTAGGTTTTCATTTCTTTAGAAGTAACTTTTCCACCTACACATTGATATAGTGACAAGGTTAGTGAATCTCTGAACATTTTCACACAATCACAAAGCAGTTGAGGTTGGAGACTCCACAGTATCTCTGGCAGCTCATGCCTGTAGTCAGTCACCCTCAAACTAAGTGTTTTCTTGTGTTCAGACAGAATTTCATGTGTTTCAGGTTATGCCTATTGCCTCTTGTCATGAAGCAACAGCCTTTTAGTGGCCTTTTAACATTACAGTGATAACAGATTGGTGCAATGCATATATCTCTCTCAGAAGAATAAACCCTCTATAGTTTCTGTCAATGGTTAAGTTCACCGTATTTTTGGGTAGGTTAAAATTGTATACTCACCAAAAGCTGTTGGGCGAAAATGTTCTGGAAAGTATTTGTTGAGATAAAATTTTCATAACACCAGATCCTTATCTTAAACTTCGAGCCGTGTGGGAAGAGTTTGCATATTCAGACAAGCAAAAGAATTACATTCCTGGTATGAGCTGGGAATAGAAACCGTGTTATTCAGGAAAAAAAAAAAGAAAAAAAAAAAAAAGAGGAAAGAAACTAGTCACTAAAAGTGACATATAGAGCTTTGCAAAAGTTGTCAGCTTTTTCAGGGCTCATTTTTTTTTTTTTTTCTCCTTTAGTCAGAACATGTGCTCTTGGTCAATTATATAAAACAGTAAGGAAAAATAAAATGATGCATGGAAACATCTTCCATTTCAAATTCTCTAGGCTTGTTTCCAAAGCTCTGCCTGAGAGGTGGGTTTTCCCTGAACAGCTCTAACTGTGCTCTACCATCTAAATCCCCTTTTAATAACAGTGATGTGTGCTAGTCCTTTTGTGTTGACTTAGGAGTTTTAACCACTCACTTTTTCACTTGCTGTTTTTAAGGCATGAAACTTTTGCACAATTTCTTTTCTGTACAATAAGAAGGTTTTGAAGACCACCTTCGAGTCTGGCTTATTAACTAACAGCCCTTGCTTAAGATACAGGCTGCAACCCCCTCACAAAGGAAAACTAGACTTCATGGTTTAGGATGTATAAACTAGAAAGGCAGTAATCTCTAGTATTGTTCACGTAGCTGGCATAGCCACCTACTTGCTCAGTATTGAAAAAAATATGTATCTGTAAGATCTTTTTTTGGCTGTTTCTGGAGCTCAATATTCTGGAACAAGTGAGCTATTGGGATTCAAACACCCATAAGGTCAAAGGTCCTGAATAGTGGGTCCATGCATACACTGGCACCTACACTCTGCTACCAGTCTGAATGGTCCTGTGCCTTTACTTTTGGGCTGTAGTGCCTATAGCACTTATGTGGCTTGATTCAAAGGTCTTTAAAATCAATGAGAAACACTTTTCTTACACCAGAAGGAATTCACTAATTAATTGCAGTAATACTATTTATTTGATACTTGTACAATTGCTGTCACATAAATATTTGTTTATTACATATAGTTTAGTGGTTGCCAGTTTTATTACTTGTTCTCTTTGTTTTATTTCCAAAAGGATCTCCCACACCCCTCCACCCCCCTCCAAAATCGAACAAACAAAAACCCCACAATATTACATGGGAAATATACACATTTTCACCACATCCATCATCCTGAGGAAATAACAATTGTGGCTAATCTGGATTGTATGGATTAGTGGGGCTCCACCAAACAATTTACCAAGATATTTGAAGATTTCTTTGGGGAATTAGAGGTTTATTTTTATTTTTACTGCTGCAGTAATCTTCTGATAATCTTTTGTGAAAGAATAGAAAAGCAGGTAAATTCTTGTATATTAAAAATAATTAATTTATCCATAGCTCTAATAAATCAATAAATTAACATGATCAAACATCACCAAATGATTCTATGGTGCTAGCAAATGAGAGAGCATTTCTCCCTGTACATAATAAAACAACCTCAAGAATAGGAAGTTTGAATACCCCAGTAAATCAAGAATCAGGAAAGTTTTACCACAGGAAGATTAGTGGTATGAAGTAGAATTTATATTACTGTTCATTTCACAAGCAGGAATAGCAGCTACCCAGCTGAGGAAAAGATTGAAAATAAAATGAAATGTAATAGGGATTATTTATTGATTTATTTATTTATTTTTCTCCTGGAAAGCTTTGAAGAAAAGGAAATGAAGACTAAGTATGTCTCTTCTTGTTGATATGTTTGCATGTACAGATAGAATGAGATAGAAAGAAAAAGAATGAGTTAATGTGGATAATATCACACTCATTAGTGTACTTTGAGAAAGGCAAATCTGGGTTTTAGCAGAAGAAAATACTTGAAGTTCTTCATTCCATATGTAGTCTTTGGCAATAGTTGCAATATCTTGGAAACATAGCTTGTACTTTTGGGTGTCTGGAATCAGACAAAAATTTGCCAAAGATGGTGACTGGCTGAAATAATAGGTCTTAACAGGGGAGCTATTCAATTTCAATAATCTTAGTTAAGTGAGAGGAATCCCTTGCAGAGTATAGCCTGTGGGTTAGCAGTAAGAGTCTAGTTGGTAAGCCTTTCCTAGTTTATTGGTATAAACTTCATTGGAATAAACATTTTCTGGAATTCGGGATGCTCTGGTAGAAAAAGGGGAACCTCACTCTATTCTGGGTTTATGATGCAAGCAAATCATATTCCTCTAAACATGCACATATGTACATGTGAATTTCATATGTGAGCATACACTTGAATTCTGGGAAGTAATTTTGACTTTTTTTTGTTCTTTTTTGACTTCATAATCTAGCACAATTTCAACAAAATTTGTGACTGGAATTACCATGTGTATATAGAAGTATGTGTGTGTGCAGACATATTTACATACACATTCTTAGGTGTTTAATGGTATTCATAAGTATATAGTAAGATTGATTAAATCAATGATCATTAGCTTCCAGTAGAAACTTTATATCATATTTGCCTTCCTAAGTACTGTCTAGCCTCTGTTGTGCAGAACCTAGTAGTAATTTATTAAGTCATGTTCTTTGTTCTTTGTCTCACCATCGTAATAATATGATTTTTTTTTTTCCTGTGATGCAATATTGTCTTTGAAGCCAAGACAGACAGATTTGGTCAGTGGTAATTTCCTCACACTTTGCCATTTTTAGGTACAGTCTCACTATTGCCATTCTTCTTGGATGCCCTTGTGTTTCTTCTCATCTGCTTCAGGTTTCAGAGCACAGAGTTGAGAACAAATATTCATGCTCTTAGTACTGAAGTATGTGACCTTGAATTTGGTAAGACCTTGCTTAAAGCTTTATGTGATTCAGGTTTTAAAGTCTTGGCACCTCCCCAAACTAACACACAAAATGCTTATTTGCTTTTCTTTACTGACAAATTCCTTCAACGTGTTTGTTAGGGGGCTTTTCTTAACCTTCTTACTTTGCTCATTTCTCCTGCAAGTCCAAGCTTTCTTGGTATCAAACATTTTTATTTTTGTATATTTTTTTTCCTTTAGAGATGTAGATCTCAAGAAAAGAAAAATGATAACTATCATATTTTTAATTATTTATATATTTATATATATAAATCTGCAAGTTATCTATGAAGAAGAAAAACAGGAAAAAAAGCTTTAGCTAACTGAGGAGTCAGCAGTGGGGTAGCCCATGCAGCTACGGATAATACAAGAGAAAGTTTCTTGTGGAGCTTGCTGTGTCTCAGGAGTCCTTTAGTCTTTCCTTTATCATAAGCAGTTCTTTATCCTCCAAAAGCTGTAACATCTTCTTTCCTTATGATTTCCTTCTCCTCTAGGATCTCCCACCAAAACTCAGAAAACTGATGAATCAATAATTGCTTCAGTAGACAGACAACTGGTTTAACTGAATGTACTGATTATCAAGAAATTGTAGTTACAATGGGATGAGGGGATTAAATACATGAAAGTAGTCATCCTTTCCTGTGTTTTGTTATGAATAATATCGCTATGAGTGTTATTTTCTGAGGGTCTTACTGGGCCTTCTACAAGGGAGAAAGACTTCTGAGTCAGGAAAGTGAAAGCAACTGGTTATGTGAAGGCATATAAATAATTCTAATGATAGGTTACAAAAGATCCTAATGCATGTCTAAAATAGGTTTATTCAACGTAGTGAACTGCAGAATTTCTTAGTAGTAGGAGTGTTCACAGAACTTTCCTTAGGGCAGTATACATGCTTAATACTTGGCTGTCCCTCATAAAAAGGCCACAGCTTTTTGGTGTTATACTATTTCAGGACTTGGAGGGAGTGGTGGGTCACATCTACGTGAAACATCAACTGGAAATATGTTTTTTTTTCTTTCCTTTTTTTTTTTTTTCCTTGAGCTAAATTTTCAGAGGATCTGCAGAGTTTATCTAAACTCACCCATGACTCAAGCAAACTTGAAACATGTTTAAAAAAACTTGGTTGCTCAGGGCCTTTTCTGGTTGAGTTTTGTCTGCGTCTGAGGTCCCACAACCTCAGCCTCTCAGAGCTGGACCCACGACCAGCCTCTCTGGGCAGGTTCTTCCACCACTTGATCATGCTTACAGAGATTATTCCCCCCACCCGCCCACCCCCCCATATTTCTACACCTTGGGTTCAAATAATCAAAATATATAGATTTGTGTGTGCTTGTGTGTGCAAGATGGTAATGCAAGATGGTAAAGTTTCATCTTAACCTTACATAATAATTGCTCCTTTAAAATGTCAGCTGAAATTCCAGAAAAAGATGTTTCTGCATTAAGATTGGGGGTCATTATTCAGGTGCTGCATTTGACCTTCATTGTGAGAAAAGATGTATGTGCACTTTAAGGGTTTCTTTGCTGAACTTCTAATTTATTTTCCTCCAAAGTTGAGTTCATTGAGAATTGATGGAAGTGGAGTGAAATTTCACACAAATTGTGTTCAGTGTGAGTATTCATATTGTCTTCTCTGGTGGTGTCCTTCCTTTTAAATAGTTGACAAATACAGATTGACTGCAGTTATAGATTAGATAGTTATATAATGCTATTTAAAACATTTTCAAATATTATCTTTAGATAAGCTAGTATCTATTGAAAGCTGAATGCAGCTTCTAATGTACTCTTCAAACCACTGGGGTAAAAAAAAAAAAAAAAAAAAAAAAGTAAATACATTTACATGAATGTATATTACTGTAACATTATAGAGGAAGCGTCTTGTAATTCCAATGTGACATTTGAAATGCTCTGTGATAAGCATACAGTGAAACAAAGACTTGTTGCACATATTGTAGATGCATTTCTCAGCTTAAACTGTGTGTTATATTATCACAGAGACAGAGTAACTATATATGTTTATGTGTTTGTCCTGTTTTACTTCAAAGTAACACAATACCTACGTACATCGATTTATGTTATTATATTATTTAAAATAGTTTTTCAGAAGTCCTAAGGAGATTTTTGCAATATGATGAAATTACCTTGTGTCTATAGTATTTCAACACAGCTTGCTTACCATCTCCACTGAGTCTCTACCTGAGTTAGAAATGCCTTCCAGTCCCCTGTGAGATTCATGAGAGTATATTAAAGCTTGCTACGAGTTACTTCTAGTGAAAATGTCAGTGGTTAGTATATAACTACGTTAGGATAACTTATAGCAAGCTTAAAGCAATTTATGGCTTCTGTGTGAGGAGGTGATATAGAATCTTATTAAGTAAATTTGTTAAACCATATTTCACTTAAAAGTTTTTCCTCCTCCCATGACCAGCAGACTGAACTAGAGAAAGCAGCACGCCCCTTCCTGACATGCTTGAACGTGATGATCATATTGAACATTACGGTTATTTTAATGTGCTCTTTTAATTTCCACAAAGAAGTGCAGTATTAAATCCAAGAACTGCTGTGTGGAGAAAGGAAATATTTGAATGTGCAAAGCAACCCTCTAACATATCTCATTTTCTTAGTTTCTTTTTAATTTCGTTTTAGTTCTTTACTTGCGTTTTATTATTTAAGAGTTTTATGCTTGTCGTAACTCATCTGTAATATTTAATTGATTCCTCCAGTTGTCTCTTACTGCTGTGGGCATTCTAATCAATTAAGGATCTCCACTGAACTGTGGCTTCCTATTTTCCCTCCTCCACCTTTCCTCCATTAAGTCTCTTGAGCGTGACCACATGCCTACTTGTGTTTATGTATGGATGTGCTTGTTTGTTCTTTGAACTTAAATCAGGCTCTTTCATTTTCTTTATCTTGAGGTTGCTTATCTCAGTCTGAATTTCCTCAAGATCCTGTATTCTCTGGGGCTCACTTTAATTTCCAGCTAACCAAAAAGCTGCTTGCACAGCATCCAACAGCAGAAACAGTATTTCTGTAGTGTTTATCAGGCAATCTTGTGATATTATTGCATCAATATATCTATAATGATTCAGTGTCATAACCAATGTTATCATCAGGCAGCAAGCACCTAAATAATCCTCTAAGATCCCATAAAGCCTTTCAGTTTATTTAGTTCATTCTACATCTCTAAAATTCAACTGGATAGCTAAACTTCACAGGTTTTCTTCCTTCCTTGAAGACTGCTGTTTCTTTTTCTCATCCCATATATTTGAGAAACTATCTTTTGATTTAATCTCTGTGTACTCCAGAGCTTTGAAATTCCAATTGTTAATGCCTTTACTCCTGGATTATTTTTGTCCTTGACATTTGATCTGCTGAATATTTAAAGTTGAGAAGTCCCAGATATTCCTAACCTCTGGCCTCCACATTTGAAAAATTTTGCAACTTAATACATATGAACCATAATATGTTCCTATATTATAGTGGTGATTGTATAACCAAGGAAGAGAAATAGGCTTTCGGAATTAAGTAATTTGATTGTTCTTATGTGATATAATACCATTATTTGTATATCATAAAAATAGCTCTGGCAATAATCTTTACGTTTTTGCTTATATGAGGGAAATACACTTTTTTTTTTTTTTTTAAATATAAGTAACATGGTTTCAGGGGCAATTTGTATGTAGATACCTCTCCTTTGGCCCTAAAAGTTACGTGTATTTTTTTTCCAAGGCAACACACCAGCACATACCAGAAAACATGTTGCATTCTCCTAAAAAAATGGTCTGTACTCTTTCCTTCTTCCTTTAACATCTGGAGTCACAGAAGATGCTCAACATTCAGAAACACGTGGGCTTCCTAAAGCCCTTGATCAAGCGAGGTTTTTCTGTGTCCTGTACTGTTCTACATTTCAATATTGTGAAGTTGGATTGAGGAAGTTTGCATGCTGGAAATATTATGGGGGGGGGGGGGGGGGGGGGCGGAGGGTGTGTGTGTGTGTACATAGATTAGCTTGGAATTTGCATTGGATTAAAATCTAGGCATTCCTCCCCTTCGTTTCCCTTCTCCCTCCACCCACCCCCCAATTACATCCATTTTCTCTTTTCTAGCATCCCTGGGGAAACCTTAAAAAGTACTGTAATACCAGTCTGCTGGCTCAGGCTTTTTTCCTCTTGGAGGGATAGCATTAAAATCCTTTCCCCAGGGATTTTAGTAACTGTTAGTAAAAATGAAAATTTATCTGATACTCTCTTTTTTCTTTCTTTTCTTTATAATTGCTAAGCTGGTCAGCAATGATTCTTTTCTTCTTTTCCTCTGAGTTATTTTTTCCCTCTGTTCTTTCTTCTGATATAGTTACAAAGAACTCATGGGAGACAAGACCTAAAAGACTTAAATTATTTGACTGGAAAATGTGCTGCCTTTTTCTTACTTCAGCATCTCAAAGAAAAGGTATTCATTTTATTTTCATGGAAGATAGCATGGCACTTACTGGATTAGGATACCTTTCAGTTAAGTACACTTGTGTCACATTAATTGAATGAAAATCAAATTTATTTTACAAGAGTAGGTAAAGTGCTTATTTAAAATTTAAGCATTTATACAATAGTTGCTTCCTTCAAATTTAACCGATTACAGAATCTAAGCTTTCTGCACATGCATCGTAACTGAGAAAGACTTTGGCTACCCATGGTTTCAGTGGACTTCATGGTGACTGCAAACACTCCCTCTGGAAAATTTCAAAACATCTCTGGTTCTATTTTGTAGAGAATTAGTGTGACGAAAGCATGATTACAACCTGTAATGAGAGACAGTACATGCCCAGATATTCTTCCTGGGTGAGGGGACTGCTTCAGTGTTTGGTGCAAACTAGTCAATAGAGCATTTTGGTGTCTGAAGAGCTGTGCAAAGCAGCCCTGACTCAGCTCTGATACAGCACAGTATCTACTCTCATGTTTCTTTAATTTGTCAGCGTTTGCTTTGTCCTTCAAATGGTTTTGTAGGCATTGCAACAAAGCAGACATTCACATGTAAGCCTTATGCATTTACACTTGTAAGTAGTATTTAGGTGGACTCCCCTGCTGATTTGAAACCAGACTCATCTCATGAGACTCATCTCATGTAGAATTCTGCCTAAAAAGTTAAGCATCCACTTTTAAGCTTTCTATTCAAGAATCATTCTGTAGGCAATGGACAAAGGTCTCAAAGATCACCAACTCCAAGAGAAGTGCATACAGTCTAAACCATGGCATAACTAATTGTCTGGTGGAGACACCTGTCTATTTCATTAACTTTAGAAGAAAATTTTAAAATTAACTTGGGTGTGACTTTTAGGCAAAAAAAATTAGGTGAGATAAATCCTACTGTTTGTCATTATTTCAATTGGAAGCCAGCTATAAGTATGCCATACCTAATACAAAATAGTCTTTTAAATGGCCTCCATGCACTGATCACGTTATGCTTTTAATTAAAAAACATTAATTCTCTTACCATAACAATTCTCTTAAGAAAGTTGAGTAATGCCAGAATATTTTATTCTGTAATGGTAAACCCTAAATCCTCCTCATTGTCTCTAGGAAAACAGCAAACTCAAGGAATCTTAGATCTAACTGAGAAAACAAGAGGAGTAAGAAAAGCCTTTTTAAACCAAAACATACCAACTATGACAAATTCAAAAATTACATGGCTATTGCATCATATATTAGACTTACTGTGCATATCAACAGGGCTAAGACAGTAGTCAGAAAACAAAACAAAACAAACAAATAAAAACACTCAAAGTTACAGAACTGTATGTACAAAAACACAGAAGAGATTTGTCATTTTACCAGGCAGCAACAATCCTCCAGTTACACAAACCAAAGCATTGACAGGTTTTGTTTTAAGTTTAAGGTTCTCTCCATAAAGGAGCACAGCTGTGGAAATCTTGAGAGTAACCTCAAGCCTGCTGTTGTAATGTTGCTGAGTGTGAGACCTAAAAACAAGAAGGTAATAGAATACGTTTTCTATGTTCAGGATTAAATGCTGAAAAGCAAACAAATGACTTTAGTTATAAAAAAGAAATAAAAGTATAATTAACTCAAATTGCTTCTTTTAGAATTCTTTTTGATAGCATAAGACTTGTGTTTAAATACTAGCCCTTTAAACAGATATCCATATGTAAGCATAAGTGAAAATAGGTGATGGGAGGATTATTGTATTTTCAGTGGGCAAATCAGACTTAAAACAAAAAGAAAACACCAAAAAAAAAAAGTTCAAAGTACATAAAGTTTTTGATTGCCATAATTATGTCATCTACATGGACATAATTTCCTATTTTGCTCCTTTTTAAGATCTGCTATAAAAAGAAAGATTTTTCCAGCTTATGCCCAAATATCATTATTTCAGTTGAGAAAATTTTACCTACATAATGTTTTATAAGAATAGTGATTGCTCCAAATCAAAGTACAAACAGTTTCATAGTACCAGAAACTCCTTGAAATTTAGTCTGGTTTCTGAAAACAAAATTGTATTTTCATTTTCATTGTTGCTGTCGTTGTTTTTAGCAAATAATTTTGGTGAGGGGAGAGTGAGTGAAGTACCATGATTTCTTTAACTTAAAATAAAAATTTTAGGGCTTGGATATTAAAAGAGCCCCAAACCCAAAGACTGAAGGGCTGCCCTAAGACAAAACACAGAATTAAATCTAGGGTTTAAAATTTCTTAATACAATATCTGGACCATTGTCCTCACAGAACAGAAGAGTGAGAGTCTGGGCATGACTTGAGAGCATTCTCATTGTCCCTGATCTGCCTCACCTCACTGCTCATCTTAGGTACCATAATATCTCTTCTTTGAATGGCATTTGTGGCAGTTATGTTTGTTGGAAGATTTCTTTCAGTTGGTAACAAATTACTTGTCCCTTAGATTACATCTGTGTTTGGCTAAAATAAGCAGTTTCCAAACGAATATTTTCTGAAAAGTGGTATATATGCACATAAGACTTGATTGCAGTATTTTCATATATAAATTGTCCTGAACTTCTTACATTGGTATATCATTTTGCTTTGTAGGTGTGGAAAGCAAATGTTCAATGAGATAAGGCAGTATCTTTTTATTTTATTTTATTTATTTTATTTAATTTTATTTAATTTTACTTATTTAATTTTATTTTTTTTAACCTGAAAACTTCAGTTACCAATTTACAATTTGATGGGTAACTTTTTATTGTAATATAGGAGCATATCACACTTCCTTTTATGATTTGTCAGACTACAGACAGTTGGCTCTCTGCATTTATATAAATACATTAGATAGCTTGCAAATCCAGTTAGATATTTGGAGTTGCTGTGTGAGTAATTGATGTTTCCATAAAAGAGCCTCATCCGTAAATATGTAGGATTAGAATTAGTATTGCTGCTACTTGCAGAAATCAACAGACCTGGAGTCCTTATTTAAGCCCAAGAATATGGTAAATCTGGGGCATTCATACAGAAAGGAAGTTCCTTTGATATATTAAAAAAAAATAATAAAGAAAAAAGAAAAAATAAAAAAAAAGAAAAAAGATTTCAGAACTGTTTAATTAACAACCTAGGAAAAATACATATTTGAGACTGAACTGGGTAATAAGATGCCACCTTTGTTCTATAAAAATGCCTTGTTACTAGGAAAATGATTTTTAAAAGAGTAGTCAGCGTCTGAACCAAACTGTTTGTTGAAGACTTGCATTCTAAATCTTCTGATGTTGACAGCTGGGAAAGGCAAAAATTGTCTGTCTTATACTCTTCAAATACAATGGGTTTTATTTGCTATTGATTCTTAAGGTATAGTAAAGTGCTGCCTCTGGAGTGTGATTGCTGACGTGGCAGATGGTCTTTATTATTCCTAAAGGTCTGTTTGGTTAATGGCACCTTCATTCTTTAGTATCCCCATCTATCTACCCTTCACTTCCAATTAAGCATTAGTGACATATTTTTATGGTCTCTAAAGCAGCATAAATTAACATCATCTATGGACACAGTAGGGTAATCCACTAATTGCAATTCTGATGACTAACTTGAAGACACATTGAAGACAAACTGAAATTTTAAGATCAGAAGGCTCCTATAACTGGTATTAAAATGTAAAGAACATTTTAAATCTATAAATTTTATATTTTTTAATCCCTCCACATAAGTAGCTAAAGGAATTGGACATAGTTACTGCAACACTAGTTTAACATGCATCCATTGCTAAATTTCACCAGAAGCCCATATGTTGGTGGTCATACTCTAGAGGCCCATTATAAATTGGCACATATGGGAAAGCTCACCTCATAGCCAACAGAAGCTAAAATACCTGTCACAGATGTCCAAGCAGTTCCTGATCCGAAGTATATTAAGTCATTGCAGGAGTCCACTGCCTTCACTGGGTATAGGTCACAGCTGCATTGATCATTTTAAGTGACTTACAAAGAGTCCCATAAAAGTTCCACATCCAAGCATTTCTCATCAGAACAGGCCACACATGAGTTAAAATAACCTAATTAACTCAAACTGTAATGAACTGTAGCTGTTTTATTAAATTGATAGCTCTTTAGCTATATTGATATGTCATGTTTTCACAAGGGTTGTCTGCATCTTCCTTTTTCCCAGAAAAACATGGAATTTAACACTCTTATTCCCCTTTCTTCAGTTGGGAAAACTGTGAGGAAGTAGACTTTTTCATATTGGCTAATGTGGAGTGCTTCTATTCTTGGCAACTTTTGAAGCGAGCACTTAAAATAAGAGGGCACTTCCAAAGACTTAAGCCAAAAAGTTCTGGAAGCTAAGCCAAATCTCGGATTCATTTTTAACCTTGTCTCTCTTGTGCCTCATCCATCAGGTGATACTTTTAATGTTACCTGAGCATGACACTATGTCTGTCTCAAAGCACTGCTGAGATTGTAGATCACTGAGAGATAGTGTACACTTGCCCTGTATGTTTGCTCTGTTTTATGCTTTTGCCTAAGCTTTCAAGATTTTCCACTATTGAAACAGGATGCTTGTCTAGAAGGAATTTTTGATCTGACCAAGAACATTAAGTCCTCAGCTCAGCTGCTCACAGCAAAATGAACCGAAATGTTGAAGATGTATTTTTTGTTCTCTTTTTACATATGTGCTTGGTCTTTGGCCACAACTTTCTTGTTACAATTAATATCCCTTCTGGGCTATCTGGAAAATACTTTTGCAAACAAATGATAAGCATACATCAAAAGTTGCATAACTCTGTCACAGACAGCGTTAAACCAAAACTATAGTCTTAATCTCTTAATCTCTATCAGATAAGTGAATAAGGACTTTTTTTTTTTTTCTCTTAAATAAGTTATTCTCTGCTATTCTAAATTAGGATGTGTCCTGTATTCTTGCACTGGAAGGGCAGTAGTATATCTCTAGTTATAAACTACACAATATTTTTCTGGACAAGGAAAATAATCTATCTGTCAATATGTGCATTCATGAACAGTATACTTTGGATAACACTAAATTATTGGGACCTCCCACAACAACCACCACAGTATTTCACTGAGAATAATAAAAAGAAATAATAAATTTCAAAACCTCACATCAGTTCTTATGTCTGCTCATGCTTCAGTTGCGTATATTTGTAAAGGAAATATAGCTGTTCATAATTTTCATTGTTTTTTACAGTTAAGGATTTTTAGCCTAGTTTTACGTGTTACTTTCAAACTGGATATCTTTTTGCTTACAACTGCTGACAATTTTGCTGTTCTTAAGTTTTTGAATAAAAAACTCATAGTCCCATCCTTGTCAGCAATAGCAGCAAAAATTATCTGTTCCTTATAATTTTCTGATACTTTCTTCAGATATTGCATATTAAGATTCACCACAGTTAGAATTTGTAAAGGAAAAAAAAAAAAACAAAAAACCTGTCTGGATGGTTTATGAGCTAGCTCTGGATGTCACTTATTATAATAGCATTCCTAACAAATGACAGGTCAAAGTCATGGGTTTCAAAGCATTTACATAGAGTGTCAATCATTAAGTCCTTGCCAGTTCAAATGCATAGTCATCTAGGCATATCTTTAAGGGATGTGCCTGACTTTTCATCAAAAATTCCTTCCATCCTTACCTAGTCTAGTGGGCCTTAATGATTTGAACTCAAAAAGAAGGATACAGCAACATATTTGAAAGGAAGTCCTGAAACAACTATACTGTTCTTGTCACTATTACTCACCACCTCCTAAATTTACAGTGCAGTTTGACTCTTTTCCCCTACTTTTTAAATAAACAGACTTTCCTTGATTTTTCGCTAGATAGTCACCCTAGTATTTTAAGTTCATAATAAAGAACAACATTAAAGAAATAAGAGAAGCTGCAGCATAAGGGAAGGTCATGGCAAGACATTAATTTAATAGTAGCCTACAGAAAATGTATAATCAACAAGAAGGATGAAACTAACTTTACAGGGAGCACTTAAGATGATATTTAGAAAGTAACTTACAATGAAAAAATCAGTTTCACAAATATCTATGACTTGTTCAGACATTATGTTTATCTTTTCAAGTGCTGTTTTTCTTAATGGCATTCCCATATATGTTTCAATTGGGAAATGCATAATGAAAGATCCAGTAAATCATGCAAGATAGATTTCATTGCAAAAGCTTAGCACTGTTTACTGAACATGTGTCTTTTTTTTTTTTTTTTTTTCCCAAGGAAAACTTAATTCCTTTAGTGTTTCATTTGCAAGTATCACAAAAGACAAAGAAACATGCTTATTTTTAATTCATTACCACATTCAAATGAGTATTTATAGTACATCTTGTCCTATTAATTAAGGACTGAACAGCAAGTTTGGCAGTAGTCTGCATTTGGTCAAAAAGTAATTCACAAATTTTCACCACGTCACATAAATTTGTAAAGAATGCGCACCTTTTTGCACAATATTTTTCAGCATGCCAACAACTTATTTATGGCGATAACATTTGTTCATCTTTAGCAGGTGAGATCCACCAGCAGAGAGCTGAAGTAGTAACTCTGGGTTGAGATTTTCTAAAGTAGTTAGTGTTTATTCTTCTTCGTCTCTACAGAAATCACTGGAACTTACAGAACAATGAATGTGCTGGAACTGGTGTTGTATGCTTTAGAAACTCTCATGACCATACAGATTCCAATCACCCAAGATTTCATTGTGTATCAAGAAAGTTTCTATTATAATTTCAGTTGACACAGACCTGAGAAAAAAAAATAAATATCTAGATTAAACAGATGTACCAGAGATCCCAAAAGAAAACAAACAAACAAACAAACAAAAAAACAAAACCCCTCTCTCTATATATATTTACAAGCTTTGTAATTGTACAAGTTTTACATTTTGTGACATCTCTCTATCATTCCTTTATGTATTTACACTTGTGAAAGTCTTATTTCTTGCCAAGAATTTAAAATTAACTTTCATGTTAAGCATCATGCACAGCAGCAAGAATTTAATATTATAAACTGACACTATTGCATACCATTAAATAGTAATTCAAATCTACTTGGAGAAAGGCAAGTCTCTTCTTTCTTTGCGTTACATTTACTGCCTTATGGAAATTCAGATGTTCCTATAAGGATTCTATTGCATTGGTCTTATTGCATAGACACCGATGCTCATGAAGAATGTTATTTGTGTGAGTATTTCTACTGAAGTCCATGGTGCAAAGTTGCATGCAAATGGGAAGGTGGAATGGGGCCTACAGACTTTAATGATTACCAAACACCCTAACTTCAGTATAGAAAGCAAGTAACTTAATTACGTAAATCAACAGGAGATTGACCCTGCAGTGAATTTTTAATAATATACTAATTGTCTGATAAAGAAACCAAATTAGACATTAGTGGTAAATCTTCATCTCAGCATGCAGTTACATGCTGAAATGTTGTTATTAATGCTAACTGCACGTAATTCTTGAGGCACTATGAGAAAGATTTAGGCTGGATTTTATTATTATTATTATATATATATTTTTTTTTTCTGTTTGTCTAGGAAAAGAGTTGATATTGAGCTTTCACAACCAGTTTGGATAAGGCCCTGGACAACCTTACCCTGATGGTACCCCTGCCAGGCAGGGGGTTGGAACTAGATGATCTTTAAGGTCCCTTCCAACCCGAGCCATTCTTTTATTCCATGATTCTATAATTCTATGATTCTATGATTAAGTCTGTCTTGGGTCTTCTCTACTGATCTTTAGAATGACTCATAGCTGTCCTTGAATATTATCTCCTACAGCTGGTAAGTTGGTTGTGGGACAAAATAGTGAAGACATTTCTAACATGATGTGGAAAAAAGCTGTTTTCACAAAGGAGAAATTCTATGAAACCCATAGAGCAAATTAAACTTGAAAATAAATAGCTCTTCGAAAATTCCAGAAAAATTCTCCTGAAAGTTTCAGAATTACATTTTACATTCTCATTTTATGATTTCTCTTTAGTTATAACAGACATCTAAAGTACTTCTGCTACTGCTGTGTCACAATAATGAGATGTGCTATTTGTATAATCATATTTTATAGCTACTACTGATAGAAACATCTTCTGGAGATCAAAGTGTCTTTTGTTCTTTTCTGAAAAAAGCTTCAAACTACTGCTTGAAACTTTTCAAAAAGAACTTTTTGAAGATACTTCCTTTCATATACAATCTCAAAAATATGTGGCTGTTTATCTGAAACCCTGAAATTTATAATGGCATAGATATTCTGATTGCTTGCTAGTATCTAGTATCAGCAACTCATAATATTTTAAAAATCATGAACCAGGCGCAAAAAGTCCTTAGCATTTGTTTACCCAACAAAATTTTTAAAAATAATTTTGGAAATCTTTTTTCTTTTTTTGAGTTTTCAATCTCATATAAATATACAGCTTAGAAATGTCTTTTATTATCTGAAGGCTGAACTTTTATGTGACTTCAAGAGGTAGAGCTTTAGTAAGTTAAAAAGTCAAATACCATGAGAATTATGATTACTACTGGTAGTAACAATGAAGTTGGGAGAAAAGACAAGTTACTCTAAGTCAGTTTTTATTCACCTGTTATCTCTGTTTGGTGGTATTCTAGCAACTAAGCATCAATTACTACTGATTTTGATGGTAAAACTTATTTAAAGAGAACTCCTAGAGGAAACAATGACTAGAATTTGCCTTCAAGATGTTCATAAAACCTGAATTATACACCAAGATAAACACCTCCCTGATTCTGTGTATGGGACTCAGATTATTCACTTTAGGGATTTATATAAAACAATAGAAACTCATCACACTGTTTCTAAACTTGGACAAAAATGTACTATTTAATTTCATAAACCTGTTTTAGGCCTTTTTAATTTTTTTTTTCATTTTTTCTACAAAAAAAAAAAATAGTAAGATCCATTGTTATCTGTGTTCATTTACCTGTACCCTCAAAAGAAACATGCAATTGCTATGCAGCAGAAACATCAGTCATAAATGTCCTTTCATAATAGAAAGATTTAAATTTTACCTTCTTTCTTTCTATGGTATTAAAATATTTTGTTTACAGCCATTATTTTCAAGTAGTTTCAGGATTTAAAAAAGTAATTAGTAAATCGTGTTCATTTCACAGGATTTGACTTAACTAACTT
Source organism: Anser anser (assembly GCF_964211835.1). Classification (NCBI taxonomy): domain Eukaryota; kingdom Metazoa; phylum Chordata; class Aves; order Anseriformes; family Anatidae; genus Anser; species Anser anser. Next base: position 179,221,538 of record NC_139720.1, on the reverse strand, counting down.
TGATTATGTATGAAAGAGTGGTTGTAATCTTTAGCTGTGTAGAACCAAAAACATTCAAATCTCTTCCAGAATTAAGTCCACTCGATAACTCCCTTGTTTTCACTGAGCAATCAAGTCAGTGTCCATACAAAATAATCAGTGTGGACTTTTGGCAGTTTCTGCTGCCTTTAATAGATGAACTGAAACCAGATTATTATTATTATTTTATTTTTATTTTCTATTTTTTTTCCCATGAGCATCAGCAATGAGTACTCATGACTCTTTCACTCCACTTTCCTGCATTTGTTGTGTGATCTGGAGCTTTAGGCAACCTCTAAGCAGCATAGGAATGATGACTTTACAAATTAAACAATTATTTTGACTTGTAAAATCCTTTGAGACGTCTTGAGATGGCAGCTGTGGATCAGCTGGGAAATGAAGGCTTAGATATGTTTTAAACGTACAAGATACTAGACATGACCTATGTATGTCTCCATTGGTTTCTTGTGCATTGGAATCCAAATCTGTTTCTCCTCAGTATCTGAGCTGACAGTATTACTGAAAAAGCAGTACTCTTAAAGCAGCTCTAGATGGGCTCCAGTATTACTTTACTTTATCCTGTTGTATTTTCCCTTTCTGACAGTCTAAGGGCTTTTGCCGTTCTTCAGATATCTCTGTCACCATTCCATGCCCACAGAATGCCTCCATCAGGTACATTTAATGTTACCTTGTTTGATCCTCATCTGAATTTCCCTTCCTTTTGCTGAAGTACCTCACAAAGGTTGGAACATTTATTTTCAAAACACTAGTTGCTTTGAGTTTTAAGTGCCTCATTTTTGTTTTGTTTTGTTTTGCTTTGCTTTATTTGTTTTGTTCTGTTTGTTTTAAACTAAGGATTTTTGAATGATACATTTCTTGGAGTAGAACTGAAATATTCTGTGTTGTTCAGCTTTGTAATGGAGTATACACATGATGTTCTACATCACTATTTATTTTATTTACATTTTTTGGCATCTTTTCTTCTCAGTTAAATTCTTTTGTAAGTATAGAATTCTCCAGCATGACTTTATTGCAGTAATATATACATGTATTGATCCACTCTACCTTCTTCCTAGTATTTACAAGGCAATAGTTCTTATTTAAATTAAACATTTATTTAAATCTTGGTTTGATTATTACTGTTCAAAATCCTAGAAAAAAGGGTATTTTTGATAATAAGGAAAATTACTGCATTTCTCCCATGGCTTATCCAGTGAGAGACATTTTTCTTTCCTGTTTCTCTTCTGTTTGAATGGAACATATTGAAAGCAGCTTCAAGAAAGGATGAGAGCATGTAGAGTCACTTGGAAAATATTCTCACACCTGCCCCTGCAGGTTGCTAAACAATTCCAAAAGTTCTCATGAGATAGACTTAGTTCTGGCTTCATATACTAAAAACAAACAAACAAACAAAGAAAACACCCTCCTTGTACACCTAAAGGTGAAGTGTTCTTGACCAAGCTTGGTTTAACCTAATCTGACTGTGAAGTTGGTTGGTCCTATTCTGAGTGGAAATCTGGACCAGATGCCCTCCATAGGTCCTCCCAGCTCAACAGACTCAATTATCCTTGTGGGTTCCTTTCAACTTGGGATATTCTATGAAAATTTTGCAGTTCTTGCATTTTGAAAGCATAACATTCCTGCTGTACGATAACCAAACCATGATTTCAGATTGCAATTGTCTAACTGCTATCCACAGAGATGGTGAGTCACAGAAACAAGAGAGAATGGAGTCTTCATTGGACTCTTCATTGTTTCCTTTGTAGCTTGCAGACAGAACACATTTAAAAATAAATAACTGAACTACAAAATAACCTAAAGCTTCAAATTACAAAATGAGACACATAAGAATAGGCACATGAGAATAAATGGGCAATATTTGTAAATGCTCCTGTACTTGTTTGTGTTAGAGCATTTGTACTTTTGAGAGTGCTGAGTCACCAAGCAATTCATCTAACAAAAACACTAATTTTACATTCTACCCATTAAGCAACCAAGTTATTTCTGGACAGATATATACCAGACAGCAATAATTAACACTCTCATTATTGCCTTCAAAACATCACTGACAAGAATGAAGAACATTTATGTTACTTACAGCAGTTGAAGATACACTGAATGTTTCTGAATTAATTAGCATTACTTTGTAGTACAGATGTTGGATGTGCATGGAGAAGATGAGCACTAACATCCTGTGTCTACTTGCTGTTCACAAATATTCATTTTGCAGCTTTGGCATCTGCATATATTACGTGTAATGGTTCTGAGAACCCCCTATCACATATCTTAATGATACTGAGTGCCTTACATAAACTGAAGTGAAAGAGGACAGAAAAAAAAATCTTATAAGCTTCTTCACTGCTCCTCTTGAATTCCTCTTTTAAATCTTTCTCTCTCTCTCTTTTTTTTTTTTTTTTCTTCTTCCCCTGTGATTCTTACAAAATACCAGCTGCAGAACTGAAATTCCACCTATCATGCTGTCAAACACACAAGGTCCTGCACCTGGGTTGGGGCAATACCCAGCACAAATACAAAATGGGCAGAGAATGGATTGAGAGCAGCCCTGAGGAGAATGACTTGGGGGTGCTGGTTGATGAGAAACCAGCTGATGAGAAGGAACTGACAGTGTGCTGCTGCATGCCAGAAAGCCAACTGTATCCTGGGCTGCATCAAAAGAAGCGTAGCCAGCAGGGTGAGAGAGGTGATTCTCCCCCTTTGCTCTGCTCTTGTGAGACCCCACCTGGAGTAATGTATCCAGGTCTGAGGCTCCCAGCACAAGAAGGACATTGTCCTGTTGAAGGAAGTCCAGAGGAGGGCCACAAGGATGATCAGAGGACTGGAGCACCTCTCCTGTGAAGACAGGTTGAGAGAGCTGAGGTTGTTCAGCCCAGAGAAGAGAAGGCTCTGGGGAGACCTTATATCAGCCTTCCATTACTTAATGAAGACCTATAGGTCAGCTGGGGAGGGTCTCTTTGTCGGGGAGTGTAGTGATAGGAAAAGGGGTAACAGCTTTAAACTAAAAGAGGGCAGATTTAAGTTAGACATTAGGAAGAAGTTTTTTCACTCAGAGGGTGGTGAGGCACAGGAACAGGTTGCCCAGAGAAGCTGTGGATGCCCCATCCCTGGAGGTGTTCAAGGCCAGGTTGGATGGGGCTTTGGGCAACGTGATCTAATGTGAGACGCCGCTGCCATAGAAAGGGGTTGGATCAAGATGATCTTTAAGGTCCCTTCCAACTCAAATAATTCTATGATTCTATACTGCATGTAATCCACTTATGCCTCTCTATCTATCTGATTCAGATTATCTGATTGTAAATAACGTAAAATGAAGGCCACCATTCAGTTCTGTGCTTGAACTCTACCTGCTTTTAGAGACGATACAAAATGAAGGATTGGAAGACAAATCACTAATAATAGAATATGTGATATAATGCCAAATTAGATTTTATGAAGAACATAAGGTATTTACATGTATACAAGAACACGGTTATCTTAATATTTTATCATGTAAAACAAAGACATTTTGGGGGAATAAGCTATAAAGTTAGTTTAATACACATGAGTATAGCTTCTCAAGGAACACTGCTTAGGGAAGTCATTGTCTTTTGATCACAATTCTCATTAAAGAAGTATTAATAGTCTTAACCAGCAAAAGGTATTTTACACCTGTAAATCATACCTTGAGCATTTTCTAGAAAGTGGTTTTTTTTTTTTTTTTTTCCCAGAAATATTTGGGATCCTTCAATGTGCTCTAATCAGCATGGGTGGTGTTCTCTCAGTACATGCAGTTTGGTCTTATGTTGTTTATATCAATGAATAACAGTCTAGTTTCCTCTACTGTATTTTGGAAAATGTATCACTCAGACATAATATCAACAACATGAGAGAAAGCACAAGCTTTTGAACTATTTCTGCGTGGAGCCAGAAGTCTCAGCATTTTGCAGTTTCTGACAAAGTAGCAGAGATGTTTCCTTCCCCACACTAAATGTCTGTACATCTTTTAACTAACTAGTGCATAACATCCATTATTTGTGTCCAGATGCATATACTCGTATGTGTAACTGTAGTGTTACAACATTACTAGGTAAGGCACAACTAATTATTTAAACATCTTCAGAAAGATACCATTAAAAAATGTTGTCCAAACTGAATGACTAAGTAGAGGAGCAATATTTAAATTATTTTCTATAACCTCATTTCTTTCTAATATGTTTCTACTCTGTTTTTCAAACTTCCTTTTCCACATTTTGCTCCTCCGTATGGCATATAGAATGTTCTGTTCCTCTTTCAGTGATTCTTGCTCCTTTGTTCTTGTGTTTCCTGAAAGCTACAAATTGTTACAAATTGATGAAGCAAGCATCTAGGTAGTTCGAAATCTATTTACTGAGCTCCCTAGATATGACATTTGCCTATATTGCCTCCTTTTATAATACTTTTTATTAAAATAATTTGCTAATGATAAAATATATGACCCCCTTGTCCCTGTTCCCCCAGATCACACACTGAAAAATTATCCATAAAAGCATGAGCTCTTTTTTTTTTCTCCTTTTCCCCCAGTAGTTCCTCTAGCTTGCCTATTTCAAAATTAATCATTCCCTTCCCTTCCCTTCCCTTCCCTTCCCTTCCCTTCCCTTCCCTTCCCTTCCCTTCCCTTCCCTTCCCTTCCCTTCCCTTCCCTTCCCTTCCCTTCCCTTCCCTTCCCTTCCCTTCCCTTCCCTTCCCTTCCCTTCCCTTCCCTTCCCTTCCCTTCCCTTCCCTTCCCTTCCCTTCCCTTCCCTTCCCTTCCCTTCCCTTCCCTTCCCTTCCCTTCCCTTCCTCTTCTTTTTCTTTCATTTTTTCCCTTTAATATAACACTTCAGACAGTTGAATAAGAACTTTCTTAAAAAAAAATATTTCTCAAGGATGTTTACAGATCTTCAACCTGAATTATTATATCATCTCAAAGATTTGTTTGTGAAGTAATGGCTTGCATTCACACATCTTAAATGTGCAGCTTTATAGAAAGTTTCAGATTTTACTCTATGTCCATCTTGTTCTGTCTCCCCCCAACCCTCCCCCCCCAAGCAAAACATAACCAAAACAAACAAGAAAACAACAACAAGAAAAACAACCTTCTGCCTACTGCTTCTATGCATGTTTGGTAAAAGAATTACTCTTCTGGCCAGCAAATATATTTCCTGTGTGATGAAACTGGTGAATGTAGAGCACAGGGTAGGATTCACACAGGCTGTGGACTGCAGGCTTGACCTTAGCTAGGGGACACTGAACATCTCATAGATACCAATGACCGAGGCAGCAGCAGGCAAATTATATATAAACTCTTCAGGTTACGGTCACTGAATCTAAAACAGCACATGGCAGCAGCCAGCTACTAATCCTACTGCTGGGGACTTGGAAACCTGAGTGTGGCATCTGCAGCTTGCAATTGCCAGCTATGGTCTCAAATGGCCTCAAAGGTCGACTACTCTACAGAAATAGGCAGAGGAAGATGAAGTCCAAGGAATCCATGTATAGCCCTCTCTTGCCAGCTACATCAGGCAGAAGCACCAAATACATTTTTGGAGTATTTTAGACACAATCATGTTGCTGAGGTCCAAGGATTTAAAAACACATTAGTGTCAAATGAAAACTGGGTTGTATGCATTGGCTTTATTAAAACTGTATTTAGGATTACATTCTCAGAACAACTTATTTTTGAAATAATTTTCAAGGCTACCTCTTCTATCTATCCTTGGCCAACTTTTTGATCAATCATTTCACTGTTGAGAATAGATGTCAAGAAAGTCAGGAGAGATTCGTGTCAAAAGATCAATAAAGGACTGAAGACAGAGTCGAAGAAACTGTGAATATAAAAAGGAAATTCACATAAATTCTGGCCTCTATTTCATTATTCTTTTTAAAAACATAAAAATTTTGTGACAGTAAAGATCTCTCTCCTCAAATGTTAGTTACTGCAACAGAGAGCATGCCTGCTCCCTTTATACTGCATTGCATGAACTGGGATGACTGACTTCCATCTTTCCATCTTTGCTATGTCTCTGCAACTGAAGGGCTTTTCCTAGAACACAGCTTGAGAGGGAGAAGGTGGAAAAGTCTTGTATTCTTGACCAAAAGTTTATAGTACTGCTGATTTTGTGCATGCTATTGAAACAAGATTACCTGAAGAATTAACAAAGACTTACTCTAGGATGCTGAAACACAGATCTGAATCCCAAGCCTACCTCAGTCAAATGTAGACACGGTCACCTCTAATAAGGAAGCTAATTAATGATTAAAGAGTTGATTAGAATTCGAAGTATTTCGGTCAAATTCCTCTATTTAACCTAGAGACTATCAGTTAATCTTTTTTATTGCCTCATCTTAAAAACAGAGTCAGAATTCTCTCCTGATTATTACACATTAAAAATTATCTTTAGGCCAATGATTCCCTTAATATGGACAGGTCCACTGTATACAAAATAAAGCCATGACTTTATTTTTTCCTCTTGCTGTCAATGATATTTAAATAGTTAACTCAGAAATTTATCTGAATAAAACATCTGAATAGACATTTCAGGTTTTAGTCAAATAAAGTTGGAATGTTCTTATTCAGTCTTGAGATGTGAACTAGTCATCTAATCAATGCTGAGATAAGCTTCTCTGTACGTAACAGCTCTCTTATAAATAAAACTCTTTGCCAAGGTGCCTTTGCACTGAATGTATTAACCTTGACTATTGACTTAGTCTAAAGGTTTTCCTCTTAGAGAGTCAACAAGTGTTGAGGTTCATTTTGGTCACACAGTCTCACAATGTACAAAGATATTACAGGAAGTACAGCAACACTTACAATTTTCCAATTACAAAGAGTAACAGCAAATCAAGTTCTCTTCCCAAAAGCATATATCAATTCAAAGTTCTGCACTGAGCTTTGCATTTCGTATCCTCAGTGAGGTGCATTCAAACAATGTGAATAATCTTTTTTTTTTTTTTTTTCCCCAGAAGGAAATCATTCATAAAACAGGGCTGTTACCTCTAGCTATATATCAATCTTTCTGTATAGTATGTAGTCACCAAACAGTTTAACCTAAAAATTTCAGTTTGCCAACTCTTGATGAACTGCCCAACTTAGCATTAAATATTAAGTAAAGCTGGTCAACAAAATTATTAGAAATTCTGATGAAAAATGACCCCTTTGTATAACAACACTTCCATGGCAATTTCTGCCAGTTGGATTAGAATTATCCTAAGCACTTTTTCGCATTATTTTTTATTTCTCTGCCTCTTTTTCTCAATGGCTTGTACAGAAAGGACCATGGAAGAATAAGAACATATAATATTCATATTGTTTATTTCAGGAAGAAAGGTACAAATTGCTCCAAAAGTGTGCATTGCTATGGCAAAGTGTATGGCAAGGTTAGATGTAAATCCAATCTAAATAGGGCTTTTGAGCCAGTCTTGTATAGATTAGGCTCATGGTAGATAAAGACGTAAATATAGAATCAGGGAAACCTCAGGCTCCTGAAGATGTCACTGAAACCTTTCTAGTCCCTTTGGCAAATCCATACTATTTTTTGAGTTCACTTTTTGTCCTATTCAAAAATAACATGAGCCTAAGGTGCTAGTAACTGTTTTACATCTTTTTGAACTGTTTGTCAGCTAATAGATTTTTGCTTTGCTGTGATATTCTGATTATTTTGAGGACCTGAGTGAAATTAATAGATCTATTACCAAGTAACTTCCGACATAAACAGCGGTGCTGGTCCCTAATGATTTTCAAATGACTGGTCTCCAGGGTTAAAACTCTTCCTAGCTACCCCTTTTCTACAACAATGAATAATTAAATAGGTACATACTGTGGCTAAAGCATTTACCATTTCCTGAAATGTTAAGAATCAGATGCTACTGCATGCAGAAAGCACGTAGAACTAATGTTCTGATCCAAAATGGCAGCAGCTGAATTTCTAGCTGCAACGCTACAGCATCAGCACTCATCCTTAAACTCTGTATTTGCTAGACATTGCTTAAGATTTTCATTGTAAAACTCCATTTTGTCATGCACCAGCACTACAAATCATTCTCACTTTGAAACTGACTATCCTTTAAAAGTGAAGTCAAAGGAAGTCAATGGAGTCAGAGTTAGAGGAAATAGAAACTCAAGGAAAACCGGAAAAGCTTGATATATTCCAGAGGGACTTTATAGTGATGAACACCCATCTGCTATTAAAAAGTCAACAATTTTTATTCTGAATGTATTTTTCCTTAGGTAATTGTGATACCTTGAATGACGATATCACCTTATCGCCTTTGACTGAGTCCACTTTCTAAATTCTCACTTTCAGGTAATGTCTAGGTTTCACGGATTCTTTTCACAGAAAGTATCTAAGACATCACTTTTGCCATCTGTCTGCACAGCTGAAATATCTCACGTCTTGGTTACTGCAACACCCTTTTTCTCTGACTTTGACAAATGCAATCTTGCTCAGCTGCTGCGAAGATCATTTTCCTGGCCTGTCATTTTGACCATTTCACCTCTCTCTCCACCTCCCTCTGCTTGCTACCACTTTTCTGCCACTTCAAACACAAGCTGCTTGGCTTCACTTTCAAAGACCTTTCACAACCCATCCCCACCCCACAAATGATCTTTTCATTCAGTGAAGATCAGTTGACAGCAGTTACTGATTGGCACACAAAACCGGTCTCAACAGGTTTTTAATCAAGTGCCATTCTGATTTATCCTGCTGTCTTTAAGATTGGGAAGCACTTCCTGAAAATATCCCCCACATTTCCTCATTACTCTCTTTTAAGCCCTGTCATTAAAACTTGCCTTGTCATGATGTCCAGAGAGAGATAAGGACAGAAAAGCGGCAGGAGTACAGTCTTTTATTTCCCCAATATCACATCATTATCTCGTTATATTTTCTGAGTACAAGTTCTTTGCAAAAAGGGATTGTGTGAGGTTTGTTTTCCCCTACAAAGGCATCCTAGTCAATTATTAGGATTCTTATATTTGAAAGCATTAAATAATAATAATAATAATAAACAACTCCTGTGAGCTTCTAAAGAATTTTTCTATAATTTTTCCATTCAGAGCGATTTGAATAATATTTCTGAATATTTCCTGGACCTTCTGCTCCTTGGATGTTGTTACTGCTAGTTTCTGCCTTCATCTTCCAGACTAAATATTCATCGGATTCGTTTGGACCATCCTGAGACTTCTGTCTCATCTCAGTATAACTGCCAGAGCTGAGCCTACCATCAACATTTACACAGAATGGCTGGGTGCTTCTTAAATGTAGAATTTCAGGCATAATGACGGTATCTGAAATAGAGATTTCCTCAGAAGTGATACCATATGCAGTGTAACCGGCTGGCTCCTTCTGTCTTGCATCATTGCTCAGATAAAAATGAAGTAGTTCAAGCATTTTATGGGAAAGATATAATGCCTGTAAAATTTATGTCTCTCTTGACATGGTGAAAATACACTTCAGGGTGTACCAGAGAACAAACTTGCCCAGCTCGTAAGGAACATAGTACATTGGATGCAGGCCATTAAATTAGCACTTTCTAAACTGTCTAATCTGGTGCAGCAGGCAGCTGTGACTGGTAGAAGTATTAGTTATTAACATGTGTTCCCCTTCTTTCTCCCCTCTTTCTTTTGTTTTAAAACCATATCCTTAAAGAAATTTTTAAGCACGGATGCAGTCACTTTGGTGGCCCTTTTCTGAATGAGTACGAATACTGCAGCGTACGGCAAAAAATGCACAAAACGTTGCGATGACTTGACTTGCAATGTTGAGATCCTTAATGTCGTAATTATTGTCTTTTAAGGGCTTAGCCTGAAGAATATACAAGGTATTTAAAACTCAGATTTTTCATGTAGTGGTCTAAAGCCACTAGATGGGTAGATATGCACCAACATGAATTTAATCTTGGATCTGATACTAAGTCACAGAATGAGTATCCATTTTTTTTTTTTTTTTCCCTAAGAGCAACTGAGGTGGATAATGACCTTAAAGCATATATAAATGAAAATTTTGGGTTGAATCTGAAGTTCATTACAAGTAATGGTAGTTTTTCAAACTGTGTTAACATCTTTTGGTTTCTCAAGCAGAACATCTTGGTGTCCTAGGCTTCTGATCTTGCAGATAAATGACCTGTTATTTTGTGCTTCAGTGTATGTCTTTCATCAGGAAAGGGAGCTGGGCACAAAAATGATGTTGTGTGTACATATTTGTATCTATACAAAGGCAGGACATAGCCTGGGAAAAGACTAGATTCAAGAACTAGGAAACCTTTCTGATATTTTTAACATAGATTTAATTTCAGGTAAGTAACGATGTCTAGCCCATTCATCTGTAGTGAGTATAGTATATTAAGTATATTAAGGCAAAAGGTGAAGCAAGTTATACTCTTTGCAAACTTTTTAAAGATCAGTGTAAAATTTAAATTTTCTGACTATGGGAATAAGATAAATTGTGAGTTAAAAATGCTTGCTATGTATTTAAAAGTCCTACACCTTTCTTTTTACCACCTAAAAATAAATAATTAAATAATTTAAAAAATGTTTTGAAGCAGTATTTGGTGGAATTATAGAGCCAAGACAGCTGTGAGAAAGTGAGCTCAATTATACTCTTGTTTGTATATCTGTTTTGTTCAGTAAACTCATGTCTAAAATCCTTTCTGCTATTGGTGATGTGCACTGAGTACAGACCAGTTTACACACCTGGAGTAAATCATATGCCTGGAAGTCATCTTAAATATAATTTTATTGACATTAAGTCACTTACAGATAAGAAATATGAAATTTCAGGATGAATACGTCAATGTTATTTAGCGAATGTTTACAAGGAAAAAAAGTTAGAATGATGTATTCAGATGCTGCTTGTATCTATGTGTAAAGCTGCACAGTTTTTCATTCAAATCCTGTTTCAGAAGTAAGTGAAATGATTTTAACAACAATAAAAAAATAATTAAGTATAGGGGGGTAAGATATAGAATTCCTTTCTAAAATTGGGAGCTGAGGACTGAAGTATCATTTAATTGTTCAGAAAGTCAAAGACGTGAAAATATCTAAGAAACATGAATTCAATAAACATTATATAAAACATACCTTTTTGTTTAAAAAAATCTCATGAGTTGTAAAACAAAACAACAACAACAAAACAGATAAGTAGAAAAAGAATGCTTTTTCATCATCCCAGTGAGATAATGTTCTCTAGCACATGTAGATCATCCTTCAACTACTCCTATTATCTAGTCCATGTTTGAAGTTATCACAGACACCGGCATAGTAAGGAGCGTATCAGTCAGTGAGTGAAACTAACGTTATCTTGTTAAAGCTTAAGGAAAAGTCTATGTGAAAAAGGTAATCTTTTTGCTGAAAATGCAATTGGAGGTCTGATGAGGTGAAATCCAGCTTCCAATATAGATCCAAAGCCTGGGCTGCAGCTCAGCTTGCTCCTTCCCTGTAGTCTATACTATATACAGCACACTGTAGTGTTTGCTGGTGCTTGATAGGATCAGCAACAACCAGAGGTAACCAGATTTTTTGTACATGTATGAGCTGAAGAACGTCATTGTACTTTGTTAATTTGTTCTTCACCAATCAATTACAAATAGATGTTGCTTTTTTTGCTAGGGCATTTGTGTTTTAGCTTATGGGTCAAATACTTGCAAAAGCAAATAAAAAAGCACTTTTCACTTGAACTTCCTGTTGTTTGTTCTTGGTGACTACTTTTCTATACTAAACAGTCCTGCCTTCAATCCTTGATCTGGACACTGAAGCTTCCATAGAGAGAGATTGATTCAGACCAAAACACAAGCAGATCCTTGCACATTTGTGGCTACATTATAACTGAAAGTATAAAGTGCTGCAAACAACATAGAATTCTTCTGCACTTCAAGACAGAAAAAAATAGTTGAGGGTCTGTTTTTCTCTGTAACTTTATATTCCTAGCTGTAGTAATTACCTACACATACTTTGGCAGAAATATTTTTCTAATTTAGAATATAAATTGTTTTCCTGTAAACATCTCTCTATAGACGATCTACAAATTAGTATGGTAGAGAAGGGAATGTGTCTGGACCCCTAGAAAATAAAGGCGGGTGCTTTGACATTCAAAGACAGCACAAAGTGATCTTTTGACCAGCTAATTAAGCATACTCAGGTTTTTTATTTTATTTTGCTTCCTGTGCAATTTGTGAATTTGACTTTAGAGCTGGCCAAGGTGGATGGCGTGACACTGCTTGACAGTCTGTGTCAGAAGTGTAAGCATATTTGTGAGTCATTGCATGACATAAAAACATGTACTGCTGTAGAGACGACAGCAGTGTTTATAAATATATTGGCATGAGTCTCCTTATAAAGACAACATGCAAATCACAGGTAATAACAGCTACAGAATAACTAAAGCCTCATCTTGAGGTTTGTACCAGGATCAAAAGCATTATACTTTCCTTTTTTATCAAAACACAGACAAAGGTCATAAGAAGTATCCTACTTATTCTCTGATGCACTCTCACGTCATTCACCCCTTCAACATATCAAAACATTCTTACATAGAATGAAAACTGTTATGCTCATATTGAAAATTATCAATATCGGCAGCACAAAATACATAATTTATAAAAAACAGTTATTTAATTCTGAGATTCTATTTGCATAAACAGAAGACTAGACATTAATTTATTTTCTAGAGATTGAGTAGCTTTTTCGGACTAATGTAAAAACACCAAATATACAACAATTGTTGGGGGACAGATTTAAAACAAAGGCTAATTGAGGTATTTTTGTGGAAATTTTGAAGGATAATTTTTTCATCTCTTTCCAATATTCTGATTTCCATCCATGACTGGAATAATGATGATGATGATGATGATGATAATAATAATAATAACTAAAATGTGAAACATATGATTGGGGAAATGCCACTAAAGTGTTTCACATGAGCTGTAATAAAGGTGTCTCAATTTCTACTCTGTTCTTGAAAGCAGATTTTGTTATTGGAAAAAAATGTGTGGGGGGGATTTTATTTATTTTATTTTATTTTATTTTATTTATTTTATTTTATATTTTATATTTTATTTTATTTTTTTCCCCATGGGAACGAAGTGCAACATATCCAAATAGCTCTTGTTCTAGTCATTCATCTGCTCATATTCATAGACCTTCTAACATTACTATTTTGAAAATATGCTTAGTCCATGAAAAAAAAAAAAAGAAATTAAATGGATTTCAATAGAAAAACATGAAAACAAAACAAAACAAAAAACAACCCATGAACTTGTGTTCAGTCAATACAAATGCATCTTTCTGAGATTGCATCATGTGCAAGAAGTAAAATCAGTTTTGTTGCAGAAAGGAAGCATGTTATGCCCGAACACTATGCACAATAATTTAGTTCATTAAACTTATTTATTTATTTTTATTTTTTTTCAGGGAAGAAGAGAATGGGATGGAGGAGGTTTGTCTTGAGTCTATTTGTTTTACTAACCAGAGTTTAAATTTAACTGTAAAAGGGTGGTTTAATAACACTTTTTTTTTTTTTTTTTTAAATCTATGTTAGCTGATGTTAATTATGCTATTAGTTAGGACCCGAGTCATGCAACAACTATTCCACATTTTTTCACCCACAAACTGGCATGCCCATAATTGCTGGGTTGACCTGTTTAGTCTTTTATAATACCATAACATTAACGTTGCTCAGTCAATGAACTTGATGAAAAATCATGTCTCTTCAAAACCTATTTCAAAACTTACACAAATCAGGCTTTTGTGGTTGCTATATGACCACCACCACCACCATCACTTACTCTTCAAATATCCTCTTGTTGAATCTTCTTTGTTAATATAAATCTTATATTTTATGAATGGAAATGTTTCAGACTATATTCTGATTAATTCTTGAGTATCAAAACAGATATGGTGATGATGAACCCAATCCTATATCCCTTTTGCACCCATTGACTTGAAAAGAAATTGACTTAATTTCAGGGGCACGTGGAAAACATGGATGAATCCTCAGAATTAACTTGCTAAACTGAAAATAAGTTGAGAAAAGATCTAAGTGCAGAGAAACTCTACATTTGGAGATGCTTAGAATGGATACAAATTATCTTTGCTCTCTGTTTTCCAGTCTTGATTATCTAGAGGCAAATATCACTGCTTTAGCATTCTTTCCAAATTCATCTCCAGGGTTAACCATCCATGTTTAATCATTGCTGATAATGAGATTTGTAAACTTTCAAAAATCCCTTAACTAGAAGTGTATGAATAGGTTTGTGAATAGGTTTGTGCATAAAGCAGATTGGGAGAAATGTGCTTTAATTTGCTCTTTTTTTTTTTTTTTATTAAATTTAAAGAATTAGAAAGAGCTGATTGGTTTCACTATGCAACCAGCAAGCTTGACATGCCACAGAGAAAACAATAGAAAAGAAATTCAGTTCTGTTTCTTATAGCATCTGGATATTCTTTACACAACACTGATTACTGCTGTACAGGTCGTCAAAGCAGACATCTATCTGAGGGTTTCTCACGTTGAGGTCCATGGAAAACAGGAAATAAATTGAGCCTCCAAATCTTGTAAACTGTAATTTCCAGATATAACCTCATCATCTTACCAAGAAGATCCAAAGAGGTTAGTAAGATTTCTCCTGTTACAATGGTTCCCAAATTGCCTTGAGAGGGCTTCAAAGCAAGCAATTTGAAAGAACAAAGGACTGAATTCAAAACAGAAATTAAAAAGCAAGTAGTGGGAAAAATTATGGTGCTAAAAGGAAGGAATTATAAGAGCAGCCTGGAGCTGCATAAGAAAAATTTTAAACGTATGTGGAAAATGAATCAAAGCCTTGCAAACACTGGAATGAGGACAAGTTCAGAAGTGAGCAGCTGGAAAGGGATATGAATTAATGGAGCCATGAATTAACAGCATGGCTTTCCTGATGTTCTAGGAAAAGTACAATCAAAGTAAATATTCTGCACCCTGTCTCATCTATTTATTTAAAGTTGTATTCTCATGACCCCCAGAAGGAAGAAACCAAAAAGACCCTCTCCCAAACCCTCCCAAAAACCCATCCACAAACTTAAAAGAATTACTTGGGCCAACAAAGCCTATCAGATTTGAACTCTAACAGGAAGAAAAAAAAAAAGGAAGGAAGGAAGGAAGGAAGGAAGGAAGGAAGGAAGGAAGGAAGGAAGGAAGGAAGGAAGGAAGGAAGGAAGGAAGGAAGGAAGGAAGGAAGGAAGGAAGGAAGGAGAAAAAGAAAGAAAGAAAGAAAGAAAGAAAGAAAGAAAGGAAGGAAGGAAGGAAGGAAGGAAGGAAGGAAGGAAGGAAGGAAGGAAGGAAGGAAGGAAGGAAGGAAGGAAGGAAGGAAGGAAGGAAGGAAAGAAGGAAAGAAGGAAAGAAGGAAAGAAGGAAAGAAAAACACAATGCTTCGAGACCCTCTTCTTCAGTTTGTTTCTGCTTTCTTGTTTATTCACCTAGATACGGTTTTCTTGCATGATATCAGAATTTTTCTTGGTACCACTAGATCTAAATCAAATAACTCCAGTCACCAGAAATTGCTCTACACTTTTGCAGATTTCTTGTAGGAAGTTATTCTATGGCCACTACATGAAACAAAGCTGTCTGGAAGAATACAATCAAATTGTTCCAACTTGCTCCTTTTTGATCTTCACTTTTCTTCTTCCATTTGAATTTTCAAACCATGGAAGAAGAGTGGCAGCCTGGGCTCCAGCCACTGGGCAGGAGGAGCTCTGAGCCGGGGTAGCTGAAGGACGCAGCTGCTTTTAACGTCCCTTAACACTAAGCTGGACATATACATGCACAATATGTCTGTAGGCAGACATTCCATCTTGTGATATATATGCAGTTGATTGGTTGAAAGTACAGAGGCACGCAGATAATTCTATTATCACTTTCTGAAGAATTAAAATATTGTTGTTAATCTGAATGCATTGCTCAGCTGGGGAGCATGAAAGCACAGTCTAACTCAAACACTACATACCTAAAGGAAACACTGACATCAAGTTAATGAAATTTTGAATCAAGTGTTAAGCAATTAATTTTGTATACCTTTATTAATGATTTGTTTCGAAGGAAGAGTGATACAACTCACACCTTTCAAAAGGATAATCATAGAATGAAACAAAATTATAAATTCTTCTGATAAATTGAAATGTTCAATGCAGTAAACACAAACCTATTCTTCTCATTATTCAGGACATCTCTTCTGACAAAGAAATTAGCTTTATTTTGTCACCTCATTTATCACAGAGAGAGAATTTAAGAAGAAAAGAAAAAAAAAAAAAAGAAGAAGAAGAAGGAAAAGAAGAGAGAGAGAGAAATACCTTACCTTGCCCTAAGCCTTTTTCAACTACAAATTGTCATTAGAGTTCTACTTTGGTGCCACTCAGTTTAGTGACCTGTTTCTCCTTTGCAGTTTTAAAACTTAATTACTAGATGTAGATCTAAAATACAGAATTCTGCTGGATTACTTGGTGCAGTTGTTGGGTCTAATCACATTGCGTGTGCAGTAAAACGCCATTTGCTAGCTGCTTGTGATGTATGTTTTTTCTCAGATTCTTTTCTTTTCTTGAGTTGAAATTTTAGAATGTAAAGGGTATTACTGCAGAATCTCTAGGCTGCGTTCTTAAGTTCTTTGAGCAGACTCCTTTGTCAAAATAGTTGCAAACCTCTATTACCAATGCCTCATGCTTTAGCCCGAGTTGTTAGATCTGATGCCAGTTGTATAATTTGACAAGACAGGCAAGGCTACCTTTTCTTTTACTTTGTAAAAGACCTTGGCTTTTCCCTAACTTCCCATGACAATTGTCATTGCGTGCTGCAGCCATGTTCTCCCGCTTGTGTCCTCATCAGTGACAGAAAGAATATTTCTGACTCTAAGGAGACCTTACACTCTCCTGCCAAGGCACCCTATTATCTGTCTCTCCCAGCAGATCTGGGGCAGTGAGGCACGTGCCCAGCTGCAGCCCCAGCAAGTGAAGTTGTGGTGTCACTGCCATGTTATGAAGCAAATTCTGTTTTCCAGCAGGGATACTCAACCAGGGTGAATTCTATGGGATGTACAGGAGGTAAAGGCTGTATTTAATCCTTTTGGGTCAGTATTTATTCACTAAGGGAAGAGGAAGAAATGTTCTGTGGGCCATGGTGCTGGCTCCATTCCTGAGACCTTTTATTTGTCATGATTTGAGCTGTTCTGGTTTGTCCTTCCTGATAAAAGCCCAGCATCTGTCCTTCCACCTCTGCCAGAAGTCAGGAGAGGATATGTTGCCCTGTGGCCATACAGGCCAGGAGCAGGGCACGTAAACGCTCACAGCTCTGTCTTCCTGAATCTTGGGAAGCTCCTCGGAGCCTTCCTCTTTGTCTCTGTGCTCTTTTTTGCAAGGTGTTGTACCTCATCCCTCTATGTAATCCATCATTTTACGTGCATAGCCTGTGGCTGATTCATTTAAAATGTCACTGGGTAACATTGTGGCTTGTATAACAATGTGGGTGATAAATGGGAAGTTTATCCCCAGAGTTATTCCTTCCAGATTTATAGGCACCTAAAATCCAGAAGGTAGGGGTTGGCTCCTTCTTCTCCCACTGCGCTGGTGCTTCTTCCTCCACATTCCTCCTCATGGCACTGGGAGAATCTGACTGCAGACACTGTGGAGAGGATGTGTAGCTACTATTCTGGTAGAAAGATGAGGAATAAAGAGGATTGGGTGTACATATCCTTTACTGTATGGGTGCCTGAGCACTGGCACGTGTTGCCCAGAAATGTGGAGTCTCCTTCCTTGGAGATCTTCAAAAGCTGTCTGAACATGGCCCTGGGCAACCTGCTCTAGGTGGCCCTGCTTGAACAGTGGGGGTTGGACTGGATGACCCCTAAAGTTCCCTTCCAACCTCAACCATTTTGTGATTCTGTGATATAGATTCAGGTCTATTGATTGCATAGGGATGTCGGCGATGGGAGAGTAACAGGCAGGGAGTCTGGTGTCCCAGCACTCTGGTTGCTGCCCTGAGTGCTATTTTTGTAACCATGGCCTGCATATCTACATAATTCACAGGTTATTTCAGTGCATTTGCAGAGAGAATAGCTGTTTTACAGGGGCTGCATATGGGCCAGTCTATATCTATGAACACAGAGTTTCTTGGTCTGCTTTAATGCAATTCTTTCTTTGAAGAAAGATTCCAAAGTGATTTCTGCCTGTAATCTATCTGCTTCTGTCTCTTGAATTAATCCAACTCATTTGATCATTTGCTGTTCCCTGTTTGGTCTGTTCTTGTTATCTGTGCTGATTATTCACATCTCTCTGTGCTTCTCTAAACCTTTCCCCAATCCCAAATTGGATCCTAAGTATACTTTTCTTCTAACTCATCATGTTAATTCTCTTAATCACATCCTCTTATTAATTCTTTCATTTCCTTCCATCTCTCTCACCCTTCTACCTTTCTTCTCTTTGCTGCTGCTACAAACTCTACTTTCTCTCGTATCTCTTATGCTTGCTTTTCTGAACCATATACACTTTTCTCTGCTTTTTCTGTTGCTGGTGATACTTATTTATACTGATCTGTTATCGTTTCTTCCCAAAGTTTTCTTACCTCGCAGTTACAATTCTCTGTTTCAGAATCACATAACCCCTGTCACTTCTTCCTGTTCTCTTGCACTTAAGGAATGTCTGCTCAGTCTCAAAATGCCACAAACTTATGACATTTAGCTTGGCATCTTTCTCTCTTCTTTTTTTTGCAACCTTTCCTTTGTGCAGACCCTGCTCTTTAGACTCTTCCATTTGTCTTTGTTCTCAAATTGTAGCTGCTGAAAAATTGTATTTTTTTTTCCCTCATATATAATTAACAGGAAGAATGCATATTTTCTGCTTGCCATGCAATTGCATTCAGAATCAGTAGATAGAGCAGAATTGTTTAGAATTAGCACCTCCACAGTTTCCTAACACAAAAGTCATGGTCTCTGCACCAGCTTTAGAAGTCAAATGTAATTGTTCCTTTATTGAATGACTGAGCCAAGGCTTCCTTCCTCCTTTCCATCAGCTAAGACTGACAGCTAAGACTTTCAGGTGACATTCATAACTATATGGCCAAATCTAATTCCTGCTCTATATTTTTGGATGCCCCATAGCACAAAAAAAACTCCTGTAACCCTGAGTAAGTTGGTTTAAGATTCACTGTCCTTAGAATAATCCAACAAATAATACCTAGTCTCCCTGTCCAAACCCAACTTATGTGGACATAATTTTAATCCTCATCATCCTCATTACTGGGGTATTAGTCATATTTTCATAACATTGTAGCATTCTGAAAAAAAATTAGAAAATTAAAAGAACTACAGACAATTCTTGGAGAAAAAAATGCTTTGCAGAGTAAAGAAATACTATAGTCTGTTCTGTTTGAGAAACAGAAATTTAAAAGGGTGATTTTATTACCTCTTGCATTAGAAAGAGGTTTCTGATGACAGATTGTTCTTCATTCTATGCAAAAGACATACTGAGATCCATTAGTTGGATGAGGAAGCTAAGGAAATACAGACTAGACATAAGGGACTCCCCTCCCCTCCCCTCCCCTCCCCTCCCCTCCCCTCCCCTCCCCTCCCCTCCCCTCCCCTCCCCTCCCCTCCCCTCCCCTCCCCTCCCCTCCCCTCCCCTCCCCTCCCCTCCCCTCCCCTCCCCTCTCCTCTCCTCTCCTCTCCTCCCCTCCCCTCCCCTCCCCTCCCCTCCCCTCCCCTCCCCTCCCCTCCCCTCCTGTCTTAAAGAAAGAAGACAATATTAATTATTCAGTGAAAGAATTCAACGACATGTAGAGTAACTTTTCTGTCAGCTGCTGTTTCAGTCACAAATAACGTGTCACCTCCAAAAGTTCATCTCTTTTTATATTGACTAAAGAGACAGCAAGTCTCCTGAGTGTATAAAGTTAGGTAAAATAAATCACATTCAAAATATCAATATCCACTTAAAGAATAAGATATTCTTCAAACATTGTACTCAAAACCAAATTTAATGCCTTAGATATGTTATCCACTAGTTGCAAAACAGAAAGTAATTTATGGTCTGAATTTTAAAGATCTCTCTTGTACTGATAAATATCTGTACAAATTCTCAAACATAATTCCAAGCATCTATTCTAGTGGTTAGTACTTCACCAATATGGTTAAGAGCTCCATGGTGTATCTTGTAGTTATTTGAAACATCTCAAAACTCTACTCCTTACCTTTTCAGTATAATCTGTAAGCAATTTTACTGGCTGCCCCATGGTGCTCTTTTTAACCAACATGACAATTCAAATTCTCATTGGCTAAAGAGATGGTAATCTGAAGAAGGGCTTAGCAATTTTGTTCAAATTCTAAAGCATTGTAGGGAGGATTTAAGGAGGCTCTAGAGAGAGCCTCTTATCTTACTGCACTATTGTTAAACTTCAAATTTGCATGACAAAAAATATAAGTAAAGAAATAACATGAGTCACTTTGGTCTCAATGTAAAAGCAACATGATGGAAAAACAACCCAGGAAAAAAACAAACAAACAAAAACAAACAAACAAACAAAGAGACACCCTTACACAAAGAAGAAGAAAATGGAAAAGGAAAAAGATTACATACACATAAATGCATAAACCTAAGAAGCTGATGGAATATGCCAATAAACAAAGACTATCTTATGATGGCACCATACCCCACAAAGGAAATAAATCATTATCTGCTTTCATTTGGTGTTCAATGAACAAACAATTCACTCGCGAATGTATTTCTAATCATACAACCTCTAATAAACCTTTCCCTTCTTTGACTTGTTTGGTGTACAAAGACTGACCTGTTCTGCATTATGAAACTTGTATTGGCAGAAATTATTTTCTTCACTGACTGGCACTGAGCCAAGTTAAAATGTTTTGGGAGCAAGCCCTGAGTATTGAAAGAAAAATGATTTAGAAGTCATCAGGACAATCTACAAGTGACTCTAAAAAAGTGGAAACAAGTTATAAAACAGAAGCTATAAAGAAAAAGATGACACAAAAGAGACAATAGCTAATCTGTATCATAGGCTACTGTGCAGCATCCCTTGCTCTCCTCTTTGTTTCTCTTCCTTTTCCAGTTTTAGCATATCAAAACACTAAGGAAAACTTAGAATTGCAAATTTTCTCCACATAAGGTACTAGAAGTTCCTTCAAGGAAAATAAAACAAGTTTTCTCAAGGTTTTTGTTGTCTGTTATGTTTCTTTATTCAGTGGTAATAAGTAAAACACAGGGACAGATAGCCAGATATTTATTTATGGATAGAATTTTAACCAAAGAGAGAACTTCATAACCTCTGCCCCTAAGCTTTTACATAATTATACCCTGCAACACAGCTGGAAGCAGACCATGAGGAGAGGAAGATGTGGAAACATTAATATCATAGAAAACTGGGAATTCTGAGTTGTTCTTCTTCAGACAGTTACATTTAAAATGTTTTTGAAGTGCATTGAAATTTTTATTTGGCCAACTTTGCTGGGCCAAATAGGAAGGAGGGACAGAATGAGAATAGTTCAAGGGAGATGTTTGTACCTGGGATGCAGATCTGTATCTGACACTGAACTGGGACACAGCAGAAGGGCATAATCAAATTCAGGAACTTGGAAGCTCTATTGTGATGTATACATAGACACAGATAGCACTACATAGCAGAAAGGAGCCCTGTGGATGTGAGGAGGATGTATATACAGGTGGCTTTACAGCGTGTTAAGGCCACACACTCATTGCAAGTTGTATGAAAGAAAATGAAAGGGCACATCTGAGCCAAGTAGCCAATAAATGCTGAGTCTACTGCTGTTGGCAAAATGACTGTGGTGCAGAAGTGGTGGGAAAGGTGTTGAAAGGCAAGAGCAAATAAGAAGGAAAGAGAGGATCTACACAGGTAATTCTTGTCATCCCTGTTGTCTTTGTTGTCTCGGCTGAGAAGGATAAGATGTAAACCACCTAAACTTGGATTTGACATTCTCTTTACATGACTCCACAGTATACTGGAATATGAAGAATTTCAACAGAATATGCTTAATGAATGCCAAAAACATTCAGCCTTGGCCACTACCATTCACAAATCTATCCAGAAATGGTGGTGCCCATTTTTACAGGATATGTTAGGAGCTACTCAGGAGCTGATTCTAATGCCCTCTTAGGAGGCAGTATGTAGAATATGTGACATTCACCTGGTGATTGGGGTCCTCTATGAGTAGAAAAAGAGCAGGGAGCTCTTTTTCTGATAAGTGCTCCAACGACTGGGAAATTGTATAAGTGAAATGTATTGTTGTTGTTCTCAAGACAAAACAGAAAATTAAGATCCTGCTGCAGGATTATTTCTATTTAAATATTCATGCTAATTTCAGTGAGGCTTGCATTGTGTTGCTGTGTATTGTTAAACAACAACTGTATTCTGCTGAAGAGACGGCTGCAGTTCAGTAATGCATAAAGGCGTTCCTGGGTATTGTATGCTGTTTGAATGATCCATATAGCATGCTAAGAAATTCTATTGAAATCCATTTGCATGACAGGTGCTAGACAAAAGAATAACCTCTGTAATGCAATTAGAGTTTCCACCAGATTAAATGTGCTGTATGAAAGTAAGCTCTGGTTCTGGTGTTTTTATTTAGATTGTTAGTTCTTGGTGTAGTACTTAATGATGCTTCTGATTGAATAGCAAGGTATTCATACTTAGGTTTACTGAAAGGTAAATTTGATATTTATCAGATTGCTTTATGAGACAGCCAGGAAGAAAAACTGGTGGCTTGTTAACCATATTTGTGTCTAGAAATGTTAAATTCTTATGTGAAGTGGTCCAATAATTTAAATGTTATACAATAATTTTTTAAGAGAGGTTCCTACCATTTCATCGCGATCTCAAATACAACTGTGACAGGTGGCCATGTAATTAAAACCACCACCACTAACAACAACAAAAACCAGAAACATAAAAATACAGTGGTAGTTCTGAGCCCTGATATTACAGATTTTGCTTCATTTTTTTTCTTCCAAATTTTCCCTTTACACAGACGGTGGTTTAGTTTACCCCTCAAAGTTTTACTTCTGGAAGCTATTTTTATATATTTTTTACAAGTGCACCTTCAGGGAATAACAGCAGGGGGGCAAATCCTTTATTTTATGCTGTCAAAACCAATATGCTGTGAGTTATTCACATTACTTTCTGAAGTGCCAGTCAACGGCTTTGTGTTTGGAGCAGTGCAAACCACTAACAGAGACTCAGAAAAAGCAGTATCTGAATTGGTAGCACCACAGTGGGCGTTGGAGGGGGAGGGAGGAGAGGAGAAAAGGAAAAAAAATAAAAATTGTCCATTTTTGTTGCTGCTGTTGAAAGTTTTCTAATGAAAGGAGATAAATCAGGAACTTTGTAATAACATGTGCTTGGCCACTTAGCTGTAGCAGCAGATCTGAAATGAAGCTTACTCAGCACAAGCTTTGGACCTTTCAGACCTTATGTATCATTTCTGATCTACTAAGCTTCTCAAATTTGTTCAAAATAAAACAGAGAATAAAAAAAGTTTTTTTTTCTTTTTTCTTTTCTTTAAAAACATTTTGAGTCTGAAAAGAACACACATATTCAACTATTAGATTTTCAGAAAGAAGTTGGCACAAAATCTGACTTTTTACCCACACAAAATATTTGTCTTCAGAGTCATCAATTTTAGAGACTGATACTTTTTTTTTTTTTTTCCAAGAGTTCAGCTCAAAACAGCAAACAAGAAAGTGAAAGAGCAAACATTAAATAATGTGCCTGTACAGGGAACATCTGCCAAATTCTTCCACTGAATGCTGAATGGCTGCTGAAACTTGAAACTGCTGTTATTTCCCATATAGAGAAGTAACTTATCAGGTCTTCTGACAATCCAGAGGCCTCAAGACAACATTTCTGGAACTGTTACAGAAAACCCTTATAACCATAATAATTTTTTTTTTTCATTTTCCCCCCCAAGGGCTGAAAAAGAAAACTTTTTTTTACTAGAAAGAAGTACCAACTCCTTTCCAACTGTATCTGTGCTGAAAAATGTAACCTTCCTAAATCCTACCTTCAGGTTGAAGCTGACAGGAAAATCTGTGGAAAATTTACCATTTTATCTAGGGAGCTGCAGCAGTTCAGTGGAATATAATAGTTTTCTATATGAATTTACAGCACACCAGCCGTTGGAGATAGATAACTTGGTACAAGTCCAGCAAGCTCGATTATTCAGGATGTCTGAGGTATGAGAGGATGACAAGCAAGACAAGCACAGATGTTGTTCTTTAAATGACTTATACCGACACGGTTTGCTTTCTTACTTTGAGTGTTGAATCAGGGAGAAAACTTTTGGGTCTCAGCCGTAGGAGTTTTAGAATGTGGGTTAACAGAAGAGTTCAAATGTCTCACAGTTACAGACTATTAGTCTAGGGCTGAAAGCTTTTCCTGGATACTTTTTGGTTTTTTTCATTTTTCTTTCCTCTTCTGTGTAACAGAAATTTGTGTGCCCACTGCGATAGTGTCTAGATAAAGTATTTGGGCTCAGATGAAGTGCTGACCCCCTAAAAGTTTTCCTTGAAATTTAACCCATGTTGTGGCTGAGATCTCCTTGGATTAGTTATAAACTCTAAAAGTCTACTTTTATAAAGCAGTCTGTAGGATTTGATCCTCCCTCTGCTGCTGGGAGTCAAAACAATTCAGACAATATTTTCAGTCAGGTTGTAGCTACTATGATGCATGAGAATAATGGATTTTTTTTTTTTTTTGTTAAGTTGTAACACAAAGGAATAATAAAGGAACTACAGAAACACAATAAAATCTACTTTTAAACTGAATAGTGGAAGTTTTACTGTACTTACATTGACATTAAAGTTTTTATTTCTTTACATTTCTAAGATGTTGAACCCCCTGGTAAAAAGAAATGCTCTTTTCTGTTCATAATTTTCTGGGGATGAAAGTGCTGAAATACATCTAGGATGAGATCTTCTATGGCATCAGATCGAAGTAATATTTCAATATCACTTTTTTTTTTTTTTTCCAATTTCAGTCATTTTACAAATGACTTATCAAAATGGTAACTCTAGACTTCCATCAAATTAGTCTTTCTCTTCTAGTTCATTTGGTATAGAACAGTATTAAAAGATATTTGGGGCTTCAATGTTTGTACAAATAGAAATGGATCTTTATGTAATGTATAAAGGTGTAAAAGGGACTTCTAGTGTGAAAGCATTCCAAATCCCTGAATGACTTAAATTTGAGTTGTTCAGAAAATTTCAGATTAACAACTTTTTGGTAGGACAGCATTCTTACTACAGAAAAATAGCACAGCTCTTTACAGACAACATTCTTACTCATCAAAGTGCTACTGATATTAGGTTATGCTACATTCAGGAAAAGTGGTAACACCCTACCCATTATTGTGACTTTAATAAAAATCAGACACATTGGCATTGACTAAACCAATCATCTTTATTCAGGAAAACAACCAAAACATTTCAGACCTACTGGGGACTATGTTACTTGAGTACATTATTATCTTCTTTCCTACTAGAGATCTATGTTGTTTTATCATTTATTCTTTCATACAATTTTATCATACCCCCAGGAAAAAAAAATAAAATATAATAATTATCAATTATAAAGAAGCATATATTTCTTTTTAATGTGAATTTAGCTATCACTCAATATATGTTATTGTTTTGTCAGCAATTTTAAAAGATAAAGATGACTTAGGTTGAAGAAATGAGATTACAGAAGATGAGTACACAGACAGAGTAAAGAATTTCTTTCTAATGTCTAATCTAAATGTACTTTCTTTTAGTTTAAAGCCGTTACCCCTTGTCTTATCACTTTGTTCCATCTTTCTTTTAGGCTTTCTTCAACTACTGGAAGGCCATTGTAGGGTCTCCCCAGAGCCTTCTCTTCTCTAGGCTGAACAACCCCAGTTCTCTCAGCCATTCTTCATAGAAGATGTATTCCAGCCCACTGATCAACCTTGTGGCCCTCCTCTGGACTCACTCTAACAGGTGCTTCTCCACAGGGCTGCTTTCAATCCATTGTCTGCAGAGCCTGTATTTGTGCTTGGGATTGCCCTAGCCCAGGTTCAGGACTTTGCACTTGGCTTTATTGAACTTCCTGGCCCGGTCCCTTTGTATGGCATCCCCTTCCTACGGTGTGTCAACCATGCCACAGAGCTTGGGGTCATACACAAACTTGCTGAGGATGCATGCGATCCCACTGTCCATGTCACTGACAAAGACGTTAAATAGTGCTGGTCCCAGTACCGTGCCCCGAAGAACACCACTTGTCACTGGCCATCTGGACATCAGGCTGTTGACCGCAACTCTTTGAATGTGTCTATCCAGGCAATTTCTTACCCACTGAGTGGTCCATCCATCAAATCCATGTCTTTCCAGTTTAGAGACAAGGATGTTGTGCTGGACAGTGTCAAATGCTTCCTTACAGTAACTACCGTAGACTGGAAAATACAACTTCCAATTTTTGGTCACATAACTAAGGAACTGAGGCCAACTCACTTATCCATTGTCCTGAAATTAATGACATTCTTTATTTTCAACATTTCTGAGCTTTTTGGTTCAGGAAACCACACAGTGTTTGCTAGCTTCAAAATGAAAACCTCTGGGGACTTGCTTGTGCAATGATTAATTGCATGGTAAATACGGATCTATATGTTACCTACAGATAGAATGCTTTTTTCTAAATATCTAAAAATGCTAAAATCTATACAGTTTCAATGAGGTCATCTATCATGCAGGGACTTGATGCCAAAGTGTCCCATCCTTTATTTGAACATTTGATTGCATTTTACTTCTTAACTTAGAGACCTTCATTAAAATAATTGATTGTGATAATATGGATACTGAGTGAACTATCCCTAGTCATTCTATTTAACCATCTTGTTTGAATGCAAGGTGTGGAAGGTAAGTCATCTAGTTAAGTGGAAGTTTGATAACCTAATGTAACATCTTTAACATCAGAGATCAGATAAAATATTTTATGTGTCATTGGCTCAGAAGAGTCTGCCTAGGCAGATGGCATTGGTTTTGTAAGACAGACATACTTTGCCTGGAGAGTTTCAGAGAAATATAGGCATTACTTTCCAACTCCAGTAAAGGAGAAAGGTGTCATTTCATTGACAGCCCCAGAGAATATTTCCCTGTTACCGCTTGTTTGACAGATGCCAGGAACAGATTGATGTGTAGAGAAAGGCAAGGTACAAGGAAACCGTACATTAAAACTCATTAACTTTAGATAGGAAAACTCTGTTGGGAGCAACTCTAGAGAATTTTCTGATGTACAGTAAATGTTTAACATTCCAAATATATGTGCTTTTTAATGTGTTGGGACTGCATTTACATATTTGGTGTAAATCTGAACGAAAATGAAAACAATCTCAAGGAAAACACAAGAGAAAATGCAGCATTAAAATTAATCATTAAGAATCTGAAGCAAAATATGAGAGATGTTTTGCATCCTCCTAATTCTTGATCCATCAGAAGCTGTAGATGTGGAATTTGAGAGGATCACTTGAATTTCCAGTATTAGTTTTCTCAGAAGGATACTTATACTTGTTTATAATGGATTTTTTTGTTTATAAAAAGAGAAAAAAACAGATCTGCTTCTCAGTCCTGCCAAAATTGTAGCCATATACTTAGCTTTGACCAGTGAACAAAAGGAGGTAGGACATAATTATGGGATTTACCACACAAGCTAGTTTTCTGGCCAACCAATCCATATGGGTTGACGCATCCCATTGACCACTTCTCATAGTTATCATAGAATCATAGAATGGCTTGGATTGGAAGGGACATTAAAGATGACCTAATTCCAACCCCTCTGCCATGGGCAGGGACACCACCCAGTAGACCAGGCTGCTCAAATCCCCATCCAGCCTGGCCTTGAACACTTCCAGGGATGGGGAATCCACAACTTCTCTGGGCTACCTGTTCTAGTGCTTTTATTGGATTTACATGACAAGGGCTTGATAGCAGGGGGGCTGCAAGGATAGCCTCTGTGAGAAGAGCCCAGAAGCTGTCTCATGTTAGCTAAGAGCCAGATCCAGAGGTGGCTCCAAAATGTACCACCCACTGGTCAGAGTCAAGCCAATGAGCAACGTTGGTTGAGCCTCTGTAAGAGCAGATTTAAGAAAGGAAAAAAAAACAAAAACAAAAACAAAAAAAAAACTGCTATGCAACAGCAGCTGGGAGAGTGAGGAGTGAGAACCAGCCTTGCAGACCCCAAGGTCGGTGAAGAAGGAGGGCAGGAGGTGCTCCAGGCAGGCAGCAGCAGTTCCCCTGCGGCCTGTGGAGAGGCCCCTGGTGGAGCAGGCTGTCCCCCTGCAGCCCATGGGTCCCACACGGAGCAGATCTCCACGCTGCAGCCTGTGGAGGAGCCCCCGTGGAGCAGGTGGATGTGGCCTGAAGGCCCACATATGAGCAGACTCTGGTTTGGAGCTGCAGCCCGTGGAGAGGAGCCCACACAGGAGCAGGGATCTTGGGGGGGGGGGTGGGGGTTGGGGTGGCTTCTGCCCACGGGGGACCTGTGCTGGAGTAGTTTGTTCCTGACGGATGGGCCCCATGGTACAGACACATATTTGGAGCAGTTCTTGAAGAGCTGCTGCCTGTGAGAACCCCTCACAGGATCGGTTCACAAAGGACGGCATCCTGTGGGAGGGACCCCATGTTGGAGCAAGGGACAAGAGTGAATCTGAAGGAGCAGAGGAGACAAAGCGTTAGGGAGTGACCACAGCTCCCATTCCCCATTCCCATGTGCCGCTCCAGGGGAGGACATAGAAGAAGGTGGATGGAGGGGTGGGGGGGGAGTTGCTTTTAGTTTGCTTTCAGTTTCTCACTGTTCTAGTCTGTTAGTGATAGGCAATAAATTATATTAATCTTCCTGTGCTGAGTCTGTTTTGCCCATGATGATAATTGGTGGTGATTTCCCTGTCCTGGGGGCTCATCTGGGATCTGCAGACTTGATGAGGGTGCACTCAGTCTCACTGTCCATGTCACCAACAAAGATGTAAATACTGCTGGTCCCAGTACTGACCCCTGTGGAACACCACTCATCACTGATCTCCCCTTGGACATTGAGCTGTTAACCACAACCCTTTGAATGCAACCATATAGCTAATTCCTTAACCACCAAGTGGTCCATCCATCAAATCCATGACTCTTCAATTTAGAGACAAGGATATCATGGGGGACAGTGTCAAGTGCTTTGAACAGGTCCAGGTAGATGATATCAGTTGCTCTTCCCCTATCCACCAAAGCTATAACCCTGTTGTAGAAGGCTACCAGATTTGTCAGGCATACAAGGTATGGCAAGTCCCTTAGCCCAAAAGCGTGATATGAAATTCATTTTAGGCATTTTATTGGTCCAGATAAAACCATCCTGAGACTGGGGTCTGCCCCAGGATTACCAGCTGGTCATGTATGTGACATGTATGTATAGTTGTATGTATGTAACTATAAGTATTTTATTATGAGAACAAAATGCTGTCCATTGAACTGGGCATATACTTGGGAAGGTGTTTTAGAGGATCTTGCATCTAGCAACAGTACAGATTCACAAGAGGAATGAAAATGTATATGCATGTGAATGTGAATTACATAGGCATACTTAATTTTAGTAGTTGTTCATTTGAACACTTAACTTTTCAACCTTAATATCCTTTTAAGGTAGATCTCGTTAGAAATTTAATTTATATAATTCCTGTTTTGATATAAACAACATTGATGGCAATTTTGTAGATGAAAACAAATTAAAAAAATAAACAGTAGAGCTAAAAGGAATGTTTGTAAGAAATTCTGTTTTCAGTGCAAATGGGACTGTGCTTAGTGAACTGAAAATGGAAAACAAAAATAAACAATGGCATGCTCTTGGTGTGTGAATATCTACTTATTCTATAGACGTAAATAATTTTGAAAAGGCTTCTTTTAGACAGGTAGATCTTAATTGTTTTATTAGATATGTGTAGATACTAAATTATTGATATAGTCATGCATAATTCAAATAATTGCTTGTAGTAGATACCCAGTCTGATAAATATCTGATGGAAATGCAGACTGAATACTTTTTCCTCATATGAAGGTTATTTATTTATTTATTTATTTATTTATTTTAAATTCTCATGGAATGTTGTGTTAATTTGCATAATGGCATAACTGTCACAGCAGGTTACAGGTGATGACTTGGACTCTGATGTTACCTGATACAAAATGACCCATCCCTTACTTCAGCTCGCAGGCTGCAGCTAATGGAATGCAAACCTATAAATAATATGCAATTATAAAGACGAAAAACTATCTTGAAACGTAGTAGCCAATTAATACTCATTTTTCATTGTAATAAATGTAAGTGCCTGGGTTAGATACTGTGAAGGTCAGTGTTACAGAAGTTTACCAAGAGCTACTTTCGGTTTCTAAATAGAATCATATATGACCATCAAAACAGTAATGTTTGAATAACTTCTTGAAAATCATTTAAAAACTATGTTTTTTGTTGTTGTTTGTTTGTTTGTTTGTTTGTTTTTTCCCTCTCTCTCCCATTCTTTTCCCTGGAGGAAGAAATGCTTAGGCAGGATAATACTACATTTGGTAAGACATACTGTTCCTTCACAAACACCTTCACTAAGGTAAGATTCTGTATTTGAAATATATTGTGGGGTTTAAGTATGCCCCAGTTACTGTGTCAGTACACAGTCACAGTTCACTTCACAGTATCAAACTGTCACTCTTTCCTCAGAAATCTCCTTCTCCATTTTTTAGATCATTTCTCTTTGATGAAAGTCTTTTATGGTTAGGGATTAAAACTGGACCATAGTCTCTCTGTTACATTGTACAGACAGCACTATAACAGCTTGGGTAAGATGATTCCAATTTCTTTATGACTGAAAATTGTTTAAAAAGAAAGACGTCTGCCTTCCAGTAGTTCTGCATCTGTACCACCTAATGCTGGACATCCTTCAGTTTTATCAGTCTGCATCATTCCTACTTTTCCATTGACATACCTTGAAAACACCATCCCTACCCTCTTGGTTTTCTTACTTTTTAATGTCTCAGACTAAAAGATATATTTTTTCCTTCATCTTCTTTCTAACATACAGAGACATCTAGAAAAATAAGATTGTGAATTTTCTTATTTTTGATCCTGAAAGGGTCAAAAAAAGGATGGGGTGGGGGGGTGGGGACAATGGGGACAGAGAAAGAAGAGGAAATAGACGGAAGGGTAGATAAGTTTTTTTTTTTTTTTGGGGGGGGGGGGACTGGAAGAGCTAATTATTTTTGTGAAACTGCCTACAGATCTATTTCAAAATATCTAGAAGTGTTGACTAGTAGCATAAATAGCATAAATAGAGGGTTATATATCTGAAGGGTTTAGGAAATATAAGGTTTGCATCTCCTGTCAAACTCAGGCACAAGAAGGAAATGCACAGGCAGAGGAAGCAGGGACACATGGCCTGGGAAGAGCACAGGGATACTGTCTGGATGTGCAGGGATAGGATCAGGAAAGCCAAGGCACAGATGGAACTGAACTTCATAAGGGATGCAAAGAATAACAAGAGGGGATTCTCTAGGTACATTGGCCAGAAAAGAAAGGCCACGGAGAATGTGCCCCCTCTGATAAACAAGAAGGGAGAACTGGTAATGACAGACATGGATGGATAAGGCTGCAGTACTCAACTTTTTTTTTTTTGTCTCAATCTTCACTGCCAGTCAGGCTTCCCACATCTCTCATTTCCCTGAACCTGTAGATGAGGGCTGGGGGAGCAATGTCCCTCCCACTGTAAGCAAAGAGCAGGTTTGAGACCTGCTTACGAAACAGACCAGATATGGTGCCCAATGCTGTGCATCCCAGGGTCCTGAGGGAACTGGCTGATGGAATTTCCAAGCCTCTCTCCATCATATTTGAAAAGTCCTGACAGTCAGGTGAAGTCCCTGGTGACTGGAAAAAGGGAAACATCACTCCCATTTTTAAAAAGGGTAGAGAAAAGGACCTGGGGAACTACAGACCGCTGAGCCTCACCTCTGTGCCTGGGAAAATCGTTGAATGGATCCTCCTGGAAGCAATGTCAAAGCACATGCAATACAAGGAGGGGATCCATGACAGCCAGTATGGCTACACCAAGCGGCAAATCGTGCCTGACCAACCCAGTGGCCTTCTATGATGGAGTGACTGCATCAGTTGACAAGGGAAGACTAACCAATGGACTACCTGGACTTCTTCAAGGCCTCTGACACACAATATCCTGATCTCTAGATTGGAGAGATATGGATTTGGAAGGTGGACCATTCAGTGGATAAGGAATTGGCTTGAAGGTCACAGCCAGAAAGTAGTGGTCCATAGCTCTATATCCAGGTGGAGGCCAATGACACGTCCCTCAGGGGTCCATCTTGGGATAAGTGCAGTTTTAATACCTTTGTCAATGACATAGACAATGGGATTGAGTGCACCTTCAGCAAACTTGTAGATGACACCGAGCTGAGTGGTGCGGTTGATACACTAGAAGAAAGGGATGCCATCCAAAGGGACCTGGACAAGCTTGAGAATTGGTCTCACATGAATCTAATGAGGCTCAACAAGTCTAAGTGCAGGGTGCTGCACCTGGGTTGGGGCAATCCTAGACATGAGGACAGACTGGAAGAAAAACTCATTGAGAGCAGACCTGAGGAGGAGGACTCGTGGGTTCTGGTAGATGAAAAGCTCGACATGAGCCAGCAGTGCTCGCTTGGCCACTAAGGCCAACTGCATCCCGGGTTGCATCAAGAGTGGAGTGGCCAGCAGGTCGAGGGAGGTGATTGTCCCCCTCTGCTCTGCTTTCATGAGGCCCCACTTGTGGTATAGCATAGAGGTCTGGGGTCCCCAGGACAAAAGGTTGTTGATCTGTTAAAGTGGGTCCAGAGGAGGGCCATGAAGCAGATCAGAGGGCTGGAGCACCTCTCCTGTGAAGGCAGGTTGAGAGAGCTGGGGTAGTTCAGCTTGAAGAACAGAAGACTCTGGGGAGACCTTATTTCAGCTTTTCAATACTTAAAGGTGTCTTATAAAAAAGACAGAGAACAACTTTTTACTTGGACACGTAATGATAGGACGTGGGGTAATGGTCTTAAACTAAAAAGGAGCACATTTAGATTAGATATTAGGAGGGAATTCTTCACTCAGAGGGTGGTGAGGCACTGGAAGAGGTTGCCCAGAGAAGTTGTAGATGCCTTATCCCTAGAAGTATTCAAGTGGATGTTAGACGAGGCCTTGAGCACCCTTATCTAGTGGGTGGCATCCCTGCCCATGGCAGGGGGGTTGGAACAACGTGATCATTAAAGTCCCTTCCAACCCATGACATTCTATGATTCTATGATTCTTGTATTATTGAGTGTTGATTATTGATAAGGATGTCTATTTATTTTGTATGTGAACATGAGTAGAAATAAAGACAAATCCTGAAAATTCTATGTGGCCACGTGAAAATTCTACCATGGCTTTGCTGGCTTTTCAGATCCAAGTATTTTAGATAGAACCTGAATCACTAAATATGGATTGCTTAAAATGATCGAGGGAAGGTTTTGGTGTCTTTTGAAAACCTAGTCATTCCCGCATTTTTGAAACTTCAGAAGTACACGTGAAAAAATTCAGAGTTGCTGAAGCAAAATCTTCTATATTCTGTTCAATTAACACATTATTATCCTTATATATGGCTTAGCCATGTAGTTATTATCATTTTCTAGGAAATCCTGAGACCTATACTAGGTTTTGACTGCTGTTCTTATCAGAAAACTCAAAGAAGATAACTAATTCTTAGCAGCCTAGTCTCTTCAAATATTGCCCGACAGGGTGGGATGTAGCTGTGTAGTTACTAAAAATCAGAAGGTTTTTAAGGTCTCTGTACAATTTTTTTTTTTTAAACATAATTATAGTTGTATTTAATGAAGTAGCAGAACTGTAAAGCTGTCAGAAAATGCTGTGGCAACAACAATTCTTGAAGGAGCATATTAAATAATAATGATGTCAAACATCTTAAAGAGTGAGCAGACCTTGCATGCATAGTTTTCTAGTCATAGGAAATTAAAAAGGGGTTGGAACGTTGCCAGTTTACTGACTACAGGGAAAAAAAAAAGAGACCCATAATATGCAACAGTTGTAGTTACAATATTTGCTGAAACCAACACACATTAAATAATAATGAAAGCAACCATCTAAAAATGTTGGCAGACTACATGGAACAGCTGAGCTGAAGAATCCACAAAAGGGGGAAAAATAAAATAAATAAATAAATAAAAGAACTGGGGTATAGCCAATATGCTGCCAAATAATAAAAAGCTCCATTGGAAATTAAATGATGACATCAATTTCAGACAAGTATTTATAAAACAAAAAGCATAAAAAAATAGAGTAAATTCTTGGGCCAAGTAAATGGCAAAATCTTCACAGATAAACTTATGTCTTCAAATAAGAATGTACTTAAGTATTGTTCTAAAGCTCTTTGTTTTCTTACAATTATGTAATTAAAAAGTATGGGCAAGCAAGACACCTCTATTGACACACTGAAATATAGAATGGTGGTGAAGTCCATGCCCATGGCAGGGGTGAGGGCAGGGGTGAGGGAGTGTTGGAATTAAAGAATCTTTAAGGTTCCTTCCAAACCAAACTGTTCCATGATTCTTTCTATGATTTTGTACAAGAATCTGAAATTATTTTGAAAATTTATGGAAGATGGTAAATTTCCTACCAGCCAAGAGAACCTTGTTATCCTTACACTAAACTTCAACCAAATAACCCATGACACTGGGACTTTATGCTTTCTTGTAAGAATTAAGAGTGAATTCAAGAAATAAGATTAGCTGAGAAGGGTTGTTGAAGATTCCAGATGAGTGTTAGAAATTGAATTGTTGAGTAGGTGTTACGTCTGTTTCATTTTTATCTTATATGTTCTCTAGTAAATTATTAGACTATCATAGCACTCAGGGGGAAAAAAAATCTCTCTCATTTTCAGTGCTACAAAAGGGCCAGATAAAACTGTTAAATTCACTGGGGTCTGACTGATAACAACACAACTGAGATCATTATTAGGCCTTATGGTTACAAACAGAATATACACTTCTAGTAAAGAAAATATATGTTCACCTTTAAAATGGAAATGAGGCTTTGTAATGGACAACAAAATGCAGAACCTCTCAATCCCTGCTTTGCAGTTATACAGCAATAGAAGTGTCTAATTTTAGACAGTGCTTTGAAAGCAATTGTCTGTACCCCAGAAGCCTCCTGTTTTGTCCAGGATGTATATCCAACTCGGTATTTTCCTTAGTGTCATAATTCAGCCCATCAGCACTGACACCTCTGTAGTAGTGGCCTGTATAGTCTGATATTCTAGACATTCACAGACAACTGAGAAGCCTTTCTGACCGAGGGAGAGAGCTGGCTTCTACCAAAACATCTGTCAATGGTAGTACTTGCATGTCCCTGTTTTCAGTTAATAATTAAATATTTCTGAACTAGACAGAGCATAAAGCAAGAGAGGTAATTTCCTTGTCTAAATAGCCAGGGCACTCCCCTTGTCTATGAAGATACTTAGCTTCCAGGTCTGGCAAAAAAAAAAAAAAAAAAAAAAACCAAAATGTTCTCTGGATATGTGCAAGAGTTTGTTCCTAAATTTTCCTCATAGACTTTGAGCATTCCATTCTTACTCACCTCTCTCTGTTCTAGGTATTGCAGAATAAGTCCTTGTCCTTGGGATACTGCGGTGTTCAAACTGCTTTTACTTAAGTTTCATTTAGGACTTGGTCTTTGCTACCAATACCTACATTTATATTACTTGACCTGAGGGTACTACAAAACACCTAGTGTCTCTATTCTTTGTACTAGTTCTTTCTCTTTATGTAAGTAAATACACACATACATGTAAACCAAAATTCCCTATGATTTGAATTCATTGGAAAAGACACATGACAGAACGGTAAGGAAAGGATGGGGTATGATGCAATAAATCCAATTAATCTGAACAGACAGGGGACCATGTTTGAGATAGTCAGCATTACGTGGCCCAGAAGATCGGCCTGAGGTCACTGAACATGATCAAAGGAGGTGCTCACTGTTCCCTGAATGATCTGCTCTTTGTCTTTGCAATCAAGCCTGATATCCTTTAAACACTTATCTTTTATGAGAAGGTATTCTACACACTTTTTTATTATTATTTATTATTATTAATATTTTCCTTTTTTTTCCCATTTATTAGTTTTTGTGATGCATAAAATAAAGACCATGAAAAAAATTTCCATTTTCAAGTCCTCTGCTAGAAGTCAAACTGCCTCTGAAATCCCTAAAATTACTCTCAAAACCTTCTGAAGGTTATGACAGACCTCCTGCTTCTTTGTTCTTCTTGGTGGTTATAAAATCTGGACCCATGCCCAGTGCAGGGAACACAGTGTAAATAGCTTTGCTGCAGATTGCTACTGGATTGTTGAAAACATCAGATGGCTAGAATATGTTATTATCAACAAGCTGTTTACTGGCCAATCAATTACAAACTCTGATGGAGCACTAGGCAGTTTATTGTAGGGTAGCCAAATGGATGGAGAAAACATATGTCAATCTCACAGATACTTCACAGGGCAAATTCTTTTCTTCTGGTTCAGTAAGTTGCAAAACTTCCCACAATGTGACCACACTTATGTAAGTATGGAAGGGTATGATCTATCACAATGCTAGTGGGAATCACTAGGACAATGCAATTCTCAGATATCTGAGCAACTTCATGTCAACATATATTAGGGTAGTGAGTACAACTGAGGCATTTGTGGGTAGTGCTCCCCTCAAAGAGATTATGAAAGCACGAGTTTCTCAGTCTTTGTGCAATATAGAAGCAGTCAGGTATTGTTAGCTTTTACTTTTTTGTTAGTTCTTCAGTGAAGTGAAGTTTGGGGTTCTTTTGTTCTCCTACTTTTGTTTATTTTCCCGAAGTTCACAAAATAAATAAATAAATAAATAAGTCCATCAACTGCAGTCCCGAAATGGAAAATACTATCCAGAAACAGGTGCTTCAGGAGAAATTTTCCATTTTAGGTGGGGAAAAACATATCTGTTTGCTAACTGTACTTTAATCAACAATGTATAATTGGATGGATTTTTTATTTTATTTTATTTTTTCACACATGCTACTTGTATTTCCTTCTAACTTCTTTGGAGAGTTTGGTTACATGGGGAACAGGATTTAGAGAAGTAAAAGTCATCATGATAATGAGAATAGAAAAACCCAACTTCTTTTGGAAAAATCCATAGTTATAATGATAGCAAGAAATTAAATATTCTGTCCAAAGGATGTTTGGACAATGGCTAGAAGATACAGGTGTCATAAATGTTCAGGCATTCAGTATGGCTGCTTATGTCATATTAGACATAGAATTGCAGGCAATATTACACTGGAATTTCCTACTTTCTAAAAAGCAGTCAGAGTTGGTCCAAACTAATTTTCTTAGTTGGAAAGGAAGAGAGAAAATTCTGCCTTTAAAATCCTATTAAATATTATATAAGATCTCTTGGAATTAATATACATATATAGTTGAAAGTGTCTATTTAAAAAAAAAAAAAATCCACTGAAAAGTGCTACATTAAGTGAACAGGCAAACAGGTTGTCCTGGTTTCAGTTAGGATAGAGTTAATTTTCTCTTAGTAGCTGGTAGGGTGCTATGTTTTGGATTAGGATGAGAAGAGTGCTGATAACATGCTGATGTTTTAATTGTTGCAGAGCAGTGCTTACACCAAGCCAAGGACTTTTCAGCTTCTCGCTCTGTCCTGCCAGAGGGCAGATTGGGGGTGCAGCAGGATCTGGGAGGGGACAGACCCAGGACAGCTGACCCAAACTGGCCAAAGGGGTATTCCATACCATCTGACGTCATGCTAAACAATATATAGGGGTGGCTGGCCGGGGTGGGGGGGCCGGCTGCTTGGGGATAGGCTGGGCATCGGTCAGCGGGTGGTGAGCAATTGCATTGTGCATCACTTGTTTCGTACACATTATTATTAGTAGTACTATTACCATTATTATTATTATTGTTATTGTTATCTTCCTGTCTTAATAAACTGTCTCTATCTCAACTCACAGGCTTCACTTTCCCATTTCTCTCCCCTTGCCAGAGAGGGAGGGGGGAGGGTCAGTGAACGGCTGTGTGGTGTTTAGCTGCCGGCCGGGTTAAACCACAACACAGGTGGAGAGGTCTTCCATTCAACCTCTACTTGGTCCCAAAAACAGTGATGTGTTAATGCTGAAAAAAGATTATTGAAAGAAAATAATCAAAACAATTGAGAAATATATGATATCTATGTTCAGTACCTATCTGATATAAAGAGTTAGAAAAGTTCAGTAACTTATTACTGCTTGCTTCCTTTGGGTAGGTTTTTGCCACCTAAGATGAACAGTGAGTCACTCTGCACGTCGTTCTTGAAATACCACCAAGAGGCCAAAGAATCTAGTCTTCAGTGTTTATATAGTCACAGAAAAAGTGGGGACCTATGGCCTTCTATATTGAAAAGAAAGTCTACCTCCAGTAGAGATGATAGGCTTTGTAAGAACAATGAAGAAATCAAGAAACACACCTGCTTTACTATGAAAAATGTTCATGGATATTTCATGCAATGAAAAATTCTAATCCCTTCCCAGAACTTACTACTGAGATTTTAATTGTTGTTAATTTGAGCAAGAAGCAGCTAATATTTCCCAAAATGTATTTCTTCAAAATGGCCTGAAATGATGCTCCAGCTTTGCAGTTGTTTGTAAATCAGCACAGTTCTGTTGGATCTAATATGCCAATGCCAACTAGACCAGAAGAGCTGGGACCCAAGCAGTAGAAAAATCACTCTCATTTGAACTATGCATCAGAAAAACATCATTTTAAAATATCTACTTAGACTCAACAAAATATTTTTCTTCAGAACAAATCCAATGCAATTTGTTTAAATGTATCTTGAGGAGGTGGGAGGATATGAAAAATATTGAGCTTCAAAAAGTTTTTTTCTTTAAAAGTAGAGGCAGAAATAAATTTTAACCACAATTACTTTTTAAATAAAATAACATATATAATCCAAGGAGCTATAGCTATGGTTATAAAAAGCAGCCTGTTAACATACACAAACCATACTTTGCTATCTAGCAAAGATGTGTTCCTTTCAAAGCATTTTTTTTTCCTCACAGAAATTGTTATAAGGATGGTATGCTGGGGTTTCAGAAATATACACAGTTTAAACAAGTGGGGTAGTACACGTTTGGTATTCCCACATTATGGGAATGATGGAAAGCAGGACTGGATTTTGAAGGACAGCTTTATGGAACCATTCACTTTTCTGAAAGATCTCAGCCATTTCCTTTATGAGATTGAATGTCTGATGCAAAATTTTTAGTGTGACTGTTCAGGCTGCCCATTTCCGAATGATTACATTTTCACTTATGTCATCATCTTCAGATGAATAGGAGCCAATAAAATCATTCACAGGTGAAGGATGGAAAAGTAGTGAGACGGTGAACGTTAGTGGACCTGGTTATTAAACAAATGCTAGCAAGACTCTGAAATGATAGGTAGGGAAGCAACAGACTGTGGCATGTGCTCTGCTGACAATTGCAGAGCCACAGAGTTGCTTAGGAGTGGGAGGAGGATAGTTACCTGTGTAGCTGATGGAAGCTGAGGAAGTCACCTTAGCATTCATAGCCTATCAGCCACTGAGAAATTCAAACAGAGCAGCCCTGTTCATTGTTGTATGTCTGAAGTAGCCAGTGTGAGACCTTTTGTATTCTGAGAGACTTCCTATCAAACTAACATCTCTTTCCTTCCCTCAAAAGTTTAGATGATGCTTGACAACTACTACAAGCCATGCAGGATTTTAAAGGTGGGATCCATGTTCTAAATTTGTTTTTTAGACCTATCTTTACTATGATTGAGTCAAAATTTGAGACACTGTGTAAAAAAAAAAAAAAATAGTAAAACCATAACAAGTATATAGCTCACATTAAGCAGCAATTTCTACAGTGTAATAAAAGCATAGGACAGAACTAGGAATAAAACTTCTTCTGATACCACTATGAAGCCCTGATTTCCCTTCTCCATCAGTTAGATGTTAATTAATGCTAGCAAGAGTCTTTCAAATTGAAATCAATGGGAGTTTCATTATTCACTTCAATAGGAGTGGGATGAAGTTCTAAATAGTAAATGGAGCAATGAAAATCTAAGAAAACAAACGACATGCTAATGTGTGCTTTGTTTAAAAATTCTTAGTCTCATTGGCTCTGTTAAGCAAGCAATTGAAAGCAATGTGCTTGGGTGTGTGTGAAAGTATATGTGTCTCATGGGAATGGAAGACTATACACTTTTCCACTAATCTTGGATGGAGAAAAAATTAGAGACAAATAATTTAGACTGTATGCAGAAGGTGTTGGAACAAGTGCCATCTAAAGGAAGAAGAATTTAAAGGTGCATTAACTATTGTGTGTGTTTTTACCAGCTTTTTTTCTTTGTTAAACCATTAAATATGAATGAATAATTTAACATTTTACACAGTATGTTCATCTTGCACCACTGAGTTTTTGGAACAATTTCACATAGAGAAAATATAGTGGGTGCTTGCCTTGCTGTTCTGTAATTTTACTTTGTCCTTACTTCAATTATATTTGAAAGCAAATGCACTGCCTAGTTGTGAGATGAATTTAATTCAGGTGAGCAAAGGTGTTTTTTGATTGTTTGTTTGTTTCCCTGTTTTAGAAATTCAAGATATGAGATGTGGAGAACAGAATGAATATTGCTAATAACCTTAAGCTAAGTGAAACCCCTTTTCTCTGTTTGTTCTTCTGTCCAGATTCATTGGTGCACAGAGCATGCCTTATTGCACTCTGGGACAATGTAAAACACTTATTAGTGAAGATGTGTGTACAATATGCTTTGTTTGACAATAACAACTCCAGATCTCTCATTTATCACATCCTCTTTCTGTTCCTCCTTATATTTGCACAATATCCACCAACACTATCATTCCCCCTTCTTGTCCTTGCTGTGTTGTGCTGCTACACTCAAGAGTTTCAGAAAGAAAAGTTTAAGATCCATAGTCACTTTTTGCTATTTTCATAAATAAACGTCTGTCAGGAGGTCTAAATAATATGCTCTTAACAGGATCTCATGAACATAGCTTTTTTCATGAGGTTGTGAGGTCAAGCTGCTCCTGGGCATAGTTGTTCTACTTCCCAAGCTTTCATTCTATACCAGAGCACTGAGGAGTGCACAAATACCCTCCATATCATTACTTGGGAGGCAAAACCCTATACCATAGGCTGCAAGAGAGCTACAGAATCCTCACCAGGATCTGAGGACAAGTTTCAGAGATAGATAGATCAGTGGGAGGGATATGCTTTCCTAAACGAGCCATTGACTCATTAGGATCGATCAGGAGCATTACAGCAAGCTATTTGTTGCAGGCAAAAACAAAGACATATTAGTTTACAGGATTAATAAAACAGTGATCAGTTCAACCTAGCTTCACCTTTAGTGAAATGCTCAAACACTGTCGAAAGACATTATATTAACTGTTTCATTTCAGCATTTTGAACCAGAAATCAAAATATATATATTTTAAAAAACATCATAAATTTATAGAAAATTATTTAAGTGGCAATGGAACTTTTAGAAATAATAAAAATGGAATTATTGGATTTGCCCAAACTATTGTTCTTCTGCTTGTTTTTATTGTTACAAAATTTTCTCGGTGATGGTTTCTCGGTTTCATCTTGATATCAGATAAAAAACTGGCTCCGTGTCTTAACAATCTCTGTAGACAAGAATGACTATTTTCATCCCAGTTCTGCCATCAGTCCTCTGAAAGCTTTTAATGTACATGTATATGAGCACGCTTCCAGTGGAAAGGTTGAGTCTATTAACCTATTGTTAAGATTATTTGAGACAAAGACAAAGCAAGAAACTCTGCAGTGGATATTGCTGTTTCAAAGGGCTCTAAATAGTTTCTATCTTAAAGCATATCTGCTTATCTGCACATTTTTATAGATAGTGAATCATTATGTTTAAAAATATGGTATTTGGGTAATCTCTGTATTATTTGTTTACCACCTGGACAATTGTTGAATACTTGCACAGAATAAAAGTTTAAATTGGCACTTATGAAACTGGGAGAAGTACTTTCACCTGGAGACAGTGGTGATGTTAATATTGTTCTCATTGCAGTTCCAGGACCTTTGAGTAGTTACTGTTTTAATTATGGTGAGGGTTCTAAATGAGTAGCCTGACACCAGGAAAAAATCTCCCGTCCTTTGTTTTGTCCAATTTGGCAATGAAACTGTTCTGTTCAGGAACAGTTGATTTTCCAGAGCTTGGTTTTTGGAACATATAAGGGATCAGTGTAAACTCTTAGATGCAAGCACTGAGGTAAAGTGGTACTGAATGTCAGCCCTACAGGTCTGAATTGCAGCACAATCAGGCTCATGTTTACATGGTGTATTAAGCATATGCTTTTCTCCTGACCAAGTCTCTCACTTGCTTCTATTGCATCTGTACCTGGGCATTTTTCTCTCAGCTGGGAGATAGCAACTATATGTTGTCCAAGTGAGACTAAGTATAACATTTTACTGTTTATTTATGCAAGTGTCTAGACTTAGCAGAGCAACAGTGCGTTAAAGTTCCATTCATCAGACACCAACACCTCATACCAATGAAAAACTTTGTATGGAGGCAATCAGCTCTGGGTCAGACGCATTGAGAACGCTTGAGGAAGCTGAGGAAGCTGCCAGAAGCCAGCAACCCTCGCAAGACAGCAACCCTCTGCACATACTTTGCAGATAGTGTTTTTATCACTGGGAATCTAAAAGAACCTGTATTCCTGTTGCTTCAGTAAATTACACCAGTCATTTACTAGACTGAAAGTGTGTTGTGCTATTTGTGCATCTGTGATCATAATAATTCAGTATAATTAATATGACTTATAGTACTGCAATATTGTGTTAGTTGTGCATCCGTGATCATGATAATTTAATATATTGAATGTAACCAGACTTATAGTGCCACATTTGCCCTCACACAGAACATAAGCCTAGCCTCCCCCAGCCCCTCTGATATCTGAGGACAAGCTGGAATGCAAGGGGGTTTAGGTCCTGCCAAACTTCCTTACCTTTTAACACAACATGCTCTTAGAGGTCTTTTCCAACCCAAATGATTCTATGTTTCTATGACAGCATCCATGGTAGCTCTTCTCTCCTACCTGGGAGTACAGCTTCAGTATAGCTTGAATCAGTAAA
The DNA here is from genome assembly GCF_964211835.1 of Anser anser. Lineage (NCBI taxonomy): Eukaryota > Metazoa > Chordata > Aves > Anseriformes > Anatidae > Anser > Anser anser. The sequence goes on along the minus strand of NC_139720.1, from coordinate 179,178,254 downwards.
CTTGCCAAGTGGAAGTTCAGATATGAGGTGGGCTTAATGAGTGATATAAATACAGACAGAGACTGATCCAGACTGACTCTGACTTTGGAAATATTTTGATCTAGCCAAAGTGAACACAAGAGTAGAAACAAATGAAAGTACCCAGTGATGGGAACTGACTACTGCTGCGTGTTTGAAGAAAGCCATTGGCTGGGAAAGTCCAATATAGAGACTGAATTCATGTGTAATTACAAAGGCAAAGACAGCAGAGGAGACAGTACATGGTTGCTGCTGTTCTGAAGCCATTCACTGTTCCAGTGATCTGTTGTAATTGCTGCTGGCAGGAAGGCCAGGGGAACAGCAACAGCAGAAGCACTGAAACACATGTGTCAGCATGTGTATTAACTATGCTCTTTTCACTGAAGTGGTAGTTTCCTCTTCAGCTATCAGTCCAGCTGGTTACAGGGGCAAGTGCCAATCTAGTGTAAACAGAGGTAACAAGATGAATTACTTTTGGACTCAAAGTACCTGAAATAATAAAAGCCTTAAATGTTCTGACAGTCAGTGTCCTACTACTTCATATGAATTCTATCTTCTAAAGTGACTTTAGTATTTATTGTTCAGTAGGTTAAGATAAGGGCCTGCATGGGATATTTTGTAAGAATTCAATTAGCCTGTGTTGTGAGTTAACTCCATTTGCATAGTAATGAAACATTCTTTCAACAAAGTGTTGAAGGAAAACACACTAATTAGTTTTTTGAACAGCACCTGACATTCATAGGGCCCAATGGTGGCATTGGCTAAATGCCTGCATGACTGATGCCCCTTTTTAGAGCTGGCCAGCATTTGTATGCTTATGAGTTTATGAGAACAGCAAACAAAAACCTCCCCAATCCCACAACAGATTCTTAAAATGATAGGAAGCCAATTTAATAAATTTGCCTGTCACCCCTGCCTTTCCTCTCTTCATCTCCCTTCTACTGCCTCCTCTTTTGATATATCAGCTGTTGTTTCTTTTCACTGTTATGGACATTCATTACTTTTCTTCCTCTATTATTTCTTGCTCTGTATAAAAAGATGACTCTTACCTTCTAGCATCCCTCCATGATCCTCCATGCACTATTCACCTGTACCATAGGAATCACCATGGCAGCAGAACAACTGCCAATAAGCTGCTCTTTCCTTTTTCCATTCAAGTGGCCTCCAAACTGCTGACCAGTGAGAGAAAATAAGTTACAACAAAAAATGGGCTGGCACAGGTTACTTCCCTGCTGGGGTTACTGAAAGCAACACAATCGTATTTAGCCCTTCCTCTAGGGGAGATGGGCAGGTGCCAACCTGTTCAACGATGAATAGCACAGCAGAATAAATAAATCCAAAATATTCTTTCAGCCGCCATCACTTACATGAATAAAAAGAAAGTACATCTTCTAATCAAATTTTGCACATATTTGATCCCACAATGTTTCTAATAGGTTTGTCTATTCTTTTCTTTCCCTGCTCCCCGTGTGTTTATTCAAAAGCTTTTTGGTCACAAAAGTTTTCCAAAACTCTCATGCATTTATTCTGAGGAAAATCATCACACAGGAATTGGCTTTCCTGTAATTTTTCTACTATCTTTCCTCTGTATCTAAATGTTTCTATCTTACAGTCTGGAAACAGCCATGAACAGTAGCTAATGAGGAAATTGCAATAACTGCATTACCACACGTAGTGGAATGTTTGTGGCCTCAGCTGAACAGGCATCTTTTGCACATGTGAAATTTTGTGTTACCTCACCATGATTTAACAGATAGTATTCTAGTATGAAAGAGAGTCACTAAAAGGCACCATGAGAAGATATAGCTGTCTATTGACAGACCTGACCTGAGACACACCTGCCAACAGCACCTAATTAAATGCAACCAAAGATACAGTCACCTTGGAGGCCTTCCCCAAAGGTTTTCCCATTACTATGGTGATCTACTGAACATGGTGGTGCATACAACAACAAGGAAAAAATACATTTGTTATAATTAGGTGTTATTTCTAAGATATACAGTAAATTGATGTAAATGAAAGTCTGGATTATCAGTTCGTAGTTGAACTATTGCATGCCCTCACATGGCAGTGCTTGCAATCAGTTCAGCTGCTACAATTTATCTGATGGTGAGTAACTGGATGTCTTTATATCTTGTCCTTATCCCTAATCAATAAAACAGTTATCTATACTGTCTGTCCTGCCTGGGAGAAAGGAACAGATTCCTTCATTCATTTGGTACACTAACATAAAGTAAGAATCCATTGTTTCCTACTGATTATGACTTTGCTGTTTTTATTGTTTTCATAATAGACTGATGTTGTATTAATACGTCTAAACGGGTTAACATTTTAACCTTGGCTAAGAACACTCTAAGAATCCATCCAATATAAAGAGAATGGCTGTAGAATGGTTGAATTGAACATCAAGCCTAAGGGGAAAAGAGTCAGCCTTTGTTGCAGTGCTTCTTGATGTGACCACTGTGAGAAATGCTCTGAAACCTGGCCACTGCCAAGAAGACAGGCACAGACATCTGTGGGTGAGTTATTGTAGTGAGCATGCTGCAGCTCAGTAAGCTGCCAAACAAGCTACTTACAAGTTGTGCAGCTTTAGATGGTGTTGCTAGAAGGTTGGCTGGGGAAAGAGAATTCATAACACAATGGACAAAGTTGCATACTTATTATTGTTCTAACTCTCTTTTATTAGTTTACTTATTTTATCTCTTAGTGTTTGCGTTGTCTATTATGTAATTGCAATAATACTCAGCAGCAACACAATAACAGAGCATTTTCTGAGATGGAAATCCCCTCAGTCCTTAAAAACACTTAAGTCAGTATATTTTGTATGAGAGTTTGGGCATAAATTAGCAGCTATGAAGCATAATGTGTCTGTTCAGGTCTCCAGGCGGGGTATAGGGCAGCTGTGCAATTCTGGAAAAAAATGGCAAAGCCTCTTTTTTTTTTTTTTTTGGTGAGCCCTGCCATCAAGTGCTAGGTCCTCTAGCACTCTTTCAGAGGCAGCTTGGCTTCCTAATATTGCTAATAACTGTGGAATGGGAGGGGCTGTACTAAGAGGAATTTCAACTTTTTAAATTAATTGCTAAATAACTGATACTACTGTTCCTAAGTGCTGAAAAAATGGCCTTTTTCTTAATGTGTCCTCCAATAAATTGAATCTTATTTATTTGATTTTTGGTAGTTTAAAGGCCTAATCCTGTAAACTGTTTTACATATGTCTATATATAGCCCTAATAAAGGTCTTGGAGTTTTATAACTACACACAGCTTCTCTCTTTTACTTGAATTTTCTCAAAATAATAAACTGAAAAGTCTCAATGTCTTAACAAGCTCATTCAGACATAGGTTTCTGGCTGTAATTTGCCATTATTTATTGGAACATTCTGTTCTTGCACAGGAAAGGGCTGAAACAGGACTTAAGTATTTTCTGCATCATGAAATAAGTCAGGTGAAAAAGCATATGTCTAACCTATATGTTCTGTTTATTTAGCAAGCTGGTGACTTGGTCTATGCTAATGAAGTCTACAAAGGTCTGCAAATAATGGAGAAAATTTGTGTTCATCTGTCCAAAGTATGATGTGTTACTTTTATTCAGTATTTATAAAATCATCAAGAAAACAGGAAAAATCAGAACCTTAAATAATTTTGATTTTAAAAAGAATAAGAAATTATAGAGCTTTTTTGACTGTACTTAGAAGATGGCATATTTCACAGCAGGGATTTTGATTCATTCTGTGTAGTTAAATTTCTTTACTGAAAGCCAAGCTAATGAAAGTGGATGTAGTGTTCTTGCAGGCAGGGTTATTATGCTGCTGTTTTAAATCCCACTGTAGAAATTTTTGGGAGAGTGAACAGTGGCCTGTTAAATGCATTATATGGTGGTTTAGAGAGCAGAGTTACTGAAAGAGAACAAAGGAAGTCCCTAATCTGGGTTGAGACAAGTGGAGAGCTAGCCAGAAAACACTTTTATTTGTTTGTATACTATTGACCTCTTGTGTACCTCTGGCACTCATGAAAACTAGGAACATGGAACAGTATTACAAAAATCTTCCTAAGGAGTTGACATACTCCGTACCTTAACTGGACAATTTGTGTGATTTCTCAGGAACTATTAGGTAACTGTTGACATACCAGATGTCTAAATGCTGCTTCAGAACTTCAGCCTTTTCAAAAAGCATCTGTGGTTTGTAATTCTTGATGCATATACATTCAGCTGGAGAACGCTCTTGTAAGGACTCTCTCTGTGCTCTGAAGTGCATTTAGGAACCTTCATGAAGTGTGCTGTAATTACATATGCACATAAACACAGCAGCAGGGTCTGGGGTATACTGATTCTGAAGATAAAAAGGACATCGGTTAAATCCCTTCTTCCTACTTGTTACAGCCAAGGGAGGAATGTCACCATACAGCATTACATCTTACTGATCAGTATCTATAATCTGATATCAGATCAAAGTTAAACAATATTAGAAAAAAAATAAAAATCACTATAGGCATATAGAGATGCTGAGTAATGTCATTAATGGTTTTAGGTTGGAGGTCTTTAGCTGTCTTTAGCGGACTGTATGTTTTGAAATATGGAGCAGTAGCAATTTGTGTATTAACAGATTTCACATTTAGAGCTTCAGGATAAAAACTCACTGCAAAAAGCTCACCGAATTCAGTGACATTTAAACTATACTCATTTGATCATGTACATTTTGATATAAAGTAACATTTCTGTCTGGGGAATTATTTGTTCTAGAAAACCACTTAGGGTGCCTAATCACTGAACAAGGTTATACTGTGGTACTAAAGTGTCTTGTTTTTGTAAAGCATTCAAAGAATCAAGGATTCAAAGCAATGTGAAAGAGTTCTACATTGTGTTCTTTAGCCTACAGTATGAACACGGTTCTAAAATATTTTCATCTGCTTACTAAAAGTTCAAGCTGCTTTTAATTGCCAGGGCAATAGTTTTCTTTCAGACTAAGATGGGTACTCCTCTCTCTTTAAAATCTATTTCAGGGCTGAAAAATATAAGTTAGTTAAAAATGAATGAATACAGAGGACAGTATAAAGGTGAAACAAATAAGAAAGTTAATATAAAGTGACAGTGTGACTTAGGCATAAAATATATTTTTTTCAAACAGCATTTTTTATCAAAATCTAGTGCTATCAAGTGTACTCAGATTATTTCAAGTGAAATAATACGAAGTCATTGAAAAGGGAAAATTGAAACACTTTTGGCAAAACCTGTCCTTAGAAGTACCTACACAGCTTATAACGGCAGAATTCAGAACAAGGTGTTCCATTGTGCTATAGCAAAACTTTCTCATAAATCAGGAATGGAAACCAAGCATTGGATTTACACAGCAAGGTTTTGGTATCTGGGAGCTGCAGGGATGGCCTCTACGAGAAAGGCCCAGAGGCTGCTCCATGTCAGATAAGGGACAGTTCCAGACAATTTCAAAAGAGTCCCATTGCTGCTAATAGCCAAGCCAATAAGCGATGTTGTTTCTGCCTCTGTGAGAGCTGATTTAAGAAAGGGAAGGAAAAACAAACAAACAAACAAAAAAAAATGTGCTGTGCAACAGCAGCTGGGAGAGTGAGGAATGAGAACAGGAGGAGGGCAGGAGGTGCTCCAGGCAGGCAGCAGCAGTTCCCCTGCGGCCTGTGGAGAGGCCCCTGGTGGAGCAGGCTGTCCCCCTGCAGCCCACGGGTCCCACACGGAGCAGATCTCCACGCTGCAGCCCGTGGAGGAGCCCCCGGTGGAGCAGGTGGATGTGGCCTGGAGGAGGCTGCGGCCCATGGAGAGCCCCCGCAGGAGCAGGCCCCGGGCCGGAGCTGCAGCCCGTGGAGAGGAGCCCACGCAGGAGCAGGGGGTCTGGGGGGAGCTGCCGCCCGTGGGGGACCCGTGCTGGAGCAGTTTGCTCCTGGGGGATGCACCCCGTGGTACAGAGCCGTGTGGGAGCAGTTCTTGAAGAGCTGCTGCCTGGGGGAAGCCCCCGCAGGATCATTCCAGGAAGGATGGCATCCCATGGGAGGGACCCCATGTGGAGCAGGGACAGAAAGTGACCGTGAAGGGGTGTCGGAGATGAATCATTACGGACTGACCTCAGCCCCCATTCCTTGTTCCCCTGCGCCGCTCTGGGGGGAGAAGGTAGAAGATGGTGAATGGAAGAAAGGTGTTTTTAGTTTTATTTTAGTTTCTCACTGCTCTAGTTTATTAGTGATAGGCAATAAATTATATTAAACTCCTTACTCTGAGTCTGTTTTGCCTGTGACAGTAATTGTTGAGTGATCTCCCTGTCCTGATCTCAACCTGTGAGTCTTTTCCATCACATTTTCTCCCCCTTTCCTTTTGAGGAGGGGGAGTGAGAAAGTAGTTGTGCTGGAGTTCAGCTGCATAGCAAGGTAAAACCACCACAAGCAGTGAAGTCTTTCCAACCTTGTGATAGAATAAAGGTGATGTGTTAGCTAGGAGTCCTATCTGGAGATTTCATTCAGAATGGAAACAACATCAAATCATATTTCCCTGCAGTCTTTCTCTCTGAAGTGTTATCTACATTAAGATCTGTTTGGTAACCTGATGCAGTTTGTCTTAAATAGCAGTTTCTGAAATCTTCATCATGATGTAGGCTGTTGTGAAAATGAGAAAACACAATCTAACAGCAACACTTGGAAGTCTTGTCCTGATACACCTTGAGTTTATTTGATCTGAAAGGTCCTACCTGAGCATTTCTCACTTTACTCTCTGGATCAGTGGTACCCACTTGAAGGTGTCTCTCCTTCAAAGTTTTCACAGCAGAAACTGAGGAGGACAGCAGGAGCTGAGAAATTCCTGTCAGTGGCCTCACACTAGTCTCTGCCTTAGCTACTTGGCTTCTTGCATCTTTGCCTGAGTTCTCCAGATACTCCCTTCAGCCCTGGGGTTGGAAGAGTGCTGTGGTGAGTCTGGGAGGCAGTGTAGGGCTGGTGAAAAACAGTGAAAGGCACAGCCGAGGAAGAAGAAAAATATTACCTTAGAAATTGTTAGAAGCTACTACCCTAGATTTGCTCCTCTCTGAGAATTATTTTGATATATCTAGGTGCTATAATGGGACCTCTGCTTCAGCCAGTCTCTTCAGGGTCATCAACCATGAGGAGGAAGAAGGTATCAGCCTAAAACAACTAACTTGCCATGTCAAATTTCTTCTTGGGACTGTATCCAAGATTCAGTATTTATTAAAGAATGTCATCAAATATTGGTTGGAATAGTCTCACAAATCTCACAAATTGGTTTGGATCCTGGCTGCAGTGAAATCAGAGGTCATCATGCCACAGAGCTGAATGATAGTCAAGGATTTTATCCCTGGTTACTGAAAAATACTGTTTTAATTAACTTTGCTTCATCTACAGTACTGATTTTGAATATTGAGATGTATGAAGGTGAAGACTTAATGAAACTATTTCTGCTATGGAAAATTAAGTGGTAGAATTTTTGAAAGAAAGGTGTTTATCAATATTTAAAATCCATGAGAAATGCAAGAGAAGTCTATTACTAACTAGGCTTAGAAATAACAGAATGTTCCTTGGGCCTAATTAATAGCTTGAAAACCCAAAGTATCTTGAGGACAAAAACATGCCATATAGATTCCTCTTGGAATGGATATTGTACATCTGAACATTAATCATGTCAATCTGTCATACACAACTGTGTATGCGATCATAGCAAAAGGCTTTATAAATCACACAAAAATCAATTTAAAAAGAAGCTTTAAAAAGATGCTGTAAAGTTGGGTTAAAGTTCTGAGGAAAGACGGGGAATAAAAGAAAATTCATAAAAAGGGACTAAGTTTGTAGAAAAAAACTTTTTTTTCCCCAAGTTATATTGTTCTAACTCAAATAAGTCTCTGTATCTGAAGAGAAGAAAACTTTCCTGACAACTACAATTATAAATGCACATAAAATATTGTCTGAATTCAGCCAAAACTTCCTCACTTATTTTGCCTAGTAATGGAAGCATAGTGCAATATTAAATGAGATCTGTCATGCACACTCCCTTTGGAATACAGTGTGAAAAGTAATTTTATAATATTTCATTTTATATGGCAGCTTTAGCCCTGAAACCACATTTAAGTAGCTAAAACAGAGCTTGGTTTGGGGAAATTGAATAAGATACTGTTTAAGTGCATGCTTGTCTCATTGACTTTAATCGGACTTCAGCACAAGCTTGAAAGCTCAACAAAAGCTTAAGTGCTATTTTGAATAGGGTACCTTAAACTGTTGGTTTAAAACCTAAAAGAGCAGTGCTATTTATCCTTTGGTAGAGCCAGTAGTTAGCAGTTATGAATATTGTTTTGCTAACCATATCTGCATACCTGAGGTAAGGCAGCAAGCTATGTATATAGTCTTGTGTTTGAGGATTTGTGTGCATGAGGTTTGAAGGAAAAACACAAAGAAAAAAAAGAGAACTTTTTTTAAAAAAATAGTTCTTTAAAAAAAGAACTAAATAGACAAATAAATTGCCCACTTTAGCATTTAAATTTTGCTGATAAGACTTTGCAGTTCGCAACTTATTTAGATGTATGTTGTTTTGGGGAACTGTCAGAGAACACATGATGAGATGAATGAGGTGGGGATGCATGGGTTTACACTTTTGTTGATTCTACTTGGCTGGTGACATTTTTTCTGCAAAGCTGACTTAATAGCACAAAAAACATCTTTGAGGAAGAAATATGAAAGAAAATCGTGTTCTCAGGCCTTCTTTCACACCTCTTTGACAGTGTGAAGAGGCGTTAGAGTTGGTGTAAATAACAGAGAAAATTTGAGCTTGTTAATTACTACTGAGCATATTACTTTCTCTCATGAGTAATTCCACTGGAATCACGGTATAAATCATTGTGCTTGGTTGTAAATGTTTTCAAGACTGAGAAGTCTTCTGAGTCTTCTGGGATATTTTGCTGTGTGTGTGTCAATTACACTTTTACAGCTCATCTCTCTTGTGCGCATTTTCCCAGCAGCAGCTCCCTTTCCTACTAAGTTATGCTGGCCCAGACGGCCATGGGATGTGCCTGTTAAGCAAGATGACTGTCTATTATGCTCAGAAAGGTCTTTAAAAAAATAAAAATAATAAAAAAACACCCTAACTTTAGAGGTGGTTGTGGGTTCTTCAAAAAAACTCAGTTCTACAAATCTGCCATAAGAAGTTTATGAATGACCTTGTTACTGTAGCATATGTTGAAACCTCTCTGAGGGAAAGGCATATGAAATGATGCAATGCCAGTTCATAATAGTTTTATTCAAAGGGCAAAGCTACAGGTTTAGGAACAGAGTGTTAGGGCAATGTGACCATGACTTTTATTTCTGGTTGTATATACTGGTAAAAGGACTTACATTGTTTAAAAAGAAAGGGAGAAAAAGAGAAGAGACTACCCCAAAACCCATAGCAGGTTTGAGACCACAAATAAATGTCTGCACCTGGTATAGGGTAATCCTGGATATATATACAGACGGAGAATGAGAGTCTGGAGAGCTGCCTTGCAGAAAGGGATCTGGGGGTTTTGGTCGATGGCAAGATGAATATGAGTCAACAGTGTGCCCTGGCAGCCAAAAGGGCCAACTCTATCCTGGGGGGCATCTGGCACAGCATTTCTAGCTGGTTAAGGGAAGGGATTGTGCCTCTGTACTGTGTTGGTACAGCCTCACCTTTTGGTCTGCATACAGTTTTGGGCACCACAGCTTAAGGACATAAAACTAGAGTGTCCAAAAGAGGGCAACAAAGATCGTGAAAAGTCTAGAGTGGAAAATGTGTGAGGAGCAGCTGAGGCCACTTGGTTTGTTCAGCCCAGAGCAGAGCAGGCTGAGGGGAGGCCTCATGGCGGCCTGCAGCTCCCTCACGAGGGGAGCGGAGGGGCAGGCGCTGAGCTCTGCTCTCTGGGGACAGCAACAGGACCCGAGGGCACGGCCTGGAGCTGGGACAGGGGAGGGTCAGGCTGGGTGTTAGGGAAAGGTTCTGCACCCAGAGGGTGACTGGGCCCTGGGACAGGCTCCCCAGGGCAGTGGTTACAGTACTGAGTCTGCCGGAGTTCAAGAAGCATTAGGACAATGATCTCAGATTGATGGTTTGGTTTTTAGGGAGTCCTGTGTGGAGCTAGCAGTAGGACTTGATCATCATTGTGTGTCCATTTCAAGATACTCTGTTCTGTTCTGTTTAAGTTTTGAGATTAGAATAGTATACAAATTAGGAAAAATAGTCTGGGTCTATAAATCTAATTTTTTTTTTTTTTTGAATTTTCTTTCAGTGCATATTTTTCAATTTACAAACAGAGAAAACACAGGCAATTAAATGACCATTTTGCTATTACTGTACCCCATCAGTGGTATTTGATAGTAGACCTGGATCCAGGTGAATTTGCAGAAAATAAATGCATGCTTGTATGGTGTTGATTTTTGCTTTTGCTCCTATCTCCTTTCTTAGCCTATAACCAGGATAACATTGCACTGTTAGACAGGAATGTACCACTGATTATTGGAAGATACTACTTAGTGAGCAGTTAAGTTTATTCCTCCTTTAGATGCATTTAAAATAAGCTCTTCAGACCGAAATTAAACTGTTGTCCCCTCTCTAGAGAAAAACTCAAATTCACACAGCTACATCTGGCACTCAGCAATCTCATCAGAGGACTGGAAAAAATCTATTCGTTATTAGAAAAAAATGTCTATTGTTAAAGGAGTAAGCAATGGATTCCTGTTCTCATCTCAACTGGGAATGAAGCTGGCTTGCCTGTTTGAACAGAGGTGACAAAAAGCATTTCTTGATTGAATTCACAGAGCATCTGCTTGCACAATCAATCCAGAATATCTTTATGCATAATACTGATTTGTACTGGATTGATATTTTTTTTTTCTGCATCTTATGCCAACAAAACATATCATCTGTACACTGACAGCCTATATCTGAACATAATGTGAACTTGGGATGTATTTTGTTTCCATGAGTATCTTCATAGAGGACAGATGCTTTTTTACTTGTTTTTAACCATCCCTTTCTGTTTTTTAACTGAAACAAGATTCAAAAGTCAAAGTTTCCAATCTATTGAGTTGATATGCTTATCGTTTCAATAAATAAATAAATAAATTAGGGGGGATGGGGAGGAAGGGTTTCTTGATCTTTTCTTCTTCCTTTTCCAAAAGTTTTAATTTTTATCTTCACTTTATCAAGAAATCTACAAGTGATTGGAGAATTTACAAACTGAAGAGGTAGGAATTCAAAATTTTGACCAGTCCAGCACTCCATTTTCACACAGACTCTGATCTCCTATGTCCTATTTATTCTATTAAAGCACAATTTAACAAGTAATTCACATTATCTGCATGTAAGCTTAAGAAACTATGTACTGGGCCAGAATTTGATGTGGTATCAACTAGAATTTTCTACTGACATTTGGAATATACAAATTAAGCAGGATTATGTACTGTTATTAATGTTATTATGTACTACTGTTATTAATTGTAATACATAAGTAGCTTGTGTCTGTAAGAGAGAGCAGCCCCTTTTCACTAGCTACAATATAAGTGGACAATGCTTCATTTTTTTTTTCTCTCTTAATTAAACAGAGCAAGACCAGGAAGAAGGGCAGCAGTCACAGACAGGTGAAAATGTGTGTCCAAAGTCATAGAGAACATCAATGACTGAACTGTGAATAAAACCTGTTTTTCCTGAGTTTGTGTCTGACACTGTCTCTACTCTGTGTGCACCCCCATCTTTTCTTTCATACACTTTACTGTGTGACATGCAGGTTAAAACATCCTCAGCAGTTTCTCAGCTGTGCATGGTCTAATATTTAGGAATGTCTGTACATTCACACAGACATCAGAGTGCTTGATGTGCAACAGGATATCAGAGCACATAAATAGCTAGTGAGACACAAAGTACTGTCAGTGCCTGTAAATACCAGAGATGCATGCAATCGAGGTGACTACATAAATGACATAGATGCACTGTTTTGCAGGTGTAGTTTTGTAAAGCCAGGTGAGGGAAAAAGTCACAATACATGAATCATTTCAGCTCCTGAGTATAACTCTCTGCTGTCAATTCCAGTTCTGTTTGTCATCAGACAAAGACACTCAAGACAGTAAACCATTACAGCTCTGCATTCTTCTATCCCCAAGGGGGCCTTTTTAAAGAGGCAAATTGATTTTTGCCACCAGACAGTGAGTCATGCATACAAACTAGGAGAGTACTTATGAATCCCTATATTCATTTCCCCATGGTGCTTGGTAAGGTGAGTTGTTTGCCTGATTTGTTTAAGAATGGGTTTGGGAAAGAAACAAAACAAAGGAAAACACAAAACTTTAATGTTTTTAACCCCTGCCTCGAGAATACAATATATCTATCAGCATTCAAATAAATGTTTTCATTCCCTATGGAGGGCTTAAATTTCTGTTTTACACAGAATTGATATGATCAAATAGTTTTCCATGTACTTTGAGTAGCACTTTTTAAACAAATCTTTATATGGCTATTTTCAAGAAGGAAAGGGAGAAAAAAATCCAAGTAAAAAGTTCTGTTCCTTACACACAGACATTTAAGATGTGCTAAGGTGCCCAGGGTCTTCCCTGTACTTGTGTAAGACCTGTATACTTTTAGAGGAGCAATTGGAGCCCAAGTGGGCCCTCTTTTTCCTACAGAAACATGTGGATGAGGAGAGAATTGGACTCAATTACCTCCAGCAGAAAGCAGCAAAGAAATTGAAAGCAGACTAGGTAAACTAAGCACATCTCTGTTTAAGGACTAAAACTGACTTCATCTCACTCTTCAAACTCAGGAATCCTGGATTTCAATAGTTTGTACTTCTTAACAAACAGTTTTGCTGCAAGGGCCTTTGTTTTTCTTTTATAGCTTAGGGTTATTTTTCAGTAACTTAATATATGATATTTTAAAAATACTATCAGAGATAATTAAATGTTACTGAGATAGTTTTAGCTTTTAAGTTAGGTTTATACATCTCAGTGGTGTATAAAGAGTGAACAAAAAAAGCCATCACCTAGACTGACAGTCCTGCAGCACACACTGAAAGTTGTACCTCCTTGTGGCAAATAGAGCAAAAATGGACTTGCAGGAGAAGGCAGGTGGAGGCTGGAGAGAACAGAGCTTAGTTTCTGAAGGCTGCAACTGCTTTTGCTTTAGTAGTTCATACCACAGTATCTGCATGCCCTTGTTTCCCTCCCTTCTCCTTTTTTTTTTTTTTTATTTTTTTCATCAATAATCACTGAATGTGAAAAATGCCAATATATATAAGTAATGTATTTTAACTTTTTTTCATTTCCTTACACATTCCATCCCAATGCTGAATTTAGTTTTGAGCCTGTGACACATTAATAAAAAATGTATAAATTTTACCTGAATTTCCCTGGTCTCTCATCTATTACACCTCTAATCTAAGCCTACTGCACAGTGTACATATATATAAACCTACTATATAACACATGAAGGAGGCACATTCAATTTTTATTTTTTTTTAATATATATACCTATATAAGAGTTAAAAAGAGTTCTTATTTAGGCTGGACACAAAAGGGCAGATTTATTCCAACTGGTGTAGCTGGTGGAACGTGTTGGACACCTGTGGAGAGAGCAAACTGCCCTGAAAAGCGCTACCCAGCCAGTGTAAAATATCATAGCTCTTTTGTCTTAAGCTAAACCCTAATGATTCATACCCACTGAGGATCTCATCTTGGATGAAAAGCTAAATCCAGTTGGTTGGTCAGCTGCTAGTAGACACAATGCCCTCAGTGTGACACAGGACCACATTTCCAATGCCCTACTGTTATTTCATCTGTTTTAATGGGAAATACACTACACAACACAGAAAGCTTCCCACAGAACAAAGTAGTAGGAAGTGGGAACTGCATATTTAAATCACATAGAGTACCCTGGAAATGTAAGACTTCAGTAGATATTTTTCTTACACTTTCTCTACATAACCCAGAATCCAAGGCTTTTTTTTATTATTCTTTTTTATTATTATTTATTCTTTCTTCTAGATGTTTTATGTTTATACTCTTTCCTAAATTCACAATGATCTTAAATATTTTGAAATACTCACAGATCCTAAATCGCAACTAAATGCAAAACATAAAAAAGTTATAAAATAAGAAGTATCTTTGTAATATAAAGAAGACAGAGTTTTATATTTACTCGTATAATATTGGTCCTTGAAATTAAGCAAACATAGGAATACTTGAAAGGATGACTGACTGATGGAAGAAAACTGAAATGAGAAGGAAGATAAATCTGCAGCCATCTATCAGTGAGTAGTTTAAAAATACAGAGGAGCAAGTAGGATGGAGAAGATATAGAGAGATTAAATTGGAACAGAGAGGGTGAAAGAAAAAATGCTGCTGAGACATGGAAAGGAGTCAGAGGATGAAAAGATAAAGAGCAGTCAAGAAATTAGAAAATAATTAATGAACAGGGAAAATAAAGAGGCTGTACACCTCACCTTATTTTTGTTAGAAAGGAACAACAGTGATGTGATCAGGACAAAATAGAAACCAAATCTAATCTTTATAACAATTTATGCCATATATTTGAACACAGGTCATAATTTTTATGTTTCAGGAGAAAGCTGCATTGTACATTTTTGATATGGATTGTAATAAGAAGGAAAGTAGTAAAAATACTCCATGGAAGGTGCTTTTTTTCCCCCTTTAATATATATATATATTTTTTTTTTTCCCCTTCTATGTAAGCTATAAAGAGGAAATTAGCTATGGGATTGGAAGTAAACCATGGAAGACTACATTGTTGTAGAAAATATAATACATTGGATGAAATGCATTTTTCTTGTTTGAGTTTATTGTAGGAAGTTGCCTGTATTAAAGCCATGAGTAGCACTTAGACCAAGAACCGTATTAAGATTTTGCCCCCATGAGAGTACATCTCAGCAAGAAAGCTAAATTTCAGGTCTTTGCTAAGAATATAAGGTGCAGCAAATAGTTTCCAAAAGACATTGCTGTTGTTATAAAACCTTGCAGTATGACAATATGCCTAAATTATATGACTTCTAACATTCAGGCAGAGTCTGCCGAATTAATCTGATAATACTTCTATTTTTATACCAAACATTTCTATATTTGGAGGACAGGGAAAATGAATCAGTTCAAAAGGGCTGGTTATATCCATTGAGAAGAATGACTGTAGAAAATGTCATTGAGAATATTCAACAAGTAAATTAAAAAGTCAGCAAAATGTACTATTACACCCTTTGGAAGATGACCTTGCACCTTGTCTGTATGATTAATATTCTAGGAGATATTTGGCCAGCATACCTTAATTTTGACATCTGTACACCTGAATGCAGTAACTGCAGAAGCAAGTTTATACCCTTCATTAAGAGAACTAGGGTTCCTTTAATCCAAAATATCTTCCATATTTTTTGACATTTATGCTAATTGGGATGCCTTTGATTTGACGTAAATGTTAGTAATTATTTTCAATAATAAAAATCATTACCTTATAGGAAATGTTAAGCTTGTTGTCCACCAGGACGCTCAAGGTCTTTTTCTGCAAAGCTGCTGTCCATCTGGTCAGGCCCCAGCCTGTGCTCGTGTATATGGTTAGTTCTCTCCAGGACTTGCCATTTCCTGTTGCTGAACTCCATGAGACTCCCCTCTGCCCATTTCTCTGGTCCATCAGGGTCCCTCTGAATGGAGTACAACTGCCTGGTGCATCAACATGGTAGGTTGGCCCCAGCTCACAACCAAGCCCTCCACAGCCACTCACTCACTGCCCTCTCGCCCCCAGCCAGCAGGATGAGGGAGAAAATAGTATGAATGAGAGTGAGAAAGCTTGTGGGTCAACATAAAGACAGGAAAATAACTTGCCAATTACTGACATAGGCATAAGAGACTTGCCTTTTGGCTTAGCTTATTGCCATTTAATATAAATATTTGAGTACTGATTCTGGTATTGGGAAACAAAAACAAAACAAACAAACAAAAGAAATACACACTTAAGGAAGATACCTCTCCTCTGCCTTTCCCAGGCTCAGCTTTACTCCAGACTCCTCTCCTCCCTTATTAGTGATGCAGGTTACACTTGGTGAGACAACCTGAGACAACCAGTGGTGCAAGAGGTGATAGCGTTTTTTTCTCTGCTGCTCTGTCCCACTCGTTCTTTTGCTGTCCTCTGGTGTGAATCATCCACAGGCGTCAATTCCTTCTTCTAACTGTTCTGGTTTGGGCTCATCCATGTGCTCAAACATAAACACAGTCAACTATTCCTCCCAGTTTTGTATCATCTGCAAGTTGCTGATGGTGCAACTCATCATCCAGGTCACTATTGGCTCCAATATTGCCTCCCCTCCAAATGAGGACACCACTATGACTGCCTGCCAGCTGGACTTTGTACCACTGATCTCAACTCTCTGAACCTGGCAGTTCAGCTTTTTTTTTTTTCTAGTGTGTCTAGATATGTAAAGTTTATCTAGACTTTTATAAACCCTATCTAGGCTTTACCATTTCATCAATGAGGAAGTAAGGGGAGACTATGTCAAAAGACATATGGAGGTGCATCATAAGGAGAAAAAAATGAAAACAGAACCTGTAACATTCCCACTTTCTCTTCAAATCTAAACTGAAATGTTAAAAAAAAATCAAGAGAAAAAAATATACTCTTTATATCATGGCTACGAACAGATTAAGTGATTTTCCTAAAGCCTCTGAGGCTGTCTGTGACAGGGGAAGTCATTAAGCCCATGTGCCCTGAACCAGCTCACATATTACAGATGAACTTTTCCACTTTATAATCATTTTTCTATTTATTACCTACTTCTCCTTGAAGCTGTTCTCATTCAACCATATTTGAAACTATCCTTGTAACTGATCACTCATATCTTGCATTTTTCACAGTCCTGGAAGAGCCTGGGTATCATTCTTGTAACTCTCTTCCCTATCACACAGCAAGTGAACTGCAGTAGTTGTAAAGTACTGCTGTACTGACAGGTTGGATTTGCTGCTAACATTAGACAAAAAAACTTCCCCAAAGGTTAGCACCTACATTTTTATCAAATTAAAAAAGCAATGGATTATTTGAACTGTTCTGTCTTGAACTACAGATCTTTGAGATAAGATATGGAACCACTTAGTTTTTCTAAAACCATCTTATTTTAACTTTTATAGAATCATCTGCTCATGCAAGTCTGCCTCACACTCCAGGAACTTGTAGAGCTGGTAGTAAGACTGATGGGGCTGAATGTGAGCACAAGTTAGGAAGATTCAATGCAAAAACTTAAGTCTTAAGTCCAGGAAGAATATGTATTTGGATTCTTATACTTTTTGATGGACCCAAAACACGTTTTTCTAGGTTCTTTCTAATATGCATGAATCAAGTGGTGTAAACAAAACAAAACAAACAAAAAAAACAAACCCACAACATACTTTACAAAAATACTTTATAAAAAAAAAAAAGTAGTAAACTTATTGACTGAGACCATCTTAGGGAAAATACTATAATGATAGTTGTGCCACAGAACTTTGAAATCAATTAGACTTGACTGTTTTTCTCATGTGACACTTTTAATGGAGCAGATTGATCTGTTTTGTGCAAGATAAGTACTTGCAATTAAGTTTTGATTTTGTTATGTTACCAGCAGCAAAATAAAGGGGCAATAGATGAGAATTACACATTACTTTAATATCAAAACATCCTTCAAAAGAATACAAAAGATTCATCATTTTATAAATATAAAGAAAAAACTTTTTTGATGAGTCATGATAAAAAAATACAAAAAAAATGCTATTTTATTGGTGGAGATGTTTAAAAACTGTTGAGTCAACCTTATGTAGGTAGTTAAAGAGCTGCCAGTCAAGAGGGCGTGGAATATATAAAAAGCAGAAAAGCCAAATAAACTATAATCTTATAGTCACAAAACAGACTGCGTTCTTCCTAGCTCAAGGATCTGTCTGCACTTAATCAGATTTGCAGCCTGTTAGTGACATGGCATCTCCAGAAAGCACTACTACACAGTTGGCTGAAGGTAGGGGCACAATCCTGGCTCATGCATTAAAAGGAAAACATAGCAAACCAAGCAACCAAAAACAACGTCAAAAAGAAAAAGTCAGATTAAAGAAATGTTGGTATGTATAGGGGTGTATTTCTTGCTTAAGGCATATTCAGTTAATCGTCAACACTCAACCTCTTTCCAGCTCATAAAAGAATTTATTTTTTCTGTATATTTAGGAGATCTACAAAAAGGGAAAATATGATATTCCCCCAACTGAGATGTTTAACAAAAGTGACCTGAGTGTGCTAAGTAAACTATAGTGAGGAGGCCGCTTTTCTTTACATCCCAGGTTTTGACACATATGCTACAGGCTTTACATTTATTTTGAAAAGGATAAAATGGAGCCATTGATGGATACCCCCTAGAAAAGATGCTTTGGGTACCTTTTTGTTCCATGAAACAGTTGCAGTTGCACCAATGTTGTAGGGTCTGGATCACTGCAAGCACCTAATTTTGAATATTGAATCTTACTGTATTGTAAAAAAAAAAAAAAAAAAAAATTCCCAAACACAGTATATATCTTTCTCTACACTTCAGTACAACCCATCATTAGGAACCTATGAAGCAGGAAAAGCAAAATTGACAGAAAGGATGCATTTTAAAATACAACAAGACACCATGTTCTCTCACTTGAAACAGAATGAAACAACAATAATTGCAATGCTAGCTGAACCTGCAGAACAGTAACCAGCTACCCCTAATTGAATGCTGGCTTTCCATTATTAAAAAGGGTGGATTTGGCATTTACCACTTCTCCTACCTGAATCAGCACATGAATTTTTCTTCCTTTGAGTCAATTACCAGGTATTAAATGGCAACAAATTGTCAAGAACTCTTGTTCTACAAGAGCTTATTTTGTACTTTAAGTGCAGATCTGACCTCCAACTTTGTTCTTTCATATTTACATACATATAAAAACATACAGTGATTAAACTGTTTACTCCAAATACTTGATAATCCTATATTGGGATAAATGTGAGGAAAACATCATTTTTCTTAAAAAAAAAAAAAATGTTAAAACCAAGCATGCTGTTTCTAAAAGACTGGTACATCTGGATTCATGGATGAGATTCACAGATAGACGGAGCCACTACTGCATCCTGCACATGCAAATGCAGATGAGAAAATACTTAATTGAACTTTGGATCAGATCCTGAGTTGCTGTGTTACCTAGAATTACACAAGATATGTTGCATAGAATATCCTTTTGAATCTAGGTCACGTTGCCAATTGCCTGTGGGGAATCCGTGTACAGTTCTTCCCCATTTTACAATACCATGACATTGGATGGATTCAGGTTTTAAACTTCCCCAAATATCACTCAAAGATACAAGAGAAGTGTTCAGTAATGTGATAAAAGTCGTACTAAATATCCACAAAGTTGCACAGAGAGACAATGGTAGGTGAAGACCCCAAATACTACCCTGACCTAGTGTGGTGGTTTTACCCTTTTAGGCAGCTTAATTCCAGCACAACCACTCTCTCACTCCCCCACCTCAAAAACAAAGGGGGACAAAATACAATGGAAAGGACTTGAGGGTTGAGATAAGGACCCTGCTTCATGTGGGGTCCCTCCCACAGGATGCTGTCCTTTCCAAATCTGCGGGGGCTTCCCACAGGCAGCAGCTCTTCAAGAACTGCTCCCACATGGCTCCGTACCATGGGGTCCATCCGTCAGGCGCAAACTCCTCCAGCACGGGTCCCCCACGGGCGGCAGCTCCCCCCAGGCCCCCTGCTCCTGCTTGGGCTCCTCTCCACGGGCTGCAGCTCCGGCCCGGGGCCTGCTCCTGCGGGGGCTCTCCATGGGCCGCAGCCTCCTCCAGGCCACATCCACCTGCTCCATCGGGGGCTCCTCCATGGGCTGCAGGGGGACAGCCTGCTCCACCAGAGGCCTCTCCACAGGCCGCAGGGGAACTTCTGCTGCCTGCCTGGAGCAACTCCTGCCCTCCTTCTGCGCTGACCTTGGAGGCTGCAGGGCTGGTTCTCACTCCTCTCTCCCAGCTGCTGTTGTGCAGCAGTTTTTTCCCCTCCCCTTTCTTAAATCTGCTCTCACAGAGGTGCAAACAACATCACTTATTGGCTTGGTTCTGACCAGTGGCAGGTCCCTTTTGGAGCCGTCTGAAACTGGCCCTTATCTAATATGGGGCAGCTTCTGGATTGTTCTCACAGAGGCCACCCCTGCAGCCCCCTGCTACTAAATCCTTGCCATATAAACCCAGTACACCTGGCTACTCCCAGGCCCATCACAGGAGTTATCAGCCCATCAGAGACCCATTTCCACCAGCCCAGAGGAGCATGGGGGCACAAGGGCAGGCAGGAACCCAAATTATGGACTCCAAGGAACACACACACTGTCCAGACGACTCCCAGGAATGTCCCAGCTGAGTCTCAGCTCCAGTGTGTCAAGCTGTGAAAATGAGAAGGTGAGAAGCTGTCCGGATCACCTTTTGGACTAAGAGCATTTTGGGGATTGCTCAAGATTTATTACGGGGTGTTTAAAGGAGGAACCCAAGTTAGGAAATTATAGGGATTTAGGGGATTTGGGGAGGAACGAATGTGGGAAATAGAAGAGTAAGGGGATAAAAAGGGCTGGTTGCATGTAAATAGATGGCCAATCAGTACATTGTCAGGCTATGTCTTGTTCCTGATAATCTTTATCTGCTCTGTTTTATTAAACTTCTTTGTAACTCTTTCTTGGGTGAGGGATTCTCTGTTCTGTGTGCATGTGGGATGGAGTCTGTGGTGTCAGCAACTGGAGCGAGTGTGAGGGAGTGTGTGAGTGCTAGTGAAGATCAAGCCAGACTTGCAAGCAGGTGACGTGTCCTGGGAGCTTTGGGGTGAGTAGGCCTTCTAAAGGACAGATCTAGGTATAGAATGCCTGTGTATCTCTGTGGGTGAGAGCACAAGGGAGCTGTCTTTTGGATCGGAACCAGGAGAGTGTACATGTGATGATCTGTACCAGCAAAGGAAGTGGGGCTGCACCTTTGGGGGTTCATATGTGCAAGTGCCAACAGCTGGGGAGACTGGGATCCAGGACCAACTACTGGGCACACTGAGTTCAAGCCTAGCTTCTGGAGGGATCCACACTGTATATATGTATATATATTTTTTCACTGGTGGACCTCCGTCCTGTTCAGACCAGGATAAGGTCATTGGTGCCAGATGTACTTACAGATATACGAGTAGGTAGATATTACATGTATACATATGATATGTAGATATCTGATACAAATATATATATATATACATGTATATATGACGTGGTGCATATATGTGTTCTGTGTCTCGCCTCGCCTCGCCTCGCCTCGCCTCGCCTCGCCTCGCCTCGCCTCGCCTCCCCTCCCCTCCCCTCCCCTCCCCTCCCCTCCCCTCCCCTCCCCTCTCCAATAAATTCAAATACATAGATAGTGACTACAACAGGAAACATGTAGATACACCTGTTTCTGTCTGAAAGCAAAGGGATGCAGTACATGACCTTTACGTCCATTCCAGCCTTATTTTGTGTGATAATAACCTCTAATTTTACAGTATAACTACAGTTTATTTTCATTTTTCAATCCAAATGTTCATTGTTGTGTATCATTATGGTTAAAAAAAAAAAAAAGGCAAAAAACAACCAACCAACCAAAACCAACAAAACACAAGACACACTGAAAGAAACTGCTAGAAAATATACAGCTAGAGATCTTAGAAATGAAATCCACTTTTTACAGCTATAACCTCTGTGGTCTTGGTTAAGAGCTTCAGAAGACCTGAATTGCTCTGAAGTTGTTGGGATCTATTCTGCTGATATAACCGTGAACTAGTCTGGATCCCAAGTAACTTAAGATATTCTCCAGTTTATAACACATGCTGGGTGCTGAGAATGGAACATAACTTTCGGATCTGGAGTCAGCATTTAGCAGGGTAAAGTAGAAATGGTTACAAATATCTCAAAAATGTAAGCCTCCAAGTTAAAAGAAAACAGAACAAAACAAAACCTTACAGCTTCTATTTTTAGGCTGAACATGTTTAGTTCAATGCTTGTTCTTAGCAGCAATACTACTGTATGATATAAAGAGGAAAAGAGTGATACTCACTTGTATGTTCTGTAGTTCTTCAGTGCCAGTACAATTCATTGCCGTTCAGTTAATAAACTTAAACATCAGCTATATGTGATTTTATGAATAGCACATTGATGATAATATTTGGAAGAAAATATGTTGCCAAATGAGACAACCAAAAAGAAATATTGCAGTCCAAATTGCACATAAGTTTTTCTTTTTCTTTTTCTTTTTCTTTTTCTTTTTCTTTTTCTTTTTCTTTTTCTTTTTCTTTTTCTTTTTCTTTTTCTTTTTCTTTTTCTTTTTCTTTTTCTTTTTCTTTTTCTTTTTCTTTTTCTTTTTCTTTTTCTTTTTCTTTTTCTTTTTCTTTTTCTTTTTCTTTTTCTTTTTCTTTTTCTTTTTTCTTTTTCTTTTTCTTTTTCTTTTTCTTTTTCTTTTTCTTTTTCTTTTTCTTTTTCTTTTTCTTTTTCTTTTTCTTTTTCTTTTTCTTTTTCTTTTTCTTTTTCTTTTTCTTTTTCTTTTTCTTTTTCTTTTTCTCTGTGCAAATAGAAATTGAATAGTATATACTTATTTTCATCTCTGTATTTAGTGTAAAATGAGAATAATAACTCCATATGATTCATAGCAGATGCTGGTGACAGAAAGCTACACACACCTGTGGTGAGTGGGATGTTGTAGTCCCACTGTGATTAAGAAGATGCATGCTTACTGCTCTGCAATGAGGATGGATTGTTTACCTTTCCTGTTAGGTCTGTAATTAATCACCCAGGTTTGATCTGTGTGATACCAAACGGTTTAGCATCCCACATTACTTAAGTAGTATGTTGGTTTGTACAATACCTATTGTTTTGTATTAAGAGATGCCTCCGTAGAGCACGCTATGATAATTCTTTTCTTACATAACCTCTATTTATTTGGACAGAAAATGGCACTGCTGTGAATAGAAAGAGATAACCAGAGAAAATATGCCTGAAAAACGACTTTTGAGTTACCATGCCTGCACTGAATAAATCATTTCCTTTTACATGCCTTTATGTACTTTATTTTAAAGTTCTGTATATAGGAACTATAGGAGTCTTAAAGAAAGAACGAAAGTTAAATTTTGCTTTCTGTTTCTGGAGTACTTTGATAGAAGAACAAATATCTGGGTTAAGTTACCTCTACCTCTATTTACTATATAACCATTTTGGAATAGCGTGTCTCTGCCAGAGCAGTGAACAGAATTAATGTCCAACCATGCCTAAAGTAAGGTCATGACTGTTGTATTCTGAGCATTCACCTGACGAACATGGTGACCACCACCGTGTTGATGAACTGCTCTTGAGAAGCTATCCAGATAATAATTAAGGGTCATTGGTTGTGGTTTTGTCTTGACTACTAGCTTAGACCATGGTATGGAACACCATCTCTTCATGAATGGCAGAGGGGTAGAAAGTTATCAGGCTTGACAAATCTTTAAAGGCTGTATTTAACATGTGATCATTCTGTGTTGTTTAGATCATCTATCTTTCAGTACATGCAAGAAAGTTAAGTGGGTTAGAAAGTGAGAGGCACTCAATATTCCTTTACTTTTGTTATCCACTTGGCATGACACAGTCTTGAAACTTGACTGGTATCTGAATTAAAGCTGTGTATATAATTATACTAGTTCATCTCAAAACAGCAAGGTAATCCTTGAAAAAACACTGCTTTGTGATTTGCTATTTTTCAAATAACTGCAACAATGCTGAATGATTTTTTTTTCCCCACGAAGAAAGAAAATTGCTCTGCTAAAAAAATCTTAAAACTCTTTTCTGCCTGCTGTCTTTTTGAAAGCATTAAATGAAAAGCCAGAGCATTAGTCAAATGAACTTATGATGCCTCAGAAGTAAAGTATGATTGTGTTTACCATCTGAGTTGCTTAGTCCAAACACTTACTTGGAACATATCTCCCCCATTCCCCTGTCCATACAATGGATATGTTAGTGTTCCCCAGCTTCTTCTTCTCCCATACCTTGCTTTAAATGTAAAGGTAATTTGTGTTTCCCCTAACACTGCAGTTTTGGCAGGGTTGGATCAGGGGAAGGAGAAAGCCGGTCTCCTGTGACATATTGCCTTAGTTTTGTTCCAGAAGTGAGAGGTCTTTGGGTGGTTTGCTGATGCATATATTTTTTCCTCAGTTGAAAATGTAGCAGTAATCAGAATCAGCTATGGACATAAACCATGGGAACAACAGAGATTGCATGATGCGTACAGTTCTATGCTGAATAGCTAAATTATATATTTTGAAGAGCATCTCATTGCTGTCAACTTGTGGGACAAATTCAGTCTGCAGACCCACAAGGGAAGATAGACACCATTCCTTTATGCTCATCCATCTTCTATCTGCCTTTGTGCAGTGTCAAAGTGTTTGAAGTAAAACTCCTGAATTGCTCATGAAGTGAAGGCAAGATGTTCACTATGGTGCTATGATATTGACATTTGCAAGTATAGAACAAGAACCTTGTACTGGCAGTATTTTTTCATCATCCAGTTATAATGGAAAAAGTAAAATGTTTTTCTAACTGAAATGAGACTTTCAAGTAGACTTTGAAACACGGAATTTCAGAAGTAGGGGATTACACTGATAGCAAATAATGAAGACTGCACAATATTAAAATTAATATGAAAGTGTTAAGCCTAGTGCCAAACATCTGCAGAGTCACTCATGGTGTTAAGAAACCTGCTATATTTTTCAGAATGATGTAAATTTGAAGACCTGACAGCACATAGCACAGTTACACTTGCCTAGATGATTTGAACTATTATTTTCATTATCCAGGAGTAAACTAAGGCTTTTTTTTTTTTCTTCTTTCACGAAACTAGTATGTACTAAAGCTGCGGGTAGGTTTTAAAACTGGGTCTTCAAGAGAAACACAATAATAGGATGAGTCAATGACTTACAGTTTTCTGAATCCTTGATGGAGAACTAGTGTATTTTTGTCATCTTGTTCATTTTCATGTTCTCTTTTCTTGTACTTTTTTAATTTCCTTGGCCCTTCCAGAAAGAGTGGGAAATTCTTTTCCTTCCCACTGAGTCCAGAGAGACACCTGATTCTTATCTCATTGCAATTTAGAAGCTGGTAGGTGTGCTAACAAGTGTCTCGGAAATCCCTTATGTGAATCATGCTATTGTTGGCACACAGCTGTTTTACAGGGCAGTAGAGCTGTTGCTGCTGCTTGAGAATGTTAAGCATTCGACCTGAATCACTGAGGATTCTCCCTAAAGTTTTTGATGATGCAAAGCCCCTTCATACTCATCCTTGTACTGGCTATTACTTTGACTAGAGAAGACAGCCCAAGGCTGTAACATACATTTGCCATGTCCCTGCATTGTATTAAAGAGATGTGTCAGATCAGCTTTGATCTGTTAGAAGGCTAGATGCTGAGGCTCAACACGGAAGGGTGAATAAAGAGCTTGTTCGGAGATGCGTACAGCCCACCTATCACTCCATCTTTGTCTGTCGTTAACAACAACAGCACTGTAGTTGAAAAGGAATGGAAATTTCCTGAGCAAAAATTGATTGTGTTGTTTATTTATTTTTTAACCAATTATAATGAAAGTGCCTATTTGGCCACTTATTTTAGAGCCTCCATCTTCAGTGGCTTGTTTCTCTTCTTACAGCTCTGGGATAGGGAAAGAGGCTGAAAAACAAAACAAAACAAAAAACAATGGGGAAGACAGAGGACTGTGCATCACAAAGAAATCACAGTCTGAACAACAGAATAAAGGCACATTTCAAAAGATGGTCCTATAGAATTTGTGCATGTGTGCACCTTTGTGTGTGTGTGTGACAGGATGGGGAGTGGGTTGAATGGAAAAGGGACTCCTTTGAAGCCCCACAGTAAACATGTACCTTTCTGACATGTAGTCGGTAGAAGGAAACAGAGAATTGGAACAGGACTCTAAATTGGATTCTCTGAAGTGCACTCCAGAGATTTCTTTTCTTCTCCTTTGAACAAGAAACCCAAACTTCCAATTTCAGTGCCTAAAATTAGGCTATATAAATCCCAACTTCAGATATTGAAATCTCCATTTTTAGAAGCACTATCTTTCGCAAAATGTTAGACTTGAAATACTAGGTATACCTGGTGCATTCACAAACAAAACTGACTCATCTGTACAAATCCCTGGGAGCCAGGTATGAACAGATTTTCCCATTAAAAAATCATTTTTTCTTTCTTTGCACATACCTTTAATGGGTAGCTTTGTTCATGTATATACACAAGAACTCACTTGCAGACTGAATGCTTGTGTAGATTTCATAGCCTAAAAACACTTCTTCTGCAGAGTTATGAATATTTGAAAATGTATCTCTATCACTGAGGTGAACTTTTATTCCATGCATTGCCCTGATGATCAGCAATTGCTGTTGTGCAATGGAAATAGCATTTTTCCCCTGCAATGCTACCAACCAGAAATAATTTAACATGTTATAAAGGGACTGAGGTATCTCAGATACTTGGTGGTGTTTTCCAGGAACCACTTCAATTTTACAGCAATTGTAATGTCATTTCCAGGAGCACCTTTCCCTATGAGCACAAGGACTGCAGTACTGATACTGATCAAGTAAGTTTGACAACTGATAAATACTTAGACACAAATATATGTTTGCCTAGCCCACTAGATATTGCATATGGATCCAGAAGTATCAAATGAAGACCCCCAACTCATCTACTATTAATACAACACTCCCAGTACTTAACATTATTTTCTCACGTGTTTTCTCAGAAGTGAAGGTGTTACAGAACTGAAAGGCTTATGAAGTCAAACAGTTCATCTTCCCAACAATACAGGAGTGCTCTCTGTTGTGAATATTATAGTACATTTTCTGGTGCTTGATCTGTGTAGATTTTGAACTTTCCTAAGAAGTAACATTGGGACTTTGAGTTTGGGAGACTATCAGCTATGTAACAGATCTCACTATCCAAAAGCATATATGATTAATATTTTACTTAAATATTCATATACATATGAAACTACCACTCTTTTTATTTTTTTTTTATTTTATTTTTTTATTTTTCATCTATAGGGGTAGAAGTGCAGAAATCACTATTTGCAAATTGCAATAAATAGGAAATATTTGTAATATTTTCAGTGTTATTCAACATGAAATACTTTAAGGTTCTTAACAACCTTAAGCCATATAAAACCTCTTACTATCATTAAGCTTTTGTGCTGTAATGTAAATATATTATTGTTGACTGATAATTTCATTTGAAATGCTTTTGTATAGCTAACAAAGCCCACTTACATCTACTTATACATACCTTTTGCCACATTTACAGAAAAATATTTATATATTTACAGAAGAGTGGAAAAGGGAAGAGGAAGTTAAACTTGTCACTTTAATTTTAGATCTGAGTAACAATATACATATATATTTATATATATATATAATTAATCTTTACATCTTTCTGTGAAATCATTCTTCCATATGCCTGCCACTGTTTCATGGTATCTAGATCTTTCTCAGGTTTTTATTTCAGTGTAGGATCAATTATATTTAGTTGGTGTTGGAAATTTTTAACTTCATTTTTGCCCTGTCACATATTTTGTTTCTTCTATATTCCTTCTGTTTCAGAGGAGTCTCTCTGAATTAGGACATATGACACAATTCTTCTATCTTTTTCTGTAATGATGTTCATAATTTCATAACTTTGGATTGAAACAAAACAAGCACAGTGCTTACCATTTTCTGTTCTACAGACAATTCTGCATGGTTCAGGTCTCCTTTGGAAACAGTAGAACAAACTCTTTCCAGGAAATTCAGTAGAGCAGTTCACCTCAACTAAAGTAAGTGCAGCAGCTTCAATTAGTACTAAAGCTAAAGCAAAACAGAATTAGAATAGTTTCAGAAGTGGAACTTGGCAGGTTGGTTAAACTCGTAATTGAGCTTAAAGGTGAACTGTGAGGGGAAAAATGGTGCTCTTTACTGCTTATTTTTTATAATAAAGAAAAAAAAAGAAAAAAATAACTCAAACTTTCATACCTTCTTTTTCTCTTCTCTCAGGTAGCAGAATTACTTCTCACTACTTTCTTGGGGATAGCAGGAAAAATCCTTGGAGAATTTGTACAACGCAGGCTTATGAAGCTTCATAAAGCTGTAATGTGAGCATTGAAATTCTGGTCAGCGGCAATCTTAAGCTATTATTCTGCAAATGTGTTGCTATAGGTAGGCAGTCAGACCCACTGTTCTACTGTCTGTGACCCATGCTGGGCTTACTCAGATGAGAAATGGTGATGTTATTCAGGTGGCTGGACCAATCATCACCCCCTACGCAAAAGTTACCACCACTGACCTGAGGGTTCTGAGCACTCTTGCTTTATTTTAATGCTGAGGATAACACGTTATTGTAAACTGCCCCTACCCTTAGAAATGATTTCACTATATATGATTCATCTGTAATGATAATTCCATATCTATTGACAGGTTATTTGAGTTACAGTCAGAGCACAGTATAATTTTTGTGTGACTATTAACTCCAATATGCAGTGGATGCAATACAAAAAAATATGAGAATATGTTGCAGGACTATGCTCCTTCAGCATTCCCTCTGCTTAAAATGATCTGAACAATCCATGTTTACTGTCATGGATATTCACAGAAAGAAAAAGGTAAGTTGCTGCACCTGAGAGTATTTCTGGATATTTTATGCACTTTTTCTGTAACATGTAAGATTCCTTCATATTCATGCACTTAGTTTGAATGAAATGTCAGAAGAAAAAAAAAAAAAGGAAAAAAAAAAGTAATTATCAAATCAACTCCTTGCACCAAAATCTTATCTGTAAGAAATTTAGTAGGATCTGTACTTCAGAAAAAGTATTATTGACCTGGACTGTGCAAATGTTGCCTGCTGAATTGTGTGTTCCTTCATTTTGGATACGGGTATTTCATAAGATCCCCGATACCTATGAGACTCACACGGTAGTCCATGATTAATAGTTTTAAATGCTACTTTTGGCACAGGCTATTGATTCAGCAAGACAATCAAAAGTTACAGCATGTGCATAAAGAAAGGTCAGTTTTACTCTAATTTTACTATTGCTCACTGTCACTCTGGAAACCGTTCATGGCGGAGGCCTTCAGGTGCTAATAGAAGAGAGAAGAGGCAATTTTAGTATCTTGTGGGTCACCTCCTTCATGGTGATCTTTACTTGAACTCATAGATTTTCACGTTCAAAATAAATAGCTTTTTTCACAGAAGGCTGCACAGCCATGCAGAAATGTCAGCAGTTTTGCTGTGGCTTTTCCTATCCATGTTGGTTCCATACATTATGAGGAAGAAAACTTGTTGAATTACCTATGAATATAAATATTTGTGGGAATAACTCCCTAACGGAGCTATCCTGTTCCTGGTGCCAGGGCTGTGAGGGCACAAATGAGCCTGACTGTCCTTTCCCGGGCACCCAGGGCTCCCCCAACCTACCCACGGCCCAGTACCCTATGTGAGCTGCTGCCCCAGCAAGGCTGAAGCAGGGCCACTCTCTAGGTCCCCATAGACCTGCCATGGGCACTGCTGAGCTAGGCCCACCTGCAGGCCCATGTCCTGGCCTTGGCTTGTCCTGTTTCCCAGGGATGTGCCTGAAGCTCAGTTCTGGCACTATCCCAGTGCTGTGCCCCTGGGTGGAGTGGTTGAATGGGCCCTGGCTGCGTGGCGCTGCCCAGATGGCCCTATGGGGTGTCCCCACAGCGCTGAGTCCCAGGGAAGCCCCTGGGCCATGTTGTGTCCTGACAGCTGGGTATTGCCATCATCACACCTACCCACATAAAATAAGCTTACAGAATGTATTTATTCTAACAGTGCCAAGGTCTGTTTGCTGCCTCTGAGGGCACGTGGTGTTGGCACTGCTGAGGTTTGTATATTTCAGCTGCCTCAGCTGAAAGGCGGTAGCTGTGCCAAAGTGTCATTTGGGAATATTACCTCTTGCTTCTGCTTTCACCAAACCATGTGGTGGTGTTGTCTGGAAGAGTGCTATATATCTCAGACCGAAACTGCATCATGAAACGTTCTGCACAATAATAATACAGTGAAATTCATTACTATTATTATTATTTTTAGGCATTAATATCAATGTTACGATCTAGTTCTTGCTAGATATTAGAGCTGGATGCTCCTGAAGAAGGCAATTAAAAAAAAAAAAAAAAAAAAAAACAGACACTGTCAATGAATACCTAATGCAGTGATGTCCTTTCAACATGAGAGATCAACCGGTGTGTTCTCTGGTAATGGTGTTAAGAGCTGAAGCTTATAGCTATATTTTAAGTGCAATAAAACTAACAAAAATAGGGTGGAAGAGAAACTTTTATTTCTCTCAGGCAAACTTCACTGGTTGATGACTGCAATCAGCTACTGGTCTCCCAGCATGCTGTGTTTGTGTTCAGGCAGATCTATGAACAGGCCAATTTGTCTTTAGCTACAGGTTTTTTCTTTATTTTGAATCCTCAGGTGCATTACTTTCTTATATCTTCCATTACTTCTATCATAATCTTATTGGAAAATGAAATACAAGAGAAGGAATCAGAGAAAGCAGGATAGATAGAAGGAGACATGTCAGGGCAGATTTATAGGTAACACAGTAGTGTCTCTGTGTTGGAAGTTCTACTGACTATTTCTGTGAGAAATCTATCCTACACGCTAAAAAGGAAACATCAGAAGTGCTAGATAGGGAAATCCTGCTTTTCAGACACTTGAAACAAAACAAAACCTTTCTGTAGTGGTGCTGTTCAAAATGTCCTGCTTTTCCCTTCTGTCTAAAAAGGACTCTCCCTTAAAAGGCACTGGTAACTCTAGCTATCCTCTTCCATGTGATAGTCCAGGAAAGTCCTATGAACCATTGGGTAGGCTCTTGTCAATTCTGTGATTGAGATGCAATTAGTATTTGGGAATCAGAAAGAAAGTCTGTCATCTGATGTGTCAGCCTTCATCTGTAAAAAAGCATTCTGATGCTTGATTTGATGATCATCTTACTTGACATTTTGACTCAACAGGTAAAGATTAAAGACAGGTATCTGTTCAGGCACAGAAAAAAAAATGCTGTTAGAATATATTAGAGAAGTTTAGTACTCTGTTGTAGTTCTTAATGAGCTTGTTTAGCACATTATGGACATTGCTAATCTCCAGCCTGTTCTCAGTGAAACAGGATAGGTGATTCTTCCTGTCTTTCAAAGAAGAGAAAAGCAGCAAAATTTATTTTTACTGTAACATATGAAATCAGCAAACAGAATCACAAGGCTATATGGCACCAATATGCAATATCTGTTGTGATTCTTGGCAATTTGTCAATGCTGAAAGGATGAAGTAGGGAGAAACATTAGACATCACATGGACATATTTGAAAATAACTGCAGTCATTATGGGAGTGTTCTTGCTCTTTTAGTGCAAAATCACGGGATTAAAAGGTGAGATCTGAGAGCCTACCAAAGTCAGGCATTTGACAAGTGAGATACTCTACCAATATGCTACAACCTAAATATAAAGCTAATATGATTAGCATCCATATAGCTTTTCTGGAGACATGTAGATATTTTAATGCTTTTACAAAAGCCTCTGATCACGTATAACTATGCTGATTAGTAGGATATGCTAACTGGTCACAAAAGCATTACTAAAGCTATAAAGCCCAAGAAAGTTAGGCCTTGAATATTATAGGTGTTCATACACTTTCTGCTTCGCTTTTACTTCCAATCTCTTTTCAATTTTTAATTTAATAGGAGGGAGGAAAATGGAAGCTGTCATTAATAGGAACATGCTTAGTGTGAGGATATACTTTTTTATATACATGCATGAATGAGGTAGGTTACAATTGGAAATATGATGAGCTGCCTCTGGGAGGAGACTTTTTTATCCTGAGCTTAGCTGACCTGTTAAACAGGCTGGATTATTACCACCTATTATACTGTGTGAGGTTTGAAAACTTATTTTCCAAAGCAGACTGCTTCTGATACAGCCAATATTTTATGCCACAATTTTGTAGCATTCAGCCTGGGAAAATTCAACAGCTAAAGTGATAATAAGTCTTCAGTTACAATCTTGGTGTTTTGCATCCTTGCAACAGGAAAAACAAACAAACAAAACCATCTCTTTCTCTCATTGAAAATATGTGGTTGGTTTATCTGAACCAAAATACAAAATGCATGTGTATATGTGTAGGAGCCTGGACAAAGTCCACTTGAGCTGGAAAGTTAGAAAGGCAAATAGATTTGCTTCCCCCAAGACTGTTTTCAAGAATGTGGGGACAAGAGCCTAAAACATTTCCTTAGCTATCATTCAGCTATCATTCATATATGGAGAGTCATATATTTAGAAACTCCTGGAAATGTAGCTGTTTCCCTGAGCTGAAGTATGACCTGTTCATGTCATTTTAAGCATTGCAGTGATTCCACAAAAAAATTTGACCTACTATGGTAGAATTTTAGGATTATGATTAGCGTTTGCTATACACACAGTCTGTAGAAGACAGGATGACTATTATAACTTTAAAATTTCTCCAACTGTAAACCTTTTCTTTTGTGAGGTTCCTAATGTAAATTTTAAAGTGTACAATAACCACGGAGCTATGATAATTTATATTAGTCAAGGGCTACTGCTTGGATAAAACTTGAAAGGAGGAAAAGAACACTTCTAGTAAATTGCCTTAATATTCCTGTCACAGATGGGCAAACTATTAGGGGATGAAATAACAAATATGTAACAGAGATTTGAATTCTGCAAAGATTTCTTTTCTTGTTTGTTTGTTTTAAATACCATTGATTGCTTCCTTAAATTCAGGAAAATACTGCTGTGAATGAAGTTAAATATGTAAGTGTAAATCACTCTAGCTTTGAATCCAGTCATATGGATAGTAACTTATGTGTGGGTTGCAACCTTTGATTCTCTCCTGATTTTACAATTATGTTATATGCTTGACAATAACATTGTAGGCTTCAGAATGAAATTATTAAAGACTGTAAAGTTTTGATCTAGATTTCTTTTCACTCTGAAATGCTCTGCAACATTAAGAAAACTAATCTCAACCCTCAGGAGCTGGATTGTAAAAGTAAAATTTCTAATATTAATTTTAATTCCTTTGAGTTGAACAGATGAGTGACTGTATGAGAAGCATTCCTCATGCGGTGATGGGGGAGCTGATGCTGTTTGACATCTTAATCAGTTAGATCGCTGACAGGATGGAGGATACTATCATCAAGTTCACAAGATGCAAAATTAGTGTGAGTAGTCAGGACAGTGCAAAGCAAGGCTGCAATTCAGGGGAACTTTGACAAACTTGGAGGAACAGGCTGACAGAAGCTTTATGATGACCAGCAACGACAGATATTAGTTAATAACTTGACTTATAACTATTTATGGCATAATTATATTCTGAGATGAAATTCTCTATTCCATTTCATTGGAAATTCAATAGTTATGTGTATAAATTCCATCTCTCAGATGTTTATAAGGACAAACTTAGAGCTATGTAAGAACTTGACCTCTCGTTTGTAAAATTTTATATTTTTTAAAAGATTTATACAGATGAACATAAGATTTTTATTTTTTGTCTAAAAGATAATCATAAACAATATGCAGCTTGATTTACAAAACAAACAAACAAAAAAACAAACCAACCAACCAAACAAACAAACAGATTTACCAGACTCACTTGCTTTACAGATTTTCTAACTTTTTGAGTGAAGGGAAATGACAGATGCACTGTAGTTCAATTTTAATAAAGCTTTCAGATCTCTTGCAAAATTTCACCCTCAGATCAATTTGTAGATACTGGGGTATGAATACTGATAAATGGTTTGAAAAGGGGCTGTAGAACATTACATGGAGATTTTTGATAAGCAGCAAATAATAAGGCACCAAGGTATATTCTAAAGGGCTACCCAGAAGACCTCCCAGGTCTACATATCTTCAGTAGTTCAGAGGTAGAAGTCAGCAGCAGAGAGTGCAATGCTCAGATGAAATTTAATCATGATGGGCTGTGAAAGGTAAGGAGTTATATTGATTTGACAGTCTGAAGACAGAAACATAAAAGTTGATAATACAATTGAGCAGCAAATAAATAAATCAGGCTAAATTAATTTCAACATGCATGTTCATTTCACAGCTCAGGAAGGTAAGAAGAGTCTGTGTATAGATGGTCTAATGCTATTCATGTGGAACATTGCCTAGAGGTCTGGACATTGCATTAACAAAGACATTGACAATTTGAAGGGCATTCAAAGAAAGACAACAACAATTAGGACAAGGTGACAGAAATTGATTTATAATGAATGATTAATGGAGCTAAATATTTTTGTTTTCCTCAGTATCAGCTACAGAAAAAAGATTAATACAAATATTTGAACTGGAATCATAATCTTGAAATAAGAACTCCTTCAAAAACATAGAATTTTATAGTTAATTTCTTGACTGAATTTTATGACTTAACCTGTCTCTAGTCCTGAAGAGGTACACATGACAGAGAAAAATTATTTATGGGAGATTTGTTTCTCTCTCTTTTTTTTTTTTTCCTTTTTTTCTTTTTTTTCAAACAAACTTTTTAATTTATACTTATGAACATAGTACTATGTGGATGCAAACAAAAAAAATACTAATATGAGGTGAATTAGAGGGAACTACAAATTGAATTATGTGGATTCAAAAGTGTAATCTTTGTTAGTTACAGTTGTGAGCACAAACAAATTGCTTAGAAATGTAGCAGGTGAAATCTTATTTTTAATTTACATAAGCAAACACTTTAGAAGATTGCCTCCACCAGATGTGTGAAGTTTAGTCTTCCCTAAGATTAAATAAAATGCAAATATAGCCAGCTTTCATCACATTCAGTAAACATTAAAATTAAGATAGCAGGAGCAGAAAAAATAGAATATTTATATTTCTGAGCACCTTCATTTTCAACCTGAAGATGAGTGGTATCACACCATCATGTGTCCTGCTTCAAAGGCTTTTAAATATAAAGAAGTATGGTAACTCTCAAGTTTAACTGAAATATGTTCTCTCTTGAGGATTCAATCACCAGTTGATTTAATGTTGCCTATTTAATCATATTATAAACTACTTCAACAAGATGCTTGTGTAATTGCCTTCTTAGCAGAAAAGGATAAAAAGCATACCTTGCAATTTTGGTTGTGTTAAACAGAATATTACAGTCCTGTGAACACCAAAAGGTTTGTCAGCATTTCCATTATCAATCCCTATGTTCAGAGATTAAAAACATGCCCATAAAAGTGTTGTACTAGCTGAAAATTCCCATAGAAAGTCTCATTCTGGAAGTAAGCTTCCTCTCCTCCACCTCCTCTACATCCCCAGTTATTTCTCTTAATTTATTCTGCATTTTCATTTACTTATTTATTTCCAGTGGGCCAAATCCAGACTTTCCTGGCCATTTGCTTGGACACTACCACATCCTTTGCTTGGTGGCTTCTGTTGTCATAGCTGTGCTGTTTCATCCTCACTTAACTGCTATCAGGAAATAAAATTGTCAGGTAAAGAAACAAAAACATTGCATTCATAAAAGGAATAGTGTAAGATGATAGGGGAACATGGATAGGCTAAGAGCGTTATTCCAGTTTCCTGAATCCAAAGTCCTAGCCCTTTCTCAAAAGATGGAGCTGATGAAACAATTTTTGCAATAAGTTATATCATGAAACTAACCTCTGCAGCCTGCAAGCCAATAGAACATATGGCCTATTGAATTTAATAGGAGTCTTGCAGCTGAAAAACCTACACAGAGCTTTGAAAATTTACCACTACATGCCTGACTTCTATTCATAAAAGAAAAGGTTAGAATTAAAGTTAATTCTCCAGTATGCATATGTCTGTAAGAATCCTTCA
The DNA here is from genome assembly GCF_964211835.1 of Anser anser. Classification (NCBI taxonomy): domain Eukaryota; kingdom Metazoa; phylum Chordata; class Aves; order Anseriformes; family Anatidae; genus Anser; species Anser anser. The sequence goes on along the minus strand of NC_139720.1, from coordinate 179,142,323 downwards.
GTAATGCAGTTTTTAAGTTAAAAGACTTTTAAGTCCAAAGTCTGCAAGCCAGCAAAGAAAACAATTGCTTACAAACCTGATGTCAGAAATCTGCTCAGTAGCCAAAAACACCTGCTTTATATGCTGTGTGCTCTTTTTGCTTTAGACAAAGACAGTCCCACACTGAAGAGCTATAAACTCCAAAATGAAACAAAATGGTTGTAGTCTGAGAAGGTCTGTGAAAAGGCAAAGTGCACACATGCTGTGCTGGAAAAGACACTTCTGGCAATGGAAAAAATAGAGGAAAAATAGATTGGCTGTCAGTAGCTCTAAGTAATTATTGCAATAAATCCGTCGTTTGGGATGGTGAAATATAAATTCTGCAGTGGGTGATTAAACAGGCAGAGGACGTCTACAAACAACATGAGGATTGTGGCCTTCCACACAGGCTGTGAAGAGTTCAGAAAAAGCATTTCTATAAACCAAGGCTTTTTTCTCTCACCTTTCCCAACACAAAGGATGCCCTGCATTTAACCCTACAGGTTTCAAATGTCTTACCACAGACATCACAGCTGTCAGGTAGTGCATTAATAAAGATGGATTTTAAATACCCACGTCTTGGGTTATGTAGGGCATGAGTGCAGTTCTTGCTTTATCAGAAAATTACAGAGAACTATCCATGGCGTTAATAATAATTTTTGCATTTCAATGCTTTATTTATTTATTTTTTTCCCTTTGCTTGTAGAAGGCCCTTTTGAAAAGGCCTCAACTGAAAGTAAAAAGTAAATAAGATAAATGGTCTAATGAAGTTTATGAATTACTTCTTCAGAAGTCAGCATATTTAAACTGGTGGAAAGGCTGTGTCAGTAACTGCATTTAAGGATAAGCAGAATACAATCCAATTATTAGTCAAGGCAAGCACTTTATTATTCTGACTGCTCACTTCAGTTTTCAATTATTTTACATTTAAAATTAAAAGATGCCTAGTTTTACTCATCTGTCCGTGCTGGTGACTTGGTTTGTAGAGAGAGTGAGAGAGATAAGTGTGTTCTAAAGTCTGTGGGAGGTTGGTAGTCAGAGTTGCTGTTTGTATTAGCATTACCGAGAAACACAGATATAAATTTCTGCATGTTGTGATAATATGAGCTTAACAGGAGAGAGAGAGAGAGAATAGTATGCTTACTGAGCTCTGCATGTATTCTTCCTCAATTCATGTACCCCAGAGGATTTTGCTTCCATTTTGCAAGTAATTTTTTTCCCATTAAAAGCTTTTAAAAAATTTGATTTTGAAAAGCTAACATTTTCTATTTGTTTGCCTGCTACTTAGTCACTTGGAATTTAATTTCCCAATGCTGAATTTTCTCTTAAGGTACCATATCTTTCCTCTCCTCCTCATCCTAACCCTAAAGATTATTAGGTTTACATTTTTTTGTTGTTGTTGTTTGTTTTAGGGAAAAAATATATCAAGTGCTTTTCAGCGATACATATTGGAAACTAATCCCATTCTTCTGAGTGCTATAAGAGGGATTTCAGCTGTGGATACTTTAATGTCTACTTGCCTATCAAACACTTCAGAAGTTTATGTAAATGTGTATTGTTTCTCCACTGTGAAATAGATTATTTTTCCAGATATTTAAAAACTGAATGTACTATCAATATGTATTTTCCAGTTTTCCCTAAACCTAATTGGAAAAGGAAATAAATCACTCACCAATTTATTTTTAAGTTAGAAAATTAATATTTGTAAGTTCTTTAGAGCAGGAAGCAAATTTTTGCATTTGTAACACCTTCTTTATTAGGGCCTTTGGGTTTTATAGCAAGATAAACACAAAAAGATAATGTGAGGGATGACAGCATTTTGCTGGAGGCAACTACATATTATTGCTGTGGAAGGAGGATTTATGAAAAAGTGAAAGCATGTATGCATCCTGTATTTTAAAATAAAGTTTTAGTAGTGAATTTTCAAGTGCATATTCATTAAAACCTAGCAAGTGCTGGAGTTATGTATATAGATTTTGCAAAGAGAGAATAAATTAATTGATTTATTCCTTTTTTTTAGGTCCCTCTTCTCTCTTTGTCTGTTGTCTGCTTGAAAAGGTAGAGTCACAAGTTTGTAAGTACAAAGGAAAAAATAAAATGTTGCCTCTAGAGCTCTCATCAAAGACTTGCTCACACCAAATATTCTAATGAGAGGTAAGTGAACAATGATTTAAAACATGATAACAAATATGTGATGAACTAAGGACAGCATAAATCAATAATTGCACTCAAGCTTTGTAGAAATTATACCATCCTAGATTCTAGCAGGAGACAATTTGCTGCAGTATTTTGTGAACAGAGCTATCCTGTGGGATCAGGCTGCAGAGGACATTTCAGTGGGAGGAAGAGAGCAGTAGGAAGAGCAGTATGATTCATGTTCAGCATCTCAAGTGGAGGATAGAGCACAAGGATTGAATAATGAAACAAAGACGAGATATTCAGCATGCCAGGAAGGTTTCTGTTAGAGAGCTGTTAGAATTATTTAAAAAGGTTAGTCTATGAATAAACATGCTTCATCAAGGTCTCTTACACATGCAAAGGGAGATGCTAATGAATAATAAAAGAGTAATGGGGACTGGCGAAGAAATTAATGTTAATCTTATCCAAAGCAGATACAAATTAATATTGGAGAAACATTTTTGTAATCACTTCTCAAGGCAAAAATTCAATTAATGTGACTGAATCAATATTTCAAATCTCAGTCCCTTGAAAGTATACTTGTCTCTCTTCATATCAGCATGCTCTCCTGTGTGATCAGCCTGTACTATTCAAGTCAATACTCAGGGAGACTTCTTAATGGTCTGTTTTTGAGAAATTTGGTCCAGTTCTATAAACTACAGTGCTGTATTTCAAGCTCGCCTCAGGGTATGTTTCTGTTAGGAAAGCTCAGTTTACATAGGGTAATTACTGTATAGAAAATAGATATTTGAGCCAAACAATGTTTTGCCTTGAGCTTCAGGGTTTTTACTTTTAAGTCTTTTTCCCCCAAAGATTAGCTAGTATCCTCTCCTCAGACAGGATGACATGTATGACATTACATATATGTAATATATGACATTACACTTCAGATTATATACGGAAATCAACATCTTTTATAATAGTGAAATAAACCCCTAAAAAGAAAACAGGAAAACAAAACACAGAATAAAACAAAACAGAATAAAAGGTGACTTCAGAAGAAACAACTCTACTTGCCTCAACTTACTGCAGCATGGCCATCTTTATACATCTTTGATAGGCAACCTCCCTCCTTGTGTATAACTGAACTTGAACAGCAAAGATATCTTCACAAAGATCACAGGAATTATGACCTTACTGGTTCTCTTCAAAATGTATCACAAAATGATTCCTGCTTTCCATTATTTTGTCTTTTCTCTCCTCATTGGTAAAGCCACTAGATAAGTTTTTCAAGCAGTAAGTGATCTTTCTTGTATTCTATACAATATAAATGCCTGTCATATTTTGTTTAAGGTGTCAGAGCACTGGGAAAAGTTTATGAAACTAAATGGACTCCTCGAATAATAGTTTTGCAGCCCTGGTAGATTGTGTTGTTTATGTTGTGATGCCTTGACAGGTTTATACAATCAGAGGTTCTAAAGCCACCATCCTGTGATAGATTGGAACAGCTTGAAGCACGGTGCAGTTGAAAAATAGCCTTGTGGACTCTTGTTTTCAAAACCAACTGGTGACCCGCTCAGAATCATCCTATTAAAACAACTGCATGGACAATCTCACTTCTGTACTTTTAATAGCTAGGATATCATTCCCATAATGAAAGAAACATGAAATGGTTTCCACCGCTGAATGAGTTCCCTGGAGATTCTGGGATTTGTCTCATTACTTAAAGCTTTTCCATCACCATTGCAATGCCTTTTCTCATCTTTGCTTCTCATCTGAGTGGAGAAATTTCTGTCAACAGCTTTAGTCTGACTAAACTGGCATAACGCTGAAAGGAGAATATGCAGTAGATAAGATTACTTTTTTTTTTTTTTTTTCCATTTATGTAGAAAATTATACACAGTGTCCCTGCTTTAAAAAGGATTACTATACGATGTGGACAGCATTCTGCTCTCTCATTAGAAGAGACAGAATACAATTTTATTTCTCTAAATAAGTCTGGGTTAGGCAAGGAGATCAGTAATTTCAATGCTGCTGCATTCACAATGGAAAAGAAATCATCACTTGCGCATTCTTATCAGAAGCCTTAGGTAACTTCAGCGTTCAGTACTGATCAGAATAACTCCTTGCATTCTGCAACCTACCACATGCCTCAACAATTTTATATGCAGGAAGGAATAGCAAAATAATGAAATAAAATATTATTAAAGTAGTACTATTGAGAGGGAAACAAAAAGAAAAAAAAGAAAGAAAAAGAAAAGGAAAAAAAAGGTGAATTTGGGGACAAAGCTTCCCCAAATATGTCCTTAATTTCCCTCTTTCTCTTTCTCCCTTTCTAACATAGTTTTTGAACAGCTTACAGGCCAGGTATGATGAAGATTTTACTCCGGCATATTCTAGAGACTAGGAATTGATTTTGGAAACTGCTTCTGGAGATCTTTGGCTAACTGTAGCTGAGCCAAGAGGGATCCCCAGGCTCAGAAGCAAGCCATGACCAGTGAATTTCCTTTGCAAATGTCTAAACTAGGCAGCTATCACATGCATCTTCTGCCCTTTCCAGATTTTTGTACTTCTGTGGAACTTAAGGTAGGTTTGAGGTTGTGGTTTTGTGTCTATGGCAGCCTATGGCAATAGGGTTGTGTATTTTCCATCCATAGTAGGACCTAAAAGTTATGTTGGCAGACTCATTTTCCATGGACCACAACATAAATTAGGCATCTAAATTACATGCTCAACCACATGTCCCAGAAAAACAAAACAAAACAAAACAAAACAAAACAAAACACATTAGTTTTCTATTGGATCTAGGCCTTACATCTCTGATTTATGAATTCAAGTGTAAACCCTGGATGATTTGCTTTGCCATATAGTGAATGGAACAGAAAGGAAAATGGTTCCTTCCTATTTTCTGTCACCAGGAACAGGACACAGTGCAGAGCAATAACAAAGGATCTACACAGATAGAAATGGAATAGGAAATGAAAGGAAAGAAAGAATATTATAATTCAAATATTTTTTCCCATGTAAAACAGATGCAACCATTGGCCTTTAACAATTGCTCTAAAATTTAAAGGGAGTTCAACTTCTAACACATCAGAATCCAATATAGCCAAAATTTATTGTGGTATTAAGGTATGCTACTCAGATACATATTTTGAATTTTAATGTGTCTCTTTTCGTTTATTGAGAATGTTGCTATGTCTTTCACACCACAGCACTGTTCTTCAAATGTTGTTATATATCATGCCATTGCATACTATGCCCCCATTTGGATACTAAGGACATTTAGCCCTAAGGCATTTCTATACCAATTATTATCAAGTCACAGGAACCATGAGACCCAGCACAGTTTTCATATAAATTTAGCAATTAATTCAATTTAGAACAATGACAAAATAATTTGGAAATGTCTGAAATAGTATAATGCAGAAATAGCTTATTTGAGATATTATCACAGTTTAGAGGCCTCTTTGCTCCACTGTGAAACGGGTTTGCTCTGTTAATTTCACAGAAACAAAACTCTTGAATATTATTCAGTTGGTCTAGACCTTGACTGCAGTTAGCCAGATTAAGCAGTATGGTTCCATGGAGATAGGGTTTTTCCCACTGCTGAAGTATCTGTGAGTTCAAAACCAACAAAAAGCAAAGCAAAGCAAAACAAGGGGGTGGGGGAGAGTGGGGGATTACTCTTCACAGAAAATATTATAGTGTCACATAAATTATGATTTGGTGTTATGCTGAGCCTATTTCTATGACCAAGGACAATTTGATTGGCTCACTTAGCTACACAAAACATTAGGAAATATCTTCCTGTTAGAAGGAAAAAAGACCAATCTAAATCAGTGTCTTTTCAGTTCTTTGGTACTTTCTCTTAGTTTACCCGTGCCTATCTGTCCCTCTTGGCTGGCTGCACAATGTTGATCCTGAGGAAGAAAATGTGAAAAGATGAGTGAAAGATGATTGGTTTTGCATGTTTTATATAAATTTCAACTAATTTTCATCCTGCTGTCCTAGATAAACTGGACTATAGAATATTATTTTGAATATTTGACAGATATTTTTGACCCTTTTGCAACCCCCAAGGGGCTGCAATTCATATACTAAAAGCCCAATAACTTAGGAAATCCGCTTGCCTTATGTAGTCAATGGAACTACCTTTAAGAGTTTGCAAAGAGTGATGTAGTTCACTGGGACTGGGTTGCTGGAAACTCATTTTACCTGGTTTTGAACCAATTGTACAGGATACATCATCATCAGTAGACAGAAACGGATATTTCCATTAGGTATTTCTGCATAATTTGTGTTTCTAAACTGGAACTTAATTACACTTGGAAGGATACATTTCCCCTAATAACTATAGAGGGAATCTGGACAGCTAGCTCAATAGTCATTTTTTGTAAGCATTTGAAGTTAAGCTAGGGCCACCAACATGTAATAGGTTTTCCTGCAAATCATGAACAATAGGGCTTCCTTAAACTCTTTAAATACTGTGATCACTAAATGCAAATGCAGGCCTCCTGAAGCAAATTCATTTGATGAACTGCTTAGCTAACTTAAGCCTTTGTTAAGACTGATTTAACCTTTCACAGCTCTGTGCTTAAAATGTTGATATATTTTCACCCTGAATTAGACATCTAGATTAATCACTTTGTTTGCATATTGCAAAAAGACTAAATAAACTTTAAGGAGAATGTCACAAAAAATAATGGGCAGCATTTTGAATCTTATTTGTCAAAGTTACACTAAGATGCCAATTGGGGTTTTCAAATGCAGCAAATCAGATGTCTAATTCCAATCAATCAATTTAGTGGGAATTATATATTAAGGGACTATGGAGAAATTTAACTTGATGTATTATAATAAGAAATGCATAATTGCAAACCTTGGAAAACCCGTAAGAGTTATATATACTATATATATACAATAATCTAAAAAATAAGCAAAATAAATTATTAAAACCAAAATACAGCATACTTTGCTTCAGACCAACAGATCTTGTTCATTTATTATCTTGTCTCCTGTGTAGCAATAGCAGAGGTAAGCTTCTTATTCTTCTAGCTCCTATCAATTACTACTGAAAGACTTTTTTAAGCAAGAGAAGTTATCTTAATATATGATAGTTCTTGATGTTACTTCCCACCCAATCATGGATTTGTCTGTTCTCTATTGAACTCTTGTGAATGTTTAGAATACACAATATCTAGTGGAATACAGTTCCATAGCTTAATTAGCCATAGTACAAAATAACTCCTTTGCTTAGCCTTCTGTGCTAGTGTCATTTCAGATTCTTCAGATCTTCTATTGGAAGAGACAGTGCAAAATAATTCCAAGTTTATCTTCTTCATGCTGTGTATGATTTTACAGACCTTTGTTGTACTCTTATTCAGTCGTTTGTTTTCCAGTCTGAGGAATCCCATGTTTTGATCATCCTTGTTCCTTTTCTCCATGTTCTTGTTGTGCTATATTCTTGTTAAGATGGGGGACTCACACAATACTCAAGATAAAAGCACACAATGAATTTATACAGTCATATATCAATGCTGCTTTTTTTTTTTTTAACTGTTACTTAGCATTAAGTTGATCTTTTCATAGATCTATCTATAATAACTCAAGATGTATTTCCTGAGAAGTAACAGCTATCTCAGAGACCATCATTCCACATGTAAGGTTAGGATTGTTTTCTCCCATGTGCATCACTTTACATTTATCTGCACTGATTACAGTGATTAGAAATGTGAAGAGAATGTTCAATGACAGATGGAAAAAAAGATGAAAATATAGCTTATTCAAATGATAGTGGGTTATATGAATATTGAAATCTTCAAGAGCCAGATGAGGACTTAGGCATGACATGTGATTTACGTGAGATTCTTACTATGCTTTAAAATATGTCCATGAAACTATTTACTGGAATAGTCCATAATTGGGAGCAATTACAGATTAAGACAGAAAAATACCCTACATATTACTGCAGGGATGTGTGTCTTTACAGATGTTTGTGTATATAAAACTCCAATACGTTTTAGAGAATAAAGCTATTGATTGACTTCATGAGTTAACCCTGCCTCCTGTTAAATTTGATCAAAAGTGATTTTGATTAATTTACTTGGTATGAAATGCACAAGCTGATAAGAGTCAGGAAAGAATACCTGAGCCAAAGGGAAGTTTCAGATTCAGCACACCTTTGCCTGTTGCAAACTGGACTGGAAATTAGAAGACAATGCAAATGGATTATAATATTTTTTACTGGCTTTAGGAAAAATTGGGTGACCTAATTGATAGTTTCTGTGTCTAATTTATGTCTATGAATCATCAGACACGTTTTTCCAAGATGTCAGATCCTTCCAGTATCTCTGAGTCAAGTTTTATTTATTAAGATTCTATACAAAGTCTGGCAAAAAAACTGTCATTATAGGAGCAGATGAAGCAAAATATGAATTTTGGCTTTAGAATAAATTAAGTTCACCTTACAATACAGCTATAAATTAAATTTATATAATGCTGCCATACGAAATATTTCAAAGTACTTTATGTTAAAAATACCTCAAAAAAAAACCAAAAAACAAAAAAAAATTAGAACTGTATTGAACTTGAAATTGAGAATTGAGTCTTAAATTGATTGAAAAGTTTTTTTTTTTTTTTTTTCCAAAGAACTTTGCTGATTTGACAATTCTGATGTCTGATGGAAGTGAATCCTACAATCAAGTAGTATAAAAGCCAAAGACAAAACCAACATTGAAAGGATTTAGGGTAAAAACTAAGGACCAGTTGGCAACCTCAGAGCAGAAAACCTCAGTCAGTACAAAGCAGAGGAGAATATCAATACCTATAATTGAAAATGGATGAAAAACCAAGGCAGTGAATTGCTTTTAAAAAGTAGTATGGTAGTTGATGAAGTGGAGAGGGCAAAAAGCAGACGAGAAGGGATCAAGGGAACAGTTATCTAGAATGAAGTCTTACTAGCGTAAGTCAGCAGCTTACTTAAGGAGTTTTTAGATTGAATTGGAACAGAAAAAAAAAATATATATATATATATTTTCCCTTCCTTCTTTTTCTTCAGGGTGGGAAAATTAAGAGTAGAGGAGCTTACTCGTTACTTCTTGAAACAACCTCCTACCTGGAACCATAAGCAGTCAAATGAGTTAGAGAGGTGATATCACTCCATAGGCATTACCTAATAAAAAAAGGAGACTAAAAGGCAAAAACGAGAGATAGGGATGAATGAGATAGATACTGGAAAAGCAGAAATGCCTGAAGTGTTAGGGAAAGCTGTCATTTGGACTGGTAAAATATTTTGGCGTCTACAGCTATAATTCTCTTAAAATTACTAGTGTTCCTTTCCAGTAGTTGATACCAGCAAGGCTGGAGCGCCTGTGAAAACTGGCTTATTTTGGACTATGTAGGCCACTGCAAAGACCTACTAAGAAAGCAGTGCAGGGAAGGGTACATGTATGTTCTTCATCTGTTGTGTGTTTTCATGTCCTAACACTTGTGAGCAAACTAATGTGATAGTGAGTTTAGAAAAAAAAAATGTGTTATTTTTCATAACTTAGCTTGAGCCAGGCAGTTTATTTTTAAGGCAAGAATTGACTTTGTGTCAACATACATTTAGATTTATGTCCTGAATCTGACTTTTCTAGGATGTGGCTTTCCACCACACTTTGTATGTGCAGTTTGCTGTGGACCTGTAAGAAACTTGTCAGTGTGCTTCTGAATGAAGCATGAGGAACACACACTAGGGGCAATAATCTGGGCACCTCCATATCTGGACAGTGTTTGAAGTCAAGGAAATCAGGCAGATGTAGGTAATTTTAAAAGGCCAGGTTAAAAGCAACAGGTAATTTTAAAGCCAAATATTTCAAAAGTTGTGAAGGTATCTTTAAAATCCTCTATCTTGTAGAGTTGCTGATGCTTTGCGTCACTGAAAATCAGATTACTTTTTATGTATCTAAATATGGATTTAATTAATGATTTTGGTTATTTTTTCACATTACAGGTACACAGTATAATTAAGCAACTGGAGAGAGGAAAAAAAAGTATGCATGCATAAATAGTTTTCCAAGAGAAATCCATCTGGAGGACAGTATATGCCATATATAAAGGACAGAATGGGTAGGAGGTGTTCACTTTAGCCCACGTCTACAAACTGTAATGAAATGAGCATGCTAATTATCAGTCTGCTTCCCTACACTGTCATGAAAGCATTCTGAAGGCAGGTGTACTTTAGTGAAAGGTCAGTCTTTAATTTGATTATATATGACTCTATCTTTAACTTCCTTGATTTTTTACTTTTGCACCTTTGAAAATGGGAGTTCACGTTTCTATTTCTTTTATAAATTTCCTCTGTAGGGAAAGCAAGAAGTAGCATTTTATCAGGTAAAAGAAATATTAATCCAATAAAAAAAGGAAATGAGGATTTGAGTCTTTCTTGTCTTGAACTCTCAGATTCCTCTAAAATGAGATCCAAATATCCAGCTGGTTAATGAATAAGACATAAAGCTAGATGCTTGCCTCACTTCTAGACATACATGATAGGAAAATTGTAGAAAACAGTGTGTACATTTTAGGAAAAAAACAACACATAAAAACAATCAAAACCATTTCATATTCGTGATTTCTCTAATAAGCAGTGTGGATATCTGAGTCATCTCTGGAAGTGGAAGCAAACCAGCGTCACCAACCCAGTAGCTTCACCAGTAGCTTTGTGCACTTCTGAACTGCACTGTGGGCTCGCTCTCATTCTTGTTAAGACTAGTTTGGGTGTCTAACACAGTTCTGAGGTCAAATTGTGTAAGAAAATGTGTGTATTCAACTTTTTTTTTTTTTTGTTTGTTTCCCCTCTGAATAGGCTGGCCTCATCTGCTTTATATATTGGGGATACTGATTCTATCATGCTATACCTTAAAATGTGCCCAGAAGTTTTTTAGAAAGGTCTTACCTGGCATATGCCAAGACCTTGCCAGGAAGATAGATTACAATGAAACAGTATGGTTTATCATATCCCATGTTCAGCCTTGAACTCATGAACTGCCCAAGCTATACCTAATGTAATAGACACCATAACATTGTGCACAAGCCTGGAGGGCACAGAAGTAGTTTTAATGCTCTCTGACTTAGCTGCTTATATGCCATCTGTATACCACTGTAAGTGCCCACAGGAGTTTTCAAATTATCAACCTAAACACTTCTACCTTGAGCTAAACACTATCTAGAGAACTGAATATTACCATGATGTGATCTGGCTCCCTACATTATATAAGAAATAATATATATTTTTTAGGATTTTGAGAGAAATTGGAAGAAAATTGGACATGAGATGGGAAGGGCCTGAGGCCAAGGATAGCATAAAGATGCCTTATGAGCTAAGAACTATAATCAATTATAGTAACATATGTAAGAATACATATGTTCATGCTCAGCCACTACACACTTTAGAAGAGCAAATTACATAATCTTTGCTATAATGTAGCAGTGAAATGGGAGAGGGAGAATTTAGCCAGTGTTTGTAAATTTAAGATACATTATACTGGAGCCTCACAGAATTAGGGATTATTGATGGATTACTCACATGTGACACATGTAGACAATACACATCCTGAGTACATATAAGTGCTTTAAGTTCCAGTTATACCATCAATTTGTCACTCAAAATCTATATCAACCCTTTTTATTGTAGTTTTCTGGATAACGTTAACATACCCTCTATATAACTGGGGTATTGCTTCATAGGATCTTGCCACATTATTCAGGAAAAAATACATTAAACATTTAAACTAACTAAATAGGTTTCCTCAATCTATCAGTTCAGATATATTGAGCTTACCCAAGACGGCAAAAAGTACAGATCAGAGAATCTAAAAATACTTTAAAGTCACATTTAGTGACACCTACTTAATTAAAAGAAAAGCAATTGACATTGTGGCATAAGCAATATAAGCAATGCGGTATCGTGCTTTAAAATGCCATGAAACAGAAGCTTTACTTCAGCTAAAGAAGGGGGAAAAAGTGTTTTGTATTAAATAAAAGAATGCAAGCTAGCTTTTATTGAAATTTTACCCTAGCTTGTATGTATATAAATTATACAGTACTGATAAAGGCCACAACCTATATTGCAGTATACTCTGAAACTGGCAAAGTGTTTAATGATAAGGTCAGTATGAAGGAAAGGAAGGCTGGAAAGACAAAAATGCTCCACAAAGCTGCTCCACTTTCTGTAAATAGGAAAAGTAACATTGGGTTCAATGATTTACTCCATCAGAAGCAAGTCAGCCCTCTTAACGTTGTGTTTGTTAAATCATGAGGCATGACAGCCACCTCAGGTCTCAGCAGAGCTGTTGTCTGGCATGCCACCGGTGGATTATGACTGTATCCCCTTTGCCCCAAAATGCAGCTGGCAGTACAAGTGAAGCACATTCCCATCTCTCCACCAGAGACTGCCATCAATAAAGGTGTGATCAAGCAGGACATGGCTGGGTTATTTCCTGACAATGACAGCAATGTACCTTAAAAGGATGCTGTATTTTGGGGGGAGTTTATAAAAGGAGATTATAAGAGAGTAAACTTTCTCAAGAGGAGGTTAGTAAGTCTCCATTTATTGAACTAACATTTCTCTTATTATAAAGAACTTATCATAAAGAACTTATTATAAAGAACTGCCCCACAGTGTTCTTGAAGAAATATCATTCTGGAAAAACAAAACAGCTCTGGAAATATGCTGCCTGGCCAGTGCACTGTTAGTGACCCACCTCCAGACTGACAGGATGCATGAGTGATGATCTGAATGTCTCATGCAGTGAGTAATGGAAATTTCTTTGAGAATATGACAAATATGCAACTGTGGAGAAATGATGTATGCTTGAAAGAATTTTTGTCATCTTCTTAAAAACAAAACAAAACACAAAGCAAAACATAACAACAAAGCAAAACAAACAAACAAACAAAAAACACAAAATACAACCTCTCACTTCTGACTTGTATATTTAAGAAGAGTGCTTACTTTGGATTGCCATCTCTCTTCCTGGATTATGGGTGCAAATAATTACCACATCCAGAAAACAGAAGAGAAGGGAGTTACTTCTACTCTCTTCCAAGGGTGTACAAATGCAGAAGGGACTACACTGGAACAAAAGCTCTGGTGAGGGGAATCATGAAGTTTTGCTGACAACATGGATGGGTTGAGCAAGGAGAGGACAGTCTGCTGAAAACATGCATTTATCCAAATATGGATTTGTCCTGTGTAGTAAGAATGAGAGAAAACTGTGAAGTAATGAAGATAGACTTATGAGACTGGGACAGTGTCCAATAAAATGGCAAGTGTAGAGAAGGACATTAAGGTGTGGAATAACAGCTTCAGGAAGAAAGATTGAGTAGGCTGGGACTTTGTCATGAAAAAATGAGTTAGGGACATAAAAGGCATGTACTGGTAAATGTTAACTGTTCCTTTTCTCCAACACAAAAAACAGAATTCACTAAATGTGGCCATGATAATTTAAGTTTCAAACAAAAACAACAACAAAAAACAATAATAAATAAACCCAAGGAAGCAGTTCTTCACTCAGTGAAGATTAAAGGATATTGTAGATACAAGAAATTTACCTGTGCTCAAAGCGAAACCAAAAAAGTACTTGGAAGAGAGATCCATTGTTTGTTACTACAAAAGCAAACATAAACAGCCTAAGCCAGGAGAACATCGTAAGGAAATGCAACCTATATTCAGTCTTAGGCATGACACTGTGATTCCCTGGAGACAAAGAATTGGACTAGACAAACACTTGGGCTAAGCCAGTGTAACCATACTTCTGAATAACATTCAGCCTCTTCACATCAGCATAATAGTATGAAAATATACCTATTCAATCACATTTTACACAAGTTATTTCCATGCCTTTTTTATTTTTTTTCCTTCTGTTCTGCCAGATTCAGAGTGACAGAACAGAACTGCAGCAAAACAGAATCAGAAACAATCCATCCATCAACCTGTGATACCCATCTTTGGCGCCTTCTCTGACCTTTTCTATTTAATCTGTCTGGGCTCATCTGGTTTCACAGTTTGGATCTTTCTATTTTTTTTATATTTCTGGGGGGAAGGCAAGGCATAATCTGCCTTTTTTTTTTCTTTTTTTTCCTTTTTTTTTTTTTTCTTTTTCTTAAAACTGAAGTTTTGTATTGCCAAGAAATTCTCAGTTCTAATCTTTTCTCCTTGGTATGCTTATTTTCTTTATTGATATACCTCTTCTTATGTTTCATAAATATTCTAATACTATTCTAATTCCAATATTAATGCCCCATTTGTGTTGCTTCATCCAGGGAAATTGCTTGGGGAGTGGGTAAAAGGATTCCACGAAACATTGCTGGAGCTATTTGGTGAAAAATACTGTCAGGTCTGAATCTGGATTCAGCAATATCACACCTTATTGAGAACTTGTCCACCCAGATTTTGGCTCAATCAGTCCCTATGTGCTCTGGTCACTGAAAAGAGATTCCGCATATTTTTATATGGAAAGCAAATCAGACTTTTTTTTTTTTTTTTTTTTTTGAGACACGGAATCATTCTGCTCTGGCAGCCAGCCAGAAGATATATAGACTCAGTAGCCCTGTGCTGAGCCTCAGTTAATGCCTTACTACTCAGCTTATTACAGGGAAACTTTGTAGATTGTAGACATACAATTACAGCTGGAATGGCAGGCTATGAGATTGTTGTATGACCCCCAATAAACCTGCTGTCCTTAGTTTATACAGCCTATTTTGTTACATGTAAGGATTTATACAGTTTCAAAGAATGAGGGGGGATTGAGTTATGATGGAAGAAAATACTTTCCTATGTATAAATATATATATTTGGTATATTTTTAGAGACATTCTCTTCCAAATCTCTTTTTTAAAATATTGATGGAAATGTCTGTGCTTATATTTTGAAGAGAAAAGGAGCTTAGATTTAAAAGCATATCGCCTTGCATTCAGGCCAGCTAAGAGTATTGGTAATTATTTTTATGCATATTCTAATTAAATATGTATGTATCACTTCAAATTCAAATAGTACTTCACAGAGATTTAAAAGCCCAGACCTTCCCACCCCAGAGTCTACATCAGACAATATATGAAGAGCAGAGACGTAAGCATCTCTGATGCAAGATGGGGTAAGTGCTATGACAAAGATAATGTGAGTTTCATTGTGTTATAAATGAAACATGGCAATGCTGATGGTTTAATTTAAGAACATGTAGGGCATGAGGGAGAAAAGCAGACAATGATTGAATGCTTAAGAGGAGGGATTTGAAAGAAAGAGGGAGAGCAAGCACCATTCTGCAAAATACATATACCGAGGCAAGTCCTTTGAAGTTGCTCTAGTTATTAAACGTGGGCTAAGCTTGGCCTACATGGCCTAATATATAGTTGTGACACAAAGCCATGGCCCAAGGCAAGGCTCTCTGCATAAGTACATACAGCTGGCAGGAAACTCTGGCATGCTTTGCATATGTCCATGCAGTCTTCTGAGAGCCTGATAGTGGAGGTTAAGTTGTGGCCAGAAGGTGCATAAGGATGAGCACTTGAGAGTGCCAGAGTTTCTAGAGAGACAGACATATGATGGGGTGGACAGCAGGTGGGAGGAGGTGGGGAGCAGCACTCACTGTACTAATTGCTATTCTTGTGCTTATACTTTCTGAGTCCTACAGGCATATTTTGTGAGAATGATGTCTGAAGAGGGAGGATTGTTTTTGAATGTCACTTAGACAAAGAGCAGTGATAGCTGTTCTGTTTGCATACACACACAGTCCTGCTGAACATTGCTATGGGTCTGGGAGTCCTGTGCGTTGTCTAAATTCCAGTTTTATTTTGGGAGTCTAATAATTTTTGATTGTAAAGGATCTCTCTGAGGAGAAAAAGATTTTCTTTATGCCACTATCTCATAAAGGGACTGAGTAGCATTCTTTTTGGTTTCTAATCATTCCATTGTTCATATAACTGACCTTAAACTAGAGAAAACACTATAATAGAGATTGTTAACAATACTACTTTTACAGGGTATTTTAAGAAGCATTCTATTTCCCATCCTTGTTTTGGGAGAGACAAAATGAACACAAAATGTTCTGTCAATTATTTCAGATAAGATAGCTTTCTTTGAGAAAAGTAAACTTTTTTTCCCCCTTTTGTTGATAGAATATGCTGATATGTAATTCTGTTTCTTTGAAGCGTGCAGCCAGTACCATAATTCTAAAAAAATGTTTTCTTTCATATTCCATTGCTTTGTATTTATTAACCTGATATAATGTAACAGTATTTATTGTGCTGTGTTTTGTTTTGACATATTGCTTGAACAGTTTCACAATTCAGTTATATGAGTGGGTGATTTCTTAGAAATGGTTGATATGTTTGTCAGGTGTTTATGACCCAGGCTTTTTTATTTGTAACAGGCATATAACAGTGCTTGCAGACAGTGCACATGCATGCGCACACACAAATATAGAAGATGTTTCAAATATGCATTTTCCTCTCTCTTTCTGCCTACATTCTTCTCTAGCCTGAAGGCACTTGGAAGGAGATATCACTAGGGCTAACAAAAAGTGTTCAACTCTGCTGAAAGTACTCAAATTCCTGCTCAGTTGAAGTTCAGCTCAATTTCATGAACTATTAGTCATGCATGAACCAGATCCACATAAGTATATGGGCTCCCGAAACCAGGGAAATGCCTAATTCCCCTTGATTCAAGTAAAAGCTGTACCTAAAGCACAATCTAGAAAAAAATTAAGCATCTATGTTCAAGAAAATCTGTCAAAACTATACAGTTCCCGAAACAACAAAACAGCCACACAATAATAATTCTGTTGCACGTGCCTGGTAATAACACAGCCTTTACTGAGCAGACAGCCTGGTCATCCAGGTGCCTCTGTAAGTGTTTTAAGACTCATTTTTGCAACACCTGTAGCTTCCAGTGATTACTAACTCGAGAGTCCTTGAATCCTAACAGCCAACATACTGAATGCTGGGATGCCAGCAGAGCATGCCAAATTGCAGGGAAATGGCACACCCTGCCTGGGCTTAAAAGCTCTCTTAAAATGGTATGTAGGCACCTCAGTGAAGCTGTGTTTTAAAAATCACAGTTATTAGATGCTGACATCACCCTTTTTACTTACAATTATGGAAACAATCTACTCTTGTGTAGTGGCTTACTAGTGAGAGCACTCAGTGAAGAAAAGGGAATCCTAAAAGTTAGCCTAACCCCTCATCTTAAGGAGATCTAAAACTTTAAAATCACTTGGTTTAGCACAGTTTCTGTCACAAAGCTGTGCACTGTTGAAAATGAATGGATATCAAACCTGTGGAAACTCAGACTTTTAGAAAGCAGAATTTCTGACTCAAAGGAGAATAAGTATGACAGATCCTTTCTCTGGTCTTACTGTTCAGCTACATGCCTAGAAGGTGCCAAGCAAAAGAAAAGTGGCTTGATTTTTGCTAACAGAACAGCATATGTATTGTACATGAGACAAATACTGAATTTTAACACTTCTATTAAAAGTAAAATGTTAATCTCAGTGAATAACTTCAGTTTTGCATCCCATCTTTCATAGGTACACAGAGCCAACACCTTGCAGATAATGCTGAAGAAGACAGACAAGAAAGGTAGATATTCCTTTATACTTATTAACTTCTTGGAGTATTACAGAATTATGTGATTTTCAAGTCAAGGGTATTTTTATACATCCAGCTATCTCCCCATCTCCCCAGTACAAAATCAGACTGCAGCAGTGCAGCAGCGAAGGTTCTCCTTTTTTTTTTTTTTTTTTTTTTAAACATAAGATATATTTACTTATGTTCACCAGTTATGGACTTATAGGAATTTCAGATTCTCAGCTTGACGTTCAGCCTATTTATATGGTTAGGGCCCAAAACAAAAGATTAGAGTGGTGGAATTGTCTTGGGCTATAATGACTTCACTGACTTGTGGATTGACTGTGAGGTTTGAGGTCTTGGAACCATCTTTCTCTTGCCTACTTCTTATTGTTCTAGAAAAAGCATTGAGTTTCAGGATATCAAATGTTCCATGCTATAACACAGGGAAGGAGCTATTGTGTGTATTGCTGTTAAAGTTTCATATCCAGTTCATACAAAAAAAAACATGTAATTTTCATTACTAAATCTCAGCTCTGTACGTGTCTAATACAAGCAAGAGATTAGAGAACAACCGAAATTCTATACTGATCTATGTTCACAGTGTTTGGGCTTAATTTTAACCAAAAGTGCATAGTATGCCTTGTTAACCTTAAGTTTATACATTTCAACAAATATGCACCAGGGAAAAAGAGAGGAGGAAAGGAAAGGAAAGGAAAGGAAAGGAAAGGAAAGGAAAGGAAAGGAAAGGAAAGGAAAGGAAAGGAAAGGAAAGGAAAGGAAAGGAAAGGAAAGGAAAGGAAAGGAAAGGAAAGGGAAGGGAAGGGAAGGGAAGGGAAGGGAAGGGAAGGGAAGGGAAGGGAAGGGAAGGGAAGGGAAGGGAAGGGAAGGGAAGGGAAGGGAAGGGAAGGGAAGGGAAGGGAAGGGAAGGGAAGGGAAGGGAAGGGAAGGGAAGGGAAGGGAAGGGAAGGGAAGGGAAGGGAAGGGAAGGGAAGGGAAGGGAAGGGAAGGGAAGGGAAGGGAAGGGAAGGGAAGGGAAGGGAAGGGAAGGGATACAGAAAAATAAAAACAGACTGGATCTCTGGATTAGTGAACAGAATAACATACAAATTAAGAGCGAAAAGTTACATGCAAGTCTTAATAACTCCATTTCTCCACAGATGAAAAGACTGTCACAACATCTTTAAGACACTACTAACATTCTAAGACTTTTACACACACACAAAATAAATAAATAAATAAAAATTAAACATTCAGACACTAAAATATTTTCATAAAACAATTATAGTTATGAAATCTATATGGAAATTGTGAACAGTCAGGGGAAATCATTTGGGATGCCTAGGGGTGTAGGGAAAAATAATTAAAAACTCCATCTTAACTGCTGATTTAAGATTTGATAGAAAAAAAATATATATATATATGTTCTGGTATGCATTATTTTCTCCTGGAACCAACCTGTCAACTTCATATCAACTTCTAAATGTATTAAATACAAATACTAGTATGGCTGAGAGATAGAAATACCAAGCACTTAGTTAGTGCTCATATTTTCAACCAATAATTTCAAAAAATTAAGGAGTAAAAGAGCAGCTTTTGAACAAATAGGACATTTAAATTGAAAAGAATTTAATCATTTTTCTTCAGAAGTCATTAATGTCTAGGAGGTGTTTGGATATTTTAATAATGAACATTATTAAAACCCCTGTATATATAGATAAACAAACTGAAAATACTTAAGAAAACTGAACAATTAGGTAACCCAATGGCTGATGAAGATTATTATGGATAAGTAGAAAGTACTGTGCATTAGAATGAGTAGTGCAAGCTACTTCTACACATTGATGGATGTGTAATTAGCTGCAAACTTTTACAGAACAGACCTGAGTGTCACTGGAGCAGTTAAAATGAAAACCTCCACTCAGTGCTCTATAACCACAAGAGATACCTTAAAGACATATGATTGTTTGAAGAGTCAGATACAGAATAGAACAGTACCGATGACACATATTTCAAAAATTCAGTATTCATTGCTACAGTGTTCATTTTGATGTGAAAAGATACAGCAGAAGAGAAACAGTCCAAAGAAGGGAAATGAGAATCCTTACAGATTTAGAAAACTTCTACAGAAAGAGAGATCAAAAAGATTAAGTCAATTTAGTTTATAGAAAAGATGAATAAAAGATGGCAGGCTAGAGTTATATTTAACAATATTATAGT
Organism: Anser anser; assembly: GCF_964211835.1. Taxonomy (NCBI): domain Eukaryota; kingdom Metazoa; phylum Chordata; class Aves; order Anseriformes; family Anatidae; genus Anser; species Anser anser. The sequence goes on along the minus strand of NC_139720.1, from coordinate 179,122,361 downwards.
GAATGACATCCCATTTCGTCATATGGCTCTCTCCCTTTCACGTAAACACATAATTTTAGAACAAAGAAATACCTAATAAAATTAACTGGAATAATTTTGCTGCATTTTTTGGAAATTTTCCTACTGTGTGCTATACTATTTATTACATATTTTCCTCTTAGGTTTCTATATTTTTCCTGACAGGCTGTCAATGTGTCCTGGTTTCAGCTAGGATAGAGTTAATTTTCCTTCTAGTAGCTGGTAGGGTGCTATGTTTTGGATTAGGATGAGAAGAGTGCTGATAACATGCTGATGTTTTAATTGTTGCAGAGCAGTGCTTACATTAAGCCAAGGACTTTTCAGCTTCTCACTCTGTCCTGCCAGAGGGCAGGCTGGGGGTGCAGCAGGAGCTGGGAGGGGACAGACCCAGGACAGCTGACCCAAACTGGCCAAAGGGGTATTCCATACCATCTGGCGTCATGCTAAACAATATATAGGGGTGGCTGGCCGGGGTGGGGGGCCGGCTGCTCGGGGATAGGCTGGGCATCGGTCAGCGGGTGGTGAGCAATTGCATTGTGCATCACTTGTTTCATACACATTATTATTAGTAGTACTATTACCATTATTATTATTATTATTATTATTATTATTATTATCATCTTCCTGTCTTAATAACCTGTCTTTATCTCAACTCACAGGCTTCACTTCCCCTTTTTCTCTCCCCTTGCCAGAGAGGGAGGGGAGAGAGTGAGAGAACAGCTGTGTGGTGCTTCTTTGCCATCCGGGTTACACAATGATTTAAGTAAAAATCTACTCTTTATTTTTTATGACCAATAAGCTTCAGCAATGAAAGTTTAAACTTTGCATTTTGTAAATTACAAAATATTCCAAGCTTCTCTTTGTGAAGAAAAACAGAAGTTAATGTCATCTTAATTCTAAATAGATGAAGCAATGGTGAACAAAACTGCAAAGCAAACACGAAATTTAATAATGGCCCTCCGACAGCTTGTTGTCAGATTGTTAGGAATTCATTAAACAATGGTTGAGCAGAACAGACAATTAAATTATTCTTGTATGAAGTATCTATCCATATTATGAATATTGCATACAACAGTACACATTTCTGAACAGAAGTAGTCAACAAATTTCATTTCAGAGAATCAGCAAGAGGCTTGATTTCAGCCTCCAGATATACACTTCTCTGTTTCTCACACAAAATAATAATAACAACAGTAATTGGGATGCTGATGTATATAAACAGACTTAATACACAAAATCTTAAGAACATCATGTAACCTTGTTGTGGTTTAACCCTGGCAGACAGCTCAGCACTACACAGCTGCTCGCTCACTCTCCCCAGGTGGGATGGGGGAGAAAAAGGTAAAATGTGAGAACTCATGGGTTGAGATAAAGGCAACTTACTAGGTAAAGCAAAAGTTACTTGCGTTAGCAATGCAAAGCAAGGAATCCATTCGCTGCTTCCCATCAGCAGGCAGGTGTTCAGCAACATCCAGGAAAGCAGGGCTTAGCAAGGGTACCAGCTTCTTAGGAAGATAAATGACATCACCCCTAATGTCCCCCCTTTCCTCCTTCTTTACCCCAGCTTTTATTACTGAGCATGGTGCCATATGGTATGGAATGTCCCTTTGGTCAGTTTGGGTCACCTGTCCTGGCTGTGTCCCCTCCCAGCTCCTGGTGCACCCCCAGCCTCCTCGCTGACAGGGCAGCACCGGAAGCAGAAAAGTCCTTGACTCTGTGTAAGCACAGCTCTGCAACAACTAAAAACATTGGTGTGTTATCATCACTCTTATTGTCAAAAATCTAAAACACAGAATAGCTTCTAAGGAGAGAATTAACTCTCTCTCAGCCAAAACCATGACAAACCTTTTGATAACTTCAGACAGAAGCTTATGCCAGTGACTTGACAGATATTTCAGATATACATTTTCTGCACACTTAATGTAAAAGCACAAGAGGGACTGATAAAATGTTCATTGCAGCATGAAAAAAGTCAATGAGATTAAAAGTCAGACAAAACAAAGACAAACACAAGTAGAATTTACAGTTCTGTATGTCATGATGTAGAATGAACACCAAATGGTGTGAGAAATTTATCTCATACTAGCATTCAGTCTGTCATTTAAAACCTGACTTATGACTGATGAGTACTAATCGAAAGAGAATCTGAGAAACGAAATTTCTGTTTTACTGGACACCTGAGCAAATAGACCAGTTATTTATAAGGAATCAACAATTTACAGAAAGTCACTGATAAATATTAAGCAGCGTGTCTAAAACAAGTTTTCAGAGAATTTTTTGTTTATTTAAGATGAGAAACTGTAATACAAAAGGCATTTCATTTAATGTTTACATCAGTTAGTGATGCAAATATTCTAATCATTAGAGTAATGATCAATAGCTAACATCAAGATGACCAAAAGTAGTATAAAGTAATAAAGTAATATATTCAAAACAACTTTGAGACAATATGATCTCAAATCAATGTTTTCAGAGGGAAAACTATGTGCAAAATACAGATACATCTATTGTGCAGATTTGTGTCTATTATGCCCAGATACAGAGAATTAATGAACACAGGGACCAGACTATAGTCCAACCTCTGAAGTCTGGCTTTTCAGGTTATAATTCAAAACATAAATGGTGTGACCATCTGGCAAACCTGATAGAATATTATATGTAAAAATGTGTTGATCTCTTCAAAGGTTACAGTTTGGACTCAGTCTATGGGATCTATTAGTCCATGCCATCAGCTTGGTTTTACATGAGGCAAGAGAAATAATCAGGGCAGTGACTGAAGACCCACAGTGACATTTGCTACTGCCCTGGTGAACACTTTAAGAACTGCCTTAGCAGCTTTCCTTGATGTCTCCTTCTGCTCCTTTGTCACTCTTCTACAGTCTTCATCACTGCAAGCACTCTGGATATTCAGCTGTCTGTAGCCACAGCAAGAAGTCTTAGTATGGTCTCCCAAGCAGCCCCTGTGGTATGACAGTCTCACTGAAATGCTGAGGAGTGACAGATTGGCAACTTCTAATTTAGATGCTGAGATCCTGACCAGGTCCAAAACTTGACGGCTTTTCCATCCTCTCACTAAATCTAAAACTCATTTAGACTGTCTCTTGTTTCAGTGTGGATAGCATTCTTTTCCCTAGCCTTAACAAATATAATATTGTCCCACTTATATTCATTTATAATAATAATTTTCCCCATTTTTTTCTTGGTTATGCCATGACCAATGCATGCCTTTGCTGCTGCTTCCCTGCTCTTCTGAGTTAAAATACTTTGCACCCACCACCACACCACCCCCATCCTCATTACATAATTATTTTTTGCATTTCTTCACTCTGTGTATTGACTCTTATTCAATATCATGCATTAAAACTTGTTCCATCTATTGACTCACTCTGCCTACCTCCATTATTTTCTTAATACATTTTGAAAAAAAGCACCTTTGAACGTGCCTTCAGAATACATATATATGTCAGAGCATGGCTAAAAGTTTACCAGCAATACCAGAGAGCCTTTCAGCTTTTCTATACTGTGTATTTAAAAAAATAAAAATAAAAATTCAACTGTTCTAAAAGGTTTTAATCTGGGCTGAGTTTGTTTTCTGCAGGATGATAATGTGCTTGTTTTGCTAATTGAGGTAAATTGGAATAAGCTACAGAAATATACGTGCCAGCTGGGCAAATTTTGCCTGTACTGGTGATACATTCTGCATACTGTTAAAGAAAAAAATAAATCATCTGTGCTCATTGAGCTAGAATGCAAAGAGTAGATGCAAGCTGAATTGATGTCTTTTAACTTGGTTCAAGCAATGAAGAAATTCTTATCACTGTGGCTGAAGTAAAGGAAATAAGGTATGCCTTGTGCTCTCATGTCATCCCCTTTCAGGGTGGCAGAGGGGAATGAAAGTTCTGTTCAGGCATGGATTTGCTGTGAGTTGGGGAGGACAGTATGGTGAGAAATCATATTTAGCCTGTGAATTCATACTACTTGGCATGAAGTTTATGCTCACCTACTCCGTGAGACAGTTGTCAATGTGTATCCTACCCCTCTGGTTGGACTTAGAGGAAACTTTCATTCTTTTCAGTTATAGCATCTGGTCTTAAATCTTGGTTTTTAGATTCTTTGTTTATCTATCAAGAGCAGGAGAGGGAGAAAAATTGGAGTGAAACTCCTTCTTCAGGACAATGAGTCAGGAGGCAAGGTACACAATTTATTCTTGACAGAAGTCAAAGGAAGAAATAGCTAAAATCTTACAGTTGTTGAACAAAGAAGTGGCCTTCACAACCAGCCCATGCACTCACTTGGGACTCCTGTCATGGACTTTCACCAGAGGTCAAGGCAGTCTGGATAGCTAAGGAGACTAGTCTTGCCATTATAGGAAAATACAAAAGTAATCAATAGATCTGCCAGCACTTCTAAAAGTGCTGGAGCATATGTCTTGGAAGTACCTTGGGGGAAAAAATAAATAAATAAATAAATAAAACAAGGCTTTTGACACATGATTTTCTCAAAAACAATTTAGAGAGAGATGTCATTACTGAGGAGAAGGAAAACAAAACAAAACAAAACAACCCCCCCCCAAAAAAAAAAAAAACACCTATAGAGCAATAAGACAGTAAAAGTAGTTCCAACACAATATTTGTAGATATAGAAGAAATACAACAGAGAGAGACTGCAGAGGATGAGAAGGCTTACACACTCTCTTTAAATAGCCTCTCTCATTGCCATTGTCTGAGACAAAGTACTTGACTAGATCTACTATTGGTGTGATCCAATAGAAAAATTCCAGCATTTTTAAGATAGATCTATCTTCTATCCAGAGAAGGACAAAAAGAAAATTAAGCCTTCCTCCCACTTCTCTGCAAACATAATGTTTTCATGATGACAGGATACCCCTGAAAAATTGGGACTATGGGCTGTTCAGATACTCCTTCTGGATACATAAGCAGAGACAATTAGATTAATATTTCAAGTTTAATTCATTCAGACATTTTTTTGAGGGGTTTTAATTTTGTGGGCTAGGGCAAATCAGACTGGGGAACTTGCTATTCTTATTCTTTCAATGTTATTTAAGGCTATTCAAGCCTTGGAGGGCATTAATCTTCTGCAAGTCCCAGAGGGAAGAGAGCACATTTTCCAGACTGCTGGTGGAATCCATCTATCTCTGCAGAGGAGATTTTTCATTGCCTACTCACTGAACAGCCTAACAAGGAATGGAGTGGGCTGCAAAGCTATCAATGGATTCTGGAAGTGTGCCTTGCCCAGAAATCATATTTGAGCATCTTATGATCCTCCTGCACAAAGAATTAGAAAATCCAACACTGGAGGCTTTGATTAAAAATAAAGTGGTTTTAGACAAAGATATATAGGTCTGCAAACTTATCTTTCTTTCCTTTTTGGTGTCCATACTGGACTACCTGCCATAAATGACATATGTGAGAAACTTTTCCAGCTACTGCAAGCCATTGTGACAAAGTCTGCAGTGATTTGTCCAACATTTTAATGTTAATAAAAATGCAATATATTCAACTAATGTAACAGAACTGTGAAATAAAAGACGTGCTTATGTTGCTCACGAATAAGAATGTTGGCTTCCTGCTTGAACACATAGACAGCATTTATTTAATCTCTTTCTGGCTGCAGTTTCTGGAATTGCTTTTGCCATTCCTAATTTTATATTATGCTGTCTTCTGCTGTGCCTCTGCTCAGATTCAGGATGAAATGAATAGTGCCAAGAAACTTTAACTAGTGCCCATACTTCTTGGAGAAGGCAAAATGAGCAAACATCTACCTTGTGCTAAGGTTCTGACTTCTTAGAAACTCATTTGGCTTATTGCAGATTGGAACTGGGGTGTGAACAAATATATGTAGCATGTATGCTCCCAAAATTTAGTGAATAGCAAGCCAAAGCTTGAACCGATTCTGAGAACAGCATTGTCCATCACTGCCTGCATTGTATGTCAGTTTAATTAAAGTCCTTTCTGCTCTTCAAATTGTCCTCATATAAATGCAGATATTGGGTATTTCAATAAAAAAGTCATTCCTCTGGCAGAAATCTTGAGTGTTCCCTCCAGCTAACTAATAATAGCTGAGCATTAGCTGTCTTTCAGTGCCGTTTGGCACCCTAAGTCTAGTACTGCAGAAACTGGAATAGATCCCATGGTAAGCAATGGTACAAACACCAGACAGGTGTTAGCAGTCTGCCAAAGAACTTCTGCTAAAGGTAAGGTAATACAGGAAAGGAGGTCGAAGGAAATAGGTTCCAAAAATTGAGAATGGTGATAAGAGATTATCTGAACATGAACATGGATACATACTAACATATGTTAAACTAACTAACTTTTATAAACTCTTTACTCCATACACAAACGTCAATTAGATTCAACATGAACATATGCAGTGTTTTAGGGTATTATTTCTTTTTTGTGAATTTGAGATGGTGTAAACATTTCAAAATATCCAGGGTAGACATCAGGTTCTACACCGAGAGGGCAGTTGGGCACTGAACAGGCTCCCCAGGACAGTGGTCATAGCACCAAGCCTGCTGGAGTTCAAGAGGTGCTTGGACAATGCTCTCAGACACATGGTCTGATTTTGGGGTGGTCCTGTGTGGAGCTAGGAGTTAGACTCAGTGATCATTCTGGGTTCCTTTTGTTTCTGGATATTCTATGATTTACAAAACCAAGTGAGGAATTGAATGTTTGAAGTGTTTAATACAAGTAGAGAAAAAGTGGGAGGATTCAGTTTGAATTCACCTAATTTAGGTGCCTCTGCACAGGTCTCTACATGGGAGGCAGGTTTCTAAAATTTCATTAGAGCCAATGGAATAAGGTTCAGTTGCATTGTGGTATGTCTTGTTTAATCTCTAGATGCCAGTCTGAAATATTGAGATCTTCTGTAGGCCCCGTGTCAAATCTGCCAGCTTTTTGCAGATGTTTTGAATGTCCTAAGGCATTTCAAATGGCATTGGGTGCCTATGTTTAGATAACTGAGTCTCACTTGGTGAGCTACTCAAAATACTCAGAGGAGTCTAGCTTTCTGCTAGAAAATGACTCATTTCAGTTGCCTAAAAGCAGGTTTCTAGTGCAATTTCAGAAGGCCCTAGAGTATCCACGACATCTGCACAGGCTGATGGATATGACACAGGACCTAAGGGAAACTCATGACCTTCTGAAGTATCTGTTAGCAACTAGACAGGATATGACTGCTGTTTGAAATAGTATAGACATCTGTATTTAAGCAGTAGAAACAGCCCCCTAAACATAGATGTCTTAATCTCAGATTGAATCCTACCCAAATAGCCTAGGTTAGGAATTTAATTAAGTAAATTGATTGGCAAAAGTTACTGAGAAACCAACATCTCCCATGGAAGTCAGATGTATTTGAAAAAACTAATCTGATTGGTGAATAGACGTATGCAGAAAAAGAAATGATACTTATCCATCCATTTTAAATGCAATGCACATTTTGGGGGGAAATTATAATTACAGGAGGGAGAATACTCAAATTGCATGAATATTCACATTTGTAGATGATTTTTCTTTACCCATGCTCATTTCTCTTAACTAACTTGAATATCTTCAGGCAATCAAATTTAGCTGGCAGGATCACACACGTAAGCAAATTTCAGTCACAAGTATTTTCACAAACTGATTGGCACACAGGGGGATTTTTTACAGAATTGCTTCCACGCTCATCCAAACATGAACAATGATGTGCAATTTTATCTGACCTGTGCTAGGGAATGAATTTAAAACACTGAACACTGATCCATGCAGTAAAAGTATCTATTTAAAAATAATAATCATAACAACAGAAATCAAATTCCATTTAAATGTTGTCCGCTTGCTTACAGAAATCACATGCAGAGAACAGACTAAATTGATTATATGGATTTGTTTCAGAATAGACACTAAACTGTGTTAGAGAGCTAATGATGACTATGCCGTGAATGCAGTTCAAACCAGTTTTGGTGTAGATGAAGAGTCAGGCAGTAGAGAAGAGGTATAAGTTGTTTTTGCTTCTAAAAGATACATCGATCAATGCAGAGTAACAGTATACACCGCATGTCAGACAACAACAGAATCCCCCTCTCTTTACCCCCAGATGTTTAACCAAGAGCACAGCTGCCAGGGGCAAGAAATGTAGGTGAGATGCTCGTTGAAAGAGACAGGTAGGGAAAGATATTTGGAGACATGTAGGCTCTGAAGAAGGCACAGTGAGGCAAAGGCTCTTGGGGGAACATGGAGAGATACCCTTGGAGGAAACTCAAGGGGAGAGACTCTTTTGCCTTGTCTGGATACTCTTTCCTACCTGTTTTGATTTTAATAACTACTTTTAAGCCAATTGCTTTGACAAGAGTCTCAATGGCTCTTCTGCTTCTGTACACAACTTAAAAATATCCTTTACTTGACAGCAGTGCTTACCATCATCTGCCTAAGAACTCTTCAACAGAAAACAACACCAGGTTCTCTGGCAGTCTATTTTGATCACCTTGGATGCAATCATTCCCAGCAAACATCAGCTGCTGCACTTTCTTATGTCTATCCGTCATCCCACAGCTGCATCAATGTTGAAAATATTTTCTTCGGAAACACAAATTTCTTATGCCTCCTCTCTTCCAGTTAACTCTTTATATACAGCAAACATGGCTTAACTGCATTCAATGTACAGTCATCATTAGTCTAATGTTTGTTATCTACAGACTATGACAAGGTGGAAGAAAGCTGGACAAACTCTCAGTGCAAATATATAGTAAATTGCAATACTTTTTTTCTGGAGCAAAATGGTTAGTGATCACTGTCTATATATTTTGGTAGTGGAGATAAAATGTACAACCAATATTGTAAATACTGAGGTCTCTAGCGTGTACTAGAGGAAGACATTAAAATATATTAAAATAAGATATTATTTTGTTTATCAATGTATTTGGTTTGAATATTACAGAAGAAAGTGATAATTGGCTTCTTCTTGGCTGTTGTATTCTAATTCACGTACTGCAAATGGGTGATGCAATCTTCGTTTTTAACTTTAGCACAGAGTTAGACCCACTGTTTCTTTTGTACAATCCAGTAATAACACTAGAAAACTTTAAACTGAAATAAGTTATCAGTGTTTGCCAATACCTGTGGAACATGCATGATTATTTATTTTGGAAAGCATGACCTGGTAGTTACCATAGAGCTATTTAACTAACCATAATACTTGGATGCAGTTAAACTACTTCTCCTTCCCTTCCCTTCCCTTCCCTTCCCTTCCCTTCCCTTCCCTTCCCTTCCCTTCCCTTCCCTTCCCTTCCCTTCCCTTCCCTTCCCTTCCCTTCCCTTCCCTTCCCTTCCCTTCCCTTCCCTTCCCTTCCCTTCCCTTCCCTTCCCTTCCCTTCCCTTCCCTTCCCTTCCCTTCCCTTCCCTTCCCTTCCCTTCCCTTCCCTTCCCTTCCCTTCCCTTCCCTTCCCTTCCCTTCCCTTCCCTTCCCTTCCCTTCCCTTCCCTTCCCTTCCCTTCCCTTCCCTTCCCTTCCCTTCCCTTCCCTTCCCTTCCCTTCCCTTCCCTTCCCTTCCCTTCCCTTCCCTCCCCTCCCCTCCCCTCCCCTCCCCTCCCCTCCCCTCCCCTCCCCTCCCCTCCCCTCCCCTCCCCTCCCCTCCCCTCCCCTCCCCTCCCCTCCCCTCCCCTCCCCTCCCCTTCCCTTCCCTTCCCTTCCCTTCCCTTCCCTTCCCTTCCCTTCCCTTCCCTTCCCTTCCCTTCCCTTCCCTTCCCTTCCCTTCCCTTCCCTTCCCTTCCCTTCCCTTCCCTTCCCTTCCCTTCCCTTCCCTTCCCTTCCCTTCCCTTCCCTTCCCTTCCCTTCCCTTCCCTTCCCTTCCCTTCCCTTCCCTTCCCTTCCCTTCCCTTCCCTTCCCTCCCCTCCCCTCCCCTCCCCTCCCCTCCCCTCCCCTCCCCTCCCCTCCCCTCCCCTCCCCTCCCTTCCCTTCCCTTCCCTTCCCTTCCCTTCTCTTCAGAGGGCTGACTTTTCTGAGTCTCAGAAAGAGTCTCAGATTTTCAGATGGCCCTTATCATGTTGTCTTACCCCTTCACTTCTCATCATTAGTGCTTCTTGTCTTTAACCTTCAGATTGTAATTGACTTTGATTCCATCATAATAAATCTACTCCCCCTTCTGCCCTGCCCCCCCCCCCCCCCCCCCGCCATGGTACTTCTGTTGTTGACCTCACCGTTCTTTTAACTAACTGTTACTATGTTTCAGCATCCCAAACACCTAAAAAAAGTATTTCCTTCTTTGTATTTATATAATCTTGTTTCTAGAGGTTATTTGGAAACTAATTTCTTCACCACAGAAGAACTAGATAGCTCTGTACAGAGCTGAGCTCCAGACTTGAGCTTGAGTTTCATTTTCAACATCATTCAGAAGCCTATTTCAAACTCAGTAAATGAGTTTTTTACCTTATCATTAGCTTACATTTGTGGAATTAAACACCACTTCTGTCGTTTCATTTTCCTACTATGGGTTTGTCAAATATAAGCTACCTATTTTATATAGTAGCATTTGATTTTCTTGGTTAAGGTCATAGGCAGGACAAAAAAAAAAGAAAGTTTTGGATTTTAGCTGACTTGCTCTCCACTTCTACACATACAGAAAGCATTGCAAGGCATAGTAAGCTCAGTAACAATGAGTAACAATGTGTTCCTTTTCCGCATCTGTATTGTGAAATCTAAGGGAAACTGTTCGAAATGCAGTGTCTAAGGCACTAATTTAACATTGTATCTATATATTTATTAGACATCTCCTCCCATGGAATCCTCCCAAAGCAAATGCTTGTTTCCTGTTAAGATTTCTGAAGACCTTCAGATCAGTCAGGTCCATCAAATTTAGGTTACTTAAAGAACAATGAGCAATGATGGGAGTATATACCCACCTGGGTTCTAATCTGTCATAGTGTCAAACAGAACAGGGTCAATTTTTTTTTTTTTTTAAAAACAAGAAGATAGTATTCCAGGTCCTACATTTTCCAGAATAGCTTAGAGGCTAGTGCTTTTTCCCCATAAATGAGAGACCATTGTTCTAGATCTGATTCAGACCGAGGGTCATGGAATCCACATTTTCTGTATGGGAAATTTTGAGAGTAGTAGTTCTTACCTCTTTCTGATGAAACATTATGCATTCAGGAAGAAAGCAATGGCATGGTGCCACAGGTCATGGAGACTGCATAAGAACAAGGAGACATCTGCCCAATCATGTGATCAAGATCTCACCTAGCTGATCTTCCTTAGTGTAGACCTCTAAAATCTGTTTGCTCATTAAGATAAGTTACACCTTTGTCTGGTGATTTTTCAGTAAGGATGGAAATTCATCAAGGCCACACAAAGAATTTGAATGTAGTGTGAAAGTAAAAAAAAAAAAAAAAAAAAAAGAGAAAAAGACAACAGAAAAATAGACAAGCAGTGCTTTCAAAATAGACTGTGTTGCCTGATACAGGTAGAAAAAGGGAATTGTCACTATTAAGAATAATACCGAAGTTATGCATAGATACAACCTCAAATCATTACCGATTCCAGTTAATAAAGAGCTTGGAGACGTCTTAGTTCTTAATTTGATGCTTTAATTATAAGACTGCAATGACATTAAAATCAGTCACTGACCACCGCAGGAATTTCACATTAGGACATGCCTTTGCTCTTGATGAAATAATGATCATTCGGTATATTTCCATTAATCATTATTTGATTAATGAAGAAATGCCAGTTTTGTTTTATTCAACTTGCTATCACAACATATTCAACTGGCTGTCAACCACAACCCCCAGATCCCTCTCTGCGGGGCTGCTCCCCAGCATCTCATCGCCCAGTCTGTACGTATAGCCAGGGTTGCCCTGTCCCAGGTGCAGGACCCGGCACTTGTCTTTGTTAAACTTCATGTGGTTGGTGATCGCCCAGCTCTCCAATCTGTCCAGATCTCTTTGCAAGGCCTTTCCACCCTCATCAGAGCCCACAACTCCTCCAAGTTTGGTGTCGTTGGCAAATTTGCTCAAAACACCTTCTAGTCCTACATCCAAATCATTTATAAAGACACTGAAGAGGACTAAAATGGAGCCTTGAGGGACCCCACTAGTGACCATTTGCCAGCCAGATGTGACCCCATTAACCACAACCCTTTGAGCCCTGCCCGTCAGCCAATTGCTCACCCATTGTATGATGTTTTTGTTTAGCTGTATGCTGGACATTTTGTCCAATAGGATCCTATGGGAAACCGTGTCAAAAGCTTTGTTGAAGTCCAAAAAGATCACATCAGCTGGTTTCCCTTGGTCAACTAGATGGGTGAACTTATCATAAAAGGAAATCAAATTTGTTAGGCAGGACCTACCCCTCATAAACCCATGTTGGCTGGGACCAATGACTGCACTGTCCCCCAGGTGTGCTTCAATAACTTCAAGGATCATCCTCTCCACAATTTTACCAGGCACTGACGTGAGACTGACAGGCCTGTAATTGCTAGGGTCTTCTTTCTTACCCTTCTTGAAAATTGGCACAACATTTGCCAGCTTCCAGTCCAATGGGACCTCTCCAGATTCCCAAGATCGTTGAAAAATAATTGAGAGAGGTCCCACGATGACATCAGCCAGCTCTTTAAGCACCCTGGGATGGATCCCATCCGGACCTTGTATGGATCCAAGTGGAGCAGCAAATCCCGCACACGTTCAGGGTCGATTGGGAGTTTGTCATTCCCACCGTCATGGTTCTCCCACTCAGGGCACCCAGGGTCCCAAAGCCCATCATCAGCATTGAAGACAAGTGAAGAAGGCATTAAATGTCTCTGCTTTGCCATTGTCTGTGAGGAGACCTTGTCAATTGTCAATTGTCATTGTCTGTGAGGAGACCTTCCCCTGTCAAGTAACGGACGTATGTTTTCTTTGGTTCTCCTTTTTCTGTTCACATATCTAAAAAAACCTTTTTTATTATCTCTCACAGAAATGGCCAGCTTCAACTCTAGTTGGGCTTTGGCCCCGCAAATTTTCTCCCTACAAACACGAACAGCATCCCTGTATTCCTTCCTCGTCGCCTGACCCTCCTTCCAGCAGCCGCACACTTTCTTTTTCCGCCTAAGCTCCAGTAGAAGATCCCTGGTCAGCCAGGCCGGCCTTCTGCCCCGCCTGCCTGCCTTCCGATATTTTGGAATCGCCTGATCTTGTGCTTTTAGGAGGCAGTGCTTAAAGACTGACCAGCACTGATGGACACCTGTGCCTTCAAAAGCAGCTTCCCAGGGGACCTTGCTGACTAGTTCCCTGAGCAGCTTTAAGTCTGCTTTCCCCATATCCAGGGCTGAAGTTTTAGTGGCAGTTTTCCTTCTGTCACCGTAAATTCTAAACTCAACCACTTCATGGTCACTATGACTGAGACGGCCGCCAATTGCCACGTCTCCCACAAGACCCAATCTGTTTTCGAGCAACCGATCAAGGAGGGCACCTTTCCTAGTTGGCTCTCTTAGCACCTGCACCAAGAAGTTATCATCTAGGTGCTTTATGAACCTCCTGGACTTGCTCGTTTCAGCCGTGTGGTGATCCCAGTTGATGTCTGGCAAGTTGAAATCTCCCATAAGGACAAGGGCAGTTGATCTTGAGGCATCTCTTTGTTCTGCAAAGAATAATTCATCGGCGTTGTCGTCCTGGCCAGGTGGTCTGTAATAGACTCTTACAACAACATCCCCTTTATTTATTCGTCCCTTAATCCTTACCCAGAGGCTCTCAACTTTGCCATCCCCAACTTGAAGTTCCACGCAGTCCAGCCCATGCTTCACATACATCGCCAACCCACCACCTCGCCTACCCTGCCTGTCCCTCCTGAAGAGCCTGTAACCATCTATTGCAGCACACCAGCCACAGGACTCATCCCACCAGGTTTCGCTTATGCTGATGATGTCATAGCTGCGGGACTGGGCCAAGACTTCTAGCTCGTCCATTTTATTCCTCATACTGGGTGTGTTTGTGTAGAAGCACTTCAAATGCGCTTCCCTACACACAGCACCTTGTGGAGCCGACCGAAGGACCTCACTCGCACACAGTCCCTCTGATTCTAGTGCACCATCCCTTAGCTCATCACCGGCATGTCTGGAACATCATGTATTCCTAGTTAGAGTAACTTGTATTTGAATTTAAGAGAACTGAACTGGGGTTTATGAGTATAATTAAGTATGTGTTCTAACAAAACTGTTACTATTATTGGTAATTTACCAGCTAATATCTTCAGGATGAAGTCATCAACAGGTAATGTTATTTATTATAAATTTTCATAACTTCTATAACTGTTGCTCCAGAGTTATTCAAACTTGTTATTCAAATCTGTTTCCCATTTACATGTAAATATTACACAGATGAATAGACACAGCTCAGCAGGGTCATTTAGTTTTATAGAACTGCTTGGAGAGAAAGAGTGCATTTATCTGTTAAGGTATGGTGTGTTGTTTTGATAGTACACATGGTAAACTAAAAATGGCATGAAAGTAGAACTAAAAGAGGAATACGATTGCCAATAGAAATGGGGAATCCAGATTCGTCCAAAAGGTTATCTGAAAACTGTCTGAAATGTTCTTTGTTTATGCATGTACACTCTAGGCTTCATGAAGTCTTCAGAGATATCTGAAGAAAAGATCTGCAACTTAATTGTTTGTGTTTCTCATTTCTCATTAGTAGCTTAGAAACAGTCCCATAAGACATATAACTTTTAGTATTTTATATATCTTCTATAACATTTTATAACATTTGTTCCATAGACATTAACGTGTAGGTAACAGAAGTAAACTATATGTTGGAGACAAGTTTTAATCAGTGACAGAGGTATGACATATAATCAGTTATTTTCCTGGAAAATGTTTCTTTTACAGTCATCCTAAAGCAGAGTCATTGACTTCTGGTAACACAAGTGGTCACAGCAAACGCAGAATATTCACTTCTAAAGGTAATACTCTAATCTGTGACTTAAGTAATAAACTTTATAGTTCAAGCAATTACGTTACCTTTTAGCTACAAATATAAAATATTAATATTTTCTCATTTATTTTCATATTTTGAGTGATGAGCAATCATAATTTAATAACACCTGGTTTAGTAATTCTCATTCTGTAAACACATGAACAATAGAGAAGTAATTTGCAGTTGAGTAAAGTATTATATCAAAATAACTTGAAAAATCCTAGGATCATAAATTGTCTAGTGATGATCAAATTAGTTTCACAGAATCATAGAGTTATACAGTGGTTGTGTCTTGAAAAGACGTCTGGAGGTTATCTAGTCCTACTCTCCCATTTCAATAAATATGCAATAATTTCAGTAAAATGCAATAGCTTTCAAGAAAATATGTAGCAGACTAAATCCTCAAAGCAAACTTAAACCAGTTAGGTTCCATTTCTTTGATTTCATCCTCTTCACCTAAAAGACGGATGTTAATTTTCATTTAAATGCACCTTTGCACTTCTAGATTTTGTCTGGGACCTAGAGCTGGATTGTTAAAGACTACAGAAACCCACAAATATTGCAGAACCCCTTCAGATTCACCTGAAACATCGAATCTGAGAAGATACACCAGTAGTAAGATTTTTGTGTAACTTTACTTGATTTTTACCTTCTGCGTTTCATTAACATACATTTTGGTTTTGATCTGGTAGACCAGATGCTAAAGTGGTAAGGCAGCATTGTTTCTTCTTTTGTATCACATTGTTGTTAATAAGTTTGAATTGATATTTTTGATAGTCTCTCTCTCTCTCTTTTTTTAGATCATGTTCTTTTTGAAATACAATTAGATTAACACTGACTGAACATCTGTCTCATTCACAGACTTAGCTAAATCAGTGGAACAACTCCTACTGATTTCAGCAACACAAGGTCAGAACTATAGAGCCGAGGTTCATCCAATCTAAATCTCATTGCTGAAATGTTTCTACATTAGGAGTGCCAATCCATGTGTTTAAAAGTTAATTGCTGAAGTCAACACCAGTCACATTCAGCTCCCTGAAGGTGATTCACTTGATGCTTGTATGACATTGATAAGAAAAAAAAATCATTTTCCCACTTGATCTTATGTACAGTAGGGTGGGGTAAACCTGGTCTCCAAAAGGCACAATATCTCTGCGGTTGGCTGCATTGTGCTCTAGATATATATATTTTTTTCTATTCCTGTCTCTTGTTGACTACGTATGGAGCCACAAACATCTATAGTTCTAACATAGGTGCTTCAGCTAGATGTTTGCTGTGAAGCAGGATTATTTTGCAGTAAACAGATTTCCTCTCAGAGTAATATACTGTGATTTTCCTCCTGTGAACACCTTCTTTCAAGTTTTTTACACATAATTACCTGAATATTTTAATGTGGTTCCTTCTTCTTTTTCTGCTCTTGCAGACTGTGCTTGTCTCAGCTCACTATATGAAAAAACTTACATGCATCTTTCAGATGGATAATTTGGTTAAGGTCGTTGTCAAGCCTAATAAATATATAAATAAAAATTAAGAAACCACAAAAACAAACCTAAGATAACTAAGGTATAATTTTTACAATCATCTATTAATTTGTGTTTTATTTAGACGTTAGAAGCTTGACCTACTGTTTCTTAAAGGATTCTTACTTTTAGTGTGTCTCACTGAATATTGTGCTGTTTGTCTCTAATCGCCCTCCCAAACACATTCAGCTGTTCATGCCCCACTTCTATAATTGCCTACCAGAAGAGTTACACTGACTTCCCTGCTCTAGTTGCCTCTTCAGCACTTTCTTCCAGCCTTGAGTATCTCATGCCCAGTAAGGAGAACTTACCCAACGGTTTGGTAAACTGTAACTTGTTTCACTTAAACCCGTCTTGCATATGAATGTGTTATCAGACTGAGATCATTACAGACCTTTCATTTACCTTAGAAGATATCTCATCTAGCACTCCTGTTAAGTGTTACAGCACAATGGCCTATATTCACTGTCTGAAAAGGAATGAAACTGACATTTTTGGAATTGGTCAAAGTACAGCTCCTTCTACAGAACTTAGTGCATTTGTCTTGCATTTTTCTGTCTTGCTTCTCCTTCCATCATTTTTCTTCTTGTCTTCCCCCACCTTTTTAATTTTCTCTTTCTTTTTCTTTTTGTTGTTTTGTTTTGCTTGTTTCATATCTCTATGGATTTGTTTATAAGAAGAAGTACTCTAATTTTCCACCCAAGGGTACTGTAGTATCCTAGGGTGTCTTAAGACATCAACTAAGCCTGCTAATACTTTTTGACATTCCATGACCCCTGAGGAAAAATGTGAAAATACATTCTGGTTTTACATTAACTAGGTCTTCAGTTTATGCAAAACTGACAGCCAAATGGAGTGGAAGTGATATGTAAGTGACATACAACTAGACACCTTAACTAATAAACTGACATTTCAATTGCCATCTCTATGAAGTGGGGTGTTTCCAACAACAGGAGGAGCCTTGCAGTATGAAATTTTGCTTTTATCTAGATAGGAGGCAATCTTGGGGTTCAAAAGAATGCTTTGCAAACAAGGACAGAAATTTATATAACACAAATAGCTAAACTTTTTCTACTGATGACAAGACTGACAAGGGGATGTACTGTGCTAGATCCTTATAGATCCTTGGATTTCTTTTCTTCTACGTCATACCTTATGTAAATACTTGTACTTGTGAAGAAAGTGTATAAACTATAACCATTTAGAAAGGCATGGATGAGTCACAAAGAAAGATTATGCTTCACATTATCATAAAATAAGAACCATCCAAGATAACAGTTCTGGAATAACCTCTCCATGTTGGCTATGGAAGAAAATTAAATGACCTGTAGACCAGGTTGCAGCTTTCAGATTGGTAATTTAGTTAAGGTGATTACCAACCCTAAAGTCTGCCTATAATGAGATTTAAGTCAAAATTAGGTGAAGCAAATCCACCTTTAGGCCTTTCGGTCCCTTAATTCTTTTTGAAAATCTTAGAATTAATCACATTTTAAAAAGTTAAATGGGATCCAATCTTTGGCAGAACTAGGCATCTTTTATCTATAACTCCAAAATTTATGATGTGCCCACAAAGCATAAAATGTGATACCTTTCCAGCATTTCAAATCACACTCCTAATTTTTATCCCAGAAAGCTGGATCTGCAAGTATCTTTTAAAAATTATTTTATATGAGTTTTTCTGCTTTGTGGCTCACATTGTGCCTTGATCATGACTTCCTTACTAACCTATATTCACTTGCAATTTTGTATTTGCTTGCCTCCATTATCTCTTTGCTTGTGTAAAGTTTTTTGAACATTCAGTCCCTCTTCCCATTAATAACTGTGATATGACACATTCCCTAAAATGAAATTTTGTATATAAACATTTCAAAATCTTGAAAGATGACTTAACGTTTGAGTAACTGAATATACTATATAATACTGCTAATCTGTCTCTCCCCTTAATGCTAGCTGTAGTTCCATAGAACAACTTCTTCAGCCTGGAAAATTATGTTCTGAAGGAACCAGACGTTTCAGTGAGTCTAAATTTAAAGTTAGAAGATTATCACTAAAGTCGATCTATTGGAATTACTTATCTGAGCCAAAGCAATTCAGGTGCAGTGAAACACTTCTAATTTTAAATTTAGGAGCACTGAACAGTGAGTAGGATTCTTTGGCATAGCACATAGTTGATTCCACTGTCTCCCGTTCACTGTTAGATGAAAAACGTATCACTAATAAAGCTGAAAACAAAGATATTTACCATGAAATTTTATAGAGCTATTAACAAAATGATAAATTGTATATTTCTAAAATGCTGTAATAGGTTACACCATGGAACACGATATGTGTTGCAAAGATCAGGAGAATGATAAACCCATCAAACGGCTGGTAAAGTGAGACTTGTAGGGGGCTTCATTAAAGATGAGTTTGAAAAGAATGAAGTAAGTAGATTTTATTTTGGCTAATCAGGTACAGCAGGATCAGGAGAAAATTAAGCAAAATGTTTTTATATGGGCACATTGAGGGCTCATGCATTTCTCTCTTTCTGAAGATTGGAAGAAGAAAGGAGTCATTAATTGTGCTCTAATGGTGTTTGATGATGAAATCATTTACAAGCTCACAGAAAATGATATTCTCACTAACATGCACATGAAAATGTTTATGTTTTCTCACTATTTTCTGCAAGGGTCACAATACATTTGCCACCAAACATTTGAGAGTTATTGCTAATTTTGTAGTTATGTACATCAATATATTATTTAAAATTTGAAGATTAAGATCTGTAAGGTATAAGCAATTTTTGAAAGTTGTAGACCTATGTTCTTTATGAAACCCTACAAAATGGGATTATACTGTATTTTGCCTGTGTTACACTTTTTCCAGCCATGAAGTTCCTAAAAGACTGAAGTGGAAGCTCAAGGATATTTTCTTTTATTAAAAACAAACAAACAAACAAACAAAAAAATAAACAAGCAAACAAGCAAACAAACAAACAAACACCACCACCACCAATAACAACAACAAAAACACTTCCACTGCCACAGATTGGAAGTTCTGATTGTCAGCTATTGTGATAACTGAAGTTAGCCACAAAAAGTTATGGGTGCAGTCATTAGCATTAGTCAATGAAATTTGTTCTTGCAACATCTGATATGAAGATATGGTTGCACAAACCTTGCTTCAGTTCAGACTGAGACTGCATCTTCTCATAGAGAGGTAAAGAGATATGGTAAAGAGAGAGTCTCAGCAACATAAGGGACAATTTGATTAAGAAAAAAAAAAAAAAAAGAGTGCAAGTAAGTTACTGAAATGGTTGCAGAGCCACAGTATGCACAAATCAGAGAGTGATTCTTTAAACAAATCTATACTTTTGTACCTTGAGAAAAGTGTATACAGGCATACTAGGTAGACACAAGAAATAGAAAATTTCAGGATGCTTCTTTCAATTTCTTTTTTGGTAATTGAATATTAATCAGTAGAAATCTTGATTCTTAGTATAGAAATAAATTCAAGGGTAGTGAATAAATACATGCATATGTTAATAAAAATATAATATTAATAATTAATAATAAATGTTCTGAGAAGATGTCTTAAATGAATTAATCCTATCAAGCTTTAGGTAGTTAACTCAAATTCTAGACTATGGAGAAGATTTAACCTAAGGACATTCTAGAGGTAGTGCATTGAAATAGCCACCTCAAAAGAGCTTCCTTCAAATGCAAGTTACATCTAGAGGTCCTTACCTTGCTGTCCTTTGAGCAGCTAGGTAATCTTGTGCAACACTACTTGTAGTTCAGATGGGACAATTCAGTTTCAAAAGCTAGCCTGGGTGTATTTGTGACTTTTTGTTTTTCTGAAAGAAATAACTTAATTCCAAATTTCCGCACAGAAGTGTGTTTCAGCCTTAACCTCAATGCTGAACTTACTGGTTAACACAGTTTCAGGTAGCAGCAAACTACATTTCTAAAGGTAAGTTAATAATATTGATAAATTTACAACAGCTTTAGTGAAGGGGCAGAATGTTATAAAATGTAATTGAAAATAATATTCTATGTACTTGCTGTTATTTTATGTTAGCATTCTTGTTGTGGAGGGCAGGGCCAACCTCTCCCAGCATCCATTCTCTAAGACTATGTTTCCCAATTAATAAATAAAATTAGTAAGAACCGTTCAGGTTCCTTTTTAAAATGAAATATGACAACAGTTTGTAATGAGGTTTCACATCCACAATTCATTTTAATCCTTTCTAAAATGGGCACAGAGCCACATGACATATTGGTAAATATGTCTGAAGATGCCTTGAATTGCAAAAATAGCTGAGGCCATCAAGGTATTCAACAATTAATGTAGAATCTATCAATTTTTTCATGAATAAAAAAGTGAATAGCTACATTAAGTACATGTAACCTGTCACAGAATGACTTATGCCTTCCCCCAGGTAACTTTTGCTTATGTGCTCTGCTTGTTCAATTCTGTAATACGTTTTTAATAATAAATAACAAACTCAATAATAAATTTGGATGTCAGAAGATGAACTTAGGAACTTGTCTTTTTCATTTCTCAGTGTTAATATCTTTTACATCTATCAGGTAAAATCAGAGATGTAAAAGACATGGGATGAGAAGTCTAAAGATTCAAATGGGTAGAAAGAATTAAAATTAAATGTAAAACATATAAACAGATTAGGAGAAAGGCTGAGATTAAAAACAAATGTATCCTGTAAATTTTAAAACATTAATAAATAAAATTAATTAACAGAGAGAAAAAGGAAAAGATTAAAAAAAAAAGAAAATAAAAAAAAGACAAAGAAAAGGAAAAAGAGAAATAAAAAAAAAAAAAGAAAAAAATTGTCTATTTACCAGAATCTTCAATTTAAAAGAACCTTGACATTCTAAATAAATGCCTAGCAAGTAATAGGCAACTCAGCAAGCAGGGTATATGAGATTCTCAAAATTATCAAGGGAATTGTGGTATATAACCTCCTTTAAAAAAAAAAAAAAAAGAAAATAGGTGCCCAAGTCTTTTCAATGATTTTGAAAACATGAGCTGGCAAATTTTGTAAAAAAAAGATATTTAGGGCATACAATTGATTAAAGAGTACAGTGCAGTTGCTGTGGAACAAGGATTAGATCAAGATTAAAGCTAATGACTCAAAACCTCAACAAATGTTTCATTTTGCTTTTCAGTAAAGCTGCTGAAGTTGAGTATGGGGCAAAGGAATCTTATGTTAGAAGATATGAAAATGAGAACTGTAACACATAAGGTGGAAACCAAGCTCAAAGACTGTTGTGTTCAAACTGGAGGTCATCCCAACATCCTAATGGAATAATTGGAATTGTAAATTGAATTTAAAAAAATCTCAAAATAAATGGGGGAAGATGTATGACAGAAAAATAAAAAATCACTATGTTTGTTTTAATATATAATCTGTAAAAAATTATCTGAACAGTTAATGACTGCTAGACTGACATTGGTTTAGAGAGAATTTTAAGGAAAATGCAGAGGTAAACAGAAATTAGAATAAAATAATTTATATATTACAGAACACACAGGACTGATCTGAATTATTTTTTAAAGGTAATTTATTGTCTGGATCAGCAATTCCTTAATTTAGTGAAATATTTTATATTGTTTTGTGTGAACATATTTAAGCTGAATATGATAAAGGTTTGGAGAAAAATTGTAAGGTGGATAGGTAACCTTAAATGGGGATGACAAAGACATTATGAAAATTGAACTATTTAGATGGAGGGAGCATGCTACTGGATTCCTTATGATGTTTCATGGCTGATAAATCTTAATATTTTTAAATAAACCTGTCTTGAAGTAAAGTTAAATATTGTTATGGGTTAAAAACACACGGTTGGAAGGTGGTGTCAATGCAAATACCTTTTGGGGAGATTCAGGAAACTCTGGGACGTCAGCAGCCATACAGGATAACATACAATAGTACGAAGTTTAAGGTCATGAGTTTAGGAGAAGAATTCTGTGACAACTATGGTAAAGATTGTCACGTGGTTAGGAAAGACATGGAAAATCAATAGGAAAATGGAAATGTTTGTAAATACATCTAGGAGAGAAAGAACAGTTGAATTTCAGGTACTACACCTGCCCAGTGTCTAATGGACATATACAGATCTTAATTACATGTAATCTGGGAATTATCATTACTGTCTTTCCAATAGGTATTGTGAGGGAAGAAATTCTAGCTTGTTTAGGATAGACCTTGGTCCACTGATGCATTTAATGATGTGATTTGATGGTTTAGTTTCAGAAATCTCCAACCAATGACTTGAACGCCACCTTCTAGTCTCTCTCTGACAGAATCATGCTTAATTGTGTCTTCTTTAGCAAAACCAATCTCCTGCCTTTTTTAGCTTTGAAAAAATTGCTAAGGGCCTATGTACTGAAACTCTTAGAATTTTAAAGGAAGTGAACTCTTCTCATCTTTTCTTGTTTCACCTTATTCTTGAATAATTTACATCTGTGAGTCTTGAGAATTTCTTACATTCTTCTTTTAAATAGTGTCATTACAATATTGTCATATATCTGTGCATTGGGAACTCCATGGTTCTCTTCAAAAGGAATATGAAATCTTAACTGTAATGAGTCAAAAGTTATGGGATGCAGCCTTGATTTCAGGTTTACTTTTTTTTTTTTTTACACCTTTTTGTTGAGTGACATCCACTGGCTTAAGTAGACGGACACGCATACATTCAAACTAAATAATCATAAGAATGTCTTGTGGCAATAAAACCACACTGTATATATCTACATATACATGACAGAAAAAAAAAAAAACAACCCTTATTAACACTTTCATGTCAAAATTGAATGCTAACAAGGAAAATGGACGTAATATAGAACATACATCTTGAGAATTTGTTTCTTAACTAAGAGAAAAAGAGAACAGTAGGATGAAAAAAAAAAAGTAAAATGTGTAGCACAATCCTCAGCTGATCAGCAATTGCAATAAACTGTAGTATATTGCCATGTACTTCTGTTTATGAAGAGAAATAATAAGCCTTTGTTCAAACAACATGAGATTCACTGAAAGGAAAGGGTCTCAGTTTCAGACTTCTTTGAAGCGGATGCTTTACATTCAATTCAGACTGCAAAATTTAATTTCAGCAGACATTTTATCTAACATCAACAAGATTCTCTTTTAAAATATAACTGGCAGTCAACAATACCAAAAAACTTTGCCATAACTTTCTGGGCTCACAGAATCACATGCATCAGTTCTTTTATTTCTGTGTCAAGTAATATTTAATGACATCTCTCTTAGGTAGAATGACCTTAAAAAAAAAAAAAAAAAAAGGAGGATTATGTAACTTACATCTGCCCATCCCTGAATACTTCACATCCAGAGGACTGCAGAACATCATCCTCTGGAACATGAGAACTATGTAGTCAAATCCTCTTGCGACATGAGAACATTTGTAGTTCCCATGCCCAGGATGAGTGAATTGCTTTAGTTACTGAGATGATGCACAGAAAAATGGAAGCAGCACCTCAATTCATTTTCATTTTGAAGGGGAGCATGGCCTATTTATTTTCTCTATAAGAAAAGGACTAAGGAGCCATACCTCAAAGAGGACGATCTTGCAAGATCATGCAAGAAAATAAGCATTTCTCTATAGTAACAGATGAAAAACAGTTGTAATCTGGAGGAGGTTGGAATTTATGTTTTTGTTTTTAGAGTTTTTATTAATTAACTTAGAAAGTTTCCCTTTCAGTATGTTAGCTGTCATGAGTCACATTCTTATTCCTTACTTCTGTCCATTGCATTTGCTGGCATCCTACCAGGCTTTTATGAATCATCACAGATGTTGCAGCAGTCAGTGCTGTGATGCCCAAGTCTTTTCTGTCTATGTACTCTTGCATATCTCTGTTCATTCATTCCAAACAAGTGCAGGTCAGTAGATGGATCTTGTAGACATTTGCACTATCCTATTTGTTAAACAGTCAGTACCACTGCTTTGTTTTCTTCCATTTTATGATGTACCTGGACTATGTTTTCTTCTATTTTATGATGTACCTGGATTTATGTTAAGAAAATTATTATAAAATTTTCTCTTCTCTTATCAGAAGACCTACACAGCAACTGATAAGGGTAAAGTCATTATAGAATACTAAATGTATTTGAGAGGTCTTGGTAGAAATGACTTATAAAGAAATACCAAATTGAATTGATAATGACACATTTTCTTAGGTTATTAGATCCTTCCTGTAGTATTCTACAGAGAAAATATTCTGTGCTGAATTCTATAAAGTTCTGCATGTTTCATTTAACTGAGAGATAATATGATTTAGTAAGTGGAAAGGAAGGGGAAAGAAAATAAAACACCTCGTAAATAGAAATGAAACAAACAAGCAAACGAAGATGTAAATCCTATTCTATCTTCTTCTACCTTAAAGAAATTTACCTGGGTCTGTCATGTGATTGAATTTGGTAAATATCAAAGGGCATTATTTTTACTTCAAATGCTTGGTATTCAATGGACAAAAGAATAGATTATTTATTTATTTATTTATTTATTTATAGAAAAATACTTAATTTGCACAAATATAGACAGACTTATGAAACATAAACATTTCATAATGACTTAGAATGATGTAACCTTATGCACAAAGAATTGTGCTATTCAAACTCTGATTAATAAAACAGACAAGAGAAAAAAAAAGCAAACAAGCAAACAAATAAAAAACACAGAAAAACAATATCAAATATTTTCTAGGTGCAGGATCTCTGTGGTCTTCCCAGCAACCTTATATTGATCCTCTCAAGTGAGAATATTACTAGCCTCATGCAGAGGTTTAAAATTCTGATGAAAAATGTTTGGGTAGGGAAGAACAGTTAATCTCTTGTGTTGTGATTGTCACATGCAAGTTTCCTATAAATAAAGATGATGCGAGGTATTAGAAGATTTTCTTTTTCTTTTCCTTTTTTTTTTTTTTCTGTTTGAAAAACAAACAGCATGCATGTATCTGGAATAATTTTTGTGCTGTTTATGGCAATGATGAAGTTGTGAGTCCCAGATAGATTTATTCTATGATATGTTAAATTGGGAACATTAATTTAAAATACATGTTTTAGAAGCTGGGCAAGAGCACTTATACTGAGCAATAGATATGAAAAATATCCGAGTATACGACAAATCACCTTTATATATGATTTATTACATTATATAAAAACATTTCAAATAATAACTTCTGTAAAAGAAGATACTGAAAAACACGGATGGTAATAATATTTCAAAAGTCTTAAATTCACAGGACACTAGAAGAAAATACCCTATCTAACGGAAATTTTAAAACATGGAGTACAGTAACCTAAGACAGACACCTAGGTTTAAATATTGCATCCTGACACCAAGTCTTAGCAAACTACTGCAATCCTGAATTAAGCTTACTGCTAACTATAAAGCTGTGCAGTGAAGATGGTAATGGGGCATGATATAATGGCCAAAAGCATGGAGAATGAGATCTTTACCAACGAAGCTTTTGCATCGTCAGAAAATTGATCATGTTTGAATTTACTGCCCATAAAGAGAGATTTATTGGGATAGTTCATCCTTTCCATAGCAACCCAAACTTGTAGTATCATAAAGTGATATACAAGGTAATGCTGCTTGAAGACTGATGTTGAAACAATTCAAATGTTTCAGTGTGACAGGACAGCTTTTTATATCTGCTAAATAAGTATGCAGTTGAAGCAATGCATGCTGGCTATTTGGAAGCCAGCTGGGGACCACAGGAAAATCCATTACCACAGCAAACTGTTAGTGGCAAAGCAAGGAAGACACTGGAGTGTTTTGATTTCATTTTCTATATGACAATACCTTGATACTTAAATCCTATAAAAAATAACATTTATTATTTTATACTGCTGTTTCTTCAGAAATGTCAGGCTTTTCTTGAACAGCAAAAAATTACCAAAAAAAAAAAAGAAAAAAAAAGAGGGAAAGAATGGAAAAATAAATACATTTTCCAGATGTGCTGAGGAATCCCTGAGTAATTCAGATAATGGGAATAGTCTTGATCTTTTCCTTAGACTCTGAAAATAAATTTCACCGATCATGCTCAGAGAATAACTACTGGGAATACAATTATGCTTCCCTGTTGGGATTTGCCTGAAGACATGAACAGTTGGAAGGGCTCTCTCTAGGAGACATAAACAGTTGGTGCGTGGTTTGTTTAAAATTATCTTCATAAAGGTGGTGTCATGAAGGAGCTGGTATCTTGGCTCTAAAGAGGAAAAATTAAGATAACAATGATAAAATCTCCTATCACTACAAGAAGTCAATAACAGTATCTTAATGAAGAAAGCAACTTGTCCAAATAGACAATACTTCTTTTTGTTAGACATGCTTTATGACAGATTTAGATACTGATGAGATCTCAGAGGCACAGCATAGCCTAAAGACAATCAGACTTGCTATCAGTCTTCATCTATCTAACGAAGGCTTATAGCCCTTTAATACCTTTATGAAAGTTAGCGATTCTTTACATCTCTTCTTGTATCAAGTCTGTCTAAATGAATCAAGTTGTGACAAGGATTGCTGAAAGCATAAATGTCTGATATTTTGTATGATTGTCATCAAAGTAGATGAACCTTCAACTTTTCTTTAGGGCAGCAGCTGGCTTTCTGCTTTCCTTGACTTTCTCTCATGAGAGATAAGCTGGGTTTATTCACATCTGTGGAAATCCAGCATATGAACGAGAGGTATTTCTTGCTGATAGTTAATTCTGCTGAAGAAAACAGAAAAATCAATGGGAAATGCACATCAGGTTTGCTTAGGGAAGACTGCAGTGTTGCACCCATGGCAAAGAAAATAAATAGCTCTTTAGCCTGGAGATGTTGATCTTAAAATTTTTGAGCAATTTCTCCCTCAGCATGTATTCATTCCCAATCGCACTCAAGGGCTGGCACCTGGAGCTGTTGCTAAGTGGTGTATCTGCCACATGGTGGAAACATAATATTGATTTTTAGGAAAATCAATTCCCAGTTTTACAAGATCAAAACCAGAAGATAGCAAAAGAGAGACTGGACTTTATTATATAATGATAATCATTATACTATACAGATTCTTGAAAGAGATGCATGGCTAAGAGACATCGTATTGATTTACTAGTAATAAACTCTGCCTGTTACGGTTCTAACTGAGCTGCTTGAATCTCTAGATATAATACTATTGATCACAAGCAGTGAGTACCTTCTTATCTGTAAATAAAGAATTCAATTCCATTTTTCAGGCCTTTCAATTTGGTGAAAATGTGGAAAAACACAAAAGGCCAGCACATGTCACTGTAACAGTTCATTGTTAGTACAAAAAAAAAAAAAAAAAAAAAAGGCTTTGAAATTTCTCAAAACTGAGTATCAAATCTGGAAATGGGTCCTTTGGACAACATCATCAAAAAAGGTAGCCTGATTCTGCTGAATCTCATGAATTGCATTCTTTAATCAGAAAATATATTATTAAATTATTTTTCTTTAACAGATGAATGCAGCTCATCTCACTTAGTAAATAATTTCTTAAAGTGTGTTTGAAGTAAATAAAAGCCCTTAAGTTAAAAAGAATATTCTGTCAGTAAAAACAGCTTAAATGGGAAATAATAATAATGAATATGTCAATCTAACATTATTATGTATACTGAAATGCACTTGTGATAATAGTTATAGTGAAGTATTTATTATACCTTTGTAATTTTATTTTATTTTATTTTTTTGCCATGTGATTAGTCCATACAAGAAGAGTTACAATGAGTAACAATATCAATTTACAAACAATTTATTCAAGTCAGGCAGATTCTCCTCTGGAAATACATTTAAACATGTTGATGTAGTAGTCTAACACTTTATTACCATAGTTTAACACAATTTTGTCACTTATAGAAACAAACGAAACTTATTTAGGCAAGCAATAGACCTGCTTACGTACACCTATCTAAATGCATTAAACCAAAATAATTTGTTTATAAATGGCTTTGACTCTGAAATAAACAACCTTAATTCAGACTTCTCTGTTAAGATCCTGATTCAAAGCTCACCGATTCATTTGAAGTATTCTTATAGACTTTAATAGGTTATGCATCAGTTCCAGATCAGTGAATGTTTGTAGTGTATTTTGAGCTTCTTGGATGAAAGGAGCCATCTAATCACAACCTGCAATCATTTTATTATAATATAGAATAATTCTTGCTTTTTCCCCCACTTTACTGTGAAAGTATTATCCTGTGCAAACATCAGTACTATCTGTTTTTTTTTTCCAGATATACACCAAGAAATGTAATTAAAAGAATATGTGACTTTGATATAATATGGAATTGAGAGTAGTATTTTAAAAGTTATTTTTCCTTCTTGAATCCTAGTAATATTAAATCTGACATAATTTAGAGGCAGAAAATTCTAAATAGTCATTTAGAATGTACTGAGACAGAGAAAAAGTTCCTATCTTTACTCATATGCTGGACAGTAAATAATGCCAAGATTACCCACATATTTTATATTTGCTGCTCAATTCCAATATGTCCATCCCTAGTTTGATTTCGTATTCTCTTTGAAGAAGTTGTAGCTATCCCTGTGAGAATGGTGGTTTGGGTCAGAGGATTTGGTATGTTCTGTGAAAAATTTCCTTGTTCTTGTGTCAGATCCATCATGTACTGCTGAACAACTTTTAACAATATCCAGTTTTACATTTTATTAGTTACAAGTTTTACAACCATTATGTGAAGAGACAGATAAAATTCACAAAGGCAGATCAACTAGAACATTTCAAATTGGTTTAGTAGTTTAGCTTGTGGTAATTAGGCATCACCAAAAGGCATAATGGAATTTTTGACACCCAGACTGAATTATCTCGTTATAACTACTGTTGAAGTGTGTTTTTTTTTTTCTTTTTTTTTTTTTTTTTCCCATCTCTGGCTGACATATAGGGAATGAGAAGGCATATGACTTCCTGGGTCAGAAACTCCACTGGCTGAGTAATATGTGATCTTATGCTTTGCAATGACCAGAGCACGTGGCAAGTGGTTGGAACTGGCTGGGTGTGTTAAAACTGGACACTCTCTTTTTTGGTCTCTGATAGAAAGAGGTCTCAGCCTCAAAGTGCATATGAAATACTCAAATAAATTTATACATTTCATCCCTCGTTACCAACAGGCTCTACAGAACAAAGAAATGAATGAGTCTCAAGGGCATCATTTTCTCCCACATTCTGCTTGATAAATAAATAGATAGATAGATAAATAAATAAATGAATAAAGTATCATACAGCTAGATGAGATATGGAAGACATTTGACCAATGTTAGCAGTTTCTGTCCTTGCCAATAACTTTTATCTTGAGTGACCTCAGAAATATTCTTTTTCTATGGTATGTTTTCTGGCGGTTGCAGAAAGTTTGTGCTTTGTGTCATCAGTGTTCAGAACAAATTAATTAGCTTGCTCAGACAGGTTCAATAATGCAGAGTATTGCATAACTTTTTTTTTTTTTTTTTTTAACAGGGAAGAGTAGAGTCTAAATCTGGTAGGGATATACATGATGGTATGAGAGATATGTAACAGACATAGCATACGACATTCCTAGGTCCATATTCTAAAGGATGTTTAGATCAGCTACATGCTGAAGTAGAAAAAAATGGGTCATGTCTCCATTTACTTTGTTACAAGAATGACAAAGATCTTGGTGGCCCACCAAACCCTTCTTTCTGGCTGACACAATGCTGGAAAAGCAGGAGCTGTTTGGCCAATTGACTTCCCATGATTGTAATTAAGAGTGCTGAAGTGCACCCAGGGGCCATCTATACCACTATGCAGTCAAAGTAAAACTGGGACCTCCAGAGGTGATGCAAGCTGAGGTTGCTTTATTGAAGAAATCATGGAATGGGGAAAGAAGCTGCTATAATTTTGGATCTTACCCCCAATGCATGATTTTGGGTAGTAACTACAGGTCAGGCTCAGAAGGCACAAAGTTTCAGTTTTCACAGTATGGGGATTGCTTCTAAACAAACATGCCAAAATGAACAAACAACAACAACAACAACAACAAAACAGATCAAACCAACCAACCAACCAACAATAACAAAAAAAGAACATAGCAGGAAATATTCTGACACAGAAGGTGAATTGGCAGGTAACAGTTCTGCTTCATGCAGAGGTACAGGAGTTCATCTACGTAGCTGTCAGTGGGAAACTGCATAGATCTTACAGCATTGGGTTTCACTTGAAGCAGAGAAAAGAAAATAGATTAGGGCTGATTCCTTTTCCTCAGTTTTAAGCTGCCAAGCACAACTGGGACTGTGATCCAACAGCATTAGATTAGAAATACATGTTACTGTTGTCGTATGTGTTTGCCTTTGAAATTTACAATCCAAGAAATTATTTGGCTACTGAGCAAATATTTAAATGCTGCAAAAAGCTTTCTATGTCTTTAATATGCCATGAGGCAGATCTTCAGAGAAATCATCATTGTCCTATGATATCAGCAGAAATACGACAATTCATTTAATTTCCGTTCATCTCTTGCAGAGGGTCCTATGACAGATTCCTTCCCCAAGTCTTGTCAAAATGGTGCCTGTAGTCATTATTTCCAAGTCACAAAGTTAATCAGCTTTCAGCCTCAATCTGTTCTTAGCTGCTTATTTTTACCTGTACAAGTAGAGAAACTAGGCAGTGGTACCCATTTTGTGTTTTGGGCTCTCACAGTAAAAAAATTGTCTTGTGTATTTATGAGTGCCTCTCTAAAACACTGTTCCTGGAAGGAGGCATTTAGTGATTTCCAGGCAAGAAAGGCTTACCCCAGCCCCTGGTGAGCCTTCTGGTTCAGAGAACAGAGTTTTCTTCACAGACTATTTGCTAAACATAGTTTTGGCACAGGGAGATTGAATTCCATCAAGTTGTACTCAATTTAGCCGGCAGCAAAGGAACTTTTGTACAGGATATCCCCTTACAATTGGATCTACAGGATCAGACACTTTCTTTATAAGCCATGTAAATAGCTTATACATTAGGTTAGTAATTAAGAACAGTTTGACTGCCCAAAATGAAATTTATTTATTTATTATTAAATTTATTATTTTAAACGACACATGAAGAATAAGGAAAGATAGTTTTTAGTAATTACAACAACATGAGGGTTTGATCCAGCCATAGATGTAAGTACTTACTGGTAAGGGACTTGACAGCTGTGGTTTGAGTGCCTGAGCCTTACAGACTGTAACTGTAGTGGGGAAGTAAATGCTGCCTGGGAATTTCCTGAGTGTTAGAAGCTCATCATCCGCCATGCTATCCACCATCTGTCCCTGACATGGTCATTGTCTGTGCCATATAACATTCTCCCAAAACATTTCTACAAATATTTCATGACTTCAAATAGAGGTAGGACCATTCCCTATTCTCACCACAGTCACTATGATCTGGATGATTTGATATGGTTGCAGGCTATCCCTTGCCAGTTAGCCTCAGATTCAGAGAAGATCTCTCACACATATTTAATGCTGGAATATGGACATAGCTGCAGTAGACTCCAGAAACCTGGATGAGTTGTTCAGGTACTGGGAGAGAACAGGACACAAACCAGCCTTGCAAACAGGCATGTATACAGCTTCAGTTTCACAGAGATATCCAAGGTGGAAAGCTGAGGGGGCAGAGATCTGAAATCCCTCCCCTTTATAATTTTGATGTTCTATGACTCCTAAGTGTCATGGATACTGATTTGTTTTGGTGCCAGAGCCTAAAATCACCACTTGAACTTCAGAACATACAGAACTAAACTTTCTACTTAAACATTTTAATTTTTTGTTCTTTCAAGGAACTGAGAAAAGTGTAGTTTTCTTTTAAAACAACCACTGCAGAACTAATGGGACCAAAAAGAAAAATTATAAGGTTTGTGACTAAACGTCACAAGCAAAGTTCAACAAGGTTCAACAAGGCCAAGTGCAAGGTCCTGCACCTGGGTTAGGGCAATCCCAAGCACAAATACAGGCTGTGCAGAGAATGAATTTGGAGCAGCCCTGAGGAGAAGGACTTGGGGTTATGGTTGACGAAAAACTGAATACGAGCTGGCAATGTGCACTTGCAGCCCAGAAAGCCAACTGTATCCTGAGCTGCATGAAAAGAAGCATGGCCAGCAGGTTGAGGGAGGTGATTCTCCCTCTCTGCTCCATTCTCATGAGACCCCACCTAGAGCCCTGGGGCATCCAGCACAAGAAGGACATGGACCTGTTGGAGTGAGTCTGGAGGAGCGCCACAAGGATGATCAAAGGGCTGGAGCATGTCTACTTTGAAAACAGGCTGAGAGAGTTGGGGTTGTTCAGCCTGCAGAAGAGAAGGCTCTGGGGAGAAGCCTTCCAGTACTTCAAAGGAACTCTGGAGCAGGATTCTTTGTCAGGAAGAGTATTGATGGGTCAATGGATAAGGGTTTTAAACTAAAACAGGGTAGATTTAGATTATATATAAGGAAGAAATTCTTTACTCAGAGGGTGGTGAGGCACTGGAACAGGTTGCATAGAGAAATTGTGAATGCCCCATGTCTGGAAGTGTTCAAGGCCAGGTTGGATGGGGCTTTGAGCAACCTGGTATAGTGGAAAGTGTCCCTGCCCGTGGCTGGGAGGGGGTTGGAACTATGTGGTCTTTAAGTTCCCTTCCAACCCAAACCATTCTGTGATTCTGTGATTAGTTACATTGTGATGGGCTGAACCAAATGCCTATCTCACTTACTTTTAAGTTCTCAGGGTATTCTTAAACTCTTCTGTCTCATTTGATCTTGCTTATATACTCCTTGGCCTTGTGCTGTGCCTAGCAAAAAGCTATCCTGAAGCATAAACTAGGACTATTAAATACTGGATGATGATGATAATGTTAATAATAAAAGTATCATTCGATTAATTATACCATTCTTTATTTGCATGAAACAGACTCGCATTTCCTTCTGCATTTTAATAATACAGTAATGGTTATTGTAATGAACTCATTAAATCTGAGAGTCAATATTAATGGACTATGAGAAGGATCTTTAAGAACTTCATTGGCAGGCTACAAATAGTGGATTAATATAATCTACTGAATGAGTCAATTGGTTGTATAGTTATGAGTAATCAATTTATATTACTGTGAGTGCCTTAAGTTAGAAGTAAACATTTTAAAATATGGGGCTGGATCCTTGTTAGACGTAAATCAATAAAAGGAGGTTGGTCAAAACTAGCTGCAGTTTTGGACGAGCATTTTAGCAAAGGAAATGCTGTTTGTATTGATAAAAAATATTGTCAATACTAAATCATCAGGCAGCCCCCAGAATATAACGATACTGTGTTCATATAATGTGATTTTAAATGACATCTGTGTATTGTAATTGGTATAACTGTGTACCTGTAGAGCAATTTCATGCAATTTTAATTATTCTTGTTTCTGTCTGTGTATCCACATATACTTTTTAATTTTATTTTTTTATCTCAAGTACCATTTTCAAGCTTTTATCCAAGCTGCAAGAGTTAAGCACTTACTTTATTATTTTAAATTACAACTGAGTTAATTTTGTTGTGCAATTGCTTGTGTTTAATAGATGTTGCAACAAAAATTATGAGAGCTGTATTAAAATTGGAAAAGCTGACAATGTGGCAGTAATTCAATTATAAAAATCCAGACAAAAACAAAACAAAAAAAAACTGCTAATGCCCATGTAAATATTATCCTTCAAAATAAAGATTTTATTAAAAGCAAGAGTGTCATGAACTGTCATAAAGAAGTTTTTACACCTTATTGTTAGGTTCTTAGCTGAGATGTCCAGGTATAACAAAGTGAGTCTTCCTCTACAGCAGAGTAGAGTAGTATTTTCCACAACAGTGGAAAATATTGCACAGCTTTCTAATCTAACTGAATTTGAAATTCTTAATGCTGCCAAAGGTTTCTATTTCTTGATTTATGATTTTGTTAGTGTTGGGATTTGCTGAGTGCCCAGAGACGGAATGGAAGCAGGAGGTTGGCACAATGTCCAGGTCCCAACACACAAGTTAGGGATCAGTTTCTTTGTTTCTCCTTGTTTTGAAAGCACCTACCTTCAGGTCTCCACCTGAAGCTTTACCAATATCTGGGGCCTTCTTGCTGTCTTTCATCTATTTGAAGCCATTCACATCTGATTAGTACTGTGCTTGTCTAACAACCTGTGCCTCAATGAGAGGACTTTATTCCTCTTTCCAACTGCCTATTTTCATATGAACTGTAGAAAACTAAAGATCACCCTTGAGACTTAAAACCCTATGTTGAATTTGGCTGAATATTAGCTAATAAGTTAGAAAATGGAGAGAAAGATATGATTCTCCACATAAAAATAACAGAAAATAAATCTTGCTTCTTTAGGAAAAAAGACAAAAGCCTCAAATACTATGCAAAAGGAATTTTAGCTAGGTAGTTTTTTCCTCTTTCTCAGCTTTCATTATTGTGTAATTTTATGTTTTTTTTTTTTTTTGTTTTTTTTTTTAAATCTCAGAAAAGCTTTGAAAACTGGTTCCGTTTTGCTTTTCTCAATCTAATTCAAATTAGTGTAACTTTTCTTCTGCTCTTTCTCTTCACCCTAAGTCAATGAGAACTACATGTAAGAGTTTCTGTTCATCATTCTGAGTCAGAAGTTCGAAGTGTTTGAATACAGAGTTTTGATGCAAGCAAGAAAAAAATGTTGAAATGATCTTGGGATGTGTCATAATGAGCAAATCACCTCAGAGTGTAAAATTGTCTCATTCAGTATCCTTGTCTTATTCAGCAAGGTTTCACATTGTTGAATGTATATTTTACAGGTATGTGCGGGTTCAAAATGCACACGCACATCTCAGGAGTCACAGCAAGTCCCTGCCTGGAGGCAAGAAACAAATAAACAAACAAAACGAATGGAGACCTCAACCCACTCATACACTCTCTGGAACATTGCATGTTTTTGTAATGTAGCTCAAAAAAAAGCCAACCCAAACTCACAGTATTTTCTGACCTCAGGTATAGTCTTTTATCTTGGCAGTGTTCTGCCCTTTCACTTTTCTCCTGGACATTTGACCAAATGACCAAGACTCTGAGCCTTGTTATTAACACTTCTTCTCTCATGCGCAATAGAAACTTTGTTATCTGATTTTTCAGGTGTCTTTTGTTTTTCAGTCATTCCAAGATGAAAACATCTACAAAAATAATAGTACTATTTTCTTTTCTTTTTCAAAGCCTTTCTTTTTTGTTTGTTTTTAATTGTCAGTATTTGACAACACAAAGAATTTACTGGTATGGAAAGATTTTGAAGTATATGAGCTTTTACCATCTGTCAACCACCATGAGAAACTATACAGATATCAGGTAGTAGTTTATTTCTTTGTATTGGGAGTAAAGGGTTTTATTCTTCATAAAACACAGTAACATAGGTCCTGTAAGTTGATAAACACTCCAGAGATACACTTGCAGCTGACAAAAGTCGATTCAAGTTGAAGGAACTGTGGTCCCTTGTGCCAGCAGTGGCTACGCGCAAGAGTAACTCTTGTGAAGCCAAAGAAAACCTCTAGTTTCTAGTTCATCACAAGCTATGCAAAGATAATATATTTTTTTATTAATTATAATATAAATATTTCAAGTGAAACGTGGCAGAGCTGAGCTCTGTAGGACAACCAGTGACTGAAACTGAGGATGGGAGTAATTTCTTCCAGAGTCAGGATACAACTTTCAGATGCTTTGTGTGTCTTATCTCCATATGGAAAGCTGGATTCCTAAGCATGTATGCAGGTTTACGTATTAGGATATGTTGTAACATGCTCATGTGGGAGTGTTCATGTTTAGTGGGAAAAAAAAAAAAAAAAAAAAGCACTGCAAGGAAGGTGGTGCATGTCCAGGTCATAAAATGATACAGCATTGACATTTTGCTGAATTGTGCAGGCAGACTGCATGACTGTCACATTTTTGGCTAGGATAGAGCTAATTTTCTTCATGGAGACTCACACAATGCTGTCTTTTGATTTCTTGATGAAAACAGTGGTGATAACACACCAGTTGTTTGTGACCATGTGTGATGGATCTCTCCTCTACAGCTGTAAAATTTAACATCTAGAACTGCTGATTTCCACTTGCAAATAACCTATTTAGAGCAGCTTAGCGTGGTGCTGCCATGTCGTGTGGCCACGCAGTAGCCAATTGCTTAATTGTAAAATACGCTTTGTTGATAGTTGTTCTTGGTCTTTCTTCCAAGTTGGGTTGTGGACATGTGTGGTCAGGGCAGGATACACAAAACCCATGGCACCCACAGCTGTGATTCACAAACTCCTTGAGAAGATTAATAAATTTCTTCACAGACTACGTAGATTAGTAGCGGGTGGTAATAAGCAGTGCTTTATGGGTATTGTCAGGGCCTGGACTGCATCCACCTTTTATCAGATTAGTTGACTGAGTCAAAGAGTTTAGTTGGCTGAGTCCAATGTGAGCTTTGTTGCTGATAAGAGCTGTCACAAAAAAAAAAAAAGCTAAAAATAAGGTCTTGCATCCCCTGTCCCATGGAGCTGCTTTTAAGCTCTGGCCATAACACCAGCATCCCACCTGTGCTACCCTGCAGCTGAGTTGCATCTAGGTCTGCACTCAGGCTTGTAACTCCTTGATCCAGACCCAGATATAGACCCACCAGCATGGCTTTCTGTGGCGAGCTCAGAATTACGGTGTTGTGGTGGCCATGCTGTTTGATCACACTGACCACTGTTTCTGGCCCTGATCCTTGCCTTGACTGGAGCAATTCTTACCTTAAAAGCACTGGCCCAGTTTACCCATGGAGTTAGTGGAGTCTCCATCCTTGGAGATGTTCAAAAGCTGTCTGGAAATGGACCTAGGCAACCTGCCCTAGGTGGTTCTGCCTGAGCAGGGGAGTTGGACCAGATGACCTCTAGAGGTCCCTTCTAACCTCAACCACTCTGTGATTCTGTGACTTGCCACTTGACATCTTGGCTCCTTATGGTCAGGTCACTGTTTCTGCCTGCCTTCTTATCTCCACTGTTCTCATTTCACTTTCCTGGAGGAGCAACTGGCCCTCAGTGCGCCCTGAAAGCTGCAGACTGAAGTTGATTAGAGAGAGAAGGCAAAACGTTCTGATTCTGAAGGCAAAACATTCCATACAAGAACTTTCCATCCAGGCTTACTGCAAAGGTCCATGGGAGCCTCCAACTTCACTGGACCAAGTTAAGGGTTCAATTCTTGACAGCCAGTGCGACAGCTCTGTACAGGACATATTACTATGATTTAAATATTTAATGGGTAGCTTTCATATGTCTAATCAAGTTGGATACTTCACTGTAGGATGTGCGTTCCTATTTATATACATAAAGTTCCAGATATTTTAATGTTATATTTCTCTATTATTCTCTAACATGTCTATGTGTTGGCCATATTATTCCCTGCTGCAGAAAAAGCTATTAAAAATGAGGGAACAACATGAGTCTCTCTTACCCTAGATTTCTGTCCTTTTTCACAAATGAATCTCCCTTTTCTGATTTTGTTTTTCTTTTTTATCTTATCTTTCAAGCTATCTTGGCACTACAGCTAATCCCTCATTCATATTTACAATTCCCCTTCTCAATGCATACGGGACAGAAGACAATGGAGTTCTGCTATCATAAATGAGCTGAGGAGCTAGTCTTAGTTGCTGAGACTGGTTTGTCTTTAGAAATTTTATTTTCTCATGCCAGTCCTCAAAACATATATATACACATATGTGAAAGGTCATTATTGTCATATGCTGAAAAATGACAAAACCTTTTCAAATATAAATATAGATGGTTATGTGACAGTCTTTTCAGGTATAAAGTAAGACCACTTGCTTGAATTAGGCTGCACTGAAAAAAGCATCTGATATATGATAACCAAAGAAAATAAACAATCTTTCCTCCCTTCACAACTCTGTCTTTGTCTATCACCCTCATGTTTTTGTTTTCTTTGCTGTGTATCTTCCCAGAGCTCTGGTAGTGAATGTTAATGATAAAGTGTTTGGTTCTACTCTATCCAATTATTCTCAGAAAATTAAGCCCCACACACTGTATACTTTAAGCATGATGATATATTCCCACAAATGAATAATGATGATATACAAAAGAGCTCAAATTCTGACTACTGAACTTTTCTCCAACTGGTCAGGAAAGAATAGCAATTAATTGAAATAGACTTGTGGAAGGACAAATGTTTCTCTAATTTTGTAAAAGATCATTTATTTTTGAAGGTAAAAACAGGATAGAAAAATCTGACTGAGCAGGGAAATATAGCAGAAAAAAATAAATTAACACCTGCATGACTCTGCCATTTTAAAATGATGTTTTCCTAAGCAGTTCAGCATGAAGAAATGATTGTAGGTGATATTCCTGTTTAGTCAGAAGTGACAGAGCCATTTGATTTCATGAGCAGTAAACAGGACATACAACCACAGTAAAAATAACAGCAACCAACTAGCAGATTCAGCAATAAAGCTATATTAGCATAATGGGGAAGGAACACTGGAATGCTGTTTGGAGATTTTCACTTTAGTTACTCTGGTGTACATTAGGGAGTCAGCCAACAAAAGTAAAAAAAAAAAAAAAGTCATACTTTGAAGCAAATGGGTTGATAATTTGGGGTCAAAGCTCTAATTGCCATATTCAAAAGACTAGAGATGATTTATAGATCATCTCTAAGTTTACAATAATAAAAAAAATATTTTCCTGTTCAGAATTTTGTATTTGTTTTATCTGGTGAAGATTTTGTGTTGTTTCCTATGCTAATAATTTTATTCACTCTAAGGCCTGTTGCCTTGCAGAGTGTTTATCTTTAACAACTTCCTAATTTTTGATGTTGTTGGTTAATTGTACTGTACATGTGAATTCCAGAAATGATATGCTGCTGGAATGAAAGGTACCACCAGCTCCTATACAATCACTGCTATCAGACTGTAAATTTTGCTAGCTTTGTCACTTAGTTCCTCCTGTTTGACTGTTCATGTCCATTGTTGATGCAGCTACCCAAGGACATAAATATGATGCAGCATATTGATGCATAAATCAGTATGATACATCCCCGACATTACTCAGAGATGAAAGCAATGGGGAAAAAAATTTCCAAACTTTCTCTCTCCATAACTTTAGTAAAAAAAAGAGGATCATCAAGGCCTATATTTTGCATAGAAAGTCAAACTAAACTCAGGGTACAAATAATTAAAGTGAGTCCTGTGTCGCTTCTGCAGCTCCGTTCTGAGTCAGATACACTGACACCAAAGGACAAAATGAGTGTAGAAAATTGCCAAAAGAATGCAAGAAAAAGGTAGAACAGATGGATCAAGATGACTTTGTGATGTATAATACAGTTGTCAGAGACAACTGGCAACAATTGTGATTTTTTTGTTTGATGACCAAAGATCTCAATAGATTTTACCAGTATACACAAGAAAAAATATAATGTAAACATATTTGATTCTGTTAACATTAGAATCATGTATTTGCTGTGCACTGGAGTAACCAAAATAAGTCCCAAAATCTTAAAAAAAGGAAAGAAAGAAACAAATAAAAACAGGTAAATAAATAGGTGTCAGCAGGGTGGTGGTGGTGGGATTAGAGATTCTTATTTTTCACTGTGTATATGAAAGTCTCTCCTATTAAATCATCTCCAATTAAGCACAAAGAACAAAATAAAAATACTAAATACTTCTCCCCATCTTCTTTCAATTCAAGCTCTAAACAGAAAGAAGTATGTTTGAATCGCTTCAACAAGATTACATAGAACTCTCCTGCACACTTGTGAAATGAGGGATTGTTCCCTTGTGTGGAGAGAGAACAATCCTTCATCACACAAGATGAACTGCCTTTTCATCCTGGAGGTTTATGATTCTATCATATGATTTTCTAACTGCACACTGTATTCTTGGGAACAAAAACAAGACTGCTGACTAACAGAAAATGGTGAATGAAAAGCTCTGTTGGTGACAAAAGAGTTTGGTACTGAGAGGTGGCCAGCAATTCCAGTTTCTTCTGCTCATCTGTATACCAGTGGGTGAATATCCATTGTTACAGACAAGGTTTGATGAACAGATGAACAGTTCTGAGGGAAAGTTAAGATCCTGAAGGCCTTTACAGGTTCCTCTGGAACTAATTTTTTCACATGATTTTAGCTATGCTTTCACAGTGCAGTAACTTTACCATTCTACTGCACCATACATTAAGAAATGTATGATAGTCCCTGATAGTCCAAAGATTCTGTACGTTGCATGGTGCAGCCTTACTTCCATGGCTTCAATGTTTGCATAAGACACCTGGACTGAAAAGCAATGACAATATTTTATTGGTGTTATTGGAACGTGCAAGCAGAAAACGGTATTGAGAGAACAGTAGTGCATAGAAAGTAGATAATACTGGGCAAGAAGAAGACTGGAAGGGTAGATATGTACAGTGATTTAAATTTAAGCCTCTGAAATTTTCAAAAAGTGCTCTTTCTCTGAGGAATAAGCGATATTAACACCTGCCAGGGGAGACCCCCAATTTACCAAATATTCTGTAATCTCTTATGATTAACTTTCAGAATTATTAAAACAATAAATAACGCTTTTGGTAATGTTCTCTGAGATCGTGAAAATGGTACCAGTAAGGCCACTACACACTCAAATCACCATTTGCTCACTGGTAGGCTGACCTATATTAACTATATTAACATTTTCAAAAATATGTAGATGACCCGGCTTCTTTATAAGATTTTCAGATGTGTCTAAGAAAGGTGAAGTATTTCAGTGCTTAAATATGCAGGTATCTGGGTATCTTCTTTTCTTTTTCCTCTCAGAAATGTCACTGCACTTAACTTCTATTGGTTTTGATGACATTAATTTCAATGAGAGTAGGCTAGCAAGTCACTTTCAGAAAACCCTACCAAGCATCTACACAAAATTTAAAGTCCTTAATTACCTTTATAAATCTGACCCTTTTGTACTTAGCAGTCCTTAGAATCGCAGTAAAGGGCAGGAGAATTTGAACTCTGAATTACCCATGACCCAGACAACTAGGTACTTTAAGAAATGCTTGAACATGGGAACGAATTTGTTATTTCATACTCTTCTGTGACATTTTCTTCCTTCACTCCACGGAAATGAACAAATAAAATATGCAGGTATGTGGTTTACAATAGGATGGTAATGAAACAAGACATACTCACTGTGGTAAGTATGTAAGACAAAAATTAAAATTGTGTTTGGTTTTAATCCTGGCTAAATACAAGAAATATGAAAATATCACCAACACTTCCAATAAACACTTTTTTTTTTCCTTTGATCTCTCCTCCCTTCCTCTTCCCTTCCCTCTTCTCTTTTCTCTTCTCCTCCCCTTCGCTTCCCTCTTCTCTTTGTCCCTTTCCTTTTTTTTTTTTTTTCCTGAGAGCCTCATACAATATGAAATCTTCAGTGGTGCTGAGAAACTGCTCAGTGTTATTACTGTTAGGTACTGAGGAATTAACACCATAAAATACTTAACAGAGAAAAGGGAAAAATGTGTTTACTTACTGCTGTGAAATAACTGAGGATTGATTTCATGAGGTTCAAACCCTCTAGTACCCAGAGGACCCCGGGAAGGAGTAGGAACTCCACCCACTGCCTATTCACCACTGTCACAGCAAAGCAACTAGGAATTACTGTCCTCAGAGTCTACAAGAGTCCAAAAAAAGAAAGACTATGCTGTCATTTGACTATGTATGTATGATCTTATTTTTATAGTCTCCAGGGACTACATGAGTAGATGAAATAATTTTGTTCCTTTTCCCAACCAGTTCTGATTCATGATTACATAAACATGATTACATTCCTTCCATGAAGTACAATATAAAGGAAAACTTGTCTAACAGAGAAAATATTTTGTTTCAACATTTCTAACAAAGACAGTTTTCTCAGAGACATTTCTTAGTGTTTTGCCACTGTGTTGTTAACATATGAAATGAATTTACAAATTCAATAAAGTAGGGTGAGAAATGGCTTAATAACCCCCCACCATCCCCCAAGCATGGGCCCCAAACAAACAAACAAACAAACTAATAATAAAAAAGACTTGGTTTACAAATCCTTATAGGTCATGGAGAGAACGAGCACATTTGCCTCCTTGTAGCCTTGCACATCTCTATAGATTTCTATCATGATACAACTCCCTATATAGCCTGCATCTCCTTTTGTGCTCAACTGTAGCAGTCAGTACAAATTGAGAGTCACCCACTTCCATCTACAGCTCATTAACATCCAAATTAGGTGGAGAATCACTTAAACTAGATTTAGGTGGAGAATCACTTAAATTCAACCCAAGCCCACCACAGAATCTAGAGAAGTTTAATTTGGTTAGGACTACAAATCTTTTCAGATCCAATGATGTATCTGACAGGTAGGTAGTGCCTGTTTCTTGTCTACTGATGTGGTAACTGGTATGGCAGGGAAGCCACAGGCAAAATTAGGAGTCACGATCTTGCCCCTGGAACATTCATTTATTTAATTTTAGAGAAAATGTAAAATGTTTCCTAGAAACAGAATCAAACCAGTTAAGTCTTTTTTGCTGTGCATCTTTCATTATCATTAAACTATTATGGTAAATGTAAAGGACTAGATGGTGAGAGTCAAAAATGTACTAGTACTGAACACATCCTACCAGTTCCCTGTGTTTTCAGGGGAGAGGTGAATATATAATATATGTAAAGAGAATTTCCCTTTTTCAGGTCCTTAGGAGCAATTACAATTCTCCACTCTCTTTACTCAAAATCTAGATTGCCATCTTATGAAGAGCCTGCTTTCCCAGGACCAGGAGTTGTCAATATTGTGCCAATGACACTATTTGACATTGAAATGCATTGGAGCAGTCTTCTGCCTGGTCTTCAAAAGTAACTGTATTAAAAAACAAAACAAAAAACCACTATGTTCTTAAACTGTAGTTTTACTTGCCTAGGTAACAACAGACATGATAGCAGGGCTTTCAGAGTAGAAAGCACAAGCCAGCTCAAACCCCAGGGTATTGGCTTGGGGCAATATGTTGATCAGTGATGCTATGTGTACTTGAAATAGTCCAATTGCTTGTCTCATTTAATGCTTGTGGTAGAAAAATTATTATGCCAAATAGAAGGAAACAATAAAGACTTTATTTTTTACACTAAAGACGTGCTTTTTAATATATTGGATTAAGAAGAAGAAATGATTAATTTTTTAAAATGAATTCTGTATGCAAATATTAAAAGTAATTTGTGATTTTTTTTTCTGCCTAAACTAGTATGATTTCTCCTAACGTCTTAGTCTTAGGCCTTTGCTATTAAAACTGATTTTTTTTTTTTTCTTCTTCATTGCCAAGGATCTCTAAATTACTGTGTTTAGATAAATCCTAGCTGAAATATGCCCATATTTTTTTTCTATACTTAACCGTCTGTGATGTGTGTTTTAGTTATCTAGCAGGATTTAATGTGCCATTTTTAAAAGGCA
The DNA here is from genome assembly GCF_964211835.1 of Anser anser. NCBI lineage: Eukaryota > Metazoa > Chordata > Aves > Anseriformes > Anatidae > Anser > Anser anser. The sequence goes on along the minus strand of NC_139720.1, from coordinate 179,078,452 downwards.
AAAATCTTCTATATGATTTATTATTGATTAAGTAATCCAATGGTTTACCTTATAATATCAGGGTGCCTTACTCTGGATAGTAAGAAACTTCCCAAGTGTACATTGCTACATTTCCCACTTAACAAATTGTTTGCTGCAGTAAGAGTAAGAATAGTGCCATATTCTGTGAGGCTCTGAGCAAGTATTGCTGCAACATTTATTTTACTCAACTTTCCCAGCCATCTTACTCTCAGGTGTCTGTAATGATGCATGGAACCAATGGATTCTGTGTTATGGTGCTCATTGTACCTTCACCATAACCTGCCTTTGCCTAAAACTTCCTGCGGTAATATGAGCTGGAGTTTGTCTCATACAGACAACCCATAAAGAAGCTTGCATAGCATCTATAACTCCATGGACATCTCCAGGAAAGAACTGTGGCTCATTGTTTTTCTTTTGTCCAGTCAGTGTAGTGACTGGAGATTGGCGGAATAGTAATTTACTACTGGCAGATGTGAGCAGCAGCTTTTGACCACTTGTACATCCTCCTCTGCCACTCTGTACTGTTGGAGCTCCACCCACTAGCCAGCACAGGTAAAGAAACAAACAGTCACATAAAGTTTGTTTGTTCGTTTGTTCGTTTTTTTAATTAATTAATTAATTAATTTTATTTTTCTTTTTTATTTGCAAGATACAGAGAATAATACAGGAAACACTTAATCACTGAAGTCCAAGACACTTTACGCCTAAGAAAAAGCCATGATGTGTAAATAAAATAAGAAATAGATAAGTATGCACTTTTGTTCTTTTTTTACAACAGTACTACTTCACTAGAACTCTGGTCCCCTATTTTGTAAGTAGGATTCTTCAGCAGAGTCAATAATGGTGACATGCAAAATGATAAAAAGAGGTTAGGATAAAAAAAATGTGGAGGGCAGCAGCGACAGTTAGAACAGAATGTAAAAGCATATTCTATTAACCACCTTTTTTCCCCTCCATTTTATTCACATTTATTGAAATATTCCCATTTTGTTTCAAGATACAGGAAAAGGAGAGTTATTAATACATATTTCTGTAGAGTTATAAGGAGGCTGTAAGAGATGTTATATTATTATGCAGATGACCCTTGGTCTAGGAGGTTTGAATAAAGTATCATTGTGCTTCTTATTAACTCTAACATTACTATGCCAGTTGCTTTAATATGTTTGAAACCTTCTGTTCTCATATGTTTTGATGAGTCATTTATTCACAAAAAATACTTTGATGTTTTGTTGGCCTCAAAGCAGCACTCAGGAAGATACTGAAGTTGGCAGAATTATCTTACACCCACTTGTCAGGCTGGCAGAACGCATTAACAAACTTCAGGAAGTGTTCCCTTAGACTACCATTGATTGAAGGGTAAAGTCTATGACTGTAGCCTGTAAATATTTCCTGGCAGTAATTCAATATAGCTGCAGATCACTCTTCTGTAATGAACTGCAACTCCAACTTCCTGTTAAACTGAGCTATCATTGAAGTTCGTTACAGAAGTCTTTCAGAAACAAGGCTACCATGACCCTTACTCAACTCTTTAAAATATTAATATTAAATTAAATGGTGGTACACAAAGTAATTTAGAACATCAAAAAATACTGGAATAATAAACTTTAAACAGTGTACCAAATTATGTTTAGCTTACAAAAGGCAAGATATGTAAATTAAGCTCGGTGCAACAGGCAACTACGGTGCATATAACTGTGTGTAATGTAATGGGAGGTACATGTATTTATAGATGTTTTGAAGTTATTTGACTTATTCCTGCGTAGGTAGCCTCCAGGAGTACATTAAGGCAAATGTTGACATATAGTTTAGACCTGCATTTGCAAACATATACTGTGCAACTACATTAAAACAACAACAGCTCACATATGTTTATTTACTGATCAGGTGTTTCAGGAGAAAACAGTTTGTTTCTTGGGTGTTACCTCACCTAGTTTAAAGGATGCTCAGATGCATTCACAGATATCTTTGCTTTCTCCAGGACTTCCCACAGCTTATTGTTCTCCCTGCACATGGAAAAAAAATGTGACTTTTGGAAAAGAAGAAAACCTATCTATAAATTATATGCATATAGAGAAAAAGGGAAATAAAAGGTCTTCGCTTATTTGCATGACAGAAGAATCAAACCCCACCACCTCCTCAGGCCACTGTTGCTAGGAGGTATATATGAAGTATGTAGTTGAGTATTAATCTAAATAGACAGCATAGGCATAGTGGGGGGTCGGGGAAAGAACATTTTGCAAATGGGGAGTAAGTAAACACAGCTCTTCAGAAATATGCAGTATCCAGAACTGTATGTTTTGTCATGCATCCTGGCACAGTGATGCCTAGGAACAGTCACTGGATTGCCAGGGTAGCAGTCCAAGCTGCCAAAGGGCGTGTCTGCAAAGGAGGTTTGACCTGCGGTCCTCTGTCCAGTTGGATTAGCAAATGTTGTGTATGACTTTATCCACATCACTCCTTATATGTTCTGGCCTGAATGTCTCACATTGTATATTGAAAACAAATTTGTATTCATTTTTAAATGAACATAGCAAAAAGAGCAGGAAAGCACATGCAATTCTATTCTATCTCATTCCAGGTGAATGCATTCACCTCTGAGCAGCAGAACAGTGCTGCCTTTCGCCTGCTTTTTCTCTGGCCTCATGACTTGCATTCCTGCCAGAACAGTATCCTCTTTTCCAAAGGGAAAGCCTACAGCTTAGTGAACTTGGTAAGAAGTGGTTCAAACCCTTGGAGGCAAAAGATATTTTAAACCCTATATTTCTGGGCTGAATTATCTGACCATTAGGCTAACATAAGCAGTACTATTGTTTTCTCTGTACATGTTTTTGAATAAATTCAATGATACTACTATGTGTTAGACAAAACCTTGAGGATGCCTGTAGGATTGACTCCCAAGGTGGCTGCTCACAAACAAGCAGCATGCTCCTAAACCCTTTCTTTTTAAGTAAGCACTATTGGGCATGTATTTTTTAAGCTCCTAAAGAATATTTATTTGAAAATTGAGGTACCCATAGAGGGTTTATGTGCAGGATTTTAGGATCCCTAAAGCCCACCTTAAGCATCTCCATCCCTTGTTCACATCTGATCATACTTAACTCTGTTCATATTTTAGTTCCGAACACCAGGAAGAGCATAACATAGAATTATCAAGAGAGACATTTACAAGCTACGTTCCATCAGGAAACAAATTAATAAATAAATAAATAGCGGAATAAGTTTCACACTGGATAGCAAAAACATACCATATGCTAGAAGGCCATTCTCAGCTTAGAAATGTTGAAGAACAAATACACATTATTAAGGGGAAAAAAGAAAAAAAAAAAAAAAGGAAAGAATGAAGAAGTGTGAAATTTAAACCTTCCAACTTCAGAAAATTTAGCTTCTTCTGAATTTGCATTTGGGTTTATGTATTCTGAACAATATAATTAGATTTTTGACTCAATTTCTGCAAAGAGTAAGGTAGCCATTGTTACTAAAAAAAAAAAAAGACATCTTAAATCCCTATTTGTTAGTAATATTTTATCACACTGTATATATTATTTATATAAAGAATTAAAAAACATATTAAACCAGAAATGCCTTCTTAATAGCTATTACCCTGTGAGCACTGCCCTGCATTAGTGCAATCGATCTTCACATCATTTTCATGCTCCTGCAGTGTGTCTTCTCTATTTTAAATGCACAGATTTGCTGTAAGGATAGGATATTGTTGCCATCCATAAGACAGCGCCTAGATTTATGGGAACTTTGAAATCAGTTTAAAAACTCCTCAAGTCTCTTCCCAGTGTGATCATTTTCCTCCTGGGCCCAAGATCACTTTAGCTGTTCTGTGGCTCTGTCCTGAGTTTGGAAGAGAAGTTGATCATAATGTTGCCAAAGCAGTAACTCATCCATCACTCATAGTATGTTCTGTGAGTACTGACTACACAATATCATTTTCTCCATGTATCAGGGATGCTTCACTTGTCAGAGGCCTTTGAAAGTAGTCAGCTTTCATCAGTGGTTCTTGACAACATGGAAAGAATGAGTCACCTGAAGGAAGCGTAGGGCATAACATTTCAAAAGTGATATCTAAAGACTGATTATTCTTTGTCCTTGACACCCTGCCAAGGGCTAGATACAGTGAACATCTGGGAAGTAATGGTGCCTACAAATCACTGGTTGCCTACAGTCCCACTCAGGCCACAAGAGAATAGCATGCTTGACTTCAGTTCAATTTTTATTATATGCTGTAAACTTTTGACTGCTCTGATACATGTTGTCATTGATGCGTCAAGATTGGACCCTGACAGGGTGTCTGACCTGTCTGAGATCAACAGTGTTCTGTTACAAACAAAAAATATATAAAAGAATAGCCACACTTTTGTGGGACTTCTAATAATCGAACACAGTCAAGAGCTGTGTCATAGGGAATCAAAATGCAGGGGTGGCATTAGCATGTAACAGTGTTCTTAGGCTAGATGAAAGGGTGTACAAACATACTGCCAAAGTGTCCTGTGATGTATGAGCCATATGCTGTGGCATTCCCTTTCTTGCTATAGACGTCTTTGTTGTGTTGTACTTCCTGCTACTAACTGCTTCAATATTGTAGGCTTTTTTGACCTAAAGAAAAATCACAAAAAGGCTTGGGTGAATATTGAGAATGTTCCCTTGGTATTGTTTTAAAATCTTTTATAGGTGGATTACTATGCTATGTTTTACGATTAACCTTCTCTGATGTTATCAGTACTAGCCAACAGCTTGTTCTGTTAAATTGAAATTTGGTATCAAGTCACTGCTTTTTTTCTCCTCCATTAAAAATAAATAAATAAATAAATAAAATATCTTGTCCTGTAAAAGCTAGAGGAGGTAACAATAACAGTGTTTTCACAGCCATTCGAAATTCAAAACAAAGAAAAAGAGGACCAATGGGGCACTATTGCCCCAAAGCATGTTTCAGATTTAATTACAGATATACATATTTCCATACAGGATGGAAAGATGTGGCCCCTCAAAAAATGGCACTGAATCCTTTGAACAACATCTGCAAACAATACAATTTCCTAGTTATGTGTCACAGTTCTGCCAAGGCAAATGAAACATTACAATGCAGCTAACATCTGAACCAAATGACTGCATGTAAAAGACGCCTGTGCATGAGAGTCACAGAGCCATTTCAGTGTAGACAGCTGAATCTGCAGGATGTAAAACAGCATGAATTTAAGAACTCACTTTTTCTCTGAATATTTAAAATCAAAGTATATGTTTTCTGGATCTCTCAAAGTATTCCAAAAGTTATGATATTTTTTTTCATAGAGATAGCACTTATATAAAATACTTCAAAAAAAGGTTATATAATCTCTACACTATCACTACCGTTAACCCGTAGTACCATTTAGAAGGAAACCTTCAGTTATTATTTATTTAACAGGTATCTGTAATCTCTGCAACTACTTAACAGTTGGACCAGTATTTATAGCTCTCTTATTAAATACAGACAAATACATAGGAAGGAAAGTAATATTTCACAGTTTAAATAAAGCCTTTAAAAATTGCAGATCCTTTTGATCCTGACATAGCATAATGCCCTCCGAAACAACAGAAGTGTCCTGTGAACCTGTAATTTATATGTCTACAGACTTGTAGAAGTTATAAATTGTTTAGATGGAAATTGTTTCCTAACACTGGCTCTACCTTTTGATAAACAAAATGTGCAGAACTCAACTATATTTTAAAATTGTGGCATTATAGGCAGAGTCCGATTAGAAATTAGTAGAAATTTATTCTCAGAAAGAATCATTAGGCATTGGAACAGGTTGCCCAGGGAGGTTGTGGAGCCACTATCCCTAGGGTATTTAAGAAAAGGTTGGATTTGGTGCTTAGGGGCATGGTTTAGTGGGTAATGGTGGTAGGGGGACGGTTGGACCAGATGATCTTGGAGGTCTTTTCCAACATTAATGATTCTATAATTCATAAGTGGTAGCAAAAATTTCCATTAATGTCCATTTTATAGTTTGACAAAAATTATCTAACATAGTCTAGACACCTTCTCAAACCCTATTTTTTGATATGTTGTATTACATAGCATAATTTGAAATCACTCAAGTTATTCAGCTTCCACTTAATTCTTTGAGTCAATACAATTTAAAAAATCATACATTTGAGAATGTTTCTTTCTAATACCCTACATTTTCTTTAATTTAGTGCCCCTAGTTCCACATTTTTGTCCTTTCTGATGACTTAATTCCACATGTTTTGGTAATTACACCCCTTCAGTACTTGTACATAGGCAACGTAACATATCTGTGACATACATAATTAAGGACTAAGGATCAAATTAAAATAAAAAAAAAATGTTAAATGAGAAAAAATTGCATTGATAAGAAAAGGACCGTGTTATAATTTGGCAATTCATTTTCCATGGCCTCCTAAGTCCTTCAAGGAATTAGAAATTCAAAATGCAAAAAAGTACCAGAACTAAAACCAAAAGAGAATAAATCAACATATAAGCTTTCCTTCAAATTAGGTAACAATGATAAAATAAAGCAGCTACCTAAATAATAAAAAATTAATATTAATAAGAAGATATATTGCATGTCTGTGAAAAGATATGGAATATTCTACTTCAAATGAAGTAGAAGAGTGATTCATGTGAGTATTATTTTCAAAACAGAATTAAACAATAAGGAGAAGGTCAAAATGGTGGGTAAAATGTAACATAACCCACACAGATTGTACTGTAGCATCTAAATTTTTTCAGAGTCACAAATCACAAGACGGTTGAAATGATTGAAGTTAGCAGGGATCTCTGGAGTTGTGTGTGTCTCCCTCACCCCCCTGGCTCACCCCATCCTCTCACCTCCCTGCTCAAGCAAGGACATATCCAATTGGTTTTTGTATATCTTCAAGGATGGAGATTCCATAACATCTCTGTGCAAGCTGTTCTGGTCTTAGCCACCCTCACAGTAAAAAAAATATATATATATATATATATATATATATATTTTCTTATGTGCAAGTAGAATTTCCTGTCCTTTAGTTTGTACTTATTCATTTTCTTCTTGCCAGTAAGCACCACTGAGAAGAGTCTTCCACCATCTTTTCTCCCACTCAGCAGGTATCCATATACGTGGATAAGGTCCCACTTGAGTCTCCTTTTCCTCAGGCTGAATAGTCCTAACTCTTTCAGCCTCTCCTTACGTGTCAGATTCTTTAGTCCCTTAATCATATCTGCTGCCCTTTGCTGCACTAGTTCCATCATATCTATGTCTCTCTTGTACTGGGGAGCCCAGAACTGAACCCAGAACACCAGATGTGTCTCACCAGGGCTGAGCAGAGGGCAGAGATCATCTCCTTGACCTGCCTGCAATGCACAATGTTGAACTTCATGAAATTCATTTCTGCTAATTTCTGCAGCTCATCAAGATCCTTCTGAATGGCATTACAACCATCAGATACATTAAACAATCCTTCTAGCTTTGTATTGTCTGCAAATTTGCTGAGGGTGCACTTGGTCCCATCATCCAGGTCATTAATGAAGAAATGAAACAGTATTGACCCCTAGGTTACATCACTAATGATTAGATTGGATTTTTTGCTGCTGATCACATCCTTTTGAGCCTGGTGGTTCACCTTCCTTTCAGTCCACCTGACTGTCCACTTCTCTAGTCCATTCTTCATCAGTGTTACTGTAAGGTTTATATGGAAGACATTGTCAAAAGCTTTGCTAAAGTCAAGATAAACAATATCATCAGTTCTTACGTTATCCACTCAGATAGTAATTTTGTCACTGAGAGCTGCCAGGTTGGCTAGGCATGATTTGCCATTTGTAAATCTGTGTTGACTACTCCCAAGTACCTTCTTGTCCTGCACATATTTTGAAATGCTTTTTAGGAAGATATGCTGCATCACCTTTCCAGGGATTAAGGTGAAGCTGACCAGCTGGTAGTTTCCCTAGTCTTCCTTGTTGCCATTCTTGAAGACAGGGGTAACTTTTTTTTTTTTTTGAGTGTTTTCCACATCATTTATCACCAGGCCCCCTGTCACCTTCAACAGCTGGTCCACATATTCCCTAGTCTTTCTTTTGCTGGTAACGTGCCTGTAGAAGCCTCTGATTTTGCCATTCGCAGCCCACCTCAGATTCAGCTCCAGGTAGGTTTTGGCTGTCCTAATCCAATTCTAATTCCTGTAATCTTAGCAGTGTCTCTATATTCCTTCTTGGTCATCCGTTCCTGCTTCTTCCTTTAGTATACTTACTTTCTATATTTGACATTTGTCTGGAGTTTCTTATTCACCTCCGAGGATCTCCCGCCATCTTTGCTCCCTTTTTGTTGGGTTCAGGCATTTGGAGGAGGTAATTGAGCTTGAATGATGTGATCCAGCTCTCCTGGACCTCTGTTCTCTCTGTCATAGTTTCCTGTGGAATTCTTCAAAGTCATTGGCCCTTAAAGAGGCCCAAGTCTGCTCTCTTGATGCCCAGGGTTGTGATACTGTTATTTGTCTTGCCCCTTCTTCTTGGGATACTGGACTCCACCATCCGTCTCATGATTCCTTCAGCCAAGGCTGTAATAGCCTTCATGTCCTTGTTCTTCTTTGTTTGCAGGTATGAGATACAGCAGGACATCCCATCCTCATGTCTCTGCCAGCTCCTCAATCACCTGTGTCAAGATATTACCATAAATGTACTCCAGAAACCTCCTGGGTTGCTTGTATATTGCTCATTTGCCCCTACAGCAGATACTGGGGTGGTTGAAGTCCCCTACAACAACCACAGCCTGTAACCATGAGGCTTCTTTCATTAGCTGGAAGAAGGCCTGACCTTCCTTTTCAGGCCGTCTGTACTGACACCTGTCACAAAAACACCCATATTGGTCTTGCCTCTAACCTTATCACAGGCTCATGCAACCTCAGACAGAGCCTTTTGCATTCCCACTGCTTTCCCACATAACAGGAAACTTTCACTCCTTGCTGTCCTTCCTAATGAGCCTGTATCCAACCACAGTAGCACCCCGGTTATGTGAACTATTCTACATCTCTGTGACCCAAGAAGATAGCAGACCAGTGACTGCATGTGGACCTCTAATTTGTCCTGTTGTTCCTTATATTGTGTGCATTAGTGTACAGGCACTTTAGAGAGGCATCTCTACATGTATACCAAAGAAATGTATGAGATTTTCCCCCATAATGATGTTCTGTAAACACTTCATTATCTATGCATACAGACATGGGGATGGACCACTGCTGTCATGTTTTGCTATTTTCCAGGTTCTTGCTGTCCCATATCACACTGTACCATTTGCTTACCAGTACAGTCCCTCACCTTCTCACCTGATTGTGGGTCATCATGTCCCCCCTGCATCATTCTTTGTTTAGAGATTTCCTCAACAGGTTGGCCAGAATTTTTGCAAAGATGCTTTTACCCTACTTGTTCAGGTGGATTCCACCTCTTCCTGACAGTCCTCGATCCTCAAAGAGGGTACCACAGTGGTAAAAAACAAATACCTATTGTTGATATCATCTGTGCAAACAGCTGCTGACTCACGAGATCTGCTCACTCCCCCTCAAGTCATTCCCCTTCATTGGCAGGATCAAGGAGGACCTCCATGTCCTTCACCATCATGCCCAGAGCAATGAAATCACTCTTGATGTAATTCAGGTCCCCCTTGTCAGCATCCTTTGTTCTCACAAGGAAGAAACACAAGGAGTGGTAGTCCCTGGACTAGTCAAGCCTCAAGAGCCTCTCCACAATGTCCTGGATCTGAACTCCTGGCAAGCAGCAAACTTCCCCCAAGAACAGGCTGGGTCAGAGATGTCCTGGTGCTGCTGTGTGGGTCGAGCTCAGCTGACTTGAGCGTTTCACTGGACACAGATGCCAACCCCTTGTCTGCTACCAGGGTGCTGACCTTATTCTATCTTCAGCTCATGATTAAATGTAACTCCCAAATCCTTTTCCAGAGGTGTTATGTTGTTCATTCTGTATTAGCCTTCAATCTATCTTTGCCTCTATTTAATTTCCCGCCCCCCCCGTCTGCCCCCTCCCCCCCAGTATTTATCCCATTTGCCAAGATCCTTGAATCCTGCCCTTCAACAATATTCCAGATCCTCACAGCTTCGGTCTGTCATCTATCAACTAAATCATTGATGAAATATTTTAGTGGAAGTGGCGACATAATGAAATATCAACCTCCTTCCTTCCCTCCAAACACTGATAATTGAAAGAGCATTGTCGTTTTCAGAAGTTTCACATATTCTAGACAAATTTGTTCGCAAAAATACATTAATGTGAAATACTGTAGAAATTAAGCCAAAGCATCACATTCAAATGTAAATATCTAGTAAAAACAGAGGGTGAAATTTCTGTGGAAACAAAGGATTTACTGAGTAGTGGCTTTATTTATTTATTATTTTTAATATATCAATACTATTCTTATTATGATTTAAAATGTTTAGTGTTATTTACCCAATTGTATGTGTAATTGAGATATGAAATTTAAGTGAAATGACAAAACTGGTTTCTATTAACACATTGCAATATTTTATTTACAATAAACAGTATTTGCTGTTACAAAATCCTAATGTCCAAATCCCAGTCTTAATGTCTAAATGTATAATGGTTTGTAGAAGATAAGAGAATTCTGTTGTGATTTTCATCATGCTCTTAAGGTGAAATGACAGAGAAAGGTAAATGTAACAGTGTTTCAGGTCAGATTGTATCCTTCTCCTTGTTATACAAAAAAGATAATGACAGAGAAGAATTTAATGCAAAACAAGTTTTTCTGTGAGAGGATCTGGCTGAAAAATCACCTTATACAATGTGATGTAATGGTAGCTTTTCCTTTTTTAAGTGTTTTCTAATCTAGCTTAGTCCTTAGTATGTACCTTGGCAAGAGATTTAGTTGAAACAACAGATGCAGGAAGTTTAAAGTTAGGATTCATCTCATCTAACTTTAACCATCTACAAGTCAGTTGTCTCATCAGAGTGAATTATTTAGGTCTTCACTCTTATTAATGGAAAGAGAGGGGCATCTTTACCCCTTCCTAGGATAAGTAGGATTAATCTAAATTATTAGAGTTGCTTATCTTGTGGGATTAATCTAAATTTGCTAGAGTTGCTTATCTTTGGATTGACTACTAAGAGAATCCCTATACTCCATTTGGGACAGTTAAGTGGAATAAATCTTAGTTTATGTGAAAGACAGTTGTATTTTAAGAATTAGAATGAGGCACTTCACTTTCCAAAACAAGAATCTACCACGATTAATACAGGAAAAGCCAAAGTTTGGGTATGAATTTCAAGTAAAGCCTATAAATTTGATACACTTACCAATGTGAAAAGAATAGGCTTTTCTTTTAATAGCACTTGTCTTTTTTTTCCCCCCCTTTATTAATGAAATGAAACTTCAAGATGTGTCGTCAGCACTGTACCTTTCACTGAGATGCAACAAAGGCTGTATTTATCCAAAAAGAGGTTACCATCTCACTTGTAAAGAAGCAATAAAATATTTGTGCTCTTACCTCTAAATCAGTAGCATGGAGCTAAAATTCCACAGAGGTAGATGGCTACACTATGTTACCTTGATGCATATGCTTTCTGTTACAGTTATATTGGCTCTTTTTTTTTTTTTCTCAGCATTGATTATGTGTTTTAAAAATAATAACAATCATGCCACATACAAATATAATTATGCTGCAGAACAATCCCAGGAAGGAAAAAAAAAAAAAGTGAGAAGAAAACGTATGTGAAGTTATACCTAAATTCATACTTCCTTCTTGATAAATACCCCCACACTTGCATAACTCAAACATTATGTAGAATGCAATATGAAATATAATTAGGTAATAGTCCTTTTAATGTCCTTGAAATCATCCCTGGTCCTTTCTTGGAAGCTGGAAGGCAGCTTGACATTTACTTCAAGTATTTACTTGTGGCACCTTGGAAAGTCTTCAGAAAAAATACTTAATAGGTAGCTCATGGTAAAAGTGACTGAACTGCAGTGCGTTGCTGTTGGTAATATGGATCTATTTACCCAATACTTGGTTTGAAGGGGAAAGGGGGAGCAGGAGGATGTCTGGGAGGATTGCCTTCCTAAGATGAAGCTGCTGACATGGAGAGAATTCAAAAGGTCAGAATGGCATCAGGGGAAGTATTTGTAAGAGAGAAAAACAAAACAAACAAAACAAAAAATAGCTACTGCAAGTGAGCCCAGAACTGTCAGACACTTACTTAAAAACAAGCAAAAAGAAATATGTCCAAGAGAAATATTTCTAGCCAGAGAAAAAAGAGAAAAAACTCTTGGATGGTTAAAGCTAGAACTGCAACACACACCACACACAACTACTGATATGGGCTGTGGGACTCTTTGCATATTTCTTTGTATTAAATTAAAAGATTATTAGGAAAGTTTTGCATATGACTAGTGGTGACTAGTAATAGTGAAAAACTGTTACTTTACATGTGGATTGACCATGAGAACAGAATGAGAAAAGGATTTCACCAGTGAATTGAATTATACAGCTGCTTCCCAGATAGTACTGCTGAGACTGAAAAATAAGGAATATAATTCCACACTGAAGTGGGGAATTTGTCCTATTGATTTCACACTCTCCAGATCAAATTCCCTCAGTCTCCTTTCTAGCCCCTTTCTGCTCATTTTACATTGCTATCAGTTTAAATCACTCTCTCCTTCCCCAGCTTTTAATCCGGCTTCAGCCTTTTCTTCTGCTTTTGTCCTTTACATTTGCCACTGCCTGCTTCCCTCCCCAGACACACCTTCTCCTTTTTCTCTCCCTGTTGTCAACCCCTGCAAGCCCTATTTTATTTTTATCACCCTTTCCAACTCCATCCTTTCAGTGTGCTCTTTTCCTGGATGCTGCCATGTACCACTGCTCAACTCATATACTCACTCTCCCCTTCCTCTGCTTCCACCCGATTTCTTCTCCCCTGCCACAGTATATCTTTCTCACCAGACTCCAAAAGAGGGAGCAGTGAGACCACAGAGACAGTTTTTTTTTGCTCGCAGCTGCTATGTGGGCTGGGAGGGCTGCAGGGGGAGAGCAACCCCGCGTGTGGAGGGATCACGCTCCGGGGCTGGAGGGATCCAACATCTGCAGCGCAGTCGGGTGCTGCAGCTGAGGCAGGGCCCAGCCTGCGTGGATCAGGTGGAAAGCTGCCAGTCTGACCTCTGCTGTGCACAGCCAAACTGGCTGTCATCCAAAGCTTAAAGGTGGGCTGCATGAGGGGGAAATATGCCCACAGTTAATGGCACGTTCCTCAATCCTGTACTATTGTCTTTGCCTATTCTGGATGGCCAAGGCCTACTCTAAAACACGGACATAAAAAAAGCTGCATGGGTTTCTGGAGTGAAAGAACATCACATTGAATTACCTATTTAAGGACTTGTAAGTATAAATGAAATGACACATAACTAGAAAAGCAGCAACAAAGACAATAACAAAGACCAGGACTCCTCAGTCACCAGTTCACGAGCCATTAAAGACACCACTCACAGACAGCTTTGAAGAAGGTCAACCTGAGCTTTGTAATTGATGAAAAGGGAGAAACAAGACTAGCACCAGTATTATTGGATATTAAAATGGGCTTGTGGTATTTTGTAAAGTTTTTGTAGGATGTTCAGGGAAAGTGTCAAGGGTGGGGAAAGGGTAGTGTCAGGGTGGACTGGAAAAAAACAAGTACAGGAAAATAGAGGGGAGAGGGGAAAAGGGGCCAGCTGCCTACCCTCTCACTAAATCTTTCTACAAATTTTTTTTTCTTTTCTTTTTTTTTGTCAGTCTCTCTCCGTGTCCCTGCAGCATGTGTGAATGCTGCAAGGTCTACACGCCAGCAGCTGGAAAGGGGGACACAGGCCGTAGGACTCATATACCCATGTTACAACAACTGGAGAGGCAAAAGTGTATGCATATGCATGAGATGGCTAGTTGCTAGTAATAAGATTAGCTGGTGGGTAGGAGGAAATGTGCATTGGGAAATACTCAGGGTGTGAGACAGTGGCTAGCAATTGGACCTAAGTATGGGTATTAGATGGACTTAGAGGCTATCCAAATACTTGAGGAGTCTGTGATTGTGGGTGTGCATGGTAATCTAGAGAGTGAAGATATGTGTTTCACTAAACGATTTTCAATTCTGGCTTGCTGGAGTGGAAGTGCAGGACTGGGCTATTAGCAGTTACATTTTATGTGGGTTTTGATGATCTTGTACGTGGGTGCTGCTAAGGGCCCCCAGTGCCCCAGAGTGCACCCAGCTGGGCTGCAGCAGCCAGGAAGGGGGAATGTAGGAGTCTGTCAGGTCTGACAGCTCCAGTAGCATCCTTAAAAAAAAGCTTTATAAAAGGAAAACAAAACAAAACAAAAAAAGTTTAATAATATTTAGTTTTCGTCAGAAACCCAGAATGACATAATCCAAATCAAACATTTAAAATTAAGTGAAGTTATAAGCAAGGGAAGGTAAACAGTTCGAGACAGCCTTATTTTTATTTTTTTATTTTTTCCTGCTTGTAAGGTCATTCACTGTCTCAGAATGCAAAACAAATTAATTCTCCTGATTCAACTGAGACTACTACATGCACCCTGTTACACCTGTTACAGTAACAGAGCATTAAGGCACGAGATGAATGTTGATTTAAAGATTTCAGACACTCACACGGGGTAACAGCAAAAGCAGACCTCAGATGAACTTTGCATTCAATAAGCAATTCCCAGTACTTGAGTAGCAACTGAACCACCTCATGGAGGTTTTCTGATGAAGCCCTTAACCATAAATTTCTAGAACATGAAGTTACTGTTTCTGCTAAAGTTTAGGGAGCTGCTGATACTGTTTCTTAGGCTGACAAGGCAAATTATTCCTGAGAGGGGAAGGGAGGAACACTAATAATAAAAAAGCTAGGTTATTTCTATATCTGGAGGCAATGATGAATTAATATGTAGTGGCTTCTGCCTGGTGTTCATTGCCTTCTTTACCAAGTGGGTGGCAGGTAGATTGATAATTTGGTCCCAGCAAAGAGCAGAAAAACAAGTATCATCACCCAATCCAGAAAATGAAACAAGTAGATGGGGAAAAGAGGCAGGTGAGAGAGCAGGCTTTGCTGAATCAGAGTTGTAAGAATTTTAAAACACTTTTGTACAAAAGGCCTGAGGCTTCCAGGTCATGGAACAGCACTATGTATACTGTGCTGTGAAGCATGTCACTTACATACAGCTTTTATTAGCGACACTAGTTTTATGTTGAGCAAACACCTTCTTCACACAGAATCACAGAATCAGAATCACACAGAATCACAGAATTGAAGGGGTTGGAAGGGACCTTAAAAGATCGTTAGGTCCAACCCCCCTGCCAAAGCAGGTTCCTTAGAGCAGGCTGCCCAGGTAGGCATCCAGACGGGCCTTGAATATCTCCAGAGAAGGAGACTCCACAACCTTCCTGGGCAGCCTGTTCCACTGCTCCGTCACCCTCACCACGAAGAAGTTCTTCCTCATGTTGGTGCGGAACTTCCTGTGCTCTATCTTGTGGCCATTACCCCTTGTCCTGTCCCCACAAACTACTGAAAAGAGGTTGGCCAAATCCTTCTGTCTCTCACACCTCAGGTATTTATACACATTGATGAGATCCCCTCTCAGTCTTCTTTTCTCCAGGCTGAACAGACCCAGGTCTCTCAGCCTTTCCTCATAGGAAAGATGCTCCAGGCCCCGTATCATCTTTGTGGCCCTCCGCTGGACTCTTTCCAGGAGATCCCTGTCTTTTTTGCACCGGGGAGCCCAGAACTGGACACAGTACTCCAGGTGAGGCCTGACCAGGGCGGAGTAGAGGGGGAGGATTGCCTCTCTTGACCTGCTGCTCCTTTTAATGCACGCCAGGATCCCATTGGCCCTCTTGGCCACCAGGGCACACTGCTGGCTCATGGTCAACCTGTCGTCCACCAGGACCCCCAGGTCCTTCTCCTCAGAGCTCCACTCCAGCAGGTCGTCCCCCAGCCTGTACTGATATGTCCGGTTGCTCCTTCCCAGGTGCAGGACTCTACACTTCCTGCCCATCTCTCCAGCCGGTCCAGGTCTCGCTGAATGGCAGCACAGCCTTCTGGCGTGTCAGCCACTCCTCCCAGCTTTGTGTCATCAGCGTACTTGCTGAGGGCAGACACTATTCCCTCATCAAGGTCGTTGATGAAGATGTTGAACAAGACCAGACCCAGCACCGACCCCTGGGGAATGCTGCTAGTCACAGGTCTCCAGCCAGACTCTGTGCTGCTGATCACCACCCTCTGAGCTCGGCCAGTCAGTCAGTTCTCAACCCACCTTACTGTCCACTCCTCTATCCCACACTTTCTCAGCTTTGCTATCAGGATGTCATGGGAGACAGTATCGAAAGCCTTGCTAAAGTCAAGGTAGATGACATCCACTGCTCTCCCCCCATCTACCCAGCTGGTGATGCCATCATAGAATGCTACAAGCTTGGTCGCGCATGACTTCCCCTTGGTGAATCCATGCTGACTACTCCTCATAACATTCTTCTCTTCCAATTGCTTGGAGATGGAACAGCTTGTTCTGGATGCCAACACCTTTCCAGGGACAGAGGTAAGACTGACTGGCCTGTAGTTTCCCGGATCCTCTTTCTTGCCCTTCTTGAAGACCAGAGTGACATTAGCTACCCTCCAGTCTTCAGGCACCTCTCCTGTTCTCCAGGACCTTTCAAAGATGATAGAGAGCGGTTCGGCGATCACCTCTGCCAACTCCCTTAGCACATGTGGGTGCATCCCATCGGGACCCATGGATTTGTGTGCATTGAGCCCACTCAGATGCTCCCGAACCACTCTCTCGTCAAACAGGGGGGAGCCCTCCATTTCCCAGCCCCCTTCTCCTCCCACCAGGGTCGAGGAGTCATGGGGGGGAGTCCTTGAGGCAAAGACTGAAGCAAAGAAAGTATTCAGTATCTCCGCCTTCTCGGTGTCTTCCGTTACCAGGACACCCCCCTCGTTCAGTAAGGGACCCACATTATCCCTAGTCTTCCTTTTACTGTTTACATACTTTAAAAAACCCTTATTATCTTTTATCTCTTTTGCAAGCCTCATCTCTAGGTGGGCTTTAGCCTTTCTCGTCGCGTCCCTGAAGGCCCTGACAACACTTCTATACTCCTCCCAAGAGGACAGGCCCTTTTTCCACATTTCATAGACCTTCCTCTTCCTTTTGATCTTATCGATGAGCTCCTTGCTCATCCATGCAGGTTTCCTGCCCCTCCTTCCCCGATTTCCTACTCTTAGGGATGCACTGATCCTGAGCTTGGAAGAAGTGCTGTTTAATTGTAGCCCAGCTCTCACAAACACTCTTGCCTTCTAGCAACCTAGCTAGATACTCCCAAGCAGGTCCCAGAAGAGGTCGAAGTTGGCTCTTCGAAAGTCCAGGGTAGCAATCCTGCTTTTAGCCTTACTTCTTCCACCAAGTTCCATCTTGAACTCCACCATCTCATGGTCGCTGCATCCCAAGCTGCCCCCAACCTTCACATCCCTAACAAGCCCATCCTTGTTGGTAAGGACAAGGTCCAGAAGCACCCCCTGCCTTGTCAGCTCTTCCACCACCTGCATCAGAAAATTGTCTTCAATGCATTGTAGGAACCATTTGGACTGCGTGTGCCTGGCCGAGTTGCTTACCCAACAGATGTCTAGATAACTGAAGTCTCCCATGAGAACCAGCATCCGTGATCTTGAGGCTACTACCAGCTGCTTGTAGACGGCCTCATCGACCTCCTCCTCCTGATCTGGTGACCTGTAGTACACCCCCACAACACCGTCTGCCATACCAGCCCACCCTTTAATTCTCACTCACAAGCTCTCCACTTGTCCTTCACCCTCCCCCAGGTGGAGCTGGGTACACTCTAATTGCTCCCTCACATAAAGGGCAACCCCACCCCCTCCCTTCCCCAGCCTGTCTTTCCTGAAAAGGACATAGCCCTTCATGACAGCATTCCAGTCATGCGAGCTGTCCCACCACGTCTCTGTGATCGCAATGAGATCGTGGCCCTGCGACCGAACACAGAACTCGAGCTCATCCTGTTTATTTCCCATGCTCAGCGCATTGGTATACAGGCACTTTAGGGAAGCAGCAGGTGCAGTTACCCCTGGAAGGATGCAAGAAGAAGATTCCGGATGGGGTATTGGGATCATTACCCTCTCTGAGGAGCCCTCAGACAATCCTATGGGACAACTCAGAGGTTTTTCCCTACTATCTTCAACAGTGACAACAGTGACAGCTTCCCCCAGCCCTTCTCTGTCACTTGTAGCTCCCCTCCCTTCCCCTGTCAAACCTAGTTTAAAGCCCTGGTAACCAGCCCAGAGAGCTTGCTCCCCAACACACTTGTGCCCCACTTGCTGAGTTGGAGTCGGTCATCAGCCCATATACCTGGCTTCTCAAAGGACTGCCCAAGATCAAAATACCCAAATCCTTGGTCCAGACACCACCCCCTCAGCCAGTCATTTACCTGTCCCGTTTTCCTCCTTCTTTCTGAGTCCTGGCCACCCAGCGGGAGGACAGCGGACAACACTACCTGCACCCCTGATCCCTTCAACAACCTTCCCAGGGATGCAAAGTCCTTTTTAATATTCCTCATTTTTCTAGTTGCAGCTTCCCCGGATCCAACCTGAATGACAATAAGAGGATAGTAGTCCTCTGGTTTAATGATCTGTGGCAGAGCCTTCCTAACATCTCTGACACATGCCCCAGGAAGACAGCACACTTCTCTGGATAGGTTATCTGGGCGACAAATGGGAGCCTCAGTGCCCCTCAGCAAGGAGTCTCTGACCACTAAGACTCTCCATTCTTTTTTTTGTGGCACTGGTTGTGATGCAGTGCCCCATCCGGCCCCGATCCCTATGCTCAGTACTTCCCCCAATCTTGACATGCTTCTCAGGGTTGCTTTCCGGGTTTGGACTGCTGTCTAGACTCTCAACCTCTTCCTTTTCCTGCCTGAGAGCCTCAAATCTATTACCCAGGGACACCATGGGGGTTGGTGGCACTGTGGGTGTCGGGGGCAAACCTCTCTTTCTGCTTTGAGTGGAGACCAGGGTCCAGCCCCTTTTCTCTTGTGGGCGGTCAAGCCCTCTGTCCTGCATGTGATCACCTGGGTCAGCTACTACCCCTTGCAGGGACTTAGGAGGGTGCTGCTGGGCATCAGCAGGGGCAGGTTGACACCTCCTATCTGTCACCCTCAGAGACTCCCAGGGGCCCCTCAGGCTGCAGATTCCTCGCTGCAGCCCAGCCACCTGCTCAAGGAGTCCCTTAAGCATGGCACACCTGCACCCATGACAGCCCTCTCTTCCCTCAGGACCCAGGTGGGTCTCCAGACTCCGGAGCTCCCCGCAGTCACCTGTCTGGACTGCCACTTCCCCCCTCAGGGGATCCACCTGAGTGCCCACATGAGCCCAGCGAGACAGCATCTCCTCTTTTTGGGTTGCCGCCTTGGACCGGCCACTGCGACGGGCGCCCACCATGGTGAATTCTAGGTGCAACGAGGTGGACGTCGCCGAGGAGAGGAGGGGAAGAGAAAAGAAGGTGGGAAAGGGGGGAGAGGATCCTCCTCGCACTCCTCCCTGCCCCGCCTGAACTGCCCGCGCTAACTGCCAAGCCCACCCAGCTTCCGCGTCCTGTTTGCGGCGCTCCTGGACCGCGGCGCTCCCTGGGGACTGCCCTCATAGCGCCAGGGGGTGGGCGGGCTGCTGTCACCCCTGGCTCCGCCCGCAGCACCTCAACGCCCGCGGCGGCACAGGCACAGCTCCTGCCCGCTCGGGGGGAGGGGGCCGGGGCTCCGGCTCTGACCAAGCGGCTCTGTGGCGCGTTGCTGGGGGGGGGTTACGGGTTGGCTCCGTTCGTCTCCCTGCCGGGAGCCCTCGCTGCAGCCGATCCGTGCGACGTCCTCGTTCTTTTCACTATAAGCTTTTGAGGATGCATTGCACTTACCAGATTTGATTCATTTCTGCCAAACGAGAAACGTTATCTTCTAATCTTTTGTGCTAGCAGAGAAATACCACGAAATCTGACCCTCTTGGATTCCTTGCTTCGCCTGCCTGCTGGGCCCTACTGTTGACAAGCTTGCTTAAATTCCATTTTCTTTGGTTGGGAAAGTAACGCATTGCTTATATCAGGGCTGTGACTGAAGTCCAGCACATCAGAGAAGCACAGCAGCGCTGTGAAGCAATCATAGATAAAAAACAGGACATATTTGTAAACAGGTTGTGTGAGCCTCTTGGTTTTCATTCACCTGTGGAGAGAGAATGAATGTCTTATAAATAAAGCCAAAGGGGAAGATGCTAAACATCCTGTACTTGCTTAGTAAATGTAGGCATCCAAAAATGAAATTACTTGCATTTTTTTGTGTGTGTTTAGCTCTATATTATTACATCAAAATCACTTTCTGCTGTAGCCTGCAAGGCAAATGAAGGGATATCACCAAAACTGAGGGCAGCCTCTAAAGCAAAATATACTTCTTTCAGCAATAAGGTCCATGGCAACTTGTCAACATATGTATATATGTGCCAGAGAAATTTTGTTTGTTTGTTTGTATTAGGCAGAATTAACTTCTTTTCCCTACTGTATCTCATTCTCAGTTTCCACATCTTAGACCCTCAGGAAAACAAGGCTGAGAGAGATCTCTCTGAACTGCTTTCTGCTTCTTAATGTTTAGAGTACAAGAGCCCTACTCCAAAATACCTTAGAGAACTTGAAACTCAGTCCTAAGTATGTTCTCTGCATGATTCATGAACTGCTTTGAGGTAGTGGATGCTCACCAGATAGTTCTGTCCTGCAGTGCAGCTTCCCAAAAGAGGATCTAGGGGCAAATGTTTGTGAAGTTCCTTCATTTGCCTGGAGTTTGTCTCATTGTTACATTCAGCTGGTCCATGTATTGGTCTGAGATCACAGACCATTTCCAGGGCCACTTCCAGGGCCATTTGTGACGGACCAATCTCCTCTTTAACAATATGGTTGGGATCACTCTCCTCTCCTGTTTCCTTCTCACAGACAGCTGACTTGTCTAGACAGTCAGGCTCCTGCTAACAGGCACCACTGCAGAGTAATTTATTTATTTTAGCTGGTTATCTCAGGAGGAGATGAACTGACATAGGAGGTATGTATCAAGAAAGCTGAGGTGACTGGCTCAAACTAAAAACTGAGCTTTCAGCTAGTTGCAATTAAGGGAGGTGATTCTTCAAGGTTTTACCTTGTCCCAGAAGCCATCTGAGAAAAGGAAGCTTCTGGAGAAGCAGGAGACAACAAGCAAATGAACAAAAAACATTTTTCAGTGGCTGTCAAAAGACCAGACTGTAACAAGATGATTCCTTTTATGTTCTCACTCTTCTATGTTGTTCTTCTACATTCTTCCTCTTCTACCTTCCTGTGGACCTCCTGCATCTTTCCCTGGATCAGTAAAGGGGAATTCATATATTCCTTTCGTGTAGGGATATTGGTCTTTCTGCTCACAGAAAAGAGATGTTCTCACCTTAGTATTCATTTGCACTGAATTTTGTACTACTTTTGTTAGGGGGTGATGACGTGGGCTGCAACTGCCCCATTTTCTATTCTTTTCCTCTTGACTGGATGTAGGAGGGTTTCCGTCTGGTCAGAGCAAAATGTCTTGGTATTCCCTTATGCACATTTTCTGATATGTGAAATTCTTGTTGCTGTCATCTAGTGATAAGGAGGAAATACAAATGTTACCCACAAATCATTTTAAAAGTATCTCTGTAATAAACTCCACATCATTTTGAATACTAAGGGAATATTGCTTTTGGCTATTCTTCTTAGTGATGTACAAAAAAAAATAAATGATTGTAGCAGAGGGTTCACCATCTCTTCATAACATAAATGATAATAATGGCCTCTTAATATTTGCATATTGCATTGTATTACAGCAGAACCTCTTCTGACATAACATGTAATGTGGATATGAAAAAAAAAATAATTGTGATTTAAGTGTTAGAGATTTAAATGTCAACCTTTAGGGAAATTGTTTTTTAAAAGCTGGAAAAAGGCAACAGACCCTTAAATGAAGTGACCTCAAATGAAATTCTTTCTAGAAAAGGAAAAATAAATGTATTTTAAATGTCAAAATAAAAGAAAGGGAATTTATTGTATTTAAAATATTTTAAAGTTATCAAACAAATACACATATTTGTTGTTTTCTATTGTACAGTCTCATAGCATGTTTGTCATTTGCAGTTATATCTACATACTGTTAGAGTGGAAAACAAATATTTCTCCCTTATAAGTATTAGTTTGATACAAGTAGACTTCCAGTAAAGTGAAAAAGGCTAGCGAAGATTGTAAAACTTTGGTGGTACTCAACTATTCCACATTAGACCAAATGTAAACATTTATAGTGCCTTCTGATCCAGAGGTAGAAATTAAATGTTTTAAAAGTACTTTGCTCCTGGGTTAGTACTTACCTCATGGTCCTTGGAGGGTAGTAAATGGGCCTATTTTCAAGCTAAAAAATAGAGCTGGAATTGAGATTGTGTTTGCCTCTCAAGAGGCATGCTTCCTTTCAGTAGTGAATAGACAAGCAACAACTACTTGGTCACTGGCTATTTAAATCTGTAAGGCAGCTTTGCTAGGCTTGTCCCTTTCTATTTGTATGTGACATAGGAGGAAAGGTATTTTAGTAAATAAATAGGCAATTCCACTTGCATGCCACACTGCACTTCATAGACTTTGTCAGCATTAAACATCTCTCAGAACTACATGTTTGAAAACAGGCTAGGAGCTTCATAAATGGAAATCTCTCAACACTTGCACACACATTTAATGTGATAACCAGTGATGGTAGACTGGAGGCTGAGACACCTTTTCCAGAGTCTCTTTCTGACTGAAAGCAAGTCTGTTGCAGCATACAAGCCACTGAAAGCAGAAAGTTGAGGGGGGTGCTACATGCATGGACTGTCTTTGGAACAGGAGTCTGGGTAAAATCAGAAAAAAGTGAAAGTGAAAGAGACATTGGAATGGTTAGAAGGAGACATTGGAATGATTAAGGAATGATTAATTCACCAAAGGGGCAACACATGTTCAAGATACCAGTTTACAGCAAGTGTTCTTCAGTAACTGTAGCAATTTGCATTTTTGCAGTTTGCTTCCATGGGACAGGATCTCTCTTTTCTTCAAAATCAAGCAGAAATCTTTGAAACCTCAGTAATTTTCCTAAGAAGGAAAGTCCTAGGAAAGTTCCTAGTCCAGTTCTGTGTAGGGTGTTGCATTGTAAAATGTGACATGCACACTTATTTGTATATTTTGGAGTTATTGTCTCTTTGTCAAAGATCTTACGGCAAACTGTTGGTTCCCAGCATATATCTATGTACAATACAAAATACAACTGTGATATTAATGTTTCATAGTCACAAAGAATGATCCATCCTGAAGATGCAGATATGCAGGAATCAGACTGTAGATCCCTGTGGCTCTCACTCCACCGGAGAAAGATACATGGCATTTAGGATCTGACTTAGGTAACTATTCTATTTCCTTTGTTAGTTTCATTGAAGTAATGATTCAAGATGTAAAATTAGCAAGATCAGTGGAGATATTAGTAAATGTCAAAAGGGATTGTGTACAACACATTTTCTACCTCTAGGGAGACTGAGAAGAAATATCAAAAGTAACACTCCAAGCCCTCCCAGAATATGTCTGTTTATGTAGTTTTATTTACAGTAGGTAGAAGTCCTGAGACCCAATGAATGTTTTGAGTGTGGACTGTGCAGACAATGGTATTTGTCAGACTCCCTCAACAGTGAATGGAGACAGAAGAACATCCCAAGTATTCAGCTGACCTATTGTAGACAATTATTTTAGGCTGTGATGAATCCCCATATGTTGGTATTCATCCCTTTACTGCTATTTGTGGGTGCTTAGATAACTTGCTTAGACTAGTAGTTTAACTTTTAAATGGTTGCAGATAAGTGACTTGAATCCCATCCAAAGTGAATACTGTAGACCAATTCAACAAGAATGCTCACATCAGCACTTGCTTGCTAATTCTTCCACCAGATGCAGAATGAGACCTCGTTTTATGATACAGCACTCTATAATATATTTGAGAGTACTTACAATTAGATGCCCCATATGAAGCCTGCAAAACCTTTGCTTTGACAATATGTCTCTATCTGCATTTCTTGTCAGTTTGTCATAATTTTACTTGCCTATAGCAGTTTATGGTCATAATAAGATATTGACACATTTAACAGCATCTGTTTAAAATTTCATAAATATCATAAATGCCAACCCTTCTATTAAAACAGAAACAGAAAAAAAAAAGTATAAAAATTCAGCAAGAGGATGATTCTTAATGTTTTAAAAAATAAAATCAGTGTCTTAACCATTGCAATGCATCTGGTAGGGCCAGTAACATATTGCTTTAGCAATCTACTACAAAATAAAATAAATAATAACATCCACTTAGGAAAAAAAAAATCCAAGTAAAATAAAAAAAATCCCAAACTGCAAAATTCCAAAATTTTGGAAAAGTCCTAAGACAAAAGATTTCCAGAATTAATAGAAAAATTGGCTGTCTTCATTTTTCCTACAGAACTTTTCAGTGATGAAAAACCTCTAGAGTTGTCAAAATATTTTTCCCCTCAAAAACTGATCATGTGACAAAAATATACCATTTGTATATAGTGACTACTGTTTAGTACTGTTCTAAGCTAGAATCTTATGATTGTGTACAGAAATAGCTCATTAATACAATCTCTGTATGTACATAATTATGGCTATTATAATGGTGGATTACAAAACTACAGGGATGTTTTTTCTTTTTTTCTCCCTTAGAAATCTAGATGGGTGATGACTTCCTCTGTGAAGTCATTTTATAATACACTCCAGGATAAGTTCTGTCTTTCTCTATCACATAACCTAGAAGATGAAGTGATCTGCAACAGAATTTTTAACTATACTATTGATGTATCCATGCAGAGGCCGATCTTAATGACAGCAGGGTTCCTTCAAGAACATGTATGGATCATTTACTTTTACAGTTCTTTCACTTATTAGAAGCTTACAGTCATCATTACAGATGTGCTTTTGAGCAGATGCTTTCACAGTTAACACATTAGCTCCCATGTAAGTGCTGTCTGTTTAGTACAAATGAATTTGGTTTGTCATCTAAACACAGAGAATGCCCACTGATTTAAATGGGGGCAAATATGTGCTAGATTTTTAATCCATTTTTATAAAGAACAGATCTCTAAGAAGATCAGTTACAGAAACAATTAATTATTTTGAAAGTTACCAGGTTTAGAAACTTGTTTCTTAACTGTTTTAAATGGCTTTTGATCTTTTTTAAAAGGCATGTCATATATTGAGGAGACCATTGCTAATATTCTGACAGACAAAATTAGGGAATACATTGTCACCGTTGTGCCATTCCATTTAGCCATAGGACTCTGAAGCGCTATATACTCATAGTCCATGCAAATGTCTTAAGCATCAGGTTATTGTCTTCATCATCATTGTTGCCTATTCTACCCAGTTCTATGCCACTGTGCATAGAGGGGCACAGAGTTTGGGGACCAGAAAGAGAGAGAGAAAAGGCACAGCTTACTCGCTTGGTAAGACAGTTAGAAATAGACTTTTTTTTTTTTTCAAGAAATGTAGACATCTCATATTATCTTCTAGACTGCAGTTGAGTAGAAAGAGCATTCACTATGAGCATTTAAAATTATGTATTGGATGCAGTCTTGGGGTGTCAAGTCTCATGTAACACAGCCAGGGGCAGTACATTATAATAGAAAATTATCAATTTACTAATCTACAAACAAAATAAACTTATCAAAATAGAGAAATAAATGAAATGGAGGCTTCAGCTCTTTTAATCTTTTAATCAAAGGCTTAGTGGCAGAATGTTATAATGAAGACCCCACATTATCAAGTCTTTATTACTTGAACGCTAAATTCATTAGTGTTACTATGAAGTTTCATAAATTATTTAAACTAGTCTTGTCAAAATAAATGAACAAAGTACATTCTGTGATATTCTAGTTTTTTGGTTTTTTTTGTTTTTCCTTCTTCCCCTTGTGCTTGCTTATGTGCTTGATAGTTCACAGAATTGGTTGATTCACAGTGGAGACCAGCTTCAATGCCTATTAATGTTAGTGGGAGTCTTACAACTAAGCTTGGTGGGAGTCTGAGTGGGCCCTGAGTGTCCCTGTATCAATGAAAATAAGTCGTGTTCTATTGTTATCGCTAATTAGCCTGCAAGCATTACAGAGCAGGGTCTGTCTTTGACTCTGTGATTGTACAGCACTTAACACAATGGGGCCTCCTTTCTGGTTGGAATATCTCCATTAATATAATAGTTCTCTTGTGAATGCAACTATTTTAAATCTCTGGTATGTGCTCAGGGTATTTTTTATTAATTACCTGCTTTTCAAATGTTCTAATCTGTGCAAGACATTGGATAAATAAAATATGTACTATAAAATCTGTCATGTAGCTTTTATGAAGAATTACAACATTTTAAAAGCATTTTTAATAACAGTCAAATGGTCAAAGCCAGAAAAAAAATACAACATTTGAGAGGTAATTCAATGTATTTGTTTAATACATATAAACACACATAATTATATACATACATATGTGTTTATGTTTATGCATATGTAGATGAAAGTCTTTGGGACAGATTGTATTTTACTACTTGAACAGATGACCAGCTGGCTGTGAGCTCCACCAGAAGTGTTTTGTTGTTGTTGTCCAAACCCACTACAGCAGACACCCCAAAAAGCAAGGAGAAAAGGAGGAAATATTGCGTGGCTGAAGGAGTGTAGCAATGAGCCCCTGATACTAACTAAAAAAAGAAAGTTCCTATGATAGCTTTTCTTTTGAGGAAGTATAGTTTTACACTCCTCAAAATGGTGTTCTGCCTAATAGTCACACTGGCTGGAAACAGTATGTGAATTTTATTACATGAGACCTAAATGGAAAAGCTCAACTCTGATTGCCGCAGAACACTTGGTACTGCAAACCCTTCAATTTCCATGGGATTCTTAATCATACTTTAATCCTAAATTCTATAAATAAATAAATAAATAAATAAATGAAAGTAATGCATCTTTGTAAATAATAATAATCTTAGAAAATAATTTCATCAAGAAAACTAAATGGTATCGGTCTATGTGCATCATCTGCATTTTAGCGACGTACAGTACTCTGTTTACTAAACTTATTCTGTTTTGGAATTCCACTGGATAATCATGCACTGAATGTGAGTACTGAGGAAAAGGTGTTATCCTTAAATTAAAATGGCTTTGCTTTGGTTGGTTGGATAAATTCCTATTAGTCTGTGCGTGCATGCGTGTGTGAGAGAGAACCTGCTAGTACTTTTCTCAGTTCTTTAGTAATCTCAGTTTCAAAGTCTCAGAACAGCCTAGGTGTTTTTTGTCATCAGTAATACAGTAAGTAATGCTGCATAAAATATCTCTGTTCTTCATAGTCAACATCCTACTGATGTGAAAGGAGAATGTTCCACCTTCCTTAGGGTTAAATCCACCTCACTGTTGCTCCTACACCGTCAGAGCATACACATAGCCTCTATCAAACCTGAATAAGCACTTTAGCAACAGATTAATTCACTCCTCAACCCATTTCATGGGGGAAGAAGGACTCTGCAGTCACAAAGTAGTAGATCCAAAAGTAATTATCTCTGTGCCACAAAACGCATTTGCGGGAAGTCTCTTTATGTGTCCAAGCCCTTGGAAAATAGAATCACAGCAATATTTTTCCTGCTTTTTATTTGTGTGGCATGGTGAAGGGACAGTTGGTTCCCGAAAGCACTGTTTCAGTTTATTTGAAGACTCAGCCCTGCATTGCTACCTGCCTGGAACACTCTTATCCCAAATTGTAAGAACACAAGACTTATTTCTCATAAAGTTTATATTCTGCAGAAATTGATAAGTAAACCAGAGAAGACTGGCATGGTGTAATGCCACATTCTGGCTCAGTTTGAACCCTTATAGCAGATAAACATGAAATGTCATAACAGATGTCTGTTTAAAATGCAAGGGCTCTGCTTGTGAATCTTATGTAAGGTTCAGCATCGCTTGTTCTCACAGTTGACGGTGAAGTGGGTCTGGCTTCTAGCCCAGGTCTCTCACACAATGATTAACCTGAGACTACATGGCACCATCTGGTAGTGTCTCAGGTAGGAAACATATATAAATGACTGAACAGTTATGCTTTTCTCTCTATAAGCAGAGTAATATTTGACGAATGGCACCTTTTTCCTTTCCCAAGCAGAACTGCCTTGAATTATTTCACATACAGATAAAGCCTACACTCAGCACTAAACCATCTCCCCAAACCCTGCCTTTCCTTCCTGCCTTTTTAATACTCTTTGTCTCTTTCTTTCCCTTCCTTTCTCCTTCTCTTCCTCCCTCACCCCCACCCTTCTTTTTTTCCTCTTTTCCTTTCTCCTTTTTTCCTTCTTTTGATATGTCTTGCACTTTCACTCCATCATTCCTGAGCAGTGATCTTGAGAAATAAGCTTGATTAAACTGGAGATCTTGATCTACCACATTTCCTATTTGTTGTTGTTGTTTTCATATTTATTTATTTATTTATTTATTGGCTGGAGAAGTACTTCTGTAGGAGCTTTTGGTAAGGCAATACATAAAGTAAATAACCAGCTCAGAAAGAGTGATGATTTCCAGGGCTGACACAGTAGCATCACCCCCACTTCAATCACTTACACAGAAAATCCTGGCTCTTTGGAAATGCCTCATGGCCAGTTTAAATGAATGTTCACTCAAGGAAATAGTATAAAGGGAGCAGAGGGAAATGGAAATGAAAAGAATCATGGGCTTCCATCTTCCTCATCTCTCTCTCTCTCTCTGATAGTCATATGTTTCAGTGGCTTATGACCAGGAGGATACAGTCCCCTCAGGTCACTGCCCTTCAGTGTTTAAAAAAAACAAAAGCTGAGCCTCTCACCCTCTTTTGTGTTTCTAATGAGCCTGTTTCAGGACACCCCTTCAAAATAATAAGGTGCGAAAGATGAAAAACCTGAAAATGTGAAATATTTCATATATATTTATTATATATTTTATATATAAATTTCATATATATAATGCTTCTGTTTCACTGAATCAGAAAAACTGTAGAACAGGCACAGGTAGCTGAGTATTTGAGATTTCCTCGATTCAAGGCATCACCTACTTATCCTTGGATGTTCACATCATGGGAAAACAAAACAAAATAAACAAAACAAACAAAAAATTGAAATATTTAGAGAGGTATAAGAGATTAAAGAGATTATGAATATGAGTAAAACGATGGAATTAAGAACAGACAGATGTAGTCTGGAAAGCATGAAAAAATTCCCCACACTGATACATCTGATACTACAACACTCCAAAGGGAAGTGTAAATGAACCATCAACACTTAAGGAATACTATAATGATCAATTCTTCATTGACAGTGACATGAACTAGGGAGCCCAACAGGGCTTTTCCATCATTGGCTTCCATTATTCTATGGTAAAATTAGAAGGCAAATAAGCAGAACAGTTCATGACAGCCTTATCTTTTATTGCCAGTAGGAGAATGCTTACTGTTACCCAAGCTAATCATACTGCAATATAACTTCAACATTTTATATTGGATATTATTATAGGTACATATCACTATAACATAGTGCTTTCATTTTGAACCCATCATGGTGCTGTAACAGTTTTCTAGAGAAACACGTTAAATTTAAAGGGGAAAAAATGAGTGGGAGGTATAGTACTCAATTATATCTACTGTGGCTTCTGTTTTAGGGGTTTTATCGTTAGACTTGTTTTTCATTACTAGTTCACAATAGGAGCTGGGATTTACTTTGTGTGTGTGTCATTTTAGTTTAAGGGTCTCCAGGGTTGTTTTCTTTTTTTTTTCTTTTTTTTTTTCTTTTTTTTTTCTTTTTTTTTTCTTTTTTTTAAAGCCCTCAGCTTTTCATATACTATGGTATTTATTTTGTTTGCCTGTTTTTCTGTAGTTTTTAATTTCATTGAAATTAATTGTTACTTTCAAATGTCAATATACTGATGGGATGCTGGGGAAGAAAAGAGTTTTCAGTGGAGTTTCATGAGGTGTGGAGAGATACTATATACAAAACATGTCACTATTAAAACAACTTCATTTGAGGTGTTAAAAAGTGACATAATTTTCACATGTGATACTAAAAATCAGGTACACATACATAGAAGAAATAATGCTCTTCACATTGCTTGTTACATTTCTGGGGGCAAATGGATGACTTTATGGGGTAAAAGATATCATATTCTCTTGGCTGCTGCTTATTTTGATGAAGAAATTTCTCTGAAGTGCCAGAAGTGATTTACTTAAAACAGAAGTTCTTTTTCATCAAGGAATTCATTTACCACTCTGAATACAGATCCAGCTAGCAACAAGACATGTGTCTCTGTAGGGATTTTCTGTAGGGATTTAAAATCATTTAGAGACTAGATATCCTGCCTAAAAAAGAGATATATTAATACATACATATGGTTGGCCAAAATCCAAGGTTGGCAGATTGAGGGGCAGAGCACTGAGGTGCTCAAAAATATGAGCTCAGAACTGTAGTTATAACTCTTCTTCCAGACATACACACATATTACGCCCACATCAGATTTGTCAAGGAGTAAGGACTTTGCAAAAGAAAAGCCTTGTGGATTTCTCTGGGCCTCAGAGAATATTATTTCCATCTGAGAAGAACTAAATTTTAGTCTCTCAGTATTTCAATAGGAAATTTTACTATGAAAGAACAGTAAAATAACATTTCCTGTTAAAATGGATGCAGTAGTATATCATATGTAAAATGACGTAATATCTGATGTTTCATTTTATCTTCTGCTAAATTTCTGTCTCCTACAAAATTATGCCAAAGTGTGTATGCCTGTTGGCTTTGTTAAACCATAAACAAAGGGATAACCTGAAATTCAACCATTTTTTAACTGTAATATAGTACCAGTAGATCTTAATTTCATTTAGATAAATACCAGATTAAAGACATGTCCAAAAGATACATCTATTTCTATGACATCCTTGTTCACCTGGCAATGAATCACCAGTGGATAATGTGAAGGTTACTAGAGGAAACTTCATCTACCTGTAAACAAACTATGTCCTCTGTTTAATAATCTTTAGGTTGTAACCTGAGGAATTTGACTTTCCTCCATTACCTGAGGAAAGCACCTCCTCTTCCCATAGTCCTGCAAATATCTGAGCATTTGGTGGATCAAATCTCAGAAGGTGGAATGCTAAGAGTGTGGGGACAGAAAGAGGCACCACAGCCTGGCTTCATCTTTTATTTATCCAAAATCTGCCTAGAGAGGTCTCAGAAGTATAATGGAGAGGTGTAGAATGCTGGGGAGGAAAAGACCATTACAGAGGTGTAGTGGAGCTGGATACTAGCACTGGACACAAAACTGTCTGGTCAGAACTGCAGTTGTCATATTATGGACATAGTAGCAAGTCTAATAGTGTTGGCATTATTTAGCCCTGAATTATAAATTATTATATAATATATATATTTCGAACTGTAATATTACCAAAAGTGAACACATATTTACATATGTAAATATATATACAATATATATATATACACACATTTGTGGATAAACTTGAGTATTTTTAGATATACTCATCATATATATATATACACACATATGAAAACATACTGCTTTAAGTGGGAAAAATAGGCCTGATATCTATATCAAATAGGAGTATTTGTCACTATGCACAGCCATAGCCAGTTTTTTTGATATGATGGGATGGGAATAGAAGTGAAGGGTTATATAGCTGTGATCCATAGCCCTGTATTGTCTCTGTAGTGACAGAATAGCAGTGTATC
The DNA here is from genome assembly GCF_964211835.1 of Anser anser. Lineage (NCBI taxonomy): Eukaryota > Metazoa > Chordata > Aves > Anseriformes > Anatidae > Anser > Anser anser. The sequence continues at coordinate 179,046,588 of NC_139720.1, read as the reverse complement.
ACAGCATGTTAAAAATCTTACAATGTGCAGAGAGCATTTGAAGAAAACATCAGCTCAGTCTTTCTTTTCAACTGTTACTACTTACAGAAAGTCACCAGTATGATAAGAATTTAAAATCCTATTAGGCAATTCAGATTTTTTTTTCCTATAATTTGACATGAAAGTCTTTTTGTTAGTGACTTTCATATTGTATTAGCTATAAAGAGGGAATGAAGCAGTAGGCTCTGGCTGCTAGCCAAGTCTGAGATGCAGTCCTACCACAATAAATTCCAGAATGAATTGCAGTACTATGCAAATGAGCTATGAACTCAGATGAGCAGACGTGGCATACACAAGCTGATATGAAAGTGCAACATTAACCTCTGATTTCTGCTATTAAAGAATTGCTTAAAATTTGCGGGGCAGAGCATTGGCTCAGAGTTGTTTTTTTATCCTTTAGTCTCATACGCAGACACAAATGCTTCTTTAGAAGGTTGGACAATGTCTGTTCTACCTTATTAAGGATCATTCTTACATAAATCCTCTTCCCAATTCACGGATATAATTTCATCTTCCCATTGTAATTTGCTTCAGGAGGCTTACTGTCTAATATTTCTGTTTTCTTAGAAACCTCAAATATTTAGCAGAGCAGTATATCTCAACACCTCTCAATCCTTCTTTGTATCTGGAAAGAGAATAAAATTTGCATTTTTTTCTAAATTAGGCTTCAGAATGAGGTATTGTCTTTTTAAGGAGTAAATGGAAGGAGAGAATCAAAAGATTATGAGTCTACTTAGTACACCTATCTAGAGAGAGACCTAACTAGAAAAGAAAATCCATATCTAATTAAATTGAAAATTGTAAAATGAATTATAAATGGGAAAAAAAAAAGATTAATGTGTACATTTACACATCTAATGTTTAATGAAAACATCTGGTCTTATGGGGATGGTGTCTATTTTCCTTTTTTATTGGTATGTGGATTGCAACATGGAAAAAAGCTCTCCCCCCTACAGCCTGCAACAGAAATTCACGGTTTAAATGACATAATGAACAGATTTATGCAATTCAGTTGTGGTGTCACTAAACCTTAACATAAAATTATACTACTGAACGTGAGAAGAGCTCAGAGGAGACAGCAGCCAGAATTTATCCAGTCATCAAGGTACTATACAGATAGTGCTATGAATGCATGATATAGGCCAACTATTGCAAAACCATTTCTTCTTCTTTGTCTGCTTTCAGAAATAACAGATTTAAAATAGCACTATACAGTGAAGAATTAAAGAAGTATGCACACATAATCAGATTTCCCAAATCCTGTTTTTTAAGGCTTTTGAACTTATTTTCTAGTTGACTGTAAAATGGACTTGGGATATAACTTTAGTATCCTGTTTAAATCAACTTCTGGCTTAGATTTGAGTATTTGTTGCCGATGATTGAAAATGCTAATCTGGACTTAGTAGATGTGCATCCTATCCATGGTTTTCCAAGTAACTAACCTAGTGAGCTGCAAGTTGTTTTCAAGGTCCGTACCTCAGTGATCCCGTTTCTAAAATGAGAATAATGGTTCATATGAAGATATATGGCTGAAAAGTACAACAGAAAACCTGGATATAGAAATACGAGATTTGAGTGAAAGAGACTATTAGAAATGGGAAATTATTATTATTATTATTAATAACAACAACAACAATAATAATAATAAAATGTCATTATACTACCAAGAGAAATCAGTGATCGGTTTGGGTTAAATTCTGGTTGGTCACTGAGCTTTATGAATTAACACCTACAAGACCTGAGCATGTATCTTAAACAATGTAATTAAGAGCCACATGATCTAACCTGTTGCTTACATTATTATTATTTTTTAACACAAAAATACATACATATTTATTTGTATATGCTAGGGGTAGCAAAAAATAGCTGTAAAATATAAAGCTAAATAGACGTGCATGGAAGTAGGGAAAAAAATGCATGCAAGCAAGAGCTCACATCTCAAAGTAAAACTGAACTTTTTTCAAAGCACTTTAATATATATATTATTTTCCAAGATACAGAATTTCAAAGCCTTCAGTAAAAATGTAGATAAATAGATTATTTTTATGCTGCTGAAGTGACTCATCATTTCAACAACACTTGTGATATTTCTTATGGATTTCCCCCTCAAATTACTTGAGTTCTGTCTTATAAAAGATATGTTCCTTTTATCTACATTATTTTTATCTTCTCACTGAACAGAAAAAAGCTACTTTATAATCATCTCCAGTACATTGTTTGATGTCATCAGTAGACCACTCAACAAATGTAGAAAGGTATGATTACTGCCATATATGAAGGACTGATGATAGTCACTACAATGACTTTTACTTATGTAAAAGAAAATATAACAAGTGGAATAAATTCTTTAAATAATAGTGTATTATGATCTTGGAACAAAATTGGAGGCTCCAGACTTTTGGTTGGTTTGTGTTTGCAACATGGCAGCTATACCAACTGATTTTACTTCCTTTTCTATTTGAAAGTCACCTGGCTATTTTTCTGTCAGAATGCATTGTCTGGTGCTGTCAGTTGCACGTGTCAGTCACCACATCTTGGACTGCACTTTCCATTAGCTGGAAAAGTTAATTGGCAGTTAATGTAAAAGGTGATATGGATCTTGGGCTTAAACCTGTGTGACGCACAAACTTAAGGGGAAATTAAGCATCTGACTCCTCTTGGTATCAGTGAGTTTTGGGTACCTGGATACTTTTGAGGATCTGGCTTAGTCAGTCTAGGGGACTACTGCGTTGTTTAAGACATGTGATCCCAGATGTTATTAGGCCTTAGGAAGCAGTAAAGCAGGAGAACAATCACAGTTTTAGTTGTCTTTACGATTTTGGATATTTGGTGTGTTTGTTTTACATGGTGTTGCCATTTATTGTATGGTATGATTTCCTCTGTAAAGGCTAATTTAATAAACCAGAGTGCTTTTGATAAAAGTATTTTAAATGTATCTTCATATAGATAGTATCTTCCCAATATATTATAAACCTTCCAGGAAACAATAAGCATGAGGGCTAGCAGAAGCTTTCAAACACATTAGAAAAGATCCAGGTAAAGATAATTATTTCAAAACATATTATTCATTAAAATTGTCTGTGTAGTTTGGGAATAATATTACTTTCAGAACCACACTCCCCACAACAACAACAACAGCACAGGCATCATCCTGACATAAGGGAGTGTAACTAAAAGGGTATTTCCATTAAAAAAACCATAACAATTAATCCGACCCAACACACCAATAAAAAATCCTTGTCTACTTCCTAAACCTTTGTCAAGGGAAGTTATTCACGTTGTTATTATTATTTCCTTCAAGAAATATGGATAAAATCTTTTCAGAAATTTTATTCACATTGCTATTCTTCCAAGTACAATAGGTGAAAAAAACCTTCAATTACTTGCTATTCAAAACATTAGCAAAATTGGTATTTATAGCAAATGCATAGGTGCAGTCTAGATCTGAATACGACATCCTGTCACAGTATACCACTTGCATCAAAAAAGTTTTTATTGACAGTCTAACTTTCCGTTTTTTTTTTTTTTAATAATCTCAGAAAAAATCCCCACTGAAAAAGGAACAGTATAAAACCTTCTGAAAAATTAGTAAGATACTCTAAGATGATCCACCTGCTTTAAAGCTGCAGATATACTAATGTTTGTATAATCAGCTTTCTGATGGAAAACTTCAAAGCTTCTGAGCTACCTGCAAAACAGCACTGCCTGTAGCGATGGGGTGAGGAGAAGGGAAGAGGATTGACAGGAGAAAAGACAGATGGCAGGTGGGAAAAGGAATTACAGGCTTTAGCTGCATCATGGTTAAATATAACAGTATTTACTATTTCAGAAAATTAAAGTGAAAGAAATAGATGCTGCCATTGTTTTTATCACTGGTTATAACTATTTAACAAGGATGATGTGCTCTGAGCTGTTTGTGGGTGTTGTTACAAAGGGCACAAGAAAAAACGTCTTCAACCACCCACTCAGCTTACAGTCCCCATTTAGGCACAGCTGTGGTCCCCTTGATCTCTGGAAAGGAAGAGTTTTAGCCCAGAGAGCATTTTGTCTTATCCCCTCAGAGGAAAAGTCACAATTTATCTCCCTTCCAAATAGCACCTGCTGCATATCAGTATAATGATTGCATTGTCTAGGTGGGTAGAAAAATGAAAGGAAACATTGCCTGATGGAGAGGAGAGGTACCAACTTCCCAGGGCTCTCTGGAAGAAGGATGCTGTGCTTACATCTGGGTGGGGTTTCTGCCTTAGGCATTCATTTTCCCTTTGTAAGTGAGGGGAGCTGGTGGCAAGGTAGGTTTTGTTTCAAAGATTTACCACTAAAAACACAATCATCAAATAAGAACTCAGCTTTGAACAACATGTGCTCAAAAGCATCTTTTTTTATATTGCATGTTTTTTTGTAGCTGATGCTTACACAAAGAAACATACATGGAGTAACAGGAAAACCTTTTGGTAACTTGTGTACTGGGGTATGTATTCCTGGGGTAGACTTCATAGCATGCCACACATTAAAACAGCCAAAGTGATTAAAAAAAATAAAACTATTCCCTACTTTTTTTATTCATACTTATCTGAAACCTAGATGGCTTTTGCTTCCTCTCCTGGTGAAACAGGGCCTACATTTTGGGTAAGCCAGAGATTTCACAGCCAGTTCCTCAGCTGGCCTAGTTAAAGCCTATTTACATGAAGTCAATGGTGCTAAGCCAATCTGCACCAGCTGTGAAGCCAGGCATCCATGTATTTGTATTCATAGGAATAAATGCCTGATGCAATTTTGATTGGTGATTGAATACTGCCAGTTTCTAAAACACTGGGTTCTCATTAATCACAGCAGTGATGATTATTACTCTAAGCTTGATTCAGGCTCTCTTAAATCATTTCTAAATTGTAATTTGGTAGGATCTATGCACTTGAAGGTGTGTCTGCACAGATAAGTGCATTCAAATACACATATTTTTCCCAGCATGCTGAACTGACTGTAAATGTCTAGCTATGGTCATATGTATTGTGGTATAGTGTCCTGTACCGCATTTGGTCAGCATGGTGCCCTGCCTTGCAATAACGTTACACAAACTCACAGCGCAGTTTCTGAACGACAGCTACTTCGTGAGTGTCAAGCATGTAGTGAGGACAAAATAAGATAACGCATATTTGCATTTCTCCTTACGTATTTCAGACAAGGTTTCAGAAGCCTGTTTAAAAACATCTTCTAATCCATGGATGCACCTAAAACTCTTGCACTGCTAGTGATAAACTCTTACACCTTATACTGTTGGTGATGAATCACAGATACTTACCTTATCCTTCAGTTCTCTTCTGATTTATGGCTTCATCAACAGGATGTTCTCACACAATACCAAGTCTCTCAGGGAATGCCAGAATCCCCAAAAAGCTCCTTAAGAAGATGCAGTGTACAGGAGGATGCAAAACATATTCAAGAGCTTGCTGGTTTGGGCAGTCCTGCAGTACACAGGTGATCTCTGACATTTGGTGATCCTATCTTTCTGTTGGGACTTGCAGCTGATCTGCTATTGGGGTTACAAATAAGACAGGTATGAGATTGTTCTCAGCACATCCAATTTAAAATGGGTTTGTAAAACAACAAAGAGTGCAAGGGATGAAGTGGAAAGTAGAGACTAAACGATAGAAAGGCTGATTTGCTGTTGTTTCAGATGATTGTGAGATCGCCCTTGAAGAAAAAAATCTCATGTGCAACATTCCAGTCAACAAAATTGAAGATAAAATCCTTGGGCCTGAAAGAGGGCTGTTCCCTGCCTCAGCAGCCTTGTTCTTTATCTTTCTTAATGACACTGAGAACTTTTATGATATTTGATTTGTAAGGTTCTTCAGGCTGGAGTGAAGCAGAGCATGCTATTGTCATGCTCTGTAGGGTACCGTGCATCAATGGTGCTGTCTTCAGTCTGCGAATCTAACAAATTATTGAGGCACTGGTTGTTAGCGTCTTTGTTGCTGATCCACATAATATTCAACTGCCCTTGCCATTTTCCTCCACCAACCTGAGATGTTGCCTAGTAGATACATGCTGAGCTTGGAGAGTGGGTGGGGGGAGTTGTATAAGCACTGACATTGTACTTGATGCTTCTAAGACAGAAGATATCCGTTTCTCTCTGTGTTTCTTTCATCCATTCATTTTAAACACAAGGAAGGAAAAAGAAGGATGTAAGATTTAAAAATTCTGCAGTTTTGTTTCATTTTTAATAAAAGAATACAGAAAAGAAATATAAGGATTAAGGGAAAAATATAAATGAGAATGAATATATAAATACAGACTGAGGCTGCAAGGCTCTACCAGAATTATCAGGTATGCTTGCAGAGACACTATTAGCATATGCATTGCAAAGCAGTGGAAACATAATTGTGATGACAGTTATAAGCCCATAAGAAATATACAGAGAAAGATAGGACTTTGGGGGGAAATTCAATTTTAGCACAGAACAGCCTGGTTCCATCTTTAATACTGTTTTTTTGTTTTTTTTTTTTTTCAGCTAGTGCATTTGGATTATGGCCTTCCTGATTCTTCAGTATGCTTCCAGCCTCTGCAAAAATTATGATGGCTGTGGGGCTGATGCACCAGCTGGCAATAGGCTGCTGAAGAGTCTGTCCGTGTAAGTACAGCCAGGGCACATTGTGTTCTGATGACTCCTGCCCTGCCTCTGTGTGCTTCTGAGATGCCTTCAAGGCAGGCAGGCAGGGAAAAGGTTTGGTGGGAGCGATGTGCTGCTGCTGCTGCTGTGCCTCATGCAGAGGGAGATCACCTAAGCAAGAATCTGTACATTCATACTTACACCTGTAAAAAGCAGTAGGACTGGAGTGCTGAAAGAATTTGGTCACTGGTATTGCGAAACCTGAAGGGAAACATGAATACATTTCATGCAAAAAAGGCAGGCATGTGTAGACACAGGCAGAAACTGAATTCAGAACAGGCAGGCAGCTAAACTCAAGACATGCTGTTGTAGAAGTAAGGCAGGGACACAATAAAAAAGGGTGGTGTTCCCTGCAATCTCCTGAGATACCTAGGTGTTGCCCCATGAGGCACAGAGGCATGTTTTATTTTCCTACCTGAGTTGTCTTAGGTCTAGGCTCCTGTGTAAAATGTGTCTACAGCAGGAGCCTTGTCCTGTTTGGACATCATCTCAGCCATGCCCCAAGATAGAAGATCCCAAGCAGAGAGGCAGGAAATAGTGCCTGCTGACAGCCCTGGAGAGCAGGTAGGTTCCCAGATGCTCATCTTTTCCATCATGGAAGACAATACACACAGAAAAATAAAACTTGAGTTGCCTGTTGTGGCAATAATACCCCCCCCAAAAAAAAACAGCAAGAATTTTTTGTTGGTCAGTTGGTCAGGAAGGTATTATCAGTCAGTAGTGGGACTTCAAAACCTAATTATCTTTGTACATCTAGACTAGACATTACCTTTGGATATGTGTTGTGGAAAAACTGGCAGCAAGGTGGAAGGATGAAGTGGGATAGTAAGCCTTCTCTCTACCTGCTGCTTTATCTTCTTGTATTGTCTCCATTATTTGCATTTTAACCTAGGTGGCTGCTATGGTTCCCTCATGGTCATGCCCTTCCCTCTAGCTGCACTTTTCCTTACCCTGGTTGCTCTGTTCTGTGTGCACAACTTGGCTGGAAGTGAGACTAATGAGATTTTCAATCTACAAAGCACAGATGGCACTTTCCATGCTTCAGAGACTGTCAATCTTGTTCGTCTCACTTCCTGGTCATTAGCAGAGGGAGGAGAGAAATGGGAGGTGTACTGAATCTCTGGTAAGGCTGGGGGAGGAAAATGGCTCCTATACCCTTCTCCTGCTGGGAAGTGAAGGTAGATGAGGAGGAGAAGAATAGGTAGAAGAATAGAGAAGCAAGACTCAGTGAACAGTGCATGAGTCTGGTCTAATAATGATATCGAAAAGAAAGTACAACACGGTATGAAAAGGAAGTGCACTAACAAACAAAATAAAGTCTATTGTAAGGAAATAAATCTGATAAATGAGAAATCATGAAGAATATTTAGAGAATCAAGGGTGGTGTGTTGGGAGATGGAAGAGATGCAGAGCTTTATGGCAAGAACAAGAACTGTACAGTAATGTCAGATAGTTGTGTGGGTGGATGTGACAGTTGTGGGGCTGGAGGCCTAGGGCTGAATCTGTGAATGGGAAGACAAAAACATGCTGTAATATGAATGAAGACATGACCAAAAAGAACTTATTCTGTGTTTAAAAAACCTATGACATTGGTGTGGAAAAAGAAACCAAACAACTAATACGTTAGTTCTTTTTTTTTCTGTGTGTTAAAGACTGTCAGATTTTTTTCCTAATTACTTTGAGTCTCCTAACCAATTTAAACAAACAAAACAAAAACTTGCAACAGGTAGGTAAAGAATTGAAAATATTTTTATATTTTATATAAATAATATTTTTTTAAATATTTTATTTTATTATATATATAATATTTTTATATATAAGAGGCAGTCTTTCTTTTCTCTCAGTAGATCTACATGGATACTCATCTTGAGCCCAAGATCTATAGGAAGTAAAGCTTCTCCAGGTTGGTTGATCTCAGAATTGTTGATGAGAAATAGGAATAACTTTATGTGGTGGGCTAGAATGAACCCCAGCAGAAGTTTGTGATATGGATGAGAGTGGGAGCTACCCCTTATTCCTTCTCCCAGTCAGCAGAGGTGACCTTGTTGAGAAGATACTCAGTACTCACACTGGTGAAGAAAATACCTGCAGTCCCCCTGGCAGTGCCAACAAACACTACTGAAGCAGACATTGAACTCTCTTCTTACTCCCTGATTTTGCAAGAAGTCCAGAAAATCATCCTAAAAATATAGTCAAAGTGTCTCTTTATTTGTTTCTTGTTCCTTGTATTTTCTTTTTGGTTATTTGCATCAAATGTAAAATCAACCCTTGTGAAACATAAAAAGGTTTACATTTGCATATTGTATTTATTATTTGCATATTATCTGTATATTACAGATAAGACATATCTATACAAAATTAGGCCAAACTCAATAATGACTGTAGAACAATAGAGATGTTGGCTGGAAGGGACCTCTGGAGTCACCTCTTCCAACTTCCCACATGAAGCAAGATAAGATGAGGTCAGCTGTGGTTTTGTCTAACCAAGTATTGAAGCCTTTTGAGGTGAAGGGTTCCACAACCTTTCTGGACAGTCTGGTCTATTACTTCACTATTTTCCTAATGGAAAGGATTTTCCTTGTCTCTGGTCTGAACCTTGTAAGCTGCAGCTTGTGGTCACTGCCTTTTGCTATACCACCTGTCACCAGCAAAATGAGATTGGCATGTACCCTCATCTCAAAATGTCAACTTTCTTAATAAATGAATATACTGATTTTGAGAGCATGGTGCTCAAATTTTGTTGTGTTAGTGTTCTATAGCTGCTGATAAAGGATGGCTTCATGAATGGGTTGGAGATGGTGCCCTATGTATTTTTATCTCCTTATTTAGGATTGGAGTCTTCTTACCTAACTTTAGCCTTGTATAAGCTGTCAGATCTAACATCTAGTCTTCTTTTGTAATTACTGAAGAGAATAGCACTCCCACAATGTAATTAACTACACCTATCTTACATTGCATCTAAAATTAAATGGTGTGTCACTTATTGTTAGCATTAGCTACATACATAGAATGTGCTATTTCAGCTGAATAAAATCACGTATTAGTTGGTAAAGGTGAAATTAGTAAATTCTTCCAAAACTAATTAATACTACACTGGCAGACAGAATGGCAAACATATGAAATGATTACCTTATTACTTTAGAAAACTGCATTACGAAAAATGCTTAATTTTTTTTTTTTTTTAAATTTTTTTTTCCTGCTCAGTACTTGTCATGGTTTTGGCTGGGATTGAGTAAATTTTCTTTGTATAGGCTTGTATAATACTGTGTTTGGGATTTTTGATGAAAATCAGTGATAGAACACTGATATTTTAGGTGTTGTAGAGAAGTGGTTACACACTGTCAAGGACTTTTCTGCTTCTTATGTTGCCCTGCCAGCGAGGAGGCAGGGGGTGCACAAGAAGGAGGGAAGGGGCACAGCTGGGACAGGTGACCCAAACTGACCGAATATTCCTTACCGTATGTCATCATGTTCAGCAAAAAAAAGCTGAGGAGAAGGGGGAGATGTTCAGGGTGATGGTGTTTGTCTTCCATAGAAACCATTATATATGATGAGCCTGCTCTTCTGGAAGTGGCTGCTGATGGGAAGTAACGAACAAATTCTTTGTTTTAATTTGCTTACATATGTGGCTTTTGCTTTCCCTAGTAAGCTGTTTTTATCTCAACCCATGAGTTCTCTCACTTTTACCTTTCCAATTCTCTTCCCCACCCCACCTGGGATAAGTGAACAGCTGTGTAGTACTTAGCTGCCTGCCCCGGTTAAACCGCAACAGTACCACATGGTTTATACCACTTGGATTATTGTGAGTTAAACTATGAAGGCAGATGGGGCACAATGATATCTTTCTGCAAACTAAATACACAAAATATGACTGTACTGCTTTCTTGGTCTGCAACTTCCAGTGACATTGATGTCCTGTATATAAACAGGAAAAAATGCTACAGTTCATGTGTGTTTCTTCTATCTCTTCAGATATATACTACAACACTAAAAAGCTTTATATTCCTCCCCTTCTGTAGATGACTGATTCTGGATCTGCACATTTGAAAGTTTTCAAAGAAATTTAAGTTAGTTAATTTGGAGTGAATTTAAAAAATACAACTAAACCTTTATTTGTTTCCTTCTGCATTAAATCAGCCTGTCATCATTTCTAGCTCTACTTATTGAAATTCAAGATGTGATAACTGAGAAATATCTACATCTCCTCCTGGAACAAAAAAATATGCTTGAAATAGACAACATCTTTTATTCTACAGATTTTATTGTTATTGTTTTGCTCATTTTTAGTGTTACACATAAATATTGATTTTTGCTTTGCTAAAATCTTCAAAGAAGTATTTGATATTTTCCACAGGAAGAAAAAAAAATCACAGAATACAAAAGAAATTTCACAATTTAGATTTGAAAGGAAATGTCTTGCAAAAGTGAATCTTTATACAGCAGTATTTGTGTAAGATGAAATAGATTCAAGAAATTTAACAACCTGGTTAGAAACAGTAGATAGCAAAACATTCTCAATGGTAAGAAAAAAGAAGATATTTATGTAGCTCAGTAAAGTTTTCTTGAGTCAATGATAGAATATCTTAGATGTGAGAGATTCCCCATTTTAGAACTGTTACTAATTCATTGCTCAATCTGAATATCAGGTATAATTCAGGTCAGCAATATGAACATGAATTATTCTATCCCAAATTTCTTGGCTACCTATGTTCTATCAGTCTATTTCTCAGCTATCTTCTGGTCTAATGATTGTTTAATTTAAAAAGTTAATTCACTTCTCAAAGGGAAAACAGGAACTGTCAGATTAATCCCAGCTAATGTTGGGTGACTATAATGTAGGGTATTGTATCTGAGCTGTGTTGTAGTCTCCAGTCTGTAAATCACAACGGATATGTAGAGGTCATGCCTTATACATTTGATTTACCCAAATGGAGGGAGATTTTGATTTTATTCTAACACAGATTGACAGACAGCAAACACTAAAAACTCAAAAAAAAAAAAGTGTTTTTTTAATAGATTCTTTTTTTTCCCTTCAGTGAGTCCAAACCTTAAATCAACTATATTAGCCAATGAAATAAAATAAAACATTTTGAATGAATACTGAGAATTAAATATATGTAAGACAATAATAGTCTTAGCACAGTTTGTCCATTTAATATTTTTCCTTCACACATTCACCAGAACCTTTCAGTGGTGTAGTCTTTCTTTTGGTTACATGGCATCTCACTTGATGTTTTGAGATGAGGTTGTGACACTTGCTAGTGACCTTCAATTTTCTGTCTACTAGACAGAAAACTCAAATACTATTTATTTTTGTTGTAGTTGGTGTTGTTGTTTGTTTTCCTGCTCTATTTCAAGTTATGTTATGTTGCTGTTGCTCTAGGCAAGTGTCCTAGTTAGAGCAATTTTAGAAGTTACCATCCTCAGTACCTATTTAAACTTTTAAATTCAGTTCACTGTCTGTATCCATTCCCTCCCAATATGTCCTTGCTCATTACATCTCTGGAAATCTCTTCTTTTTAATCATTATTTTAAAAGTATATTAAAAAATGTAAACTCTATCCACCTGCTGACAACCAAAGATCAACAAGAGTCTGAAAGGTATATTTGCACAAAAGAGATAAGAAGAGTTTGTCTTCCTCCCTGTTTAAAAGTTACTTTTCAGTTTTCCAAACTGGATATGAGTGAAGAGTGACCTTCTCTGGTCAGAAGAGGATAATCTAATAACTGTCTAACAATATTTCAGTTAATCTTCCTCATTCCAAAATTGCTACTTTACATAAATGAAACACACTGCTTGGTTCACAAATTTACTTTCATACCCAGTTTGGAAAAATACTTTAGAAATGGTCAAACCATTCCACCCTGACAGATTATAAAATGGAAGATTTCATGTGCAAACAAAACTATACTTTGCTTTGATTTTTTTTTAAAGTAAAATGGAATAAAGTGTTGATAAATGTAAAAATAAAAGTGAACTATTTAAAAATAAAGAAGGAAATATACACATATATGCTTGTAATGTACACGTTTATATATTAGATATATATTTCCAAAATAAGCATATATAACAATTCACATTTAAATACAGATTTATCATCTCTGGTATTTTTATCAACAAAGAAATAAGAATTACTTCACAGACAGAAATTTTATATTTACTTCTAATTTCTTTCATTTAGTTCATATATATAATATTCTTAAATATTTAGTGAAGGAAATTTCACTTAATCTGTTAAAGCCAATGTATAGCTCACATTGTAGAGTCTTCAGATCTCACCTGTTTTTGAGGAGGGAAATAATTCTTGTTTGAAATTGTTCTGTATTATTAAACAGACCTGGTCTGCAGTGCAGTTATTTTATCAAAGATAGATATAATTTTAAGCCTGTATAATTATTTATAGAGTGAGACTTTCTGCTGTTTTTTGCCTTGATTGTCATTTATGTTGATGCAGAGTAATTGCCACATGGGTGTAAAATACTGTCATTCTGAGGTGGTTGATATTTATCCAACTTTGCACTTATGTATGTGATTAAACATAGTGCAAAACACTACAGAATTAGGCCAGCTGTTTTACAGGTATTGTTACAGGAACACCAAGGTTATTTTTCACTGTTTTCATCCTGATAAAATACCTTTTACATTTTCTTAAAACAAGGTAGTGTATGTGGGGGGGGGGAAGCTAACCTTCCAAAAAAGCACTAAGACTTGCGACAATAGAAACCTAAATGACATTACTGTATTTTAAATTCTTGCAGACACAATTTACAAAGGCATGACATGAAATATTATTTCATATGCATCAGTAGCATCTCCATTCTGGAGATGTTAGGCATTCTGCTCCTTCATCTGTACGGCAATGGAGGGAATAAACTCATATGAAGGAAGAAAATACTGACTTTGATCATAGTCTCTGTTTCACATTTTTGCTAGGTTCAGTCTTTAAAGACTTGACTTACTTACCTAAAGAAAGGAATCCATTACTGTTTGAAATACCGTAGAACGTCTGAGATACCATGTAAGTCATTTAGTTAAAAAACCTTTCTGGAAGGGCAGCTTGATTACAGGTAGGGCAGCTGGAGTACAGGTGGGACAGCTTAGGTCATTTCAAATGATCCTATGTTTATGCAGATCAAAACTACTGTATGAGTTTCAGACATACAAAAATATATGCTGTTGTTTAAAGTGAAACATTGCCTTAGGAAAATCCTGGTTCTCTGAAGCCAGATCAAAGACTTTTTTAACTAAAGATCTGATCTCAGTCTGTCAGGAGAGCTAAAAACATTAACTTAAAGCACATTTGTAGTTTTATTTCATAACTGGAGCAGACTTTCAGGATGCATGCAGTCAGTTAACACAACTCATCTGACAAACAGTCTTGATAAATCTATAAGGCGACCAGATCCTTCTGGTAACACTCTACTGTCCCATTTTGAACATGCAGAACTTGAAGCACATCAGGATTTCAATATCTCATAGGAAATTTCATGGGGAATTGCAGTAGACTATTTTTTTTTTCCCACTAGGAATTAAGCAGGGTTAATGGAAAAATCTCAGTGCAGGATATGACCAGATCTAAACTTTTTTTTTTTTTTTTTTTTCCAGCTAATACTGAAGCATGCAATCAAGAGAGATCCTTCTCCTTCCAAATCCAATGTATTTCTCCACATTATCAGCAATTTCTAAATTAAGCTAAGGCCCACTCTGAATCTGGACTGTGGACCCAGCTGCAGTTCCTCTTCCTCAAGCTTAAGACTGTACTATTTTATCCCACTGGTGAGACAGAAACTAACATTTCATGGCAATGTCCTGCATATATCTGCAGTCAGCTGGTATCCAACTTCTGCATGTGCCCCTCTGGAAATTTTGCAGCCCACAGGGTAATTTCAGTATTGAAGGGAAACTTAATTTACCATATGATTCCTCATAAGATTTGAGGCTCAGTTTTGCAGACCAGAAAAGTTTGGCTGCACATCTAAATCATCTGAGATTCTTTAACTACTGATATTAACAGATTTACCTTGAAGAGAAAGAACTATATTTTACAGAGGAACTTCTGTCTTCAAACAAATTTAAACTACTTGCCTAAGGCTTTGAGTACTCTTCTACTTTCAAAAGATCATGAGGCCAACAAAATACCTTTGATGGTTGTGTCAATCCAAACCATATTGACATTTTCAGTCGTCTTAAAATTTCTCTCATCTAATGCTATCATATTTCTGTCATTGCTAGTGACCCCCTTCCTCTTCCCTTTCTCCTTTGTCTTCCCATTCCCCTTCTTTCATTGCTGCTTACCAGGTCTACGCTGCTTATACGATATGAAGTGAGGATCTGAGATCTCATTAGGGACCTGAATAATAGCAGATGACTATGGAGCACAATTATCAATATAGAGGATGAGGTGAAATATATATATATATATATATCCGCTTCCAATTGTCCAAAATAATGTTAAGTGAAGCAACGCCCAAAACATATCTGACTTTCTGAGGTGTTAATTTTGAAGACAGCTTGTGGTCAAAGAGAGGGGTTTCAGATAAGCATTAGGACTAACTCAGATTGAGACTAGGGTTAAATCTAATCTATTCTGGTTGTCAGATAATCAAGCAAAATTGCTTTTTTTTTTACATTACTGTTTACATGGAGTGGTTATGCCTCAGTTTCTCCAATAAGCAATAGTCTGACTTTTCTTCAACAGCAGAGTTTGATATATGTCTGATTAAATTAGATAATCTTTATGAAAAAAAATCATAGAATCATAGAATGGTTTGGGTTGGAAGGGAACCTTAAAGATTATCTAGTTCCAAACCCCTGTACTGGGTTTGGCTGGGATGGAATTAACTTTCCCTGCAGTGGCCCATACACTGTTGTGCTCTGTATTTGTAGCTAGAACAACATTGGTATCTGTGGTGGTTTTACTTGGATGGGCAGCTGAGTTCCACCACGGCCACTCTTTCACTCCCCCCTCCTCAAAGAGGAAGGGGGAGAAAATACAACACAAAAAGCTCAACGGTTGAGATAAGGATAACTTAATTAAAAGGAAAAGGGAGAAGAAAAAAAAAAAGAAAGTTTTTCTCTACTTCCTATCAAAGAGCGATGTTCGGCCACGTCCTGGGAAGCAGGGCTTCAAAACATGTAATGGTTGTTTGGGAGGACAGCTCCCTCCCCCACCAGAGTCCCCCTTTTTATTGCTGACTGTGACACCATGTGCTATGGAATATCCCTTTGGTCGGTTTAGGTCAGCTGCCCTGGTGATGTCCCCTCCCCATCACTTGCCCACCCCTAGCCTGCTGGCTCTTGGGGGCTTGGAGGGAGCCCTGATGTGGTGCCAGTACTATGCAGCAATAGACACAACACTGGAGTGATACCAGTGTTGTTCTAGTTATGAGTGCAGAATACAGCACTGTGTGGGCTGCTGCAGGGAAAGTTAACTCCATCCCAGACAGACCCAGCACAGTATCACACCTGTTGCTGAGCAGCACTAGCACAGTATCAAGGCTGTCCACCTTCCCCCCCCCCACCCCCCAAAGCCAGTAGGCTGGGGTGAGCAAGAGGTGGGGAGGGGACATTGCCAGGGCAGCTGACCTTAACTGACCAAAGGAATATTCTATACCATATGACGTCACAGTCAGCAGTAAAAACTGGGAGAGGGATTGGAGAAGGGCGAAGAGAGGGGCTCTTGTTATGAAGACATCTGTCTTCCCAAACAAACACAACATGTATTGATTAAGGCCCTACTTCCTAGGACATAGCCAAACACCACTCGTTGATTGGAAGTAGAGGATAATTTTGTTGTTGTTGTTGTTGTTTTTTTCCCCCCTCTTTGCTTCTGCATGACTTTTCCTTTTTATTTTGTTTTGTTTTGTATTTTATTTT
This sequence comes from Anser anser, assembly GCF_964211835.1. Lineage (NCBI taxonomy): Eukaryota > Metazoa > Chordata > Aves > Anseriformes > Anatidae > Anser > Anser anser. The sequence goes on along the minus strand of NC_139720.1, from coordinate 179,030,008 downwards.
ATTTTATTTTATTTTATTTTATTTTATTTTATTTTATTTTATTTTATTTTATTTTATTTTATTTTATTTTATTTTTATTTTATTTTATTTTATTTTATTTTATTTTATTTTATTTTATTTTATTTTATTATTTATTTCCCTCTCTTTTCTTTTTAATTAAATTATCCTTACCTCAACCCATGAGCCTTTTTCTTTCCATTATACTTCCTTCTCCCCCTCTTCTTTTGAGGAAGGAGAGTAAGAGAGCAGTTGTGATGGAGTTTTGCTGCCCAGCATGGTTGAACTACAATTGCCTGCCATGGGCAAGGACACCTTCCACTAGTCCAGATTGTTCAAAGCTCCATTGAACCTGGCCTTGAACACTTCCAGGGATGGGGCATCCACAATTTCTCTGGGCAACCTATTCCAGTGCCTCACCACCCTCATGGTATAGAATTTCTTCCTTATATCTAGTCTAAATTTACCATCTTTTATTTTAAAGCCATTCCCCCTTATCCTATTACTACACTCCTTGACAAGGAGTCCCTCCCTGGTTTCCTGTAGGCCCCATTTAGGAACTGGAAGGCTGCTATAACATCTCTCTGGAGCCTTCTCTTCTCCAGGTTGAACAACCCCAACTCCCTCAGCCTGTCTTCATAGGAGAGGTGCTCCAGATATCTGATCATCTTTGTGACCCTTCTCTGGACTGTCTCCAATGGGTCTATGTCCTTCTTGTTCTGGGTGCCCCAGAGCTGAATGCAGTGCTCCAGGTGGGTTCCCACAAGAGCAGAGCAGAGGGGGAGAATCATCTCCCTTGACCTTCTGACCATGCTTGTTTTGATGCAGCCCAGAATATGGTTGGTTTTCTGGTCTCAAGTGCACATCACCAGCTCATACGCAGTTTATCGTCCACCATACTCCCAAGTCCTTTTCCTCAGGGCTGCTCTCAATCCATTCTCTGCCCAACCTGTATTTGTGCTTGGAGTTGCCGCGGCCCAGGTGCAGGACCTTGCACTTGGCCTTGTTGCCAAGTGCAAACATCAGTTGCTCTTTCCCTATCCACCAATACTGTAACCCCGTCATAGAAGTCCACCAAATTTGTCAGGCATGATTTTCCCGTAGTGAAGCCATGTTGAGTGTCACCAATCATCTCCTTATTTTCCATGTGCCTTAGCATAGTTTCCAGGAGGATCTGCTCCATGATCTTGCCTGGCACAGAGGTGTGAATGACTGTCCTGCAGTTCCCCCAGCCTTCCTTTTTTCCCTCTTTGAAAATGGAGGTTATTTTTCCCCTCTTCCAGTCAGTGGGAACTTCACCAGACTGCCACATTTTCTGAAATACGATGGACAATGGCTTAGCAACATCATCTTCTTCATCTAGTTCCCTCAGGACCCATGGATGCATCTCGTAAAGTTCCATGGACTTGTGCACCTTCAGGGTCCTTAGATGGTCTCGAAACTTATCTTCTCCTATAGTGGACAGTTCTTTATTCTCCCAGTCTCTGCCTTTGCCTTCTGCAACTTGGGTTATGTGGCCAGAGCTCTTGCCAATGAAGACTGAGGCATAAAAGTCATTAAGTACCTCAGCCTTCTCCATATTCTGGGTAACCAGGTCTCCCATTTCCTTATGGAAAGGGCCTCACCCCACTCCTCCTTTCCCCTCCCCTTCCTTTCTCTCCCCTTCCCTTCCCACTTTCCCCTCTAGAACTTCCTTTGGTACATCTGATTTTAAGTCCTCTTTTTAACATCTCCTGCAATTCCATTTCTATCTCCAGAAATGCCTTCTTATTATTTAGTAGCTCAAATTGTGCTACTGGGACTAGCGTAATTAAGTTCTGCACATTTTGGGTAAGGATATACTTAAGGTCATTTGGTTTAGATATATTTAAGTTCCTGTACTTTTCTGTTATGTATTTTTTATTTATTATTTTTATTATTATTTTTTATGTCATATAAGCATGGGTTTTGATTTTTTTTTTTTCTAAATAAAACTGAATTGAATCTGGTTACTACAGTAAATGATGATCATTGCTTGGAAAATCTTGATAGAAGAAAGTCTATTCTCTGATCTCCATGGAGGCAGACAGCATTAAAGTATCTCTCTGAGCCCTGGGTCATAGCTAACAATGAAGTCTATCTATTGCTTATGAGCACCATTTACCTGAGTATGTCTTCAGTAAAGACACTAAGATATGGCTTTTATTAACATAGCATGATTGTGGATAGGGAATAGGTCTCCCAAGAAAAAAAAAAATAGTTTGCAGTAAGGCTACAAAAAAAAGGTTCTCAAAAATATTTTTGTGAGAGTTAGAATAATAATTATAGGTATTTGGGACGGGTGTTTTTTTGTTCTCTGATACATTGTCAAACAATCTTGTTTTTAGTTTCTTGCTCACAATATTGAAAGGATAAAACAAAACATCTAATACACCTTGACTAACTACAATACATCTCTTAACATGAATCTTCCCTGTTCCACTGAAACTATGGATTTGAATAATTTTAGATCATATCTCATTACTATTAAAATTATTTTAAAATGTTGATTTGGAAAAAAAATGTAAATATGTTGATTCTTTAGTGAGGGAACAAAACAACTTTTCTGAAACAAATGTGTTTTTACACCAAGGCTGAAGTTTATGCTGAGCCTCTAAGTATGTGACATATGTACCTAAATGTTTCTAGAAGTTGAAGAGAGTTAGACTATAGTGACTGCTTATCTGGATGTCAGGTCCAAGTATTGAGGAACTCCAATCTGATCTCACAAATCCCAGATTTGACATAATGGCATCAGCTTTAACCTAATGACATTTAAGAATAAATAAATAAATGTGCAGGGGTTCTGTGTGTATGAGTTTTGTGAAGGTAGACATATGTTACATTTTATGTACTTTTTGTTATCTGGACAGGAGGGTTAAAAACTTCCAGGAAAGAAAAAGAGAGAAGAAGATTTGTATGTAATTTCATGACTCTAAGCCCTTTAATAATAACAAAAAATCAGACAGTGATAATTATAATTAAAAAAAAAAAAAAAAAGACAGGACAGACACAAAGAAGGTCTCCTTCAGATACTGGACCCAGGGGCATTACCTTTAGTCAAGGAAGAAAAACGGGTAGCTGTACAGAAAATAGATGTATACACAAACTTTGTAATTCACCAAGTACTCTTGCTGATAAAACAAACAAATTTAAAAAAATGTTGCTTTTTTTGCCTTTTTTGCTTTTCTAACTTGCCCGTATGTTATGTTTATGCATATGTGAATGAAACAATCATGTTGTGAGTTCGAAGTTTATGCAAGTTCTCAGGTGTAAGCACATAGCAGATTGCCTATATCAGTGGAATACAGGGTGTGAGAAAGTCAGGATGTATATTGCTTTTATATGGCTATTGCATTCATCCCTGTACAAGGAGATGGTAAAAGAAAGAAAAAGGCAAGAGGAGTGAAACGACTTGCATGCCAAAGCTCAGAAAATGCCAGCATATAGGAGGAATTAATATACACTGGAGAAAACTGCTGAACCACATAATTGGTTGAAAAGATTTTTATCAGCAATAGGCAAAGAGAATCAATCCTTAACTATTGTTCAAGGCTGAGAAAGTATGGTCAAAAAATAGCACATCAAGACAGATAAATCAGCAAATGTTAGTGACTCATCCACAAATAAAATCACACATTTATTCAGATGAAATAATAAAAGAAATGATAAAGACTGTGATATAATGGTAAAGAGAGATGTCTGAAAAAATGAGCGTTAATGCCATGATCTGAAAACATAAAGGCAATGAACAATATTTAAGCAAAGCCAGAAAATGCACACGTTGTCTAACTGAAGCTTCTTAAGAAGTCTCAGCTGAGTTTACCAAAGAAAAATGTCATATGGAATTTGGAAAGGAGTGCTCAGTAAATCCAGGTTAAAAGTCACTATTTGGATGCTATTCATTTCAGTGAATACCTGTTAATGGAAGTTCTACTCCCAAGGTATTTCTAAGATTAATTGGGTAGATCTAAGTGAGCTAGAAAGTTTTCAGAGTTTATAATGGATGATGTTTTAATTTGGCTTAGAGAATTTAAATTATGCAATGAGAGGTTTTGGCAAGGTTTTCAGAGAGTAAGGAGAAAGAAGTACGTGACAGACATAGATTAATCTAACAAATGTTCTATGCATTAGATGAAGAAGTACTAATTCTTCACTGTTTTGTGCCTTGAGTGTAACTTCGTATAACTGCAAGGACAGCTCGGTTTTGAGAGCATCCTCACTAAACAGTTACAAATAACTACATCAAATATCAGACAGAAAATTGAGATGACTGTGGATCACTATTCACAGATCCAGGTGAAACTGAACTCTGAACTCCTTCGCACTGAAGTTTCTTTGCAATGCCCTGCTACTGCAAAGGCCACTACAGGCATTTTAGACATACTGTAGGCTTTAGAGTAATAAAATAAAGTCCTTTACATTTTAGTTCTTGGGGAAAAAACAAAACAAACATTTTTTTTTTCTTTTCCATTTGAAATATATTTTAGTTTTGTGGTAAGCTGGAATGGAAGTCTGGAATTCATCATTAAGATACATGAAATCTAGAGAATGAACTAACAAAATGCTGCATGAAATATAGAGATTGAACTAACAAAATGCTCTTTCCACAATGGGTTACAGAGAAATTATTTAAATTACTGCATGAGATAAGACAGCTCTATCTGTAAAAAACAATTTAAGTAGAGTATCAGAACAAAACTGATATTGCCATTTCAGCACCAAAATGCATCTCTCCAGCTATTTACAGTGTAATTGACATCCCAATTTCAGTGAAGTTCTGATATATTTTTCTTTCATGCCATTTCAAAGACTTGTAAGGATATTATGAAACTTCAAACAATGCCTGCATTTCAGGGAGGAGGGGGTAGGAAGGAAGGCAACCAGCACCATTGCCCAAGGCCATAGGCTATAGGAGGCTATGTTGGATAGAAGTGCAGTCACTCCACTCTTGGGTGGAAGAAGAAAAATATCCTTCCTATTGTGTATTCTGAGTTCTTACCGAATCATCTCTGCCCCTAAATCTCCTTTGGTTCTGGAAAACTGAGGAAAAATATGTAATAAAGATTCTATCATCTGAAAAAGTACATAAAAAAAGTAGTCTGCATATATTCTTATGTTACAAAATTTTATTTGTGTCAAGAAATAAGTTAAATAATTGGTCTGTATGGAAAACAAATAGTTATCCACACAATTCAGTACCATAAATATTTCCAATTAACATTTTAGCGTGAAACATATGGTTAAGAACTTAGGTTCAATTCAAGCAGAACACCATTTGGGATTTAACTGATAGGTATTCAGTAAAACCCTACAGCGTGTTTAGCAAACAGCAGCAAAAAATGTGTGACCAATTTAATAAGCATGTGCACAGGGAGTGGCTATAAATATGTTTCTAATGAATACCCAACTACCCTTGTGCACATTTATGTGCTACTCTTGTCTGCCCGGGCTTTTCTCTCTCCCCCCTCCACCTGGCTTCTGAACCTTGTAGTCTGTGGGTATTCAGCAGTGAAAGCAAAACCACCAAAACAAAAGCAAAAACTTACATGCAAGGGCAAGAGAGGAGCTCTTGCAGTCGAGCAGTCTGACAGAAAGAAAGGCAGACTCCCTTGCTGCTAACTCCGTTTGGATGAACATACACACACAAGCACGTGCACGCATGAGTATGAAAATATTTAGGTTTGTAGATGGATGTGTGTTTGGTAGTGCCAAAGTGTCTCCTGTCTCTGGAGTTTTGAAAATCTTCGTTTTAACCTGCAGATTAGACTTGCAGCAGGGAAGTGGTCCACGGGCTCTGCTCCTGTGAGACCAGTAAGGTCAGAATAAAACAATACCCTACTGCCAGTGGGGCAGAGGTTTGTCATCACCCTCTGCTAGATCTTTTTGGAAGAGGACAGCTGTCTATAGACTGATTTCTTATGCTGACTACTATGAAGGATGTACCCTGGATCTCTTGTCAAAACACCAGCAGTCATTCCATGTATTGCAGTGTGTTTCTACAGTCTTGTTTTTTAGTATTTCATAAATTTTGAATAGCTGAGAACCTTTTTGAAGCTCTTCTGTCTTAGTGCAAAAGTTGGTGGTACTTGAGTGGTTTCTCTGTGTAGGAATATAGGGAAAAGAGAGGACTATATCCCTCTATGTAGCAATAGGGAAAAGAGAGGACTAAGTAGCTGTTGAGGAATCAGACTGTGCTTTTCATATTCAATGATATTAAGCAAAATGCTCTTGCTCAATAGAAGAATTTAATCAATCAAGAAATGATTTTAAATACCTTTAAAATCGTTTGTTGTCTCGATCCTATATGCTAATGCAGTGATTCATGTGGCTTCAGTACTGCAGGTTGCAATCAGTCTCTCCAGTTACTAAACACAATCCTTTTAACTAGCATCCTGTAAAATCCACATTAAGAGGCTGCAAGCCTACTTCATTAATCTTTTCATTAATCTACCATTCAGCCATCAGACAAGAAGGGTAGTAGGCATATGTGGGTCATTTTATGCAGATTTTACCTCCTAGTTTTTTAGAACACATCATAGTAATATCTTGGTTTGCATTGTTGTAAACATATCTGACAACATTTCTAGCTTCATCTGATGAAAGAAAAGCATATAAGCCAACAAAAACATCTATTCTGGGGAATGTTTCACATCTAAAAATAATTCTGAAGTTTTTAAACCATTTTCTTTTAGGGGAAATATTAGATATGGGTTGACAGCTTGTATGACAAGTTTTAACCCAATGGGATTTTAAAAAGCTGATATATTAATCCTGAAAATCCAGGTTTATAACAGAAAGCCTTATATGCTCTTACCTGTATTGCTAGTGACAGCTGTTAGAATACTAAAACTTTCTTTAAAAAAAAAATCAGAATGTTTTATTTTCAAAATTCAAACTTTAAATGTTTAATTGTAATCAAATGCTGAAGCCAAAGCCATAATACTAGGAAAACAAACAAAAAGTTCTGCTCTAAATTTTTGTAAAATTAATTTTAATTACCAGAAATATTTTGTGAAACATTTTAAAAATAAAATTCAGCATAAGAAATTAATTCTGCACTCCAAATCAAGATCTTGGGACTCTTTGCAAATGTTCATGAATGTAAGCTTTCAACAGTTATGTGGAATGTATAATTGCTCTCGTTTTACAAAGGGATAAACAGAGTCACACAGGAAAGGTAACTCAGGTATTGCAGTTCGCCTTTCCCACTCAACTTCAGATATGTATTTCAGTAATTACTTATTCATTGCCCCTGAGGTCACCTGAAAAAGATTTATACTCCCATTCATCTAGGAGATAAATTCATCTAGTGCATTTACGTGGAAGATTTGGCCTCTATTCCAGCTTTCAGGAGAGTCATATGAATGTATCAACTGTAACAGGCACTAGGTATTATTAAGAGTCTTGACCAAATTGTGCTTTTACGCAAGAAACACTCAAAGGCTGAGGTTTGTTCCACATTGTTTGTGAGCTGTCAACCTTGGAACTTTACCACCATGCAGTTCTATAGGCAGCAGAGGAAGATAATGATTCAGGTCATGAGTGAAGACTGAAGAAGGTATTCAACCACAAAGTGTGTGTTTAAAGTCTTTTTTTTTTTTTTTTTCTCTCTCTTGTCTTAGGTAGCACCTCAGTGAGCCAGAGCGCAGTGGCTTTCAGTTTAGCACATCATTTTGTTGGATACAATACTAAGATGTTTTTTTCTCTATATAAATTTGTGCAAAGAAGCCTAAGCTTCTCATTTAAGGCTTTAGGATCTTTCCACAGTTCTGGTATTTCTCAATGTTATGATATCTTTCTCTCGTCAGAGCTTAAACTAAAATATATAGAGGAGTGGCACCATGAAGAATAGGTGATTTTAATAGAGGATAGGATAGGATAGGATAGGATAGGATAGGATAGGATAATTGATTATTTATTCTTATTTTTGTCTTACTTCAAAAAGACATGAAATGGCCTTGACTGTGGCTGCTGCTATTTTGAATGTCACATTTATTTTCTACACTTATTAGAAACAAAGTGTAAGAGTCTACTGCCTACTCTCAATTTCAGACCTTTCTATCCATTATTTTCTCTCCAAACAGTCCCAAAGACTCTATCTTCACTACTAAAACAAACAGTTAAATGGTTTACTCAATCTTTGTTCCCTGGCTCAAAAGACTTGAGTCCTCTTAACTAGCTGCAAAGTCTTGAACATTCTTAACTGGAATCAAGCTGAAAAGAAGAGAAATCCGATCTCCCCACATACCTCTCTGGGTACAAATATAGTTAACAGCATAAATGTGGTGCATTTTCACTGTACAGATATGCTGCACTGCTAGATTAATTCCATCTGTACACTGTAGAGCTCTGCCCATGTTAAATGGGTATTTGATTGTATTCAGCAATTCCTGCCTGATCATCAGTGCCTGTGAATCCATTTGTAGTACACATAAAATTCTCCTTCACCACTAGCATTTCCAGCTATTGTAATTTCCCCAAAGAGATAGGAGATTTATTTTACCCAGGTACAGTACTTGAAAGATTTATCAGTGCTGGACATTGTACAACTACTAAATGACCCTCCTGGAATATATGACAAGCCAAATTTCCCTTCCCTTCCCTTCCCTTCCCTTCCCTTCCCTTCCCTTCCCTTCCCTTCCCTTCCCTTCCCTTCCCTTCCCTTCCCTTCCCTTCCCTTCCCTTCCCTTCCCTTCCCTTCCCTTCCCTTCCCTTCCCTTCCCTTCCCTTCCCTTCCCTTCCCTTCCCTTCCCTTCCCTTCCCTTCCCTTCCCTTCCCTTCCCTTCCCTTCCCTTCCCTTCCCTTCCCTTCCCTTCCCTTCCCTTCCCTTCCCTTCCCTTCCCTTCCCTTCCCTTCTCTCTCTCCTTTCCATCTTCCTCTCCCTCTCCCCTTTCCTTTCCTGTTTCCCTTTCTCTTTCCTTTCTCCTCTCTCCCTCTCTTCCTCTTGTTCTTTCTCTCTGCCCTTTCTTTCTTTCTTTCTTTCTTTCTTTCTTTCTTTCTTTCTTTCTTTCTTTCTTTCTTTCTTTCTTCTTTCTTCTTTCTTTCTTTCTTTCTTTCTTTCTTTCTTTCTTTCTTTCTTTCTTTCTTTCTTTCTTTCTTTCTTTCTTTCTCTCCTTCCTTCCTTCCTTCCTTCCTTCCTTCCTTCCTTCCTTCCTTCCTTCCTTCCTTCCTTCCTTCCTTCCTCCCTCCCTCCCTCCCTCCCTCCCTCCCTCCCTCCCTCCCTCCCTTCCTTCCTTCCTTCCTTCCTTCCTTCCTTCCTTCCTTCCTTCCTTCCTTCCTTCCTTCCTTCCTTCCTTCCTTCCTTCCTTTCTCTTTCTTTCTTCCTTTCTTTCTTTCTTACTTTCTTTCTTGCTTTCTTTCTTGCTTTCTTTCTGTTTCTTCTTTGTTGAGAATGACTTAAGAAAAATGGATATGGAAATGTATGACAGTCTAAATAAATGTTCAATACAGCGAACTTGGACATTATGGTCTTTCAGGGCTCCATTGTGGTGACATTCAGGTGTGTATAGTCATTTATAATACACTCAGGCATTTGGTGGATCATATGATGATGATCTGAATCTCAGAGCTTACATTCCTTGTGTCAGATGCTTCAGTTGACAGGGATTTTTCATTTATTTATTTATTTATTTATTTTTAAAGCAGAATGTCAGCCAGTGAGGGATGTCAAAATGTTAGAAAGGTTGTGTCATTGTTCCAGCCACATTGAACAGAAATGTTTTCAGAGTTCCTGTGGCTTCACTGCTGTCATCAGTCAGTATCTACCTGTCGAGTGGCTGAGAACTTGAGCAAAGGCGAAATGAGGACACAAAAAATAGCATTCCAAAGAATGTGGGACTAGCATAATAGCTCAGGGCTGTTTAAATGGGATGATTTTTTAGTTTCAGAGCATGTTTTACTTTTGTATGGTTTTACTATTTTATGTTATTCCTTTCCTAAAACAACAGAGGGAAAAAATGTTCAGAAATTCACATATATGAATTAAGTATCTATTTTTAAAAACGCCTGGAAGAAAGGCTTATATGAACAGTTTCCCATTACTGCATCTCTAAATATTCAGATACTTATATGTGTGATTTTTTCACAAGAAATACCATTTTACTCAGCACCCCTTCCATAGTTGTAAAACACCACTTGCACCCCCATTTTTCCGATGTTTGTATCATGCTGATCAGAAAGTGTTTAAGCTGTGTTAAATAGATTCGCAAATGCAACCGATTGCTCTTACTAGTTCCTTATACTGTAAGTTATACTCAAACTCTTCCTTACAGACAAAGATGAAACATGCCATATAAGTATATGTATAAAGACATTAATTTATAGTTAGTACAACTGATATTTTAACAGTCTAAATGAAGAACCCATTTTTGTTTAGATTTAATTTTACGGGAAAAAGAAATAAAAAGAATAACAATACAGTTAGAATATTTGCATGGAGAAAAAAAAAGTCAAAAAATATTAACAACACAAAATTCTGACACTTCCTAATTTCTATCCTTTTCTTGTGTTTCTGACTACCCTTGCACTGTTCTTCTGGATTGTAAACTACTGACTGCTCAAAATAGCACCCCGAAGTAGCTCTGGACTGCTAGAGAGGGTAGCACCACAAGTTGTCATCTTGTCTTCTTTATTTTGGGAGGAGTGTTTTGTTGATGTCACTAGCTACTTCCTCACTCTAGGATCCACTTCAGCTCATTTTCTGTTTGTTATCATACATTTATACCTTTACCCTTTCTTCATTTTCTGCAACTGCATGTTACATCCAAATTTACTGCATATAGTGTCTTTTATGTATGTTAAATACTATTTATTTGCTTTCTTTGTTACCCCTAGACCAAGTTTTGCCCAGCTCCATTTCTGCATTTCTGTAACTGGCCATTGGTGAGTTCTCTGTAGCTGTGGGGTCTTCAGTGATTTGACACGTTTATAACAATGATGTCTCCAGTGCCCCATTCCTTATCATTCCACATCTGTGCTCTTCAGCAATGCATCGGAGTCCCCACTTCCCAAGGCCTCTGTACCAAACCAGGCTTGTATTTCTCTATGCTAAAGTAAAAGTATCTCGTATTGTATAGAATAACTGCTTATTGCTGCTATCTATAGAATAATATGGTTGTACCTCACAAAAGTAAACAAAAGTAAAACAAATAGCCATATTTGTTTAAGCTGCTATGGAAACCTGGTCTGATAGAGAAATTGCAGTCGCAGATAACCAAGAGTAAGAGAGCGAGAGGCAGGTCAAGAAAAGCTCAGGCAGAGCAAGCCTGACAACCCTTAGTTCTGGGACTGTGCAAACTTAGTGCAAAAGTGATACCCTGTTATTACCAGTGAGCATATCGTATTACAGTACAATGTGAGAAATATGAAAGGGTAGTTAGATGAAGTCAGGCCCTGTTTCAGGCAGACTGGAACATGGATATGCACAACTTAAAGTAGGGTTAATTTTCAACTGTTTCAGTCTCCCCCATGTGACACTGCTGAGGAGACTGATGGCAAATTTTCAGCTGATTTTGGTTAGTGTAAAGATAAAAATTCCAAGTGAAAGCCCTTTAAAATTTTTCATGTGCTTAAAATATTCCTACTAAACTGTGTAATTAAATCTTTTCTGAAACAAACTCTGAGACACTGATGTAAAAAGTTCTAAAATGTTTTTATTTCTGTTTTGAATAAAAAGTGCTTCTTCAAAATCTTACACATAGTACTAGGATTGTGATCTGATTGAAGAAGCCCTGTTCCTGGTCATTTTATGTAGCATAATGATACCCTTATTTCAGAGCAACAGGGACCATCTGGTGGCATTTCAGCTATGGAGGAGCAGCTTTTTTCTAAAACAAAATCAGGAAGACTTTTTTTTTTTTTTGCATTAATTATGAGAATTAAGTTGGCTCTTTTTTTTTTTTCATTCTCTTTCTGTCTGTTTTTCTGTGATTCTTTCTTTCCTGAATGTAGCAACTGATTTAATAAACCATAAAATAACTTGTAGACTGGAAGATGGCCCCGTGCATCCATGGTTACTGATAAAACATTTGTGGCATTTCTTATTTCTGCTTAAAGTGTGAATTCATCCTGATCTCTGATAAGGTTCTACATAGCATAAAAACATCCATCTTAAACAAGGTTTTTATGGATACACCTCATATCTCCTACCTTGCTGTTGTTAGGTTTTATCAGTTATGACTGAGTTCCCTATGGATGTAAACATATGACTTGAATTAATTTATTACACTAAAAATGAATATTCCTTTCTTATACATCCTTTCCATTTCTGAATAAACCTGCTATTACTGCTAGAGGTGACATGCATTGAGATTACCTCTTCCCTGACATTAAACGAAACCTGCTATATAATATTTAACTGCTTTTGTCACAGCCTCATTCTTTTTTTTTTTTTTTTTTTTAATTCTTACTAGTTAAAATTGCAAAATAGTAGGAAAAAACAAGACGAATATTATTCTTAAGCCTGACATAGGTGAATCAGACAAATCTGAGGCTGGAATGACAAGCACATCAGTCACTGACATAAACCAGCTGCCAGGCCTCTTTATATGCAAGTCATTCAGTGAGATATCAAAATGTGGAAAATATAATACTCCTATCAACATTTCTTGTTGAATTAATGCCCAGGTGAGTTCTTCTGAAATGCTGCAGTTGTATCTTAGCAAAAACAAGAAGCAGTAAAGCATCATACTTATTAGGACCCAATTTGCCACAGCAGCAGTCAAGTGTTTCAGCCTCTCCCAGTGGCAATGGGGAGGGAGGACTGGGGATAGGGAAACTTAGATTAAATTCATAGTGCAGTGCACATTTAGAATTCAATATTGACAGCCCTAATTACACACACCTTTCCATCACAAGTTCATTAACTAAGAGGAAAATGCTAGAAACAGCAGTATCAACTTCTCATAGAAATAAATAAGTGCAAAGCCAAGCACTCCAGAGTTTCTGACCTTTCCCCTTTCTTTCTGACAAAGCCCCACATGTTATTCCCTGCACTTTTATTTATTTTTCAGTTTGGAAGACAAGAGAAATTTGGCTGGATGTTAATCCTTCATTCAAAATATAACCTTGAAATGTTACAGAGTGTAGGGTATGCTGTATACTTAGTGTATTTGTCTTCCAGCAACTTTTTAAAAATGAAGAATCTCAAATACTCTTTAGACTTCCTTTCAAATAGAAGAAAAGAAATAAACACCCTGAGAAGGCAAATATGTTAGGATGAACTGAACTGTTGCATGGAAACAATTAATTCTTTCCAAAGGCAAAATAAAATTTAGATGTCTAAATGCTGGATGAAGTGAATCCTGCATCAAGATATTATTGAGAACAGAAGTTTATTATGTAGTATAAGATCAGTGGAAAACCTACCTGTAAGAGTTAGCCATACTTGGCCTCTGTGAAATTGAGTATCACTCATGGTCCAGATGGAGTGTTTTATCAGAACAGGATGCTACAGTCAACTAATTTTAAAAGTAATTTCCACTAGCATAGTAGTAAATCAAGTCAAGCACATGTCACAACCCACACAGTTCAGCTACAAGTCACAAGTTAAAGATAATGAGGGATAATAGGGCTTTCTTGTGTGAGGTACTTTTCCATCGTTTCACCATAAATTCTAGGTAAGACCAGCTTTTGCGTTGTACAAAAAACATGTTTTTTTATCAGTAATTACATGTAGATAATTCAGAACTTCACCAGATTATGCACAGTCCCCTGCTTTTCTTATCTAAGTCTAGTTCTTTACATTTACTTTGGTAAAATTTGTTTAATGAACCCTTACAAGGTGTGAATACTTCCTTTTCTTTGAGTGTCGTGTCTCAAGAGTCCAGAGAGGTTAATACTGTATTTTGAGTTAAAACTATGAGTTAACTACTGCAAAATCCAGGTTGGTTCTAGTATCAGTTTCAGGGCGTGTAATTCACATGAACTATAAGATTGCAGCCAGTTCTCATGTAATGAATTACCTATGATAAGGAAGTGTGCCAGGAAGCTGGAGGAAAGAGTCACTCACTCATCCTTCTCACAATCATGTGAGGTTGTTGGTGGGGAGTCCAAATACAACTGATGTATACATAGTTTAGAACAAGTTAGGACAAGATGACCATACAAAGTAAAAAAATCATAGTTTGATTTTCCATGTAATAACCATTTATTCAAGACTTCATAAAATATTAGGGTATCCTAAAACTGCCATCGGTAAACTCTGCAGTCATTCAAATTTTAAATAATTTTACCACATTAATAATAGTGGGACACAAAATGCTTACATACTTTCATATAAACTAAGATGCATTTTCCCTGTTCATTTTACAATATTACTTCTCTAGTACATGAGTCAGTTTGAAAGATTTGTTTAGTAACACTCATAACATTAATAATGTTTTAAAAGGAGAAATATGAATCAATCCTTATTGAGATGCAAATCAGCGTTTTAACTAGTGACATGACATGAAATGTGTAAGACATTTTTCTCTTTAAGCAAATAGTAAACTGTAGAACTTTGCAAGCTAGCAGAACTCGCTACCTTCAAAAATGCCCAAGAGTTTGTTATATCTTAAGAAAAAAATAATCCCTCTATAGAAACTATGAATATTCTTATTATGCACATGATTCAGCTCCTCACAGCTAGTTGCAGGGTTCAGCTGTTACCATGCAGACTGTGTTAAAGACTACTACAGTCTTTGCTGTATCTCCTACAGAGAATTTCTTTTTGTCCTCACTCCAGACATTAATCATGGCAAAGCACATTTTCTCAGTAGGTGCATTAATGTTCTGACATGCCAGAAACTTCTCTGTTAAGATAGTCTTGGAGAAAATTTGTTATATTTTATTAAAAAGATTGAACATCACCCTTCTAGCAGGGTCCTATATTTTGCTTATCTGCCAGTCTTGCTGCTACCTATCAGACACAAAATACTTGACAAGGTATTCAAGCAATTTTCATCAATTATTTTTCAGGTTAGGTCATCTAGAGTTGTGTTTCTGGCTTTGGGATGAGGGAAACAGATGGGAGTTATGCACATCCATGAATGAATATCTTTGCAGATAAGAAGCTCTAAGATGTTCTAGTTATTAGAAAATGCTGGGGAAATTCTGGACTCTTTCTAGTGACAGGCTGTTACCAGAATTGTGTCCTTAGTCTTCTAGGTATGTGTGTATGGCTAGGCTACACTGTTGCAAGTTTCCAGAAAAAAAGAAAAACACATCTTTCTTATACTGAGATCCCCAGAGCTGAAAACAGAACTCCAGGTGGGGTCTCAGTAAATTTCACATAGCGCTGCATTACCAGTTGGTCTTTCTCTGATGAAATCACTAGACCTCATTTTCTTTTTCAAAATGAGTAAGTACAGCAGGTCAAGAAAACTATCTGTTTTCTCTAGCTTGTGTCTGATATAAAAGTTATGTATCTTTATCATATCTGATATAAATGTTATCCAGATATCCTAACTGGGTTCCTCATTCCATGTCCATCAGCATGTTGGGGCTATGAGGAATATGAATATTTGCTAGTTCTGTTTTAATTGAGCATGTTGGTTATACCATACAGAGCTGTTCTTTGGGTGATGCCACTGTCTCCAAAGTATGTAATATTATTATAGCTCAGACTTTCTTTCAACGAAGTGTTGTTTGAAGGGTTTGCTTTTGAATTGTCTTTTTTTTCTTTGTTTTTTTTTTTTTTTTCAAAAATGTTTGTTTTCTGGAATAGAAAATGCAAAATAGATATGGAAGTTTGTGTAATGCACTCAAATAAAGTTTTTTTTGTTTGTTTGTTTGTTTGTTTGTTTTTGGAATGTGGGCAAGTCCCAGATTCAAGGCTGTAGCAGCTTTGTGTTTATTCCCAGGTTAGATTTTGTTCCAGCAAATCTTCACGTGGTTTCTGTATGCTTTTATAATTATATCAGTAGTGCCTCTAAACACCATTTCCTCTTTTAAATATGCAAAAATTATCAATGATTAGTAAACATCTGTTACCAGATCTGCTTCAGAATATTGTCTCCTCATCAAGCTAGGAGGATTGCATTTAATCTGTTCAAATAGCTCAAAAATTAAAGGTATGAGAACTTAAAAAAATAATAATAAATTTTAGTTTTCTTGTTTAGAGCTTATTTTATCATGTTGTAAAATTGTTCCTCAGTAGATCAATCTTCAAATGTTTAAATTGATATATTATTATGTTGACAAATGCTAGCTAACAATTCTTCTAATTTCTCCAGATGCATTTACTCTGTGTACAAGAAATTAGTTGAGATGAAAAAGTGAGAAAGTTATTGATCCTCCATTAGCAATATCTGATGGAGTGTGTTTTCCATGTCACAGGATGTCCCTACGATCCTGGCAGTACTACTCAGATTGTCAGCATTTTGTTAGAATTGGATGTGTGAGCTAAATGCACAACCAAATCTAAAAGACATATTTTCAAAAGCTTTCTGTGAAGGAGCAGAAGACCTCAAGAAGAATGCAAGACTGGATAAATCAACTAATTGGTTTCTCCAGTGTAGTTCAGCTGTAAACTCGGATCAACTGGATGACTGAAATAGTTTTATAGTTGTTTAATGGGGAACCTGGACTCCACAATTAAAGAATTTCAATTTTTGAACTGAACTAAATGTTGATAAATGCTCAGATACTTAAATTCCTTGTAGTGTAAGGGAGACTGAAGCTGTATCCAGTTTCATTTTGTTCCAGAGAGGAACTTAGGTGTCCAAATTTAGTTAAGCATTTAGGAACAGTTCTACATTTTTTAAAGCACTTTTTTGAACTTATTTAAGGAATGAATTCAAAAGCAAAATTCCAGTCTGCCACGTGTTTTCCACTGAAAGCTCTAATGAAGTTAGAATAATGCTGCCAGGCTGCATATTTCATAGGAGTGGACTGTAATATGCCCACCTCAATGTTTTGACACGCCTGTTGTTACAAACCTTTACAAGTTTTAAAAGGGCCTATAGTGACAGAACAAAGGGTAATGGTTTTAAACTAAAAAAGGGTAGATTTAGATTAGACATAAGGAAGAAATTGTTATGAAGGTGGTGAGACACCAGAACAGGTAGCCCAGGGAAATTATGTATGCCCCCTCCCTGGAAGTGTTCAAGGCCATGTTGGATGGATCTTTGAAGCCTAATCCCTCAAAGCCCTCAGATGTCCCTGCCAACAGGAGGGAGGTTAGAACCAGGTGATATTTCAGGTTCCTTCCAACCCAAACCATTCTATGAGTCTATGGTTCTATAGCCACAGGATGTATTGCTGGTAGATCCCATATTTATCTATCAGGCCTAGCACACCCCTGCACAGAAGCCAGTATGTTTCTGTCTGGACAAAGGTGATTGCTCATGAAAATTCTTGTACAATATGAGTATTTTCAGTTCTATTTTCATGCTCTACTAAATGTGTGAACATTGTTTTTTATCTAAAGCTTTCAAATACTGTGACTTTATTTCCTTCAGCCTCACGTATAATTCTCTTACACTTAGAATATGTGTGCATTGGGTGACCAATATAATTTATTACCTATATATAATATAACCTATGCTTACCTTATCCTCAATTTTATAGTCAAATTACTTTCAGTTACCCCAATAACACCTGCTGTTTTCTTTGAGGCTAAATACATATAATTATGTATATTTCAATGGAATATATTTGCCTTCACTAATCTCTTTAATCCCATGTGAAGTAGAAATGTCTTATTTTCTTTCAGGTATGCAAATGATTAACAGAGGTTGATTCACTTTAGCTTCATCTGTAATTCCTTTATAATGCATGCCAGAGAGCTAATTCAGTCTCTGTGCTGAGAGGTATCGACTGAAATATCTTATCATTTTGCTGGGTACAGTCCTTATGAGATCTTCCAGTTCTTCTTTCCAAGAGAACTACCTGACTGGAAAAAAAAAAAAAAAAACAAAACTGAAAATACAGAAGATAATATCCACTGTAGAGGACAGATGATGTAGGATTCTAGATCAAAAAGGGGGACTATACTTGTCTGTGAAGTTTTAGTTTTTAAGATTTTCTTTGCCTGACTCCATCACTTATGCGTCATTTTGTGTCTGAGTAGCTTAGGATGTAAGCTGTGTATGTTTAAGTTGCATCTCTCTGTCTACTGTGTTTGGAGTGCCTAAACACCTAGATTTCCAGAGCATATACATTGGAAAAGGCTTCACATTAAAAACAACTGGGGTACATCAAAGCACACCTGCTGTTTGCTGAGTTAAGACAAGGAGCTCATCTGGCATTAGAGAACCCCAGTCAAAACTCTGTTCCATTTGACAGGTAATTATCTAAGTGAAAAAACGCAAGTTTTGCATAATAAAACAGAATGAGAGACACTTATTTCAGAGTACCCAATAAGGTAGGATCTGAGGAAACTTAAATTTACATCTCTGTTCCACATAAGGTGTTTCAAAGATATATTTTTTGTCTTCTAGACCCAAATTTTCAGTTCATTTGCCTAGTCAGTAAAATGGGATGGAAAAGGAAAGGGAATTAGTATCTGTCTTGTCTTTCAAGAGAAAGAAGTGTCTTATCTACCTAAGTGTAGGATTTACATCTGAAAAGGTTGAACAAAGAAACAAACAGTTCTGTCCAGCCGGAAGATAAGAAGACATGTATCTTTAAAGACTGGAAAACACCTACATGGACCCTTGCCATTCTGGATTCTCTAACTTTTTGTCTAACTGTTAAGAAAGCTCCTTTAAACATTTATTTTTAAGGTTCCAACTTTGGTAACTGAAATAACACCTGTTCCATTTTTCTTTTTCTCCTTTTCTTTTCTTTTTCTCCTTTTCTTTTCTTTTCTTTTCTTTTCTTTTCTTTTCTTTTCTTTTCTTTTCTTTTCTTTTCTTTTCTTTTCTTTTCTTTTCTTTTCTTTTCTTTTCTTTTCTTTTCTTTTCTTTTCTCTTCTCTTCTCTTCTCTTCTCTTCTCTTCTCTTCTCTTCTCTTCTCTTCTCTTCTCTTCTCTTCTCTTCTCTTCTCTTCTCTTCTCTTCTCTTCTCTTCTCTTCTCTTCTCTTCTCTTCTCTTCTCTTCTCTTCTCTTCTCTTCTCTTTTCTTGCCTTGCCTTGCCTTGCCTTGCCTTGCCTTGCCTTGCCTTGCCTTGCCTTGCCTTGCCTTGCCTTGCCTTGCCTTGCCTTGCCTTGCCTTGCCTTGCCTTCCTTTTCTTTCCTTGCCTTCCTTTTCTTTCCTTGCCTTCCTTTTCTTTCCTTGCCTTCCTTCCCTTGCCTTTCCTTCCCTTGCCTTTCCTTCCCTTGCCTTTCCTTCCCTTGCCTTTCCTTCCCTTGCCTTTCCTTCCCTTGCCTTTTCTCCCTTGCCTTTTCTCCCTTGCCTTTTCTCCCTTGCCTTGCCTTGCCTTGCCTTGCCTTTCTTGCCTTGCCTTGCCTTGCCTTGCCTTGCCTTGCCTTGCCTTCCTTTTCTTTCCTTGCCTTCCTTTTCTTTCCTTGCCTTCCTTCCCTTGCCTTTCTTTCCCTTGCCTTTCCTTCCCTTGCCTTTCCTTCCGTTGCCTTTCCTTCCCTTGCCTTTCCTTCCCTTGCCTTTTCTCCCTTGCCTTTTCTCCCTTGCCTTTTCTCCCTTGCCTTGCCTTGCCTTGCCTTGCCTTTCTTGCCTTGCCTTGCCTTGCCTTGCCTTGCCTTGCCTTGCCTTGCCTCCCCTTCCCCTTCCCCTTCCCCTTCCCCTTCCCCTTCCCCTTCCCCTTCCCCTTCCCCTTCCCCTTCCCCTTCCCCTTCCCCTTCCCCTTCCCCTTCCCCTTCCCCTTCCCCTTCCCCTTCCCCTTCCCCTTCCCCTTCCCTTCCCTTCCCCTTCCCCTTCCCTTCCCCTTCCCCTTCCCCTTCCCTTTCCCTTTCCCTTTCCCTTTCCTTTTCCCTTTCCTTTTCCCTTTCCTTTTCCCTTTCCCCTTCCCTTCCCCTTCCCTTCCCCTTCCCTTCCCCTTCCCTTCCCTTTCCCTTTCCCTTCCCCTTCCCTTCCCCTTCCCTTCCCCTTCCCTTCCTCTTCCCTTCCCCTTCCCTTCCCCTTCCCTTCCCCTTCCCTTCCATTTCCCCTCCCTTTCCCCTCCCTTTCCTTTCTTTTCCTTTCCCTTTCCCTTCCCTTTCCCTTCCCTTTCCCTTTCCCTTTCCCTTTCCCTTTCCCTTTCCCTTTCCCTTTCCCTTTCCCTTTCCCTTTCCCTTTCCCTTTCCCTTTCCCTTTCCCTTTCCCTTTCCCTTTCCCTTTCCCTTTCCCTTTCCCTTTCCCTTTCCCTTTCCCTTTCCCTTTCCCTTTCCCGTTGTTATATGATTATTCATTTTTAATTATTTGAAGTTTAGAAACAGATTTTGATATTTCATTCATCTTTTCTAAAATTCTAATTTTCTGGATCTGTGCAGTAAAATAAACATTTATTTCCTTTGTGTCTATATGTAAATATAACCACATATAACATATGTAATTATGCTCATGCAAACACAGGTTAATCTGAGTTAGTTTCAGAAAAAAATTGTTTTCTCCTTCATTCTCATAACATTCTCTCTTTAGCACATCATGAGAGGATGTGTGTTTTTTTTGAGGTCACAAGAAGTCATATATTTCTGTCAAAATACATGATTATCAAAGCATCAGTCATGTAACAGAGATGTTATAACAGTGGAACAATATGAATATGTCACTATCATAACCCACTGAGAATGGTCACCAGCACAGCGGTTTGCATTATATCATGCAAGATCAGAATCCCTGAGTACTCCATTAGCAGTTACCTGGTTTGGCTTTCATGGTCCTTGGCAGAGCATATAAAAGAAGTAATTAACTACACTGTTAGAAGCTCTCCTTGTATACTTTCACTTTGAATGTTCAGTTTGAACAGTATCAATATTTTTTTTCTGTTGATAACATTTATCTATAAGGGTCCTTTGTCTGAACTAAGCAATATAAGATTTTCAGTTTCTTACTAAGAATCATTTTGACTAATTACATTACAAGAAAAAAAATGTGTGTGTGTGTGTGGGGGGAGAGACAGAAGAATGAAATAACACTTACTATACATCCTGATTGTGATTCATCATAAAGTAGGTTGCATACGTGAATATCATTTTGCGTACGGTCCTCAGTTGAAATAATGTTTTTATATATTGAATCATGCTATTTCTCCATAGTATTTCCAGGTGCAAAGGAAGATAAAGGTAGCTAATTAGGTATAAGTATATTTTCATCAAAGCTTACGTATCAGTAAGGTGATTTTTTTTTTTCATTTTTTCCTTCTTTTAGTAATCATAGATTTAAAATGGCTTTCTTCCTGAGCTTTATCCCACTAAAAAGGATTTTAGTACGAATTCTGAGTGAAAGCTGAAGTGTTAGTAGAAAATACACCTCTGACAAATTTTGTGGTTGTTGAAAATAAGTTCTTTATGAATTCCATACAATCCATCTGGATTAATCAGAGTTTGGATGAAAAAGACAGAAAAGGAAAAACAAACAAACCAAACAATCAACCAAACACAAATTACAAATTGACTAATAAACCATATGCAAAAATATTTTTTTTTTTTTTCCCAATACTGAAAATATTTTGGTAGAAACAAACTCTTTTAAATCAGATCTAAAAATAATATCTCAAAAACTTTTTATTTTCTAATGAGCTGAAGACCTTTTTTTCCAAATATTCTAAATTCTATTCTTATTATCTTTGCCATATTTCAATGAAAGTACATTCTACCTTCTACAGTCTGTTAGGTTTACACACTGCAATTTTTTTTTTATTTTTTTTTATTCCTGGCTTGATGATTATATTCCTTTTCAGGAGAGATAAGTTTTAACATTATCTAATAGGAGTGTTGGTGCACTGGTTTTGAACAGCTGCCATAGTCCTTACCAGGGTTGTTTGCATTACTAATCTGAGTAAAATGAACAAGATAATGAATATAGTCACTGTAATTTGTGCATTTCTGTATCTCTGTGTGGTTAGTGAAAACTGGCAAAGGTTTAATTAAGTTGCTAGGGTTGTTTTTTTCTTTGTTTGCTTGCTTGTTTTTTAAGAGGAGAACATTTGAAAACTGACAAAAGATAAAGGTACAGAACACCATGGAAAGTGATGGGGGAGGCTGGAACTGTTATTTAGGTAGAACACTGATGAGTAGTCCATTAGTGATGAAATTGAATAGTCTGACCAGCCTAGGTTCTCATATGAAAATTAAAACTCTTTCTGGGCATTTCAAATACATAAAAGATTATGATTCTTTATGTTAATATCATTAAAAAAAGGAAAAGTGCATACATTCGGGATGTTTTAGAACAAGTTTGAGAGCTAATGGCAATAAATACGACAGTCACTATCAGGCTGCAAATGGGTCGTTCTCATCTTTTGCTATTCTTCCCTTCTGCCTACTCAGCTTCGAGTTCTAAATCACTATGAACAGTATGTTGTGTTTTAGTTGGAAATATGTGTATGTATTCCACAATATAGCATAGCCTCTTTCTCTTCTTATTTCTATAATAGACAGGATCTAGGATTCAATGTGTAGTCTTTTACAGTGTAAAACTGTCACAGGGCAGCATGGTCAAGTTTGTGTCATTTTATTGTATCATTTTCCAACAGAAACATTCAGGAATTGTGACTCCAACTTGAAGAAATCATAAATTTTAGGGTGTTTTTTGATTGATTGGAATTGGTAATTCAGGTCTTTAAGCTCTCCCTCAACAGTGAAGGCTGCAAATTTGCTCAATGTGGAGTGAAAATTTAGCATCTGATATAGTCACTTGATTCTGAGAGCTGAGATTATGGGAAGAATGAATAAATAAATAAATAGATTAATTACGATGTACACATACACACCATTTCCTAAAGAATCAGTAGAAAAAAAGTACAAATATACCATAGGATACTCCAATTGTTCTGAATGTCAGTAATGGGCTGGAATTTCATATTTTTACTGTTTCTCTGCAGGATCCCTGAAAACACTACATTATGAAACTTTCCTCACAGCCATAAGAAAATGTAAAGAATGCTTGTTTCTTATATCCATATCCCTAAAATGAAGAATAGGAGAGAAAAACAGTTTCTGACAAAAAAAAAAAAAGTCAGCTTGATGTCTTGTATCATTTTGAGTTCTTTTCATATATTAATGCATTATTGAAACATAAAACACAAACACATAAAATAAATAATTTTCTTATACAGGAAAAAAAGAGCTGAAAAACATTTGGAATGAGAATGTAGAACACGACAGGTCTGCATCTTTTTGTTTTTGTGTGATAACTTTAGATTGGCCTCATTTTACAGAAAAGATTTGTGAAGATCACCCAAATTTTCAGAATAGTTAAATAAGATATGTTTCCCTTTTTCATTCTGGACAAATAATACTAGCTTGTCATTTCAAAAGAACTTACTTCAGCAAAGTTATGTCTATACAGCAGAACCTAAGAGCACATCCTAGTTCCCAGGTCTGTCTGCTTGTGCTGGCCATGTCCTGAATCCACAGTGGACTAGCGCATGCATATGAATAGCTTCAACACAATGTTGTGCCATGGTGTGTGCACATGGATTAGGCTGGGACTGTGATGCACAGTGGCCACGTCTGTATTACTGACTAAAAGGGGATTAGAAACTATACCATGTGGCTAAGGAGTTTCTGGTATCCACACTACTTAGAGCTACCCCCAGTGTTAGCAGAAGTGCTTTTGAGATGTCCAAAACAATGAGCAATCTGACAATTCAGCAGAGTGGATGAGTAAGGATCAATTGCTCAGGTTCAACCCCCTGGCCTGTTCTTATTTAACAGTGAAAATATATCCCTCTGCCTGTTCTGGATGATCAGTGAACCCAAGATGGGTCACAGCAGGCATTAGCAAATATAGCCAAAGCCAAAGATGTGGCCAGATAGAAGAAAGAACAACTGTCTGGTTCAAAGTTCTGTGTGTAAACAGCAGAAATATAATTGGCTTGTACCCCAGCATGTGCAGAGATAACAGGCAGTTTCTTACATTTTGTATTGCATTCACATCTGAAAGTCCTGGCTTACTCAGCCTGAATGAGGAGACACCAGCCTGCACTGCTGACGGCTTTGGGCAGGGGCAGTGTGATGGGTATGTGGGGAGAAAGGGAGATGTGAGATGAGAGTTTGGACTCTTAAGGTATTCTTTTTCTCACTTATCTTCAGGCAGGCTTTAGACCTGAGCTATCGAGTAACTGAAGCCATGGTCTCTGCAGAAATCAGGCTGAAGCCAAACCACCTCTGCATCTGCTTAAATATGCTTAAGTTTCCATATCTCCACAAAATTTAATTAAAATTGTTCTCCTCCTGCAGGTAGGTCTTTTTGAATTCATCTTTGAATAGTTTCAATGAGCCTAAATATTGAATTCACAAGCCTGATCTATCAAAACTTTCTGTCTGACCTTGTTCTATGCAACCAGGGGTGTGAGATATGAAATATTTGGGAAATTACTGCTTCACTTAGCATGCAGACAGATTCCTATATATATATATATATTAAGCTTTCCAACATGCCTCAGAGTTTTGTCTAGCTCTTGTACCCCTGGCCTTTGTGCTCAGGAAAATAAAAATGGTAAGAGTTGTTATTTTGAAAAAGGAGCCAAGGAATCCATTCCTGGACAATTGATGATACACACTGTAAAGATGGTGCCAATATACTCCCTTCCATTGTTCCTTTGCCCTGAGCAAAATGAGAACATCTTGTGAATGTAGGGAAGATCTGCTTGAAATTATGTGTTAAATTATGCTCTAAATTATGCACATTTATTAGATGATACAAGAGGCCTATTACCCCTCTTTTTCCAAGAGCTGATCTGAGCACAGGTCAGTCAGACCTAAAATCTGTTCCTGTAAACTAGGCTTATCTCAGTATCATTCCCTGAGTATTAAATCAACTAAACGGTTATTTTCTGTTCAATGTCAATTTTTTTTTTTTTTTTTTTTTTTTTTTTTTTGTGAATAAAGGTAGCTGGTAGCATTTGCTTATTTTGTGAATGGAGGTTATGGGTATTTTTCTTGCTCGATCCATTCAATTTTATTTTGAGCAACAGAGCAGTGTTAGGATATCAGAAGTCAGCATAAATTAACATAGTTAATTTTATGAGACACTTGAAGGAAGTAGCTGCACTGTATGTAATCTATGTGCATGTGTCAACTCTGATTTTCCATATTTCTGTGTAAAATATTTTTAGGCTTAAATTAAGTCATTATTTCCTGCAAGATAATATATATATTTTGAAATTACAGATGAGCTAAAGTCTGTATTTTTAGAGCATAGGTTATAAAATCGCAATAACTTAATTAAGAGTCTCTGCCTAGAAACTTAGCAATCAGTGGGATTTCTCCAGGCTAGGATATCTGGTATCTGCTTGAGTCATCATAGCAGTGGGCTGTTGCAGCCATTCACTGAGTAGCTCTGGGTTCTGTAATGAAGCTGATGCTATCTTTATGCTCTACCTGAAAAACAAGGAATATTTGTTCCTAAGCAGTTAGAAAATAAAAAAGCACAGAAATATTTTACGTCAGTATTATAACAGAGTTTTTTCTTACCCTACAATTCTGAAAGGCAATAAATTATTCCTAACAAAGATCACCATACAAGATTTGAACAATTTTTGCTGAGTTTTTAAATTAAAATGTTTTCTCAGAAAGACAAATATAATCTCCTTTGTAATTTAAAGTCCTGGATGATATCATTAAACCCAATAACATCTGTGATTTCTTCAGGGAGAGTTTAATCAGTTTGTTGTGACATGGTACCAGGAACTCAATTGTGATTGATCACTACTGTTCAAGAACTGGCCAGAAGGGAGTCTGAACAAATCATTTCAACAGTGCCTCAGAGCTGCAGAACCTCAGACAATCAGAAGCCTCTTGAAGCAGGCAGAAATATAAGCAGGCTGAAGGAATGAAAGGGTTTCCAGTGACTCTGTAAATACTGCCTTTGGCATGGCCAGGGGAACTTCCATTATCTCGTTACTCAGTGCATTGGTTCTCAAGATTGGATGAAGGGTAAAATAGATCAGTTTCTGAGGCTGCCTTACTACTAGTTGTAAAGTATCAGTGAATTTTCAGGAAACTTAAAAAACATTCTTTGTATGAAAAGTATTTTCCTATGGTCCTGCCAGTCTGTACAAAGTATTTTCTTTTTCCCTTCCCTTCCCTTCCCTTCCCTTCCCTTCCCTTCCCTTCCCTTCCCTTCCCTTCCCTTCCCTTCCCTTCCCTTCCCTTCCCTTCCCTTCCCTTCCCTTCCCTTCCCTTCCCTTCCCTTCCCTTCCCTTCCCTTCCCTTCCCTTCCCTTCCCTTCCCTTCCCTTCCCTTCCCTTCCCTTCCCTTCCCTTCCCTTCCCTTCCCTTCCCTTCCCTTCCCTTCCCTTCCCTTCCCTTCCCCTTCCCTTCCCCTTCCCTTCCCTTCCCCTTCCCTTCCCCTTCCTTTTCCCACCCCTTCCCCTCCCCCTCCCCTTCCCCCTCCCCCTCCCCTCCCCCTCCCCCTCCCCTTTCCCCTTCCCCTTCCCCTTCTCCTCCCCCTTCCCTTTCCCCTTCCCCTTCCCCTTCCCCTTCCCCTTTTCTTCTTCCATATTCTTAGATAACCAAAGAAGGCTTTGTGTGCTCATTTCTGTGCCATTGACAATTTACATTGGATATATAATTTAATAAGCTATCCCTATATTAATTCAATCTCATGGCTGTTCTAGAAAGCAATCACTTTAAAAATATCTAATTCAAGGCATGAAGTCATTGTGCAAATCAAGAGACCACCAGAACAGAATCTTGTTATCTTCTTGTCTTCTTGTATTTTACATTTTGCGCAAATCTCTCCGTAAGAAATCTTTTATTTTTTATTATTTTTTTTTTATGTAACTATTCATAACAACCAAGATCCCTGAAGGGCTTCTATTTAGTTTGCACATAATGATATCTGTGCCATCACACCTTAAACCAGTAACATTATTAATACTGTTAAATGTTTTATCGTAGGCCACTTTTTTTTTTCTTTTTTTCTTTTTGAGATGACCTGAAATGATTATACTGCACGATATCTTAATACAGAGAGAATCATAGCCTCAACATTTTCTCCAGGTATCTCAGAACACCTGCATGCCCCAACAGGTTATCAGCCCCTAAGATAGTTATGGCAGCATTTTGCTGACCATGATAAAATCTGCTTTTTTTTTTTTTTTTTTTTTTTTTCAGGTAATTTAACTGAAACAAACTCTAATAGTTGATTGAAAACATGTTTTCCCTATCTCAAATATTTTCTCTAAGCCCTAATTATTGTTTCTTTCCCTTCTTTTCTCTCTCTCTCTCTTATTTTTAATTTGGACACTAGACAAGTATTCTATATCCTAGCAATGGATTTTCTAGTGTTGTTTAATAGTTTTCTACTTCTCTTCGTCACCATGAGCTATTTAGTTTTCCCAATTACCCTTCTCCCAAGTTGTTTATTTCCAAAATATTGTCCTTTATGCTGTATATTGAAATAGCAAAGTGGAAAGACAGGAACAGATAAAGTACACAAAAGGATCATTGAAAAGAATAAATACTGAAACATTTTAAAGGTCATTTGAATATATATTCATATATATATTGGAAATTAAAGCTTTCATATCTAAGACAGAGAAAACTGCTTAGATGGTTACCTTCCTAACAAGAAGGAGGTAAGAAAGTGTACACTTGCTCTGCTTCCCAAAATGAGTTGTTATAAGCTTTTGAAAACCTAGAAAATTTTAGTAGAATGCCCTCAGTCTTCCAGTCTCCTTCCAGTGGAACAAATATTTAGCATCCTTTATGAACTCCACCTTCTCCTAGATTGTTAATTTTACTTATTATAACAAGTTTTTATGTACTTAAAATAGATAATTTTATATGTATTTTACAAACTTGTAGTGGGTTTACGTGGCAAGGTTTTGGTAGCAGGGGGCCATAGGGGTGGCTTCTGTGAGAAGAATCCAGAAGGTGCCCCATGTTTGGTAAGGGCCCTACTGCTGACCAGAGCTGAGCCAATAAGTGATGTTATTTTACGCCTCTGTGAGAGCATATTTAAGACAGGGAAAAAAAAAATGCTGGGCCACACAGCAGCTGGGAGAGTGAGAGGAGTGAGGAACAGCTTTGCAGGCACCAAGGTCAGTGAAGAAGGAGGGGGAGAGGCGCTCCAGGCGCTGGAGCAGAAGTCCCCTGTGGCCTGTGGTGAGGACCATGGTGAAGCAGGCTGTCCCCCTGCAGCCCATGGAGTACCATGGTGGAGCAGGGTTCCATGCTGCAGCCCGTGGAGGAGACCACGGTGGAGCAGGTGGACCTGCACTGATGGAGACTGCTGCCTGTGCAAGACTCCTGCCAGAGCAGATTCCAGGCCAGACCTGTAGCCCATGGAGAGAAGACCACGCAGGAGCAGGTGACCTGGCAGAAGCTGCTGCCCGTGGGGGATCCAGTTTGGAGCAATTTGCTCCTGAGAGATGGACCCCGTGGTATGGACCCATATCTGGAGCAGTTCTTGAAGAGCTGCTGCCTGTGAGGAGCCTGTGACAGATCAGTTCAGCAAGGACTGCATCCCGTGGGAGGGACCCCACAGCACAGGGGACAAGAGTGACTGAGAAGGAGAGGCGAAGAAGTGCTATAGACTGACCATAACCCCCATTCCCCTGTTCCCCTGTGCCGCTCAGAAGGAGGAGGTGGAAGAGGGTGGATGGGGTGGAAGGTGCTTTTGGTTTCTTTCCTTTGTTTCTCACTTCTCTAGCTTGTTAGTAAAAAGCAATAAATCTTACTATCTCCCTACACTGTCTGTTTTGCCCATCACAATAATTACTGTGCAATCTCCCAGTCCTTATCTCAACCCTTGAGCCCTTTTCATCGTATTTTCTCCCTGTTCCTCTTTGGGGAGGGGGAGTGAGAGAGCGGTTGTGGTGGAGCTCAGCCGCCCACCCGAGTAAAACCACCAAAAAACTCACATCCCTCGGCACACTTTATGACTGGTCTGCGATGAAATCTCCATATATTTTACCAAGGTCTAACTGGAAAAGAGCAGCTTTCTAGCTCCCCACTGGAAGCACTTATACAGAGAGATAACAAAGAACAAGAGGAAGCTCTAAGTTAGGAGAACTGCCAGCAGCAGATGCAGAACTGAAAAGAGGTTCAAGATGAAAAAAGATTCTGGTAACTCATCAGCACTTTCGTTAATGCACAGTTAGCTTTGAGGTGACTGTTCATAATCATATAAAGAAGAACAACAGGCATCAATGAGAGCATGCCAGGGACATGCTCAAAAAGCTGTTAGTAGAGGAGCAATATGGCACATTGAATTCTGAAGCTATGGTAACAAATGCTCCAGACGGCCCTACAAGAGAGGCAGAGAAAAAGAGGGAGAAGCAGGAAGTAAAAAGATATTAACCAAACTTTTTAGAATACTTAAATTGAGATGAGGGGGAAAATACAGAAAAAAAAAAAAAAAAAAAAAAGACCAGGCTAGAAGAAAGTCTGAAAAATATCAATATCACAGACATCTATATTTCACTATATGAGTGTGATCCTTTTATTTCTCCTGTTCAAATTGGATGCTATTCTATCCACAGATTACTTCAGTAGCTTTCTGCCCATTTATTTCCATGATATTCAAAATTACATTTCTTGGAAGCTATTGATTAGATGACTTTTATGTTTCCTGACTGAATGGACTGAATGAAGTAATACCTTTGGTGTGGGTTTGCTTAATGAAGATATGTAGAATTTCCTCTTTTATTGTTTGATAGCAAAATTTATTTGTAACCAAATTGCTCCTAACAAGTGAGCTTGATATTTGGTATTTCCTCTTTCCAGATTGTGAAATGGTGATTGTGAAGACAGAAAAGAAAACAAACAAACAAACAAACAAAACAGAGATATGGGCACATAGCTGAGTTTATGAGAGACTGCTTGTATTTGGCAGCTAACAAAATACTGGTTACATGAGACTTTATCGTAGTCTGTGTCAAAATTCAAATGAATACCTAGAAGAATGTTTTCCATTATGGACTAGAGCCAAACTATAACCCACAAAGCTTATTTAGGGGCTTTCTTGTGACTTCACATTGCTAAGGAAACACTTTATATGCTTAGTTTATCAAAAATAAAGATCATTAATTTCCTGTTCAGCTAGATGTTATATATCACATGTGGTTTCAACACACTTTGGATCTTCTTCAGATGAAAGAAGATAAGTAAAATAAACTATCTTCATTGTTGTTGTGACTGTTAAGTTACTTGAAATGAGATTGGCAGCTTTTCAGTAATCTGATTCTTAAAATATTCATTTCCTATAGAACACATGATAAATGAAGAAGTAGTAGCATGGATGAGACCTATGGTAGAATAGGTCAGAAATAAAGTCTTACAAAGACCCACAGAAAATGGATTAGTAAACAAAGAAAAAATTTTCTTTACTTCTTTACTTTACTTCTACTGGAAGTGATGTGAACCATGAGGAGCCACAGACCAAAAGGCCCCAAGAACAGATTAAAAATAATGATATTGTTAATAGAAGGGACAAATTAGAAAGTGATAACAGAGAAAGTGAGAGGGAAGAAACAGAATTCCACAATTTGTCATGGTTCTGAGGGAATTCATGTGTGTTTGGCAATTAACAAAAATATTGGCAATAGTAAGTAGAACTCTGAATCTAAGGCTAGCAAAGAGGAGGCAAAAAAAGATTAACTCTTGGCAAATAAAAGAAAAGGAAACTGAGCCTGTCATCTGAGAATGGACTGGTAGAGAAAGACAAATCCATTATGTCAATGAGCAAGGCTTGAAGACTAAAGGTATAGGTATGGGTTTGAAAGGATGAAAGACATGAATATGTGGGTATGATTAGAAGAATATGAGGCCTATATTAAGGTAAGGATATTAGAGTGGAATAGGAAAGTTTATAATTTTAAAGTAGATAGCCAGTAAGTTGTTTAATGTGGAGCAGAAAGACACTGCAACTCTGTAGAACGGGAAAAGTGAACAATTTGGACAGAGTCAAGCCTGGTGGGAAGTAACCTGTGAAACTAGAAGAGAAGATGAAAAACTGGCTAACAGGAGTGAATGGACTAAAAACCAAAGGCTGAAAAATAGAAATGGAAGCTAGGAAAAAGCCTGATGATCTGAAGAAAAGTCAAATTTTGTTACCTGGTACTAGGCAACAAAATAGTAGTATTGCTTAAAAATAGTAGGAAACCCAAGGAAAAGAAGATGTAAGACATAGACTTTTAAACAGTCTGGTTAACATATCAGTCTAGGGGAGGGAGGGAATTCTTAGGATATGTTCATTGCTAAGAAAGGAGAAAAATAGGAAATATTACAGTGAAACACAATATACCTTCACCACTCTTTTATATAAATCTATAATAGAAATTGTAAAATGCCACTGACATGGTTTTAAGAAGACACTATGTCTCATATGCTTTTGAGCTCATGAAAAATTGTTATGCAGTATCTACTCTTTGAAAGTAAGTAACCCTTCACCACCCGTAACCCTTCACCACCCAAAGGTTAGCCTTCTGAAGTCATCTAAGTGTTACTATTATTTTAATATATGAGACAGAGTACATGACTTATATCTCACATGAGCAGTGAAAAATAAAGGGTCTTACATATGCACATTGTGACTTGGGATGCCTCTGAAATTAGCTGTACTAAGGGCAAGAAAGCACCACTAACATGATTTATCATTTTTATAGTGAGCTTTTGTGTAAGTTATTTTTTCACCAAGCATTGCTGCATTTTCCCACTGCATAATGAAATGTATCTTTGTGAAGTGATTTCTAAGGAGCTTAACTCTTAAGTGCTGCCTTTTCAGACTTGAGAAGACACTTGGAGTTTTGAAGTGACTTAAACAAACATTTCATATAAAAATCAGTTTAATGACAATTGCTGTCTCCCTCCTGCTGTATTCAGACACTCTTAGACATATGAGGAAAGATGCAGTGCATGTAGCTTATGCATCTAACCAACTACGGGGACTGACTGGAGACCCATGTCCATCTTGGAGAAGGAGGTCAAGGTTGCATATTTAAAAGAGAAGCAGAGACTTACATCAGAGCAAATTAACTTAGGCTCTTTTAAATTGTCAGTGATGTCTGGAGAGGTGAAGATCCAACCAAATGCAGGTAACAATGTTGGAAGCCTAAGTAGCTCTGCTATTTGTATAAACAATAATAATTAGTTTTCCACTGTCTATAGGAGAAGCTTAAACACTATAGTTGACAAGAAGACATCTACATTAAGACATGAGAGTTTAGGTGTCTAAAGTCAGCTGATGAAGATGGAGAGTGCCTAACCACAACATCTAATCACAGAATCATAGAATGGCTTGGGTTGGAAGGGACCTCAAGGATGATCTAGTTCCATCCCCCCGCCGTAGGTAGGGATGCCACCCACTAGATCAGGTTGCTCAGGGCCTCGTTTAACCTGGTCTCGAACACCTCCAGGGATAGGGCATCTACAGTCTTTCTGGGCAACATATTCCAGTGCCTCACCACCCTCTGAGTGAAGAATTTCTTCCTTATGTATAGTGCAAATCTCCTCTCTTTTAGTTTAAAACCATTCCCCCTTGTCCTGTCATTATCTGATTGAGCAGAGTTGTTCCCCATCTTTTTTATAAGTCCTCTTCAAGTACTGAAAGTCCACAGTGAGGTCCCTCCGGAGCCTTCTCTTCTGTAGGTTGAATAGCCCCAGCTCTCTCAGCCTTCCTTTGTAGGAGAGGTGCTCCAGACCCTTGATCATCTTTGTAGCTCTCCTCTGGACCCTCTCTAATAGATCAACATCCTTCTTGTGCTGCAGGCCCCAGACCTGGGCACAGCACTCCAAGTGGGGCCTCACAAGGGTAGAGCAGAGGGGGACAATCACCTCCCTCCACCTGCTGGTCACTCCTCTTTTGATGCAGCTCAGGATGAAGTTGGCCTGGGCTGCAAGCATGCGCTGCCAACTCATATTGAGCTTTTCATCCACAAAAACTCCCAAGTCCTTCTCTGGAGGGCTGCTCTCAATAAGTTCTCCTCCCAGTCTGTCTGGGATTGCTCTGGCCCAGGTGTAGCACCTTGCACTTGGACTTGTTGAACCTCATTAGGTTCACATAGGCCCAGTTCTCAAGCTTTTCTAGGTCCCTTTGGATGGCATCCCTTCCTTCTATCATATCAACCACACCAATCAGCTTGGTGTCAATGCTCTTTGAGATATCCTAGTGTACCCCAGCAGTGCTTTACACAGCATTTCAGAAAGTCAAGCATTTCCCATTGGCCCTGTTTTCCATTTTTGTTTATTTTAGGGTGAATGTAGATTAAAATCTTAGGTTGGATCAGTAATGCACCTTGGATTGTGTCTCCTGGTTGTGTCCACCTGCTGTGTTTTGGTTTGTATTATGAAGGTGTCCTGGAGTATGTGAATCTGCTTATTTTTGGACTAAATGAAAAATAGTGCTTCAATGAGTGTATTTAATGTTTTTAGTCACAAATGTGAATTTTGTCACATGGACCAGATTAGAAAACTGAAATGTGTGCTCAACACCCACTGTTTCACACTACAGACCTGTCATTATATGTTGGGATTACTTGCTAACGTAGACATACTCTTGTGTACTTTACAGTAGTTCATGACTCAGCAGCTTAATGTCCAGATTCCATTAACTGCGTTGATT
This sequence comes from Anser anser, assembly GCF_964211835.1. Classification (NCBI taxonomy): domain Eukaryota; kingdom Metazoa; phylum Chordata; class Aves; order Anseriformes; family Anatidae; genus Anser; species Anser anser. The sequence continues at coordinate 178,996,404 of NC_139720.1, read as the reverse complement.
AGAGATTTAATTTAGTTGTGTGAAAAGATAGATGTTTCAACTGCCTTAAATATTGACATAGGAATAGCTGACATAACACAAGACCATATCTATTCCTTTCTGGAAGAATATCTAGAGGCCAGCAGACTTACTCTAGGAAATCTAAAGTGGCACTGGTGCTTCTTTTCAGGTGATAGAGTTTAGGCTGCCCCTGAAGTCTTCATTGCTTACACAGTTCTTGGCAGTCTGTATATGTTACTCGGATGACTATGAGCACGGTACTACTTACTGCATATAACTTTGCAAAAAATTCCAGTAAGTGCAACGGATATCTTGATAATAGATAATGAACAGGATAAGGCATTAACTGCACAGGTCTTATTTTATTTTTTTTCCCTCCTTTGTTTGATGTAATTATCTGTCCCTTCACCGTTCATCACACTGTGTTGATGGAGACACCCAAACAACAATGTATATGTCTACATATTTGATTCTACCCTTTCTTCCATCTCCAACTCAAGCATTTCTACTGCAGCAACAAAGATTACAAAATAAATATATAACTTTCTGTTTAAGGAGACTTTCAGCAAAGACACTTGCTTATCATTTTCTTAACAAAAATTGCCTTTGTTCTTATAGTTAAAACTTAAATGTAATTTTCCTTCTTTTATCAAGTGTGTATTATCTTTGCTGGAGGTAATTTCTGTTTCCTGCTACTTCCTACCAGTATCTTGATTTACTGAGCAGTGTGAACACTTTACTAGAGAAAAGCAACAAGAGTTTTTATGCTGTAGCTTTTCTCTTTCCTCTAAATTTCCCACTTTGGGAGAAATAGCGTGCTGGTATCCTTGTTGATGAGTGTATTAGCAATTAAAAGTCAAATATATGTTAGTGTTCATATGTTGAGAGCCTAAGAGTTTTTGTACTTCAAAGACTCTCTGTATCTTCAACCATTTATTTCTGATTCAGCAAAATAATTATTCACCAACATAGGCTAAAACATATAATTAAATGTATTGGCTTTATCAAAACTAATGCACGTTAAGGGAAATGTTCACTATTAAAGACTTCTGAAGCGGCAGACAAGTCTCACATGCTGCCATACCTTACTCAACTTACTTAGACCCAAATGTCTATGTTCTCATCTTTTGTCATTTATGCAAAGATATAGTGTTGGCAGTTGGGCACCTAAGCTGCAGGCTTTCTTTGACCTGATTTTTTTTTTTTTTCTATTCCACATTTCCAGGGACAGCAGTTTCATTAAAAAGTTATGGAGAATGCTGGGATTCTTTTTTAAACCTGCTAGGAAGTAGTCATGTTCATAGTATTCATGCTAGAAGTTACTCAGAAAGACAGATGAGTTATAGCCAGAATGATAAATTTTGAAATGCTGCTAGGTCTCAAATCACAGACTACGTGGGTCTTCCCAAAAACATGAATGAGAACCATTTTCAACCCTAGAAGAGCATTATGAGAACAACTATGTTAAAATAAGATACTGATAGATACTGGATTAGCTGAAGGGGTACAAATGTCAAAGATTGGTAACTGAAAGATAATATAAATGTAAACATAAAGGCTAATGTAAAGTGATTGCATATGTATAAAATCAGAAGACTGAGTCTTCATGTTTAAACTGTTTAGGACTGCAGAAGATTGAGGAATGGGGTCCATAGGGCTATGATGTTACAGCACTTTTATGCCATTGATTCACATAGGCAGAATAGCAGATCAAATAAAAATGCCATTCAGTATGCAAAGAAAATATTTTTTTTGTTTATTTGTTTGTTTATTTATTTCTCTCTGAATGTTCACTTTGCAACCCTGAAGGATGAACACAGAATACTTTTTTTTTTTTTTTTTTTTTTTTCTGCTGGGTTACCTTGTTGATATCACTGTGGTGAGGCAAAGTCTTTAATTTTGACCTTTAAAAATCTTACCTGTATGCTTAGAGTTAGCATGAAGTCAAGCATTTCTTACTGTAGGTTTGGGGTTTGGGGCTGTATGTCAAAGACAGGTGAAAAGCAACTTAAAGAAGAAATGATGCAAACGATGTTTGCAAGCTGTACTGATGTATAATCAACAGAGAGAGATTCTGAGGACCCTGGACCTCGATTCTGTCCTCAGCCAGATTTTCTCTTGAGCAGATTTTCCCTCTGCAAAATAAAGAAAATGGCTCCTACTTATTTTGCGTTGCACTTTTCAGTGAACTGGAGAAAAAAAAACTGGCTCTGTAAAAACTAGGCGTTAACAAGTATATACATATTTGGTGCTTACAGTACGGTCTCCTTTACCACATGATGGCCATTGATTCAGAAAACTTTTCAACGAGCAGCTGTGTAGTCAGAATTGCACTTTGCGTATTAACATGCCAAGTTCTTCTCTCATTTGCATTATATAAACTGTTTCTCACAGCTTATTTCCCCTTATTCAAACAAACAATGACCTTTATAACAATGAAATATATTACCAGGAGGAAAGTTATTTTATGACAGAAAGGACCAATTTTTTAAACAACTGCATGATAAATGTTTTTTGTCCTCTAACTCTTCACAAACATGTTTGGTTGTTTTTTGTTTTGTTTTGTTTTGTTTTTCCCAGAACATTTTTTTTTTTCTCCTCATCCAAAAGATGACAAAATTAGGTCTTTGCCAGTATATTTCAGATTTTTCAGGATGTATAGTAACACATGAAACACTGGATTTTCTACAGATGGATTTAACAATCTCTCTGTACTGATTTAGTCTTTGGTTTGTGTCTGTGTTAATGCATTTGTTTTGGGACTAACAATTCATGATCAATTTACAGGTAGAGTATTAATCCTTTGGTAACCAGATAAACAAATGGAAAGTGAATGTAAAATAATAATAATAATAATAATAATAATAATAATAATAATAATAATACAATTATTTCCTTTCTTATTTGCTTTCATAGATATGGGGAGAAAAAAATCTGGCCCATGATTTCTCAAAAATATTTTTGAATTTGTGATTTTTATCTTTGCTGTTTTATGGTTTTGTTTGTTTGTTTGTTTTTCCCTGGAAATTTCTGATTTGTTGTTTTACTGAGAAAATTGGTGGATTTCCCTCAACACCATTTACTACTTCCAAAGAACTCAAGTCCTCTGTTAAAAGAAATAAGCAGACACCGTTCCAGTAAAGAAGTAGCTGAACACTCACCCAATGTTATTGGTATTTTCTGTAATTACAGCTTCTGTTTTCTATTTTTTTTTCATAATGAAAAAACATAGCAAGAAAAAAAAAAAGGAAAAAAAAAAGGAAAAAAAAAGAAAAAAAAAAGGAAAAAAAAAGAAACAGGGAAAAAAAAACCCTTAAACTAAATGTGGCATTTTAGTTTGAAGATCTGAAAAGCTTGTAGCTTTCCACGAAGCTCAGAGCTAAATTATACACTCTGAGGTTAATATTTTGATTATAGCAGCTGCATTTAAATATACACATTAACTCAATGATATGACTGTTTTTATGGACTCTTAGAGTGTGCAACTGACATTATTTGTTGATGTTTATCATAATATTGTTATGCATCATATAGATCCATACTCACAAATCACCTGTCATTGATGACCTGAATTCTTTGTAAAGGATGCTGTGAGTAAGGTGAAACCCATTTGTCATGAGCTGTGAATTTTGCTCTAGCTAAGCTTTCCTGAGAGTGAATGTAGAAGTGAGCCATTTGGAATATGTCTGTGGATAATTTGTTAGGCAGCAATTTTAAAGCATTCATAGCTTTAATATAAATTTAAAATGAATTTTGGTAAACATACTGAGGTGCTGTGAAAATTAATGCATTTTTTAGCAGATAATTCTGCCTTCCTGAATAAAGCATCCCTTGTTGGAAAGTAAATGAGAAATTGCTTCCGCACTTTTCTCCTTGTTTTTCTTGAGTACAATATATTGGAATAAATGATAATACTGTAATCTGAAAGAAAATGGCAGGGGAGGTTGTGAGCAAGACAAATTATATGTGCTCTCTAATATAGAGGAAAACAAAAAAGAAAACTTGAGAAAATAATTCCAAGTGTCTCACTAGTTATTCTCTTGAAAATCTACTATTTGCAAAAGTATCATTTTCCCAGGGTAGACTCTACTGAAAATCATCATAAATATATACTCATTACATGATCAAATGAAGATAAGCAGATCCAAATCATCAAGTATTGTAATAATGTATTACCATCTAATCTAAATTGTATCTAAATTGGAGATTGGCCCAATTTTGAGCTGGGATTTGGACCATATGACTACCAGAATTCCCTTATAACCTGAAGTATTCTACTGAAAATAAATAAATAAATAAAAATGTGGTGGTGGGAAGCAACCATAAAGTGTGGAACCTTGAATAAATTTATTTTTTAATCTGCCTCTAAGAGCTTTTTAACTACTGTACCTAAATAAGGCTTGAAAACAGGTAAGACAATTGTTCCTTTAGTAGAAGCAGGAGGCAAAACAGATTTCTTCAAGGCTATATCTATCTGAGAAAACAGTTCTTCAAACTGTGTTCTCTTTTCACTAGTGACAGATGTGTTTTTTATACAAGGGTAGTTACCACTGTGTGAAATCCTGGAGGAGTAAAGGCAATATATTTTGTAAGTTAGATGTAACTATTTATCTAGCTTTTACTCAGTAGCTAGGGTTACACTACTGAGGTTAGTCGCATGTGTTCCTGCCTGACATTTACAGACAGATCTCTTGCAAACTGTGGAAAATTAGTATACTTTCTTATCAGGGTGAATTAACTGATGGGTCTGACAAAAATAAAGTACCCTAGCAGGGGTTACATCTATTTTGCTGAATTTGTTTCTAAACTAGTTTAAGCTGTGCGTACATGAATATGTCAAAATGATTTAACTGGCATGAATTTTTAAAAATGAACTAAGGCATGTCCCATTACAGACATTCTCACAGACATTTTAAAGAATATATTAAGCTGATATGCAGTCAGCTTAAGCTACACTGAGATGAGCCTGATTTCAGTAAAAATTAAAACTGTTCACCTCCCTATTATTTGTAAAATTAAAAAAAAAAAAAAAAAGTGGAGTAAACATCATGGTGCACTTAATAAGCCAAAAGGGAGTAGAAAGTATATGAAAAATTTCGTAGTGATTGCCTGTAACATAGGTCCATATAAAACCTATGCTGAAAATACAATGACAACCATACTTTTCTCAGTGTTCTGAAGTTATAATAGTAATATTCAAATAGTCCTTGAATAGTCCTACAACAAATTCAACTAAGAATGTGAATGCTATGTATATGCAGTCTTCTGTACTTAAATTTAGAATCAAATTATTAGATTCACAGAATTCAAAGATTCATGGCCTACCATTAAAAAGAAAAGTAACAAATAGAGAAACTAAAAGAATGGATGCTCTATCCTTTCCTCATTGGCTTAATGAATCAAATATTGTTCTGAAGAATGAGAGATGATGTGGCACCCTTTGGGTTGAGGGACATAGACCTAAGACCACACATTCATCCTATGCAAGTGCTGCAGCCAGTAAGCCATCACTGGAGGTGAGCGTCTTGTCCTTCCTGTGCTCTCCTGAATGAAAACTTACTGCAGCTTCCAGATGTAGTACAGACCCTAATATGGACTCCTTAGTTGTTTTAAACACAAGGGTGTTATTACTTTAGTCCCAAATTAAGTTAGGACAAACTTGTCAGCTAAGTGTCACTTTGGGCCAAGCACAATATCAGAACTTTACTGAAAATAAATTTGTTTCAGTAAAAATCTTCCAACACTAAATGCATCTAGAAATGTTTGGGGAGTATCAAACCCATATGACTAATTGCATAAGGAACACTACTACCTGGTAGTGTCTTTGAGGAAGACAAAATTGCTCATCTCCTTCCTGACATGTTCCACAGCTAAACCAAAGACACAATTTGTAAATGAAAGGTTCCAGTCCTGTTTGCTAACTCTGAATTCATAGCAAAGAGTTTAAAACATATATATATAATGATTACCAATTTTCCAGTGGTGATCAGTTCCTCAGGACCATTCATTGTTCCTCTAATCTCTGAAATTTCAAACACCTTCAGTGGGGAAGAGGTAGGAGGTTTTTTTTTTTTTTTAAAGCTGTTGAAAGCAGTGAAATGTTCCAGTGATTCCACTTGTTTTTCATTAATATTTCTGCTGCATTTTAGTATAAGGCAATCATCCCCTTTCGTATGGACAATCTGCATTTTGAATGAGCCTAAAGATTTGATTCTTTTGATCTGAGTTTAACACACATCTGTCTTATCTGAAAATACTGTTAAAAACGTTATTTGGATTATAAGTAAAGCTTTCATTTGTACAGCCTATGGCTGTCTGTCACAAATATGCACATATCTCTGCCTCAGCAAGACTTTTCTAAGCACATTTCATGGTGCTTTTCATATGCACTGGATTTGATTTGTTTTAGGGCATAATATAAATTCCCACTGTGATACAGGGTAAAAAAAAAAAAATCCTTAAAAAAATCTGGTTTAGTTACAAGGCTGTACTCATCCTGCAGAACCCTAAGTTTTATTAACTGTCCAAATAACTTGTTATCATTGTTGTTTATGCACAGCCCCCCTCATTTGGTTCTGAGTATTATATCTACCTTTTCTTGAAGTATCTTCAAGTCCATGCATTTGCCCTCAGTTACTAATGTGAATTCCTTCAGCATATAATAATAGCGTTTCACATTCCAAACCATAAGCCTACACTACATGCCATAGAATACAAATGTGCACAAGGTGGTAGCTTCATTATCTTAGGGTCAGTAGCATTTCAAGAGCTCTGAAATTACCTCTATCAGTGATGCAAGTGTCAACTTAGTTTTAATAAATCCTTGGAAAAAACTATGAGTTACTTCTAGGACACATTCCCATTTCTGGAAATACATCATTCAGCTGCCAAACCCACTATCACTTTGTAGCAAATAGAATTCCATCCATTAAATGCTAAATCTCACTTCAGCTTCTCCATGCCATCACTCTATGATAGCTATGTGTGATTAACCTGAAGTTTAGCTGATGTCAATCCAAATGTATGCTATTCCACTTAAACAGGAATAAGGGCTTGAAAAAAATCTATTTTCTGAAGCATATGCATAGGGAACATTTTATTTACTTCTCATTATTCCAGAGTACCAGCTCTGGATGCCACTAATATTATGTAAATAGATTTTGACAGTTTCTCTTTTTTTAATTTTTATTTCCTCTTCCTCTTGCTCTTCCTCTTGCTCTTCCTCTTCCTCTTCCTCTTCCTCTTCCTCTTCCTCTTCCTCTTCCTCTTCCTCTTCCTCTTCCTCTTCCTCTTCCTCTTCCTCTTCCTCTTCCTCTTCCTCTTCCTCTTCCTCTTCTTACTCTTCTATGCCACATCCAAACATCATAAATAGGAGAATCAAAATTTGGTAGAACGTCTTGTTTGATGATACCATTGCACTCTGTATTCAGCCAAAATCCTACCTTAAGTTAACGGGATAGCTACTGTATTTTACTTAGTGCTGACTTAGAAACAACAAAGTCTGTTTTACCTGGTAGCTACACTAATTAATCCTGACAACAGCTCATTCAGTGAAAGAAATATTACTGTACTTTTGCAAATGTGGAAACAGATATGTGCAGATATATAGTGCTTATCCCAAAGTGGTAGAGAGAAACTGGAGAAAAAAAAATAATTGAATGAGAAATAGCAAAGTAAAGATCATACCCCTGATTGTGACATGCCATCCACCAGAGTATTTTAGAAGTCTGATATGTCACGTTGCTATAAATCAAAATATCTATTAACTTTTTTTTTCTGTGAAGTTTTTTAATTTCAAAAGGGATTTTCTTTGTTCTATTTATAAGTTCCTGAAAAGTGGGAGCAAACCTTATGTAGTACTGTTTTCTAAATTTATTGAGTCAAAAAGCTACTTACAAACCAAATATGTATAAATGCAATTTATATCCAAAAAATTGTTATTACTTTAGACAAGTAATTAATGACAATGAATATGGAAATCTCTGGAAGTCATGAAGTCCTGTCCCTCTTTCAGCCACTGCTAGCAAGAGACCAGATCAACAGTGGCTTTAAAACCCCTGAAGATGGAAATCCCACAGCCTCTTCAGGTAATATCTTCTAAGAAGTTTTGTTAAAATGAGACCATATATTTATTAATTGAAAAATAAAAATCTTATACAAAATACATCAATTTCAATAATCCATTGCAACGTGTTTTGTAATTTTATATATATACTAAAATTTATTTAAAAGATTTTTAATTGGAACGTTGGATAAACACAGTGGACATGTTTTAACCCTGGTTCATGATATCAAATACTATTAAATTTATTAGGGATATAAATAATGATTCATATTTAACTTAACATGGTTTCTTCTTTTATTTGTTACGTGCTTATTACTTACTACATGTAAATTTTTGTGATACACGTTAGTATCACAGACACATTACCATATCTATTATATGTGAGGAATTTTTTTTCAGGGAAAAATGTCAGTGTGGAATGGACAAAAGGTCAAATATTTGAATTTTCAGACTGGAATTCCAAGTTACATAGTAAGTTTTGCATGTCTTTTTTTAATATTCCTCATACTTGTAGCCTTATTAACCTTGACCTAGGTTTCTACTATTCCAGATTGTACAGGAGTGTGTGTCAGGTTTTATTTTCCTTCCCTCTCTTTCTGCAAAGACTGCAATGTGTTAAACACCTCAGAACAATCATTACCATCATGGTTCATGAGAAGACTTAAGCAAACATTCAACTTCAAGAATTAGGTTAAATTTTCTCCAATATCTCAGTGTTTTCTTATATAAAAGTGCCCTTTACTTCATAACAAACAGCCTTAATAATTTTTTACTGTATTTCTTTAGCGTAATTTAATTGCCTAGCAGTAATATCACTATTTTTATTACTGCTAGACTGTCTGATGTCACAAAGGGCACACTGCAGACTTCATGCGGTCTATGAAAACTTTCAAGCAGCTTATGAAGGGACTTCTCAACTGTGTTCCCTTCTGGTCAGAACCAGTTGATTGTTAATGTTGCCATAATTAGAGGAAACTTTTCAGCTTGGCTGCAATGGGCAGCTGCTCAGGTCCAAAAGATGCAGGGGCTGCCAATCACTCCAATCTTGGGACTGTCTGTTTTCAGGGATCTGTTAGCCTGTGAAAGATCCCACTTCACACTTCACAACATGCTCTTCTGCCCTTCCACTTCAAGCTATGCAGTGGTCAAAAGCTCCTGAAATTTTTGTTCCAACAGTGTCATGTTGCTAGAGTCATAGATGACTACATTTTGGACTCCTGGGACATCAAAGCAAATGTACTCGCAGTGCTAAGGACATGGAGAATTGCACTTCTGAGCTACTGAAAGTCTAAACAGACATAGCGTTCAAAAAAAAGAATATAAAAAACTTGGATTACTAATACTGAAGTAAATGAACTACTCAAACACTGTGAAGTCAGTTCTGTATATACATTTTTCATGACATTTGATGTTAGTTTATGCAGATTAATTAAACATTTTTTTAAAAAAAAAAAAAACTCTATATGTTTGAAATAACTGGTCTGTGTCTGGTTATACCTGAGTGGTTTTTTTTATTTTTATTTTTTATTGGTTGGTTGATTGGTTGGTTGATATGGTTTGTGTTGTTTTGTTTTTAAGGCAGATAACCAGTTGTCTCAAGACATAACAAAACTTTTTAAAAGTCACCTAGTGAAAGAATTCTGTTGAATTCTTCTTCTCTATTTGTTTTAATTGAGGGGAGAATTTTATGCACTGTAATAAATTATATGTGGTTTTAAATAGAGCTTGAATGTGTGTGAGCAGCTGACATGAATTGCTATAACAAATACCATTTCATATTTTTGGCCTTTATATTAAATTACTGGCATCAAGAGCAGCAGGAACAAAATATTAGGATCTTTCTGTTTCATTAACTAGAAAAATACAGGGGACCTATACTGAGGATAAAATAATAGATCTATGAATTCTAAAGGACATCAAGCAAAGACTAGAACGACTTATGTATGAATGTCAGTATCATACTTGAAAGACAGAGGATTGTTCAAATCCTGTTAAGGTTGTAGTTATTAAAATTTGAGTGTCTCCATCAAGGCAATTACAGATTAATCTTTTCTACTTCTGTAGAAAATATATATATATATATATATATATCAGGTTAGAATATTCCATACGGAAAGAAGCTAAGCAAGAATTTGATTTATGAGACCATTCGAATATGTTCTATCTGTTATGTTATTAAACTGTTATGTTCAAAAAAAATGGTTTGGATGTTTAACCAATGTAACTGGCCTGGAATGTCTGGCCACCTTTTTTTATGAACTCCCAAGAAGTTGCAGAAACTGATTCTTCTGGAAACTATATGGACCTGAAAGCAGCATTTCCCTGTTATGTGATACAGACCAAGTTCATATCTATGTGATAATACATTATGCAAGAGAACGTCTGCAGTGTATGTAAGATTTATACCTTGCAGCATGAGATAATTATAACACACTGCAAAGCACCTGCATCTTTACCTCAAAGAGCCACTACTGCTGTTAATAGGTATAGATGAGATAGGAGACTCTTCTATATGGTCTGACCTGAGATGTTGTCATCATTAAGGCCTTGGAGGGAAGAGGGGCCCAAGAAAGCTGGTTGACGCTCAAGGATCACATCCACCAGGCTCAAGAGAGGTCTAACCCAACGAGCAGGAAATCAGGCAAAAATGATGAACAAGGAACCCCTGGCCAAACTTAGTAATAGGAAGGAAATATAATAAGGCAGAAACAGGGACAGGTAATCCATGAGGAATATAGAAACACTGTCCAGGCATACAGAGATATGGTTAGGAAAGACAAAGGCCATGTGGAATTGAATCTGGCAAGAGATCTCAAAGACAACAACCAGCATTTCTGTAAGTAGGTGACAAAGACTAGGGAAAATATGGGGGCTCTGCTAAATGAGGCGGGTGACGTAGTGACAGAAGACAAAGTGAGGAAAAGTCTTAATCTCAGTCTTTACTAGCAAGACTGGCCTTCAGGATCACCATGCTCCAGAGAAGAGGGGTAAGGGGTGCAAGGAAGACTTACCCTTGGTGGAAGAGGATCAGGTCCAGGAATACTTAAGCAAATGTGACCATGGGTTTCCACTTGCAATAATCTTTCAACAATTACGGTAATTCAGAGAAGTGCTGTATTGGGTTTGGTAGCAGGTGGCTATAGGGCTGGCCTCTGTGAGAAGAGTCCAGAAGCTGCTCTCTGTTAGATAAAGGCCAGTTTCAGATGGCTACAAAAGGGACTGGCTGCTGGCCAGAGCCAAACCAGTGAGTGATGTTGCTTGTGCCTTTGTGAGAATATTTTTATGAAAGGGAAAAAACTGCTGCACAACAGCAGCTGGGAGAGAGGAGTGAGAAACAGCCCTGCACACATCAAGGTCAGTGCAGGAGGGCAGGAGGTGCTCCAGGCACGCAGCAGTTCCCCTGCAGCCTCTGGAGAGGCCCCTGGTGGAGCAGGCTGTCCCCCTGCAGCCCATGGGTCCCACACGGAGCAGATCTCCACACTGCAGCCCGTGGAGGAGCCCCCGGTGGAGCAGGTGGATGTGGCCTGGAGGAGGCTGCGGCCCATGGAGAGCCCCCGCAGGAGCAGGCCCCGGGCCGGAGCTGCAGCCCGTGGAGAGGAGCCCATGCAGAAGCAGGGGGCCTGGGGGGAGCTGCCGCCCGTGGGGGACCCGTGCTGGAGCAGTTTGCTCCTGACAGATGGACCCCGTGGTACGGCTCCATGTTGCAACAGTTCTTGAAGAGCTGCTGCCTGTGGGCAGCTCCCGCAGGCTCAGTTTGGGAAGGACGGCATCCCGTGGGAGGGACTCCATGCGGAGCAGGGGCAGAGACCGTGAAGGAGCATCGGAGACAAAGCATCAGGGACTGACCACAGCCCCCAACCCCCATTCCCCTGTGCTGCTTGATGGGAGAACATAGAAGAGTGTGGATGGGGGGAAAGTTTTTTCGTTTGTTTTTAGTTTCTCACTGCTCTAGGTTGTTAGTAATAGGTAATAAATTACATTCGTCTCCCTCTGCTGAATCCATTTTTCCTTTGATGATAATTTTTGAGTGATATCCCAGTTCTTACCTCAACCCTTGAGCCTTTTTCATTGTATTTTCTCCCCCTTTCCCTTTAAGGAGGGAGAGTGAGAGAGCGATTGTGGTGGAGCTCAGCTGCCCAGCAGGGTCAAACCACCACAACTTCCCAAGGACTCGAGGAGAACAAATATAATTCCTGCCTCAATAAATAAATAAATAAATAAAAATAAAAAGGAAACTACAGGCCAGTCAGCCTCACTGTGATTCCTTGGAATGTGAGGGAGCAACTAATCCTGGCACATGAAGGACAAGAAAATCATCAAGAATAGTCAGCATGGCTTCACCAAGTCAGGCTTGACCAATTTGCTAACCTGCTGTGATGAAATGATTGGCAAAGGAAGAGCAGTAGATATTGCTTACCAAGACTACAGTAGGACTTTTGACATTGTGTCAAAAAATCTCTTAAGAACCACAAGAACCTCTTAGAAAACCTGAGGAAATATAGCCTGGATGAGAAGACAATTAAGTAAATTGAAGACAAAGAAGTGCATTAAAAAACATAAGAAAGGCAGGGCCCAGAGAGTGGTGATCTGTGAAGCAGAGTCTAGTTAGAGGCCAGTAACTAGTGGTGTACTCAGGAGGCCAAGTTTGATGGGGTTTTGAGCAACCTGGTCTAGTGGAAGGAGTTCCTGCTCATGGTGGAGGGGTTGGAATTAGAAGACATTTAGGGTCCTTCTCTGGAGATATTTAAGGCCTGTCTGGACGCCTATCTGGGCAACCTCTCTTGAGGTCCCTTCCAACCCCTACAATTCTGTGATTCTGTGATTGTGTCCCTGCTTGAGCAGGGGAGTTGAACCAGATGACCTCCAGAGGTCCCTTCCAAACTCAACAATTCTATAATTTTGTGATTTATCCCTTATGCCTAAGTAAACAAGTGTAGCTATCCTGAATAGGTTTGCACTCTGGATGACCGGTATATATAGTCTCCATATAATGTACCTCACTGTCTTTCTAATTTGCAACTTTGTTGTCTTTATGGTGAATTGAAATGTTACTCAGTTATGGCCACCTAATATGAACAATGTTATGAAAATTAGCTCAGATTCTCAGTCCTTTTATTTTTATTTATTTTAATTAAAAGCACTTGCACAGCTTTTTTTTTTTTTTTTTTTTTTAATGTGAGAGAAGGAAATATGGTAACACAACTGAATTCATTTTCTGTTACTTTTTCTATCCAGCAGTTCTGCTAATTTATATCAGAATAAAATAACTATGATTTTCTTATACTTCCATTACAGTTAGAGGAGAAAATTCAGAATGTATAGGGGATAATGGAGTTATCCTTGTCTGCCTTCAGGACAGGCAGCACACAGTCTGTGCAGCATGGTCTTCAATGCACAGTGTATGTTGAAGCCTGGGTTTAGGCCAATGGCAAGATAATTTTGTTGCCAAGAGTGCCTTAACTAGTTAAAGGAAAATTAACCGAGGCATGTTTGACCCTGTTTCATCTTCATTTATTTGACTGCTCTGTAGATGTGCCCCTATGGGAATTATGGACCTGGTCTGTATCATTCTTACCATCTACAATCATTCTCAACTGCAGTTAAGCAACTGAGTTTCTGAACTTACAATCATTTATTCTTTTCTACTCATTTTGGTATTTCTATCATCCAATATGCTGAAAATCCATCTCTGTAGGATGTAGGACCCTTCCTAGATCCAGAGAGCTATGCTCCATGCTCCCCCCACCCTCCCCAGCTGCTGATGCTAAGACCCTCACTTGCTTCAGTAGCTGGCACCACAGTCAGTGGGCCAACATCTCAAGCCTGACTCCAGTAGGTGGTACTGAATTCCACTCATAGCGGTCTCCCTGTAGTGGGCTCTTAATCCTTTCCAGTCCCATACATACACATACTAGCTCACAATCACACCGGTCTGCCCCAAGGAGTAGGCTTGGGAGCACACACCATTCCAGCCCCTGTGGCTGGCAGTAAAAGATGCCCACTCACTCCGGTAACTGGTACCACAGTTGGTAGGCCTACAGTCCCAGTCTGACTCCAGTAAGTGGCACCAGTTTCACTCATACAGACACAGGCCTCTCCAGTAGTCCTTCAGCATGCATACACATGGTAAAGAGTGAGAATATGCACAGAGAAAGTTAAGAAAAGATTAAATGAGAAACTATAAGAAGGCAGGACAGAATGCAGAGATCAGTCGCAGGGCTCAGCCAGATGCGTGTACAGACCATCTCAGTTTCACATGTAACCAGCCCTTTTATACCCTCTTCTAACTATTCCCCACTTTGCTCATCATGCTACCCCTTTCCCCTGCACACCCCCAAGGGTTTGCAGAACCCCACAGTTTCCTGCACACTCCCAGTCTGCCCTCTCCCCCCCACCATGCTTGAGTTCACAATCTTATCAGGTGCAAATTCCAGGTTGCTCTTCCTGGAATATGGAATTTCATAGCCCATCAATTAGTGAGACAAGGAGGTTTGTTTCTTGTCATTTTCTCCATTTTGCTTTATCAGGCCTGTGTCTAAGCACTTTTCTTGCTGGCTCCCATTCTTTACTTCTAATCATCGCAATCTAGAAATCCTTACTCAGACAACCTTGCCTGAATCAACATTCCCACGTTCAGTTTCTTTCCTGACCAGGTTTGCTTCCCACCACTGACTCCCTTTCTTAGTGTCCCTTTCTTGCTTTGGAAAAGGTCCTTCACCAGATATCATTAAAGGAGCAGACACCCTCCTTCTGCATAGCCTTATACATGTGAATAAATTAGCTGTTTTATGTTTGTTTAAATCTTATTACAGTGTGTTTGACAAATAGAACTCAAAAGTAGTACAAACCAACAGTACCAACGAAGTACTGTTCTGCAGTAGCAGAACAACAGTCTTTGGATTTTGCAATTTCTGCAATTTCTAGCAGATCATCTGCTACAAAAATGCAATAAATACATTTGTTATATCTGACAAGCATGAATCTTCAAGTAAAACACACCTTTAATTTGCTGCTGAGCAACAACAAGATGTTGCAGCAGGAGATTTCATGATAGCTTGAATTTCAAATTGACATAAAGGTTGGAAAGATTTTAGGGTTTCAAAGATATTAGTATAGGGATAAATTTATGTTCTAGAATGCAGACAACTGTATGAATTAATGTTGATTGTCTAACCTTGTGGTGTGACTGGCAGAGTGGGGCAGAAGTGCTGTAATTCTCATGCACTACAGAAGGCATGGCGTTATCCAAATCCCAATGGTACTCCACTGAATTGATGAAATGACCGGGAAGGCCTAATTAAAGCTGTTCAGCTCAAATGTATTGATGTATTACATCTATTACAGCTTGGTTCAATAGGTCTACCCTATGAATGCTGCCATGCCTGTAAAGCAAACTAAACGCTGAATAAATAATGCTGGAAGGAAAAGAGATGCCCATGGAATCAAAGCAGAATCATGGAAAATGCAACAGGCTGCCCTGAAGGCTTATTTTCATACAAAATTATATAAAACAGAATATTGCTTATTGTTTATCAACTGAGAAAAGAGACTACTACTGAGATTGAAAACTGGTATTTTATTTGGTAAGCATGATATTTTTGGTGCTGTTATTCAAAATGTAATTTCTTAAAAATAAAAGGGTTTTGAGAGTAAATTCTATTTATAATAACCAGGAATTCTAGTTGTACTGTATTTCATTTGTCTGATTAATTTGGATGATAACTTGCTAAAAAATTACTTTTTGTAAACAATTTCCACAAGAATATTTAGCTTTAAAGTTATTTATAGTTTGGCTGCAGAGTTTAAGAAGAAAACTTTTGTGGAAAAGAATTTGACATATTTTGTTAATAAGTAGCAAATTCATCAAAATATATAGAGTGAGAGGGACCAAAACTAGTCACAAAATGAGACTGAATTCATCTTCTTGTCTGACTACCAGCCTCATCTAAAAATGTCAAGCCACTTCATTTTGATATTTAGCCTTCTAGAAATGCCAAAACCTTTCTGTTTACTGTTTGTAACAAATGTAAGAACTTTTTGTTTGGTTGATTGGTTTGGTTTGGTTTATAGTTTGACATCTGAAAAAGAAAAATATTATAAAAATACCCTGAAAATGCAATGCAATGCAATGCAACAGAATAGAATAGGTTACAATATAATAAAATATTTCAAATAGACCAGACAATGTCATTTTAATGAAAATAATAATTCCAGGCTTAATTTCTGTATTTACTATTTAAAAAAAAAAAAAAAACGCATGAAAAATTTTCCTCAACCTAAATACAGTTTTTCTTGCTCTTAGTTTTGTCTGTAAAACTGAAAAAAAAAATCAGGATTTCTCTACCTCTGCCATACAGCCTGTTACTGAATTGTAATAGAATAGTAAGGCTGTGTAGCTATGTGCAATTAGGTTGAGGTTGGTTGAATTTATAAATCTTTTTTAAAGGTAGGATAAATAAAAGTCTCTGAGAAGAAATTAATATATATATATACACACACATATATATTGAGATATTGCTTTCTTATACAACAAAAAGAGACTTCCTGGATATCTAAGTTCTAGCATCTTTTGGGGGTTGGAGTAAAAGGGAGGTTATAGTAAAACATGATTCTGTAATCCTCTGGGAACACAAATTTTCCATAATTCCAGAATTGTCATACAGAGGAGTTATAGCCCTATATAATGGCAGCTTAGGATAAGATTATAGATAACAAAGCATCACAAATTAGGGTCTATAAAAACAAACAATCAAACCAGGAGACAAAGCACTATGTCTAGAATGATAATTTTTTTAGGAGCCCAAAGTACTATGATATCAAATTATTGAATTTGAATATAAAATACAGCCCCTTCTGAACACAGTGGTATTTTTTCTTCCTTTTGCGTTCTGAGTTCAGCTTTCTGATAAGCCATGTTTCTTCTCATTTAATGGCAATGGTGTTATATTTTATTTGGTCTGCCACTCAGTTGAAAAGCCCCTGTGATTGACAGGAGGTAGGTTTTCACAGAATCTCTGTGAATCAGTGAATCACATGATAGCTGAGGATGGAAGGTACCTTGAGAGATCATATAATCTAACCCCTTTGCTCAAAGCAGGATGAAACATAGCAGGTTGCTCAGGGCTATGTCCAATCAGAATTTAAATATATCCAAGGATGGGGTCTCCACCTTTATGGACAACCCAGAGTTTCTTATAGAAACCTTGAGTCACACATCTTTCTCATACATTTGTTTCAGTACTAAAGGAGTGCATAGAAGGTGAGTTTGTTTCTGGTTGGAGTGTCTGCTGTCAGGATGAAAAAGGAAGTATCTGCAAAGACTATTCAGAGTAATTTACCACTTGCAATATGAAAAAATGTGTTATTGCCGACCAAATGGTGACTTTGAGGCATAACACAGCTGTGGCAGGTGCTCACTGCTGATGTGCTTAGGAAGTAAACAGGCTATTTTTTGTGTATTTGTTCTACACTGCAAGCTGCCCTGCAATTCCTCTGTCATGAGTTTTATGGTGAGCCTGATGTCATGACTGGTACTTAAATGGACTAGAAACAGAATGGAGAAATCTCCTTAGAATTTTATTTTCATATACTTCTATGTAGCAACCACTGCCTGGACCTAAGTTTTTAGACCTTTCTAAGTATGCCAGTTGATAGGCAGAAGTAGATTCAGGCTTAGTATTCCATTAATATGTAGGGAAAAACTTATGTTGTTGGTCAAATAACAGAAACAAATGCCCTTTAAAATCTGAGTGGACAGCAGGCTTGAAAAACGGTATAAAGCCGATCATATGGAAATAAGACAGTAATAGATGTCCTGTGAGGAAACCTGCTAACACAGACAGAGCACTGCAGAAGAGATACATCCTGAAGCACCAGGACAGGAATTCCAGAAATTCTCTTCATTGCCTACAAATTCCCTACATGAAATGGGAATGTTAACCTTGACTTAAATGTCTAAAAATCCAGTCGATGAACTTTTGGAAATGTAAATGCTTATAAGTCATCCCTCTGATCCTGACCTTTCATATAATATTCATTTTATTTTCTATACTGATGGATATTTAATACAAATTATTATCCTAGAACTGATATAGAAATATTTATATGATTATATGGTGTTCTAGTCTGATTATCTTTTTTTAATTTTACAGAGAAGGAAAAATAAATTATACTGATGTAAGTACCTTTTTTTAGTATTTATGCCCATATCAGGAAGTTTACATTTATCACATTCTTTTAGGTATAATCTGCAGACTTAGATTTTCATAGCTTGTCTAAGAGCAAAGAAAGCCTCTGTGACACCATGTTGTGTTTTCTGTAAACAAAATGTGTACTTGGAAAGTCATCTGGAATTCAGTTGGCTTACATGGAATTGGCCTATTACAGTAGTTCTCTCTTTATGAGATGGAAAAAAAAAAAAAAACTAGATAATTTCTAAATAAAGAGTCAAATTAGGGGATACTAACAGAAAGATAAATGAATAATGCTCTGGAAATAATAAATAAATAAATAAATACACAAAACAAACAAAAACACAGAGTAAGAAACGTGAGCTAATTGTTCATATAAAAACTCGAAATCATTCCAGATGATCTTGATTGCTTTGTATTAGAGATATGATATTAATTTTTATTACTATGGGAGTGAATACAATTCAGTACATCTAACATGCATATCTCTTTTGAATCAGTTTCATAGTCTTATCTGAAATAGTATCAGCCTGCCTTGGATAGGCACACTTATGTAGGCTGAGTACAGGAAATTCCTAACAACATAAGAATGCCAAACCTCAATGGTGTAATATGTGATGTTGTAAGTGTTACCTTTCGTTTTCTTTACCAAATTTACTAATTACCTAGAAGAAACAGCTAACAGGAGTTTCATGAGATGATGAAACACAGAAATGATACTAAATTAGGTAAGCATGATAAACATGACAGCAGTCAGATGGGAAAGAGATAAAGCTTATTGTTGATCAGAAAATATCTGAATGTGATTTTGGAAAGTACAGGCCAAAGAGAATTTCATCTAAAACATGTATAAGGAAAATTTGTAACAGCTATACAGAAACAAAGATGATAGTGAATAACAGGGTCAGTTTACAGATATTGCAATACATATCCAGTATTTGTTTCAGCTATATATTCCTCTAAGATAGCACAGCTCTTAAGTACCTCTTAAGAGGTATAATAGGGTAATGGACAAATGGATAGAACAAGGGGGAACGGTTTTAATCTAAAAGAGGGTAGATTTAGATTAGATGTTAGGAGAAATTCTTTACTATGAGGGTGATGAGGCACTGGAACAGGTTATCCAGAGAAGTTCTGGATGTCCCATCCCTGGAAGTGTTTAGGCCAGGTTCAATGGGGCTTTGAGCAACCTGGTCTAGTGGAAAGGGCCCCTGCCCAGCCCATGGTCCATGGTAGGGGAGTTGGAACAAGATGATCTTTAAGGTCCTTTCCAACACAAACTATTCTATGATTCTATGGTCTTCAATTTTAAGCAAAAGAACTGATTGAAGTCTACATCTAGAAACATCCTGTTACTCAAATTGGGAGGTAATTTGATTTTTTTTTATTTTTATTTTTTTAGGAATATTAGATACACTTACATTCACCTCTTTACAAGCCAGTATGAGCCTCTCTCTTTCTCTCTCTCTCTCTCTCTCTCTCTTTTTTTTCTTTACCTCCCAAGTTTTGTTCAAGGCCATATTATCTGCTGTACATAAAATGGAAACGGGATGTTGAGTGAACTTCAGGATCTCAGTAGTGATGTATATCTTTGTACTCATAACAAAGATGTTTTAAGCACTTTTGAGTGTTTCAATATTTGAGTACCCAAGCATATGCAAAATTAGTTGATTTCCATATGAGATTGCTTAGAATCTTTCTGCATAAAAGGCTCTTTAAACTCACCTCAAAGTGAGCCAAGCTCATAAACTACTGGAATTCCAAAAAGCTTACAATTCACTTGGCTTCCTCCCTCCCTCCCTCCTTCCCTCTAACCTTCTCTCTTCTCTCACTTCCTTTCCTCTTTCTGCTATAACAATGATAGTAACAAACATTATCCCAGTACTGCACTATATAGTGGGAGTTTCCATCTCAAAAGCCTGTTTGTATTATGAATGGAAAGAATACCTAACACTGTTTCAACATTCCACTCAAAAATGTCTGCTTTTTGACACAACTTGAAGAATCCATTCTTCATTCGGCAGTTTTTGTGAAAACGTGCTTACAGCACATTTTGTTTTGAAAAGTTTCCTAAATGACTCAGTGGTGGTCAGGACTCTTAGAATCACACACATAATTATTAATAAAACTGATTGTTCATA